>NC_136072.1:774815024-776168097 GCF_964261635.1 Lissotriton helveticus
CTGTAAATGTACGTATTTGTATGTGAATAGGGCCCTCCCTGTGTGTTTTGCTACGTCAATATTTGTGTTAGGCACTTTTGTTTTCTTTCAGTTTTGGAGCGTTATACCATCTGTTATGGCCTAAAAGGCCACCCTCTTAAGATTAGGACTCTGCAGGACCGGTAATGGTTAGCATTTTAGACTTGACCTTGGTCTGCAGTGATCAGTATATACTGTTTTAATTTCTGGAGTTATCTTGCAACCCTCCACCCTTTCACACTGACCTGCGTGAGCAGTTGACTTCATGTATAGATTTAGAGTAGGAATGAAGAAATCTGTTTACTCCTATTAAAATGTTCGTTTGTTTTACCGTTAACAGATATGGACAATAAAAAAAAAAAACAATCCTACCTTCACTTCACAGCACTGTACGAACCATTGTCTAAGTAAGAGTCGGTGGGAAGCATTGGAGGAAATTGTGAGCATTTAGTTAAAAACCATGACGAGTCCATTGAGCAACAATAAAAGTGAAGCCCGGGATAGACCGCTTGCCACCAGTTATTCAAAATACTTCTCTTCAAAAAGCCTACATTATTTTCTTCCTCAAATTGCCCCCCCCCCCCCCCCCAAAAAAAAACCAATAGGATTGCGACTATTTCTGTGTTAAGCTTTCTCTTTGGTTAAGTGTCAAACGTCCCAAGGTATCCTGAGGCCAACTAACCTCTGCAAGGTAGGGAACGTGGGGCCGGTCACCCATGCCAGCTCCGAAAGGAGCAGACAGGACTGGAGAGCAGCCTGCACTGCCAGAAGAGCTGGTCTAACGACCGTGTGTGGACTGGGTTTTCTAGCTGTTTGTGGCCTTGGTTTTATGGCCTGGTGGGCCGGTTTCTAATGTTGATTTTTTGCAAACATTGCCTGTAGCAAACACAACATCACGCAGTCTCCCGTCACTTGTAACACACACATACAACGTGTGTGTGTGTGTGTGTGTGTGTAAAAGTTCAAAGTGCACCCTGACTTGCAATTGTGGTTCCCTTTTTACGCAGTCTGATTTGTTAATGGGGGCCATTTTTAGGTTTCGCTCTCGCAGCTTGTGAAATCTTGTGTTTCATATATCTTAAAAGGGGGTTCTTTTCAGTTCCCAATACTGAATTACTTTGTTTATTTGCTTTTGTGTGGAATTTTTTTTTTTTTTTTTTTTTTTTACAACTTCCCCCTACTGGCTGCACACATTCACAATACTTCTACTAAAGCTGTTCACACTGTTTAAGCCCTATTTACTGTTCAGATAAGATCTCTTCCCATGGAAGACAGACCGCTTCTAACAGCTTGATTTTCATTACTTAGTTGTGTAAAGCTGCTGCTTTACCCGTAGAAGATTGTGGCATTTCCTGTTCCTGCCTCAGTACATTTCTTTGCACTTTGTAGGCATTATCTGATTGTGTTTTTTTCTTTCTTCTTTTTTTTCTTCAAGTGAATCTATTTTGTCATTGTGATCAAAGCGTAAATGTTGTATTAAACATCGGATGTTAAAATAAATCTAATCTACAAGAGCTGTGCTATATTTTACTACTAAAAAGGCAGCTACAAGTGCAGTTAGATTGCAGACAACAGTCATGATTTGAATGGTGCGGCAGGTACAGTGGTACCACGGCTAAAAGCTCTAAGGACCCCTCTAAATGCAGACTATTGCTAAATTTTACTACCAAACAGGCAGTCACAAGTGCAGTGCTCTAGCAGGCACTGGAGCCATGATTTCAAGGGTGGTGCAGTGGCACCAGGCCCAACATTTGTCAGAACTCCTCTAAACACATTAAATTGGTATTGCATTAATTAATTCTATTATATCCTTCTTTCATTGTTCAAGATTTTGCTATTACTTACCCGAACTATACCACTAGTAATCGCACAATATATTGCCTTTTTGTACATAAACAAGTCATAACGTTTTAACAGACTTTCTATAGCTTATATTGTACAACTAGTCCGCAAGCTCCAACTTAAACTAAAAACAGTTTATTATTAATCACCTAGGCAAAACATATTGTATTTACCAAAGCTTGTTTTGGGTTGCAGGCCTATTTTCTGTCCTAGCCAGACACTGGAAGCAATTCTCGGACTGCCTTTATACCAAACTAGCTATGGTGCTCCTTGTTTCACAAGTGGGTTTATATATTCATTGGAAAAAAGTATAATGTTTATGGTTCAGCAAACACAAACCTTTATTATGCTATGCCACGTGGATGCACGTCATAACTCTCACCACCTGCCATCCCCAGTGCACTGCTTTGTTAGTGATGCGAACGTCCTGTTCTGTTAACAACAAAACATGACTGGTGGTGTGGGTTGTGGTGTGCTTTGTGTTGCATATTATATTATAACTGGCGAGTTCCAAAGCAATTTATACTTTTTTTTCCATTTTTTTTTTCAGTGCATTTCTAGGAGTTTATATAACTGCAATAGCATGCAATTTCTAGTAGCCGTGCAGGATGAGCTATCTTTAAAGTTCTACAAGAGCCTTGGTGCTTCAGGCCTGTCCAGTGAGGAAGGATGGCACTTCTTTAACCCCTTAGACGCTGGTGACGGAACCAGTCCGTCACCAGCCACGGGTGGGCTGTGCTAATGATGGAGTGGTTCCGTCACGGCCCCGCCTGCGCGGCATTAATTCCACACCTGAGCTGAGCGTTCCATTGAGCGGGCGGGGCCGTGACGGAACCACTCAGTCACAGGAACAGCGCGCCCGTGGCTGGTGACGGAGTGGTTCCGTCACCAGCATGGCGGTGCCGCATGGTCCCCCAGCGCCGCGGCAGAATTGCCGCCGCGGCCAAGGGGTTAAAATTGAGAGGTATACCTGGCAGTGCCGCATGGCCCCCCAGCGCCGCGGCAGAATTACCGCCGCGGCCAAGGGGTTAAAATTGAGAGGTATACCTGGAGGTATATATATGTACCTGAGTAAATTGGCAACAGAGGAGTGAAGGTAATATAACAACGAGGCACCCTTTTAAACTTTGTTTTAGCTTTTAGTGAGGCAATGTAATATTCCCTTCACCTCCCATGTATTGACTCGCCACTCTACACTGCCATTGGCCTACAGCTGCGCTTTGCGGCGGCCCACTTGTGCACCCTACCAGGGCCTTTACCCAATACCGCCCTCTATTTTGCTTGTTCTTTTTAATAAAAAAATAAATCTCAATTGGAGATAAAGTACTGGAATTGATTTTTGATGACCTATAAGGATACAAATGAGGCTGATTATATTAAAAAAAAGATGTAAACACTGCAAATTCGTTTTTTCCCCCTTTTCTTACAATCTCTTTCCACACCTCTGGGTGTCACCTAGTACTCTCCTGGGATGAGACCTCTCATAGTGCCTCCACTTATCCATGGAATTTTTTTACACGATGCTACTAAATCAATTTTGACAAAATACCAGCTTGTGTGTTTTTTTTTTTAATTTCTTTTTTTCTGCCAACGTGGCTGGAATACTGCCTCTTTTTGAGGCGGGTGGGGGGCAAAAGCAACATGCAAGACATTGCTAGGGGAAGCAGCCCAGAGGTTGCGGTGGGTGAAAAGCAAAGTGGTGAGAGAAAGCAATGTGGTGCTGGCGGGAAAAGCACACAAGAGTGAGGGCGGAATACAGAGCATGGTGGCGTCGGGGAGAGAAATGCACAAGCGAGCTGACTGGAAAACACATGCTCTCTTGTGGAGTGCTTTCATAAAGGAATAACTTATTGCTTGGAATAAGTGCAGTGGAGGGACACTGGTAATACTCCATTCTCCTTGCGAGGGGCGAACACAATAAGAGCCGAAAGCCCACCCAAACTGATGAATAAAAAGCAAACGAATGAGCATAAACAAAGTCCACCAGTTGTAAGCAGTGAGTGGACTGTAAGCGAACTATGTCTTGCAGCAGATGGCAGACCTACTACTCGCTGTTTTAGTAGGCGAGGCCAAAAAAGCATAATCTTGGGGCAGTGAGCAATACAGCCTTGTGGTGAAGTTGAAGATGGCAACAAAATTGACACTGACATACCGAGGAATCGGTGGCATCTCAAAGAGGCAAGATGAGTCCCCAAGAAGGCTGTTTAAGGCCCACATCTTTCGACCTAATCCCAGATACTCCTGAGAACGTAGGCAACCTCTGGCAGCTGCAACTCAGAAGGGATTGCTAGTGGCCACTAGAAGTGTCCTCAAAAAATGACCAGTGTAAATCTCTTTGCATCCGGTTCCACTATGCCGAACAGTCCTCTCCATTCAAGACCACCATCCAGTCCTTCATCTTTGGGACTCTTCACCAACCGCAAACAGTCTCTGGACCAACATTTTTTCGTTTACATTACATTTTTTTTTTCTACTTGCTTAAAATGGATTTCCTTTTCATCAATTCCGTTCTCACAATACCGGTTTTGCATGCTTGCCATGATTGATGTTTTTATGCTGTGCTTGTTGCAAAGCAGTTAGTAAAACCGGTCTGTGTATTCTTTCATAAGGTCCCTGCGCCCCATACGAAGGGGAAGAGAGTGAGTCTCGTCCGTTAACCCTTTCAGTGCCTTGTGGACTTTATTTTCAGAAACTTTAGATTTTTTTTTCATCAGTGCTGATAACCTTTTACACCCATGGATCGCGTTGGCTGGCTTGCTGACTGCTTTCTGGCCTTTGTCTGGTGTCCCAGTGCAGCTATTGGAAACAATTTATACATAGGTGGATTTTGGCTCTGCTCGGAGAAGTATTTCTCACCTTTTGTATCTCAAAAGTACACCAAATCTGCAGTCATTAAATTCCTTAGCTCATAGATGCTTTGTTCTCAAAGTAAGTTTTTAAAAAACCAAGCATTTGCAATGCAATAGGTCTCGCATTAGGAAAGTTTGAGGAATTGATATTGTAAATTACAAATATTTTATGTGTTGGTTTTGAAAATAGCGAAATTAATAGCTTTGGCATTTACAATGCCAATTGTTTTAACTTTTGCAAACGTGACACCTATAGCATTTGTAATGCAATATGTGTTGTATTTACATGACTTAGATGTATTAATATTACAAATAACAATGGCTTTTATTTTTTAATATGAATACTTAAAGAAAAGTTATTGTAATTTATAATGGCATTAGCTTAAACTTTTTTAAATAACTTTTGGGAAGATTATGTTCAGTGTATTTTATTGTGATGAAAATCCAAGACCAGAAGTGAAATATTAACATCTTTTTGTGACATTTGTAATAAAGCTTGAAACATTGAGAGAACATATTAGAACCAGTTGTTGAATGGTTGCACAGAGTGATGCTGTGGCCTTCGGTGGTGCTGAGTGATGCTGTAGCCTTCGGTGGTGCTGAGTGATGCTGTGGCCTTCGGTGGTGCTGAGTGATGCTGTGGCCTTCGGTGGTGCTGAGTGATGCTGTGGCCTTCGGTGGTGCTGAGTGATGCTGTGGCCTTCGGTGGTGCTGAGTGATGCTGTGGCCTTCGGTGGTGCTGAGTGATGCTGTGGCCTTCGGTGGTGCTGAGTGATGCTGTGGCCTTCAGTGGCGTTGAGTGGTGCTGTGGCGTTGAGTGGTGCCACAGATGCAGAAGTAGTTTGACCAACGGGAGTCAAGAGTCACAAAAACAACACAATTAAAAGGAAAACAGACCAAGCACCCTCCCAGTAGAAAAAAAAGCATTGGCAAAGTCTGGTGTTGGCTGCCAGACTTATGACTTTGTCAATGCTTGTTTGGTGCTGTTGGGAAAGCTACTGGGCCCTCGTGAATTTAAAAGAAAACATTTTAAAAAGAAAATACGGCAGGGGTATAGACTCATAATCCAAAGATTAGAGCAAAGTTTAAATCTAGGGGGCTGGACACGATGGGATGTGTGGTTGGAGCAGACCATCTCAGCGATGCCAGGCCATGTACCACCCTGTTGCGCCAAGCCTGTGCACACACTGCACCCAGCATGAACCAAGATGTGTACTTTGTACTGTAGTATGGACCTTTAGGCAGGATGAGTGCTCAGTTCATCAGGAGACCCAGATTACTGTAGTTTACTGACACTGGATAATAGGTTATTAAACAATACGAAAAATCATGTGCTGAGCAGGAACGCTGTCAATCAACTCGTGCATTAAAGTAATGCATAGTCCAGGACACTTGGTATGCCTCAAACATGTAAAAGCCTCTGCTGGTGGTATTTTTACGTTTTTTTAAAAATACCACTTCATTTTAGTTTTTTAACTTTCTGGCTAAATATGAAGTTTGGAGGCCCACGGCCTCCTTTAAATTTCATCGGCCTTTCTTTTCCCCTCAACTTCATCAAGATAAAATATATTTTCTTTTACCTCACTCCTGTGTTAAAAATCTAGCTCTGGGCTACAGTAATATCTATACTGGACAGTCAAAAACAAAAGAAAATACAATGGCTTCTCTGTCCTAATTTGTATGCTTAGGTTGTTTGTCATCCATTGACTTTCTTACAGAACTTGTTTTTAACATTAAGAATGCCATAGCTATCCAACTCAAGACTTTTTATTTTGTAGCACCACATACAATATTTTATGTTCTATATTGAACCTTACCTTTTTTTCCTCTACTTAGTAGAGACATTTTTTTTTTTTAAGACTTTCAAGAAACGTTTTTAGGTTTTGACTAGACAGAGCATGCACTGTCTCATGAGACATGTTGCTTAAATATAGTGGGCTTAGAGCTCGCCCGTAGCTCACCATTTGTTAGCTTTAGCATAATTCTAATTTCCTCTGCTCCCGGTTGTCATGTCCTCTCTTTGTTTATGGCCCTCCTCCTGGAGCATGGGCCAAATACGTGTCCATCTACTGCTCCCATTTTTGGAGCTACTTTTATCTTTATGCTCAAGCGCTCCATATGAGTGCTTGCGTTTACAGGCCGTCTCCCATAGCCCTGTCCATGTTGCTGCTTTTCCCTCCCACTCCCCTGCATTCTATGCCACGCTGCTATATTCTGCACCACTCCATTCTATTCTGCACCATTCCACTCTACTCAGTACCCCTGCACTCTCACTGCTCTCCACCACTGCACTCTCTGCCACTGCCCTTTACACCATTCTAATCTACCCCACTGCACTCTCGGTCACTGCACTCTACAACACTACACTGCAGAGGGTGTTCCTCTTGTCCACCCTGCTGTGCCGGTAGCAAAATGAAATCATAAAATGGTCATTACCATTTTATTATAAAGTGCCAAAGCTTGCCCATCTAGTCTGACTGTGAAAGTGGGGGTGGGTTCAGTCTTGCTGATTGGCAACAGAAACGCCTCCGCCTAAAGTCTTAAACGCATGCCAGATTAGCCTGCTTTCTTGGGATAGCCAGCCTGACATGCGCACTTCAGATGGGTGGAGCGCAGAGACGCAGGCCCGAAGTCTCAAAAGAGCAGTGGGTTAGTCTGCTCCCTCGTTCCAATCTTGGTGCTCCTGTCATGCTGTGTAATATTATAAACTGCATGAGAGCAGCTCCTGGATTGGGTAGGTTAGTTAGCTCTGCTTTGAGACTCCACGTCGATCCATGTTCTCACGTGAAAACCCTCCCGCTGTGGTTCCTTCTTCAGACCACTGTGCCGTCCGGGGTGCTGTGTGTACCCACTATGGGACCCGACTGTGTTCACATCTGGTCCAGGCACCCGAGGCTCTCCAGCTTGGGTACATCCCCCCCCCCCCCCCTGCCTCTTTAAAGTACCTACAATGGTGGTCTTCTTGGCACAAGCCTGACATGCAATCACCCATTGAGACAAATGTGCTGTTGAGTGCTATAAACATGATGCACTGCCACCCTGCAAGCAGTGTAAATCACCTGATATGACCGTACACCCAGGAATGTGTTCAGCTGCAGCCTGGGACATATTCATATATTACTGACTGTCAAGCAGTATATGAACACACACTCGTTATCTCCCACAATCGAGTTTTTTTTTTTTTTTTACTCCGCGGCAGAAAGAAGGAACTGCCCTCCCCTTTTCTTTAGAACAGGCCGAAGCCTTGTAGCATCGAAAAGCTGCCTTGTTGGTCACCACTTGGGCACGAGTCGGGGGTCCATGTGGGTGGACGGCATCCCCCCACTTCTTTCACAGGGTGGATGCCGTCCACCCTGCCAAAAAGTTGGGCCCCACTAAAAAAGATAATGAATTCGTTCCGGTGTAATTTCCAAACACTGGGGCACATTCAGCAGTCCTGCAGTCATTGTCTGCTTTACAACAACTTGCAGGTGGGGACAGGGTTCTCTTATTTCTGATTCCTGCCGAGATACTCGGCCATAACAAAGACAGTGTCTCAAGGGTCACCAGGCCTCCTTTTGTTGGAGTTTCCTGGCTGACAGCAGTCAGGAGCCACACACCTGATGTAAATGCAACAGAGGGGAAACAATGGCTTGCACCTTGTTAGCACTTCACACATACTTGGGAGAGGCAGCTTTTCACTTTGTTCAGGCTCTGTTTAGGAGATTTGCATGCACTGTTAGAATGTCAGATGTGTTGATCATTCCCAGTATTTGCACAAAATAAATTGTATTTATATACGCTTATTACCCTTGCGTTTTAATAATTTAAATATCACTATTTCTTTTAAAGCACTATGGCTATAGAAAGCTTAACGCTGTCAAAAGGTAACATTGTTTTATATGTAGCGTACAAAAGTGTGAATCTTCTGCCTAAATCGGGAGGGTTTGCAAGTATAATCGAAATTTACTCATGATACACCTGCCAAACATATATGTGAGGGCTTAAGATCTGATAGCACTTATTGTGAAGCCAGTTACTGCGATGCTACGCGCTGCAATGCCACTTGCATACTGATTAACTAGGTTAGTCTCCCCCCCCCCCCCCCCACCCCCACACACACTTTATTTATGTATTTTATTTATGTATTTTATTTTAATTTATTTATTAGGACTTTTTCCCCTGGTCACCACTGATGTGCCTGGTGCTCTTAAAGACACTGTGCGGGCTCCGTGACTTCAAAAGTGCTTGGGGGCGTCAGGACCCTGCCAGTGTACCTCAAAGACTGAAGGAATTACCCATTCTCCTTCTCCTCCTCGTGCCAAGCCTCTAGTCCAGTGGGGTTCTCCTGTTTGTAGCCTCTCACTTTCTCTCTCTCTCTTCACTTCTCAAGTTTCTCCAGTGTTTTTTTCCTTATCTACCTCTGCTCTTTCTCTCATACCTCTCGTTTCCTACCATTGTCCTTCTTATCTTAGTAACTGTACTTCGTGCACTTTTTTCCCCCTTCTTCCTTTGTCACTCTTCTTCCCCCCCCCCCCTTTTTTTTTTGCGCTCTCGCTTTGCAGTGCCTCAGTCCTGTTTTACACCAAGTGGCAGAACTGATGTGGTCTTTCTCCCTTCTGTATAGACACCCTTGGCTTTTAGCGTTATCGTCCCTCTCTTTGCACCCCTTTATAACGGAGTTGTATCCCTTTCCTCTGCATTGATGTCCCCATGTAATCTTGATATCGCAGAACTGCCCTCTGTGTTGTACGTGTCTTTGCTCACTGATGCTTCAGAATAGACTCTTTTTTTTTTTTTAAACCTATTTATGCCCAGGCCCTTGTGATGTGGAGTTCATCCTGTTTTCCTCTTTGGGCGCCTATACATGCTCTTCACCCTGATATTACACTCCTTTCTTGGCACCTGTCCGTGCTGTGCACCCTCGTATCACCCTTTCTTGCCATACGTACTTCACCCCTGTATATCTTTCTGCTGCTCTGACACCCAGAGCCGTGAGAAGAAAGAGTTCCAAAGAATTTAATAACATGGAAAATCTCTCTGCACCCGTCACAAGGAACTAACCACGCAAGCCCTGCCCCTGCAGTGGATTCTGTGGGCACTGGAAGCACGAGCAGTGCACTCGGACCAGATACACCGAACAGCAATGGGGGAAACATTGCGCTGAATTTGAGGGGTGCGTGGATCGAGGGCTGCGTCCTTATCTGCACGCGGAGGAGGAAAGGCTGAGGAACATGGTGGAAGTGTACCTCTGCTACACTCCATACATTACACTATATGTGGTTTAGGGGTTTTAACCACATAGTCCTATTACCTCACTCACCTCAAGGTGTTTTTAGCAAGCTATGATTGAGTGCTCTGGAGCCAAGGCTGGGGGCACACCGAGATTTTCAGGGTGCCTGTCACTGAGTGACTGGGTCAAATAGTTCAGAATACATGGCCATTCAGTTTTTGGCCTCCCTGCAGAGCGCACAGGGCACTGGTCACGTATTGAGGTTGTATTGGTGAGTCTGTGCAAATGGGCACGATGGGGGTACACAGTTGTCAATATAATGACAAGGCGAAAGAAAATTCAGTGCTCGCTCACTAGTTAAGAGTCAATCCTAACTTTTCCGCCTCACCCTTTTCAGTTGTCACCATCCGACACTGCTACTCTGCACTACGCTACACCACTGTACTCTGTGCTATTCTACATCACTGCTTTCTACTTTACTGTGCGCCCCTGTACTGTGCTCCCCTGTACTCTATTCTTTGCCACTGCACTCTAGACCACTTTATGCCACTGCACTATACTCTGCACCACTGTACTCTAGACCACTTTATGCCACTGCACTATACTCTGCTCCGCTCCACTCTATTAAATTCTACTTTGCCACTCAGTGCCACTTTACGCCACTCTACCATATGCTGATCTACTGCATTCTATTTACTCTAGTCCACTCTACAGGACGCCATTTCACACCACTCTACGCCAAGGCTTTTCACTGTACGCCAAGCCACGCCGCACCAATTCACTCTACTACACGCTGCTGTACAACATGGCAAAGCCAATAGCTTTGGCGTATGTGTAACTTATTGGCTTTGCCAATGCTTCCTTAATACTTTTCTTGTACGTACATATTCTTCGTCTTTTCATTTTAGGCTTGCACGAATATAAAGTTTTCTAAAAAATGATGCATCTATCATTTTGAGCTGGAATGAGCATGTATTTCCACTGATGCTGGTATCCCTGAATGGTGACACTGAAATTATAACCAGATACCACATCTCCGCTGTAGGCATCGGATCCTATGGTGGGTCTCTTGGGTTATAAACTGAATGTAACATAGAAAATTTGTCTTGCGCCCACTAATTGCATTGTCTGTTGCACTTTATTATTACTGCACTTCATGGTACGTCTTTTGTCCACCATTTGGATAGATGAAAGGCAGAGTTGATCGTAGCAGAATTTCAACCTTTACTCTGCAGCTTACACACTGATCTGTGCTTCAGGTGTCTTAACCCACAGATTGCTGTTTTGCTAGTTCCAATAATGTTAACAGCTTGCCCTGCCACTTATAGCTGGGCTTTAAATAGTGGCATTTGCTGATTGAAAAGTGAAATGGTTTTCCAAGTCGATGGGTTTTGTCCTAAATTGTTTCTGTAATTTGTATTGGAGCTTTATTTGTGTAAATTTGTCTTCTGAGTGTACAATGTAGACACTGACTAATTTGCATTGTGGGAAAGGTGGTGTA
The DNA here is from genome assembly GCF_964261635.1 of Lissotriton helveticus. NCBI lineage: Eukaryota > Metazoa > Chordata > Amphibia > Caudata > Salamandridae > Lissotriton > Lissotriton helveticus. Next base: position 774,826,447 of record NC_136072.1, read on the forward strand.
AGGTTTGCTCACTTTAAGTCCGGGCGCTCTCACGCCACCTGTTCCTAATGCTATCCAGTCACGCCCACCTCCCAACTCTGTGAATGGCGCTTGACGGAGCAATGCTTGCCTTTCCCTGGGCAGTAGCTCTTGTTTTACCCTAATCAATGACGTAAAAAATCATTTATATATGTAGGGTGATCAACCGTCCGCAAATTTCAGACCATCCATAATTTGGACCTCACGTCCGTTGTCCGGGAGGATCCCTTTTACGGACGCCTTTTGTCCTTAATTTTGTGCCTTGCAGGTAGCAGAGCTCTTCCCCCCTGCAAGAGGCCTCAGCTTCCTGATGGGGCCGCCTCTCACTCCTCTGAGCACAAGAGCAGCCCCACGCCACCCATTGTCATTCTGTATGGGGCCGATTGTCACATACAGAATGATAATGGGCCAGTTTGAGCTGCTCCAACATGTGGTGGCCTCCACCTGCCTCGTTCTAGGGCAGGGCTTTCTGTTAGTTAGAAGAAATGTACAAAACTAATGTACAAAAACGCCCATGCAGCTATGTGCCAGTTCATGAAATTAAGCTGGTGAAAGAAGTTTAAAAGAGGTTATAGTTCTTAGTCATTTCAGAGCTGAATAATTTTTAATATTATATACAACAAAGCCGTAGTTGCTGCGTTTTTTTATTTATCCTATAATAGTCGTGGCTTGTTGTAGGTCTAATGTTACTGGATGCAATGATAGAAACCGCAAAATACCAGTCAGGCGGCACATTACGCTCAGCACATATTTTTAGCTTGGGTATTTTAAGCCAGGCCCTTAATTATATCAGACACGCCCCTTGGGGAGACCCCGTTTTTCATCCCACTTAAAGCCCTGGAAACGCCATCTCAGTCACCTCACGTCTTGGCACTGTGCATCATGCATGTCTCATGACTTTCAAGTTTTCAGATTGCCTATGTGCAGGGGCATAGTGAACCCTATACCCACCCCACCCTGTGCCTTCGGAACTACAGCCAGGGTCAAGTTCTTTATGGGCATCTTCTGTCTACAACTTGGTAAACAAAGACTCGGCTCATAATTGATGTGAACAGGTGGGTTAGTGAATAAGTGGATGGATGGATGGGTGCGTGAGTGGAAGGATGGATGAGGGTAAATGGATGGATGGATGGGTGGAAGGGTAGATGGGTGGATGGATCAGTAAAAGGATGGATGGAAGAGGGAAAGGGTGGATGATGGATGAGAGAAATGATGGATGATTGACTTGATAAGTGAGAGTGAATGAGTTGATGGATGAGTGAAAGGGTGGATGCAAGGACGGACAAGTTAGTGAAAGGGTTGATGGACAAAAGGGTGGATGGATGAGTGATGGGGTCAATTGATGGGTTCATGAGTGGATGAGTAAATGGATGACTGGGTGGATGGGTAGCCAAGTGAAAGGGGAATGGAGAAAGAGAGGAAGAATGGATAGATGAATGGCAGAATGGATGGGGGAATGAGTGCTTGGATGAGTGAAAAGAAGAATGTAAAGATGGACGAGTGAAAGCATGCCTAAATTAGTGAAAGGGAGGGTGGAGAGCTGGAAGGATGGATGGCTGGATGAGTGAGTGAAGTTGAATGGATGGATGAGTAAGTGAAAGGAGGGTAAATGGTTGGATGGATGAGTGAATGGTTCGCTTGGGTGAAAGGGTAAATGGTTGGATGGGTGGAAGAGTGGATGGATGAGTGAAAGGATGGATTGGGGCAAGGTTGGGTAGAGGATGGATGGATGACTGGATGATGGATAAGTCAAAGGATGGATGGATGGATGGAAGGATAGGTGATGGATAGGTTTGCAAATGGTAGCGAAGGTTTGGATACGGATGGGCACGCAGATGGAAGGACAGAATGAATGGTGAAAGACTGAATGATGCATGAAAGAATTAATAGATGACGAATGTAAATTTGAAATGGTGGCTATCGGGGGTTTGAAGGCAGGATGAATGGCTAGAACCTTGGACAAGAGAGCTCTTCTGGGGAGGGTTGTGATGACTGACTTTGCATTCTTGGTGCCATAAGTGCTCTAGTTTAAAGTGGGAGGTATTTAAATGTTCTGGGTACTCCCTTGCCTATGTGTTACTATTCTGTATTTGATGTGTGCTTATGTGTGGGATCTATACATAATGCATATGGCATTTTGAGTGACACCCAACAGCTACTTGAATGGTACACTAGTAATTGTAAATGTTTGCATGTTTGTTTTAGGTGTAAGGTGTTTTAGGGCGAGCCTCATAGTGCCACGAGCTGTGCTTGAGATGTATATTGTGTTTGTAGCAATAGGCAAGACCTAAAAAATAAACTATAATAGTTTATCAACAGTGCCTTCTTTAACTCCTTCCCTGCGCTGCGAATTCCGCTGCTGTGTGGGGGGCTAGGGGGTGAGCGCAACTCTTCGGTGCTCGTGACTGCTCCATGCCGTCATGAGTCACTGGCAGCGTGTGCTCATGACCGCGTGGTGCCGTCATGACCACGCCCACTCAGTAATTGCCCGCACAGGCAGGGAATTAGTGCCGCGTGGGCGGAACGGCAGCAGCATGAAGGCTCCACACCGTCATGAGCACACGCCTACCGTGACTCATGATGACGTGGAGCCGTCATGAGCACCCAAGGAGTTAAGAAAGCTGCATGGAAAAGCACCTTTGTGACTTCCGTCAGCTAGTGCATCTCTCTGCAAAGCCCCCATAAGCAAAGTCCGATTCCATATTTTAAGTTCCACTGGATGAAAAACCCATAAAGCGTTCCCTATAGTGGGTTCATCACAGCAATCCTCCCTTTAGTTAACCTATTCGTGCCGCGTTACGTCTCCCAATGGCGCTCTGATATGAGATGCTAGTAACAAAGTCTATCCGAGCAGATCTTCCTAACGACTTTTCTTGCCCAACAAGCCTGCTCAGGACCATGAGTTGTAAACAAAATATCAGACTGGACAACCCAGTGCAGTAACCATATAAATAATTATCATATGAAATACCACAAAAAGACCTGCACAGTTGCTCAAAGCTGCACGCATAAACGAGAAGTGCACAATTGTCACAACTTAATATAAACTTATTTTGACTTGTACTGAAGTGGTTGTCTGTTTACTGATTTATACTGTTGCGCAACTTCCTCTGTGTCTGTAAAACATACATATTTGTCCCTAAGTTTTGTCTTGAATTTTGACTTTGTCTTGAATTTTTACACTTACTGTCCTGAATTTGCACCCATGCCAGTAGATCACCCTGTATAAAGCATTCAGAATCCAGGTTTTCTTTAGAAAGGATTTTCATTGTACGTTTATTTTTATATTCAAGTATGACATGACCTGTATTACTATAACCCCAGTGGCTGCTTAGTAAGATTGAATATGTTACTAATGTAAATTTGTAAAATTTGATCAACTGTTTGGTGCTGAATTTTAAAGCGCTCTGACACCCAGGAATGGGTCACGTTGGTGCTACAGGAGACACTAAAAATAAATTAATAAATATGGGACCCACCTCAAACACAATTTGCTTCTGGGGAGAACATTGGTGTTCATTTCCAAACTCTGAGATTCATTTAATCAATTGTGGAACTAAGAAAGAGACTTGGTGGTGGTCTGTGCATGTAAATTGTCTGATCAAGTCTAGGCTGGGTTTGTATTCACCAGGCGAGCTGTCTCGAGACCTGCTCCGGCCATGGTCCTTATTAAGACTGATTTACCTGCACTTGTGCCACTACGCATACGTTACTTTGCTCGTGAGTGTTATTGTTTGACTGATTCTACATACAAGAGCATTGTACACACACTGCAACACTAATGCCAGGTCCCTTCTGAGCTTTAGAAAAAGCTTGAAAACTTGGTTGTTTCAGTGAGGGGTGCTATGTAGGGATGCCTACGGTCCTTAGCGCCGAGACACCTTTTTTGGTATTTGTGAGCTTTATAAATAACATTAACATTGTGTGCACAAGACAGGTAGGCAGCTCATTTTTATAGTTTTAAAAACAAAACTTCGAACTCTAACTTTGGAAAATAGGAGTTCTTGATTTAGAGGCCTATAATCCGTTGGTGTGCGTTTTAGCAAATGATGTATTTTTCACTTCACTCCATCTTGTGAAGATCAGAATGCAGTTTTCTCTAGCCTCCCCTTCACTCCTATCCTTACTTTGTATGTTTAGTCAATGTTTCCCTTGGAATTACATTGCTTTCTCCTCTTTTTTTTTTTTTTTTTTTTTTTTTTTCTTCTTCTGTTTCCGTTGATTGTTCAGTGTTCTCCATACAGAAAAGGTTGGAGACCCCTGTGCTAGGTTGGCGATGCTGCAGTGTAGGGTTAAAGGGGGACATTCGAAGCTGGATATAGGGATTCCAGCTCCTAATGATAGCTCAGGGTGGTTTGTTTCCTGAGCCGTCATACCCACCCAACAGAGGCAGAACATGAAATATTAAAAATCAGTTTCTCATTATTTGGGCCCAGAGGTCTCTGGCTCCAGTAATCAACATAATTAAAAGTTTAGGACTTGTACCTCAATGATTCTTCTGATGTGAGACTCCAGTCAAGAGGCCAGGGATGCTGGCTATGAGCAAGGTTGTGTCAAAGTGTGAGATTCCCTTCAAAGTAGTTAGACTTGTTTTGTCTGTTTTTGCTTTTCAATGGTCTTGTTTTACATGTGTCCGTCTCTGTAATAGGAGGATATTCTGGTAAAATGCAAAAATACTTATTGTAATATGCAAATTTTAGAAGCAAAGCAGCAGCAGCTGTTATTACATTGCATTGTTTCCACAGAGGTCCTTGTTGTGATAATGATGCCGGTGTCTGGGTAAATGTGCTGTGCTTTGTGTTTATAGCCCCTAAAATAATCCCTTTTCTCTTCATTTACATTGCAGATCTATTTGAATAACTAACCTGAAGTTTACCATTAACCCTACACCATGGCAACGGTAAGTCAGGGCGCAACCCCGTGCCAGGAGGATACCGCATCACCGTTGGGTGGTACATATTGATAATCCATGTATTGTTTGCAGATGATAAGAGACCGTTCGGTTCGTGCACCCTAGAACCTGGCACTTGTCTCTTAAGTATTCGGATAACGTGTATCTGCAACCGATTAGTGTACAATACATTTTTATGACCACCACTTCCTGATAAATATTCTAAAAGGAAAAAAAAGGTACTTCCCCACAGCAAAGAACCTGAAGGTGCCCAGTCCTAGTAACTAAAAAAAAATTCTTTTTTTTTTTTTTTTTAAATTACATTTTTAAGGACTATTTTGATAAGGACTATAACTTGCCTTCTTGCTAGCATGTGGCTTGCGAGTTCATACACCATGTTGGAAATGCACATACCTATTGCATCAAACGTGGCGTATTTTGAAGCTCCACATGTTTCTTAAAACGTACGCTTTTAATTGTTCGTGTATCGCATTAATTTGAAAACTTGTGCCATTGCAATGTGTTTTTAGTGGTGGTTTCATCTCTTGAGTCAAACATCACTGTGGTGGCCTGTGTAAAGAAGGTATGTGGTCTGTTCTGTCACAAGTGTGTCATGTTATTGTGTCCAGTGTGTTCCCTGCTTGGGTAAGAATGTGAGATGCGCTGTGTTCTTTAGCACACCGGTTTCACCTCTGAAGCATGCAATAGTGGTTTTTTTTTTTTTTTTTTTTTTTTGGCCGGGGGGGGTGGGGCCGTCGCTAGGGGAACAGGTAGGTTACCTGTGCTTCTCGTGGTAGCTGAAACTTCAGCATCTGGAGTTAAAAGTTCCCAAGATGAACCTGTCAGCGAGTACTTAATCAAGCATGCATCTTGCAGCGCAATGAACGTATTCCTCAAATGCCATTCTCTGGATTCAAAATATAATACTAAGCTATGAGGTGGCTCCAGTGGTGGACAGAAGATTGACTGTCCAAGGGCATAGGCCCCTTTTTAAAATTTTTATTTATTTTTTTTACACGAGAAACCAACCCTGTGTGGTGACTGCCTGTTTCTCGGTGTAAAGGTTGCCCATCTCCCCATAACTGGGATCTCTTACTTATCCTCATGGGACATGGGTGCAACGGATGTATTTCTGCATGTTTCACTGTGACCCAGTGAGTGGAGGTATTTGTTTCAAATATCGTGCGTATAGGTGCACAAGATCATGGTCTCCGTACTGGCTGCCCTTTTATCCATGTAGGCAAGGACCGCCTGTGCTCGGGGGACCTCGTTCCTAAAAACAGTTTTGCATGTTGGGATGGGATAATTGGGAGGCTACCCATCCCTTTCTTTGGTCTGTCTAGATTTCCCCTACTAGAGTGAACCCTGCTTTCCTTCTCCTTCTGTGTTAGTGTCCCAGACATAAGGTGACATCACCTGGCGTCTGATCTGAAGTAAGAACGGTTGTCACTGTCTTGAAACGCCTGCGGATGTCTTCTTGGAAGATGGGGACAAGGGGCGATCCATCCCTACATGAGAAGCTTATTACTGATGTGGACAAGTCAAGTTGACCCCTGGAGCTGTGAATTCATACACCAGCAGCTCGTAAACAGCAGGGCTAGTGTATTTCTGACTCCGGGCTGGTCACATGCTCCATGGCGGAGTATTCTCTGCATGGGCAAATCCCCTTGTCGACCCTGCCACCGCAGCTGCGGTACTTTCCTTAGTGTTCCAGAGTGGTCTGTGCTCCTGAGGAAGGGGCTGTCATTGACCAGTGGCACTTCTCAAGTGACTGAAGTAATCCTTGTGAAGTAGTCATGGCACTTGCCCATACGTGCTGGAACACTTAGTGCTGCTGAAGAAGAGACCAGTGAAGCTTTGGCGCTCACCCAAGTCTGACTGGTGAACAGACTGTGGCCGGCCCCTTGTACCGGTCAACCATGCGTCTGTGTAGACTACGCCACTGCAAGGGGAAGCTTATTGATCAATGTGTGCCAAAGCAACTGAGTGACTAGTGCTGGTGGCATCCTCCGCAGCACGTCAAAGCTACCCATTCGCCAAGCCCGAGCCTGTACCTGCCAGAGGACTGCATTAATGCCTCTTCCCAGGGAGGCCTAAGCCACTAACTCCCAAGACTCACCATCCTGAATAGAGTAAGTCCACCAGTGACCAAGAGGCCAACTTGTTACTAGCTTGGTCAGCCCAGAAGAGGGCTGCCGTGTATCCGGTGTGTATTGCTGCTACCCCTAGAACACTGCCGCGTGGCCTGCACCTGCCCTCCAGGAGTCCCATTACCAGGATAAGAGACTCAGTTATATTACAATGGGAAAGAGGGCTGCACCTTCACTTTTACTCACACCAGAGTACCCTAAGGTAATGGAGGAGGGTGGACTGGGGCACAGTGAGATGGAGGGACCTATTCACCTAGAAGTGCTAGCCTCAAACGTGGGTCCTGGGTATTTGATACTTTTATGTAGCATTGCATTTTAAAATGTTAGGTACTTTTTTTCATCAAAAGGGGCACTGGACTGGACAATCACATTAACCTCCCTGGGAAGCATTTGGCTGCTCACCGTCGCTACTCCTGGTAGTCCAGGGCTGAAAGGGTTGCATTTAGACCATTTTGCAGGAATAGTAGTACTGACCCTGATACTTGAGGCAAACTCCCCCAGTCCTGATGACTGTGGCCTAGTAGCACCTGGTTGCTCCATTGCCCCGTCAACCAGGTCTGACAGATGTGTACTTCATTAAATATCTTGTTATCAATCTGTGCATTTTATTCAAGATTCGGATTAATAAATGGGGCCATTTGTCATTAGAAATTGCATGGTTATGCAATCTAAAGGGTGTCACCTGAGCTATCTCTACCACCCAAGTAAGGCTGTCCTGTCATTCGGAACAGTGTTAAATAATTTGAATCATTGTATTTATGGGAAGAGCAAGTAATCATCTCAATTTCCATCTGTTTAAGGCCGGAACCAAAGGCAGCATCAAGCCCTATGCTTCCTTCAATGCTGCAGATGATGTACAGAAGTTGCGGAGCGCCATGAAGGGTGCCGGTAAGTACAAGAGAATTCACAGTTTAGCATTGATCATTGCAGAAGGCCTTCTTCCGTGTTGAAAGGGAGAAACATTTTTGGCAAATTAGTTTGAAGCCAAGAATATTTTGTTTATTTGTCTGACTAGCAAATTTATGTGCAATAACCACCCCAATTCGCTGTGTGGGTAAACTTAAACGAGCAATGGCAAAGCCCATAGGTCTCTCCTATGCAAAAGCTATTGGCTTTGCCAATGTTTTACCCATGTTGTACACCCGCGTGCCTGCTGTTCATAATCGTTGAAAGTCAGTGGGGTGAAGTGGATTGGCATGGAGTGGTGTAGTGTTCTGGTGGGAGTTGAGTGTTGTGGAACAGAATTGAGTGGTATAAAGTGTCAATGTGGAATAGAGTAGAGTGATGTAGTGTTACGGCATGGTTAGTGTTGTGTAGTGATAGGAGCGGAATATATTGTTGCAGAGTTGTTTAGGAGTGGAATGGCATCGAGTGGAGTAGAGGGTTGTATAGTTGAGTGGCTTAGAGATGTGGAGCAGAGTGAAGTAGAGTGGAGTAGTAGAGTGTCAAAGTTGAGTTTAATGGAGTACAGCATCGTGAAGTGGTGTAGAGTGAAGTTGTGTAAAGTACAATAGTGTAGAGTAGATTGGCATAGAGCAAATTGGTTTTGAGTAAAGTGGTGTAGATTCCATTGGCATAGAGTACAGTGATGTAGGGTAGATTGTTGTAGAGTGAAGTGGCGTGGAGTGATGCAAGGTAGAGTGCAAAGGTGTTGAGTGGAATATAGTTGAGTGGTGTAGAATGCATTAGTGCAGTGTCCAGTGGCATAGAGTGGTGCAGAGTAAAGTGACAGTGCGATTCTATGGAGTAGATTATTCTGAAGTATAGTGGCATACAGTGAAGTGGGGCAGGGTAGATTGCCATAGAGTGCAGTGGTGTAGAGTGTGTTGGGTTTTGAGTACTGCAGAGTGGAATGATGCAGAGTGGAATAGATTGGAGTGAAATGGCGTAGAGTACACTGTTCCAGAGTAGAGTGCGATGGTGCAGAGTAGATTACAGTGGCTTATTGACATGACGGAGTGCAGTGGTGAAGGGTGCAGAGTAGTGTGGAGTAGAGTACATTGGCATAGAGTTGAGATGTGGCGTAGCGTTGAGTGGTGCACATTAGAGTACAGTGGCGTGAAGCGGTGCAGAGTAGAGCGGAGTTAGATAAAGTGAAATATGCATGGTCTGGTGATGCTCTGCTGTTACAGACCACACATCAATTGAAATTACTATTACATTTGCATAGACATACAGTTTTACTGATAAATGTATATAGCGCACAAACGATAATGTGTGAATGTCATCACCCAGTGTATTGATTTGTACTAATCCGTATTAAAATATGTTTCCTTTGTGCTTCACAATTACCTACACATGTGCTTCGTTTGTGCTGTCCATATTCTGAAATATCTGTGCACCTGATTTGCAGACATAACAATTTTTGGTTTGTGCTAGGAAAAAACCTCCCTGGAAGACAGTGACATTTGACCTCGGTCTTTGCATGCACAACTAATTTGACAAGATGATAATATTTAAAGGGCGGTTTACAAAAATTCAGTACTGGTGGAAGAATACAATAAACAGTAAATGGGTTTTGTAGATGGGAAGGGTTGAGCTCAAGCTGGACAGCCTAAAACAAAGCCAGCAAACAGAAAGCAAGCAAATGTGAGTCGAAAACCACAAAGTCAGTGGTAAGCAATGGGCGGAATGCATTCCCTAAAGAAGTTTTCCAATTGTCCCCAAGATGATACGTGTGTTCATTTAAAAAAATTGTTTTAGTTGCGATTTATGCAATTGTCAAGGCACATCGAAACAATACAGTTACAAGATAATAGTGTAGGGGATTATCCATTTCCAGTACGGAATCAAAGCATTAACATTGATAATTACCTAATCACAGGAAATCAATATTGCATGTAATCATGATGGAACAACAAAAAGTAGATCAGCAAAAGAGCAAGCAGCGGGCAAGTGCAGTAATATCCTTCAAAGAACCGTCACCCCTCGGTCCAAGTCCTCAAAACAGTGAGTGGGAGGGACATGGCACAGTAGAACGGCAAAAATGAAAAGGGAGTGGGGTAAACACCAGAGAGGGACGGGGAGGGAGAGGTCCACAAACTACATCAACAACCTCCGACTCATGATCCACGCCGCACTCAGACGGGTGTGTGTTCATGGTTGTGTCAAAGTAGTCCATCTGCAGCACCACCTCCGTTAAGCTATCTAATATGTCTGCCCATAGTTCAAAATCCTGTCCCGCATGATCATCCGTGCAGCCTGCCCGTAACTTCTTCTCCCCGCTACACCCCCTCCCACAAGTTGTCGTTAGCAAATCAGACAGCTGAGCTGTCTGGTAGGCTTCGACCAAAAAAAGGGTGGATTGTGAGGTTCGAGCAGTTCCTATGTGTAGTGTCCTGGTCAAGGCCTAAGGAGAGCCGACACAGGACACATGGATTGCAGTTGGTGGCGGTAACTAACCTGACCACGCCCAGCTCCCTGGGCCTTTTATTACTCAACTTGCGTGTCCACGCATACGCCTGGACTGAACCAACGACCCCTTACGCTCAAGGGGTAAACCATGCAATAACAGTGGGAGGGGGCGTGTGCTACAGTGGTACACCCCACTGGCAGCAACACTACATTCCTCCTTTACCTAGGGATAAAACAAACTGGAAAACACGATGGCACACGAAAGTCTATCTGGTCAGCGGAGGCGCTGTGACCGTTAACTCTGCTATGTTTGACAAAGTCCGCTAAATAGTCTTTGATGCAGTCTCTGAATTTACTGACAAAACCATAACATATCAGACACAAAATAGAACAGTCTTACTTTATTCTCGGCGGGGTCAGCCATCTGGATTGTTTCACCGCCAGCACTGGGCCACAAAGTCTCGGTACCTCTGGGAAGGTTTGGGGCACGGACGTAGGCTGTTTTCTGCTTGGCTGCGACCTTCTGCTGCGGCTGGGGGAGGTTCTTTTGCCTCTCTAGTCTCAGCGGCGCTGGGGACTTCAGTTGATCTTTCTGGCTCATTGTTGCTCGGGCGAGGCCACCTGTTAGGTGTGTCGTGGTGCTTGTTTCGGTTGGTCCGATGGTCTGCGCGGTGGGCACAGGTGCCAGTCATCCGGTTCCGGGCCTTCTCCTCTCTCGGGTACTTGCTTGAAAAACGAAACGTTTCTTGTGACTAGTTCCCCAGTTCTGATCGCCGTGATCATTGTTCCATTTACCTCGGTGACCCTCCAGGGGTCCAGCTCGAAAGGCAGGCGAAACTTCCCACCGGGATGGCGGTCTTTCACAAGAACTGTGTCTCCGACTTGAATGGGCCTGTCTGCGGCCCTCCGTCTTCGGGATGCTTCCTGGTTGTTCTTGGTGCGCTGTTCCATGGACCGGTTACTGGGGCTAGGGGCCAGCTCCCACATGGGGTGGTGCGGGATGGTGTCAGCAATAGCCCGGTTGAAGGAGAGTCTGTTCGGGGCGACTCCTGTAGTGCAGTGGGGGGTCTGGCGATATTCTCGGAGGAATTGGTAAATGGCCAGCTCCAGATAGTGGCCATCGGCGACTGCAATTTGGATTGTTTTGTTCAGAGTTCTCATTAGCCTCTCGACCTCTCCATTGGCTTGCGGCCATCTTGGTGTTATCCGTTTGTGTTTGACGCCATGGCTCTGTAGGTACTCTGTAAACTCGCTGCCATTGAACGGGGGTCCATTGTCTGTGCCGACTTCCTTCATGATCCCGTGGGTGGCGATGATCTTTTCGAACTTAGGGATCACCTCAGATGCTGCTGTCGATGTCACAATTTCTACTTCGGGGTAGCGGGAAAAGTCGTCCACCACAACAAGCATGTATTTGCCTCCGGGAAGACTGCCAAAGTCTGCGCTTACTCGTACCCACGGGGATGTCGGCCCTTCTTCGGTGATTACCGGTGCTGGAGGGTTTGGTAGGCTTGTCGCTAGGCATACCGGACAGCTATGAACCACTTCCTCGACGGCTCCGTCGAGTCCGGGGAACCACAACTTGCTTCTGAGTCTGTTTTTGGACTTGACGATCCCTTGGTGCGATCCGTGAGCCAGCAAGGCAGCCTGTTGGGCGAGGCTGCTGGGCAGTACAAGGCGCGGGCCTCTCAGGAGACATCCTTCGGTTGAGACGGACAGTTCCTGTTTGACTTGATGCAGGGCCTTCAGAACAGTTTGGGCGTCCTGCGTGCGAAAGGATGCCGGGCTTTGCAGCGCCTTTCAGTCGCTGGATCCTATGGCTTGGATCGCGATCTGGAGGCAGTCATCATCCTTAGTGGCTCTCACTACTTCCTCCTGGGACATTGGACGCGGCTTTGACCTTTCAACGACTAGCCGGACGTACTCTTCCGTGGCTGCTGCTTCAGCTGCTTCCGCGTCAGTGACTAGACTGGCGTGTCTTGACAGATAATACGCGGGGTTCCGCGTGCCGGGCCGGTGTTCTACGGTGAAGTGGAACTCCTGCAGTTGCAGCACCCATTTCTCGGTGGTGGGCGAGAGGATGAACCTTGGAACAGTGGTATTAGGGGCTTATGATCGGTGATTACTGAGAAGGGATGTCCATAGAGGTAGATATGGAAATGGCGGCACCCCCACAGGATGGCAATCGCCTCACGTTCAATTTGCGAGTACTGTTGTTCGGTCGGTGTCAGTGTGCGGCTGGCGTACGCTACAGGGGCCCACTCTCCACTCTCCGCACGCCTGACGCTGCGATAGGACTGCTCCCAGGCCAGTGGGGCTGGCATCCACCAGCAGTTGTGACTCGTGCTGCGGGTTGAAGTAGGCCAGGGTCGTGCCAGCCGACAGGGCTGCTTTGGTGTTCATGAACGACTCCTGCTGTTCTGGGCCCCACATCCAGGCGGCATTTGACTTAGTAAGGTCGCGGAGGGGCCCCGTTAAGTCCGACAGATCTTTGATGAAACGCCCGCAGTATGTCACCATACCTAGGAAGCTGCGGACGGCTGTCACAGACGTGGGGGCTGGCGCGCCGTGGATGTCTTTGACCTTGTCCGGGTCGGGGCCAACTCCTTGGTCGGAGAACCTGTATCCGAAGAAGCTGATGTCTTTGCGTAGGAACTCGCATTTGTCCTTGTGGAGAGTTAGTCCTCTTTCCTTTAGCCGGTTGAACACTGCTTGGAGGCGTGTGATGTGCTCTTCCAAGGTTGGGGCATGAACCAGGATGTCGTCGCTCACATTGAGCACACCGTCGAGGCCTTGGAGGACATTGTGAATGATGTTCTGAAACACCTCAGCCGCACTCGAAATGCCGAAGTTTAGTCTTGTATATCTCCACAGGCCTGCGTGGGTGGAGAAGGTTGTTATTGGGCGCGAGTCTGGGTGAAGAGGGATCTGATGATACCCCGACCGCAGGTCCATCTTGGAGAACCACTTAGACCCTGCAAGCTCCCTGATGATTTAGTCAATGGTCAGCGTCAGGTGACGTTCCCTATTAATTGCTAGGTTGGGGAGGCGCATGTCCACACATCCTCACAGCTTCGGGTTGCTTTGGCTTTTTGGCTACAACGATGGGGGACACCCACGGCGTGGGTCCAGTCACTCGTTCGATGATACCTGCGTGTTCAAGCATCCTCAACTCAGCTTCGACTTTGGGCCGGAGGTGAAAAGCGATCCGTCTGTGCCGGAGGGCTACCGGGGCTATCGACTGGTCAATGTGGAGTCGGACGGGGGGCCCTCGTAGGCATCCGATGCCCTCAAATAGCGAGGAATGCTCTGTAACCAGATGGTCCAAACCTTGTGCTTGTACTGTAAGGGCAAAATGTATGAGCCCGAGTTCCCGTGCTGTCTTGCAACCAAGAAGGAACCCTGAACCTTCTTGGGATATGTAGATCTTTGTCTGCAGCTGCGTTGAGTCGTGGGTCACAGTCGTCTGGAATACTCCGCACAGGCGCAACGGCGCCGGGTTCCGTAGGCAAACACTTGCACTCTTGTGGGGTGAAGCGTGGGGGCGTCTTCGAGGCATTGATACACGCTGGCAGCCATGAGGTTTATTGTGGCGCCGGTGTCTGAGGGCTCTGACCACTTGGACGGTGCACATCGGTTCGGTCGACGACGCGGCTGCTAGGGCGTTGAGCATGCGCACCACGTGGACTGACGCGGCGTCTTCGTCGTCGTCCATGTCGCTGCTGTTCGACGTGTTCTGTATTGGTGCCACTTGTCGTACTCTCCTGGGCGGGCCACTCTGCTTCTTCCGTTGGGACGATAAGCAGACACTCGCAAAATGATTTGCTTTTCCACACGCGCTGCAGATTTTGCCCTGGGCTGGGCAGGCGCCCTTGTGGGGGGGTGACACCTCCGCACCACATGCAGGCTTGGTCGTGGGAGGACTGGCTTGGTTTCGGCCGCCCTTTCTTGGGGGTTCTCATCCGGCCGTCTGTTGGTTGCGACCTGATGGCACACACGGGTTCCGTCTTGATTGTTACCGTTGTAGTCGGTTCCATGTGGGCAGCACGTGCTTTAGAGAGCTCTTTGGACCGCCCCAGGGCCAGGATGTCGCGCATGGGCATCTCGTCCGTTTCAAGCACTCTCTCACGCAGCTTCAGGGAGGCGCATCCCTGTATGAACTGGGCTCGAATTTCATCTGCCGCATCCGGGAGGGTACACGTGCTGGCTAATTTCTTGAGCCGAGTATAGAATACATCTACGGACTCCTCTGGGAGCTGGCGTGCCTGGCGTAGGAGAAAGCGTTCGTAATCCGCACTAGTAAACGGCTCAAAATACCTCGTGATGGCGTCTCGTAGGGTCGCATACGTGTGGGGCGGGGCACCCTCTGTGACGTCCTTGGAGATGTCGTGGATGGCTTCACCCCCTAGGTATAACAGCATTGCGCGTTGGCGCCCCACCGCAATATTCGCTGCGACTAAGTAATTTTCGAGCCGCTCTAGCCACTTTTTCCATCGGGCAGCCTGAGAGGGGGGGCTCCCTGTGACAGTAAAAGGCTCTAGATGCGGCACGGTGGCCATGATGGCTGAAGCACTGCCGATTGGGTGACAGGAGGGGCTTCAAGAACCACCGTGGGTTGCTGCAGACGTCTGGGAATGGAAAACCAGCGGTGCGGAGGGTTATGAGGTCCCGTTCCGCGAGATGCGTGAGGGATGGCAGGGTTTGTGCTCACGCGAGAAGCGTGAGAAATGGTGGATCGGCCGCGTCGCGCGCCAGGAGTGAGGTGCGGGAACTCACTGCGCGGGAAGGCCGATGAACCGACCGGGGGCCGAGTACAGCGGTGCAGCCGGAGGGCTGGAGGCAGCGTTGAGCAGCGGGGGCACTCGGGGGGGGGGGGGGGGACCTGAGGGTGACGACCAGGTCCGCGGAGCTGCAGGATGGCACAGGAGGCAGGCCGGACGTGTCAGTCGGCACTGGTGAGTAGAGTGCCGGGTGCGCCACGTGCAGGCTTGCACGGCGCTAGGCAGCGGAGCACGCCTGGGTCGCGGTGGTGCGGCAGGACACGCTCTGGGGTGGAAATAAGACCACCGTTGTCGCCAGTGTAGTGTCCTGGTCAAGGCATAAGGAGAGACGACACATGGATTGCAGTTGGTGGCGGTAACTAACCTGACCACGCCCAGCTCCCTGGGCCTTTTATTACTCAACTTGCGTGTCCACGCATACGCCTGGACTGAACCAACGACCCCTTACGCTCCAGGGGTAAACCATGCAATAACAGTGGGAGGGGGCGTGTGCTACAGTGGTACACCCCACTGGCAGCAACACTACACTATGCTTCTCCCTTGCAAAACGAGATCCAGGGAGAACCACAACAGTTGCCCACTGCGCCCATGAACTGAGCAGTTTGTGTGATATCTCAATTAGACCTCATTACTCTCAGGAGAACCACTCCAATACCCGACGGGTGATTTTGTATTGTGTGTTTGGGGGAGGGGAGTAGATTAGCCAGAGCAGGTTTTGAAGAATTCTCTTGGCATTTGCTTCTGCATACCATGGGAAAATATTTCGTTTAGCATTAGTGTTGACTTACTTAATCTTTTATCGATCTTCACCCACACCCCCTCCCCCAAACTTCTTGCACACCCTTTGGAACTTTTTCATGTAACTTTTTTTTTAACTGGGGGGGTGAGGGGGAACGGTTCCCTTTGCAATAACCATTCTAACGTACTTTAATGAATTTACAATCTGTAGAATTGTACAATTTAGTTTTGAGTAAGGGAGGAGTGTGGAGTCAAAGATAGGAATATCAATGAAATGCCCTAAATTTGAAAGATTAGTAAGGACAAAAATATTAATTCGTTTCCTTTATCTTACTGAAAGGATAAAAACATTAATTAATTTGCATATTGCAATACTTCTAATGCTAAGCATATAAAACAGCTTAAGCAAAGAAATTGTTTCCTTCCATTTGAATATGCTTTAACTTATGAACTTTGAGACAGTGAGAGGAGTTTTGTAAAAAGTGGTGGTATTTCCTGTTTTACTACATATTGGAATTAGTAAACTGATTGTTTTACTCGCAGAGGCACTTTTCGAAACCGCTGCACTGCTTGCAAGTTAGCTGGTATTCTCAAAAGGGCTCAATTGGGTATATTAAGCCCTGAACAATTAAGTCAATATAATGATTTACTAAAAGTGTGCTTTTTGGCAGTCCTCTTTTCTGCTCTGCGGTGGGTGGGACAACCGGATTTCAGAGCATAGCATTAATCTTGACAAATTCTTCTCATGCCGCATGTCTTAAAATGTTAGCCCTAGTTATGTCGAAAATGCACGACTGCAATTCTGGTTTTATGTATGGTGGTTTCTAAAAGCACAAATTGGAATCTCCCCAATGTCGAACCAGTGGAGGATTTAACATTTCAGACTGAGTATGCTGCAAGTAAAATTCCTTTCTGGTTGGAGTTAAAGTTGATCTAAAGACTGACAGACCTCCCAAGTGATAGGAGTGAAACTTTGCCTGTATAGGTTAGCCTTTTGCTGTTCTCTCATATTGCAGGCTGGTTTCCACCATATATGTGCCGGAGGATTGGCAGATATGAGTTGGGTGGAAGCTTGATGGTGCTTCGAGCAATTTGTTCTGGATGCAAATGCTTGGGCCCCATTTAGCGTCCTGAAGTTAAGATACTGTTGCCCAGTTGTAAATGTAGAAAGCAGTTAATGCCGATATATCTTCCTTAATTCCTCTAATCATTTATTCCATACCTCGGGGTTTTGTTCTTAGTTCAATGCATTTTTTTCAATTATCCTTTTGCGTTTCAGCCGCTATCGCAGCATGTGCCCGTGACCGCTTTATAGCAGCATTCGGTGCTGAGTAAATACAACAGCTTTAACTCTCCTCAACTCTGCTTTGTAAGCTACCATTGAACATCACAACCAACTACAAAACCTCTTTAGCAGCATGTTCCTACCGTAGCTACTTCCTCCCATTTCTTTTTGGAGGCCATTGTCCGTTTTGCCCAGAAGTGTTGGAAACAACTGCACATTTCTTTTTTTATATCCCCGTCCTATAGAAAGCCCAGACTAAAATGGTTGAACCCCATTTGTAAAAACTTGGGGTTCAGGGTAGCCATGGCAGCCCTGAGGGTCCTTAGGACTGACACGGAACAAGCTATTGTGGTAGCAGTGGCAAAGTTTCTGGGATGGGCCTGGGTGATTAAAGCCAACAAGCTGAGACTCTCCCATCTTGAAATGCCCTTCTTATCCCTTCTGTCTATATTTTAAATTGTGTCCTCCTGTTATAATGGTTTTTATCTTGTCCAAATAATGCTGGCTCACTTTGGTTTAAATACTGTTTTAAACATTGCCATAAATAGTTTTTTTATGCTGATGTCTTTTATGATTTTTCTAAAAATCGAAATAAGGACTTTGAAAGAAATTGATAGAGATACTGATCACCAACTTGCTGATTTAACTAAACCGAAGTTAAAGCCTGTGGAAGAGAGTAGGAAAGGGCAATGTGGGATTACCAGTCCTTGCCTCCAGGTAGAGGCATTATTACAACTTTAATATTGAAAAGGAGCCTTTAGATTTGAAACACTGAAGTTGGCGTTTCCCCCTCTAATCAGCGAGCATGCTTTGTTCTTTTTCACAAGCCCATATCGGCTGCCAATTCTAATCCTCCGAGGGGCTGATTTGCTCTTATGTCAGTTGACACACCCCTGAATACTGTTTTTTGATAGAGCAAAGGCCGTCCTTTGGTATGAGATGAATGCATAAAGGAAACGCCCCTGTTGCTGAACCATTAACCAAGATGTATTTTTGTATTTATTTTATTTTCACAATCTTTTATTTAAATAAAAAAAAACATACACAGACTCCGTGTATAGAAGATGAAGGAATTAGTGTAGTTATCTTGATTCAGATGGTGCATTCTAATTGTATTCTCAGATTCTGTCCTTCACACTGCTTTTAATGTCTAAAATTGTTCCATCTCTCTTCTCCGTCCCCAGGCACAAATGAAGACGCCATCATCGACATTATTGCAAACCGTACTATCGCTCAGCGCCAGGAAATCAAAATAGCCTATAAGACCACGGTTGGCAAGGTAAGTGATATTCTGGACAATGGTACCATGCAGACTAATAAGGGGGGGGGGTGAGGGCTCTTCGAAGCTTCAAAGTTTGAGCAGGTCAATAAGAATTCCATCATTTATGCCTAAATGCTCAGCTAAAATCTTGCCCCCACTCCTTCTCACTTTCAGTGACCCTGGCTTCTTACTACTGCCCTGGCCTGTTCGCGGTTTGGGCTGCCTGAGGTGGGGAAGAGCTCTTGCACCATGAGTGGTGGGAAGGATCATATTCCCACAATTGGGTACATTTTGCGGCCAATGTATGCAGGCTTTTCTGCAGCTTTGTCTCAGGGTGAGATTTGCTATCTAGGGGCACCCTGTCTTTTGTGTGCACCCTATTAAGTCTGTGGATTTTATGCTATCAAAGTCCAGTGTGGCTTCAGTATGCAGTGCACACTAAGGCAATTGGCTATATCGCTTCCTTAATATGTGTCTACCCTACCAATTGAAGCTACTGATTACTATTTTTTTTAATCTGATTTTTAAAATAAGAAAATAAACTCGAATCTATTGATTAGCCACAAATGAAACCAGAAGACTGTCTCAATGTTGTCGTCTCATACAAACAAGCCCTGGCAAAGCCAATAGGTCTTGCCTACATGAGATATTGGCTTTGTCAATTTTTTTTTTTACCAATGTTGTACAACCGATGTGCATTATGGTTGAAGGTTTAAAAATCCCTATGACTCACCCAGTGCTGTAGGGTGGGATGTGAGGCATCACTCGGAAAGGGAGGTGAAGTGGTGTTGAGGGGGGGGGGGGGAAGCACTATGTCATTGCCAGCAGTATCCGCATCATAGTACTTTGGTTTCTGTTCTGCCTGATTGGGCGGGGGGCAACATGGACAATGGCAGGAGGGTGGACAAGTGAGCGGGGCAACACAAACAGTGGGAGGGAGGGTTGAAAAGCACTAGGACGCAGCCAGCAGTTTCAGAGTATGTAGCCATGCCCCAGGGAAGGGACAAACATTCAAAGAGTAAGAAGCCTACAGCAGCTGACCAGCAAGACTCATCTAATGAGAGACAACGAAGACCACCAATGGTAAGCAATGAGTGGTCTCTAAGCCTATTGAAAGAAAACAAGTAGTCTCTGAGTTTAGCAATAGAAGAAAGTGCATTCCTGCTACCACTATGATAACAATTGCGAAATGAATAAAAACCTAAACAAACAGATCAAGTAGTTAAATAACATAAAACCTCAGGAAGGCTAACCAGGCATACAAGACACAAAATGGGGCTCACCGCTTTATCAATTTTCGCCTGCTGGGATTATGCTGGATGACAGTTAATTCTAAGCCACAGGCAAGAATTAATTCCTGCCAGTATGCCCTTGGATCTGGGGACTCGTTTTGTAGATGTACTTTGGCAATGCCTACATGTGCAACTGTAATGCATAAAAATAGATCCCAACCACATTACGAGGTGTTGAGCTTCAATGACCCAACATGACTGACTTTGGATCAAAGTTGATCCCATACTATGGCAGTTAATTTATCTAATTGTGTAGCCCAAAATGGTGAAAGGAGTGGGCAAGTTGCAAAGATATTGTGAGTGTCTGCACCCAGCCCCTACACGGAAAGCAATCCGTTTTGCTCTAAAAGCCCATTCTAAACAATTTGTAAGGTGTATAATATATATTTAAAATCTTGACTGTAAATTTATACTTGTATAGCGCACTACTCACCTGCAAGGGTCTCAAGGCGCTTGTACGAATACCGCTGTGGAACCCATCCTGGCTTTCCCTGTGAGGTGTCCACTCCTGGGCACCCCCAAGCTGGAGGCCAGGCATCCTTAGCGTTGTGGGGGCCTTTGTGGAGATTAAGCAAGCTATTGCCCAGAGTTGCAGAGTGTGACTCCATGATTGGAATAGGCACCGAGGCGAGAATTATCATGTCCGTGGAATTTTGAGCCCAAGACCCTCTGAGGCGGGGAATTGAACCCTGTTCCCGGGATAGACCGCCGCATCAGGGTCTGCCGCTCTAACCATTGAGCCACACTTCACCACTGAATGAGCTTTAAGGTGTGATACATTAAGTGTACTTTGGGCCAGCTGCATACTAAATCGAATATCTTTGCAAGACACTGCCAGGCCCAAATTCTTAATCCATTTAGTCACCAATTTATAAATGTTGTTCATTTGCCACTGGGTTCAAGCTAGCCTGGCTGATGAGGGGTGTTACCCTGAAACTGGTGTCAGGATGCTTGTTTTCGGTCCATGGAAAACCTCTCTTGGCAGTTCGGGCTGGACTGTTCACATGAGGCACAGGGTCAAGACTGATTTGCATATGGCTGAGTCTGAACTGGGATGGCAAAGTGAGCTACAGAACGATGATGGATCCAACCCAGATCTGTGACTGGGGGTAAATGTCTGAAAAGTTTCAGTGCTCAGTCTATCAAACTTGTGTTTTTGCTTTCTTCATTAGAAGTGCATCTAATAAGAGTCTTATACAAGGTACTGATAGAAAGAAATGAATTCTGAACAATTGAGAGTACGAAGATGGGCAATGAATTTTCTAAGCTGCAAGAACCTAAAAATGCTCTGCCAATGCATGCTGCACAGATGCTGTAATGCCCCAAATAAAAGGAATACCCCATCGGAAAACAATTGAACAAGCTGTTTTGTGCCATTTTGGAGCCGGTGCCAGAACTGTACAATTGCAACAGCATATTAGGGTTTGGACCTTAGTATGAGTACTGTTTGAAGGTCAAGCTATTGCAATACAATTTAATGGAGAGCCAAATCTTGTGCTCAAAGTATTTTAACCTAGTGCGTTTGAAATAGAATGCATCGATCAAGCCCTGCATAGGTGACTGGGTGCGGCTAAAAATCCCACTCTCTGGAAAAGGCAAGATGGCTGCCAGTCGAAAATACCCATGACTGGTAAACAAAAAAAGTCTCCAAGAGATAGTGCATGCACCACTTTTGAGGTGCATGCGCGAATGTTGAATGGACTTTAAAGGGCAGTGTTAGTTTTGAGGGGGGCACACATTGTATTTAACTATGTTTGGCATCGACCCGTTAGGTCTTCGCACAAAATGCTGCTTGGACTATGGGACTGAGTTTTGGAGAACTTAAAAAATGGTGTTTTGTATTAATAGAGTTATTTATGCAGTACATACAGTCTTGTATGGTATACACAGGAGAGAACAAGTTTCAATTGTTGTATGGAGTTTACATGACCTCATTAGTTCAGCAGTGCATGCACACTGTTGTAGGTAATTTGCAGGATAGCATTAGTCAAGCGGTGCATGCGGAAAATGCAACGCGCTGAGGTGCATGCACCCTGGTTTATGGAATTTACAGGATGGCGTTATTTATGAGGAGAATGCATAGTTTCCTGGACAATCTAGAGTTGCGACCCATTTGAAGTGCACTGAAAGTGTTGTATGGAATTTACAAGACCGTAGTTCTGAGCAAGGCCACGAACTATTACATTTTTCTGCTGCTGTGTTCTCTGCATGATTATGGATTTGCGGCACTTGGCACGCAATCCACCATCTGCTGGATAATCTGGATATTTTAACAAAATGATGGCTGGTCACCTTTCTGTTGCTTATTGCTATGTTTGAGAGTTGATCTGATACTAATGAGGTGAACCGTATGTTAACAAGTGTAAAGATCTAAAAATAATAAAGTAATGTTGTCGCACAATATGAAGGGGGGAGGAGGGCACTAGAATTATGCCACTGCTGCTTTTTGCACATAATTATGGATTTGCCACAAAATCCTTCATCTGCTGTGCAATCTGCAGATTTTAACAAAAGAACCAGTTTTTAGCTTAAACGGGTCAAAAGTTACAAAACGTGACATGTTTGCGTGCATTGAAAGGCCCTTCGTAAAAGGTTAACTGGTCGGCTTTCAGTTGCTTATTTCTGTATTTGGTTGTATAAACTGGTACTAATGAGGTGAAATATTTTCCCAGACGGTATATCCGTGTTTAAAAATGCCAACATAATTAAGTTATGCTATCAAATCTGCTGCATAACACACCTTTTCCTGCTGCATAATTTAGTCAACTCTTCTGCATAATTTGATGCTTACCTGAGTATAATTCTAGTGGCCCTGATTATACTGCAAAATGTGCCTTTTCTTGCAACATAATTTAGTCAAATTTGTCACATAATTTGGTCCTCCCCTGCTGCATAATTCCAGTAGCACTGGTTATGCTGTGTAAGCGTAGAGTATTTTCCGTGCTATCTGGGCCTAGGAAATGTTTTGAGTTGCATGCTCAGTGTTGCATAGACTAAATCCGGTGTCTCTTAACATTCCATGTAATAAGGGCATTTATGTTCAATGAAAAGCCTCCTGAGCTACCATAACTGTCAGAGATGTATTATTTACCACATTAGACCAGCTCAGATCTGTGGCAACCCTTAGCAAACATTACCAGAGTGATCCCTTAACTGCATTAGAACAGTTGATTGCAATCTGAAAATGCTTTGTCCATGTGAAATGCCTTTGTATGGGTGGCATGTAACCGCCATAGCTACAATGCCCATAGCGCCAAGTTATTAATATTGGTAATAACTCTCCCCAACACGTTTGAATTTTTATCACTAAAACATTATCACTCAAACATCAGCATTAACTATATTTTGGAAATAAACCTCAACTTTTGAGTCCTGAAAATACACACGTTTCCGTCAAATACATTCTTTTCAAATGTGCTACTCGTAAATTAATTCAACCAAGCTAAAGCTTCTAATTTCGGTGCCCTGGCTGCACACTCCAGAGCTACTAGCAGCTCGCAAGCTACTCGTTGGAGAAGCCTGACTAGATGGGTTAGGATTGGTTGTAGGGGAAAGCGCACAACTGTGGTGTAGGCATTAGAGGGCTGTTTCGAAGTGCATGCACAGTGATGTGTGTTTGGCTGCAGGCAGTATTTGATTTATATGAGCCAGGAGTACTCGTGAGTTATATGCACCACATGTTAATCCAAGTACATGGAATACTGACCGGCCTGTCTTTGAAAGGCTTTGTTTGAGTTTTATGGATTGAGGTGGGGTCTTGGAGTGGTCGCCCAGATTTTGTGTGCATTGTTCGACCTCGCATTGCATGTGTGTTTTTCTGTCTAACAAAGAGGGAATCTGCTTAATTGGGTAAGCATTGAGTGTTCGTGCTTCTCGCTCTAGCAGTGATTTATGTTTTTGACCATGCTTTGAGAGTGTTTTCCCGCCCTAGCAGGGTGAGTTTGTGTTTACCGACCTTGCGTTGTGTTTACTTGACCGAGCACCCATTTTGTGTTTCTCGATGTAGCAGTGTGCGAGTTTTTGTTCTACCGTGTGTGCTTTTCGACTTCGCATTGATTTTTATTTTTTTGTGTTTTTTCAAGCTAATCTTTTGTGTTTCCGTACACTCAACATAGGGATTGAACAGAGGGTTTACTGGGACTTGCACTGCTCACGGTGACTCACGCTGTGAGTAACCCTTGGGCGCTCTTCCCAGGATGTTGCAACACTGCATGGAAAGAGACGTTAAGGGCGTGGACGTTGTTGGCACCCAGTTAGTGCTCACAGCTATTTTCTGCACCGGGCAAGTTTTGCCGTTAATTTGATGACTGGAGAGAGTGACGCAGTGAGTTTGCCACCACCTTCAGTAGTAATAATTGGATTTGTCTTTTCTGGGTTCGAAGTACAATGTTTTCTAAGCCCCAATGCTGGGCTACACGGACTACTTGATATTTCGGTTTTGTATAGCCGATTGAGGCTTTAAGAGGTTTAAACCATTTCAGTATTGTGGCAAAATGAGTTTTATAGTACTTTGATATACTGAACATTCACTGTGCAAGTAAATAGCACAAAATACCAAAGTTGGGTTGAATTGGCCTTAACTTGAAAGGCCACCCCAGGTGTTGTCGGTAAACCTTTATCGTGAGGTAGTGGGAGTGTGGTAGTTGCCTCTCATAGGATCATGCCCTTTATTAGAGCTGGAACTTAAGAATAGATTTTTTTTAAAGCAGTGTATAAAAGAACACCTTCACTTCTATCATTTGGTGATTCCTAGTAAATGTAATGTAGCTCCAGGTTTTGTTTTTTAATAGTCGGAGACATTCCACAATCAAATATTTTCAACAATCACTGACTATTTCGTCCGGTTTAGTTTTTATTTATTTATTTTGTGTGACTTCCAAATCCTGTTTACTTCAGTTATTGGTTCTTGGTACAGAGGATGCCGGTTTAAGAGAGCAGAAACTCTTCTTTGACGTCCAGTCTTTGGGTAGGACATGGAAACTGGTGACCACGGCTAATGCCGTTAATACCCTTAACTTGACCTCTGAGGAATGCAAGAGCTTTTGGCCTTATTTGTCTTTGGTAATAGTGAAATTGAGGCTCTTGAGGGAGATCTATGTACATTAGGTTGAATAGTGCCTTATCTAGCAGGTATCGGGATAAATGGAACTCGTAGGGTCATTTAGTTAGGAATTTAGTTAATCTAAAACATTCTTTGCAACGAATGCTTCGACAATTAGCTGTTGATATTCCTCTTGCAGCCCTTATGCCTCTAAATGCATAGTAAATGACAACATATATCGCCTTGTTCTAAAACTAATAAAGATGACTCTATATAACTATAGAACGACTATACCTCGCCAGTGTTTAACACCATTCATGGCTGCATATAGTTTAGCAACAATATAATAGTTTTGTGAGAAAATAATTCCAATAAATTCAAATTGTCTGTTTATTTTGGGAGACCAGTCACTATGCCTATTGGGATTATGCAATTCTGTGCTATTTCAGTATAATTATGGCTTTACCTCATTTGCTACGTAATCCATCACCTGCTGCATAATTTGTAGATTACAAATCTCTCTAGGTCAAACGGATAAAGTTCAGCAAAAAAGTGCCACATGTGGTGATGTGCTGTGGCTGACCATTCGTAAATGTCGTCTCTGATTAAAACAATTTAGACGGTCGAGACGTAGGATAACGCCTGCCTAAGTCTCAGAGACCAAATCTGATGCCAATAAATGAAACCTCCGCAATGCTTCACTGCCAGTAAACACTATGGATTTATTCAAAATTAAGGTAATTATAGAAGGCAAAAATGTGTTAGTTAAATTATGGCCAATCGATCAGTAATCGTATATCAATCAAATAATGACCGAGCATTATTATTTAGGTCACGGTCTAAAGCCAGTAGCGGCAAGAGCTAAAGTATACTTCTGCTAGAGTACCAACATACACTTTTTTTTTAACATTACTTTAGAAGTAAACTCTAAATCAAATGACAGACTAACGCATAGTCAGCTGAGTTTAAAAGGTAAAGCAAGGGTAAATCAAATAACACGCTAACCTAGACTCTGCACAATTGAGAAAGCAAGAAAAGCCTGCCAGATGTCTCAAAAGCATCATGTTTTATAAGATTTTAGGCAGAAAAACCACACACTCCGTATCGTCTGACATAACCTAATAAGGCTAGATTAACAGACACATTCATGTAAAATAACCACTTTTCCAATGCACAAGATCCGTCCATTAAGATGAATTTTGTAAACTCTTACTTTGCTCAATATTAAAGAGGTGTGTCTATAGGAAATGAAGTAGCTGTTACAGCATTTATGTAATACAGAAATATAATAGACCATTTTATGAATGGTAGCTAGTGAAGACTCGAGCAAAGGATGTTGACTGATACAAACACAGTAACATCCTGAGCATGGTTCCTTCAGATGAAAATTAATTAATACGGTTATATTTAATAAAATAAACAGCACCACGGATGAGGCTTCTGATGTACTGACTGTCTGAAATGGAAAAGCACACGGAGAAACACATGCATATGGTGAATGCTCGTTCACATAAAATCAAAGTGCACTTTATTTCTACAAATGTCTCGTTGTCCATGAAAGCTGGCTCTGGCCTAGTCCTGCTTAATTTTAGATGTGTTTAGCTAGTATTTTCTAATTATTAAAAACACTTCTACATAAACGTATCGGTCCATTTTACTTGCAGATTGCTGTATTCGGGTTCTAAACTGCCAATGTGAGTTAGTGAAATAATACTGTAAGTGTGCCAAATGACAATGAATAGTTTGCCTTTTCTCACCACTTGCATAACTCCACTGTCCCTGCTGATCACTAACGCTTAATGTACAAGATTACAGACCAAAAACAAGCATTTGCAATGCAATAGGTCTTGCTTTTACGTAGGTTTAAGCTATTTGCATTGCGAATGACAATGCATTTTTATTTGTTTCAAAAACCTAAATGAAAGGCATTGTCATTTACAATGCCAATAGCTCAAACTCTCATAAATGTGAGACATGTTGCATTGCAAATACTTGTTTGCCTGTGCTATACTGAACTGATGCGGACTGCACTCAAATTAATTAAATAAAGCAGCGCGGCCACTAAAATGAAAGCGGAATGCGCTGGAATAGGGGAAGACCATTAAAGAAAGAAGTGCTCCCCCACTAAACTATGAAGACCATGCAACGAGTCAAATAAAAAGTCCAGTCGTTATGGGTGGTAACAAATGGAGACAAGACTGTACCCAGGAGGGACTAACGAGCCTCCTAATGAATCAGAATTCAGCTTTTGAGAAGGACAATGACACTAGCCAATTAAAAATATGGGCGTAGTGTGAGCGGGGCTTCCACTGCATACTCTATTACAGCATGCCTCGCAGAGCGAGCAGTGCATGAGTGCTGCCGCTAGGCTAGACCTAATGACAAGTGACTACCATTTTGGCTGTCTAACATTCTACTCTGTCTTGAAGATAAACATTACAACTTTATCAATGTAAATGCCTATCCTGTGTAAAATGATTGTAGTGTCCGCGCTGCCACTGAAACTGAAGGAAAGTATGCAAGTCATGCCATTGATTAGTGCAGCTTTGATGCCATGTTCAAGCACATCTTGGCCAACCGCTCTGCACTGGCATCTGCGCTTATCCTAAAACCCATCTTGCAAATATAGAAGTGATGGGGTGTCAATGCAGGCACCTCTGTGGGATTATGGTAGGGCTACTTTGATAGATTAAGATCTTGATCTTTCAGGTGTGCTGACCCCAGTCCTATTTCTGCATTCATGTACTTTTATTTTATACGTTAACAGGATTTGGAGGATGATGTAAAGTCTGAGCTGACCGGAAAGTTTGAGAAGGTGATTGTAGGTTTACTGACGGCCATCACACAATATGACGTCCAGGAACTAAAGGCTGCAATGAAGGTTGGTAGTGGTTTTCTGTTCCAAGCCGTATTTCTTCTCCCCATGCCCGTCCTGTAGCCTTTTTCATTGTCTGCATTGTGAACGTTGTCCACCTGGAAGCAAAAGGTATTGCTTGGATGAAGGACATTTACTTCTTTGCTTGGTGACACTTATGGATTGGGGATTAGGGGGCCCAGGGATAGTCTGTGCCATTTAGCATATTGAATTTTGCTAATCTACATGCTCGGTTCTTTTGAAACGCTCCTAAAGCAAGGGCCTAGATGGTCTGGTCATATTAGTTTATTTTGTTTTGGTCACATCCTAATTTGTTCCACTGTAGTATTAAAGCCAGTGTTCCAAGTAATACTGTCAAGAATGGGGTCAGGATGACATCTGGTCACTGAACCAGATGGGTGGGTTTGGTGCCCTAAAAATTTGAAGAGCATTATTTTAGTCTCCCAGTTTCAATTGTTATATTTGTTTGCAAGATGCATAAATGTGAGAGGCGGTGGATCCATCCATCAATCCCTCAAATGTCCTTTGTGTTTTACATGTTACTTTTGTGAACAATGGAGGCAAAATGGAGGCCTTTTGTAAGACTGATGCTGTTCCGGTCAAGATGCGTGGACATGCGGTCTCCTGGCCTCTTGAGTGCACACCTTTCATTGCAAAGCGTACTGAGTTGCCATTTCATTTTTACTTGTTTATTTTATGACTTTAATCAGTCCGTGCTTAGAAAATGAAACTGTGTGATATTCCTAGATGTTAAAAACTGCAGTTACCAGAAAACAACGCCCTGTCCCAGTTTACATACAGCAAGGTGTGCAAACTGTCGATCTGCTTATGGGTGTGGAAGTACAAGTTATATTTGCATTTGGATTATTAGACTTTTTCAGGATTTACAAGCTTCTTTACAGCCAAACCTCTTTACGTCATAAGCTCTGCTCAGACATTTAACAGAAGGCACCTTTAGTTGTGCGTTGTTTTAACTCAAAACCAACCTTTATACCCAGGAGCTGGACTGCACATGGAATGGATCAATGCCCACCTGTGTAGCCACTCCGAGAAGGTTATCATGCGTATTATCTTCCGTATTCTCAAAGCACTCCAGTCCCGAGTTCACCAGAACATAGATCTTACACACATTGCATATACTGTGCTGAAAACAACCAGCCGGGACACATGCGTTACAGTTTTCTGGAAACGCTGGGCTTTCATTAGCATGGTAAACTCTGGGTACATAACTGTACTTTATCATTTTAATCCTAGCGATCTCTAATAGTGCACAAATGGTGAGCCATTGATAATCTATGACATCTTCACCCAATTCAGTGGTCCAGGTGTGCCATATCTGTAAACTAGAATGCTCTTTCTGGATTATGTAATGGAGTGCGAAGATGCATTTAGCCATTTTGCTCACTTTCTAGGGGAGAGCTAACCAACCAAGAGCAAAGTGCTAGACTTTTCAGAAATATTGTTTATTCTTGAGCGCGCCATCTACAGACCATCCGTTCAGTTACCTGACTTCATGATCCAGCCTCTTAAATGTGTAGATGTCTTTCAAATGTTAAACCTGGCTCTAGTAGTCAAGACTTACCTTCAGGAAGAACCGTGTGGCCATATTGACTCTGGGCAACCCGCTGCAATGCTCCACCTGTGCCTTGAAGAGACTCCAGTACACAGAAGCTCTTCAAAATTAGAATGGTCTCTAGATGCGAATCCTGGCCTTTCTGTCTCCGGGACGGTGAGTTACATGCAATAGGCATATCACATTGGGCAACTGCATCATATGCACATAAGTGGAGTGCATATAACTATAGAAGTGACATTTCGCCTATCACTCGACAGTCCTGTCAAAAGCTTTTTTTGATTGCAGAATGTGGATGACTAGGGAAGGATTCAGGAACCTAGGCAGCACCATAAACTACTAAGGGAATGTTGTCTCGTTCCTCCATTTTTTTTGTATTGCCTTCACCGTGAGGAAGGGATAACTTGCAGGCTGTTGCAAACTTATGATGGACAAAAAGAAAAGTAATTCACATTCGCATCTCAGACTGTTATGATAGCCACAGCATTACGATGGGACTGCAGTACCACCAAGAGCCAGCTCACCAGACGTTCTTTACACCCACCATTAGCAAGCCGAGTTCCAGCCCTTACAGTCAGTGTTTTCAGTTCTCCAAGCAGTCGTGGAAAATCGGAGTCCCCCCCCCCCAAGAAACGAAAAGGTGTCCAGATCTTTTCAACCCAGAAAGCTGGCCACATCGTAGATGTGGAATAAACTTAAAAAATGCGGCACATATTAAACGTGGTTCATTGACTTTTAAAATGTGAGACTATATACTCAAGAACTATCCAGTTAATCCACATGCAGAACCCCTGGATTTATTTGTATGAAGCATCTGGTGCTACATCTCACGGTCCCCATATTAAAATTCCAGCTACGTATAATTTTCCCTAAATTTTATTTTTAAATTGCTCCTTAGCAAAGCCATGACCTATATATGTTGTACAACTCCTTGCTGGATGAAGTGACTATCTGCACTTCTGGAGAATTGAAAAGTAGTTTTCAAACCTGGCAAAGTATATTTTAAACTTTTTATATGCTAATATTCTTGCAAAGAGAGTAGTTTAACATAAACCTGCATGTATAAGATGAGTCATTACAAATTCTTCAATCTTCTCGGGTGTATGCCAAAGATTTGTGATTTTGTTGTAGTATAACTCAAGACCTTAGTTCATGCAGGATAAGTGGTAGATAGTTTTTATTTTTTTCTGAAGTCCTACATAGGTAGAAGTTACAGCATTTGATATGGGCGAGTGTATGCCTAGTCACCAACTCGAGGGAATCTCAAAGATAATTATATTCTACATTTAGATTTAACATAAGTGTACCAGGGAATACACTTAATTTTATCCAGCATCCTATTATCATGACACTGCTTTTTGTAGAACAGGACTTCTAAACTGAACCATAGTTTTACCCAAAATAGATTAGCAACTGTAACTTCATTTCCTTGTGCTTCCTTTCTTTGGGTGGTGTGTTCTCTGGGTAAGGCAAACCATGTTTTTAACAGATGTATTTAACACCACTGTAGTGCATATCCCCACATCTCATAGTCCTAAGCTCCATAGCTCTTGTGCCATCTGGTAGTTGCCTCCAGATCTATGGTTGGATTTATTTGCTGCTACTTTTGTGAAGGGAAGCGCGTAATTCTAAGAATGGTCTTACTCTTAATTAGTCTTGGGGCCTCCGGAGCAACCGACCTACCAGCACAAGGAGAGAGCCTGCCTGATCATTGTTCAGCAATCTCCAACCTAAATCCTAATCTTCCCTCTCCCTAACCTTGGTCTTGCTACATCAGTTACCAATTCTTTCTTCTTTTACTAATTTAAAACCGTTGGATTCCTTTGTAAAGAGATCTTGAGGGGGTTAATCAGCACGTCAGTTAACTTATTAGGTGAAGAAGTGGTCCACGTTTGTAGCCACAAATGTGAAGTTCTTCTATTTGGATGTTTAAATGCTTCCATTTACAAAATTGGGAAAGTAAATACATTTCATTGAAAAACATGGATGCCAACAGTAGGATGAGATGCTCTGCAAAATGTCTACTTTACACATTTTGCCAATAAATGATTCGGCTTGTAGGTATTTGTTTGAGACCATGACTATATGAAAAGGCCTTTTTTCAGTAGTTTAAAGCAAAATCGTGGAATCCCCTGCAGGATGGGATGTGGTGGCAGAGACTCCCATATCCCATTGATATCCATAGGCTTTAGACTAAATGGGGACCCTCCCCGAGTCAGATGGCAGGGATCTGTTTTATGCCCCATATATATATTAAGTAGCAACTGTCTTGTGGCAATATGCTCTAGTATGTTTGAAAATACATTTCATGTGCCAGTTTGGAGTGAAGTTTATGAATCTGTCAAAGGCACTGTATGTGGGAGTGTTATTCTATGTACACAGTAATCTATGAATAATTATTGCTTATGGACTCTTATTTGTGAGGTGTCTTTTACTTTTTTATTTTTAGGTCCAAAAAGCACATTGTTAAAGCAATTCGCACCATGAGGACCAAATTGTACTTGGGTAACATTGCCCTTGTCGTAGTTTCCTCAGGTTTAAAGCTCACAAGTGAGGGTTACATGCCATCCACATTCATTGCATCACACAACATTGATCAATTCACTGAGTTCAAGATGAGTCCAGGAATGTAAGCCGGAGCAGAGGAAAACTCTGGGTCGGCAATATCTGGTTCCCTCTTGGGCGCTCGGTCCCTTGGCTGTGTTTGGACAAAGATCGTTAAGTGAAATGTTACATGACCAAAAAGTGTAGAGGGCACCCTCGAAGCGAAGCTGCCTCGATGCACCCTGTTAGAGCGAGGATGCCTGCAAGGTAGGAGGCAAAGGGTTGAGGTGAAAGTGAGAACCGCGTGAGATTGCTCTTGTTTGAGGGGCTGGTGGGCTACTGTCCCAGTAAGTTCATATATATCTCTGCCACCCCCCCCCCTTGTTTCCTGGTATACCCTTGTGCTGTGGGATGAATTGCAGGGGCATGAGCTTAGGACTCGGGTGTATTTTTCCTGTTACGGAAGACTTGTCTTGTCAAGGACCTTGGTTTGAGGATGGATTTGGGAAATCAGAACTGACTGAGATTGCCCTGTAAAGGGTCTCTATGAAACTAGGAGGTCTCTGTAAAACTAGGAGTGCATCCTGGGTGAATCTGCGACACTTGGCATCTGCCTGCAAGCTATGCTGTTGTATCCTAGGTGAAGGGGCCATGTATGTATGTATGCATGCATGCAAGATTAGCAAGATAAGACTATCACCACCAAGAGATTTCGGTATGAGGATTCCTGGGAAGGAGGAACCCTTGTGGAAGGTGCAACTGTGATGAATCTCTCTTGCCGAGGTTCGGATGGATCATTGCTCCTGAGCAAGTCCTGGTTAGTAAGCGCCCCCTATTTACCAACTAGGATGAAACCTCTCATTGAAATGTGGTTGCCTAAGTAAACTCTCAGCTGCAGAGATCTGCGCGAGTCCTCCAGCACATTTATCAGAGTCCAAAAGGGGTCAACTTACTTTTTTAAATAATTTTAGCTTCCATAAGCTTCCCTCTCGTCTTTCAAACAAAGATGGCCGCCTGGTAGGAGCTCTAGTCCGGAGCTCCCAGTGCTGGGGATCCCCTATTGGGAATTATCCCTGATAACACCCATCTTTGGCGAAGAAAAAGAGTAACTGGAAAACGAGTAACTGGTCTCACTCAAAAGTAACTGGAACATCGATGAAATTTGCGTACCTGGAGCACTGGCGGCTGGGACCCCGCAACCCTCACCGGAACATCGGAGGAATCCCGCTGTGGACACTGCGGTCGCTGAGGAGGCTGGTAGCGGCTAGTGAGCAGGAGGCTGTGGGCATCAGAGAAGCGCTGTTCGTCGGGGCCCCGACACTGCCGTGACTGGCTGCCTGTCGATCACCGGTCACGTCTGACACCGCCCGCAAGGCATCGGATCCTCTCCGGTCTCCCCTGGCGGCGGGCTGGAGCCTGCCGGGACTGCCTGCCGGTGCTGTGGACACTGCCGTGCAGCCCGTTGAAGTAACGTTGCAGTTGGGGGGCCTCGACACTGCCGTGCACCTTTGGGTCACCTGGAGCCTGCAGAACGGAGGTACTACGGGAAGTGCCGACGGTGGAGGCGGCAAACACTGCTAAGGCCACGGAGGACTGAATCCCTCCGCCGGAGCGCCAACCCCCGGTCTACGCGACCCGCGCCTGGAGACAACAGAACGGAGCTCAAGAGCCAAAACAAAAAAGTCAATGGAACACCGGATGGCGGCACTGTAATAGTGCTTTTGGTTCGGGGCATTGGCGCGCTGTTGGATCGGTGCCCTGAGGCGGGCAGGAATCGGAGGGGCGTCGACGGACGACATGAGCTTGTCCAGTTTGCGCCGAGTACTGGAGGCGATCTGAGGAGTGGCGCTGCCGCCCAGGGAGCTGCCGGAGAGGAGCCCTGAGGCAGGCGGGATCAGTGTAGACAACGGTCGGCAGGAGCTTGCCCTAGCCGCGCCGGGAGCTGGAGGTGACGCCGCTCAGGGGGGGGGGGGATGCCTGAATGAGCTCTGAGGCGGTCGGAAAAGCACAGGAGAATTGCAGGATGGGGGAAAACAGTCATCGGGAAACACACTACAACACCCATTGAGGCGATAGGGAATGCAGCCCTGATGCTCTGACCATACACGAGCATTATCCAGCAACCTGCCAGAAGTCGATGCACACGGCAGCTGTATACTCGTGTGATTAAGTGTCTGCCTTTATTGCAGTATTATACCTCTACTTGTATTTTGTACACTCTTTTTGTAACCTGCACACATCTCACTTTTCCTCACTGGTAATGTACCGAGCGCTACCTCAAATTTGTCTGGCGGCTCACCAGCATCAATATTGCTTCATGCAGCTTTTTGGTGACACTGGTATTTTGTTTCAGTATATCATTATTATTCTTTTTATTTGGGTACTGTACAACTCTGTAAGCTGCATCTATCTCACTTTTACTCTGGATATGCACCGTTTGATACCACCTATATTTTTGTACATGGTGTAAGCTGTACCGTCTGCTACCTCATATCTTTGTTCATTTGTGTTCATTGTGTAAGCTGCACCCATTTTCACTGTTTATTTTTGGTTTGCACAGATTGCTACCTCTATTTTGATTAATTTTTGTTACTCACTAGTGTCACTTGTGTACCACGTAACTTACTGTCTGCATTGTTCTTTGCACATGTGTATCACTATCGTCTACCCACCTTTACCGCCACACCCACCTATACCGCCATCCCAGCATGGAGCCCATCGGCAAGCACACATATAAAATCAACTACCCATCCACGCTCACCAAAAAAGCCGCTAAATGCTTTAAACACAACTTCCTGAGGTCCCACCCTGAAACCCCCTTTGTTGACACCTACTTCTCACCGGCCAATGGATCCCTGAACATCGATATCATCTTCCACACCACTCGCAGAGCTCAATGGAGAAAAACGTTCCTCACCTTACTCACTGTCTCCACCACCAGGAAATCCGCTCATGGCTTAACTCTCTCCATCACACCATCCCAACTCTTCCTAGGCAGAACCACCATTACTATCTACAATAACGGGATTGTCCTAATTCAATCCACAGACAGGAACCTGGAACTACTAGACAACCTGTTCCCCACTTTCAAAGAGAACCTCTCCAACCATCGGACTTCCACTCACATCCCCTCCAGTAATATCACCCCTGACTTCACAGCCCCCACCCACAACCCTGCTAACCTAGATCAGCACCAGAACGACATGCACCTCACCTCTTCCCCCGTCACACCAGTCACTCACCCACCTGCTGTAACCACCCCACACTCCTCCATCACAGACACAAATCTCTCCCCCCTCATACACCTGCCGCCCCCATACCTCCATCCCTGGGACCCCCACTCATAACACTCCCACTCCTCACCCCCCTGACATCACAGACCCCACCCACAACCCCTCTAACCTAGTTCAGCACCAGAACGACACACAACGACAAATCCCACCCTTTCCCTCCCTTTCCCCCCCTGACATCACAGACCCCACCCACAACCCCTCTAACCTAGTTCAGCACCAGAACGACACACATAGCGACAAATCCCACCCCTTGTCCCCCCCCTCTCTCAGCCCCCACTCCCACACGCTAACTAACCATGCAGAGCACACCACATCGACTACTATAACTTCCCCTCCCCACGACAGGACCATCTCCAACCCCATCTCCCCCCCCCCCCACTCTCAGCCCTCACTTCCCTTCAGGCTCCCCCATCACCACCATCATACACTCCACTTCCACCCCGCTCTCTCCGCCTGCCACAAATTCCCTCCTCTACGCCACCAACCTCCTCCGTACTTCATCCACTCCCATCGCCCTCCGTACTTCATCCACTCCCATCGCCCCCTTACCCTCGCTCATCCCTAACACCAACCCGTACGACGACACCACGGAGCCCTGCATGAACACCAACCCTACCCCTCCACCCGCACGATAAGTCCTAGGTCAGCCACTCACCCATGACCTCCACCCCCAGCACTAACACTTATCTCACGCTGGATAAGATCATGTCCTCCCTTCTACAACTCAAAGAAGAAATTCACACCATCAAAGAGCTACTCACCACACCCCCTAGACTCACCTCACTCACCACCACCTCCCCTCTCAACTTGCTCTCCTCCCGTCCTGACGACGCTCCTAAGCTACGTCCCTCACACAGGACCGTGATCCATGCCCACAATCGCAACAACCGCACCCGCCGCTCTCACTGGACCGCGATCCCTGCCCACAATCGCAACAACCGCCCCCGTCACACATGCAACCCTCTTTCGGATCTCGACACTCTCTCCCTCCTCTGCTCCTACGACCCAGCTCCCCTAAACCACACAACCGCCTCACACCTCCCCATTCCCATGATACACTCAAATCCCCGTAGACCCTCCACTCTAAACAACAGAATCTCCGTCCCGAATAACCTTAGGGGAGGAAGAGGGTACTAGAGAGAGGGGGACTTTTCTGTCACACTCCGTCTCAAATGCACTCTCCTAAACTGCAGATCGGCTTCTAGACACTCCTCCGCCATCGCTGATCTCATCCTAACATTGGACTTTGACCTAATCATCCTGACTGAAACCTGGCTAACTGAATCTTCTACACCTATAATGGACATTCTGGTTCCCCCCAACTACCACATCATTAGGCTTGACAGGTCTGGCAAGATAGGTGGCGGAATCGCATGCATATACAGGAACAGCCTTTCTGTTCTGAAAGTCTCCGCGCCTTCCCTACCCTCCAACTTCCTACGAATACATCTGCCTCGATATCATCAGTGATGGCAAACCGATATGTTCTCTTCATGGCATTTACCACCCACCCAGAGACAACCTCATCTTCGCCCAGCAAATCATGGACATGATTTCAACCAACGCCGGACGACAGCTCACCGAAATATACCTTGGTGACTTCAACCTCCATTGGAACGATCTCAATGACGCGGTGGTAAATAGTCTTAAAAGCTATAAACGCCTTGGACCTCACTCAATTATGCAACCGCCCCACCCACGAGAAAGGTTCTATCCTCGACCTTATCGCCAAAGAGGACGCTATTCAACTTGAGTCTATCCAACCCTGTGACTGGTCAGACCATCATATTGTCACATTCCACATCAATGAAAAAGTCAAACTCAACTCTGTTCAATCCTCCAGACCTAAAGTCTGGAAAAGAGACCTGAAAAAACTCAACCCATACTCCATACCCCCGAACAGCCGCGACCTCCTACTCCCGCCTACGGGCGCTACAGATGTCAAATCCCTGACTGACCACTATCTCAACGCCATGACCTCAATAATTAATGAGGCTGCTCCCATGCAGCTAAAAAGAGTCTCCACTAAAATCTCCTATCCATGGTATGACTGGAGTCTCAATGAAGATAGACGAGCCATGCGAATGGCAGAGCGCACCTGGAGGGCAGCTCCCTCTGCGCTGCACTTGAAAACCCTGAAGAAAAAGAAACGCCTACTTCAGGAAAATAAAGCGCTCAAAAGCAAATTTCTTCAGCCTCCAGCTCGACCAAGCAAAAAACCGCCCAAGAAAACGGTTTGAGTTAATCAGAACACAAGCCAAGGAACAACCCCAACCTCTCAGTACCTTGTACGAAGCACCCTCCTGTGAAGACTTCGCCGCTTTCTTTACCCAAAAAACTGACAACATAAAAAATGATCTCCGCACTGACGCACGACTCCACACAACTGCATAACACCCACCGAACCTAAAAACAATGCAACATGGTCATCCTTTGAAACCTACTCCGAAGAAGAAATAGGCAAACTGCTCAGCACCTTGAAACCTTCCAATCACCTCACAGATCCCCTCCCTGCTAACGCTGTCAAAGATTTCACCCCACTGCTCCTTCCACTCTGGACTAAAATTATCAACAGCTCGCTCCAAGAAGGAACCATCCCTGACTCCCTCAAAGTTGGACAAGTCACACCTTTGCTAAAGAAACCTACTGCCGACCCATCCGACCTAAACAACTACCGTCCCATTACCAATATTCCCACTCTCGCCAAACTATTGGAAAAATGCGCACAACTACAACTGACTAAACACATTGATCTGTTTGATCTCCTCAACCCTCATCAATCAGGCTTCCGAGCAGGACACAGTACTGAAACTGCTATGACTCACATAATTGACGACGCCCTTCAAATCCTAGATCAAGGTGATACCTGCCTCCTCATCCTTCTTGATCTCTCTTCAGCATTCGACACTGTTAAACATGAGAAGTTACTCTATCTTTTGAACACAAGAATGGGTCTTTCTGGGACTGTTCTCAAGTGGTTCACCTCCTTTTTACACAACAGGTCGCAGAAATTCAAAAGTGACAACCTGATGTCCTCTCCAATACCTGTTTCGTTAGGCGTCCCCCAAGGATCCTCCCTATCACCAACTTTGTTCAACCTAGTTATGGAACCTCTCACCACCTTGCTACAAGCATCCAATGTACTTTTTCACATGTACGCAGATGACGCCCAACTATATCTCAAATTACAATCCCCCAATGACATCTTACTCCTGAACTCAACGATCAGAAGCACCCAATCCTGGCTTGCTGATAATCATCTCAAACTCAATGCTCTGAAAACAGAATTCCTGCTGATCTCACCTCCCGCGAAGATCTCTACCACTCAAACCTGGCTTAAACAGTTAACTGCACTCCATGTTCAACCCACCATAGTGGATTCAGCGAAATCCCTAGGCATAAATCTCGACTCCAATCAAACATGCAGCATCATATCAGCAAGGCTACTAAGGGAGCGAACTTCCAAATCAATACCCTGAGGAAACTTAAACCCTTCCTACCAGCCAAAGACTTCCAAACTGCAGTACAAGCACTAGTAATCCCGCGAATTGAATACGGCAGCACCGCCCTCTGCCGTCTCCCGTTAACCACTACTGCACCCCTAAGAGCTTCTCTAAACGCTGCAGCGAGACTCATCACTGGATCAAAAAAACACTCGCATATCTCCCCTGACTTGAAATCACTGGACTGGCTGCCTTTTGAAGCCAGAATACATCTGAAAATCGCCTGCATGACACACAAGGCTCTACACTTGAGCTCTCCCGGATACCTCACTCAGAAGCTGTCAATCTCTGGCGGCTCTAGAAACACTAGAGGCACAAACAATCTTCTGCTAAAACCTCAGATTCCGAAAGGAAAAAACTTATAAACGCTCTTTCTCTGGAATGGCACCCAGGTTCTGGAACTCACTCCCTCCTGAAACCAGGCTCATCTCCTCCATCACACTTTTTAAGAGAGAAGTAAAAGCTATTCTTATGGCCAAATACACTTGACCTATTAGCGTGGATCTGTAAAGACTCTACATCGATCTGTATTATTCTGCTCGAACTCTGACTATTTTTCACCTGTATTATTGACGTTAATGACTATCTATGCACACATTTATCTGTAATATTTACATTATTGATGGACCTGTACTACTTTGTTCTCTCACGTACCTACCACTTATTACGTTTAATTTCACTCTCTTGTTGGTATTCCCGGCTGTGTAAAGCGCTCTGATATCTGCAAAGATCTTGTTCGCGCTATATAAAACTTTCAATTTAAATAAAATAAATACTGTGGTCTGGGTCTTCCTTGTCCATCTTGGCGTCCCACCTCAGAGCTTTGACCTAAAGTGCTGTACAAATAAGCCCACAAACATACCATGTTTTTGAGTTGGATAATACACACTGTGCAGTAGAACTTCAATAATGTAACCTCTTAGCAGGTCCATCGGAAGCTACCATATGCTCCATCTGCCGAAGACTCGAGGTGGTGCTGGTCCTCTCGCTGGCAGGCTTCTGAAAATAAATCTTGCTAGATGAGCATGTCTGAGGTGAATCAGGCTTGGCAATGGCCATTCCCAGATCCAACACTAGGCCTTCCATCCTTTCTGAAGCACTGGAATGTTTGGAGAACCAGGCAACTGTGGGACCTTGGCGCTCCTCCCCTCTTGGTTACTGTGATGGTACTATGCTATAGGTGAACAGGCCATGGTTGCTTACTGTCGTTTAACCTTGCTTCTCATTTTCTTCCTACACCTTCCTCTTTAGGGTGCCGGTACAGACGAGGGATGCCTGATCGAGATTATGGCTTCTCGCTCACCTGAGGAAATCAATCGCATCAACGTGGCTTACAAACACAGTATGTACTGCTGCAGGGATACATCTTAATCCCTAATAATAAAGGCTTCTGGGGCCGTTTCATGATGCTGTTTTCTGCAATGCTTCTTCTTTTGGTGTCTTGAGCGCACAGATGAAATTGCAATCGGTCACGGCCGGCATGACTCGTGTGTGTTCGCACATTGGGGGAGGTTTAATTTAAAAAATAGATATAGAACTTGCCTTAGCCGTTCCGGTCCCGCATCTTCTCTGCTCCTGGCAGCCTCAGGAAGCAGGCAGCCTCCCTCCCCTCCCCTCCCCTAAGCCAATCACAACACTGCAACGGCAGCGTTGTGATTGGTGGGAATGGTGCCCAACCAGGCTCCTCTGGGAGGGCATTTTCTCCATGTAGGCTGCATGCAGCCTACATGGAGAAAATGGCAAAGTGCGCATGACTGGTTTGGTCGGCCCCAGAGGGCAGACCAAATAGTCCGGGTCCGCAACATTGGGCTAGCCACTCCTCCCCTGCCCTGTTGCAGGACTGCCCACCTGCCCGCCCCAAACTAACCCTTCTGCTTTCTCGCAGTGTGAGTAGCAGTAACCTAAAATGGTATTCATACAATTTTATGTTACTGCTTCTCGCACTGCAAGAAAGCAGTGGGGCGACGCTCCTCTGCCCTAACGAAGGAGCCGCCCCTGCTTGAAATACCAAAATATTTTAAATGTAAAGTATATTTTCTGACAGCTGATCTCAGAAACACAAAGCAGCCATTACTGCCCTTTGTTTCCGCACCCTACTGCCAGCGACAATGCATTAACTCGGAGCTATTTCCAGTTAATGTATTTTCTCAAGATGCCAATAAAAGCACACAGACCCCTTCTGCACTGGCACAGCACAGCAAACTGCATCATGATGTGGCCTCTGAAAGTATCCCTGCTAGATTCACTAAGATCTTAGAGTTAATCATGTGAAAGAAATTCAATCTAAGCTACATTAATGCAGACAAACGCAGGCCAGTGCTTAAATGTGGTCTTTAAACCGATTTATTAAGGGTGGGTATCTCATGATAAAGACGGGTTTCTTATCATGTGCACAAATGTATTGCTCCATAAACCCTACTGATCACTGGCTTAACAGATGTCTTGTTTCACACTCATTCTTTCTTTGTTGAGCAAATGACCAGTCTGGTCACCATCGTACCTATTCATCTCCAACATGTGGTTTGTTGCTTAAAGACTGTAACGCACACTGGAGTAGGTTTATTTCTGTCAAAATGGTAGTCCTCATGCTAACTTCGTCACAGCTACACTGCCTTGCTGAGGTACTACACCTCTTCCCCTTCAGCTCACCACATGCAATCCTGCACCACTCACCCTGTCTGTTTTGTTTGTGCAATCTCAAGCTCAGGGCCGGACAGGCCTTTTATTCCACTGGTCATTTCCCCAGTGGGTTGGAGCCCATGACAGCCAGTTTTGGAAGCCCAGGGCTGCTCCTGGAGCCTCCGTCACTTTCCTTCGCTTCCCAAAGTTAATTGAGTCCTGCATTCAGAGGCTTCAGAAGAAAGAGAGGAAGGTAGAGAACGCTAACACAGGAGGTAGAGAGTTAGTCGAGAGACAGAGAATGTATGGAAAGGGGGAGAGAGAGAGAACATGATGAATTGAAGGAAGCAGGGCTGGTTTGAGCAGTGGCGTAGCGAGGTCAGGTGGTACCCGGTGCAGAAAATTTCTGATCACCCCCGGCTTGACAAAATGGCAAAAATGTGTTTAAACCCCATATTTTTGCCAATTTGTCACCCTCCACCCCCCCCCCCCCCTCTATGTGACACCAGGGACGGACGGGACCCACAGCACCCCCTTTCTACGCCAATGGGTT
Source organism: Lissotriton helveticus (assembly GCF_964261635.1). NCBI lineage: Eukaryota > Metazoa > Chordata > Amphibia > Caudata > Salamandridae > Lissotriton > Lissotriton helveticus. Next base: position 774,868,218 of record NC_136072.1, read on the forward strand.
TGAGCATTTTTGCCAGGGTGTTTTTTTTGTTGTCCGTTCCTGCTTATGCTGTTTGATGTTGGAAGTTAATATATGTGCAGGACAGGCCATTATGCCACTCTAGTTCTACCCATAGGCTGCAGGCTAGGGGATTGCTTCAGGCCAGGATAGATGCCATGCACCCAGGACCACATCTAACTCGTGGCCTCCTGCAGCGTGGGGCTGGTTTGCACATTTTCATTCTGGCTGGTTTTAGTTTCCTGCCTGGTCTTTGTGAATGGTTTAAGCACTACACCTTTCATTCTTTCATTCTGCTCTTCTACTAGTAGTTTTCTGTTTCACATTATAAATGCATGATCTAAATGGCAGGGGTGAAACCGAATTGCTAAGCTGCTTCCATCAAAATGAGGCAGCTCGAGATCAGTATCTCTCTTACTCTCTTGGTGCTAGTGGCCAGCCTTGGGTGCGCTGCTGCGTTTATTATTGCACCCCGTTCGAAGATCACATATAGACACCAATGCATTCATACTTGTTACAATTCTCTTTGCAGAATACGGAAAGAGTCTGGAGGATGATATTTGCTCCGACACATCCGGCATGTTCCAGAGGGTCCTGGTGTCCTTGTCAGCAGTAAGTTCATCCACGTGTCCTATGGCTGTTACTTTGTAGATGTAGGGCGGGGAGGTGGGTATTCTGCTTCCTTGCCTTAAAAAAAAAAGTGCTGCTGTAAACCTTAATTTGTTTGAAATGATTAGCTTCATACATTTGTGGGGGGTTTCTTTTGACAGCTGTCAGAATTTGCAGGTTTTTTCTATATTTTGTTTCTCTGCTTGCTTCTTTACGCAGTTAAATGCCGGCCAGTTCATGTCAGTGTGGATGGTACCCAATGGGGTGACCAGATTTCCTGGCTCTCTGGACAGACTAATTTCCGTGGGCGTGCCCTGTGAAAATAAGGGTCACTACTCTTGGTACTGTAATTTTATTTCTGGAAGGATAAAACGCCACCGAGGAGCCCAGGATAGGTCCAGATTTTTGTTGATCTTTCGTCTGCTGGGTTATAGAGTTATCGGTGTGTGAGGTCTCGGGGACCCACCCATTGTATCCAGAGGATCCAGGAGGAGAGGGCACCTCACTGTCACTTCTACACAGCAGGTTCGAGGCATGTGGGCTGCTAAATTCATATCTAGTGCATAGATCGCTGCCTAGTGTTGGGTCCGGATGATTGCACATTGTTGTCCTGGAAGAGTCTTCAAAGTATCACGAGATAGGTGGCTCCTCCCCTGGACTACAGTGCGCATGGGCATCGACTCCATCCCCAGATTGTTTTTTTCCGCCATTGGGTTCGGATGTGGTTCTCGACGTCTCCGTGTCGGAACAGATAGCCTTTGTTCTTAAGGCCAAAAGGCCTTTGTTACCAGCGTCGGTATTGTTTGCGCACGGTCTCGAGCGTCGTCCGACTCTCGGAGCCGGTACTCAACGGAGTCAAGTTACTCTTCAGACATCGAGGCCCTCTCGTCGCGGGAAGACCCGACAACATTACCATGGAGCGGAGCCCATTTAAATACTGCCCCATCTGTGGATCCAAATATCCACACATCGATGTGCATCCGGTCTGTAACAAATGCCTGTCACCGGACCACAACGAAGACAACTGTATGGCCTGCTCTCAATTCATGTCAAAGACGCTCCAGCATCGGCGTGCGGCGCGCCTCGAGGCCCAGCGAGCGGCACCGGCACCCGACGACATATTCGACGACCCCGCGGTGGAAGGCAGTAGCCATCATCTCCAAATTTCGCCTCAGACGACGGAGGTCCAGTCCGATGCCGAGGAACACGTCGAAGGGCACGGCCAGGACACTGAATACGTCGAGGAGGTAGGGGACAACGAAGAAGTTTATGGGGCCGCGGAAGATAGCTCGGAGGAAGAGCTATGCCCCGAAGTCTATATGGTTCAGGCTCAGGTCACGGGATCGCCACTCGGCCTTACCCACGACCCCGCACCGCTATCCCCGGCCCCGCCTTCTCGCCCGGCCACAGACACTCAAGCGGAGCCGCCATTAACCGTATCGAAACCGAAACCTTCGGTCTCTACGGCACCTAAGATGGCCGACGTCCAGCCGAAATCGAAACCGGAACACACGGCTTCGACAAGACAAAATGGCCGACGTCCAGGCAAAATCGAAAACGAAACTACCAGACGCGACAACACCAAAAACGGACGACGTCCGGCAAACTATTTCGAAATCGGCTCCGTCCACCTCCGGCCCACAGAAGTCGAAGAAGGCTGTCGAGACGGCAGCGCCGCACAAGGTGCACAAGGACTCGTCCTCCAAGAAGGCCGTCCATCAAGAGTCGGACTCTGTTGCTCCGGCACGGTCGTCGAAGTCGGTGCACACGCCTTCAGACGCTCCTACGGCGCAGCCGACTAAACGCCCAGTCGAACAAAAGTCGACTACAAGCCACGAACCGAAGGCCGCACGCACTTCGCATTGCCACAAAGATGTCGACTCTGCAGCACCGGCGTCGGCGCCAAAGTCTACAAAGGACCCGCGCCACAATGCGGCTGAAGATTCGTCGACGCACATACCGTCGACACCGAGGGACTCCGACGCCACCGGCCGTCGGCTACCACACCCTCCGCCTCCTTCACCGCGCAGGTCACCGACTCCCTGAAACGGATTCGGGAAAAAGCTTTGTCGACGACGGCTCCCACGCCGTCGGCTCCAAAAGGAGGTGGACGCTCCTCAGAAGTCATCAGCCAAGCTGCTTTACACTCTTCCACCAAAGGTGCCACCAAAGGCGTTTGCACCTAGATCGGTGCCACAGACTTCGGCTCCTTCGGCGCTTCAAGCCTCAGATGACCAATCAGAGCATTGCATCGATGCCCAACCAGGTAAACTGACCATTTACAAAGGAAAGACCACTTCCCAACCACTGGAATCATGTTTTTCCACTGAAGAAAAAGAGGACCGCACTGGACAGTCCTGCCCTTCTTGAGCCCATTCTACCACCACCAAGAAGGAGTCCATCACCTTCCCCAAACCAATCAGGGGGAGAGGATGATGAGGAAGACTACCAATACAATTTCCCAGTGGACAATGACCCTGATGTTCAGCAGGACACATATGACGACACTGGGGACCAAGGTGGACAGCAGGTGGTACAAGATCATAAGGTTTTGGGGCCCGTACATCTCCAACTGAGGATTCTGCAGCATTTAATGCTTTAATCGAACGGGCAGCAGCAAATCATGATGTAGACATGCATGCTGACCCGGTGGAGGAAGACTTTTTGTTTAACACTTTCTCTGTCTCAGAAAGAACTGTTAAAATACTTCCTATGCTCAAAGGTGTCCTTAGACATGCCCCAGAGATCTTTAAGGAACCTTCCAGGGCAAGAGTGGTGAACCCACGTATCGGAAAAAAATACAGGCCAGCACCTGGGGATCCTGCATATATTCGAGGACAGTTGCCTCTAGACTCGTTGGTGGTCGCCAATGCCCGCAAGAGGGCAAACTCCCAAACTACGGGTGACGCTCCTCCCCCTGACAAGGAGTCGAAAGTGCTTGAGGCATCCGGCAAGAGGGTGGCTGCGCAGGCTGCCAATGTATGGCGTATAGCGAACACACAGGCACTATTGGCGCGTTACGATAGGGCGCATTACGACACCTTAGAACAGCTCCTTCAACATCTACCTGATGAGTATAAAGAAGCAGCCGAAATGCTCATACAAGAGGGGAAGCTTATATCAAACGCTGCAATAAAGTGTGCGCTTGATGTGGCAGACACGGCGGCTAGGGGGATTAACACTAGCGTCATGCTAAGACGACAAGCTTGGCTTCGTATATCTGGATTTAAGCCTGACATCCAAACTACAATCCTCAACCAGCCCGTCAATCCTGACAGACTGGTTGGCCCAGATGTAGACACCACACTTGAAAAGATTAAAAAGGACAACGAGACTGCTAAGTCCATGGGGGCACTTCAGTCCCAACAATTCAGAGGAAACACTTTTCGTCGCTCAGGAGCGCGTGGTGTTACCAGAGGACACTTGGGTCAACAATCACAATTTACAAAGGGTGGTGCACAATCCTCCTACCCCAAGCAAGGTAGAGGGGGTTACAGAGGTAACCGTGCCAAGGGCAGAGGGAACAACAACTCCCGTTCCTCTGCCGCCAATAAACAGTGACTCTCTGTCACTGCCCCCCGACCATCCAACACCTGTCGGGGGGGAGACTCCTGCAGTTCCTGCCAGTCTGGACATCCATCACCACAGACAGGTGGGTGAGAAAACTGATCCAATACGGTTATTGTTTGGAGTTAACATCCACTCCTCCCAACATTCCACAAAGACACCGTCCTATGTCGGCAGAGCACTTGCACTTATTGCAGCAGGAGGTCTTGGTAATGCTGCAAAAAGGCGCAATAGAGCTCGTACCAATGGAGGAGGAAGGCACAGGGGTCTATTCCCTGTACTTCCTCATCCCAAAAAAGGACGGATCCCTCAGACCTATTCTGGATCTACGCCCCCTCAACATGTATATACTGTCAGAACACTTTCACATGCTGACACTGCAACAAATTCTTCCCCTGCTAAACCAAGGGGACTTCCTGGCAACCTTGGACCTCAAGGATGCTTACTTCCACATCCCACTCCACCCATCCCACAGTACCTCAGGTTCACCATTCAAAACAAACACTATCAGTTCAAAGTCCTACCCTTCGGGGTGACTACTGCCCCCAGAGTGTTTACAAAGTGTCTGGCGACAGTAGCGGCGCACCTCAGACGGCAGAACATACATGTCTACCCCTACCTAGACGACTGGCTTGTTCAAGCGAAGTCGGACATACAATGCGCCGCGGATATGTCCCACACTATTCACCTCCTTCACAGTCTGGGATTCTCGCTAAACTACCCAAAGTCGCACCTTCAACCGGCCCACGTACGGCAGTATCTAGGCGTGACAATAAACACCCTGACTGCTATGGCTCAGCCAAACCCAGCCAGGATCAACAGCATCCAGTCACTAATCCAACGGTTCAGACCGCAACACTCCCTACCAGCGAGAGTGTTCATGCAGTTGATAGGCATGATGGCCTCCTGCATTTTCATAGTCCTGCACGCGAGGTTGCACATGCGTCCTCTCCAAGAATGCTTGGCAAATCAGTGGACACAGGCTCGGGGACAACTGATGGACCTAGTGTTGGTGACCGGTCGGGCATACAACTCTCTGCATTGGTGGAATCCACACAACCTTTGCAAGGGATGACCGTTCCAAGAGCCGGTGCCACAGATTATCCTGACGACGGATGCTTCTCTCCAAGGGTGGGGAGCTCATGTGCTCCACTACACTGTGCAGGGACTGTGGTCCACTCAACAACAGAAGTTGCACATCAACTACCTGGAATTGATGGCAATCTTCATGGCGATGAAGTCCTTCAAGGTACATTTGTGCAACAAAGTCGTGTTGATCCGGACGGACAACATGACAGCCATGTACTACATCCAAAAGCAAGGAGGTACTCACTCACCACAGCTGTCTCACCTGGCTCAGAGCATGTGGAAGTGGGCCATTCAGAGGAACATTTTCCTCATGGCAGAACACCTCCCCGGCAAGGACAATCAGATGGCGGATCTGCTCAGCAGGTACAGCCATCAAATGCACGAGTGGGAGATTCATCCATCAGTGCTCCACCCGTACTTCCAGCAGTGGGGTCATCCACAGATAGACCTGTTTGCCACAAGGGAAAACGCAAAATGCCAAAGCTTTGCCGCCAGGTTCCCTCATCCGCAATCGCAGGGGAATGCGATATGGATGAACTGGTCAGGCAAATTTGCGTACGCTTTTCACCCAGCGCCTCTCATTCCGCTGGTGGCAAGAAAGCTAAAGCAACACTCGATGACTCTCATCCTAGTTGCTCCAACATGGGCACGCCAACCATGGTACACCACGTTTCTAGAACTTTCCGTGGTACCGCATCAAAGGCTGCATCTCACACCCAGCCTCTTGACGCAGAGCCATGGCGACATTCAGCATCCAGATCCGCAACAGCTCAATCTGGCGATCTGGCTCCTGAGGTATTAGAATTTGGCTACCTCAACCTGCCTCCTGAATGCATGGACATCATCCGGGAGGCAAGGAAGCCCACGACCAGAGCTTGCTATGCTGCAAAATGGAAGCGGTTTGTCATTTACTGTACAGACAACAATATCAACCCGCTAGATGCATCCATTCCTAACATCATCTGCTATTTGTTACATCTTTACAAATGCAATCTGGCGTACGCTTCCATTCGGATACATTTATCCGCCATAGCGGCTTACCTCCAGAATAGGCAGCACCTCTGTTTTCAGGGTGCCTGCCATTAAAGCCTTCCTAGAGAGACTGAAACGAGTCATCCCTCCTAGAACTCCACCAGCTCCTGTGTGGAACCTCAATGTGGTCCTCACTAGGCTGATGGGCCCACCTTTCGAGCCACTGCACTCCTGCGAACTTCAGTTTCTAACGTGGAAAGTGGCTTTTCTCATTGCTATCACGTCGCTCAGAAGTGTTAGTGAGCTGCAAGCGCTCACAATCCAAGAGCCATTCATCCAAATACACTCTAACAGGGTAGTGCTCCGCACTAACCCCAAATTCCTTCCAAAGGTGGTGTCAGTTTCATATCAACCAAACTATTGACCTGCCTGCATTTTTCCAAAACCTGCAAACGGTAGCAGAAAGAATGCTTCATACATTAGACGTTCGGAGGGCGCTAATGTACTACATTGACAGAACACAACCCTTTAGGAAGACACAACAACTTTTTGTTGCCTTCTCAGCACAACACAAAGGCAACCCCATTTCCAAAGCAGGAATAGCCAGATGGATTGTTAAATGCATTCAAATCTGTTATCAAAAGGCTAAACGCACTTTAACAATACCCCCAAGGGCGCACTCCACACGCAAATTGGGGGCCTCCATGGCTTTCCTGGGGAACATTCCTTTAGAAGACATTTGTAGAGCAGCCATGTGGTCTACACCACACACATTTACCAAGCATTATTGCGTAGATGTGCATTCCAAGCAGCTGTAGGACAGGCTGTTCTGAAGACACTTTTTCAAGCTTCTGCAGCTGGCACGGGCAACCGCCCTTAATGGAGGGACTGCTGTGTATTCTATGCACTAGATATGAATTTAGCAGCCCACATGCCTCGAACTGAATATGCTACTTACCAGTATGCATCTGTTCTTGGCATGTAGGGCTGCTAACATTCATATCGCCCGCCCTCCTCCCCGGTGCCCGTAGCGGCTGCAGACACTCTCTTGCATTCATCATTAGCATGGACATCCTGTACACTGTTTCACTCCATCTCTGCCACAATGGCTAAAAACAATCTGGGGATGGAGTCGATGCCCATGCGCACTGTAGTCCAGGGGAGGAGCCACCTATCTCGTGATACTTCGACTCTTCCAGGACAACAATGTGCAATCATCCGGACCCAACACTAGGGGGCGATCTATGCACTAGATATGAATGTTAGCAGCCCTACATGCCAAGAACAGATGCATACTGGTAAGTAGCATATTCATTATTTTTGCCCATGGATGTAAAGGGCATGGGGAACTGTAAGTTCAGATTTGCCAGCTTGCGGTTTGTATATGCAATCCTCCATTCAAGAATTGCCACAAGCTGAAATATTTATCGTAATGGGGCCATATATATTCCAGCTAGCATAGCTGAGAGTTAAGTTTTCAATTTTGTTTATATCAGTCCAGCGTGTGGACTTTTCTAACCACATCGGAATGCTCAGTGAAGTCCAACGCACCTGAGCAGCTGATAACTTTCACTGAAACAGCAACTTGTAATATGTAATAACTTTTAATTTAGAAAAACTTTAAGCCAATTGTAAAACTCCACTAAAAAGACCCTCTTGGCTGCATAGATGTGCCAACTGTTATTCCATCACCGCAGGGTTCTGAACCTACCTTGCCCATATTGTGTGATCCTCTGCTAGCTACCTGATTTCGATGTGCGCCAGTTCTGTTGGCTGTCAAAATGTGAACACTTGGCAATAGATAAATGCTGGATTGAAGCAGAAGTTGGACATACAGCCCGAGTTGTTGGGCTCCAGTCTATGCTATAGCGAACGCCACCACCAGTAATCTGTATGTCACTGCTAGCTTTTACACCTTTCTAGAACTGGGATCCCACACCCCACTATCCCTACTCTCACCAATACTATCCATTTAGAGCCCTGGTTGGGTCGAAGATCCCAGGAACAATGACACCTTAAAGGAAGGATAACACTTGACTGCTGGGTCCAACAGCTGGTAAGCTAGCTCGGCTGGTTAGTGCAGGCACTCAATGACCTGTTTAGGTTGAGTGCCTGCACTAGTGGGCAGGTTGAATTCCACCAGCTGGACTGAGTCTGCCTTCCAGAGGTTAATAAATTGACTGCCCTATTCTCCTATCAGTATTTGCATATGGGTTGTGAGGATAACCTTTCGTATCCAAATGTCACATCATGCCCCATTTAAGAGATCTGGGTGTTTTAGACTCTACTGCCTATTTGGTGTCCCCTTTTCAGGCGCCGAGAGATCCCTCTGGGGATGATTAGCTGCGCCATACAAATTAAAACTAGAATGAAATAGTTGTATTCCTAATAACGTTATCATAAAATGTAATTCTATATTCACACTTTTATAGTTTTATCCTTTGTGTCAATATAAATGTTCTGTGTGAAGAAGGGTGTCGCGTTGAGTTTTTTTTTTACACTGGTAGAAATGCATGTAGCATACGAGTAAAAGAATGGTAACATATTTAAAGTGCCTGTAGATTTTAGTGTGGTTTTAATTCCCTAGAAGAGGCAAGCAGACTGGTTGTGAATTGATCCTGTAACCCAAGTAAGCTGTGGTATTGCCCCTTCCCATGGGTGTCTGTTTCAGTGCGAATGGCTCAGTGGGCCAGAAATGGCTTCTACAGGAGTGTCGGTTGCACAAGCTGTGACTGCCCTGTCCTCCAAAAGGATCCCAGGGGTGCAGCCACTGACACACTGCTGATTGTATCCGTTTTCCCCACAGGGCGGAAGAGACACCGGCTCGAATGTGGACGACTCGCTGGCCAAGAAGGATGCCCAGGTCTGTCTGAGTGTATCCCTTCATGAACATTTCACCACCTGTCATGTCTCCTTCGTGCAGTCTGTCATCAGTCCTCTCTCCCTTTTTTTTTTTTTTTTTTAATGTTGTTCAGCAGCTTGCTTTAGCTCACAGTAAGGTTTTGGCTTCATGCCCGTTGAGTCTTGTGTGCCTGTCGCGCCCATCTCTGCTGCACCTTTGTCATGGCTGGAAACTGTGCTGGAGCTCAGGTGGCCCAATGTTCCAAACAATACCACTCTGGCTGTATGTGGGCAGGAGGGATGGGTTGGGGGTTGGGGAATGGGCTGGTGGAGGGAGATGCCTCCGAATAAAAAAAAAAAAAAAATTAAAAAAAACAGCAGCCATATCTAGTCTTGTTGTACTTCCTACACGGCTTGGAAGCAGAGTAGAGCGTGATTACATAGTGGGCCGCCTTCAAATGGCTTCTTCAAATGCTCTATGTTAACAGCTGTTTCCCACTTTCTCTCTACCTCTGGCCAAAATCAAGGTTTCATCTCTAAACTTTCACATTGATTCACTACCTATTTATTTTTTTCTGTCCCGCACACTTGCCATTACTAGTTTTACAATGTTCGCATATTTATCCCTTTCTCACTTTTCATTCTGTCCTTTCCTTCCTTAGTTACTCCTCTCCTTAAGTGGTCCTGCCTATGCTCTGTCTCCTCTGCAGTCTATCTCGAATTATGCAACCTATCATTTTCTCACAACCCTCAGCGCTCGCATCTCTACTTCAGCTGTCATTGCGTTGAAAAAAAAAAGTTTGTTTTTTTTACCCCAAAATCCGGTTTAATTTTCAGTGCCCCGCATTCCTTCACGGAACCTTGATCCGTTTCTTAACTGCACTACCTTGCTTTAGTAATAAATCACTTATTGCCTCTTACAAAGCTGTTACGATTTGAGGGCGCATTCTTTGGGAGCGTTGCCTTCCAGCTTTGGCCATGTGCAGTAAATCAGTTTAGTCTCACCGAGAATTTAATGCTACCGTTTCACTGTGGGTTTTGATTAGTTTGTAATTTCGTTACACATACATATGATACAATGTATAAAACACCTGATGGGGTAATGTGTTTTCTCCTTGCCATAGCTCAGGGTTTTAGATTAAAACAAGTAAAGCCCCTAATCCTCCTCGCCATTCTTTGAGGTATTCCCTTGCATCAGGGACAACACAGGACCATCATGTGCCTGACCACAGAAACCAAACTCCCTACACATCTAGCCTTCCCCCGTATGGATTTCGTTTTTTTTTTTCTTTTGAAAAAAATATTTGTATTGGTTTTAATGACGGCCGTACAAAGAATATTGAACGACAAGTTTCAAGTTATTCACATCATTCCATGTACATACTATATATCGGCCTAAGATATACATCAAACATTTCATCTCGATCCATATTTCTGCGCATTTCCAGTTCTACCATAGGGGACAAACGGATATCTCCACAATATACATTTCACTTCGACCATTTCCGATCCCATTTTTTTGGGGCAACCCCTTGCTACAAAGACCACAATCTCTGCCAGCATGCACCTGTCCAGCTCTTTCGCCCACATGGTAGTGGAGGGCGGATTAGCCCCCCATCCCTTCGCCAGCTCCCGTTTAACCATCGTGTACCCTAATGTTATGAATTGCTGTTCGATGTCAGTGAGTCAGTTGCAGCCCATATGTTTGGCAGCCCCAGTTGTGGAGTCAGAGCTACCTCCTTTCCTAAAGCTGTCTGCATAGGATTCGAGGCTTCCTCCCAAAGGCTACGTATGGCTGGGCAACTCCAGAGAGTATGATAAAAGGTAGCCTGTTGTCTGCAGCCCCGCAAGCAAAGGTAGTCAGGCCTGGATCACAGTTTTGCCAAAGTCTTTCCTGTCATGTATGATCGATGCAGTATCCTAAGCTGTATAAGCCTATATCCAAGTGTGATGGCTGCTTCCATGGGAGACATAAGAACTAGTTGCCAATCCTCTTCACAAATCGGGCCCAGGTCATCCTGCCACCGCTCTCTAAGCTTTTGAAAGGTATCTGGTAAGTTATTACTCAATTTTTTATATGTAAGAGTTATAGCCTTGGAGAGTAGTGGCCCATCCATCAAGCGATCCTCCAATGGCGACGACTCCGGTATGTCCGTACGGGTCGGAAATGCCGCCTGGAGTGCGTGTCGCATTTGCAAGTACCTGTATACTTCCCCCTGGGTCAGGTGGTATTGACTGAAGGTCCCCAAATGTAAGTATAGATCCTCTTTCACCAGTTCTTTTGATAGAGCGCGCGAGGCCACCCGACCAATAGTTTTCGCCGTTTCCGGCTTCAGGGCCCATATACTTTCCAATCACCATATACATTAATCAGGTGACTTCACGAGCTCTACCAAGTTGATGTGTGTGTGTTCCCTGCTAATAATTTTCAATGCACCCAACTTACCATCCACCGATGCGGGTACCTAATGACCACAATGAATCAGGGAGCTAGCTGTAAAAGAAAGGCAGCAAAATACAAACCCAAACAATAACATTCAAATACTGTTTAAATGACCACGGACAACTGGAAGTTTTAAAATGTTTATCTAAAATTCATTATTTTCTTGCATGAGGTACAGTAAAGTAAGGCAATCAATAACCAAGATAACGTAAATTATATAGGCATAAAGAAATAATGACAGGGTACTCATTCAAATGTAATATGAAATGCAGATGGAAAATACTATAAAATCTCAGAAATGTTTAAGCATGGACAGTTTATGCATGAATAACTATGGGAGGGCCTATAAAGAGTAACACGCTTCACTTAAGGTGAATGGGCCTTTGAACAATCTAGGCAATGAAGTTCTAGACCATATCAGAAAATTACAAACTGCAATGCAAAATATAATTTTTAACCAGTGAGAAGACATAGGAACAAACCTTTGAAAAATATGTAATTGATTTTCAATAGTTGCGGAAAGGCATGGAAAATATAACATATGCAATGATGAACTTTATTAAAGCAAAAGTTAGAAATTCAGAAGGTGCAAGATTTAAGAGTTTCAGAGCAATATTTACCTAGAAAGGTGTGGAAACCAAACCCGGGCCACGGGTCAGTTAAGGACAGGAAACCCTCAAGGAAGGATACCCCTCAAAGGACAGCAGGTGCAGAATGGACACCCAGGACAGAACAGGATACCCTCGGAATAGGAGTCAGGACAGGACCCTCAAGACAGGACAGCAAACCGACAGGACCCTCTTCAGGACAGGACCGGAACCCACAGTTCGGAAGCAACGCCTGCGCTCCACCCGCTCTGCAGCTATCGATCAAGACCCCGATTGGGTCAGCGAACTCCCAGCTAAGTGCTTTGCCAGCACTTTAAGGTTCAGTAGAACCTCAGTCTATGGTCAAATTCGGACAGAGTGCTTCGCAGCGCTCTGTATCTTCAGTCACCTATTGAGTGCGTTGGGTCAGTGACAGGTCAGCTAAACCAGACAAGTCGGACGGTTCACTAGGTGAACCCAGGGTAGATATACAGTTTGGGGACAGTGTACCACCCCCCAATGTTGCAAAGTGTCAGAATCCCTTAATTTCGATTGGTCCTAAGGTAGGATTTGGGTAACACACCAATCACGACATAGTGTTTCAAGCCTACATTTGCATAATAGGGTACCGCCTAACTAGATTGGGGTTCTCATGAGAACTGGTGCAGAAATACAATGGTAACTTTAACATTGTTGCTCTGTGAGCACATATGATTGGTTCAGCCGAGTTTTCGGGTCGTTTCTCAGGAGCATCTTGCTCCATCAGTCAAGGTCTGTCATGCCTCGGCAAGTCGCGCAGGCGCAGAGGGACCTCCAAGATGGTTCTCGGCACAGACAAAACCCCATTCCCCGCGGTACATGAAAAGTAAGCGAAAACAAATTAATACATAGTAATGTCATTATGAAAACACATCACAGGATTTATACTTTTAACTCATCATCAAGAAATAAAACTATTGCGTTTAAATGTTAGCCACATTGATACAGTCACAAGAGCAGTGGCACGAGCAGTACCACATGATAAGCACAGCTATGAATTACGCATGCGCATAACTTTCCCTCCACTTCTGCAGACGCGTCAGGACACGTGAGTGTGGCTGACGCATGCGCAGTAACTAAATACAAGCGGCGGCCATTTTAGATGACTCGAGTAAATTATTTTAGTAAAACACATGTGCAAGCTTCACGATCCTTATCCAAACTAAACATAAATGTTAGTAGAACATACACTTGTTACCGTATTACACATAAATGAGGTTTTTGACTTCGGCAAGCCGCAAAATATGCGAAGCTTTGCTTCATCACTTTTACTGCTGAAATACCTATCAGGACCCATTTGTCGAACCCCGGCAGATGGCATAGCATTCCCAGCTTCTGGGTATACCACAATGGCGTTGCTCTAGAGAACGCCCGCCCATCCCAGATGAGAATTTGCTATGTGCCATATTTCTAGTGTATGTGATGTGCGCCCGAAATATTTCCGTTTCTTCTTCCTATCCCTTGAATAGAAGGACCCAAGGTAACTGGAGCGATCTCTTTGGTATCTATCAAGAGCGTATGCCGGGTCAGTGAGGGGGTGATACAGCCAATGGTTGATAGTCACCAGCTGAGCCACCCAATAATAGATTTGCAGGTCAGGCAGTGCTATACCTCCGTCATACCAGCCTTTTGTTAGTTTCTTCATTGCTACCCTGGGGGCCCTGCCATCCCACAACAACGTGCAGAGCGCACTCTCTACTGCTTTAAAATAAGAATCCGGGACTCTGTGCGGGCAATTATGGAGAATGTACAAAAAAATGAGGGAGATCCAACATTTTAAAGAGGGCAGCTTGACCTATCAATGAAAGAGGCAGGGACCGCCAGTGCTTCATGTCAGTGCGTAATTGAGCAAGTGGGGGAGCCAAACTGGAGCTATAAAGAACCGGATCCGATGTGACTTCCGCCACCTCCTATGGTACAGTCAACCGGGAGCCGAGGGACCTGGCCCCGCAGCACAAACAGCACCGACTTATGCCTGTTAATCGCATACACCGAATATTTCCCCAAATTTGTGAAGTTGTCAAGCACTACACGTATAGACTTGTACGGGGAGGCTCGATATAACAGTATGTCATCAGCATACAGGGATATTCGGTCTTCCACATCACCGGCCCACCGCAGCCCCCGCACCATCGCATCTCGTCGCACCCATACCACAAGGCAGCCCCCGCACCATCACATCTCGTCGCACCCATACCTCAAGGGGTTCCAACATGAGAGAAAATATCAGCGGGGATAAGGGACACCCCTGTCTGGTACCTCTTTTTAACTTGAATGTCCGGGACGTGTAATTGCTGACCCTCACTTGTCCCTGTATAGCAGTTTCACCCAAGCTATGAATTTAGGGCTTAATCCCACCTTCTCTAAGACTGCGAACAAATATGGCCATTCTATTGAGTCCAATGCCACAGAGGCATCCAGATACAAAACCACTGCGTCTTCCGCAATATATTCCCTACATGCCAACACATTGTGTAACTGCTGTATGTTAATGGCCGTGTTTCTCCCTGGCATAAAACCCGGATTGATCCCAATGGACCAGTGAGAAAAAAACCGTCGCAAGCCGATTAGCCAGGACTTTTGCCAGTATTTTGGGTTCCACATTAATCTGCAAAATAGGCCTATAGGAGCCACAGCTATCCACTGGTTTCCCCGGCATATGAATAACTACAATGGTAGCCAACCGTTGGTCCGCAGGCAGCCTACCCATCTCTAAGCTTTCCTCATACATGGCCCATAGATGTTGCACAGTCCGAGAGGCAGTGGTTTTAAATAATCAATGGGCAGTCCATTTGGCCCCATCACTTTCCTGGATTTAATCTGTCCTATGGCCTTACTAATCTCTTCGTTCGCTAGGTCCACATCTAAAATGTCACTATCCACATCCGAGAGGACCGGCACATCGCTGTCCATGAGGAGCTGACGCGAATCTTCGGCCGTGTATCCAGTAGAAGGGGAATACACCTCTTCCAGGTGATCTGCGAATACCTCTGCTATTTCCCTTCGATGGGTAACTGTTGCACCCCCTGGCTTTGTCAATCTAGGCACCCACCTCATTCCTTGGTCTAGTCTCCAGCCACGCCAGGGTTTTACCTGCCCTGTCTCTCATTTCGTACATTCTATGCTGGGTGTTGCGATACTTAGCCATCATATGTTCCCTAGTCTTGATTCGGTACTCATCTTGTTTCAGTAGAAGTCTATGACTGGTGTAGGGATCACGTGCATGTTCTCGTTCCAGTTCCAGGAGGTCCTCCTCCACCTGAACCAGGAGCTCGCGCTTCCTGTTAATGTATCCAGTTTTTAAGGACCAGGCTTGCCCTTTCAAGACCACTTTGTATGCTTCCCAGATTGTTTGCGCAGAGTCAACCGAGCTCACATTCTCTGTGAAATAGTTCTGTTTACGTACGGAGTTCCTCCCTTATGTCGGTTATGTGTAGGAGCCATGTGTTAAGGACAATGGTGGTGCGTGCCTACCGTTCCCAATGTGTTAATTCTACCCAAACTGGGGAGTGGTTTGATATACCTCTAGGCAGAACCCGGAGCTGTCTGAAATTCCCTATCGAGGCCGAATGTGTCAGGAAATAGTTGATAAGAGAAACTTTGATGTATATTAGAAAAATACGTGAATGATTTGTCAGTGGGTTGGAGCGCTTGTCCTACATCGGTCAGATCCAGTGCCATCATAAATTCAGCCATTAGCCCATTTAACTTTGCTCTCGTCCATGGCGGGTGTCTGTGGGTCATGTCGTCCAGTGTCATATTGTAATCCCCACCCATGATTAATGAGCCTGCCTGGAGTCCCGTCAGCAGGCGTCCGAGGTCTGCCAGGGATGCTTTCCCCAATGCCGGCAGCAAGTAAACAGAAATTATGTTGTCTCTCCCTTCACACTGAGCCTCCACCCCTGAAATCCTTCCCTCCCCGGATCAGTCCACGTCTTGTGTACAATAAGGGGTGTGCTTCTTCTTGCCAGAATTGCTGTCCCCTTTGAGCCAGTGGTATAGTCTGCATGAACCAAGAATTTGTACCCCCATCTGGTGAGGGCCTTGCTTTTCTGACCCACCAGGTGTGTTTCTTGCAACAAAACTGGCCGGTGAATGCTCTTTAGCTGTTGTTGCACTATCCCCCTTTTTCTTGTCGTCTACTCCATTAACATTCCAGGTTAGGAAAGAAAGTACTTGATCTCTATCCCTCCCCTCCATAGCCTTCCATATTACAACTCCCAATATTGCGGATCAATTCAGACGGATCGGTAGCACGTATTAGCCAACGCTGCTGTGCGAGTCTACTCCTCGATTTGGCCCCATTACATTTCGAGGTCAAACAACCACATTACAAACCAATAAAACAAACCATTGAAAACCCCCTTTTCCCCACCCATCTCCTCCCCTCCCTGCCCTCCTGCCCATGGATTTAGAACTACCCACTCCTAAACATGGCAGAGTGCCTCTCTACCACCCTGAAATGCTGAAAATGCACGGGTTAGTCAGTCCCCATACCCGCATGTACATATCACATTTATGTAAGTCCGGCCATCCACTGTTTGTGGTTACTCAAGTCCTGGGTGAACCCTCATTTAGTCCCGCATTTCGTAACCAAATCGCCAGTTTCCAACGTCAATATCTTGCACAAGTTAGTACCAGGAACCCTGTCCCTCCCCCACCATACTTGCGCTTCCGGCGGGATATCAACTCTCTTCCATTTCCACAAGGGGTTGTTATTCCATCGTTGGACCATCTCTCTCCACTGAGCCACTTCCAGTTGCTTCCGTTCGGTCACCTCTCTGCTGGCCCGATCTTCCAGCGCGGTCCCTTCTTTGGCTCCCCACTCTGCTCCATCCAGACCCACGCTTCCTCTGGAGACACACAGAACCATGTTTTCCCGTCCGAATCCACTCTCAGCTTCGCCGGAAATAGCATTGCATATTTTATTTCACGGTCGTAAAGTTCCTTTTTCATTGCCTGAAAGCTGCGACCCTGGGCCTGAACCTTAGCCGTGAAGTCTGGAAAAAAGGTCACTTCATTGTTGTCTACGTTCAGCGGGGGACTGGATCTCGCCGTCTGCAAAATAATGTCCCTGTCCGGGTAGTTGAATACCTGGGCTATAAGGGGTCTTGGGGGGGGGGGGGGGGCTAGGTTTTGGCCTGCCTCCCGGCACTCTGTGTGCCCTTTCAATCGAGAAGTAACTGGACAAGGTCTTGAGTATGAGGTGCCTGGTGATTAGTTTATCTACATATAGGTCCCCAGCTGAACCCTCGGCCCTTTCCGGAACTCCCAAAATGAGTATATTGTTACAGCTAGCGCGACCTTCATAGTCATCAAGCTGTTGTGCCATTTACTCCTGTTTCTTTTGCAATTCGACCATCTGCGTTTGGAGCTCCGACGTATCCGTTTGCAAAGCGTTAGTAACTATTTTGAGCTCTTTGACTTTCTCGTCCATCTTTCGATAGTCTGCCCTGATGAGGGAAACTTCCACTGTGACTGAATCCAGCGAGGTACGCACTCCATTAATAGCCGCCATGCCATCATGTAGCGTTGGCTGTGTCCCCTGCTTAGGGACAGTATGTACCCCATCTTTCTCATTTGTAGTGGCTCACTTTTGTCACCCGCCTTAGTCCAGGCAAATTTGGCCAGTTGCTTCGGAGTTGGCCTTAGGACCCTATCCGCCCCCCCCCCCCCTTCCGTCAGCCTGTCAAATCCCCCTCTGGATCGTTGCCCCGCCATTACCTAACCGAGCCCAAATGTCCCAGGTGAGATCTCTACACTGGCAATTTCCCTCCACAGTCGTGGGATCTGGGGACAGCTTAGTTGTGGCCTGCTTCTGACCCTATCTTGGCAGGCCAGGCGTCCTGTTAGTCACTGCACCCGCAGCTCCAGTTCTGACCCCGGTCAATTGGCACCCCTGAATGTTAGGGAAGGCAGCGGACTGTTGCTCTCCTTACATAGGAGCCAAGCTGAATCCAGTGGCCTGTGCGGTCCCCCAGCTGTATTCCCAAGACATCTGAGCCAACTATAACCTATGTCTGTCAATGGGGTCCTCCTGAGCACATTATCTGGTCTCTTGCCAGCTGTACTTTCAGTTAAAGGCACCAGCTCTTAGGTATGTAGTCAGGCCACACACCTAGTCTCCCAAAGTAGTCCTGAATCAAATCCGGCAGGCAAATCTGGTAGTAGACCCCAGATCCAAGTCTCTGTGCCACCCCGCCCTCAACCCCTGCAGGCGCCGCGTTGTCAGAGCACAGGATCACGAATCGCGCATCCGGCCCTGTTATTTCTACCTTTTGTGATGCCGGGCCCTTCCCGCCGTCCCAGTGAGCACGAGAACCTTCGGGTCGCTGTCCAGGTGTATGGGGCCTATTGGGCCGATCAGGCTGGGATCTCGGGTGATGAAGCCCCCCGTAACACCCTCTTCAGGCCACTTGCTGGTCGCTGCAGCCGTGCGTTGCCCTGTCCACCACACTGGGACACCGAGCACTGCTTCCCAGCCCCCTCTCCCTCTGTGCCAAGCCGTCTCCCAGTACTCTCGGCCAGCTTCTGATCTCTCTACACCTCCTTTACAAGCTGACATGCTGCCCATGGACAATGGCTACCGTCCCTTCTCCTAGTAGCAGAGTAGGGCTGAATGGTGGGGGTTTAGATGATTTGCTGAATCTCAGGTATTGCCTATATACATTCATTCTACAAAAGGATCAGAGTCCCAAATGTTTTCATAGTGGTCCGATGCTGCTGAATGCCAAGGTAGCTTCGTCTTGATTGATTATTGTGCATTTCTTCCAACCTCTACAATCCTATCTCTTTAGTTCACTCTTGC
Source organism: Lissotriton helveticus (assembly GCF_964261635.1). NCBI lineage: Eukaryota > Metazoa > Chordata > Amphibia > Caudata > Salamandridae > Lissotriton > Lissotriton helveticus. Next base: position 774,887,170 of record NC_136072.1, read on the forward strand.
ATGTTTTTTGGCCCTTCTTTCTTCCCCTTGTCACGGTTTTCTGTCCACTTTTCTCTCTTGCTCAAGTCGGATGATGAAAAAGTCCTCCCAAAAATGAGGGCTGGTGCTATTTACATGCAACCACCAACAAAAATTGAACACTTTTTTTTTTTTCCCTCTCCAGATCTTATTTCCAGCACAGAGGCATTCCTCTCTACCACACAACCTAATGCTTCCTAATTGCACTCTTATTGTCCCAAATAACAAAAGGATTTACTAACCTTTCGTTTTTTCAGCCTGCACGCGGTAGCGAGTTCAAATGCTCTCACTAGCACTGAGCAGGCTCTCACGGTTTGCCTAACACAGCACAATAAGTCTGGAAAGTACAGAACCCCCACATCAGAGGGAATCGACTTCAACAATAACTAAAACTAAGTTTTCAGTATACCCAAAATACACCCATCATGTGTCATCGGCTGCACCACACCTACACACCCTGGGTGCACTCTAAAGCCGGGAAAGTGACTTATTTTATACTACATTTCAGAGAACACTGCATCTAAAACACTTTATCAGTCCACTGTGGCATAAGTGTGTGCTGTTTACCGGCTAGCATGGATGCCCTCATTTAAGGCCTAATTTAATTAATCGCAAGTAGCTGGGTCTGTACAAGCCTTCTCTCATCCAGGGTTAATATCTATAAATCTACCTCCTCCCCAGCAAGTAGAACCCTGTGCCAGTTGGGGCACAAAGCCTCTTTAGACTACTATTTGATACTCTGCCAGTGGAGCGAGTAACCTAAACTCCATGTATACTGCCAACAGTTCACTCAAGATTTTCGTACACACATTAGTGCTTGGGCACCTAACCAGAGTATGCTCATACTATTTTCTTTGCCAGCCCTGGATCCCAGGCAGCCTAGCATAACATTACAAATGGGGGTGGGGTCGCACACTACTCGCACACCGGCGGTGTCGCCCCTAAGGACTCTGGTCAAGGTAGTAAAGTGTTCGCGATGCATCATCTTTCGATCTTCTGCTATCTTCGCTGTCTTCGCCATCCCTATCATAACATACCCCTGAACTACCGATCGGCTGTCCAGGAATGTGCTGCCTCCATCCCAGTTTGTGACAGCAGTGGCACACAGCATGCCAATCCCTTGGCTTCCCTAGGGCATTGTGAGGATGTCCACTAACCGTTTATCACCAGTAAAGTGAGCTAGCACCACTTTTTACTTACTACTAACGTGAGGGTTTTGTTCAGGTCACTGCTATCCCAATGCATGTACCAAATCCATGCCAAATCGGGCACTCCACTGGTGTGGAAGAACTCTAAATTCTCTTCATGGGTCAAACCTAATTTGCGTGCCAAAGTTAGCATGCAGCACAACTGTGCAAACCTCTGTGCCAGTCAATGACCCCTAAATGCCGACACATTATTTGGCTGAGGTTGTGTGGGCACAACATAGATGGCGCTAAACTCTCGCATTTGTTTGGGGATAACCACTAGAGGTGACTGATGTTCTGATCTTTTGTGTAATGTGACTGGGAGGGGGCTTCCAGGCTTATCTGATGTCTTTCAGAGTGTTTGTGGCCTAGTGAGTTTGTGCTTCCTGGTGCTGGGACGGATTGATTCATCCTTCTTTGTTTCCAGGATCTGTACGAAGCTGGCGAGAAGAAGTGGGGGACCGATGAGGTGAAGTTCCTGAGCATCCTCTGCACAAGAAACAGGAAGCATCTGCTGAAGGGTGAGCACTAGATATTGCCATGAAGGCCAGGGACCAGGCTCTTAGGTTTTTTTGTGCCTGCTTGTTGGTTACATTAATTTATGTACGGTATCTCACAAACTATTACATGCAGGTCTCCATTAGGCAAGAGTTTGTAACCATGCCTTTCCTTCTTCTGGGCTGCCTCCTATTGTCCACCTCCCGCTTTTCAAAGTTAAAAGCAATGAGGCATGTACCTCCCCAGTTGCTCCTCTTTGAATGCTGCTGTTTTTAATATCAACATCTTACTATTTGCAAAGCTAATCTACTCCTTTGGTTTCACTCTTGTGGCCTGTGCTGAGGATGCACAAATTGTCATCATGCTGGAAAGCCATTCTACTAGTGCTTGGATGACTTTCCAAAGTTGTCTTATTGGCCTGCTTGGAGGGATACGTCTGAGATCATTAAAATACTGAAGTTCTGTCATAGGGTCCAAGTCTGCCAACGTGTGGCAGTCAGAGCTTGGGTCTCTTCCACCTCCTTTTCCCTTGTTGTATAACCTGGATGTTTCTTTGACAAATCTCGATCCCTTGCCATCCAGATGAGTAAAGTGACCCCAATCTGCTTCTTTTCAATTCTGGTTGTCTGAAAGATCATTCCATTTCTTCCTCGTCCATCTTGCATGACCCTACTCGAGGCTTGGATGTCCCATATGGGCCATGGAAAATCTCTCTACTCTGGTCTTCCACCATTTTTCAATCCGGCTTCCGAAGGTACAGGATGCTGCAGCTCTTCTCTTCCATATTGCTCCACATACTCCATATCTAAATACTTGGTTTCTCTTCATTGACACCCAATCGCCGAAAGAGCAAAGTTTTAAAATACTTTGTTTTCCCATTTGTGTCCTATGTAAGATTGGGCCTAAGTACTTTCAAACCACATTCCATTTTTCCATGACTCCTAGAGCTTTGAGGTATACTCCTCTCACTTTGTATTTGTTCCCCTGGTTAATAAAGTTCGCATTGGAAGCCACTTTTTTAAATTATAAATATGGCAACCAAATACTGGAATGCTCTGCAGAGTCTAAAATGTCTGGATTACTATGTCCAATCTCGTGTATATATATATATATATTTTTTTTTAAAGTGTCCCCATCTGAGTGAACTAGGCTTCTGCAGTGTTATGCTCCTGCTTATCCAGGCAGTACAAGACCATCTCTGAGGGTATTAGTGCCCTTTACAGATCCAATCCTCAAGTTCACATTTGTCTATAAACTCTGTTCCCCACGTGCTTTAAGTTGGTGAAACCAAGAAACAAAGTAAAGATTAGGGCAGCATTTGTTAAGATGGTTGGCACATCGAGGTAGTTACTAACCTAGGGCCATGATCAAAGTCAAATGTGTGTATTCCTTAGCCCACTGTCCATTACTGCTCTTACAAAGTGACTCTGGACTGTAGTTGTAGAGGAAGGAATCCTTTTACAAAACACCTGAGCTCTTTTTGACGTTTGCGGGCAGCAACCTACTCCCCCTGCGCTGTGCTAGCTTTGCCCCTGGTCCAGCTCTTAATTGCATGGCTGGCACCATTTCAAGGCCTTCAGTCTGAGGAAGGGCTGGACAGGAGCTTCTCTGGCCATTGAGACATTTTGAGTGGCCTGGTCTGGTGTGGGGGACTGTCTTGGGGTAACCTTTTCGGCACACTGACAAACATGCTTCATGCAGGGTGGAAGGGGGGCATTCCTTGTTTGGCTATTTCTGTAGCGCGCATGGACTGCACCTCATCTTTGTTTGCTCCTTACTAGATATTGGTTGGCCTCCGAGCCAACAGAATGATTCATTATAATATTGCAGTTTGAGCTGCAATGCACTGGAGACTGTCCCTTTACTCCTGATCCTTGGGGCATCTGTTTTATGCAGCGTTCCACACTTCCGCACCCAGCCCCCTCCCCCCCCCCCCCCCAGGAGCAACTGTTGGTTGAGAATATTTGTATCAACATCGTTTTTTTAAAAAGTACTTACTTATATGGCTTCACAGTGCTAAACTGTTATAAACAGGAAAGTAATGCTATTAACCAAATATAATAGTATTCGGTTTACAAGCCTTTGAAGGTTGGAAGACTCCATGGCATTTGCTATGATTAAAGCCAATGACTGCAGATTAAAAAAGACCAGGGCAGCAATAATTTAATATACTGATCTACTTTCTTACAAAAGCCATGGTCTGCATGCTGCAGCATCATATACGGAGTTAACTTTGAAAAGTATTGTGGTAATTATTTGCTAAAACAAGATGCTAGTTATGTTTAATCAGGATGCCATATACAGTGGGTTGTAAAGGTGTGGTATGAAAACCATGGAAAATTAAGTGCGCCTAGGCTCAAAGTGCATGTTTGTAGTTGTGGCCTGGCGATTACTTTACCATCAGCCTCATGCAAGTTAATAAATGAAACACACACACACGGCACTTAAAGTTCAACCCATGCATGGGGTACTGGGTCAGCCTACTTTAGCCAATGGTTCTCTTGCACTGCGAGTGGCAGCATTTTTTTTTTTTGCTTACTTGTGCACATCCGCCTAAAAGAAGTGTACTTCAGTACCAGAGCTGGTGGGCAAATACTGTACTTTGACAATGCCATATTTTCCCTTCACATTCTTTATTCGTTTATAGGTCTCCCCTACAGGCCTCTTGTGAACCACTAAACTTGACTTGGGCTCTTAGTCCGCTCAGTGCTTACCTTTAGTTGGCTTTCGTGCCAATCTAACGCGCTTGGTTGCTTACTTGGTGGATTGCCTTCCTGTTATTGTGTTTTCTCGCACCGCTGGAGCATAACCTCTTTACCATCATTTTGATTGGCTGATTTGTATTCTTCCACTGCTCACTTTTAGGGAACTGCTGTTTTTCTTTTTCATTAAGCACTGCGTTATCGTTCATGTGTGTTCTTTGTTTCTGTGTGCTGCTCCTCCCCTCGAGTAGCTGCCTCCCCCCACGCTCACCTGCCCTCCACTGCTCTGTTGCTCCCCTACTCTTTACAGATCTTTAAATAAAATGCTTTGATTTTAATTGTTTTGGAGGGCCTGACGGGTGCAATTTGCTGTCGGGTCAGTCCACATTGTGAAAAGTGGTTTTGTGCGCACGGTTTAATGCCCCTGTGCTTCCCTATCCATCCACTCCTCTTGCATTGCTCCTTCACCGCTTGTGGTCCTTCAAATATATATTTTTTATTTACTCCTCCAATTGGCGTTTCCCATCTTAGATCAGTAAATAGAAGGCAAAATAATAAAATGTGACCTGCATCATTCCATAGGAGAATGCAGAATGTTGATGTGCTGCCAAAGTGCAGGTTTTTGCCTTTGATTTCGGAAACATTTAATCTGGTTTTATATGTGGTATAAATAAGACTACAAGTCCCAGAATTCCCCAATAACTTCGACTGGAGCAGCACATCCCACATGGACCTGTTAACTTGTTAGGGCTGCAAATGGTCCTTCTGCAAACATTGAATGTTCAGGTGATCTGTACCGAACCTAGACCCAAGCATGGCTGCAGGGTGTCCTCTGGTCACTTGGGTTCGTCTTCTCAATGAATGGCCCTCAGAGTCCAGTCAGTGCAGAGAGAGACTTTGTCTGATGCTACCCTCAGGATGTTGGGTCCTTGATGCTTTCCATTTGCCTGGCTTGCCTCTTCAGAGGTGAATGCTGGTTTACGGATGCACGGCCTGTGTTCTGTTCGTCTGCATGGAGGGGCAGTTGGGGGGGGGGGGGGGATAGGGGAGGAGGGAGGGGCAGTTTATTGGAAGAAAAGGGTGCAGGTGGGGAGGGTGACGTAATGGAAGGAAAGAGGGAAGGGAACTTGAGTTTGATGTGCATTTGGACCGTTTGTCATCTGGTTCTTGGTTAACGAGTGCTGGCTCTGGTTGTGTGAGTGACTCCACTGAGCACACCATACTCGTCGTCAAAGTGAGACTTGACTTCAAAGACACCACTTTTGGGGAATTTTGAGATGTTTGAGACTATCAAATCCCAAATGTCATTTCTAACCGTTTTTGTCTCCCTGGCGTAGACTATAATAAACTGTACCTGGAAGTAGACGTGTAACTTCCAGTGAAGACATCAGAAAGGCGAAGGTCGTAGGTCTTTACAATGACTTCAACATTATGCTACGTATTCATTTTGAAACCTGAAAATTCCTTTCTATTTTTCGTTTCAAATAGTTGGCAAGTTTGCGTTCACCCTTTTTTCAAAGATCAACTAACATCTGCTTGGCCTGGCGGGTGAAATTGGAGACTGTGGAAGAGAGGAAATTGCGACATGTTATTGAGTTGTAACTCAATAAAAATGTCTTCCTTTCCTCTCTTCCACGGTCTCCACTTTCACCCACCGCACACCTCCCCACTTCTGAGATGAAAGCACCGGGTGACCTTTTAAAGAGCTGCCTATTACAAATATTCTCTTTGAGAACCTCCTTACAGACATAACTCGTTTACATAATTGAATGCAAAGCCCATGAGCGAACACCAGAGGGCAGTATCTATCCACTATTCATTTCACAGTTTTACAGCTTCAGGCCACGGGTTGTTATGAATGGTGTGTGGGTGTTTTTTTTGTGTGCAGTTTTACATAGCGAAAACTCGAACTGGAGGCATTGGAGCGCATTAGATGAGCACCAGTTACATTACACAAGGACACATTTATTTTTGGTGCACACTTTGAGATGAAATGATTTGACAAGAATCGCAGGCAATTGAGCCGTCGCCGAAACTCAAACCTAGTTCCCTTGTTCCAAAGTCGACAGCTCTGGGTGTTACGCCACATCCTCTCCCCGCACTGCTTTGAATTTGCTCGCTTGACATCCTCTGTGCTTAATTTGTAAAAAACAAAACAACCCAAGTGCTGGGTCCCTTCTCGCGAGGCCACTACAGCCTGCACCAGGTATTGCCCCTCCCAGCACGGCCAATGACTGTAGCAACGTAAAACCTAACCTTCACACGCCTACAGCTGTGACAGTTTAGACTATTTCAGGCCACACAAAGCTATAATAATGGTGTGATGCTATTATTCATTCTCAACGTGGTTTGACTTGAACACGGTTGTTGCGCTCATCTTAACCCCTGCCATGCTGATGACGTCCGGGAGCCGTCATGGCACACAGTGCTTGTGTGCTGATGACGGCTCCTGGCCGTCATGACCGCACCCGTGATCTGAATGTGCCGCACAGGCGCAGAATCGTGGCCACGCACAAGGGGTTAAAATTAAACAGACTGCACCATGTGGTGGACTGTCACTAGAGCCGGTGCTGACAAAAGTGCTGGTACCGAGCACCAGAAACTACAGACTCGAAGAAGCCGTCATCAAAGGAGGTGTGACTTGCGTATTTTCTTAAAGAGCCAAGGATGACTCCAGGGCCGGAATGGTTACCCTAAGCAGCCTGGGCAATATTCTCGAACCAGATCCCCGAAGCACTGCCTGGTCTCCGGAGGCTGCAAATGCTTGCCTGCTGCTTTTGTTAATGGAGGCTGATATTGTAGCACCACAGCAAAACCGGTCCAACAACTACAAAACCACCCCCACCCTTCATGCCTCCCGGATAAAAGCCCCGATGCCCGCTATGGCCAGTCCGGCCCTGGAGGACTCGCACTGATGTATCTGGGCAGTTTATTTCAGACTTTGGCTGCAAGAAAAGGGAAGATCGGTTCTCCCATGCAAATGTTTCTACAATGAAAAATGCAAAGTACTTATTCCCCCTGCTGGAAATACTACGAAGATCCATCAGTGTCGCTTGGTGCCAAGTCACTCGGGCTCTGCTGTGCCAAAAAGCAAAACTTAAATTGAATCTGCTTCTCTGCATCGACAGCCAGCAGAGCGATTACCTTTGCCTGAAAAGCTGAAATATTAGACCAAAGGTAATCCGAACAGTAACGTTCGTGCCGATCTAGGGTCGAATAAGTTGGTGGGAAGCTCTTTATTTAAGGGATTGAAAAAAGGACAATCTGGAATTGAGACCCAGAGCTTGATGTTCAATCGAACGGTCGACCAAGTAAGACCAATTTCTTTGTGTGGACCAATCGGAGCTTTACTACTCATTTCATCATCACAAAATCTTTATTTGGTTGAACAAAGACCATAAAAGCGCAGCATACATTAGAAAAGCAAGCCAGTGTAAATAGGACACCAATCACAGTAGCATAAAAACATCATAAACTGCAGAGTAAAAATCAAATTAAAAATTCTATTGGCTATAAACACAAGTCAGTCAGGCCTCGAGTGTCTAGATCCCAGGACTGCCTGTAAAAAAAAGCTTAATACAGTGAATAAACCATGTTCATTAGGGAGCAACTGTAGGTACATAAGAGCAGGACATACTTGATTAAAATTCAGGAACCTCCGCAGTGGAGCAGGAACCTCTTTCTGGACCCGCTGTAATATTTACAAAACAGAACAAAGTGTAAGATGTCGCAGTCGCACAGCATTCTATCACCAGAGCACCCAACCTACAGGAGAGGGCAATAAATGATTAATTTGATTAAAAAAGGAACCTGACCAAAACAAATCGTACATGCCGCTGGTAACCTGCACCATAAACTGCTCCATTCCCTGCACAATCTTTAAAAGCATATGGCCCCCTCACTAGGTGTTTCAGCATTTCTACTCCTTCTCTGTTATACGATGCTCACGCAAAGAACAGTGCCTTTGTGCCCTGTAAATTACATGATCTCCGAGAGTAAGGGGTAAGATGGGAGTACTGACTTAATGAAGGCAATTTATGGGATTCTAGACTCTCCATCCAAAGCCAAACAATCAGAAAGAATCAATCTGTTTAGCTTGAGGTCCTGTCTGGTCCAGACTTTTACCCAACAAAGTAGAGGGCTAAGGGTGACTAGATCTTAGGCCAAGCTCAGCATGTACAGACCAAGCAAATGTGCATTACGGTACCTGTACCAATCGTCTGAGATGTTTCATGCTATTTGGATTGAGTCGGTCTTCACATAGCTCCAGACCTCACTACCATAGCATACTTGTGAAACACACTTTACCACGTATTAATTTTTAGCAAGACCTGTGGAGACCATGAACCCAGTTTATGAGTGAAGCAGCCCAGGGCCCCTATAGATGTCATTGGGGCCACTCTTTTTCTTTCCATCAGGGTGTTGCAGTTGTTCTTAAAACCAAAAAGTATCCTTAGGTAAGGAAAGGCTGATACTTTACCCATGGTATGCTGGCCCACCTTGAAAGTCTTGGAGCTAGTGGACAAGGCCAGACTGGCCTTAGTGGGCACCGGGTGTTTTCCCGGTGGGTCGGAAAGGGTGGATGTTGGCTTTCAAGCAGTGGGGCTAGTTTTGATTATAGAGGCCGATTTTGCAGCAGTGCTACAATATCATCCCGCTGTAACAAAAGCAGCCGCAGTACTAAAGCTGCACAGCAGTGCTTCTCACTAGCTCTCTCTACCACCCATCCCCTGGGGCCGGTCAGCTGTATTGCCAGGGCTGGTTTGCATTCCTAGTCTGGTCCTTCTAGTGGACCGTGGACATACAACCATGACATAGGATTTCGAGACATTTACGACCAGGCCAAGTCTATCCATTAAGACAGCAAATTTATCAAGCAAGATCTCAAGATCTGCATCCCCCTAGTCGAGCAGGCCACCAGAACTGAAATTGCACTGTAGGCAATTACGCCATCTCGACTGCTTCACTGACAGAACCTTACAGCTAGCAGGAGGCTGACTGAGTAGGATTCACCTAATATTTGAGGGAGGGGCGGAGACCGGTGCACTCCTTGGGGCTTAAAACTATAGCGGTAGCGTGGACGCGTCTCTGGTACGCCGTAGGCACGGCAAAGGCAAGACCGTCTGCACCCAACCTCCTCTGGACGGGGCCAGGGGCTAGTTGCCATGCCCAAAAACCCATTTACTCATCTAAAGAACTTATATTTCTAGCCGCTCCGGCTAAACTGCAAGTTGAACCAGCAGTTAAATATAAGTTAAACAGACTTGATCTACTGAATTCTGAACCAGCATTGATCTCCAGGAAGCTCGTGACTGAGAAACCCTTTTAATTATTATGAAAATACTACTTCCAATGTAAATAATTCCTCACCAATGGCTTTAAATATATTGTATCTAAACATACGATCCATGGTCAAATATCAATTGGAAATATTCAACCTATTAGACACCGAAGCCCAAGACATCCTGCTACTGACAAACTTGGCTGACATTGGAATCTACCCCTGACATAATAGCCGCACCTCCTGAAAACGACTATCTTTTACAGATGAATAGTTTTCCTGAGAAAAGAGGGGGAGGGGTGGCAGCAGCTATCAACACCTCTCCTTCACTGCAATCACCCCCCCCAGCATTATATCAGTTGATAGTTTAACCTTAAAACTAGATGCTCCTACTTCGACGGTGGTGTCTCCTGATCTACAGGCCACCAATAGTGATGCAAGAATTTTCTAAAGATCTAGCAAACTGTCTTGCTCCCCTGACTATAGACTATGCAAAAATTCTATTAATTGGTGATTTGAACTACTGGACAAATGAAGAGGGAAGCAAGGGCTCCTAGGAACTTACAGAACTGCTAAAAAGCTTGAATTTTGAAGGACGTGTACAGGACCCTACACACGTCAAAGGACATATACTTGACAAGGTATGGTCCATCAATCTCTCAGTCCAGAAGTTGGCAATTGAACCATGCGTCTGGTCAGACCACCACTTTGTTAGTTTCACTCTAAGTGACCTCTCGATACCCAAATCCCTGGTTGGCTCTAAATCAATGACCAGAAACTGGAATTTCATAAACTGATCTTCCTTCCACAATACCCTGGCACTGAACATTCCTGCCAGGTCAGATAACCTAGATAATTTTGATGTGATTTACAAATTGGCAATTGAAGACAAGCGGCATACACGCCCCCTTACTAGGTCAAACTAGTCTCTTGCAGCGGCACGAGGCATCCAAATTGTTCTCCCTGGAGTTAAAACTAGCGAAGCTGAATCTGCCAGGCAGAGCAGAAATGGCGGAAAACGTACTCGCCAGAAACAAGGGAAACATGTATACAAATCTTGCCTGCCTATAAAACAGCCATCCTAGAGATAAAGAAAGACTTCTTCACCAAAGTCTTAAACTTGGACAACAAAGCAAAATATATTTTTAATCTAGCTAAGGAGTTGTTGAACCCTGACCGACTAACTCCTTCCATTAGCCCTTTTCAATCACTGTATGACCATCTCAATCTCTTCTTTGTAAATAAAATAAAGAAAATCCAAAATTCCATCTCCCCTAGCATACAGGACTTAAAATACCTGCAGCAGGATAGCTACTCCTCCACGTTCTCTACCTTCCCGGGTATAAATTCAGAATGTCTCTCAGAATTAACACCTAAAGATATTTTCCCCCGTGCTATACAAAAAGGCATCTTTACCAGCTTCCAAGATAGTAGCCTTGCCTTACTCAGTCTTTCACTCGCGCAAGGAATTGTTTCCCGCTCCTTTAAAGATGCAGTTCTAATCCCGCTTAAAAAACAAAAACCGGTTTGGATCCCCTACAGTTGGATAACTATAGGCCCATACCGCTTCTCCTCATCTCTGCCAAAATCTTTAAAGCACATGTAGCCAAACTTATTTTCTCCTTTATCGAAGAGACCAACTTTTTAGATCCCCACCAAGCAGGTTTTTGGCCCTCCCTCCCACTCGACTGAATCCGTCATCATAAGTGTGGTCGACGATTTGGAGGAAGGGGTTGACAGGGGACTCTCACAAGCATTGGTCCTCCTGGACCTGTCGGTGGCTTTTGATACCGTTGATCATGCAATACTAGTGGATAGATTGGTTGCAGCAGATCTTGGGGGCACTGCGTTAAATGGATAAAATCCTTCCTGAAAGATCAGATCCAATCAGTTAAGCTTGCACCTTCTAGTTCTGACAGTCAGCACGAATTTAGGGGTACTCCAGGGCTCCTTCCTGCCCCCCCCCCCCCAAAATCTTTAATCTCTACGTCCTCCTCCTGATATATTACCTCAAACAAATGAAGCTAAAAATGTATAATTATGCAGACGACACACAATTGATTTTCACAATCGATGAGACACAAGACTCCAAGGTATTCTTTCAGAACACCATGTCGTTCTTTAAAGGTTGGATGAATAACCACTACCTAAAACAAAACTCTGATGAAACAGAGTTCTCTCCAATAACCAACTTCACCATTGGACTCCAACCTACTGGCCCAAACATTAGGCACTCCACCCGACCCTAAGAGCCCTGCAAAAAGTCTTGGTATCCAAATAGACACTGCCCTCTCCATGCATTCACAGATGAGCATGGTCACATCGTCCTGCTTTTACTAACTGAGAAATTTTAGAAATCTGAAGTTTCGTCACCAGGGAGGCCAGCACGTTAATCATCATGGCATTGATACTATCTAGAATTGAATATGCCAATGCCATTTACCTGCTTCTCCCCATTAATAAAATCTATAAACTCTTGGTAATCCAAAATCAAGCTGCCACAATCCTCTTCCAACAACCTGGGCATTGGCATACTAAGCCGCTGATGAAGGAGCTTCACTGGCTCCTAGTAGCACAGTGATCTATGTTAAAAACTGGTTGCATTATCTTTAGAGCAATCCGGAACAAAGGTCCCAAATTTCTTTTTACAAAGATCCTCCCTAAACTGAATCCCAGATCTGCGCAAATGATCTTACTTTAAGTAACCAGATTCAAGCGCAAACGAATGGGTGGCTCACGCTTCTGCATGTTGGGACCTCAACTCTGGAACTCCGTGCCAATCTTCGTTAGACAACTGACCACGTGCTTCAGAATAAAAACTGAAAACTTGGCTTTTCACTCTAGCTTACAGCTAGATGCAACTTTAGTGGTGGCTCCATACTCTGTGCCAAGAGACCTTCTGGTGTATGTATGCTTTATAGATATATCATATAAAAAAAAAATCTGCATACAATACTGGGAGTGGCCTTTGGCCCACCTTTGGGCAGTCAGCCCGAGTTGCAAGGAGGCCCTCAATTATGTTACTATATAGGGTGAACAAAAATGGTGCAAGGATGCAACCCCGCCCCCATGAGTAAACCACTTATGGGTACCACATCGGGCGAGAGGTGTTCATATGCACGTTTTCCATGAGTCACTGTTATGCTCCACTCCTGCCTCAATCAACATGGCCCAAAGTTTGCAATAGCATCTAAACCGATTACTATCTCTTGCACCCCATGGGAGAAGAGGGATGTTTTTAAAATAGCTGGGTCAACCTGAGCCCAATTTATGCGCCTACCTTGATCCATAGAGAAGACCTGTACTGGTCCCGCCCCCAGGGTGCATAATGTCCATATAACCTTCTAGTTCCAGGACTACTCATTTAACTTGCTAAGACATGGCTGTCATTTGCAAAAACCCACCTAGATTTGTAAAAAAATGTTTTGAGACTGGTTGGAGAGATTCTCAAATTACACTTGGGAGAGTAGAACGTTTTGCAGGAAATTTATTTTTGTCCTGAAGGTAATCCTTTCTGTTTTTGCCTTTACTTTGAGCCAATTGGTGTTAAATCAACATTTGATGGCCAGCCAGTAGTTTTGTTTTTCAACATGGCATTGTTAATGTTTTTAATATTGTATATTTTGATGTAAGTGGGGGTATTGTCTAGGCATGTGTATGTTATCACGTAAGTCCTAGTCCACTCGGGGAGGTGGAGCGAATTAAATATCAAACGGTTTGCTAGATGAGAGGTGTTGTCAAGGTCTATGCGTTCGTAAAGATAAGAGCCTGGTTTTAATTGCTTAGAAAAGATGGCAAACCAAGGAACTAAATGAGGGTACTAAGGTCATCCTGTTTCAAAAGCTAGATGACCCATGGCGCCTATGGAGCGAACGGTTGCTGGAGGGTCTGAAGGGACAGGGGTCTTCGTCCACCACTCTTCAGAATATCATTTCAAAGGCACACACCAATGTCCTCAACCCACAGTTGAGGCAGAAGTTGCACCTAAGTGTTGAGAGCCACAACTGCTGGCTTCTCCATGATCTTAGCGGGGACCATTGGTCCCTTAATGGGCCTTAAGATACACCAGTGGTCGCTGTAAATAGCAGTTGGATTTATTAAGTAAAGGCTGAATTACTCCATCTTTGAGGGGTCGCGGGATACACGCCGTCCATTGAATTGAACCATTTATTCACCGGCACCTGGGTTAAGAGTGGGCAGTGCGGAATGATTGGCAAGCTGTTTTAAGCATTCCTGGTAGCTTGAATGCCTTGTCCACTGACACCAGTGATCACTGAAGAGCTGATTGATTAGGTAAGGAGGCAGGATTCCCAAGAGATTATATTGAGACAAGAACATAAATTTTGAGCAAAGCTCTTAGTTCAGAAATTTGTACTTAACAAACTGAAACTAAACTTGTTTTCTGTTCATTTTCCAAAGGTAAATTGATAAGCTTAAGAGGAATAACACTCCCGTATAACTGTATTCTAGATCTGTGCAAGGTTTACAATTGTGAAAAAGTAACTATTAGCCTGTGAACCTGGCTGCTTTGTAATACTCCAGACCGACTAGTCTGTATTTGAACAAATACTTAAAACATGTTACTTCGTTCACTGTTGGAGTTAATTAAAACTTTTCCCCCCCACTTTTTCTGTAAATATTTTTAGTTTAAATCCTTTCTGGTACACAGACACACCTGAAAGGACCTGATCTTTCTTGTTGGGATGGACGTGAGGGTTGATTGAAAAGATAAATTGGACCACACTCTTATCATTTGATCAATCGACCATTTGTGTCAAAGTGGCAGGCTTAACTCTCAGATGCTAAAAAGCAGGGACTGAAATGATTCTTATTTCGATAGACCTTTCTAACATATGATTACTTTTTTTCGTCTGTAGTTTTTGAGGAGTACAAAAAGATATCTAAAAAGGACATCGAAGCCAGTATAAAATCGGAGATGTCTGGAAACCTGGAAGATTCTCTTCTCGCTGTTGGTAAGTTTGCCGAGGATTAGTTGCAAAATGGTCTGAAAAGTATGAAAAGTATTCCTGCTCCTAGCTTTTGCAGGGTTTTGATGAGCAAAAGTGAGCAAGTTGTTTGTTGGGCAAAGTGGTTTACTGTTGTATTAAACTGCAAGCAGTTCGATGTTCCACCATACAAATATGGTAACACGAAAAACTGTCATAAAAATAGCTCTGTCCCTCTGTGCACGTGCTGTAGAGATGTGCGACAGTTTCTTGTCGATATTGGTGCCTTTCAGAGATCATTTTGTTAGCGTAGCACTTACTGTATGATTGATAGAAATGTGAACATGTTTTCCAACTGGGCCATGCCAGGTTATATCAACCACAAGAGTGAAACTGAGTCGGACCAACTGGATTTAAATCCTTGATTTAATACCGGTCTTTTTACTGGCAGACTGATTGCTAGCCAAGTCTCGCTACCATACCAGGTCAACATGCTTTCACTCTTACTTTTCATGGATGAGACTTAATATTATGAATGACCGTTCCTGTAGCAATTCTTTTAGGACCTTTTATCTTGTTTTGTTGTAGGTAATAATAATTTTCTGTTTTTCTCTCGCAGTGAAGTGCGTCAAAAACCGCCCTGCCTTTTTTGCTGAGAGGCTGTACAAGTCCATGAAGGTAAAGCTTTTAGAGATCTACTTTTCAGTGTTTTTCCTGGCTTTGGAAATGAGGTGGGGGGGGGGGGTGTGTACAGCCTCTCCTTCAAGCATTTTGTGTCCTGCAAAATCTCCCCCACAATGCATTTTGATGATGAAAGATCAGGTGGGCTGGCATTGCGAGAAATTAGAAGGTATGCCAACATGACTGGGCCTCCACAACGCCAGCAGAGACCGTCCCATGCTCTGCATTCACTGTTGCTGCAGGTTCGGCTCCAGCTCTACTGGTCTTCCAGAGATATCCTTAAACTTTGACTTTCTCTGCTGGTCTTCTGGAAGTGCGGGTGTACCACAGAAGCCTCTGATTCCAGATGTGGTTAGTTAGTTCCTGAATTTGTTTCTAAAGTTATTAAATGTGTTTTTGTGGGGTGTTTTTTTTTTTTTGTTAGTTCACATATGTATTATTCCACCTTCTAGTGGTCTAGGTAGAAATGTTTTTTTGGAGCGTCCACCTCAGGTGAACTCTGAGATTCACAATGTCAGTTGAACCCCCACAAAACCCCAGCACGTATGCGGTTTTATTTTTTGCTAAGTGGTTCAGAAGCACAGTCCTAGTTGGAATCCCTGTTCAAACATCTAACTGTATTTAGTGTGACCATTTTCAGCAATAAGAAAAAAAGCTAAAGCCAGAGAAGATAGCTAGGCATGCAGCATCCTGACCAAACTAGAGTTTATGGCATGCCTGATACATGGAACATCAGCAGCCCACATCATCGATGTCTCGGGAGAACTTAATTTTTCTGTACTATTTACATGTTTTGGTTATCCAGTATCCGTGGTGGGATGCAGTAAGTTATGTTCCTCAAGGGATTGCACCAACACGGTTTTATGCTTGGCTAATTTTAAGTCAAAACCATAAAAAAGAAAACCTGACACCGGTTCCAATGACTCTTGGGTTTTAGAGCCCGCATTGCTGACCCAGAGAATGACACCCCAGATATAGAGTTCTCTGAATTAGCAAAGTTGTGTAAATTATCTGAATTTGATGAACTAGATCGTGAGCCCAAAGTTCTGTCGGAGCTGGAAGTTATTTAACGCCTAAAAGCACCCAAGGTCTACAATGTCCCAGATAAAAGGCCATCAAAGACATGACTCCGAAAAAGCCAGTCTAATGAAAACCTTGTAAGTCAAAAAGGTAAAGTCCGCCTTTTTAGGGTCTTTAACACCGACATAGAAAATCTAAAGGCTCCAGTACTTGAGCGCTGAAACACAAGGCTACTCGTTGTGTCAAAAAGTGCAAAGACTTGGAGGCCAGCTAACTTCTGGTCTACAGTCCTTCCATTCTAGGCAGATGGAAATAGAGGCCAGATAATTTAGCACTTTAATCAAGTGACCATATATTTATACCTCCACCGGCCACAAGTCTTCAATTGTGGGATGACTGTGCTTCTTTGCACAGTGCCGCAAGGACACCACTTCAGATCAAGGGGTTATGGAATTGGTTAAAGTGGTCATTTCATTGTACTTCCCTGCAAGCCTCTTCACCATAAACCAAAGAAAATATATGGTTGGCTCGCATGCCTTTACCAGTGATCTTTACTTCTGCAAAAAAAGGGTCACCAATAAAGTGGAAATGCATGAATTAAATAAACAAGTGTATGCAGTTTAGTTACTGATGGCGGAGAAAGAGCACACCCTCCACTGATGTAGCTTGGTCCATTAAAGACCAATATGTTTAAGGTGACCGCATTGTGAGATGCCCTTCTTCCTTTAGAGATGGGTGCCTTCCTATTGACCCACAACCGCTTAGATGCATACTTCCAAACCCCAATGCACGCTGTGCATCACATGTACCTCTGTTTTATTGTAGATGCAAATATAATCCATTCCTTATGATTCAACATCATGGGTGTTTACAAAATGTTTGTTAGTCACAGCAGCACGCATATGGTGTCAAGTCGTGCATACATATCTATACCTGAATAGTTTGTTGAACAGGAGCTCATTTCAGCAACGCCAAAGCAGCACAAACTGGGTTTACTCTTGAAAGTTGCAGGCTTCTTCAAGCACCACCCAACAATGGAACCAGGCTCGAGGACAACTAAAAGACCCAGAGTTGGTAGACAGTCGCGCTCACAACTCTGCAGTGGTGGAACCCACAAAACCTTTCCAAGGGGTGACTGTTCCAAGAGCCGGTTCCACAACTAGTACTAACAGCGGACGCATCACTGACAGGCTGGGGAGCCCATCTCCTTCAATACACAGTACAAGGGCAACCAAACAGAAAAAGCTGCATATCAACCAACTAGAATTGCTAGCGATATTCCTAGCCCTGAAAGCATTTCAGAAATACTTGTACAGCAAGACGGTGTTGATCCGGACGGACAACATAACCGCAATGTACTATATCCAGAAACGGGGAGGAACGCACTCCACAGCTGTCCCATCTGGCACAAAGCATATGGAAGTGGGCGATTCCAAAAAACATTTTTCTCCTAGCAGAACACCTTCCAGGAAAGGACAATCAAATTGCCGACCTGCTCAGCAGGCACAGCCAACAACTACACGAATGGGAGATTCACCCCCAAGTTCTCCAGCCATTCTTCGAAGAGTGGGGTCACCCAGAAATAGACCGGTTTGCCACAAAAGAGAACTCCAAATGCCAGTACTTTGCCGCCAGATTCCCACATCCGTTGTCACAGGGCAATGCGAAATGGATGAACTGTTCAGGCAGATTTGCGTACGCTTTTCCCCCAGCACCGCTGATCCCGCTGGTGGCACACAAACTGTGACAAAACTCACTTGCGCTAATCCTAGTTGCTCCCACATGGGCGAGACAACCGTGGTACACAACGTTCCTAGAACTTTTAGTAGTTCCTCATCAAAGACTGTGCCTTGCACCCCATCTTCTAACTCAGAACCATGGAGAAATCAGACACCCATATCCCAGTCAGATGAACCTAGCAATCTGGCTCCTGAGGTCTTAGAATTTGGATACCTTAACTTGCCCCCAGATTGCATGAACATCATTAGGGAGGCAAGACGACCAACCACACGAGCATGCTATGCAGCTAAATGGAAAAGATTTGTTATTTACTGCAACAATAACCAAATCAACCCATTAGACGCTTCCATACAAAACATTGTTACCTGCTGCATCTACAAAGGTGTAACTTAGCATACTCTTCCATACGACTACACCTCGCTGCTATACAATCCTCCAAACATTCCTCCACGTTCACACAAACTGTCACCGGATCACTTACCCCTCCTCAAACAAGAGGTTGTCTCTCCCTTTAAAAGGGGCTATAGAGCCTTTACCACTACAATACCACGGGTTGGGCGTAAACTCCTTTACTTTCTCATACCCAAAAAGGACGGTTCTCTCAGACCAATCTTAGACCTCCGAGAATTAAATCTTTACATACAGTCAGACCATTTTCACATGGTAACACTTCAACAAGTGCTCCCACTCCTACAACACTGTGACTTTGTCTACTCTAGACTTAAAGGGTGCCTACTTCCATATTCCAATGCATCCCGCTCATCGCAAATTTCTCAGATATGTGGTAGCGGGCCAACATTACCAGTTCGAGGTACTCCCCTTCGGAGTCCCCACTGCTCCCAGAGTCTTTACAAAGTATCAGGCAGTTGTTGCTGCTCATCTGAGAAGACCACACGTTCAGGTCTTCCCCCCTACTTGGACGACTGGCTCATCAATAGTACGTATCTAAAGTGTCTCTGAAATACTCACAGGACCATGCAGTTACTGCACCAACTGGGGTTAACAGTCAATGTGTTGCAATCGTATTTCCAACACACAAAATTACCTTGTAGCCACTTTTGATACTCCAAAGGCTCTAGCCTTTCCCAATGGACCCAGAATTCGCAACTTTCAGGCTCTAGTTCTCCAGTTTCAGGCCAATCACTTGCTTCCAGCTGAAGTGTATATGCAACTACTGGGAATGATGGCATCTTGTATCATGATTGTTCCCTATGCCAGGCTTCACAGGCGTCCCCTACAGGACTGCTTAGCAAGTCAGTGGAACCAATCTCAGGGTCTGTTAACCGATCTAGTGTTGGTGAGCGGCTGTACTCCTCGCTCTCTGCAGTGGTGGAACACACAAAATGTATCAAACGGACGGCCTTTTATAGACCCAATTCCATAGACCATGCTAACAGCGGATGCGTCCCTCACTGGTTGGGGGGTGGGGGGGGGGGCTAATCTTCAACACCACACAGCGCAAGGCCTGTAGAGTCAACCGCAAACAACTCTTCACATAAACCATCAAGAGCTGCTAGAAGTGTTTCTAGCGCTCAAAGCATTTCAGACTCACCTGGTCGGCAAAGCTGGTCTAGTTCGTACTGACAACATGACCGCTATGCATTACATACAAAAACAAGGGGGGACACACTCTCTCCAACTGTCACACTTGGCCCAAGACATTAGGAGGTGGGCCATTCACCACAAAATCCATTTCCTAGAGGAACACCTCCCAGGAGTGAACAATCTGATTGCTGATCTTCAGCAGATGGAGACAGCAAATACACAAATGGGAACTTCACCCTCAAGTTCTCCTCCCATACTTTCAAAGTTGGGGAGTCCCTCCAATAGATCTCTTTGCCACGCAAAATGCCCAAACTTTGCCTCCAGGTACCCACACCCGCTCTCCAAAGGCAATGCACTACGGATGAACTGGTCAGGGATATTTGCCTATGCTTTTCCGCCTCTCCCACTCATTCCATAAGTGGTTCAGAAACTCAGACAAACATTCCTCACGCAAATTCTAGTAGCTCCCACATGGGCCGTCAACCGTCGTACACAACCCTGTTGGAGCTGTCCCTAGTTGCACATCAAAAGCTATACCTCACATCCAGTCTCCTCACACAGAGCCATGGAGAAATCAGACCCCCCTAAATCCCAAACAACTGACCCTCGCGATCTGGCTCCTGAAAGCAGAGTTTGGTTCTGTAAATCTCCCACTAGACTGTATGAACATCAGAGAAGCCAGAAGGCTTACTACAAGAGCCTGTTATGCAGCTAAATGTATACGTTTTGTTATCTAATGCAATAACCGCAATATCAATCCTTTTGATGCTTCAATACAAAATATAATTTGTTATGCGATACACTTGCAGCAGTCAGGATTAGCTTACACTTCTATCCGACTACATCTAGCTGCAATAGCTGTGTATTTACAAAATAGGCAACATTTATCGCTGTTGAGAGTGCCAGCAATCGAAGCTTTCATGGAAGGACTTGCGAGTTATACCACCACGACTACCACCTGCCCCAGTGTGGAATCTTAACATAGTCCTCACAAGATTAATGAGCCCACCTTTTGAACTTGTGTATAAATGTGAGCCACAATTGCTCTCCTGGAAGACTGCTTTCCTCAATGCAATCAGTCACTGAGGCGAGTGGGTGAACTACAGGCACAACATTTTTTGTAACTTCAGAGACAGTGTTTTTTGTACTAACCCCAAGTTTCTACCTAAGGTAGTTTCTGCCTTTCATATCAATCAGTCGGTTTAATTACTAGTATTCTTTCCTCAACCTGATCCAGTGGCAGAACGAGCTCTACACACCTTAGATGTCAGAAGAGCCATTTTATATTACATTGGAAGGGCAAAATCATTTCTTAACAAACCACTTTTTATTGCTCTTGCACCCCCACACCAGGGTAATCCCGTATCCAAGTCCGGTTTTGCCAGGTGGATTGTTGAATGCATTCAAACTTGTTATGCAAAAGCAAAAAACTTTAACTATACCCCCTAGAGCGCAGTCCACTCGCAAAATAGGGGCTACCATGGCTTTCTTAGGTAACATCCACATAGTTGACATTTGTAAAGCTGCAAAATGGTCTACACCGCACACATTCACCAAGCACTATTGTGTAGATGAGTTAGCGAGACAACAAGCTAATGTGGGCCAGGCAGTACTTAGAACACTGTTTCAGACCACTCCAACAGCTACAGGTTAGCCCCTGCTTTGGGAGAATACTGCTGTGTAATCTATGCAAAGCATGTGATCTACAGCTCGCATGCCTCAAACGGATAATGTTACTTACCCAGTAAACATCTGTTCTTGGCATGTACAGCTGTAGATTCACATGCGCCCACCTGCTTCCCCGGGTACCTGTAGCTGTTGCAGTTCTCTATCTTATTCTACATACATAAGCAAGGACATCTCTATTCTTTACTTGCTAACTCCATTCTCACCCTATGTGGGAAAATAATCTAAGGATGGAGTCGATGCCCATGCGCACTATCACCGAAAGGAGGAGTCACCTACTTCATGGCTGGAAAGACTTCTTTGAAAAAACAACTTGCAAACATCCGGACCCAACACTAGATGGCAGGAGTATGCAAAGCATGTGACTCTACAGCTGTACATGCCAAGAACTGATGTTTACTGGGTAAGTAACATTATCCTTTCCAGAGCTGTGGATCCTTCAACGAATCCCCTAAAACAATTATGAAATCGAAAATGCATATGTTTTCTGCTGCCTTTTTGTTAATTGTTAAATGTCAAATTATTAGTAAAAAAGAAATGTGTACTGTGCAATGAATGATAATAAATGTTAGTAAATTGCATTAGTGCATACGTTGGTTCACACATTTCCTGTGTTTTACAGGGACTTGGCACTGATGACGACGCCCTGATCAGATTGATGGTTTCTCGGTGTGAAATTGATATGCTGGAAATCCGGTCCGAGTTCAAGAAAATGTATGGGAAGTCCCTGCACTCGTTCATCAAGGTGAGATGACTGCCCTACTGGCATAGGACATTACTTGTGCCCGGGTACACCAGTAGCGGGCAAGCTTTATTGCGGTCTGGCAATAGCCAATGGGCTGTCTTCTCTATATTATAGTGCTCTTAGAGTATTACAGTTGTGCATGCCAGGCCACTAATTTGCCCTTGTCTAACCAGTGCCCTAGAGGTCTTGGTCTAATATCATTGGATGGCTGAGGACCCTCCTTCCCTCTGCCTTTTCTAGATATGGGCCTGATCTCTGTATGACTTGGGCGTAGTTTTTATCCGCTTCTGCCTGAAGGGAAATGTTTCGATTTCATATAAATTGATCTGTTTCTAGGATTGCGTTTGTTTGACATTTAGCCTCCCATTTTTGTGTGCATGCTACGCGTAATAAACATTTGCCTTATAGATGCATTGTCTAGTGCCAGAGCTGAAATAATGTCATCGCAGAAGTTTGCAAGGGAAATAATATGCAATGCAAGTCACATCTTCGTGTGCTTAGAACTCTTCTAGGTTCATGCTTCTGAGGGGTGGGGGAGCATTATGAAGATCAGAAACCATTAAAAGGACTGTGCACACACAGAACATTTGGTACCACCAAAATTAATTTCTGTTTCCGGTTTTCCATTTTTGGGTGTGGTGGTTGACGCTGATAAAAGTTTTTGGGACCACTGTTGTGTAATTGAGCAAAGGTAAAGTGTTATTTTGCAGCGGATTTTCTCTGAGCTACATCGATACTAGACAATAAGCAACAATTTGCTTGACAGTAACCTAGTAGTGGGAGAGGAAGCCTCCGACTGGAGCACGACCACAAGGCCTGCCTTGTCATTTCTTCTGCTGTACATTGCTCCTCCTGCTTCATCTAGAAGTGTCTCTTCCCCTAATCTACCTCTTCCTCCAAGCAATGCTCTAGGTACCCTATACAGTGGCTCACTGGTTAGAGTGGTGTGGCTCACTGGTTAGAGGCGGCAGACCCGGAAGCAGAGGTCGGCCAGGGACCAGGGTTCGATTCCCGACGTGGCAGGGTCTTGGGCCATGGTCAGCGGACTCGATAATTCTCGCCTCGGTGCCTACTCCAACCATGGGTCCCACTCAGCAACTCTGGGCAATAGCTTGCTTAATCTCTAACGGCCCCATCAGCGCCGGGGATGCTTGTCTTCACCTTGGAGATGCCCAGGAGGGACCATCTCACAGGGAAAGCCAGGATGGGTTCCCCAGCGGTATACAGCACCGGGACGCCCCTTTGCTGGGGCAGCTGTGCGCTTTACAAGTATACGACATTTAACATTTACACGTGAAGGGGAGATGCAGAACTGTAACGAGCTAATCTGTGTTACATGTGCGTAACCAAACCATTGCTGCCCCCTCCCTGTACCTAATCGAAGTCCTTCACTGCTGTGCATTGCAGCTATATCAGCAACAAAGGGGGTATTGGGGGGCGGGGGGGGTCCCACAATCCCACAATCGAAGCGGTAGTGCACGACCAGAAAAACCATCCAGAAGGTGTGAGGCTAGCAGCTCTTGCTGAGCGGTTCTGCCCAAATTAGCTAAACATTCTGTCCTCTGCCTGAGGTGCCTGCAGAGCAGGCAGAAAATCCTAACCAGAAAGCCATCTCTTAAGGATTCCAAAACTTTGAAAAGCTCAAAGGTGGATATTAAGAATGCAAAAGTAAAACCATTCAGAGAAACATGCTCCAAAGTTGAGGTTGGTAGACACCAAAGCTGCTAGGTTAACTTGAAATCCGGAGAGCATCTCTGCTGTTGCCGGTATTACCATTCTGTTGGAAATGGCCCTTTTTGCGGGGTTATCCCTAACATTTTTGCTTCTTCCTCCCTTGGTTTTCCCGACCTGTGGTTGTTGGCAATAGGACTCTGAGCACTATACCACTGCTGATCAGTGCTAAAGTGCATATGCTCTCCCTGTAAACTATTACTGTGATTGATTATCCATGATTGGCATATTTGTTTTACCGGTAAAGTCCCTAGTAAAGGGCACAGAGTGTGCCAGGGCTGGTAATTCAAAGGCTACTATTGGGCCTGCAGCACTGATGGTGCCACCCACACGAGTAGCCCTAAAATGGTGTCTCAGGCCTGTGCACAGTCTGAACTGCCATGTTCTCCTGGCCAGTGTACACACTGACCAGGCATGACCCTTCCCTGATCTTATACATTGGACACCCCT
This sequence comes from Lissotriton helveticus, assembly GCF_964261635.1. NCBI lineage: Eukaryota > Metazoa > Chordata > Amphibia > Caudata > Salamandridae > Lissotriton > Lissotriton helveticus. Next base: position 774,911,400 of record NC_136072.1, read on the forward strand.
ATGGTAGGCCCAAGGTACCTCACTGGGCAGGGTGCAGTGTATGTGAAAGATTGGACATGTACTAGTGTGGGTGACATGTCCTGATAGTGAAATACTGCCAATTTTTGTTTTTCACTATTGAACGGCCATCTTGCCCATAGGATAGAATGGGGAATGCTGTGTCCCATGTGTACCTGTATATCTCCCCATAGGAGCAAGATGGGAAGCTGAAGTCTGGTATCCATGTACTCCGAATTTGATAACGCATCTTTGAGGAAAGATGGCTTTTCTATTCTGTGTTTGAAATGTGAGTGCATCGTGCTACTTTTCCCCGCTGGTGGCCAGTGTGATTATTAGAGGACCGGCACTTTGTCCTCGCCGGCCCACGTCTGGTCTTAGGCGTCGTGCCCAAGATTTCCTGCTGGCCCGGGAGCTTTGAAACAGCCCCCGTCCTTCAGTGTTACTGCATTAAGGGGGTTACACTCACCACCCGGGAGGCACGAGATCGCCCCATCCGGAATCACCGCCAGCTGCCCGGGAGCTTCGTGAGTGCCACCCCCTCCTCCCCCCTGTTGCTGAAATCAGGGGATCGCCACGCTGGGATTGGCCGCAGCGTTGGGCGTCCCCTAGCAACCAAGGGGCTCGACTGTGAAGGCACTGGAGGTTTGGGGTGTCTCTTAGCAACAAGACTTCCCTGCTCGTCTGACGTTGGAAGGACGGCCTCGGAAGCAGGAGAGCCGCGCATGAAGGAAGCTGCCTCAGCAGTCACACGAACTGCCGTACTCTCTCCGCCACGTCCCTGCGATCAGCTGCTGCCGAAGCGAGGAAGGAGACTGGGCCCCCAGGTAGCCGCTCAACATCAATCATAGAAGCGCCTTGTTGTTACCATTGGAGACGGTGGTGTGGGTGTGCGGGAAAGGCCCGCCAGGTCTCCCTTACTGCCTCTAGCAGTAGAGCTGTAGTACCGGGGTCCGCTCTAAGGAGCCTACTTGTTTCCGTTATTTCGGGGGCATATATTTTGGCCATTACTGCATGCGGAGCAGTCGCCAGTCGGGGAAGGCCCATTACGAACGAGAGAACTGTGCAGATAACAGAACTGTGTAGGGGTTAAAGAGACCAGTACTATTGCTATTTTACGTGATTTGGGCTTTTGACACCGAAACCTACCAGTTTGTTTTACTGAGAAAATCCACTAAGAACAATTACCAAAGTGAAAATTTTTCCGGAGACATTTTAAAAAAGAGGAATTTATGTAGGTGCATTTTTGGGCGTTTGTGATTTGCCTAAGATATTTATATTTTTATAATAACTGGTGAAGTGTCCATTTGTGGTGTTCACTGTGTTGCTGTGAGTGTTGGTGCAAATACTTTACACATTGCCTTGGGGATTAGCCTGTCTGCTCGTGCCAAGTTACCAAGGGGGTGAGCAGGGGATATCAGTGTGTTTCCCCTCTTACCCTGACTAGAGTGGTGGTTTCTGCCTGGCTTTGGCGCAAGCCTCAGCCAACCAGAAATCCCATTTCTAACAAATTCATTCTCCAGGCCACCAGTGCAGCTGAATCACTGTCGTCTTCTTGGGCGTGGAGAGCAGAAGTGGAGTATGGCAACAACTTTGGAAGCAACTGACGCCCGCTGCCAAATGCAGCTGGAGAGAAACCACTTCACATTGCCATCTGGATGCTCCCAAGTGCACCTCCACTAGACGACTCTGCATCATGCACAAGACCTGTTAAATCCATACAACCCCTCCTGCAGTCAGATCAGTCGAGTATCCTGCTTCCAAGATACTTTGGATTGAGACAAAAACCCGGGAGAAGGCCACTGGTCTTGTCCAGAAAGTAATTCAGCCACTGACTCCCATTGACATATGATCTAATGAACCACTGTGGATGAAGTCAAAATATCTACGGATGAAAAAAATCTTTCTCAGCTGATATTCTTGCCTTTTTGTCGACCACAGGTGGTTAGGTTGCTAACAGAATACACATGCTTCTCTGCTCGTAAAGGTAGTGTGCTAACTCTGCCAGGGAGTTGGATCATGTCCTGTACTTCACTGAAGAACACCTGTCCATTGATGTTGACTTTTGTCACATGATTGTTTGCAGAGACGTATTTTGCAAACTGGTTCATGTAAGCTGCAAAGCTGTTCAGGGTCTGGGAAACTGATGAGGTCTAGTTCCAGGGGTGATAAGATCTGACATCAACCCAGTCCCTGCAGTGACTGAAAGAGAGCTTCGTTTGATTCCGCAACCTTTGAGGCTTGCATCTGTTGATTACCACGAGCAGGGAGGGAAGGGCATGGTCCAACCAACTTTCCTGTAATGACCACCCTCCAGATGAATCTGTGTAATGTGTCGGCGTGGAGTCCGTAACTGGTCAGGAAAATGAATCGAGTAGATTACCACGAGCAGGGAGGGAAGGGCATGGTCCAACCAACTTTCCTGTAATGACCACCCTCCAGATGAATCTGTGTAATGTGTCGGCGTGGAGTCCGTAACTGGTCAGAAAAATGAATCGAGTAGATATTTATGGTGCTGTGGGTCAGAAGTTCATTATATGCTCAGCTAACATGTATTGCCTCTAACCAGCATGAGTTTCTGCTTGCCAGACCAGGCGCATGGCTTTAAATGACCGTTTATGCATCCCATTTATCTTCTTGATTACGCAACTAGCTTGGCATGTTCTTACACTGCTGGATATGGCTGCTTCCAAACCTTGGAACTGGCAAACCAACCTTGGCGAGTGTCATGAATTCCATGCAATGCGTTCTGCTTTAACATAAGGTACAACAGACCTTTTCGCGAGCTCCTTCCGTTTTCACATTTTCTTTCACTCAGATTCTACATCTGATAGGATGGTGTCCTCTCCCACCCATTGAGGCTACTTCACAGGTGGCAGAACAGGAGTTAGAAGTGAAGGTGTAAAGGAGTAAGCCAGAGGGAAAGAGAAACGATTCTCTTAAAATTGTAGCCGTCCTACTGTTGCAAGAATATGGAGAGTTGTAGCAGCCAAACGGTATTTTCCAGTACATTTTTGATATGAATATGGTTTCAATGCTGATTTTAAAATCCTTGAGGAGAACAATATCCACTCCAGACCCTAGAGGTTAGTCCTAAGCTCGAAGTCTGGCTTTAAAAGAATACCAAAAAATGACCTCTGGTACTGAATAATCAAATAAGTGTGCAACGAACCAATTAAGAGCAGTGTTGCTTAAAATCAACCTGTGTTGCCTAGAAGTACACTTGACAACACTGTCCCTTTGGCCCATGTTCTTTTTCAAAGTTTTTTTTTTTTAGGGCGCTTTGACTTATTTCTTTATCAAATCTAATAAAAATGGGTACTGTAGCATGGATCCACTCTGCCTGATTTAGGCACGCTCAATCTCCCATCTGCCAGACCTGGCTGCCAGGACAGTCGGGCAAAAGGAGGAGCATCCAGAATACTCCCACTTTGTCCTTGGTTTACAAACTCCCCTTTTCTACAAAGCATCCCCACACCAGCCACACCTTGTACTCCGATAAGATTAGTAAGGGAGTGATTCTGGTCCTCTAGCCTCCTTCCTACTGGGAGAATGTAAGCAGTCTTGCTGCTCGGACTTGCATGGACTTTGTTTGCCCTGTTAGTCTGGTAGTAAAATGTGAAGAAAGAGTGGGTGTCTATATACACGGATGCTCTGCATCATAGACCTGTGCCCATCTACATCCCCTCTACCCCCCCCCCCCCTTTCACCCCCGCCAACAGCCCCATCTCGGGGAGTCTCCTGCCATCTCCTGGAGAAGGAGCTGCCTCCTCACCCTCCTTGTGTAGTGGATTAGAGCTGGACTGCCCCTCAGACCATAAGATTTACCAGACAGTCACCCCAACACCGCAGAAGAAATGTTTGAAACACTTATTTTTTTAATCATCCCATTTAACCTCGGAGCGGGTCAAGTTTTTTTGTCCCCTGCATGCTGCTCAGAACTGGGTGCTAGAGGGAAAGACACTAACGTCACAAACTTAGGTGGACAGGCAACTTTCAGGTGACTGGCCGCTATTCTAAGCTTGCCACCACCAAGATCTTTGACTACTCTACTTGGTGGTCCGCTTAGAGGAGCACAGCCACAGTATTGGCTTGGGGAAATTGGGTTCAGAGCCCAATGCAATTCCAAAGCTGTGAGGATGGAGAAGTTTCAGGAACAGGAGGCCAATAAAGGAAGTGTGCTTTCAGGCACTAGGTGTGGCATCCACTCACATTAATATGGACTGTAAAGTGCGCTTTGGTGCTCCTAAAATGTCTAGCTAGGTTGATAGGCTAATGGGTTAAGCACCCAAAGTGGACGTCTCTTTTCGCATAAGGCCACAGGATTGAAAGCCATCCGGCAACTTGCATTCTATCAGATTATTGAATTGTACATAGTTCTAGACTAATCTTATATAGGATTTAAGTGAACTATATAATCGCCCTAAAGTAGAACCACTGAAATGACTGGGCCAATATGAAAGACTCTTACCTCCAATTCACTCAGATTGCAGCAGCAGATGTGTGAACCCACTGAGAGATCTTAAACATCGCATGATGATGGAAGGGTACTTTTTCTTGTCTGCGTACAACCTATTGCCTTCTCTTTCTTGCAGGGAGACACTTCCGGAGATTACAGGAAGGTTCTGCTGAAGCTCTGCGGTGGGGAAGACTAAAGGCTCTGCAGTCGGCATAGAAAAACCCATTGCCCCAAAGAAGTTTTTGTATAAATGTTACAATGGCGTCCTGAAGCAGGGCTTTTAGTACTTAGTTACTAATTCTGCAGTGCGTGGCTGGTCCTTTTCTTTTTTTTTTTTTTTTTTTTTTTTGTATTTGCAGCACTTCACATGCAGCGGCCTTGTAATTATGCTGGCCGGTGTCTTACAGTTACTAATTCCATAAAAAAATATTTCGAAACTGGTTTGTGAATCTAGTCTTTTATGTTCCTGGTCTTTTGCATTTGTCTGACTGTCATTTGTCTGACTGTTACATAAATAAGTGTGTCATGTACTAGATTCAGTATTCTATTACAGGGGCAAATTGGTCAGATGTTTTAGGGACCAGCGTATAGTGGAAATCCACTTATTTGACGGGCCACACCAGTCTTGTTCCTTAGGAGTACTATCTCCGAATGGCTGTCCCTGTGCAGTAACTACCTAAGGGGACTATGTTCATAAGCAATAACGTAAAGGGACTTGCAGAGATTGAACTGATGATGACTGAAAACCATAAACTGTGCACCGCTAACACTTAATCATCCATCGCATTTCTAAGCACTGCGTCCTTTAACACAATAACAGTATACCCCAAAATATCCTCTTACAAGTATTTTGCCCTGTAGTTTATAAAACTATTGTCCAACTGGAATTAATAACAATTATGACCTACAGCCCGTTGTGCACTCGGAAGGGATAGGCGAATGCCACATGGAAACCTTTGGGCATCGGTGGGATTTTCCCTTCTTTCCATGAATTACCTCCCATTGTATACTATTTCTGCTCTGTTTGGTTTGTGTGCTCAAAGTTACTCCAGATTAGAGCATTAAAGTCACCTGTAAAAAAATTAATTTGGTGGCTCAGAGGCTCTGCCTTCTACAATGGGAGTTTCACACTTGTGATGGAGAGAGGCTTTAAATGCTTCTCTCATGGAGGGATGATAAAACTCTTTTAGGGAATTGTGTTTAGGGAGTTCTAGTGGAAGCATGGTCTTATTCTGGTCTAGTGTTTTATCCTGTTTTATCTTAGCACAAGTCGATGGGTCTGTGATCTTTCAGATTCTACCATCTGATAAACCATCCTTCTCAGATACTGTCCTGTCTTTGAGAAAATAATCTCTTCTAAATTGGAATAAATTGTTTTTTGAGCAAAATGAAAGGTGTTTTTGAAGAGCTGCCATAGCATTTGTCTGGTGTCATGTTTTTGCCAGAAACAAAAACGATTTTAATGATTAACATAAGGGAAAGAGACTAATGTGAATTAAAAGAATTTTTAACTGAAAAAAGATGTATTTGTAGCCACGAATTGCTACGTGTATGTGACCAACTATGCATTTGTTCACCCGCTGAAAGACTTTGCTATAGTTTCTTTTTTGTTGCTTGTTCTAAGTTTTTCTTCCAGTGAAATGGACAATGCGGAATCCACTCGCAGTCCTGTTTCAGAAGACTTAGGAAATGCACCATTAGTTTCCTTTGTGGACAGTGGTAGTAATTTTAATTCAGGGTCACAGGCCCTTTTTACCTGCTGTTTCCTACAAACTGCCCCTGTGCCATATTAGGGGATCCCCTGTATAGCCTTGGGTATAGTTATTGTGTGTAGTATGTAAGTTACATTACTGATTGGCTGATGGTATATTAGGCCAACAATGTGTGTGACTCGAAGAATATTTCCCTGCTGACTGTTTGAGGTGGGCTTGCACTCACTTTTGGGTGCAACGAGAATGCCATTCTTTCCCATTATCAAAGTTGATCTCTCCCCTACTACATCTAAAACAGTCCTCTCCTTTTTAAATGTTCCACCTTAACCTGTACCGTGCCATACTCCGTGTGGATATTGCAGGCTATCCAAGAATCACATCGATCTCTAGGGGGCAAAATAGGTAAGCTTATGGTGAACATTACATTTGACGGGATCTTAGGAACCCTGTGGACAGGGTGACGGAGGCAGTGAATCGCATTTCAGAATGTTTCAGCATGAGATAGGGCCCCTTCAGAAAACGATCCAACTTCTGGAGGCCCAAGTCGAGGATGCAGAATGCAGAGTGGTGCTCAGGCGACATAACCTCCGAATTGTGGGGATAGCGGAAGGGCCATCCCCAATGCAGTTCAGAACACGCTGGCTGACATCCTGCATCCCTGGAGAAGTGAACACCATATTTTCATAGTAGAAAGAGCGCATAGGGCATTGGTTCCACTGCCGCCACTTGAAGCCCGAGGAGGGCGCTTATTGTGCAAATCTTTAACTTCGCAGATGAAGACGTGCACCTGTAGGCAGCTAAGGGGAGAGGCCGTCTGCAATGTGGAGCTGCAAAGATCATGCCTTTTCCAGACTATACATTAAAGGTCCAACAGCAACGTCACTTCTCGGGGGTGAAACAGAGGCTGTGCACCATGCTGCTCCCATACATGTTGCTCTTCCCGGAACGGCTCAAGTATCTCTAAATCGACCATGTTCTGTTTATTTAATAAAAACCCCAAGAGTGCTTGGAGGAAGGCAGGAGTTATGGAAGAGACGTGCATTGCCCTTGGGCACCTGATTGGGGGGTTTGTGCGGGCTGGTGGGATGAAGTCTCGATATCCTGGAAAGAACTGCCTCACTGAAATCCAAGAAAGGGAAGGTGACATTGAATAATTCTCATCCTTCAGGCCATGGCTGCTGAGATCCTCTTTGGGATTTCACCGGGCAGTGCTATGCACAAGACTTAACTGAAGTATTCCTATTTTGTGTCTCCTCGTTGAGTACATAACATGCTTTTGTTACCTGAAATTCAGTGGGGATTTGATGTTGGTGTACGCAAGTGTAAGCCAAGTGAGACATCACAACTTTTGCAGTGGAGAAGCCAGTTATACTAGCTGTCCCTCTCCCTAAACTGTTGCCAGACAAAAGGGATGTACTCTCATACCAATAACAAAGACTGTTGTTGTTGTTATCCGAGACATTCCCACATGCAAAGGCCCTGGCCCAATGACCCTCACTGGAACCAAGCTATAACTGGCTGCAGAGCCCCCCCTAGGGTAAAACTGGTCCTGTGTTGCTTGTTTTCAGGGAGGACATGGCCTTGCAGTTTGGGCTGGACGGTTGCCATTGGAGCAGGGTCAAGGCTGATTTGCATATGGCTGGGTTCAAACTGAGGTGGCATTGTCAAATACAGATGGATTGGGATGCTGCCAGAGTAATTACTAGTGGCTGAGATTAATTCAAGCATTCCATCCATCACTTTTTTTGTGTCTACTTTAGTGTGTTGAACTAAGTGGGACAGGTATGCCCAGGCATGGGTCCCAGGCATTGGTCCCATGCACACGGTCCCTAGAACCAAGCTACACATGGCTGATCAACCCTAACAACTATACCAGTACTGGGTTGCTTGTGTTCCGGTTCGGGGAGGACCTGGCCTGGGAGTACGGGCTGGACTGTTCCCATTGAGGCAGGGTCAAGACTGATTTACATGCGGCTGGGTCCAAACTGAGTTGGCAAGGTGTTTAAATAACAATAGACTGGAATGTGGCGAGTGATTACTAGTGGCTGAGATTAAATCAAGCATTCCATCTATCACTGTTTTTCTATACCCCAATGGCTACCAAACAGAATTCTGTTAAGAGGCATGCCTCTAAATTGATCCCATAGATGCTAGTGATGTTCAAGGAGGCCTGAAAATTGAATGTGCTGCCCTGGGATCTTAGGGGGGGGCCACGGTGGTGATCCTTCCCTAGAAGTGTAAAGCACAGGCGGAATATGTCTCCTATATACCCATTTCTTTGATCACATCAGAAGTTAAGTCTAGAGAAATTCCTGGTAAAACAATTAGGGTGTTGATTAGATCCTTTGTGCATTGAGATCAAAGTGGGTTCATGTATGGTAAGGGCACTAGACATTGCATGAATAAGACATTTGCAGGTGGCATTGGCCTATGCAGACTATTCCTTTAATCCAAAGGCGATACTTGGGGATATCTAGGCATGACCGAATAACTGGGGTGACTATCGCAGCATGCTAAATGGCTTCTGGCTGTGCCTCAGTTGGTTGTATTTTCTGGGTGGGACACCATTGGCATATCTAGGTTAGGAGATGGGTGGGGCTTGCCATGTGGCAAAATATTTAGCCAATTACACGACTTAATTTGAGCTACATAAGTCCCAACTCTTCAAATACTTATAAATTAGGCGTGCCCTTGAAACTTCTAAAAAATTACTTGTAACGGTCCTGGTGTACAGACTCGTAAAGGAAAGCTAGTATTTGAGAGGGGGGGGGGCTATATCTAGGTTATATGGAGACCTGGTGGTAAATATCCCTGACCAATTACTAAAGCAAGTGAGAAATTGGACGCAGATATGGGCCCTTTTGGGGAGGAGGAATAGATTGAAGTGAGGATGGCCACCAGGGAACTGAGGATACTGGTTAGGCTCCATCTCATCCAGTTCAGATACTTCCACTGAGTTTACTTCACACCTAAGTATCTCCACGAAATGAGTAGAAGTCATTCCTCAATATGTCCCTGCTGTGATCATGATGTAGGGACATTTCTTTCACGTGGTGAGGGAATGTGAGATACTCCAATCATACTGACATAGAACCTGACTTGCGACCACTTGAGCGTTATGTATCTTAAGAAACCCCAAGATGGCCTTGCTGGGGATAATATCTGAATGTGACTGGAGCTGGGCATGAGAAGATGCAGTGGGGTTAATGATGGCAAAAAGGGAAATTGCCAGGACTTGGTGAGCATCGACAACCCCATACAGGACTGTTGCACACCTATTGACCTTTGCACCGCAGTGGAAGAAATAATGTAGAAGGCAAGTGGGTGCCCAAAAACATGGCGAAATATGGGTAATGTGGGTGAAGAAGCTCCATCTGGAGCGGTTTAGGATCTCATAGGGGGTGACCCCTGACTAGCAAGTGGAAAGTAGGATACCCAGCATACACAAATGTGGTTCTGACGATTCAGGTGGGTACGTGCTGCTGTTTTTTAAATGTTTCTATTTTCCATTTCTTTAAATGCTTATTTTATTTTTCTCTAAAGACTGGCATTTTGGTGTCTAGGCCAAGCTAAAAATCTCATACCGCCATGTCACTCGGAGGTTGCAGCAGCAGCTGCATTAATTAACCAAGACCTCTTAAATAGTGGAAGATGGCAGCAGGATATTTTTTCTTAACTGCATACATTTTGCTTTTGTTTCTGCAGGGGGAATGTTCAGGAGATTATGAAAAGGTTGTGCTGAAGCTCTGCGGAGGGGACGACTAAATGCTCTGCAGCTGGCTTGGAAAAATCCATTGCCAGTAACTAGTCGTGTTTTTTTTTCTTCTTTTTTCTGGTATTTGTAAATCTCATGATGACCTTCAGAACTTTTAATGCTCTTTGTATCTTATTCCATAGGGCAAAAGGGGTGTGTATTTTGTAACTCTTCCACAACACATGTGGGCACCCTGGTATTTATATTATCTGGTGTCTTTTGGTCCGCAATTGCATACAAAAAAATAAAACATTTGTGAAACTTATTTTTTGTATTGTTGTGGATTTTTATATTTTGAATAAACATGTACTTTTCTGACTGTCAAAGTGTTCAGCTATCTGCAACTCTAGGATGCCATTCCCCATTCTGTGTTCGGTTTCTAAGTGATACTGTCCTGATCAGTTTTTGATTGACTGTGGGGGGGTTGTGGAGAGAGATGCTTATTGGGCTGTTTAACCTCTGACCAACTCTGGCCTGTACATACCTATTTTCAGGACTAGTGTTGTCCAATACCTTTTAATTTTACTATGCTTATATAGGAGCTTTGTCAGCCCTCTTTATTAATTGATCATTCATATTTTTCTTCCTCTCATACAGCATGGAGCAATGGGTCAGCCCACTTCTGGAATTGACCAACTTCAGTGTAGGGGGTGGCATCCTGCCCTATCAAATGAGCATTCACACGCACACAGAGTAGTTCACTTCAGTGAAAGACTGTTTGCAGGGAACTAGCAGCCCCCATGACAAAGTTTTACCAAACCAGCATAGACTGAGCCAAAAGTCTGGCAGCCATCACCTGAACTTTTGGCTTTTTCAATGGTTGGATCTGGATGCTGCTACCAGGTCAAAGTCCAGTTTTCCCTGGCTTGATCCTTCCCCCCCCCCCCTCCCCCCCCCCCCCCCATTCCTCCCATCTTATGGTCTTTCTCTTTTGGCATGGCCTGACTGGGATCATTTTCTAATTACTGAAGGATTTTCCCCTGCCTGTTCTGAAACCTAATTCGGTTTAGTTGGTTGTTACTGGTGATGGGTAGCTGTGCCACACATCTTTCAAACGCTTTCTGAATAAAAACCTTTTTGAATGGTACCCTTGCATCTATCCTTCAGCAGAAGGTATTCCGTTACGTACTGTTAATGGTCAAGCACACTTACAGTTTGTATAAGGTCTTTCCGGAGCTGTACCCTGACAGTATTGTGACTCACTATAGACCGGGCAGAGAGGAATTTTCTATTATGGTGGACTCATTTATTTCCGACTGCCCTAGTTTTTTTTTCCTAAGATTACAGAGCCTTGACGGGAACAGAAACTAGAAGAAAGGTGTTGGTTGCATTTTCTGCACTCTTCCAGGCTGTGGTCAACCTCTAGGTTTGCCTGAAAGTTGTTAATGAGGGAAATTTGAAAGATCTCATTGATGGGTTGGAACTTGAGTCTTTTGGGAATAGTTGAGGGATAAAGCCTTGATGGCATCCTGTGCAATATCATGTTTGCATCATATGTTGATACAGCACCACTTCTGCCATCAACAGTCGACTCTGGAATATGACCGCTTGTTTTAATAATGACCCTGAAGCCCACACTGCTCAGGAACACAAACTCCATCTTAGATATTTTTCTTTTGCTACCTGGTTCACATATCTTTGCCAGTCCACTAAAGCGCTGCGCCAACAATGGAAAACTGCATCAAAAGCAGCCGTGGAACAGACTGGAGATACCATCTTTGACATAGAAGAAATGTTGATGCCTACCATGAATTTCTAGCCTGCGCCATTCAGGATGTATCCGAATGCCTCAATGTGGCTAGGGGTTCATGACATGGAAAACTGATCTGCTATATTTTGTCAACACTACATCACTGGCTTCCCTTGGACTGATCATAAAAGCGTTTACAACTATTGTGTGCAGAGACACCCCATAAGTGGTGTAAAAGTACAGCATTTTGATGCAAGAAAACTATTCGGCTCTAAAGGGATAGGTGATGGGTACATGATGCTCAAATGGCTAAAAGGGATCATTCAAGTCATTTAAGGCAAATTATGCGAGGAAGGCCCCGAAATTGGTGTAGAGCTGGTGGATAATGAAACATCAAGGGTAGAAGATTTGGATGAGGGGTTACTGAGCCAGTCACCATTTGAAGCGGAGTAATCCTATTTTAAGAAACGTTACTTCCTGAAACGATAATTGACCTGGATAGACACTCCACTTAGATTGGACCCCTACAAAACATTGACTTCTAAACAAACATGACATACAAACACTTGGGGTTGATGCATGTCTCAGCCATTGCCACTAAAAAGTAAACTTGTACGGAGGAGTGACCTCAATGTGTAGCTAGCCTTCAAAAGGAATAAGATTCCAAATCGACCTCCAAAAAGAGGATCAAGGCGAATGATCGTTATCTGGAAGAAGGGCCTCCTAAAGAGCAGTAGCTCAATGAGAAATGTTGACACTGATAAAAGGGTTAAACACAAAAAGACGGTCCAGATCTCTCCCAAAAATAAGATCGACTCCTAAAACCCAAGGCAAAATCTTGTTTTTCAATTCTCAATCACCCTGGGGGACCAGTGAGGCAGGATGTCAGACCAAGGAGGATCCATATCAAACCCACACCTAGAAGTACTGTGGCACAATCAATTCCAATTGGATTGGACCAACCCTCAAAGAAGCAGCAGATGAAACCTATTTGGAGGGTCTTTACACATTCCCTAATATGAGGAAAAGAAAAACTAGAAAAGAAGTTTCTACGGTCTTGACACAAGTAATCTTTCTTCTCCTGTGCCCACCATGTACACTCACAAGTTCAGTAAGAAATGGAAAGCTAGCAGGATCTTAAAGAACAGCATAGTCCCTTCCTGAAACAAATACTAGGTGACATCACACTTTGAACATTGGATAGATATGAAATCAAGTATTCACTGAAAGACTGTCCCCATGTAACATTTTTGAACCATGCGCTAATCCAAAGTGTCGCACTCCATCCTAAAGTGGACGAAGATGCTTTTAATAGAAAATATATGTAGAAGATATACAAACTAACATTATCCCATTGAAAGGAGTGCCCTCAAATCCACTATTTGAATATTTTAAAAATCCTATCAAACTAGGATAACTCTCTGAGGAGAATATCCCAGGCACAATTGGTATTCTGGGGAATGTGCAACTAGTAGAAGTGTAGGTCCCTGATTTTAGATAACACTTTTTCTTAGTGTTGGAGAAGGCTTACCTCCTGACAACAGGATTGAGCAGCTTAACGCGCTACCATGGCAGTCGGTGTGGTGTTAAATCAACACTGCAAATTCACATAAAATCTAGTGTTCTAGATGCTTCGTCTGTGGACAGTGTTGCCAGAGAACATAAATATGCACGTTAGCCAGTGGCCAGAAACAAGTCAACCAATCCCCAGAACAATGAACAAAAGCAGATGCTCGTTTCAGCAGCCACAATACAATAGGAACATATTTTGTATAAAGGAGAGCCAGAAATCCTTAAGGTATAGGTGCCCCTGTCTGTGGCACCATTTGTGTCCTTCCCAACGATACAACACCTTTCCAGGGTGATTGGGTTTCCCCCCACAGGTAGAGCAACAATCAAGGAAAGTTTTAGCATACACCACTAAATCAACATCAATCGCCAAAGAAAGACCGAGCAAATCAAGATAATCTACCTCTTCAAAAGTAGTCTGCATCCTTACTAGTCAAAGGCACAATCCATTAAGTTTCACCCTCTTGACTTGGCAAAGGAGCCTATTTGATGTATAGCCTATGTTCATCCTGAAAACTGTGGGCTCACCCTGAACTCAACAGTTGTAAAAAAAAAAGAGCCATTGCCTAAATACTTTAAAAGTAACCCCCACTAAAAATCTTCTTTTCCAATTATTGGTTCTAAAAATAAATTATTTGGAAAAAAAGAACACTTCCCAAAGTGTTATTAACAAATCGTATTGAAGTATGGACAGTGTGATAGTGGTTAAATATTTATTGGTTATGCATCTAGGGCTTGGTGTTGGGAATAAATGGTTAAAGGTGTATGTTTAAGATATTGGGGTTTAAGGTGAAGGGTTTTGTTTGTAGGACAGTGGCATCTGGGGATATGGTTTGCAGATTAAGAGCATCCGGTTCAGGGTATATATAGGCTTTAGGACACAGGTTTAGGAGTTCATGATGATAGGGGTTAAGTAATGGGTAGGAGTTAATATTTCTGGAGTAGGATTTAGGCTAAAGTTGTGTATAGAGTTGGGGTAAAGGTTTTTGGTTTATGGTTAAGAGTATGTCGTTAAAGATGGAGGAATTTAGTCATAGGGCTATGGGTATGGGTAAGGGTAGAAGGTGAAGGATATGGAAGTTAGTGTTATGGGCTGTGTATTTCCCCTTTTGAAAGTGTGTGTAAGGTGTGTTGATGATTGGTACAGATTTTAGTAGTCTAGCAGTGTAAATAAAAAAAGTTGCTTTTTCATGGTGGCATTGCATTTAATCGACACACAATACAATTTAGAAGTGATGCAATTAGATATATTAAAAACAAACTTATGCTATTTCTCCCAAGAAAAAAACTGGATTGACTAAGCTAAATCAGAGCACTACATTGAAAAAAGGCAACACTTTATGAAGTAAGCCCTTTGTCTCACGATGGAAGACTGCAGGACAGCACAGGATTTGAATGTAGTGCTATTTCATATACAAAGGCGTGAAGTACTCTAGACCTACATTAAGTGAAAATCTTCACCAGCACTCCCTTTTGGCATAAACTCAGCATCAAGAGTGTTTACAAGATGTCTAGCATTGTGACACCATGTCTGCATCAGAATATTCATGTCAATCCTTGCCCCTACTACATGTTGATAAAGTGGATACCTGCTTAGCAATGCCAAACCCGCGAACTGGCCGATATACTGTGACACAACCTAGTGCTTGCCTTCAATGTGTAAAAGTTACGTCTCCAGCCACTTGACAGCCATAATTTTATGGGTACTCTGTTGTGTTCAGTGGTACAGTAGCTTATCGGAAAGCTTTTGGCATTTCAGAAGATGTTTCCTCATTATCATGCGTCACCACCTTTCACAGTGAGTAAGCTGATGAAACTGTTGGGAATGATAGCTCACAGGTACTTGATTTTCGATCTTACTGGCAGCCAAGCAAAATGATCTCTCTGAGTTGTAAATGTTTGGAGCTTTATACATTGCCACATTGTGTACGGCAAGGCAATTGTAACGAGCGACCAACTTGAGCTGGTGCCTGGATCTACGGAGGGTGTCTGTGAGGGGACGTAATTGTGGCCAAGATCTGACATTGTGTTCATGGATTTCTGAATTTTGGACAAATAGATTAACCACATTCTACGGAGTCAGTGAAACCCAATATATACAAAGGGAGACCGGAAAGAACACAGTCACTTTGCACATTCCAAACAGAAATGCTTGCAACTGCTCATGTACAAACATGAGACAACAAATGTAGATTGGTGAACAGGATAGTTCCTAGTCAGACTAGGTTCGCTTCTGTAATATACAATGAGGGCAAGCTTAACAATTGCTTCCTAATAAGACTTATGCTCTAAAGGTTGCACTTGTCCGAGTGATTACATGCTTTAGAAATCCACTTGTTCATTAAAGAGTTCCTCTGGTCCATCCTACGCCCTAAATCGATCACCTAAGTTGTTGTAAGGAAAATGCCGGATTTCTGGATTGTGTTATAGAAACACCCAATAGAAATCAATGCTTTGTAATAATGCTAAGTTACGTTTTATTGTGAAAATACAACAGTAGTGCATTTTAGGAAAGAGGTGTTTTAATCTGTATTTTAAAATTCCACTTCCCAGAATTTAGTTGTGTATTTCATTTCAGTAGAATTGGGTGTAAAATAGATTTCACGTAGACCTCTGCAGTATGTGCTTTAGCCAATTTTATCTAGGACCAGGATTAGAACCTGTGATCACCATTTTAGACCTAAATCGCTAGTCTTAGAATCATAAACTTACATGGTACCCACAGTTCTCTTCATAGGTGCATTTGCCCCCTGTTTTCTGGCTGAGATTAAAACCTATAAGCGGCAAGGTACACATGGAACTCAGCAAATTATTTCTATCCTAGCATTCCCTTGTTTTTAGGTCTCGCCTACGCAGTGCGCATGCACTGCATAGGAGACCTTTAGCCATCGTGCAGGTCTTTTTCCAAGCCCATACTCGTGCTTGTGGTGGCATACGCTTTGCAGGGGCGCACCCCAAGCATGATTATGTGCTTTGAAAAAGAGCACAATGCGCGTGCGTGCACACACAGGCACCATTTATTGCCAAAGGTAGTTCACTATTAACTTCTGGGTCTGTGTTTCTGTCGTGCCGTCCTGCCCGAGGGTAATGACTGCTAGGGACGGTAAGCTTCAGGTCCTAAAATGTTTGTTCATTGGCTTCGCATACACCAAAGAGCAATCCATCTCATAACACGTATGTACAAAACACAATATGAAGCTCATAACGTCCAGTTACAAAAGGGCAGGCTTAAACTCAACCACTGTTATTCTCTAATGATGCATGACGTGCTTTGCGCTCACTCGCCTGGTATCTGCCATGAAAACTTTCAGCAGTTACATTGCATATTTATATATTTACTAAAAGAACAGACTGAGCCAGAACCGGAAATCGGCAATGAAGAGGGTGTTTGTTTACCTCACGTGCCCTTTTTCAAAGGTTGGATATGAGGTGGTGCTTTAACCAATGACTGCCTATCTATTACCTACATATCTCCAAATACAGCCCCTACTAGGAGTTTCCGCACCCCATCTTCCCTCCCTTCCGCTAGAGTTTTTATTCTTTCACCACACCCACTATGCCGCACTTTTGGCTTAGAGGTAGGGTGACCAGATTTTTCAAACTAAAGCAGCATTGGCATAGCCGAAAGGTCCAGCATTTGGGAATTTATAAGTGTTTAGCCATGCAACAGTTGGTGTTGCACCAAGGATATTCTGCTGCATAACTAAATACTTATACCAAAAGCGAGACCTATTGGCTATGCCAATGCTTGTTTAAATGTATTTGTATTGAAACATTTCTTTCTATAACTCTTCCCTTATTTATGAGCCATCAATACTCTCATTTACTTTTTCAGTCTCCCTTTCTTGTTTGGTTCAGTTAACTTATCTTTCCTGTTATACCTCCCATTTTTACCATACATTGGGCAGGTGCTGGCAAACACGTGTGTAGCAAAATGATTTGGCCCTCATGGGCCAGGATCAACGTCGGAGACATCCAAACACCTTTCAGTCAAACACGCACAACCTGCTGAGAGATGCATACAAACCCTAGCCACACACCTCCCAGGAAGACACAAGCACAGCTCCTATGCACACAAGTCGCCTCAACCAGAGTAAGGAAGTTACTACAATTACACACTAGTCCTGCACAGACACACACGGCAGGGAGACGGACATCTTCAACACACAACACAGAAATAGAGAGACGCACACAATCTGGTAAGACACATAGACCCGCAAATCCAGCAGAAACCTATCCTCAGACGATCCAAAAGGTTTGGGCTCTTGTTTGGAACGGAAAAGAGTGGGAAGTAGATGGGAGGGTAGGCTACGTGCTGAAATGGGGAGATTAGGAGGAGTGCAATGGCTGCCTACAGGGAGAGTTGGCCAGTCAGTGGCCGGTTGTTAGTAGCTCAGCATTCTGGAGAGGAGAGGAGGATATGCTGCAGATCTACAATTGAGCTGAGATGGTTGAGTGCCCCGGGGGAATTGGGGGAAGAAGCATGGAAAAACTTGCAATTTCAAAAGGGCTAAAGGTGGACTAGGACTGTGGCTGGAGATCTAGCGATGACATGGTCTCACTCAGCATGGTAAATGAGGCTTGCAGGGCTGCAGCCAAAATGCTATGGTTGTGGCAATCGAGGAATTGTGTCTATGCCATGCATCATCACTGAAGTGTAGGACTGCTTCTGAGCCTATACACAGAGAAAAGTCTTTTTCATTATGCACTTTGATTAATATCCCGACTTGTGCAGCTTTTCTTTTTATAGCATAGATTTGTCATAGTTCCTTATATCACTGTCTAATGACCTCTAAAATCTGGCCCAATGTGGAGATTTTTATATAAGCACAAAGTACAGAAGTGACAGACAGATAAAAGCCTGAACCTTCATTGTGTCCACTATTCTGTCTACCTACTTTCTCAAACCACACATCAAAAACGAAAGTGTCCTATTGTTTTACAATGTGTTTTTACCTTTGATTTTTTTTTTCTAGGCCTCTTCGTTGAAAGCAGGGAAGGCTGAGGAATAGTTTCTGCTTTCCTGATTGGCTGTGAGCCTTGACGGCTGTTCCTCTCAATACTAGAAATGTGTGCTGGGCTGGTAGACATTTAACATTTGTGGAGGGCAGCACCTCCGTCAGGGCAATGGAGTAACTAACACAACCTCAAAATAAATGGGCCCTCAATGTCTGGTTGTTCATCTGAGAAAATAGGGATTAAATCTGCTTGTACCCAACAGAAATCCACGTCTCAATCATCTGGTGATATAAATTCCAGGCCCCTTGTTCTGCTGCAGAGAAGCGTTTCACTCTGATGATGAATGTTTGCATTCCAGTTCAAACAGCATTGACCAGTATTTTATTTATTTAATCTCACCTATACCATCAGAGGCAGTGACTAAAGCAAGCACCCCTAATTCTATAGCCTTATATGTGTGCTAGGTGCAATGGGCCACAAGGCAGGCAGGTTCAGAGATTCAACTTGAATAGGATTCAACATTAAGAACTAAAATTCCTTTAATATGACCAGGCAAATCCAAAGACCCCATCAGTACACCAATTACCTGAATACCATAATGTTTTTACACAGATGGTTGAGAACAGCGTACAATAGACCCAAACCATGCAGACAACTAAACAGTAATCCTTTGTAATTTCTTGTGCTAATGTTTATTCAGCTTTAACCACATGTGCTTCCTTTAAGTAGACTTAACTGTGAGTAGGCCTCAACGGTCTAATAGCCTTTTGCTGATAAACTTAATGTTGATTTTGAAATATGCTGTCACATTTTCCTTCTTACTGCAAAAGCAAGATCACAAGCTTAGTTTGAAGAGTAGCTCATTGTTTGCTTTCAGAGAAGGATAGAGCAGATAACATTAATTGACCATTATCTGTGATATACACTGTGTGGGGGTGTGAGAACCTGCCTCCTGTACCAGGCAATCCGTACTGACGATACATCCAAGGTCATGCAGCTGTGCGCGCCTTTATTTGATGATAGGAACGAGGGGAGTTTACCTGTTCCAAGAAGACCACACAACTTGATTGGCACCATCCCTGGGGAGTTGGTAGGAAGAAGTTCACAGTGAAACGAAAGCTATTTAATTGTGTGTCTTAGAAAAGTTGTTAGGAGATTCTGTCCTGAGTTTGCTGAGGAAAGATCTTTCCCTAACTTTGCTGAGATTTCATATTTCTGGTTCTTGAGTTACTCTTGAATGGTTATGCCTTCCTTTGAGCGGAACCTTTATTAGGTTGGCTTTATACTGACACATTCTGTTTAGGATTTCTCCCCCTTAGATGCTTTTATATAGCTTATGTGAACTTCTTTAAGGGACTGTTACTTTCTCTGCTTTGCATCTTCTACTAAGTAATTTATGCTACAGTTACATGATTGTGCACTTGGATTGATCAAACTTTATCGAACTATGCTTAATCTGACAGATTAACTGAATGGAAAAAGCCTGTAAATACAAATGTACAGGGTATTTTTCCTTCAGTTAATCAATTTCAGATTGAGCATAGTTCGATAAAGTTTGATCAAAGAGCCTTTCAAGTTGGCACATCCGACAATAGGAGACTTGCCAAAAGGTCGATCCAACAATGCGTAATGCAAAGTATGCTTCAATTTTCAAGTAAAATGTTAAAATTCCTGTATTACAGCTTGGACACCTTGGATGATGCTTGCAACATAGATCTGTGTATGAACCCTCAGGTCAGGATTACGATTCCTAGTAAATTAGTTCTCTAGTTCATTATAGAGAGATCATGTGCGCTCAGCTTGGAAACCTTGCAAGACTAACTCTTCCTTTTCCATGGTCAAAGCTACATTTAGGATTAAATTGCTTTGGGGTATTTAGCAGTAGTGGCCAGCAGGGAATGAGGGCGAAGGGGTGGGGACAAAATAACATTTAGAAAATACCACTTACCTCTTCTGCCGGCCGAGACTCTCCTACATTTCTCAGCGAGTTCCGGATCCCGGAAGCACCCAGGCTCCCTATAGCCAATCACAATGCTTCATTGCAGTGTTGTAATTGGTCTGAGCATTGTGGATTGGGGCTCAGATGAGGACTGCGGGGCCTGGGCATGTTCCTGACCAGGCTATGTAATGCAGCATGGTGGGGAACATGCAAAGTACGCATGAATGTTTGGCTGGGCCAAGATGGCCGGCCAAGCAGTTATGCCCACTTGGAGTGTGCAAACTTCTCCAGCCCTGCCCCACCCTAACCCAGCCCGAACCTGCAAAAAATAATTACTACGTTATTATATATTTATTTTTCCTGCTCAAAGAGTAGTGGGGCATGCTCCTCTGCCTTAGCGGAGGAGCCGTCCCTGGTATTTAGCCTGATCCACTCAAATTGGAACAAATCTTTCCTGCTCTACACCTCATAAAACGGCAGAATGCGATGAGTGTTGCTGTGTGAGGTTGATTTCTGAGAGCTACAACTCAACGGCACTTAGACAATCCTTGTAATATTGCCGCAGTCCTTAGCTATGCGGAAACGACATACAAAGCCAGCTTGCTGAAATGCCAAGGGCCTCCTTTTCAGGTTTTCACTCCAGGATTAGCATGATAAACCATCTAGTCTTACTTTTTTTTAAGGACCATTGCATTATTTTAGGAAGTTATAAATATAGATTTGTTAACTTCTATGTTATGCGGGGGTTGGGGTGTATGAGAAATATGATTTTAACTAATGATTTTACAAGAGTTTGAGATTGCTAGGGAAGTCCAATCTCTTTACAGTGCTTGAGCCTGCCAGGTCTGAAAAGGCGGTGAGTCTTCATGCACCTTCAGTGCTGCAGAGGAGGTCAGGTGTTGTCAGCTGGCCTGTGGTGGTGCAAGGGGTTGTGATGGAGAGACACAGCTGTGAGTTGCAGCTACAGATGGAGAGTTGCACTGACCTCAATGATGGGTACAAACCTCCAGGGTAAACCGCTTCTTTTATGGAGCTTGAGGTCATAGCTGTGTTGATGCTGGCTCTTAGATACAGCTTGTTTTGGGTTGTAAGGAACTCAAAAGGCTGCTGGGCTACCAAACAGTATGCAAGCTTCTGATTTACACACTAGCTCACATTTGCAGGGATGCATGAGCTCATAGCAGTGATGGGCGACCTCACGGGGTGCCTCTCACCTGGTCGCAAACTGACCATACATTAGCGGAGTGTCTGGTCTCATGATGGTGGTAGGCCAATTTACTGGTACCTCTAGGAGGATCACACACCAGTTTCTCCAAGTATAATGCAGGGTCTCACAAAGATGATGGCCACCTCCCATGGTGCTTTTCACATGCTTCCGGTCTGCAGTACCTTGATGGACGGATTGCTCAGATTTTCAACTTGGTCGGGCTAGGCCATCCTCAGTCTTAGAAGGACTTAAAAGTAGTAAGCAGAGGATGGCAGCACAGGTTGTTGGTGTTGGTGTAAGGCTGGCTCTAAACCCACTAGGCAGTTTGCCCCCTTGTCAGCAAGGTTGACCAGCTTGGCTCTTCTCTGCCCATTTGGCCATGGATTGTCTGGCTGGTCCAGTCCTTTCTCTATATTGTAGTGTAGTTCCTATAGTCCCAATAGGCTCTGCGCATTGGAATAATATCTTCAGTAGTGTAGATGTAGGACTGAGGTTAACTAGGTCTCTACTGACTAGTGTGGGAGTAGGGACGACCGTGACACCAAGTAGTGGGGTTAAAGATGGCTTTATTTTTATAGGTCTAGGGGGTTTTGACATCAGCGTCTTTCTATGTCGTAGGGTCAGTCTTTCTCGGGCGAATGCACTGGGGTCCGTGATGGTGGTCTTCTCCTCTTCTTCTGGTCGGGTGTTTCTACAGCTTTCTCCGGCTCCGGTACATGCAAGAGACCAACAACAGAGAGGGAAGCCGTTAGTTCGCAATCCTCTACGGGAGTTGCACCACGAGGGTCCCGGGGTAGTGAAGGCAACCCAGTGATATGTGCTTTTAGATCTGTACAGTGCTCGGTGAACAGGGGGGGTTTGGACGTGAGGTACCGGGGAAGAAAAGGGGTATGGGAGGGAAGGATAACCACAAAGGGAAGGAACAAACCGGGAGTTTTACAATATTTACACGCTATCACTACGCCTCCCCACCCAGGCTGCCCAACGCCGCCGTACCTGGGAAAGCCACACTCCTCCCTCGGGAGTGTGGCACGGCGGTCCATGGGGTCGTTGGCCTCCTGGCTTTCCTCCGTCCTCCGTCTCTCCGTCTCCTCCGTGATGTTCCTTCGGGCTGCCTCCTTCCTCGTCTTCTCTGCTTTCACCACACTCCTCCGTACCGCTCACTTCCGCCTGTCTCTCCTCCGAGGTGCTCGCACACCCGGTGTACATTACTTCCCGTCTTTTGACCAATCCGGTCACTCTGACGTCCGTCGGGGGCGTGTCCTCCTCCTCCGTGGCATACGCCCAATTAAAGGAGCCACTAGTGTTTGTCCTCGTCGTCGGGTCCGCTCCGTCCTTCCTTCCACCGGTCAGACTGCAAAGAAGGAGTCGGTGCATAGTCAGTGGGGTATGGATTCCACCAGTCGCGAGTGGCCGGTTTCCCTACCTCGTTACACTATATTAGACTTAAGTGTTTGCCAGCTAGCTCAGAGTTCACTAGAAACTTTCTCGAATAAGCGAGGAGGAGTTTAACCTCCCTGGATAGACAAGAAGGGATTTAGTTTCTGACAACCATAAAACATGACAACTTTGCTCTCCCTGAATAAGAGTATATCTCTAGAGTTGTGTGAAAACAAAAGACAGCTATTTCACTCAGTCAATAAGTGCGTACTTTTTTTCTCTGCAATGTGGTGAAACTGAGAGACGGGCGTTTTCAATAAAAGGTGTTATTTATTGAGCAGTCTCTTTCCTCATACAAGAGAAATGAATTGCTACAATTGCAATACTTATAGTTAAGTAAAGTGCATACAGTAAAAGCAGGATTATAAAATAATACTGTAAAAGCATTGATATGGTTTCTTAGCCATATACTTTAAAATGGATAAAATAGATACATACATATATACATTGACTAATCGTACTCAACTGGTGCTTCTAACTACGCCAACCCCGGTGTACCTGACCTAAGCCTAATACATGGGAGGGAGTAAGTAAGTAGCAGTTTAAGTTAAGTTTGGTTTGCCAAGAATCTGACTCAAGAATTCTCTGTAAGGATTTAGTCAGTTCACTACCTGGGTATTAGAAGGCAGGAGGGCTGGTATCTCTCTCTCAAGACTCTGTATCCCAGTCACCCGCAAGGGTAAGCTGGAAACGCCAGAGGCTGGATTTCTCGGCAGGAGAAAAGACAGCGTCTTTCTCAGCGGGTCAAAAGGGAGGGGCAGCGTCCGTGGGCTCTCGGGCAAGTAGTCGCTGCTCCAGATTCGCCACCACCGTGTGTTTGCTTAAGGCAGCGTTGGTATATTTATACCTGAAAGGTGCCGGGGTTGACGTAAGGATGGACATAAGACGTCAAAGATGTCACTAAGGACTGGTCGTTCTTACAGTGCTTTACAGGAGTTCTCGGACGAAAACAAAACAATAGCAGCGGGGATTTCCCAGGTTGCTGGAGGCTTGGATTTGTTTAAGAACTCGGTGTGCTTTCTAGGGGGCTGGAGGAATAGGCTTGCTTAATGTGACAGCATGCGCTATGACCGAATTATGAAAAGGGTTTCTGTGCCGTTGCAGGGATATTATTGATTTATAACCGGACAAGGGCAAAGAATAGGATATTGATTCAGGTACCTAGATAAAACACACTACACCCACTCCACGAATTCATGTCCATAATTACTAAACTAAGCAATATTAAACATAGCTAACGGTGCATGTGTATACCGATCCACCCCAAAATACATTATTTTGCATCTGAAATGGTATATGCGAAATACACGAAAATGAGTATAGGTACTGTATGCTTTCAAGCAGTGTAATCATTCATTAAAAAGATGCACATATATATCAGCATGAATGATTTGCGAAAATTACACATGAAATGGCTCTTAATACAGAAAAGAAAAGTGCGAGACCATTCCATCACATATAAATACAGTTATTTGTAAATATGCTAGAGGCTGAGGTAATATATTGTCTCTAGAGTTCCTAAAAATAGAAGCTCTGTTCTCTAAGAATAGTTCTAAGTTAACCAGATGAGTGCCAAAAAAAAAATATATATTTTGGAATCGGGGAAAAATAGTTTCGTTTTCAAGGGAAGAAGTCAAAACAGTTCCAAATATTTTCAGAAGCTTTTGTTTTTCAAAGCTGAAGGCCAAATTCATAGTTCAGGGAACGCTGAGTGCTCATTTGCTTAAAAGTTTATTCTTTCTGTTCGGGCGAGAACATCATTTCAGACAGACTTTCAAAAAAGCAGTTTACCGCTTCAGGTGAAAGTTCGACCAAGTTGGAAAATGCCGCAACTGTGCAATCGTGAGCATGATTGCTATCATCGATGACAGGATCAGCAGTGCTCACAGGGTGTCGTACCTGGTTGATGCTGCTCTCATCCTGCACTTCACTACCCTTCAATCGCAGTGGTGAAGTCTCAACGAATGCCGTCAACAGGATGGGTAACCGCTGGGGACAACACGATGCATGAGCCTTTACTGGGTTCAGCAAAGTATCTGTATCCAATGGTACTTCTGATTGTAGTGTAAGACAGACGTCTAACACGCATTCTTCTCCGCACAGCATACATCTTAACACAGGTAAGATACAGTTTTGCCAGATGGGTCTGAATGAAAGAAACTAGGTCATATTCAGATCTCTTAGCCGGGCTAATCCAAGGACTTTAGTTATGCGGTCCCGATAGCGTATTGCTAGGATCGTTTCTTCCATTGTAGCTGGAGTCTTGTCTGTGACATGGCTTGCCATAACGAAGCAGGAGAGTCAAAAATAAAATGCCTGCTACGAGTCACAACAGGAGTGGAAGGCCGCCAAAGAGTGAATGGACAAAATTAGGAAAAATGCCCAGGACTGCTTTGAAAGGCGTCAACAGTCCCGAAATAATTGACTTAAATACACTTGCGATACAATTCGTATCAGAAATGTTTAAGATTTCATTTAGCATTTCTGTGAAGTGTAGGGGGCAATTTGTTGATAAAAGGTTATGAATCTCTGCCGTTGTCCTTGCAACTTGGAGATCATACGTTTCTTTTGATGACGTCAAGTGTACTGGCGTCTGTAGAAGAACAGACTTCATTCTGCTTAAAGTATCAATTCGAATAGAAGAGATTTTCAGACTGGGCCAAATTTTTCCCTCCCTGTCTGAAGTGTCGTTGGGATACAGTACTTGCTCACAGCAAGTGACCCTGGACGTTACACTTACGAGATAAGCTTTTCCTGGCACCAGGCCACAACATCTGTGGTCCACCATTAGAACGTAGCTCCCGTTAGAAAGCCGTCTAAAGAATGGCTCTATTCGAGTTGTAGGTGTGCCAAGCTGGTGACATGAAAGGTTATTTGAAGTCCCCTCACAGGCCCCATGCAAATTTATGCCCTGACACAGAAGTATACCACTTAGTGATTTTTCACAATTATCACCACTAAGAAATACATTCTGTCCTTTTTCACTATAACATGTATGAGTGTAAGGTACTTTCCATGATGACTTGATGTATCCTTTACCCAACCTTTCATACTGGCCTGCCTCTATATACTGTTGGCAGTATCGAAATTGGAAAGTCGTTATCGGAATAGTTATTATCCCGTGTATTATCCATTCAATGACAGGTCGTTCTGACATTGTCAATGGTAATCTCTCAAGTTTTTCAATGCTCCGAATTGTATATCCTGCTTCCTTTTGTGCCAAGCTGATTTGTATATCAGTAAGGTTAAAGATAGCGAATAATGACGTTGTGTTGATTAAACGCCAAGGCACGTAGCCTGAACGCAGATTTTGTAACGTCCAGCCAAGCTGTACAATAGAACGCAATTGGGACTGACCATGTTGTAACATTAGCATGTCCTGTTCTATTATATCGATTGCAGATGATACAATACTGTCCAGTGAATATATTCTGGAAGACAGTCATAACCCATTGTCCACAACAGAAAGTGATTTTTCCAAATTAATACGGTCAATTTCCCGTATTTTCTCTGCTGTTTTAATTTGAGTTACTTTCCAAGCTTCGTTATAAGCTGCGTATATAGAGGCCGCTATGAAACGTTTTTGACGCTGTTTGCGTGGTCCCATAATGAAATCACGCAAGTCAGCACCTTCTTTAAGTAAAGTTAAGTGTTGCTTAATTTCTGCCAGTGTGGATGTATGTAGCCATTCGAGGCAGAGTTTTCCTACACTGTATGTTGTTACAATCCCTGGATGTTGTCGCTGGGAGAATCTAGGGTCTGGCCTGGTCAATTTGAACCCCTGTATTTTGTTCAGGAATCTATCTTGACAGTTATTTGTGTCTGTGGGCCAGATCAACCATTTCTTCCAATCAGGATGTGTTCTGTTTTGGTTAAAAATATGGGCTACGTCTATCTCAACATCTGTAGTGCTATTACTGTCAGGTGTTGGCTTTGGAATAGACGGTTTGTTTAAGTCTTTATTTTTGGCTAGGCCAAGACAGGTTGTTTGTTGAATTGTGTCATTCAAAAATATAATTTGTTCTGGGATCATGCAGGCTCTGAATAATGATTCTATACCTCGTACTTGCCAGTCTTTACTACCCCAGATTGTTTTCGTTTCAATGTTATTTTTCCAAAAATCAAAACCAAATGTATTCATTTTTTCATAAAATGATTCTGAATAGATTAATTTTGTATTTGTTAGCATGGTTTTCATTCCTGTCTTATTTAACAGTTTGAAATAAAATGTTTCTGCGTCACTTGTGTTAAACCCTGAGAAGTATGGAAATTTCTCATAGAATGTTTTTGAGCTACCTTTTGGTGGAGTTGCACAATGTTCCCATTGTTTATAATTTAAAATATTTCTAGGCTGAGCAGATTTATGCAAATAATGGTTACCATAGTGGTTGTAGCAGTACATCTGATCATAATTTGATGAACCCTGTAAATCATGTTCTGTAAATTTTGCTGACATAACTAAGTCTGACATCATATCATTAATACTTTCAAAGTCCCAATCATCAGAGAATGTGCTCGGTTTTACAAAGTCACTTAATGAAACCTTAAATTGATGAGGATACTTCAAGAGTTCGACCGGGCCATATATATCGTAATCTGTTTTATCCCATGCTACCCCACCGGGTAATAGATTGGCTGTGAAGTTCACTGAAGAAAGTTCTCTTTTCTCGATGTGTGAAGACTTGTGTGGCTTTAGGACCAGGTGGTTGATCTGGCTTGCTGTGTCCATTGTAACATATTTTCCCTCAATGAAGTGTCCCAAGCATAGCACCATGATGAGCCAAAGCAGGAGGAAAAGTACACCTAGAACCACCCAAAATTCAATCCATGGGGAAATCAGATAGGTCTCCTTTAGTTGATGAAAGAGTTTTTTAGCCTTGTCTTTAAAAGTTGTTGTTGATGTTGGCTGTTCCTCAGGTTCGCTCGGATCCTCAGAAAAGTCATCGAAGTTGATGAAGTAGCCTGACGCAGTTCTGTCAAGTATTGGAATTGCTTCTGGATTTTTCCTTGTTTTATTAGCATAGTCTGTGGCTACATCGTTGTAGACCGGTGTTTCTTGACGAATTGTTGTAATTTGGGTTTCAAGAGGCATAAGTGCCATGGCTTTGTTGCATAGTCCTTGTTGATTCACTGTAGGTTTATCAAATGTGATTAGTCTCTCAGTTTGAACCTCTTGATTTGTAGCAAACTTTGGTGTTCTGCTACTTCTTGGAAGTCCACTTGGCCTACTACTTATTATTGGCCACATGATTGTGGTTTAACCGGGTCGATGGATACAACTCGGTTCTCCTTTTTACCAGCAAGGGGCGGTAGTACAACTGATCTTGTTCCGTTGACAGCTAAGACAGGTACTGCGTTTCTGTAAGAAGGCCCAAATTCCTTCTTCACCGCGATTTTCTCTCTGACCAGATCCCCAATCTTTGGAATCCAGACAGGCCTTGCTGGGACAGGTGGTTTCTCTTCAGTGGCTGTTGGCTGTTGTTTCAACTTTATGTTGCTTAGGTCTTTTCTTGTTTCATTTAAGTCCTGTAAAATAGCCAAACGATCTTTGATATCAAAGCTTTTTCTTTCTACCACTGAAGTTTGACTATCGAGGTCCTGGATATGCATTCTAGTCCCGAACAATAGTTCGTACGGACTGAAACCTTTTAGAGAATTTCTTGGCAGATTATTAAGACTACGTTGGATACTTATTAAATGTTTGACCCACCCAACACCCGAACCTAATACCTTTGCCGTTATAGATTGCTTTGTCTCGGTTTTTTCTTTCCACAAGCCCGTTTCCCTCAGGATGGAGGGACAAGAATACCGCAATGCCCATGCTGGTCATGGCCTCCTTATAAGCTCGAGAGCTAAAAGCAGGACCCTGATCAGAGTGTAGCATGCCAATTGCGTATGTGCCGATAAAGACTCGCAAATCTTTTATAACAGTTCTGGCGTCAGCCGAGCGCTGGGGCCACATCCAAATGAATCTCGTGCAGGAGTCCACTGCGACCATGATGTATTTATAGTTGCCATCCCTTTGTAAGGGACCACAGTGGTCCAGGTAAACACACGCTAATGGTTTATCTGAGATCAGAAGGGGCGTCTGTGCTGGTCTTTTTACCATTGAAACTTTCATTTTTTGGCATATTTCACAATCTAGAACATAGTTCCTAGTTTGTCTTCTCATTTGGGGCCACCAGTATCTCTGTTTTAATAATGATACTGTGGCCGAGACACCAGCGTGTGCAGAGGCGAGCCCTTCGTGTGCCGCTATAATTAGTCCTAACCTATGTTCCATGTTTGGAATTGCCCTATCCCCCACTCCAGGGATTCGAGCAAATGGAACGTTATTCCCATCAGTTATGTATGAGTACTTTACTGGAAAGCCTTTCGGGAGTGTTTTTATCGCATTATTTACTGTAGCACTGACAGCTTGTTATATGTCGCTGTCTATTTTTGTTTTTGACCGGGTGATGGCAGCTACGGAAGCCGTTTGCACAGCTGCCTTCGCGGCCTCATCAGCCAATGAATTCCCTGCAACGTGAACGCCATCACGTTGATGACTCAGTGTATGTATCATGTGAGTCTTTTGTAGTTCCTTTTGTAAAAGAAGTACTTGTTCCCAAAGCGTTTTATGCTTGATTGTGCCACCCTTTGCATCTTTGAAACCATTTAGAACCCTATTCCGCAAGTATTCATTATAAGACTGAACGCAATAATACGAATCGCACACTGAGTGTGGGGAATTCGCGATCAGTATTTTCAAGCGCCATCTTAAAAGCCAGTAGTTCAGCTCGCTGAGCTGTACAATCTCCTAGAGATTGTGTTTTAGTGACCAGTGGTCTAAATTTTCCTTCGTGCCAACGACCTTTAACAATCGCGCACGCAGCACTGTAAGCTTGTTTACCCCCAACTGCGGGCTGTGCTGATCCGTCTGTATATATTATACAGCCGTAATGTTCAAGGGGCAGGATTTCGGTCGGCAGAGGACATTCAAATTCATATTGGAGAAATTCTTGTGTTTTTAAATTAGGATCAAATTCGTAGACCACGTCTGTTGCAGCAAGAGAATTAACCCATTGGATCCATCTAGGATGTAGTGCTTTAGCATTTGGAATGCTTGCCTTTGTTACCGCTTCTAGAGCTGGTACTGGTGTAACGATGATTATTCGTTTACCTTGTGCTAGGGCTCTTTCTTTTGCTACCGCAGTCTGAACCGCAGTTAGAATTGTTTCCGTTGAGCTAAATTTCATTTCAGCTTTTGTGTACAAATGTGATTTGTATGCTATTGGTACCGTTTCTCCCTCATTAGAGGTTAGGTATGTGAATCCGCATCTTCCTGGGATGACTCGGATTACAAGGTTGCGAGTGTTATCGCGTGTTTGCAATTTTGTTTTAGCTAACATGTCTGTTTGCAACGATCTCAAAATTTCTGTGTGTTTTTGAGTCCAATTGATTGTTTTAAAATCTGGTTTTATTAGTTCATAGAGAGGTTTAACCCTCTGCATAATTTAGAATGTAAGTTCTTCCGAAATTCAGGAAACCTAGAATTGATTGTAAGTTTTTCAGCGTTCTTGGCGCTTGGATTACAGCACATTTCTCTAAGAAATTGTCTGCCAGGCTTTTGTCTTCACTTGATAATTCATATCCTAAAAACAGGACTGTTAGATGGGCAATTCGTGACTTTTTAAAGTTGAATTTGTAACCCTCTGCTGCGAACACAAGTATTATGGTGTTCACTCTTTTCAAGTGAGTATCCAAGTCATCATCTGTTAGATAGATGTCATCGACATAAGATAATGCCTCATCATCATACATTTGTAGTAACTCTGTTACTCTTGCTGAGAATAATCCTGGGCTGTTCTTGAACCCCTGTGGGAGTCGACAGAATTTTTCTGCGAGCCCATTATTGAGAAAGCGGTCAAATACCTGCTTTCAGGTGCTCTATTTTGACAAAAGAATCCATTAGAGATGTCTAATGTTGTTTTGTATTTTTTGCGCACAATGTTATTCATTAGTGCTGCAGTGTGTGAGTTTTGTACTGCAAAGGTTTTGCAACATGAGTTAAGGTGTCAGTAGTCCAAAACTAGACGATATGAATCGTCTGGCTTGGAGACAGGAAACAAAGGATTGTTCATTTGTGAGGTGCATGTTTCAATCACCCCCTGGTATTCAAGTTGATCTAAGATCTCCCTGACCTGTTTTTTAGCTTCTTGCTTAATTGGGTACTGCCTTTGTGCAGTTGGTTGATTTTTTTTAACTGGATTTTGTGAGGAGGAGAGTCCTCATCCCATCCAACATGGTTTTTATATAATGCAGGAGCTTGGGCTACTGCCCACTTTCTTGCAAGTGTATATTTTTTATGAATTCGAATGTGATTTGAGAAGGCAGGCATAATCATTTCTTCGCCATGAGGGCATTCCCTGACAAACTCCGGTGGCCAGTCTTTTTCAGCTAAAAGGATGTCATAGCCTTTGGAGAGGTTATCCCAAAATAGACCCCTAATTTTCCTAGTCTTATCTCCCTCTATACGTAATGTTATTTCGTATATTTTATGAGGTTTGCTAACTCTGGTGTCTGCAGTTTCCACCTGAATGTATTCATTCGTGTCCACTGTCTCCAGATGATTCATCAGGATCTTGCGAGCTATGCTCACTTCTGCTGCGCTGTCTAGCAGAGCCCACTCTCCGTTTTTCAGCTGTGTCCTCAGGATCCTCGGCATGTTTGACTATTTTAATGCTGGCTACCTTCTTTTTTGGAAATTGTAATTTTTTACTTTGATGAGCAGGTTCCTTGTCTTTGGACTTGACGTGCTCTTCCCTGTGTTCTGACCGTCCTCTTCTTTCCGATTTCTGCGAGGAAGTCTGAAAAGATCGAGAGGGACGTGTATCAATATCTTTATCTATCAGGTTTCTTCAAATTATCCCTATTTCTAAGGTTGTGTCTTTTCTCAGAGGGCTCCCTCTGGGGAGACCTGTGTCCTTGGCCCAGAAATCTTTCTCTCCGCCGAGGAGACTTTCCTCTGGACTGGAATCTTTTTTCTTTGGGAGTGGATTGTTTATTTCCATCCCAGCTCTTTTTTGGAGTGTTTAAATTATTTTTAATAAATATTTTCTCAGGATTTTCAGTTAGTTGGGGTTTTACTGGTTTCCCACCCAAACTATCTCTTCCTAGTTCTTCATAGGATTTTTCTATGATTCTGGCAAGTTCAAATGGTTGTTCTGCTATATCGGTTTCTTTCAATTTCTGGCGGATCGCCACAGATGTTGCTTCTCCCTTTATGTTAGATAATAATAAAGCTGAGACCTGCTTGAAGTCTTTCGGTAATTTCATACCCAGAGTTAAAGCAGGTTCTGGACCGTATTCGTTTTGAATTTGTCTTAGCACATCTGGTATTACCGCCATGGACGGAACACCATGTGTTTTTGTGTAAATGGAAGCAAAGACTGTGCCCCAAGTGTCACAGTCCTCCACATGTGGTGCGATTCCCCCCATTGGAAGACAGTCAGAATTCTGTGTTTCTCAACAGGGGTGGTATCTGGAAATACTGTCTCTTATTTGAGTGATTTTTTGTGCTAACCAGAATGGAATTTGTTCCCGTTTTATGGGTACTTTACCCACACATGACTGTATGTTCTGTGGTGTAATTTTGTTTGTATTCCCCTGATGGGGGGGTCAGCTGTGGAATGTTAATAGCTGGTTGGACTGTTGAAGTCTGCATTACATATTGGACTAATTGTCTATGTATTTTAATCAGTTGTTTTAACTGTACCAAAAGTTCTGGTATTGACATTTTTTCAATGTCGGGATGTGGTGTGTAGCTGGCTAGAACCGGCCACGTTGCTCCTGGTCTACCTAGTGGACCGAGCCTGGTAATGTGATTATGTTTTAGGGCGCCTTTAAACCAGAGCAGGTGCTCTTGGTATTTTAATGGGATTTCCACCTCCTCGAAAGGAGTGTACTCTTCTGGAGGTTCCTCTACTTTGTAATAGTGAAATTCATGTGTGACAGCGTTTGCTGCTGGAAAGTTTATCTATGAATAAAATACCTCTGTCTGCCGATATTCATGTGCCTCAATTACGAATATGACTGTACCACCTCTCGATGTTAGTCCGTTTTCAATTAGTTTAATAGTTATAGTTTTTCTTATGCTGACCGGGATGAGTATTGCATCCGGGTCTTGCTGTAGGAGACTTGTGTCTTCCGCTAGGAGTTCAGCTGCTATTCTAGCTGTCTCCCTATCTCCTTCGTTGTCTGACATTTTACTGACCAGAAGTTTTTTTTGTTACAGATCAAGTTTTCGAGGAAACAAAGATTAGGGGCACAATATTTTGGAACGCTGTATCCTTCAACGTTGAATAAACCAAAAACTATACATAGAAATCTCTTTCTACTAAGTTCCGGTGGATTTTAACCTTTGACCCACTACAGACGTCTTTGGAGTATTTACAAGAGAAAGGGTCTGTGTGAAAAAGCACGACTGAGTTACTCTAACGTCTTGCGTTAGATTTATCGCCTTACCAAACGTTGGGCGCCATGTAGTGTAGTTCCTATAGTCCCAATAGGCTCTGCGCATTGGAATAATATCTTCAGTAGTGTAGACGTAGGACTGAGGTTAACTAGGTCTCTACTGACTATATTAGACTTAAGTGTTTGCCAGCTAGCTCAGAGTTCACTAGAAACTTTCTTGAATAAGCGAGGAGGAGTTTAACCTCCCTGGATAGACAAGAAGGGATTTAGTTTCTGACAACCATAAAACATGACAACTTTGCTCTCCCTGAATAAGAGTATATCTCTAGAGTCGTGTGAAAACAAATGACAGCTATTTCACTCAGTCAATAAGTGCGTACTTAGTTTCACCATATTGCAGAGAAAAAGAGAGACGTGCGTTTTCAATAAAAGGTGTTATTTATTGAGCAGTCTCTTTCCTCATACAAGAGAAATGAATTGCTACAATTGCAATACTTATAGTTAAGTAAAGTGCATACAGTAAAAGCAGGATTATAAAATAATACTGTAAAAGCATTGATATGGTTTCTTAGCCATATACTTTAAAATGGATAAAATAGATACATACATATATACATTGACTAATCGTACTCAACTGGTGCTTCTAACTACGCCTACCCCGGTGTACCTGACCTAAGCCTAATACATGGGAGGGAGTAAGTAAGTAGCAGTTTAAGTTAAGTTTGCCAAGAATCTGACTCAAGAATTCTCTGTAAGGGTTTAGTACCTGGGTATTAGAAGGCAGGAGGGCTGGTATCTCTCTCTCAAGACTCGGTATCCCAGTCACCCGCAAGGGTAAGCTGGAAACGCCGGAGGCTGGATTTCTCGGCAGGAGAAAAGACAGCGTCTTTCTCAGCACGTCAAAAAGGAGGGGCAGCGTCCGTGGGCTCTCGGGCAAGTAGTCGCTGCTCCAGATTCACCACCTCCGTGTGTTTGCTTAAGGCAGCGTTGGTATATTTATACCTGAAAGGTGCCGGGGTTGACGTAAGGATGGACATAAGACGTCAATAAAGATGTCACTAAGGACTGGTCGTTCTTACAGTGCTTTACAGGAGTTCTTGGACTAAATCAAAACAATAGCAGCAGGGATTTCCCAGGTTGCTGGAGGCTTGGATTTGTTTAAGAACTCGGTGTGCTTTCTAGGGGGCTGGAGGAATAGGCTTGCTTAATGTGACAGCATGCGCTATGACCGAATTATGAAAAGGGTTTCTGTGTCGTTGCAGGGATAATATTGATTTATAACCGGACAAGGGCAAAGAATAGGATATTGATTCAGGTACCTAGATAAAACACACTACAATATGAGTGTGCAGAACTTAAGCAAGTCTAAGGGCAAATGCTAGATAGGTGGAATGGCCTTGCTTGTATCCAGATCACTAGACAACTGTAATTTCCCAGTGTTCAATCGAGTTCAAAGATCACCTCAAACTTTTTTTAGTGGAACCAATCCCAGCAGACTGCATTATTCTTCATGGTGGCCCCACCTCCTTGGCAACTATTTGGTTTTGAAACTGGCATTTTGGCACTTGTGTGTTCCAGGTGGGCAGCACAGCAGGACTAGCCATAGCTTGCAACCGTCAATCCCTGGATGGGATGATGACCTGGAGGCTTTTTATTTTTTTTAAACCTTTATTGACATCAAAAAGGAGAGACAAGTCAAGGCCTACAACCCAGCCGGCTGGCCGCAATGTACAAAACAATCAGGAGTCGCCAGGCAAATATCACATAATCAATCAATACAAAGCAGAGGCCGTACAATCATAAAAGGGGGGAGAAAAAATTCAGGAACCAAAGGGCTAAAACACAGGAGTAAATAAGGCTTAATTTTATAATATGGGGAGAAGACGTATGACAGGCGCACTTTCAATACGGAGGCATCTGATATCCCGTAATCAACTACAACATTAATAAGGGGGCATGGGGCCAGAAGATCGGGGGGATAATACAATGCATTCAAGAAATCAGGATATGTGAGACACAATCAGCCCCTGAGCATTCTTCTCGTAACATGCCCGCCACCCAAGACACTACCAAGCCAGAACAGAGGGATCGGGAAGACAATAAACCAAAACCAGCTCGTCATAATAACTTCTAGGACACCGAGAGGAAAAAGGGGGGGGGGACGAGGAAGGGGAGGGGGAGGGAAGGGAAAACGGAGGGAAGACAAAATAAGACAATAAAAAGGGAAATAAAGAAATAAGAAAAACGAAAGGAAGAAGACCCGCCGACCCAGGCCCCCCGTGGCAGGAAGACAGGAGACAAAAGGAGTAGCGGCCCAAGTGGGGGTATGGCGATCAGGGAGAAAGACAGCCGAAACCTATCAGGAGAATTAACGACGCCACACCCCCCACCCGAGACACACCAGAGGAGGTCAGGACAGACGCGGTCTCACGAAAAAGAAATAGAAAAGGGCCATAGAACCAGAGGACAAACAAAAATTAGTACCCAACCCACCCGTCCCACCCTGCACCCCTGTAGAAGGCTATGGCCTACCCTTCAGACAGCGTGCCTGTCGCCCTAAACCAGAACCCGAAATATAGCGAGAAGTAAGAAAGAAGAACGAGACAAAAAAAAAAACAACAAAAGCGAAGAAAAAAGGACAGGAGGGAGGAGCAGAATAACTATAATCCGAACGGGCGGCCGCAGCCCTCCGCCCAACCAGAAAAGCACAGTCAAAAACAGACCAGGACGACACCCCATCACGCGCTATAAAACATTGAGAGAAGGGGACCGCCCACCTTTCTACGATTAAAAACAATGATGCTACTAAATCGTATACCGGGAATCAAACGGAAGTCGTACATTTCACCCCCAACCCTTTCGAGCGACAAATCCCACCCACCACATGGCAATGTAAAACCACATACTAAATACGAAATCAGCATATAGTCGAGTGGAATGGTGACTAACATAGCTACGTGGGGGGTAAATAGATCCACAAGGGAGCAATAGTCCGAACCGAAAGTGTAGATGCATCAACAATCGCAGCACGATCAGTGTAAAACAGGAGTTCAGTTGCGCCACTGGATCGGGCGAGGTGGCCCCAGTTATAGACACAGGCAAAGTCTTCGAAGCAAGTACAGGAGGCAGTCCACCAATAGTTTCAGGCAACAATGTCGAACATGGTCGCAGTACAGCATCCAAGTCCCCGGGGTCCGAACCATGAAAAGCAGGGCGCCCCAAAGTCACCGGTGCACTACACGATCTTCGATCAGTGGCGGAGACACTCAAGTCAATCGAGGGGGGCGAGGCAATGAAGTCATCGAAACAAGAGGGCGACAAGAAGAAATGGCCGCCCAAAATGGCGGCAGATCGCGGCGGACCCACCGAGACTCCCAGGGCCAGGGAAGCGTGTAGGGATCTCAGGGCTTCCAGGATATCTCTGACCGTTGGCTCACGTCCACCAGATCCGCTCCCCACACGATTAGGCAACACGGGCCCGCCGCCACAGGGTGATTCTCGTTCCAGAGGGTCGGCCGCCATTTCGTGAATCAGCCCAATCACCGCCCACCAAGACCCCCGGAAATAACAGTTCTCAAATGTAGGACTTTACCAGCTCCGGGGGTCCCAGCAAGGGCGGCCTCGATGCCAAAAGGATATCCGCCCAAAACGGGTCTCCGCCAGCACCAGCTCCGGTGCCCCAAACAAGCGGAGTCCGGGCCCCGAGGACCAGGGCCGCCGGACCAAGCAGCGGCGGAGGGAGACCCCTTCACAGAATCAGGTCCCGGGGCCTCTCACCCACGTCGGCCGCGCGGCCACCAGGGCAGGCCCGGGTCAGGATCGCCGGGATCGTCACACATCGGCTCCCAACACTGGTTCTCGCTCTCGGCCGGGGCCGAGAGCCGTCGGATCCCGCCGGCCAGGTCCTGGTCCAAGTCTCGCAGAGGCCCCGATCCCTCAGAGGCCACAACTCCGGAGCCACTGCACACCGAGACCCCGGGGTCGGATGGTAAGTATAAACTAGCCGTTATGTTTCAATGCCCCAAAAGATGTGTCGTCCTCGGACAGGATAGAAGACAGGATAGTCAATCAGGACGGAGGGCTGCGGGAGCCGAGCTAAAGGGCGACCATCACGGCCGCGAGCTAGGCTCCTCCTGGAGGCTGTTTTTTAAATGTCGGGGCCACTGCTGCTCCTCTCTCTAAATCCCCTCCCATCCAGGGAAGGATGGCCTTGCTAGAGTGCTTAATTTGTAAAAAAAACATATGTACCAGGACTCCTGTCATGAGGCCATTGCACTACCCATTTCCCCTGCCATCCATGCCAATGAAGGTACCAGCACAACTACATCAGACTCGTACAAGTGTGATAATTCAGAGTATTCCAGACCCCCAAAGCTATAAGAATGTATTGTTCAGTAGGTATTGGTCATTCTTAACCTCCTGCGTGCTGATGACGAGCTCAGCTTGCCACGCAGCACGGTGGCCGTGTGCTGATGCCGAGCTAAGCTCGTCATGACCTCTGCGGAACGCCCACGTGGGGATAATTACCATGCTGTGTTGGGTGTTCCATTGAGCGGGCATGGCCATTCATCAGCACACGGCCACTGTGCTGCATGACGAGCCGAGCTAGTCAGCGGCGCCGCGCGTGACCGAGCAGACTGCAGCTATAAGTCTGAGACACTTTTGTGCATCTTACGTACATGCCCTCCATTGGTTATCTCCGAAGGCATCTGCTGAGACCACACATTATAGCCTTACGCATTAGAACTTGCAGACAATCCCTGGTCCAATATTTGAATGGAGAACGCACACAATTGAACTGTAAATTTGACAAATTTATAGAGCATGCTGATCTTATGATGCTAAAAGACTGTACCGCAACTTCATAATATGATTTTACTACTTGTTATTGATTAACTCAAATGTTAGTGTTTTGAGGCATTTCATTAATCAAAGTTTCTGTCCTTTTCAACATACATGTGTTTTGTAATGGTTTTAATTAATTGTACAGTAGATAAATAATGTATCACTCTTCTCCCTATACACTTCCTCTCGCCCTCTAACTTGTCACGGTATTATCTCACACTCTGTGATGGAGCTCTTTACCTTTCAATTTTGGGCCCATATTATCACTAGCAGATGAATCGAAATTTCAACCTAGGGATAGTCAGCAAATCAATACAATTAAATAATGTGAAGCACTTTAGGCTCTACAAGGAAAACAGTGGTTATGTTTCCAAACCATGAAGGTTTATTAAAGCTTAAAAATGTATACAATTTTAAATTCATCAATTTAGTAACAATCAATAAAGGAATCAAAAACGTTATATAGATAATCAAGTCTATTAAAGTGCCATAAACAGCAATTAAAAATAAGAATCATGACATCAATATGATAGTATTATGTTAAAGATCGACAAGTAGCAACTTCACAATCACAATGGTTTAAACAATTCATGAGTCAAAAAATGGTTTAAAGCACATTTTCATGTAGCATTTAAAATATGCCTTATTCAATCGCATACCAAATAATGCGTTTTCACCCTTAACAATAAGCTGGACTTAGCTCGACTAGTCTGTTCGCTTGATGCTGCCATATAATTTAAGTGCAGGGTTTATACACTAAAAGTAAAGTCTGCAGCAATACAAACAAGTTTTTCAGCCAGTTGCGTCTATTGTCTCTGCAATTATTTTATGTTAAACATTGAAAGATAAAAACCGTAAGGTCTGAATAAATCCAATTCTCTACAGCAAGCTTCGTAGCTGCATGGCCGTATCTGGGGGAAGTCGCCCTAAAGTGCTGAAGCATTTCAAATAGTTTTTCATTCCTTAGTATTTTGTCTGCTGTATCCAGGAATGTTATAAGTTTGGAGATGGCCTGCAGCCGAGCATTGTTCAGAAGATAATTAACAGACACTGGAATTGTCCATAGACGTCCTTAATCAGCAGAAGCCGTAGGAATCTTCTGCTGTTCTCGAGAAGAACAGGGCAAATGCAGAGCAGGTGTGATAAAGATTCCTGGAGCCAGCCACATAGGCGACATATTTTAGTGTCAGATTGATGTGCCCATCGAGGTAGAAAATCTAATGATGAAAAGCAGCCCATCCGAAGTTGACAGAATTTCACTTTATAATAAAGCAAGAAAGGTTCAATAACGCATTTTTGAAGACTTCTTCTGGCATAGCTGGACGCCACTAAGGCAGCATGTTCTCTTCTAGGGAAAGGCAGCTAATCTCAGGTAAAAGACTCGGGCAGATTTCGAGCCCCTTGCGCCACTTTTGTGTCACTTTTTCCATGTTAAAAGTGACGCAAAAGTGGCGCAAGGGGCTTGTAACACTGCCCCTCAATTTTAAACTTTCAATTCAGCGCTGCTTTAAGCAGATCGGGGCATATCATCAAGCCCCGGAGATAAAATTATCGCCGCTTTAGCGTCTGTTTTCAGACGGAATGCGGTGATAATTTTATCGCCTAATCAGCAAGGTCACGTTATCGCGTGAATCCTTGCATTATCGCCCTTTCCCCCAGCACCCATCTTTAATGAGATGCAAAGTGGGCATTCCTGCCCTGACATAACTGGAGAAATGTCGCTAAGTAACATTTCTCCAATAATCAATGGACACGTTAACCTGCAGAGCGACAAGCAAAGTAGCGATAACCAGGGCCGGACTGGTGCTTTCGGGCACCGGGCAATCCCTCGGTCGGCTGGATGGGGTGGAGGCCGGTTTTGTGGCTGGGGCGCCAATTTTCAGTCCGACCGTCGTTCACTTCAGAGAGAAGTCACCAGGTGTCATATGTGTGACACACACCACCTGGTAACTTCTCTCTGAAGTGAATGACGGTCGGACTGAAAATCGGCCACCCAGCCAAATACATACAAATACTATCAGGCCTGAATAGTCTCCGACCGAGTGTAACTGCAGGGAAAACAGACCAGCAGCGCCAGCAAGACTGATTGACCGGTCGGTGTGTGTTCACAGTGCAACCAAATCCCGTTTCAAGAGGAGGAGGAGGAGGAGGTGCCTGTGCGCAGCGCGCAGAATTATGCACTGTCTCCTCCTCCGCCGTGTCTGCGCACCTCTAGGGTGCGGCTGAGATGTTCCCGCATGCGCATTGGGCAATTAAAACTGCGCGTGATTGCTGCGTCACGAGTGACGAGAGAGCAGAGGTGCGCACTTGTTGACCGGAGCAGGCAGAGGGCATAATTTATTTATTCTACTGGCTTGCTGAGCCATTGACCCCCTGTGTCTGCCACCAACTGCAGGAGGTGAGTAAGTAAGTTTTTCCTCCCCGGGCCAAATCAATTAGAAGATTGTTATGTCTTGCCTTCACACTATATGCCGAGCGGCGGCCCACAGCTCCGACGTCGAGCCGAGGCCCTATTGTACTGAGGATTCGGTGAGCTATGGATTACACTTTACACACAACAAAAGTGCCCCGGATGTCCGTCCCGTAAACAATTCACAGTGCACTACCATTTCCCTTTCCTATGTCGCTTTGATGCCGTATCATGAGCATGGCGCACCCTTTTGATCACTGTGCGAGATCTGACACAAACTCACAAAGGCGTTTCATTCCTAGCCGGTAATAAGGCAGATTACACCACTATTTTTGGCAGGCCTTGTAAGGTAAAACAAAATTCAGCTCAC
The DNA here is from genome assembly GCF_964261635.1 of Lissotriton helveticus. Classification (NCBI taxonomy): domain Eukaryota; kingdom Metazoa; phylum Chordata; class Amphibia; order Caudata; family Salamandridae; genus Lissotriton; species Lissotriton helveticus. The sequence continues at coordinate 774,952,206 of NC_136072.1, forward strand.
GGCCTTCCGGCGAGAGGCCTCACTCACTATGTTGCCCTGCTACTTCTCCTCCTGCTGGGTGTCGCGCCTCGCCCAGTAGTGGTGGTGGTAGTGGTCTGACTCACTCTGGTCTGGACTGGAGATTCCGACCGTTACCACTGACCGTATATGCACAGCACAGCTCTGTGTGTAGATGAGGCCTCGCTCTCGCCTGCTAGCGCCTTCAGCCTTGCTTCAATGAGCATAGCTACCCATTCCTTAGCTGAGCTCACAACTCAGGCTGAGGAGGGCCTTCTTAGCCTGAGTTGTGAGCTCAGCTCAGGAATGGGTTACTGCTGGGACCGAAGATACAATGAAGATTTCATTAAAGGCGCTTTTTTCACAGGTGGCCATGAATTCAATCAACCATATTAACTCAGCATAGTCAGTATCAAGCAACAACAATATTCCGCAAGAAACATGTATTTACCCCATGAGGCTTATACAGCGGGCAGCAGATCTGGGTATTCTTGGCTAAATTGTAATCGGAATACAACGCACTTCGGACAAACTGCAGAAGTGCAATCGGTGAATGTAGGCAAAACCAAGGTGAGGGTATATGGAAAACTAAAGAGTAAGCTAACTCAGTATTGGAGCTGAGGCCAGTTAAAAATAGGAGAGGCTGCAACATACCTCATATGAGTATGGTTTTCAGCGATACTGACTGTCACTAAAGCCAAGCTCATTCCAAGTTCCTTTGGCCTGCCTCTCGCTCAAAGCTCCCTCAGCACCTGGATACAATCCAGGGCACAACTTCCAGGCACTTCTCTTGCTCCCACAACACACTCTGCAGGCACAAGGACGGTTTTGGTCTTCTGAGACAGGACCTGGATTGTGAGACCTCTCTCTTCCAATCACACCATCACGTTATGAATGCCTAACCAGATACACTCAAGATGTCTTTCATTAAATGACTAATCCATGGTCAAGTTCTCTCTCCATGTAAAAACCCACAAATGAGCTCCAGGGGCTGCAGGTTTTGCAACAATGGGGGAGAGTTGATTTCACACACACTTTGCTGTCTGAATTCCTAAGTGCGCAAGCACTTCACTTATTGCTAGTACAACTTGCAGAAGGGCATTGGCATGTTTGTTCTGATACTAACGATCCCACAAAAAGTGCACAGTCTGGAAAATGTGTAAATGCAGTAAGCAATAAATGAAGACCAAACTACCTTACACAGTTTTAGAGTGAAGGAATAGTAGCACATAATGCACAATTAATTATCAGACGATTATTAGCAACATAAAGAACTCTAATCCAAAATTGGCACCGCTGTGCTTTGTAACCAATGAGTTATTTTAGAATTTATATTTGTTGTTAACTGTTTTAGCATTGGATATATTGTGTGGTATGAATTTACTGATTTTTAATAATGGAAACTATAACATGTATTCATTCACTCATAAACATATGGTGCAAGGTGATCATACGATTACCTTGAAGGTAATCTTATGATCACACATTTGTTTGCACTTTGAGGAGCAAAGGAAAGTGAGGCTGACAAACATGATGAAAACAAGTTGTCTCTTCCTTTGGATCTGCTCTAGTTTACAAGTTTTGAAATGCTGACTCAGAGGCGTCCAAGTTTGGTCCAGGAAGGCTGGATCCTTGGCTGTTGTTGGGATAAGCACAGACTGTGTAATGTGTTCCTTTTCAGACTCGCTGGATGTGCATTTATCTCGTGTCCATACCCTTAAAACGTCTCTAAGACTATGGACCTTTTGGTTTAAGTGTTACCAGCTGTAAATATTGTGACGTACAGATAGCACAGTCGTGCTCTGTCTGGCGTGCATGTTGCCCCATAGGAGGCTGAAGCGGAGCCAGTCGGGGTGGAGAGATGAAAGGAAGAAGAAAAGACAAATGCGGACAGAAAAGGAAACAGTGTGATCTCTCTCTCTCTCTCTCTCTTTTTTCTCTCTCTTTCTCTCTCTCTCTCTCTTTCTCTCTCTCTCTTTCTCTCTCTCTCTATCTCTCCTCTCTCACCTTCCATCTTTCCCCCTCTCTCTTTCTCTATCCCTCTCTCCCTCCCACTCTCTCTCTCTTTCTCTCTCACGCCCCTTCTCTTTCGCCCAACTTCTCCCTCCCTCTCTTTCTTTCTCTCGCCCCCTCTCCCTCCCTTTCTCTCCCTCTCTTGCTCCCTCTCTATATTGTCTATCCCTCTCTCTCACTCCCTCACATGCTCTCTATTTATCCCTCTCACTCTCTCGATACCTATCCCTCTCTTGCTCTCTCACTCTCTCCCCCTCTCTCTATCCCCCCTCTCTCCCTCTCTATCTCCATATCTCTCTCGCTTCCTCTCTCACTCTCTATCCCTGTCTCTCTATCCTTTTCTCTCTCTCCCTCTCTCTATCCCTCCCTTCTCTCTTTTCTATCCCTGTATTTCTCCATCCCCCTTCCCTCTCCCCCCTCCCTCTCTCCCCTCCCTCTCTCCCCTCTCTATCTCTCCTCTCTCTCCCTCTATCTCCCCCTTCCTCTCTCTCATCCCTCTCTCTATCGCTCCCTCTCTTTCTATCCCTCTCCCCATCTTTCTCTCATTCCTCTCCTTCCTAAAATCTCTCATTCTCTTCCTCTTTTTCTCCCTCTTCTTCTGCCTCTCTCCCCTTCCTTCCCCTCTCTCTCTCCCCACGTAAAAACATAGCCACACCTGTTGCCACAGTCAGTGCTTGTTCATGCTCCCAGCACTCCTATACAATATTTTTTGTCAATGAATGTATTATGCAGTCGTCTTCATTTGTTTTTCATGAGTGTTCAGACCTCTTGGCGGATCCGCCTGGGGGTTGGGGTAGAGGGGACAGGGAGCCTCATCACTATTTTGAACACGTGTACCCGGAACAACTGATCTTGCACAAAGTGTTTAAATTCAGAGGAATAATTGTAATCATTATTAAGAGTTACACTGCATGGGTGTGATGTTTCCATAGTTTCTGGCCTCTGTGCTCTAGGTGCTAGTTATTAGATGCTTATGTGTAACATTTCCACAGTTTCCCCCTAGTAGTGGTTGCTCACTGCGTTTGCTCGCTACACACCATGTGGGGGCTGGTCTCACTTTTACTTTGTTCTCTCTGTTTCACTACTTGTGTCTATTTTTGATGTTCTCTGAAAGAATGCCTATGGGTACATATGACTGGGTGGGTAACCTGATGTTCTTTAAGGTCATCATCTATTTACTGTGCTTTGAAAGTTGATACAATTTGAATATGTAATGAAAAATGTGCTGTAAAATTCACCATTTTGGTCTGTCGTTTTCCAAACTTTTCTTGGGGGGAGAACCCCTCCAAACCCCACTAGTGGTGGTCGGCCTCACTCTCTGCCCTCGCTCGCTACGCGCCGGACGGGGGCTGGTTTGGCAAAATTTGCCAGGGCTGCTTTCAGTTCCCAGTCCGGCCCTGGCGATAACCTCTGTTATCGCTACTTTCCCTATGCCTGCTTCAAAACTGACTTAGCCGTGATATCCTATGTAAGGTGGATATCATGGCTAAGTATGTCTTGCCCTATCAGCAAGCTTTCACCAAGCCTTGTGTGATTATCGCTGTATTTACAGCGATAATCGCACAATTGGCAGCTTGCGCTCTGAATCTTATCGCTTTGAAGAGAAGCGTTGCTGATAGCATGCTATCTCCGCGATAAAATTCAGATTTGGCTGGCGATAATTATCCTCACGCTAATAGCGCTGAGCTATAATTATCGTATGGCCTTGATGGTATGCCCCTAAATGCGGTAGATTTGAGTTCCACAGATCTGCAGCTCCTCTGATCTACAGAGCACCAGAAAGGGCATGAGCTCAAGCGTTTGAATGCCGTGAGCTATTGGTAAGAAAGACTTCCTTCCAAATAAGGTTTTTTGGTGTTCCAGATGCTGCACATGCTGAGTGCATAAACTTTAAAATACAATCTTTGTGGATAAGCAGTTGAACACTCAATGCAAATTCCATCCTAATATGGGGAGGGGACATGTTGTATGGCAATGTAAACAGTGATCGAAAAACTGCACTCTGAACAATTTAGGAAAATGTCCAAATTCCCTGGGAAAGCCACGGCCCATATATGTATGTTTGTTGGAATCCGTTTGGCAGCGACTATTTTCAGCAATGTCTCAAAGTAGTACCGTTTTGTACTTTTAAAGATTGTTCGAAAAGCAAATTGTAAGGATGCCAGTTTTAATTTTAATGAGTTTAGATGTAGTGAGTGACCTCCCTTGTCGTCTAACCAGCAGCCCAAATATTTGTATTTATTCTAAATATTCAGATGATGATTACCAAGGTGCCAATGGCCTCGTTTTATGTTTTTCTGACCGAAGATCACAATATTGGCTTTTTCATAGTTAATTGTCATATCGTTTGAGTGACAATGATTACATAAAACATCTAACAGTCTTTGAAGCCCAAATGGAGTTTGACTTAAGAGAATGACATTGTCCTTGTAAAGAAACAAGGTGATATGTTGATCCGCTAATTTTGGAGCATGGCTGATTACTAGGTTTAATACGGGTACGAGGTCGCTCATAAACGGATTAAAAAGTGCTGGTTCTAATACGCACTCCTGCTTGACGCCTTGTTCAATTCTTATCTTTTCAGAGACTGCGGTGTGGGATCCTAGTTTACTCTGCCCCATGTGTTAGAATAGAGCAGCAGAATGTCTCATAATAGCGATTCAGGGATTTTCCAGGCAATAAGCTTAGACCATGGGTACTCGTAGTACAGCCCGTGGGCCGCCAGCGGCCCGGCAAGCCTTCCTTGGCGGCAGCGGACCTTGCAGAGGGTGTACCTGTTTAAAAAAAATATATATATATTGTGTCAGGAAACACGCAGTTTGCAGCAGCCCGGGCTCTCAGAGACGCTGTTCTGTGGGGGCCGGGCGATTCCAGTGATAGAGTGGAGCTGCAGGGGCCTAGGAGGTGAACAAAGCCTCATTAACATGTTAATGGTCTTTTAAAGACCTGTAAAGTACTGGGGTGCGGCTGTGTGTGTGCCAGGGACGCTGTCTCAGCCCTGGCTGAGAGCTGACACACACACGGGGTGAGATGACAGAGGGAGGGAGGGAAAGGGCTCAAAACGGATCAAAAGTTAGCCCAAAAAAGTTGGCAACACGTTTTCCCGTGCAGTGGAATGGCATTCGCAAAGGCTGAATAAATCATCAGATGGGATTAATTCCTCGAAAATGTATTCATCAGAAATACTTTGGTCCCAATTACTGGTGTCTCTGGAATTCCGCATCAGTATTCTTGCATCACACAGTAAATTGCCAATATTATGGATACTAGTGAATAACCTTGCTGGAAACGGGAATACAACAATTCCACAGAAATCCTCCATTCTTCAGCCCATTCACAAACAGCAACTTCACAGGCTTTCAGAGGGGATTATCGCAGATGCAGTATTCCCCTATTAATAACAATTGCCAATTCGACTAGAAACAGAATCCGGAATTCCACAGGACACACGATGGGGCCTTAGTGATGTTGATGTTCATTTCTTCAGCAGGGGGCTGCCACAAAAGCATCATCAACAACATTTTCTGATCACAGTGACTGATTCACATCTAGCACGAAGATTAAATAAGGCGGCATGCAAATGAGATGGGAATAATAAACAATACATACAGATTAAAAGAGAACACGGAGTTTGGCGGCCTGGAGAGATTATTTTGGTAGGAAAATATGGATGTCCATGACGCTTTTTGTTTAACAGACACTATTTAAAGAGTGTAGTCCAAGTAGGCAACGGAGACCGTTCGTTCGACGGAGGGAGGGAGACAGAGAGAGGCAGTCAGGGGGAGAGAGCGGGGGAGGCAGAGGATGACTGAGGGAGGGAGACAGGATGACAGAGGGAGGGAGAGGGGGACCGAGGTAGAGGGAGGGAAGGAGAGGGAGGGAGGGAGAGGAGAGGGAGAAAGGGAGAAAGAGGGAGAGGGACGGAAGGAGAGGGAAGGAGGGAGGGAGACGGAGGGAGGGAGAGGGCGACAGAGTGTAGTAAATAGATTCCAATGGCCAAGTAGGTAGAGTTTGAAGGGTTCTTTATTTTAGATAAAGAGTAGACCAAGAGCGGACCCTTCACTGCAGTAGCAACCAGTAAACTGCCACAGAGTAGAATCCAGAATATTACAAAACACAGAATATAGAATACAGAATACCACACAAGTAAGTTCCATAAAGACTAGAAAGGTAACTTGCAATGTACTACACATCTTCTCCCTTTCTTTTTTTTCTCAAAAAAACAATTTAACAGATCAAATCTTGTAAATAGGCAGGTGGTCGACGAGACCTTGCAGAACGTGCACACAGTAAATCATTCATAACAGAAGGAGTATTGCATAAAGGAGCAGGAGCATCCCCACCACCAGAATTACTGAGCTCATTGTGGGGTAAAGGCTCCACAGGGGTATGAGCGGCTAACAAATACCCACTGGTAGAAGGAACCAAAGAACTAGGAGAGTCACCACCGTCACTTGATGGAGAGGAGGGAGCATTACCAGCAGACACAGTCTTCATTCTCTTATAAAGAGCTACCCTCCTAAAGTTCCAACACTCCCCATTGTTAAGAATGACACAATGATTAAGTACTTTTTTCACTTTGAAAGGACCCTTGAATTTTGACAAACCCCTTTGTACTCTCCCAGTTTTAACTTTGACCAAGTCTCCAATCTAGAAGGGAGCAGAATCAAGTACAACGGGAGGAGGAATGACACCACCCTGTTGAGTTTGTAAAGTGACAACATGTCTCATCCATTAAGGAAACAACTTTAAACTTGTCGCCAAAAAGTTGTAGTAAATAGATTCCAATGGCCAAGTAGGTAGAGTTTGAAGGGTTCTTTATTTGAGATAAAGAGTAGAACAAGAGCGGACCCTTCACTGCAGCAGCAACCAGTAAACTGCCACAGAGTAGAATCCAGAACATTACAAAACACAGAATATAGAATACCACACAAGTAAGTTACATAAAGACTAGAAAGGTAACTTGCAATGTACTACACAGAGTTTGACAGAGGGAGAGAGACAGGGAGTGAGACAGAGGGAGGGAGTGAGACAGAGGGAGGGAGTGAGACAGAGGGAGGGAGACAGGGAGGGAGACAGAGTGAGGGAGAGAGACAGAGGGAGGGAGAGAGACAGGGAGGGAGACAGAGGGAGAGAGGGAGGGAGAGAGACAGTGAGAGAGACAGAGGGAGGGAGACAGAAGGAGACAGAGAGAGGGAGGGAGACAGAAGAAGACAGAGAGAGGGAGGGAGACAGAAGGAGACAGAGGGAGGGAGACAGAAGGAGACAGAAGGAGGGAGGCAGAAGGAGCGGGTGGGAGACAGAGCGGAAGGGAGACAGAGGGGGAGGGGGAGGGGCCGACAGAGGAGGGAGAGAGACAGAGGGACGGAGACAGAGAGGGAGACAGAGGGAGACAGAGGGAAGAGGGAGACAGAGGGAAGAGGGAGACAGAGGGAGGGAGACAGACGGAGGGCGACAGACGGAGGGAGACAGAGGGAGGGAGACAGACAGAGGGAGACAGACGAGGGTGAGAGAGCGAGGGAGAGGGAGGGAGAGAGAGGGAGAGAGAGAGATGTGTGTATGCTGGGTCTGGTGGCTCCATGGACGAAGGCATCTGCTGCAGGGACCTGTGTTCAACCTTATGGTCAAATTTTTTTTTTTTTGCCCCGCCCCTCCCCTTCTGACCCCACCCCCACCGTTGCGGCCCTCAGCCACAAACCACGCTATAAATTTGGCCCCCAAGAGAAAGTTTGTGAGTACCCGTGGCTTAGACCATGGTATTTGACGATTTACATGGTTGAAGGCCTTACTGTAATCCATAAAACAGCAATAAAGCTGTTGCTTCTTCCTCATTTGTTTTGCTGCGAGCATCTTTAGGGCCACAAGGTTATCAACAGTCTCAGACATTTTTCTGAATCCAGTTTGACTGAAAGGCAGCATGTTGTTTGTCGCTGCCCATTCTTCTAGAAGATCTCCCAGCAGGAGCGACACAAAGTATTTGGCCTCAACATCCCACAGTGAGATATGTCTATAGCTGTCTGGGAGCGAAACAGGGCCTTTTTTTGTAAATAGTGGGTAGAACCGAGCCTTCCCAGGAAGTTGGATTAGATTCTCTAATTATACAGTAGCTGAACAGATTTTCCAGTGTTCTGGACCACAGATCGATGTCCTATTTGTAAATCGAAATTGGCATGCCATTGGGGCTTGGGGCACCGTCAACTCAGCTTTATTTTCTGGATTAATGTTGCTATTCTCGTAGCCTTTAAGTTGTTGTGTTTTGGCAAAGTTTCGCATTTATTTCCGCAGAATTCTTTTGGTTATCAATAAATGAGTGCATTAGGTACCTATAAAGTTCAAATCAATCTTAGTCGCATGCTAAAGGACAACATTTGTGTAATGTTGTCTCAAAGAAATAATTAAGCAAATCGGTTCTCCCATAAAGAGAGTACCCTAAATCTCCTACTCTTCTGTGCTCAGTCTAAATCAGAGGAAAGGACTGAAAGGTTCTGCTGCTTTTTCAGCTACAAAACACTAGCTTACACTACACATTTCTAACATTGTTACGCCTACACATGGTTCCTAAAAAAAAGCACCAATCGGGTTAAGGCACACAAAATAAGCTAAGCTAATTATTTTCCCAGAATCATTCACAATGAGGCTTCTCTAAAAGTCCTCCAAACGTACAGTTATCTGCAACATAACAACGGATATTGGAAAGCCTGCACTCTACTCTACAGGTGCACCTGTTAAAATTAATTGTGGTCAATGCTTCCCCTGATCTCTCTTCCAATTACAAAATTACACGTATGAGAGCCCTCGCTCTCTAAACTCAATGATCTGCAGCTTCCTATGGAACATGGTCACCCCCATATAGCGCTGCAAAGTCTACATACTTAGGTGGGATCGAGATGGCTGATGTTGAAGCATACTACAAAGCATCACACTTACTGATTATTAACGAATGGTGGAATGACAAGCAAGGAGGCTCAGTATAAGAGGCAGAAAAATGGACCCTTCAGGGACTCCTGTTTAATTTCCTCCTGTATGGGGGAGGAAAATGTAAATGTGGGATACTTGTAAAGCGCACTGTTACTCTACCCGAGTATCCTGGCGCTGTAGACCGCTGGGGAACCCGTCCTGGTTTTCCTTGAGATGGTCCCTTTCTGGGAATCTCCAGGGTGAAACCAGGCATCCCCAGCGTCTGTGGGGGGCCGTCGTAGAGATGAGGCAAGCTTAATGCCCAGAGTTACCGAGTGTGTTCCCTGGTTAGAGTAGGCACTGAGGCGAGAATTATCGAGTCCGTTGACCCTGGTCCAAGACCCTGCCGTGTCGGGAATTGAACCCTGGTCCCGGGCCGTTCTCTGCTCACAGGTCTGCCGCCTCTAACCAGTGAGCCACACCTCTCCACAGACCTGACACTCCCACCAGCGACTACAATAGTGGTAACGGCATGGAAATCTGCCTTGTAACATATGGGCCAGGGCAGTAGACTTACTGAGCGAAAGGCAATTATGGTGCAGAGACACACTGCGACAGGTGATCGCGCTAGAAGGGTTCTGACAATGGGATCTAATATGGATCACAACACTGGGGGCGTCACACTAGAGAGTGCCACACTGAAGACCTTCCAAACGCAACAGGCTGAATTTAGCCTTCATAGGAGTCAATTTTATCGATATCTGCAACTCTGACACGCACTGACACCATATATCTCAAGGTTGGAGAATCTCCCTGAGTTCAACCTGTTGGAAGGCTTCTAGGGGACATGGGAGAGCACAAAGTCACCAAAGTATATCGATCACTGATCCATAATCAACCTGACACTTTCCAAGAACTACGGTCAGCCTGGGAAGTGGACTTTGGCTAGTTGACAGACGAGAAATGGGATGAAGCCAGAGCCTCCCCTCGAGGTGCGGGCAAAGCAGCCAGATTCCGCCTCATAAAACTAAAATACCTCCACAGAGTATATCTCACAAGATGCAAGTTGTGGAGCATGGGGAGGATGGGGGTGGTCGTCTCCTCCTCTGCCAAGTGGAAGGAGAAGACCTCCTACATGCAGTGTGGGGCTGCAGTGAATTTAAACCTTTCTGGGCAGGAGGAGTCATGGCCTGCGTAAGCACTGACCTGGTGAGCGACGATCTAAATAGTGACAGATAGAAAATGGCCCTACTCTACCTGGGGTTAATGGTAGCTAAAAGAGTCATGGCATCCAGAAGGAAAGACACTGACCCTCCTGCCCCATCCCCAGTGGTTAAGGAATGGCAAAAGGGACAAAACCATTGCATGGGCTTGGAGAAATCTGTACATATAGACCGGGGTTGGTTAAGAAAACATACCAAAATTTGGCAGCATGGGTTAATATTTCAAACGGATAGATTAAGCAACCATAAGAGTGGATTAATCGTTCAGGAGCTTCGGGGGTCACCACCTCTGACCCAGAGGGGTGTCATATTGATTCAATTTGGAAATAAATGCTAATATAGGGCACGACTAGAGTGGGAGATATTCGAGGACGAATGCTAGACTAATGTTCTTTGTTAATAATGTAACCAAAAAGAAACCATTTGCAAGGCATGTAACCTCAATGGCAAAGATCGGATCATACTCCATAAAATGTGTCTTAAAATGTATTGAAAAAACACAAGGAGATGATGGACGGAGCACTGAAACCTTTCAGACACTCACCCCCAGTCACAGATCTAGGTTGAATCCACCATCGTTCTTTAGCTCACTTCGCCACCTCAGTTTAGACCCAGCTATATGCAAATCAGTCTTGACCCTGTCCCTCATGGGAACAGTCCAGCCCAAACTGCCAAGCCAGGTCTTCCCTAAACCGGAAACAAGCATCCTGGGACCGGGTTCTGGGTAACACCCTTGCTCACGTTGCCACTGGATTCAAGCTAGCCTGGCTGATGAAGGGCCAGAATGCGTGTTTCCGGTTCAGGGAAGACCTGGCTTGGCAGTTCGGGCTGGACTGTTCCCATGAGGCACAGGGTCAAGACTGATTTGCATATAGCTGGGTCTGAATTGAGGTGGCGAAGTGAGCTAAAGAATAATGATGGATTCAACCGAGATCTGTGACTGGGGGTGAGTGTCTGAAAAGTTTCAGTGCTCCGTCCATCATCTCCTTGTGTTTGCTTTAAAATTAATTGAAACATTCTACAGATAACACATAAGAAAAAACATTTCACATTAGAACGAAAAAAAAACAAGGACACATCGCACGATAAATGTGAAGCCAACTTCTAGAAAAAAAGAAATACACACTGATTATGAAACAAGATGGCGGCTGACACCAATTGTCCATTAGTCTGCTGTGTCATTCACGTTTTGTTTCTGCCCAGTACATCATTCAGCATGGAGAAATGGGCCTACTTGAGCCGCTGGCTAATTTCAATTTCAGTGACTGCATGTATCCCTGTCATAAGGAGCAAATCTACACACAAGGTAGTACCTTTCAGTGCCTGTGTTTTTGTTTTTACTTTATTATTACTTTATTATTGCCTTTATTCATAGAGCCTGGTGTGATAGCAGGATGCTTTCTATCAGATGTGAGCACAGAGCACATTCCAGCTTTATCAGCTCCTGTCTCCTGTCAATGTTGTTGTAAATTCCTTTTGAAATGGGCTTTGTTTATCTGACTACTGCTTTTGCGAACCATACCAGCAGTGCACATGAACTCTGAATGAAAGCTCATGAGCATACTCTATGTTTGCAACTCTGTCTGCCATTCCTCTTTTCTTTCTTTCTTTCTTTCTTTCTTTCTTTCTTACCTTGTACCTTCCTTCTTTCACCCCTTCTTCTTCTTGTCTTTCTTCCTTGCCTTGCTTCTCTTTACTTCTCTTTCTTTCTTTTTTGCTTCTTTGTTCTTTCCACTTTCATTCTAGCATTCCTTTCTTTCTTGTCTTTTTCTTTCTTTCTTGCCTTCCTCCTTCTTGGTTGCTTTCTTTCCGCTTTTATTCTTGCGTCCCTCTCTCATTCTTGACTTCTTTCTTTCTTGCCTTCCTCGTTCTTTCTCTCATGACATCCTACTTTTTCCTTTCTTTTTTTCTTTCTGTTTTCCCTGCCTTCTTTTTTTCTCAAAGGCTAGATGCTTGCAGCCAATGCCAGACCAATGACCGTTTTTAAGTCTATGGGCCCGATGTAGGTAATTAGTATTTACCGATTCGTAAATACCGAATTTTACCGATTCGGTATTTACAAATCGGTAAATGCTATGTAGGTATATTTACCGAATTAATTAACGAATCGGTAACATTCGGTAATTACCGAATCGGTATTTACCGATTCGGTAATTGCCATTGATTCCTATGGGCCTTGAGGCCCATAGGAACCAATGGCAATTACCGAATCGGTAAATACCGATTCGGTAAAATTACCGAATTAACAAGGGGACAGGGTGTCACTTTGACACCCTGTTGCACCCCTGATTCAGGCTTGTGTGCCATGTGACACACATACACACATGGCACAGGTGTACATGCACAGATGTGCATGTACACAGGAATTCGTTATTTACCATCAAATAGTATTTGATGGTAAATAACGAATTCTTAAGGGCCTGTGGCACTGTTTTCAGTGCCACCTACATCCCATATTACCGATTCTGTAAATTTACCGATTCAGTAATTTACAGAATCAGTGAATTTACCGATTCGGTAAATTTACAGAATCGGTAATTTTTTGCCCCATACATCTGAAACTACAAATACCGGTCGGTAACGGCCGAAATCGGCCGTTACCGACCGGTATCTGGCCACCTACATCTGGCCCTATGTTAGCCAAGACATTTTGATTTTACTAAACTTATGCATATAGCATAGTTACTTATAGGGGTCTTAGTCACACTTTTTTCTATTTCTCACACTCATGCATGCATCAAGGGGCAATATTTCATAGTGATGTCCGCTGTAGGCTGACTTCACTATGATTTACTGCTTGCTGCCTTTTCAGAAGAAGCATATCCACACACAAAGTAGCTCCCTTCAGTGCCAGAGAGCGTTATGGCAATGAGTGCTTTTTTGAGCCCAAAATAATATTTTCCATCAAATCAATGTTTTTTAGATGGATGGGGGCCAGAAACCTTCCTGACCAATAATACTTTGCAAAAATCATAAAAAGACAAAAACAATTGCCAAAAAGCTGGCGGCCAACACCAGACAGAATTAGCTTTGCCAATGCTTGTTCCAAATTCTGTAAGTACACTATAGCCTACCTGCAGCCTATTTCCCGCCTTCCCAAAAACAGATTGTTATTTACCAACATTTGGGAGAAAAGAAATGGGAGATTTAGATAAACAATTGAAGGAATTTAATTACTCCCATTAAATTGCATTCAAGTGGAGGACATTTTAAGTAGGAAAAACCTAATATGGCACCATTTTGGCTTAAAAAGGGAACCACCTGCCCCAATCAATTTTGGCTTAAAAAATGAACCTCCTGCTTCAAAATGGAGTGTTGTTATGTATGCAGACTAGTAGAGGAATGCCACTTCTCTTTCTTTTCCCTCTGACAATAAAGCTATTTGATATTGTGTTGTACAAGTCCAAGCAGCTGATCATGAAATATTTTTTTTAAAGGCAACCTTACTTTTCATTTCAGACAGTGGCTTAAAGGCCATTAGGTCCGACTCCATTTTGAACAGGTCAAGATTCCATTGTCTATACTTTTTTCAGAATCATCATGTCTGGTTTGACAAAGGTGTCCTCTGTCCTCCTCTTTTGAAGAGCCTGTGAAAGTGTCAAGTGACATTGACTATGTAGGAAGGTGGATACCTGACTATGGTTACCCCAGATTTTTTGCCTTGTGTTTAGCTGGTTTTAGACTTAGTTGGCCTGGGATCCTGCTAATCAGGGCCTCAGGCTATCTGCTCTCTGTATAAAATGGACTCCATTTACCTTAGGTACATACCTAATTGGATATTGGGTCACTCTTATGAGTCCCTGTACAGTGTACCATAGGTACCCAGGGCATAGGTGCACCCAAGGCCTACCAGGGGCTGCAGCATATCTTTTGCCTCCCCTGGCTGGCCATCCAAACTGACACAACTGGCTAATCACTCAGCTGGGGCAAGGTAGTGTAATCACCCCTTGCTTAGGTATAGTATTCCTATATCTACCCTTATATCTAGACACATATACACCTGTAAGTCACTCCTATGGCAGCCTTAACAATCCTGGAGGCAGAGTTCTTGGTTTTATGTGGGATGAGGCTCTAGCATGAGCTGAGCCTGTCTGCAGCTTTCGGAACCATGTCCTTATAGCTGTTCTAGGATATTGCCATACCATATACATTTTTTAATGCATTATGAACCTCGCTGTTAAATGCTAACTTTGGTTTGGCTTTATCAAAACATGTAGTGTAATGTGTCATACGCTTTGGAATACTACCCCCTCGCCAGTTCTGGCGACGAGGGTAGCATTCCATCCTTCTAGAGGGAAAAGACATGTTACTTCCACTAATCCCGGTTAAAGTTAACCAGAGCCTCAGCATCACAAAATGGATGCTGCTGCCACAGACACAAGTCTGACCTCCTTCTGCTGGGAGTCCTTCCAGCGAGGGAGGCTTGGACAATAGGTTTCCTCACTTGGGAGGTGCTAGCACCACCCCAGACAGGCTATAGTGTATTGGGGCAGGGAGGGCTGAATGAAATGAGACACTGCCTGGGGCACACAAGGTGTCCCATGCATAGTCCAGTACGAACCGGTGCTGTGGCACTCCAGCCCCAGCTCTGGCGCGAAACTGGACAAACGGAAAGGGGTGTAACCACCCCCTTCCTGGGTCCCACCTGTAGGAGGGACCTAGCAGGTAATCCAGCCCCTAGATTTGGTATATAGGTAGGAGCTGAGTCCCAAGACTTTAGATTTTATCCTGACTGAAACTCTGATATGAAACTCTGGACCTTCGATGATCTACTTGTAAGAAGACGACTGAAGAATCTCCCTTGTGGTCAAGGAGTGACCACCCTGCACAAGCAGGCACAAACAAGCGATCAACGGTTTGCTTTGTCGACGCTCCTGCCGGAGCCCGAGCACAGAGCCTGACAAGACCCGGACTTCCAGACTTCCAACAGCCCGATCCACAGTCACAGCAGAGCTGAGACCCGTGGAGGCGACGAGAGACGTGGGACCGGTCCATCTTGGAAAGCCAGCGAATTGCTTTCCGTGCAACTTCTGAGGCACCCTCGAAGTTGTGCATTGGGGATTGAGAAGCCCCAGCCCCAGGAACCAACTGCACCGAAGATCAGCCCTCCAAACTCCACGAGTTCTGCGTGGGGCAATTCTGCATTTTTTTGCTCGACGCGTCTGTCTGGTCATTTGCCCGTTGGCTAGTGGCCTCTGTGATGACGAAACCTTCAATTTGCGATGCTGGTCTGGTTGCTCTAGACTGGCCCTTGCTCCCCTGAAAAGGAGCAGCCCATCAGACCTTGCTGGTCTCATTAAGAAGCCATCTTCCTTTTCCTTTTCTGCGTGGGTTGCCTTTGCCAAGGCTTGTTGACTCCAATCCGGAAGCCAACACCGCCGACAGCGAGATCCTTTGTGGGACAGTCCGTGCCCAGCTCCTGGTCATCGTCGACACCTCCTGGTCCACGAGGCTGCAGAGACAAGCTTCACGACATTACCTGATTGCTTCGCGACATCGCCTGGTTCCTTCCTGGTCACTGGCTAGTGACCCAGACTCTGTCCCCTCTGGTTTCAGGTACTCTTCATCCTCGATCCGTCCTTGGATCCAACCGGACACTTCTCTCCTGGTCGCCTGCAGCATCTTTCTCCAAGGCTCCATAGGAATCAGCGACAAAACCCGACACACTTTGACACCTATGCACCCGCTTCTTGTAAGTGAGGTAATGCGAGTATTTCGGTACTCCTGTGGGTATTGACTATCCTAGTGTGATAGTTTCAAGGAGCTTTTCCCTAGTCCATCCGGAAGTGTCCTAAAAGAACTAGTTTCCATTTCTTTCATTCCCATTCTAACTCTATGGTAACTTGCGTGTGTGCGTGTAAAGACACTGCACATGCATCCCGTGGGTCTCCTGCTCTCTATCCATTGGTAGTACAGTATAGACCCAGTGATTCCCCAGTCCTAGGCCTTTCCTTTGTTCGTGACGTGGTTCTTATACCACTATTTTAGTATATGGTTGAAGTGCCCCTAGGGCATTACTGTATTTTCTGCAACTTATTATATTTTTATTAAGTATCTTGTTATGTGTTTGTGCCTCTGACCTTATAAAGAGTTCAGAGGATTGTGTTAGAAATAAATACATATATATTTTGATATACAACCTGTGTGGTGTCCTTTCACTTGGTATTAAAGGGATTGCATATGGTAAAACAGATGGCTTCACATGCCCTCTTGAGTTTAGCCTAAGACTGCTTTGTCCATGCTACCACTAGGATAGCTGCTCTATAAGGTTGACTTTACAACCATCACCATAAGGGTTGTTTGGACTGGTGCAAGGTGCTCACTAGAATAGTGAACATCATATACCAGGCCAACTTCTCACAGACTAGACACCTGATGCAACATCAGTCTGGTACAAGTGCCTTGTTGTCTCTATTCCAAGGTCAAACAAGAACAATAGCCAAAACATTGTAGTCTAAATTGTATTTTTTACCTTATTTGTGTATGAGAATATGTCTTAGACTGGCATATTGATGCACTTTGGTTATGCTGACATTCCTGCGGTAATGTTGGAAATTCCCATCTTAGATAAGATTCAGTATAAAAGGCCTGTCACTACCATTTGTAAGCAGAGGTCCTTTGCCCCAGATTATCGCGTAAGTTACTGCTAACACAATCTTGACTGCCAGAGATGGTGCCGCATCACACTTTCTACTGAAAGCTGATATTGAGTCCAAGGCCGGAAAGACATAGATGATGCAACTATTGAGAAGAAAGAAACATGTTTATTTCTAATAACCACCGTCCCTGGATCCCTTATTAGGGACCAGGTAACCCAGATAACCCAAAAGCATTGACGCCCCTTCAACAATGTATTTGGTGGAGTTCTGCTGGGCTACAATAGCCTGTCTTTCGCATTCAGGCATTTGTGAATTGAACTAAATTAACTCGTGTACCCATGGGGGTGAAAACAAACTTTGTAGAGCTGACTCAAAGACTCAGTTTATTCAACAATAGAAGGTAAGCGAGAGCTTCCCGCGCTGTCAAGTTTCCCAGGTCCATACGTGATGTGCTGCTCCAGTCTTAGTTTTTTTCACTTTGAATTCTGAGACCTCTAATCCTGATAGAGAACACGAGATCTCAACTCCTAGAATTCAAAGAAAAGGGACTAGAGCCAAGATTGTAAAAGATTGTCACTCAATTGTGCTGCATGTTTTTTGCACATCTCCAGGTCAGTGCAATTTCTTCAGATTTTGAGGAACTGTCCCTCTGGAAGGATGTTAGGAAGAGCAAGTTGGTGAAAACGGTTATAGGATGGTAAAGAATTATGGGCCTTTGTTTACTTATACAGTTATGAAAAAATGCCACCATCTTTTGAGTATAGCAGCAGGTCTAGAAAAGAGAGCACGCCCTTGCTGTATTCACATGTGAATTTGAGATTGTTGTTTTGCCACTCTGAAAAGGCATTTAACTTCATCGGATCACTCTCCCAGATTACCAGGATATCATCTATGTATCTCTTCTATAATTTCAGGTTCATTTGGAAGGGTTTGTCGTCTAGATAAATGTGGGTGGTCTCAAAACTGTACGCGTAGAGATTTGGCATACTTGGAGCAAAAGTACTGAACGTTGACGTCCCAGTGGACCCCATAATTTAGACACTGTGGGTCATTTTCTATATCATCTGGCTTACTTTTATGAGGCTGGTATAAAGGTTTTTATAATTGGTATTCGCAGTGGGACTGTAGTTTTCGGTCCTCTTGCCGAGTCCGGTTCAGAACGCGTAATCGGCATCATGATTCGGATCGTAGTGTACTCGCTTGAGGGTAGACACATAGTGATTATATTAACACTGTTGCCTCCGGACAAGCCCCATTACCCAGGACTAGTCACCAGTCCTTATTACAAGGTTTGGAATATACTTCTTGACAGAAATTTGAGCAAACAATTTTAAATATGATAAATTGACCAGCCGGGTAGGAAGTATAACCTGCGGAGAAATTACTGATTTTAGGACTTAGGAGCCATACAGCCCTGAAGAAGTCGAGGGGTAATCCCCTTACGACTAAACACTTGTTGGCTGGGCGTTGTTGGATTAAAGACAAAGATAAGACAAACAAAACATTACTCCTCTTTCTTCTTTTTGTACCTAATGTACGAGGGACTTTCATTTGATATTAGAGCGTGTGCATAGGATAAAAATGTGTAACATTTATGAAATGTCGATCCAAATGTTGGAATTGCACTTCTCTCCCAGAGCTAATGTTGTATTGGAATGTCATAATTTTTTCACAAGAGTACAGAGAGATGATGAAGATATTGTTTCCTATGTAGCTACTTTAAGGGGTTTAGCCCTAACGTGTAGATTTGAACAGTTGAATGGCTCCTTGATAGGGGACCAGACTGTGCGTTGTACTAGCAGCAACAGAATAAAAGAGAAACTTTTAATGAGAGAACATACGCTAGAGGAAGCTATACAGATAGCAAATGGAATGGAACATACAGCCATATAGTAAATGGGGATAGAAAGTACACCGTGTAAAACAAGACTAAATCGAAATTGTAGAAAGTAAAATGGAGAAGAAAAAAACCATAGAAGTGAACAATGATTAAAAAAAATACAAACAGGAAGGGAAAATGCTCCTATCAGAGACATTACGTGTTTTTGTTGTGGTTCACCGGGGCATATTGCTTCTAGTTTAAATTTTCTTGCTAGAAGTGCACTGTGTAGAAACTGTGGAAAGAGGGGGCATTTTGCGAAAGTGTGTAGGACCACCATGTCAGAAAGGAAAAGAATTCAAGAGGTTTATGACGTATTTGAAATTGTCCGTGAAATCTGAATTGACAATTGAGGAAGACCATAAAAACGTAGGTATGGTGTGAGATGTTCCATGTGAGAAAATGGAGAGTGTGGATAAGTTGGATAAACCACACCTGGATGTAGGAGACCCTAATTAACACTCATATAACATCCAACAGCCTTTTTAATGCTAACAGTGACCCAGTTATTAACATATAATTTACCCTCGGGTACTGGGATCCCTGTAGAGCTTTTAAATTCTCACCTTTACGTCACTACACTGCACACTCAGAAACATACCTGCTCCGCTGTATTCAGGCGTCGAAGCACACCCGGGACACACTCGGTGTCACTGGGTGGGCCCGATGATGAAGCATGCCACCAACCAGGTTGGTGGGTGAGATCTTCATGAACAAAAAAAAGGGTTTCTACCCTGTCTTACAGTCTTGAGTCCATGTAAATTCACAAATAGGCTAGTCCTTTTTGATCTCACATAAGTTGGATAAACCACATTGTGGAGTCTCTTTTGAAGGGATGGAGATATGGAGTTTTAGAGGATTCAAGAAGCCTTTACACTCTTCTTTTTTTTGTAACAGATCTTATGTGGAGAAATGGCCTATGGGAAGTGGAATAGCATTAAGTAATCCTCATACATGAGCTGTAGGCTATGCAGGCAAAATGATAAAAATCATAGGGATGAGTTGGATGACTATTAGGTTTAAGAACTAGGCTGTGAGGGGAAGAGTTTATGTTACAGATTTCAGTTCAGATCTTTTGGGGTGGTGCCACCAAAAGGATATGAATATTATAATAGATCCTAATGCTAAAGAACCTGTAAGTGTGACTGAGAAAGCAAAGGTTAGGGAAGTGAGTGATTGTGCCGAGATGGTGACAAAGTATCCTAAGGTATTTACCTCACATTTGGGCTTGTTTTTTTTTTTTTTTTGTAAAACAATTTTTATTGCAGAGAAAATGGCACTCATACAGTATACACACCAACATAAACTCCAGCATAAGTGCAGTCACTGTCCGAATATCGTTGGTATACACAGCCTTTGGACCCACATCCCGGAGGCTGGGCGGCGATCCAACATGTAGCTTGGAGCAGGTGGTTCATGTAGAAAGAGCCCATTTTTACAACATTCTCCGCTTTTATATTGCCAAGATCAACCGTTCCCCCTCGCTCTATCGTTGCGTAGAGCCTCTCATCCTCCAAATAAACAATCCAACTTTACTCCCTTCCCCCCTCCCCCCCCATCCCCCTGGTGTCTAAGCCTACGTGTTCAGTGTAGAATCTCGGGCAAACCTGTGTGGTTAGGATTGTGGTAACAATACTTAGGTGCTTGTGTCAGGTGGCAGTGCAGGGCCTGGTACCTCCTCCCTCGGGGCCTCCCGTAGTGCTACTCCCTCCTCCTCATCACTCAACACCATACTATCCCTGAGCGCCTGGACCAGGGTTTCCCATGCTAGCGCCGCTTCCTGAGCCTTTTCATTTGCCGTCCGCCGGGCCAATTGGTATCTAAGTGTGCTTTCCGCCGCTGCCCATTTCAGAAATTCGTTCAGCCACTTTTGGTGTGTCGGAGCGGCCTTCGATTTCCAACCCCTAGTGAGCTCCCTCTTCGCGATCATAAGGCCCATATCAATAAATTTACTTGACAGCTTCGTTTTGCGCGTGTGTGGAAACCAATGTAGGAGGACGACCGCGCTATCATAGTGCAGTGCTCTATCCGTGACCTCGTTTAAGGCGTCCCCAACCCCCTCCCAGTACTCCTGGATGCGCGGGCAGTTCCTGAGCATGTGTTGCAAGTCAGCGCCAACTAGCGTGCATCTGGGGCATGCTGCATCTACTGCGCCAAAATATCTCGCTATCTTATTCGGAGTGAGGTAGGCCCTGTGTAGGATATAGAGGTGTATTAATTGGAAACGGGCGTTTCTGGTGCTTTTCCTAGCTCGCTGAAGCAGTTGGGACCATGTTGTGTCTGGGATTTCCCTCTGTAAGTCCTCTTCCCACTGTGCTTTGAGACGTGTTAGTGGTGATATGTGTTCCGTATGCATTCTGGAGTAAAGACATGTAACCGCTTTCCTCGTACCTGCTGACATCATCGTATATTGGCATGTCAATGACGTCTCAGGTTCCATCAGGCCCTCTCCCCAGTGTGCTTGAAGCGCCCGCACCACCGCAGCATGCACCAAGTAGTCACCCCGTGGCAGATCATAGCGTTCCTGCAGAGTACGGAACTCCATTAGCACCCCATCCGAGTATAAGTCCCCCACCATCTGAAGACCCGCCCCTTCCCACAGTTGGAGGTTCGACCAGTCTCCCCCATGTGGAAGTGCCGTCAGCATCCCCAATGGTATCTCTGGGGCATATGGGTGACCAGGGCCTGCACGCTTTTGCATGCGATTCCAACAGGACCTCAGTGTCTTTTCCTCCTGGGTCAGTCCACTCAGTAATAATTTCTGCTGGAGGGCTACATAAGCCAGCACATGGCGGGGGGTGCCCGCGTCCCTCTCATGGTCCGGTCCCCGGTACACTCTTGCCACTTCCTGCGTAAAGAATTGCAGCTGTGCCGCCAGGTAATAGAGCTCAAAGTCTGGGACCGCTAACCCCCCCTGATCCTTGGGGCGCATGAGAGTCGCCAGCGCTATGCGCCGCCTGCCGCCACCCCATAGAAAAGCTATAATGCTGGACTTCAGGCGCTTGAACACTTCTCCCGGTACCCAGACCGGCAAGGTCCTAAAAAAGTATAATAGTCTCGGTAGGGCGATCATTTTGAGGAGGGACACTCGCCCCGTCATAGACAGGGGGAGGGTAGCCCAGAAAGCCATATTGCCCTTCAATCCTCGGATACAGCGCCCGATGTTCCCATCCAACAAATTGGCGGGATCGTGGTATATGTAGGTCCCAAGGTAGTGCAGGCAATCAGGTTCCCAGCGCACTCTGCTGTTGGTCGCCGGGCGTGTCTCCCCTTTCCGGAGCGGCAATAAGCATGTCTTCTCCCAATTCACCTTTAAGCCTGAGAGCGCACCGAATCTCTGTAGGAGATCCTCTGCACCCATAACCGCCTCATCAGCGTTATCCGAGAACAGCAAAAGGTCGTCCGCTTATAACGATATATGGTGGTAGGTCCCTCGCTCTTCCAGTCCGAGGTACGCATCACCCCGTCTGGCCAGCATTGCAAATGGTTCCATGGCCAGTGCAAACAATAACGGAGAGAGCGCGCAACCCTGCCTCGTCCCCCGGTTCACATCATAGCGGTCTGATATCAGAGCTCCCACTCTCACCCTCGCACCCGCCCGCGCATAGAGCACTGTGGTCCATTTTATATAACCATCACCGAGACCGAATCTCCGCATCACCGCATATAGATAGTCCCATTCCAGGCTGTCGAAGGCCTTTTCAATGTCAACTGACAACACTACTGGGGCTAATGCCGTTTGTGGGGGGTCCGCCAGCAGCCTGAGCAGCCGCCGAATATTGTGGGCTGTGTTCCTGGTTGGGATAAAGCCCGACTGGTCCCTATGTATCAGGCCTGTCATATGAGCGATCAATCTCCCGGCATTTGGGCTTGTTAACGGGGTTTTCTCATAAGATAATTCTGAAAAGTAATGCCAAACCTGTAATCCACAAAATTAGAAATGTTCCACACATGATGATTGAATCATTACGCCAAGAATTGGACAATTTATTAAAACAAGAGCACATTGACCCAATTGAGGCTTCAGAGTGGTTGGCTCCGATTGTAATAGCTCCTAAAGAGGCTGAGTAAATTTGTCTTGTATAGATTTAAGAGACCTTAATAAAAACATATGGGTTGATAGGAAACCCCTTCTGAATATATCTGAAATGTTATCTACTGTGGAGGGGTGGCACATTTTTAGTGTGCTAAACATATCAGCTGCCTTTCACCAAAATAACTTGCATGTTGAGTCAAGACATTTGACTTCCTTTGCAGCACCTATGGGTGCATTCAGATACAGGAGGATGCCTTTTGGTTTGGCATCGGCATCTACTGTATTTCATACAGTAATGAAGAATATTTTTGGAGACATGAAACAGGTGTGGTGTTTTCCAGATGATATTTTGGTTGTTGGGAAGGATGTACATGACCATGATAAATTCTTTCAAGAAGTAATTGAGCGATTAGAGAGCATGGATTGACTATAAAAATTGATAAGTGCCAATAAAGAAAGAACCAGTGGATTATCTGGGTCATGAAATAAGTTTGAATGGTATGAGACCACAGAAAAATATTGTAAAGCCTGTAGCCATGGCTCCTGGATCATCGAATAAAAAGAAAAAAGATCTTTCCTAGGATTGGGAGAGTATTGTGCCAAATATGTAAGAAGTTACTCAGAGATAGTGGAACCTTTACGAAGGATAATGAGGAAAAATATAATGTTTGTCTGGAGTGAGGAGTATGAGCAAGCTTTTGGAGTGATTAAGAAGAATATCAGTGAGGCGTCCATGTTGGGAGATTTTGACTTAACGGGGAGAAGTCATCTCACCATGGATGTCAGTGGTGTAGGTATAGGATCAGTGCGGGTTCAAATTGTGAATGGGGAAGAACGTATCATAGGATTTGCATTCAGAAGATTGCAGGGGGCAGAATGTTCATATTCACTAATTGAGAGGGAAGTCTCGGCCTGTTGTTGAGGAATAAATCATTTCAGATTTTATGTGTGGGGTCTTCCGTTTAAAGTACGCATGGATCCCAAACCATTGACTTATGTATTTAAAGGAGGGAGAGGTTTGGAAGGAAGTATGACTCCACGCATATCACGATGGTTGTTGTCCATATGGTATGTAGTTTTGAGGTGGAATATGTAAAGGCCAGTAGAAATATAATTGCTGATTATTTGTCAAGGACGCCAACAGGAGATGAATGTGAGGAAACGTGTAATGTTGTGTAAGATGGAGATGGAGATGGAGATGGAGGTGAAATGGCCAGGTGTATTGAGGAATGGAATATTGCACTGGAACAGGATTCCATATCAAAAAGTGTTGAGGTGAAGATTGTTCAAGGTTGGAGTCAAGATGATGGAGTGGATAAGGAAATTAGAGAATACTTTAAAGTGAAAGATGAGTTGAGTGTGAGTGAAGGGAAAGTGAGAAGGAGACGACAGTTAGTACCACCAAATAGAGTTCGTTAACGGATCATGGATATCGCTCATGAGGGGCATCCTGGATGCAGTATGACTGAGCAGAGAGTTACAAAGTCGTTTTGGTGGCCTATCATGGATAGCAATATAGAGGTACTGGTGAAGGATTGTCACATATGTGCTAACAGCAAGAAGTCTGAGGTGGTAGGACAGCCTCCTTTAGTTTGCACAGAGTTTCCTCCGAAACCTTTGGAAAGGTTAGTAATAGAATTATTGGACCTGTAGAGCAACTGGGTTCCAGAGACAAATCTATTCTTGTTTTAGTAGACTATCACTCTATATGGTTTGTAGTGGAGACAATGGGTGAAATGAACACTACTAATGTGATAAGATTCTTGGAGAAGGTTTTCTTGGAGGAAGGTCTATCTTGAACAATGGAGTGTGTTAGATCTGGCCTCGTTGGTGTGGGTTTCCCCTGTATTTTGGCCTTTGCCTCCTGTGTTTTTACAGTTTGTTGGACTTTGTTTTTACTGGTCTAGATGGTTTGGGCACTTTGTCACTGCTGTTCAGTGCCAAAGTGCAAGTGCTCCCTCTGTAAATTGTAGCCATGGATTAGTGTTTCCATAATTGGCTTATCTGGTTACTGTTAAGTCCTTAGTCCAGTGCACTGTGTGTGCCCAGGGCCTGTAAACCTGCAGCACTCATTGTGCCACCCACCCAAGCAGCCTTGCAAAAGGGTCTCAGGCCTGCCATTGCAGTGTCTGTGTGCAGTCTGGTACTGCCATGTCAACCTGGCAAGGGCACCCACTTGCCAGACCCTAACCGTCCCTTTTCTTACATGTGGATCATCCCTCAGGTAGGCCCAAGGTACCCCTGTGGGCAGGGTGCAGTGAGTGTATGTGAAAGGTAGGACATGTCCTGATGTGAGTGGCATGTTCTGAAAATGAAATACGGACAATTTTGTTTTTCACTATTGAAAGGCTATCTGTCCCATAACATAGAGTGGGTCTTCATTTATAGCATTGTTGTAGTTCTATCTAGGACCCTACATTCGATAGTCCTGATTTATGCCCTTATGTGGTTATAATAAATAATATCCTTATAAAGGCATAAGAATCATATCCATATTTAGTCATAGCCCATGCTGTCCAAATTAAGCAAGGCTACTTCCCCAGGCTCCTAGAAAGTACAACGAGTTCTGTAAACAAACCAAACCTCCAGCAACCTGGGAATTCCCCATTGCTTTTGTTTTGATTTCGTCCTAGAACTCCTTTGAGCACTCTAAGAACAGCCAGTTCTTAGTGACATCTTCATTGACGTCTTATGTCCAACCTTACGTCAAAACCCAACACCTTTTAGGTATAAATATACCAACGTTGCCTTAAGCAAACACACGGTGGTGGTTTTGGAGCATAGCGGCTATCTACTTGCCCGAGAGCCCAGCTGATGCGAGAGCCCACGGACGCCGCCCCTCCCCTTTGACGCACTGAGAGAGACGCTGTCTTTTCTCCTGCCGAGAAATCCAGCTCCGGTGTTTCCAGATACCCTCGCGGGTTACTGGGATATCGAGTCCTGAGAGAGAGATACAAGACCTCCTTCATTCTAAGAACCAAGGTACGGAGCTGACTAAACCCTTAAGAGAATTCTTGATTCAGATTCCTTGGCAAAACCAACTTAACTTAAACTGCTACTTACTTACTCCTTCCCACGTATTAGGCTTAGGTCAGGTACACCGGGGTAGGCGTATTTAGAAGCACCAGTTGAGTACGTTAGTCAATGTATATTTGTATGTATATATTTTATCTATTTTAAGTATCATATGGCTAAGAAACCATATCAATGCTTTTACAGTATTATTTCATAATACTCCTTTTACTGTACGCACTTTACTTTATGCTAAGTATTGCAATCGTGGCAATTCATTTCTCTTGTATGAGAAAGAAGACTGCTCAATAAATAACACCTTTTATTGAAAACGCCCGTCTCTCTTTTCTCTACACTCTGGTGAAACTAAGTATGCACACTTGACTGAGTGAAATAGCTGTCTATTGTTTTCACACGACTCTAGAGATACACTCTTATTTTGAGGGAGCAAAGTTGTCATGTTTTATGGTTGTCAGAAGCTAATCCCTTCTTGTCTATCCAGGGAGGTTAAACTCCTCCTCGTTTATTCGAGAAAGTTTCTAGTGACCTCTGAGCTAGCTGGCAAACCTTAAGTCTAATATAGTCAGTAGAGACCTAGTCGACCTCAGTCCTACGTCTACACTGCTGACTATATTATTCCAATGCGCAGAGCCTATTGGGAATATAGGAACTACACTACATGGCGCCCAACGTTTGGTAAGGCGATTAATCTAACGCAAGACGTTAGAGTAACTCAGTCGTGCTTTTTCACACAGACCCTTTTCCCGTAAATACTCCAAAAGACGTCTGGAGTGGGTAAAAGGTTCAAATCCGCCGGAACTTAGTAGGAAGAGATTCCTATGTAAAGTTTTTGGTTTAGTCAACGTTGAAGGATACAGTGTTCCAAAATATTGTGCACCTAATCTTTATTTCCTTGAAACCTGATCTGCAACCAAAAAACCTTCTGTCAGTAAAATGCCTGACGGAGACGAAGAAAGAGATGCTACAGCGTCTCAATTGTTGTTGGATGACACAACTATCCAACAGAATGACCCGAATGTTATACTCATTCCGGTCAACTTAAGAAGAACTATAACTATTAAATTTATAGAAAATGGACTGACATCACGAGGTGGTATAGTCATATTCGTGATAGAGGCCCATGAATATCGGCAGACAGAGGTATTCTATTCATGGATACACTTTCCAGCAGCAAATGCTGTGACACACGACTTCCACTATTACAAAATAGAGGAACCTCCGGATGAATACACTCCTTTCGAGGAGATTGAAATCCCACTTAATTACCAAGAGCACCTGCTCTGGTTTAAAGGCGCCCTAAAACATAACAATCACATCACCAGGCTCGGTCCACTAGGTAGACCAGGAGCAACATGGCAGGTTCTAGCCAACTACAGACCACATCCAGACATCGAAAAAATGTCAGTACCAGAACTTTTAGCCCAGCTAAAACAACTGATTAAAATACATAGACAATTAGTCCAATATGTAATGCGGACTACAACAGTCCAACCAGCAATTAACATTCCACAGCTGACCCCTCATCAGGGGAACACAAACAAAATAACACCACAGAACATACAATCCTGTCTTGGTAAAACACCCGCAAAACGGGAACAAATTCCATTCTGGTTAGCACAAAAAATCACTCAAATAGAGGCAGTATTTCCAGATACTACACCTACTGAGAAACACAGAATTCTGACTATCTGTCTTCCAATGGGGATCGCACCACATGTGGAGGACTGTGACACTTGGGGCACAGTCTTTGCTTCCATTTACACAAAAACACATGGTGTTCAGTCCATAGCGGTAATACCAGATGTACTAAGACAGATTCAAAATGAATACGGTCCAGAACCTGCTTTAACTCTGGGTATGAAATTACTGAAAGACTTCAAGCAGGTCTCGGCTATATTATTAGCCAACATAAAAGGAGAAGCAGCATCTTCGGCGATCCGCCAGAAATTGAAAGAAACAGATATAGCAGAACAGCCATTTGAACTTGCCAGAATCATAGAAAAATTCTATGAAGAACTAGGTAGAGATAGTTTGGGTGGGAAACCAGTAAAACCCCAACTAACTGAAAATCCTGAAAAAATATTTGTTAAAAATAATCTAAACACTCCAAAAAAGAACTGGGATGGAAATAAACAATCCACTCCAGGGGTGGGGAATTCATATCGCCCGACGCCCAGGACATATTGTTTGCTGACAGGGACAACAAGTAATTATGTTTTTATTGTCCGTTGGACAAGTAGGCTCCACTTCCTGCAGCAGAAACCTTTCCTAGAAAAGAACTTCCTTCTAACCTGCTTCCAAATGCGTGCTGCGTTTATTGGCATAACTTTCTACGATTTAATAATCCTTTGATTCACTGACAATACCCAGAAGTGCTTCCCTCCTTTCTGAGCACAGCGCAAGGCACGCACTGACATCTCTTTGAACATTGCGGGGCAGGCCTGCCTTACGCTTTTGGAAAAGGAAAAAAAAAACCTCTCTGCTTACACGGTTTCATTCAGAGTGCAGGCTGTAACTCACAACTGCACGCTGAAAGCATTTAGGCCAGTCACTGTTGCTTGTAAGCAGAATGCACAAGTACTTCATTTCACAATAATCCTGTGTTTCCAAGTCTCTGCACTCCCCAAAACCTGCCTCGTGGCCCCATCATTCAGAGGTCATTGCCCTTGTGCCTTTGGTGTAAAGCACACGGCCTATCACCACCAGCTGCCGAGATCACGGCTGCTCCCCAACACTGTGGCTATTACTGTGATCGGAGCTATTATCAGATCATTCTCAGCCCACAAGATAAGAGGCCGCAAAAGCGTAGTAACATATAAATGCTAAAGTTGCATTTGTAAAGTTGAATTTTCTGTAAACTATGACGGGCAACAAAATATTGTGCCCAGCCCCACATCAAAAAAGTGTTGTCAAAATCCACTTTTTGATGTAGGGCCTTGCACAATATTCTAACATTAAGTTTATGGAAAATTCATCTTTACAAATGCAACTTAAGCATTTATATTTATATTTTTAACACGCTGTTGCTGCCTCTCTTACCTAGTGGACTGAACTCTGATAAAATACCACTCTAAACCTATTTGTGCGTGTGTTTGTGACCATGGGTGCATTATTTTATAGGATTTTGACAACACTTTTTAATGTTTTAGTGAATTGAAAGCTCGTGCGGTGCTAAAGCTAAATCTACTGATTAAGGGCCCCCCACCAATAAAACCTGGGGCATAGTGAACCTCTCCCTATAGCAGCTACAGCAGAGGTGAGTTTTTTATGGGCCTCTCATCTACAACTTGGCAAAGAGATGATTAACTAAAAGAAAATAGAAGATGGGTTGCTAGAAAAGGGAGAGAAGGATGGAAGAGGGGCAAAGGATAGATGAGTGGGTGAATGTATGGGTGGATGAAAGGATGGATGGACGAGTGGATAAAAGGAAGAATGGATGGTTGGGTGAAATGATGGACGAGTGGATAAAAGGATGAATGGATGGTTGGGTGAAAGGATGGATGAGTGGGTGAAAGGGTGGATGGGTGTGTGAAACGATGGATGGATGGATCGATTAGTGGATAAAATGATTGCAGAGTAAATAAAAGTCGGAATGAATAAAAGGATTTCTAGTAATATAAAATCTGAAAGGATAGGTGTAGAGCAAAGTAAATGAAAATCTGAGAGGATGGATGCATGGCAAAGTAAATTAAAATCTGAGAGGATGGATGAATAAATGAATGGCAAAAGGAACAATTGATGGTTGAAAGGCGTTATTGTTTGAAGGGTAAGTCAAATGATGGATGCATGGGTGGATGGATGCGTGCATAGATAGTGGATGGGTGCGTGCATAGATAGTGGATGGGTGAACAGATGGGTAGATGTATGGAATGGCCGATGGATGGAATGGGAAGAAAGAATGAATGATAGAATGAATGACTGAATGTAAAGATGAAATGGTGGACATGAGCAGACAGATGTAGCATTAAAGAATAATGGATAGATGCTTGGATTGAAGTGACAAAGGAGTTTTAGGGAGATATGAGCTCACTTACATCACTTACTTGGTGCTGTCAGAGCATTGGTCAAAGTGGGGGGTATTTTAACTTTCTGGCTACTCCCTTGAATAAAACCATCAAAGGGCTGTTCCTTTTACTTAGTAGCAGAGTATGACTGTAAATCACACACCATAATCTCCTTTTTTTTATAAGAACCCCATCTTCGCATCCCTCAGCACGTAGAGGATACTACCTGTCAAAATGGAATAAGCTATGCAAGCGTGGGCTGTGCATACCTTGATTTGTGCACTATACTGAAGATGCTAGGAACAATGGTAATGCAAGGCTCAACTATGTCTTACATGTGATCCACATGGTACCTGAGCTACACTGCATATGATCTTTACAGTGACCTGTGCAGGACATGAGCTGTAAAATAGGTATGAACAGTGCTGTGCATCATTCATGTAAGGGTAAGGGATAGTGCATGAGGGAATTGTTACATAGAAGGTGTAAAGTGTATGAGCTGCACTACAGAGGATACAAGTTGTTCTAGAGATGAGGTGTGTCATGCCCGTGGGTTGTGCAGGAGCTATGCAGAACACTAGCTGTGTGGAGTTTGAGCTTTACTTTGCATGAAGTCTGCATGGTATGACTTGGAGAGGCAACTAAGTAAATTGCTGTGAAAGGCATGACCTTTCTTCTTAACATCTTCAATGACAAGTCAGTGCCTGCTGTAACCATAGTACCTTAATATTTTTTCAATGGCCAGTCTTCGGGGTTTTCTAACGGATGCATTTTTCTTGCTGGCTTCCTCAAATCCCCCCATCGCCTCTGAAACAAATTGGTAGTTTCTCAGGGAAATAATATAGTGACAAATTTGCATTTGCTTGCTAGATGTATGGTCGCCCACAGTTTATTCCGCATGTCGGGATGCTAATGTTTAAAACAAAGTTGTGTAACATGTTCATGGGTCAATTGCATTAAAGTTAGGTCGAGCAGAGAATTCAAGTCAGATATATTCAAACACAGTCAGCAGGAATCTCAGCTTGCATTACTGACAGGGGATCCAATAAAAGCAAGTGTGCATTGTCTGCAACATTTACAAGTTGTGGCTATGTGTATAGCTTCCAGAAGACTCCTTTATAATGTGCAAGTGTATAAAGAAGAATGGAAGCAATATTGGAGATTTTATTTTGAAAACGGACAATGTACCCCAAACAATGTGCTCCTTGAAAAAGGGATTAAGAGAGCAAAATATTTGCAACTTAAAAATGGTTGTAGTGTGCAGAAAGCTACAATGTAGAGTTTGAAAACATTAATTACCATTGCACTAAGGAATCATTTAATACATGAGCTTTGGTGCATGTCAATATTTTAAAAACAAAATAAAGGCAAATCAACGTAAAACTACTTTGAAAAAAATGAGAGATGGGGCTACTTCCAAGTGACTACTTTGTCAAACAACGTACTTTGCCCTTCTAAAGTATATGTTTTGCTGGTATATACCCTATGTCCATCTGCCTACCCTGACATTTCCAATGCTGTATTGGGTGTTTTGATTGGCACTGTGGTTCCTGAGATTACCCGCCTCAAAGGTTTGGGTTCTCTCTCTTTATTATATTAGTATGGAAGTAAATACATGAAAAAAAGTTCCATTGGGACAATAGAACACCAAACGCTGATTGCAGTTTTGTGGATATGTTCTTATATTTCCCATGTTAGGGACCGTTGTCTCTAATAATATAGTAAAATGAGCCCTGGCATAATCAGAAAGGCTGCTTTCCAAGCTCTTACATGAGAATGCGGTCATACATTGAAACCTCATTGTTTGGTATCAAATGGGACAAGTTGATTTTTTTACAGGACAAGAAGATTTCTTAAACATTTTGTCCTTTGGACAAGAAGATATTTTATAAAATTCCACACCCCTGCACTCCCAGAGAAAAACGATTTCAGTCCAGAGGAAGGTCTCCTCGACGGAGAGAAAGATCTCCGGACCAAGGAAACAAGTCTCCCCAGAGGGAGCCCTCTGAGAAAAGATACAACCTTAGAAATAGGGATAATTTAAGAAAACCTGATAGATATCAAGATATTGATACACGTCCCTCTCGATCTTTTCAGACTTCCTCACAGAAATCGGAAAGAAGAGGACGGTCAGAACACAAGGAAGAGCACGTCAAGTCCAAAGACAAGGAACCTGCTCAACAAAGTAAAAAGTTACAATTTCCAAGAAAGAAGGTAGCCAGTATTAAAATAATTAAACATGCCGAGGATACTGAGGACACAACTGAAAAACGGAGAGTGGGCCCAGACAATGCTAGACAGCGCAGCAGAAGTGACAATAGCTCGCAAGATCTTGATGAATCTTCTGGAGACAGTGGACATGAATGAATACATTCAGGTGGAAACTGCAGATACCAGAGTTAGCAAACCTCATGAAATATACGAAATAACACTGCGTATAGAGGGAGATAAGACTAGGAAAGTAAGAGGTCTCTTTTGGGATAACCTTTTCGAAAGGCTATGACATCCTTTTAGCTGAGAAAGACTGGCCACCAGAGTTTGTCAGGGAGTGCCCTCATGGCGAAGAAATGATTATGCCTGCCTTCTCAGATCATGTTCCAATTCATAGAAAATATACATATGCAAGAAAATGGGCAGTAGCCCAAGCTCCTGCATTATACAAAAATCATGTAGGATGGGATGAGGACTCTCCTTCTCACAAAATCCAGTTAAAATGTCAACCAACTGCACAAAGGCAGTACCCAATTAAACAAGAAACTAAAAAGCAAGTCAGGGAGATCTTAGATCAACTTGAATACCAAGGGGTGATTGAAACATGCACCTCTCAAATGAACAATCCTTTGTTTCCTGTCTCCAAGCCAGATGATTCATATTGTCTAGTTTTGGACTACAGACATCTTAACTCATGTTGCAAAACATTTGCAGTACAAAACTCACACAGTGCAGCACTAATGAATAACATCGTGCGGAAAAAATACAAAACGACATTAGACATCTCTAATGGATTATTTTGTCAAAACATTGCACCTGAAAGCAGGTATTTGACCGCTTTCTCAATAATGGGATCACAGAAATTTCTGTCGACTCCCACAGGGATTCAAGAATAGCCCAGGATTATTCTCAGCAAGAGTAACAGAGTTAATACAAATATATGATGATGAGGCATTATCTTATGTCGATGACATCTATCTTACAGATGATGACCTGGAGACTCACTTGAAAAGAATGAACACCATAGTACTTGGTTTCGCAGCTGAGGGTTACAAATTCAACTTTAAAAAGTCATGAATTGCCCATCTAACTGTCCTGTTTTTAGGATATGAATTATCAAGTGAAGGCAAAAGCCTAGCAGACAACTTCTTAGAGGAGTGCGCTGTACTCCAAGCACCTAAAACGCTGAGGAACTTACAATCAATACTAGGTTTCCTGAATTTCGGAAGAACATACATTCTAAATTATGCAGAGAGGGTTAAACCTCTCTATGAATTAATAAAACCTGATTTCAAACCAATCAATTGGACTCAGAAACACACAGAAATTTTAAGATCATTGCAAACAGACATGTTAGCTAAAACTAAATTACAAACACGTGAAAAAATATGCAACCTTGTAATCCGAGTCATCCCAGGAAGATACGGATTCACGTACCTGACCTCTAATGAGGGAGAAACGGTACCAATAGCTTACAAATCACACTTGTACACACAAGCTGAAAAAACATTCAGTCTTACGGAAAATATTGTAAATGCGGTTCAAACTGCTGTAGCAAAAGAAAGAGCCCAAGCACAAGGCAAAAGGATAACTGTTTTAACAGCAGAATCAGCCTTTGAGGCATTAACAAGCCCACGCAATTTGAATAATGTGGCATTAGATCCAAAATGGATACAATGGGAAAATTCTCTTGCTGCAACAGATGTGAAATACTATTTTGACCCGGAAATGAGAAAATTAAAAGATCTAAGATATGAAAAAGAATATCCTCTGCCAATCGAAATTCTGCCTCTACAGCTTTACGCCTGTGTAATATATACAGACGGATCAGCACAACCCGCAGTTGGTGGTAAGCAAGCTTACTGTGCTGCGTGCGCGGCTGTTAAATGCCGGTGGCACGGAGGTAAATTGAGACCACTGGTAACTATGTGTCAATCTATAAAAGATAGTTCAGCTCAACGAACTGAACTACTAGCTTTAAAGATGGCGCTCGATATTGCCGATCGCGAATTCCCTACACTAATAGTGTGCGATTCGCATTACTGCGTCAAATCTTACAATAATGACTTGCAGAACTGGGTTCAAAACGATTACAAAGATGACACAGGTGCCACAATAAAGCATAAAAAGCTTTGGGAACAGGTAGTTCTTTTGCAGAAAGAACTACGAACGACTCACGTGATACATACACTGAGTCATCAGCGTGATGGCGTTCGCGCTGCAGGGAATTCATTGGCTAACACAGCCACAGCGGAAGCAACTAATCCGGCTTCCGTAGCCACAAAAAAGCGTTCAGAAAAATACATAGACGGGGAAACCATGCTGGCGGTAAAAACGTCTTCTAAAGGCGACTGTGCCGCACTGCCTCTGAACTATCCACTCACTTATACATACATAATTGATGCAAACTCCGTTCCTTTTGCTCGAATCCCTGGAGTGGGGGATAGAGTGATTCCAAACACGAACAGGAGAATCTTCTTGATTCAAGAAGCACATATGGGATTAGGTCTAAGGCACCAGGAGATCATGAAATCTCTGAAAGAATTACAATCAGAATACTGGTGGCCGGGGATGAGCCTGCAAAATTACAAATTTGCTATGGGCTGTCCAAACTGCAACAGAGATCGCAGTGGCGAACCGACCGGAGTATTGCCAGGACCCTTCTTTTAGAAAGCATAAGGCTATCTATACGCAAAAATCCAATAGGAGAAATGCGTCCCATTTATGTTTAAGACTAGATTCACTAAAAATGTAGACACCAGCGCTCGGCTGACGCCAGAACTGTTATAAAAGATTTGCGAGTCCATATCGGCACATACGCAATTGGCATGCTATATTCTGACCAGGGTCCTGCTTTTAGCTCTCGAGCTTATAAGGAGGCCATGACCAGCATGGGCATTGCATTGCGGTACTCTTGTCCCTTCCATCCTGAGGGAAATGGGATTGTGGAAAGACAAAACCGGGACATAAAGCAATCTATAACGGCGAGGGTATTAGGTTCGGGTGATGGGTGGGTCCAACATTTAACAAGTGTCCAACGTAGTCTTAATAATCTGCCAAGAAATTCTCTGAAAGGTTTCAGTCCGTACGAACTATTGTTCGGGACTAGAATGCATATTCAGGACCTCGATAGTCAGACTTCAGTGGTAGAAGAAAAATGCTTTGATATCAAAGATTGTTTGGCTATTTTACAGGACTTAAATGAAACAAGAAAAGGCCTGAGCAACGTAAAGTTAAAACAGCAGCCAACAGCCACTGAAGATAAACCACCTGTCCCAGGAAGGCCTGCCTGGATTCCAAAGATTGGGGATCTGGTCAGAGAGAAGATCGCGGTGAAGAAGGAATTTGGGCCTTCTTACAGAAAAGCAGTACCTGTCTTAGCTATCAGCGGAACGAGATCAGTTGTACTACCGCCCCTTGCTGGTAAAAAGGAGAACCAAGTTGTATCCATCGACCTGGTAAAACCACAATCATGTGGCCAATAATAAGTAGTAGGCCCAGTGGACTCCCAAGAAATACCAGAGTACCAAAACTTGCTACAATACAAGAGGTTCAAACTGAGAGACTAATCACATTTGATAAACCTGCAGTGAATAAAAAAGGACTTTGCAACAATGCCATGGAACTTGTGCCTCTTGAAACCCAAATTGCAACAGTTCGTCAAGAAATACCAGTCTACAACGATGTAGACTCAGACTATGCTAATGAAACAAAAAATGAAAAAGCAACTAAAAATCCTGAAGCGATTCCAACAATTGACAGAACTGCATCTGGCTACTTCATCAATTTAGATAACTTTTCTGAAGACCCAAGCGAGCCTGAAGAAACGCCAGCAACAAGACAGAGTAACTGAACTCTTTCATCAACTCAAAGAAACCTATCTGATTTCTCCATGAATTGAATTTTGGATTGTGTTAGGTGTACTTTTCCTCCTGCTTTGGCTCATCATGGTTCTTTGTTTGGGAAAATTCATTGAAGGAAAATACAGTACAATGGACACAGCAAGTCAGAACATCAACTTGGTCCTAAACCCTCACAAGTCATCTCACATCGAGAAAAGAGAACTATCATCAGTGAATGTCACAGCCAATCCAATACCCGGTGGGGTAGCATGGGACAATACGGATTATGAAATCTATGGCCCGGTTGAGCTCTTGAAATATCCACATCAGTTCAAGGTTTCATTAAGTGACTTTGTAAAACAGAGTACATTCTCTGATGATTGGGACTTTGAAAGTATTAATGATATGATGTCAGATTTAGTAATGTCAGCAAAATTTACAGAACATGATTACTTACAGGGTTCATCAAATTATGAAGAAATGTATTGTTATAATCACTTTGCACATCACTATTTGCATAAATCTGCTCAGCCTAGAAATGTTTTTAATTATAATCAATGGGAACATTGTGCAACTCCACCTCAAAGCAGTTTGAAAACATTTTACGAGAAATTCCCATACTTCTCAGGGTTTAACACAAGTGATGCAGAAACGTTTTATTTCAAACTGTTAAATAAGACAGGGGTAAAAACAATGCTGACTAATATTAAATTGATCTATTCGGAAACATTTTATGAAAAAATGATTACATTTGGTTTTGATTTCTGGAAAAACAACATTGAAACAAAAACCATCTGGGGTACCAAAGATTGGCAGGTCCAAGGTTTAGAAACATTATTTAGAGCCTGCATGATCCCAGAACAAATAATATTCTTGAATGACACCATTCAGCAGACTACTTGTCTTGGCCTAGCCAAGATAAAAGATTTAAATAAACCGTCTATCCCAAAGCCAACACCTGACAGTAATAGCACTACAGATGTTGAGATTGACGTATCCCATATTTTTAACCAAAACAGAACACATCCTGATTGGAAAAAATGGTTGATCGGGCCCACAGACACAAATAACTGTCAAGATAGATTCCTGAACAAATTACAGGGGTTAAAAATGACCAGGCCAGACCCAAGATACTCCCAGAGACAACATCCAGCGATAGTCACAACATACAGTGTAGGGAAACTCTGCCTCGAATGCCTACAGAAATCCACACTGGCTGAAATTAAGCAACAATTGACTTTACTTAAAGACGGTGCTGACTTGCGTGATTTCATTCTGGGACCACGCAAACAGCGTCAAAAACGTTTCATAGTGGCCGGTATATACGCTGCGTACAACGAAGCTTGGAAATTAATGTAAATTGAAACAGCAGAAAAAATACGAGAAATTGATTGTATTAATTTGGAAAAATCACTTTCTGTTGTGGACAATGGGTTAATGACTCTGTCCTCCAGAATATATTCACTGGACAGTATTGTATCCTCT
This sequence comes from Lissotriton helveticus, assembly GCF_964261635.1. NCBI lineage: Eukaryota > Metazoa > Chordata > Amphibia > Caudata > Salamandridae > Lissotriton > Lissotriton helveticus. Next base: position 774,989,425 of record NC_136072.1, read on the forward strand.
GCTATTGATATAATAGAGCAGGACTTACTAATGTTACAACATGGTCAGTCCCAATTACGTTCTATTGTACAGCTTGGCTGGACGTTGCAAAATCTGCGTTCAGGCTACGTGCCCTGGCGTTTAATCAACACAACGTCATTATTCTCTATCTTTAACCTTACTGATACACAAATCAGTTTGGCACAAAAAGGAGCAGACTATACGATTCTGAGCATTGAAAAACTTGAGAGATTACCATTGACAATGTCAGAAAGACCTGTCATTGAATGGATAATACACGGAATAATCACAATTCCGATAACAACTTTCCAATTTAAATACTGCCAAGAGTATATACCAGCGGGCCAGTATGAAAGGTTGGGTAAAGGGTACATCAAGTCATCATGGAAATTGCCTTACACACACACATGTTACAGTGAAAAGAAACAGAATGTATTTCTTAGTGGTAACAATTGTAAATGATCACTAAGCGGTATACTTCTGTGTCAAGGTATTAACCTGCATGGGGCCTGTGAGGGGACTTCAAATAACGTTTCATGTCACCAGCACGGCACACCTGCTACACGAATAGAGCCATTCTTTAGACGGCTTTCTAACGGGAGCTATATTCTAATAGTGGACCACAGCTGTTGTGGCATGGTGCCAGGGAAAGCCTATCTCGTCAGCGTGAGTTCCATGGTCACTTGCTGTATGCAAGTATTGTATCCAAACAGCACTCCAGATACGGAGGCAACAATTTGGCCTTCTTTGAATATCTCTTCTATTCGAATTGATACTTTAAGCAGAATAAAGTCTGTTCTTTTTTCAGACAACTGTGCCCTTAACGTCATCAAAAGAAACGTATGATCTGCAAGTTGCAAGGACAACGGCAGAGATACATAGCCTTTTATCAACAAATTGCCCCGTGCATTTCGCAGAAATGCTAAGCCAAATCCTAAATATGTCAGATACCAGTGGCATCCCACATGTATTTAAGACAATTTTTTCGGGACTGTTAACACCCTTTAAAACAGTTCTGGGCATTTTTCCTAATTTTGTCCATTCTGTCTTTGGCAGCCTACCACTTCTTTTGGGACTCGTAGCAGGAATTTTATTTTTGATCCTTCTGCTCCGATATGGCAAGCCAAGTCGCAGACAAGACTCCAGCAACGATGGAAGAAACGATCCTAGCTATACGCTATCGGGACCGCATAACTAAAGTCCTTGGATTAGCCCGGCTAAGAGATCTGAATATGACCTGGTTTCTTTCATTCAGACCCATTTGGCAGAATTGCATCTTACCTGTGCTTCGATGTATGCTATGCGGAGAAGAATGCGTGTTGGACGTCTGTCTTACACTACCATCAGCAGTACCATTGGATACAGATACTTTGCTAAGTCCAGTAACGGCTCATGCATCGTGTTGTCCCCAGCGGCTACCCATTCTGATGACGGCATTCGTTGAGACTTCACCACTACGATTAGGGGGTAGTGAAGTACGAGGTGAGAGCAGCATCACCCAGGTACGACCTTCTGTGAGCATTGCTGATCCTGACATCGATGATAGCAATCATTCTCACGACTGTACTGTTGCGGCAATTTCAAACTTGGTCGAACTTTCACCTGAAGCCGTAGACCAATTTTTTGAGAGTCTGTCTGAAATGATGTTCTCCCCTGAACAGAAAGAATAAAATGTTTAAGCAATGAGCACACAGCGTTCCCTGAACTCTGAATTCGGCCTTCAGCTTTGATAAACAAAAGCTACTGAAAACATTTGGAACTAATTTTTTTTCCCCCTGAAAGCGAAATTATTTTTTTTCCACTTCCAAAATATTTACCTTTTTCTGGCACATGTACTCTGCTTAAAGTAGAACTATTCTTAGAGAACAGAGCTTCTATTTTAGGAACTCTAGAGACAATATATTAACTCAGCCTCTAGCACACATACAAGCATTTGTATTATTATGTGATGGAATGGTCTCGACCTTCTCTTCTGTATTAAGAGCCATTTCATGTGTAAATTTTCGCAATTCATTCAGCTGATATATATATATGCATTTTTTAACTGAATGATACCACTGCTTGATGAGCGTACAGTACCAATACTCATTTTCGTGTATTTACCATATACCATTTCAATTTGCAAAATTATGTATTTTGGGGGGGGTTGGAAAACACATGCATCATTATATGTTTATATGTTTACTATTGCTTAGTTTTAAGTAATGAGGGACATTAGATCGTGGAGTGGGTGTTGTAGTTCTATCTAGGACCCTAAATTCGATAGTCCTGATTTATGCCCTTATGTGGTTATAATAAATAATATCCTTATAAAGGCATAAGAATCATATCCATATTTAGTCATAGCCCATGCTGTCCAAATTAAGCAAGGCTACTTCCCCAGGCTCCTAGAAAGTACAACGAGTTCTGTAAACAAAAAAAACCTCCAGCAACCTGGGAATTCCCCATTGCTTTTGTTTTGATTTCGTCCTAGAACTCCTCTGAGCACTCTAAGAACGGCCAGTTCTTAGTGACATCTTCATTGACGTTTTATGTCCAACCTTACATCAAAACCCGGCACCTTTTAGGTATAAATATACCAACGTTGCCTTAAGCAAACACACGGTGGTGGTTTTGGAGCAGAGCGGCTATCTACTTGCCCGAGAGCCCAGCTGATGCGAGAGCCCACGGACGCCGCACCTCCCCTTTGACGCACTGAGAGAGACGCTGTCTTTTATCCTGCCGAGAAATCCAGCTCCGGTGTTTCCAGATACCCTCGCTGGTTACTGGGATATCGAGTCCTGAGAGAGGGATACAAGACCTCCTTCATTCTAAGAACCAAGGTACGGAGCTGACTAAACCCTTAAGAGAATTCTTGATTCAGATTCCTTGGCAAAACCAATGTAACTTAAACTGCTACTTACTTACTCCTTCCCACGTATTAGGCTTAGGTCAGGTACACCGGGGTAGGCGTATTTAGAAGCACCAGTTGAGTACGTTAGTCAATGTATATTTGTATGTATATATTTTATCTATTTTAAGTATCATATGGCTAAGAAACCATATCCATGCTTTTACAGTATTATTTCATAATACTCCTTTTACAGTACGCACTTTACTTTATGCTAAGTATTGCAATCGTGGCAATTCATTTCTCTTGTATGAGAAAGAAGACTGCTCAATAAATAACACCTTTTATTGAAAACGCCTGTCTCTCTTTTCTCTACACCTGGTGAAACTAAGTATGCACACTTGACTGAGTGAAATAGCTGTCTATTGTTTTCACACGACTCTAGAGATACACTCTTATTCTGAGGGAGCAAAGTTGTCATGTTTTATGGTTGTCAGAAGCTAATCCCTTCTTGTCTATCCAGGGAGGTTAAACTTCTCCTCGTTTATTCGAGAAAGTTTCTAGTGACCTCTGAGCTAGCTGGCAAACCTTAAGTCTAATATAGTCAGTAGAGACCTAGTCGACCTCAGTCCTACGTCTACACTGCTGAATATATTATTCCAATGCGCAGAGCCTATTGGGAATATAGGAACTACACTACAGCATCTTATGCATATAACTTCCCATTGGGACAAGATAGGAAGGTAAAGTTTAGTATGCCTGAACTCAGAATATCAAGATGCAGCTTTTAGTGGGGATGATTTTTACATTCTGTGTTTGAAAATACGACTTTTAGAAAGTAGATATGTCCTTGCTTAGCCACCCTGTGTGCCTCTGCTAGATTTGTGTATTGACTGTCTGATTTGGAGTGACTGGGGCTGGGGATATGCATTCTGTTCAGATAGCCATTTGGGAGGGGGGTTTGAGGTGTGTCCCGCTTTTCCAAGGTGAGTCAGGGCTCAGCTGAATAGACCTGTGCTGCATTCAGAGTAGGGGGAGGAGATTTCTTTCACAGCTGAATGGGCCTGGTCCGCCTTGGACAATGCTGTCTCCATCTCCTGCCAGGAAGCTGTGCCAGATAGGACAGAACTGGTTCTGGCTGGGCAAAGAGCATCTCTGCCACCAGAGAATAAAGGAATTTGTGCTAAAAAAAAGTGGAACCCAGACCCCTGAACTTTAGAATACTTCTGGGATTCAAGAGGAACCTTTGCCAAGGAGAAGAGCTGGAGAAACTGAAGGAGAAGTACTGCCCCTTTGCTGTGTGCTGTCTGGGATTGGCATACAGTGGCTGTTTCTGCCAAGGAAAGGATAAGGACTTTGCTGTGGGCTGTGTCCCCTGCTTGAGGAAGATCTCCAATGGCGTGAAGTAGAGCTTGCCTCTGTTCTGGAGTCTGAGGGACACAAAGACTTCACCCCCAGACCCTCTGAACTTATTTGCTGGGAGTTCTCACCTGCCAAGAGATGCCTGCCAGTGTTCTGGGCCTCTGGAGGTTGTTTCTGGGGCTGGGACTTGCAGAAGATTAAGGAACTGTGAAAATGAAGAATCTCCGCTGCATCACTGCAGCTGAAGAATTGATGCAACACCTGCCAGAGCAAAGAACCGACGCATCACCTTTCCTGTGTGTAAGGAACCGACGCATCGCCTTCCCTGAGACCCCTTTTTGCTTGTGTATTTGATGCATCCAAGGTGCTTTGTATTGAAAGTGTTGCATCCACCATTTTCTATGAACAGAACTATTTCTACATTTTAAAAGTCATATTTTGATTACTGTATCATGGATTTTTGTCGTTTTGGTCTTGTGTGGTTTAGATAATGATTACTTTTTTTTTTAGCTGGTGTGGTGTCCGTTTGTAGTGTTTTCACTCTATTACTGTATGTGTGCACAAATGCTTTACACACTGACTCTGGGATAAGCCTGTCTGCTCGTGCCAAGCTACCAAGTGGGTGAGCAGGGATCATTTTAGAAGTTTATCCCCCTTACCCTGACTAGGAAGAAGGGTCCCTATTTGGACAAAGGTGCAAACCATTGCCAACTAGAGACCCCTGTTTCTAACAGAGTGCAATTTGTTTTCAAGGAAATTATGAATTATTTGAGAAGGATGGGAATTGCACATGAAAGAGTGGCTCTTTTTTGACCACAAACAATTGGATTGGTAGAGAGGATCAATCACCTTGCAATGGAGAATACTCAATTATCCCTTGTGAATGGGTTGTCACACTAGTTGAGAAGGATGATGTGGTTGCATAGAATTACCTCTCATTCTGCAACGGGTGTTCCTTCATTCATGTCTTTTCAGGGTAGGGAGCCAGGTAAAAAAGAGTGTCCTGTGTGGTTGAGCAATAAAGATAGAGTTTGGATCGATTGGGAGGAATTAAAGAAGAAAGACAAAAGAAAATGGAAGAAACATACAAAGTCAGGAAGGGTGTGAAGAAGCTGTGGGTTGAAGTGGGAGATTGGGTAGTAGTGCGTAAGAATTAATGGGTTTGCAAGGGAGAAGGCAGGTACGGGGGACCTTTCCAAGTTAAGGATGTTAAGAAGAGTGTGGTGGGATTAGAAAACGACACCACACCACACGGAGCATGAGAAACATATGTAAAGTTCATAAGCCATAGGTTCCCATGTAGAATGTTTGTGACAATTAGGAATGTTTCTTTTTGACAATTTATCGCAGATGTTGTCAAAGACATGCGTTTGTAATTATTTCCTATATTTTGTTTAATATTTTATTTAGTGTTGTTAACTCTCTGCATATTTTCTTTATTGTGTAACGGAGGAGATGTGTGGAGATGTCATAGGCTAGTTGACTAAGTGACTTTAGAATCCTTCCATGAAAGAATAATTGTGGGGATAGCAGTTGCTGGAAACTGTTGAGGGGAAGAACATGTTTTCCCTTATGCTGGAGATGTACCAGATGGATTAAAATAAAGGAGGAAGGACGCTTGTAAGAGACTCCACTTATTTCAGTGAGTCATGGAGTGCATAGATGTATTCAATTATTTACTGTTTATTCAGAGTGCAATTTCCCAACAGGTGTCCTGGCGCTAAGGCAAACATGTGTACTGCCTACCAATCAAAGATACTTAAATTGAAATAAAAAGAAAAAAATTCCAACCTTTATGAAATTTTAATAGATCAGGTTTGAAATGAGGATGATTAGGCAATTTCTTTCAGGCTTGAGCCATGACGACCAAAAAATCCTTGACCCCTGAACGAGCTCTGCAAACTTTAGGTATAATAAGCATACTGGCCGATGTGGAGCAAAGCAGCCTATATCTTTGAAACATATTTGACATTTAAGAACCGTAAATAGCTGGATAAAATACTTTATTAGACATGCAGAGGCTTTAAACTGACATTTCATCTTAATGGGCAGCCATGGAAGCTTTCTAATAAGGGGATATATACTATCAAATTTTCTTTTCCAAAAAATCAACCCACATGATGCATTTTATATGACTAGCAGTCTCCTCATCAGATACTCAGATAACCAAAAATATAGGGCATTGCAATAATCCAATCTGCTAAGTGCCAATGTTTTCACCAGCAACTGCTTAGATTCACGAATGATGAATTGAGTGATCTTCTTAAGAAGCCTCAGATGTAAAAAAGAAGTAAACATCAATTTATTAATATGTAACTCATAGGAGAGTCTACTATTGAATAGTACTCCTAAGTTTTGAGCTGATGAGGTGGGTACCAGGCATTGACCCAAGGAATTTAGCCACCACATAGGGGAACAGATAGAAAAAGTCCCAAAAATCAGGACTTCTGTGATATCCGAATTTAGACACAGAGAGTCGTTGTTCATCCAGTTACCCACATTAATCATACAGCTCTGAACGGTTCCTGAATAACAATTCGCTGTCCACCCGGATGATTACCTGGGTGCCATCTGCATACCCGTCAAATTGAATTCCAGAAAATACAATAAGATGTGCAAGAGGAGCCACAGGAATAATGAAAAACGTAGAACTGAGGGCAGAACACTGGGGAGCACCACATAAGATATCCTTAAACTCTGAAAGAAAGGAAGCTAACTGCACAGCATGTCTTCTATTCTTCAGTAAGGATTCAAACCAAGCCAATGGCTTATCTCTCAGTCCAATAGAGCTGAGTCTTTCCAATAAAATAGCATGCAAAACTGTGTGGTACGCAGCCGACTGGTCAAGAAGTATTAGTGCAGCTGAGTTCCCCGTATCCAGCATCATCCGTATATCATTGGTGGTGGCTGTTAACACTGTTTCCAACAAAAACTAAATCGGATTGATACTTATTATACACACCGTTTTCTTCACAGTGTGCAGCTTTCTGCTCGTTAACCCATCTTTCCAACATTTTTGCAATGAATGGAAGAAGAGAAAAAAAGGACGATAGTTTGAAAAACCATTAGGATATAATGCGTCTTTTTTCAAAAGAGGCGGAATAAGTGCATTTTTGCAAAAACGCTGGAACAATTCATTTTTTCTAAGGAATTAGTGCACATTCTAGTCATCCATGGAGAAAGAAAATATGCCATCTCTTTTATGACCCTAATAGGGCAAGGGTTAAGAGGAGAACCTGACTTGATCTGAGAAATTATAGCTATAACTTACTCCTTCATGATAGGACAGAACTCATATCATCCCTTTTGTCCAGTGGCAGCCAACTGTGGGCCTTCTTTTTGAGTCCCAGTGGGTGTGAAGTTTTACAGGATGAAGACATTCTTGGACTAAAAAAACGACAGAATCTGGCAGACCTTTGAGTTGGAGATACTTTCAGGTGATGATGAGTACTTTAGTTAGAGTGGTGAAACTGAAAACAATTCTCTAGTAGGACTGCTTGCCAATATTATTTTTTATTATGATAATAATTCTACCTACCGACTTTCAACATTATTTTATCAGTTTTAAGGTCTGCCTTGTAGGCCTCCCTTCTGTCTTCAGATTAACCCTGTCTCCATAACCACTCCTCTCTTTTGCACTTCCTTTTAGCCGGCATTAATTCCAAGGTGTACCAGGGAGCCAACAGTGTTTTATGAAAAGAGGTTCTGCAATTAAGAGGCAGCACTGTGTCTAAGGCCCCCAATTCAGGAGTTAAATTAATCGACAGACAAATCTATACTAACTGTTGGTTGAATATTATACCTAGATTCCTCTAGACAATCTCTTAACTTTGACTCATCAAATTTAGACCAATCATTGTAATGCATGCTAATAGGTGGACTTAGGAAGGTACAGAAGAATTGCTTGCCTAGGCTCATTTGTGGCCTGAGAGGCAATTTCAGCCACAATACTTACTTCTACATACTTTTTCATTTAGTGACTCCGCTGTGGCATCTTGGCCACATGCTGTGGATCCTCCTTCTCCATCCGAGGTAGTCTGGAAACCTAAAGTCTTGTTTGACTCCAAGTTGATCTTGGTTCTCCAGGACTCCAAAGTGGCCTCTACCTGTATCTGCTAGGTCTGCATTCTGAAAATAATCCTCTCCTATACTGAATACCATTTACAAATATATGTGATAACTGCTTTACTCTAGTCAAGGCTGTACTACGCCATTTCTGTATATCTGGGGTTACTCCACCCATTTACTGCGATCTGCAGCGCATCAACTCTGAATGATTAAGAGGTCTTCTTGCACTCTATGAGGCTGGTGGTGGTGGTGGCTACCTGGTTAGAGATGGTGTCTTGGGCTTATACAGTATTGGAGTGGTTTCCATTCTAGGATGGTGGCCAGGATTTGACTTTGCGTCTGTTCAAGACTCATTTTTGGTAGCAAGGCATGGACTGTCAGATTTTGGAGTGTGTCGTTAGTTGCAAGATCTGCAAGGAGGGTGAGAAGTGACTCAAGGTTGGAAAACAAGTGGTCATGAGTCACATCTCCAATCCTTGTAAAGCTTGGCACAGTGTCTGCATTGATTTTATTGGTCCCATGTCAGAGTTGGACGAAGATTGCAGGTTTGCTTTGGTTGTGGTGGATGGGTTTTCCAGGTAACTCTCGTTGTGTTTTATCTTTTAGAGAAATCACTACTATATCCACCTTTGTGAGTCTTAACAAAATCTTCTTGGAAGAGGGTACCTCTTTCTTTCCTTATCACTGATTTTGGCACCCAGTTAGTTTACCAAGACATGGAAGCCTTTCTCAAGAAACATGGTATCACTCATCATCGCACTGCTTTATACAACCCCCAAGATAACAACATAGTAGAGAGGGCACACAGAATGGTGAAATGCTGGTATAGATGTTAAGAAAGCTGTACATGATCTAGTTCGGGCCTATCGCTCTATCACTCAGGAAGCCACATCCAAGTCTCCCTTTGAGATCATGAGAGGCAGGCCTAAGGGAAGTAAGCTAGTATCTTCTTGGTTCAAGGAGTTGGTATCGAGAGGTGGCTCTCAGAGCCCTGAGTTGATGAATGCTGTGATTTCTAAGGGAAGAGTGGTAGAAGGCGACTAGGTCAAAATCAGGTCTGGTCACACTATTGGGGGGGGGGTCCAGATTTAAAGGACCGTACAAAGTTTTGCATGCCTTTGACTATTATTTCATGGTGGAGAATGGCAAGTGCTGGAATTGGCGCAGTGTTGCCTTATATCAAAGAGGAGGGGTTTGTGAGAGAAAAGAGGAGAGGGAGTGTGATGGCTACATGTTCATGGATGACGTGAAGTTTGGTCACTGTGAACAATCAGAAAGAGTTCTTACCAAGGACAATCAGGTCTGCCTCCAGCTAAAAAACAATGCACATTGGACTGACTTTGAGCTAATGTCGGAAAATGAGGTCTTCAGTATAATTTCAAACCTAAAACCTTCTTCCCACACTATGGACCCCCTCCCATCCACAGTTATAAAAGAACTCAACCCCACCATTTCCCCATTTCTGGACAAAAATCATCAACACCTCTCTCATCTCAGGCTGTGTCCCAGACTCTCTTCAACTAGGACAAATCACACCCATTCTCAAGAATCCAGAGGCCGACCCTAATGATCTTAACACCCTCAGACCCATCTCCAACCTCCCATTCCTTGCAAAAACATTGGAGAAATGCGTTCTCCACCGACTCAACAAACACATTGATGAGTGCAACCTCCTTGTCACCTTTCAATCAGGATTCAGGAAAGGCTGTAACACTGAAACAGCTATGCTCAACATCTCTGAAGATGTTCACAAGGCTTTAGATGAAGGTGATGCCTGCCTACTCCTCCTTATTGACGTATCTGCGACATTTGACACAGTGAATCATCCAGCTCTTCTGGGGACCTTGAGGAAGCGCTTCAGCATTAATGGCACAGCACTAAAATGGTTCACCTCTTTCCTTCAACACCGCTCGCAACAAATTAAAATTAACTCCTGTTTCTCGAAGACAACAAAAGTCACACTTGCGTTCCCGCAAGGCTTGATCCTCTCACCATCCCTATACAATCTCTTCATGGAGCCCCTCACAATCATCTTGAAAAAACTGGAGTCAGTTACCACCTTTACCTTGATGACACCCAAATCTATTACAAAATCAAATCACCCAGCGACATCCGACACCTCAATGTCATTCTAACCGAGAACCAAACTTGGTTCAACGCTAACCACTTAAAGTTCAACCCAGATAAAACAGAACAAATCCTATTCTCTCCAAAAAGTAACCACCGTCCAATCCAAGAGTGGCTCAAGAATCTGGTTGCCCTAAACTGCCCCCTCGTCCTATCCAACTCAGTTAAGTCTCTAGGCATTATCCTTGACAAGAACCTATCAATGGAGGCCCACATCAAAAACTCTGCAAAAGGTTCGCTTTTCTCACTAAAACACCTCAAGAAACTGAAACCTTTTCTTCCCCATGATGACCTCAAGACAGTAGTTCAATCCCTAGTTCTCTCTAAAATCGACTACGGGAACGCCATCCTAACAGGGACTTCAAAAGCTCACCTAGCCCCACCAAGGGCCGTGCTGAACATGGCCGCTCGACTCAAATCTGGAGTAAAAACATTTGAACACACCACTCCAGCTTTCAACTCCCTCAACTGGCTTCCCATGGAAGGGAGGTGTATTCACAAGCTGGCCTGCATCACACACAAAACCCTTCATTCTCCAGCAGCCAACTACCTAAACAACAAACTGGTAAGAGCAGGAAAATTCAGAACTCTGAGAAGCTCCAACTCACTCCTTCTTATCCCTCCGAAACTGAAAAAGAAAACCACTCAGTACCAATGGTTTTCTGGCAACGCTCCCAGGATGTGGAACTCTCTCCCTAGTGTCCACAGATGCAACCCCTACTTCTCCTGTTTCAAAAGAAACCTGAAACTCCATCTCCTTAACAAATACTTTCCTGACCAACGTCATCAAAGCTAGACTTCAATATCTGAGTTGACTCCTCTCTCTCTTGACATTCAAGGATATTTGGTGACCGGACTATGTTAGCCACCTTTGTTTTTTTTCTCTCCCTCCCCTGCACGGTTTACCTATTTTTCATGTTGTATTTTTTATCTCTGTTTTGCTTCCTTACTGCCTTCCTACTATGTAATGCAATTTTCTTCTGTTTTTACAGTGTGTATGTAAAGCGCTCTGATACCCACGGGTCAAGCTAGTGCTATATAAAACTTTTAAAATAAATAAATAAAATAGTTGTAAATCAAAACGATTGGCATTGCCAACGCTTGTTATTAAAGGTGCAGATTAATAGCAGAATAATTTTCAATCGTATTGCTTCTAACTGGATCAAACCCTTTTAATCAATCACACATCTTTTGCTGTCACATATGATCACATCAGGTGCAATAAAAACCACAATGCTGTATCTGTGTGCAATCGCGGACATGCATATGTTGTAAAATCCTGACAAACAAACTGAAAATTGGTAAACAAAGGGGCAGGGTCACCATTCTGGACATGCAATGATAATTATTTCATGAGCCTACAGCCCTGACACGGAAGCAATTGAGGGTACACTGTCTAAAAAAGTCATCCTTTTGAAATAACTTTGCAAAAACACACTTTAAACTGGTCTCTTTTGCATCAGTAGAAACCGATTTTTTTAAAAATAAAGATTCTTTTTATTTAACAGTCCCTCGGCACACCATTGCAGTTTTTATGTATACAGAGAGGGTATAATACAGTCAGTGAATTGAGAGGATGGTTACATATTGAGAGGCCACCCCACTTGGACAAGTCCATCCCGTGATGTCCCCATCCTTCACCCAAGTCCTCTTCCCTTTTGCAACGCCCATTTCCAATTATTACCTAACTAGAAATTGATTTCTAGTTGTCAGTGCACTTAAACCTCTTTTCAAAGATATTATAAATAGCATATAAATAAAGTAAAGTCCACAAAAACATATGTATTCTAACTGTTTTATTTCAGGTTTGACCTATAAATTTAAAACAAACAATTCGTCAGTCCATTCTCTCATATTGGATCGGAGGATAGCTGCGGCCCCATGGTATGAAGTGTGAATCTGGTCTTCACTGCTTGAAGTGTTAGCTTACCAAACAGAATTCAGGTTCAGTTGCTCTCCCTTATCCATTCAATAGGTTTTTTTTTCACCCACTCTTAACTAATCACTTAATTTGTTGTCCCAGTCCTCCTTGTGCCAGCTACACTAACACCTGAGCATGCACACATTTAATTTAGGAAATATGTTAGTGGTAGGGTTGCCACCTGACCAGTGATCAACTAATACCACTGGTATTTTAATGTCTCGGACAGTACAAAAATAAGCAAAATCACCAGAAGCCAATATTTTTAGCCTTTATCTGCACATACTTCAAATAGCAAATATGAATAGAAGTCACTCTTAACTGTGTTCTAGAGCAGCATTAATGGACCATGACTAATAATTAAAGTAAACAAAGACCAAACTCTTCTCATCCTTTATCTTTTTCATCCAACCAACAGGCTCTCTGACTTTTCCCAAACCTCTTTTAATCTGAACTCTGAAATAATCCTTTCTAAACTTTTCCCTCCTTCATCCATCCTCTATACTATTCATCCAACTAACAGACTCACATATCTACCTCTTCCACCACTCCTGATAACAATTTATATATTTCCCCTACTAATCAACACTAATCAAACTTTGGGTTCCATAGTAGCATGCTACTCGCCAAAAGGCGCTTCATGGCCATGTCAGGGGTAGTAAACGCTATATAAATACAATTACAAATTCATGACTAATAATTAAAGTAAATATATCAACAAAGGGAGAGGGACTGAGGGTGCTTAAAGGTCCAGCATACGTGCCCCCGGCGAGACAAGTGAATTTAACAGAGTATGCAGTTCCTGATGGGGAAGGCAGCGAAGAGGAAGCAAGGAAGGTCTGCACCCTGAACCTATGGTGGAGACAGTGTGTCTCCCAATTTAGTGTCATGCTTCATAATAGGGCATGCTCCTCATCAGGTCGTCGCTGCAATGCCTGATGGGCAACCTATGGGGGGCTCTGTTAGATTTGGGGGTCTCTAGTTGGCAGAGGCAGGTACCTTTGAAGAAATAGGGACCCTTGCTTCTAATCAGGGTAAGGGGGTACACTCCTAAAATAACCCCTGCTCACCCCCTTGGTAGCTTGGCTCGAGCAGGCAGGGTTATCTCAGAGGCAGTGTATAAAGCATTTGTGAACACATACAGTAACCCAGTGACAACACTACAGATGGACACCACACAAGTTGTAGTATAAAAATAAGTATTTTTTAGAGACTTAACACAAAACCACAAACGACAAAAATCCTCAATACTGTACTTTAAAAATTGTAGAAATAGCTTAGTTCTCTTTAGGTGGTAAATGCGTCACTTTAAGTTCAATGTACCTTTGTATGTGTAACGCTTTACAATGAAAGAGTTGCAGGGAAGGTGATGCGTCGGTTCCTTACATGCTGCGTAGGGGACGGTGGTAGGTCGGTTCTTCTCTGCATGGGGAGGTGATGCGTCAGTTTCTTATTGCGCTTCCGTGGCTATGCGACCCGCAACGCCGTGATGCTCTGAAGATCCGGTGCAATGAAACAAAATGCATCTTCTTCTTGATGCGTCAACGATGCGTACACGCCTGACGGCTGTGTGGCGACTCAACAATTCTTCTGAGCCGCATCAGGCCCTGCGACGCGCTTCTCCGGTGATGCGATGGCGTCTGCTGTGACAGCGGCGACACCCTTCTTCAGTGATGCGACGACAGCGGCTGCGATGGCGACACGCTTCTCTGGTGATGTGCTGGCATCTGCTGCGACGGCGACACTCTTCTCCAGTGATGCTTGGTGCTTCTGCGATGCGGCAGCTGCGACACCCTTATTAAGTGATGCGGCGGTGACTCGCTTCTTCTTCGTGAGTCGCGCTTCCAGCTCTTTGCGACACGCAGTCCCTCAGAAGGCCCAGCACAACAGCACAACAGCATGCACTTCAAAAGAACTCCGGGGAGCTAGTTGGTGAAGTCTGTTGTCCCTGACCCTTCAGCAGGAGGTTAGCTCAATTTCCAAGACCTTGGAGATCCTTTATAAGTTCATGAAAGTAGCACAAAGTTCCTTTCTCCTTTCTTTGGCAGCGAGCAACCACTGCAGGCCAATCCCTCAAACAGCACTCAGCTTCGGGATAGTCTTCTCCTTTAGTTTCTCTCTGGTTCCTCTCCTCAGCAAAGGTTTTTCTTGTTTCCCAAAAGTGATCTAAAGTTCTGGGGTCTGGGTCCCCATATTTATACTAGCAAATCCTTTGTCCTCTGAAGACAGAGGGTCCTGTACCCAGTCCAAACCAGTTCTGTGCAGACCTGGAGCACTTTGTTGACAGGACTCCTTCTTTCCTTTGACAGTGTGGGCCAGGGACATCAGACGCACCACAGGAGGTGGAGCCAGCATTGTGGAATCCAGGCACAGCCCTATTCAGGTCCCAGGTGCAACTCCTCCCACCCATCTACATGCAGATAGCTCTATTCAGCCATGTGCTTACTCACCCTGTCTCCTGGAATCCCCCAGCTCCTGTCACTCAAACTCCAGACAAGGAATACACAACCTAGCAGAGGCAGGCTTGGACAGTTAGGCAAGAAAATACCTCCTTTCTAAAAGTGTTATTGAGTTGCTGAGATAGGTCTCTATTAGGCTGTTCATTTCTGCCCTCAGGATGAAAAAACAAATCTTACCACTGCAATGCCTTCACAGAGACCCGTTATAGTTCTTACAGTCTCATCATTCCAGAACTGTAGCATTTTCATTGTTATGTACAACTAAGTCCAAGTTATTGCTTATTTGGCTTATTCAGCTAACAACAATTGACAAAGCTAATAGTCCTGGCTTGTTGTGTG
This sequence comes from Lissotriton helveticus, assembly GCF_964261635.1. Classification (NCBI taxonomy): domain Eukaryota; kingdom Metazoa; phylum Chordata; class Amphibia; order Caudata; family Salamandridae; genus Lissotriton; species Lissotriton helveticus. The sequence continues at coordinate 775,004,531 of NC_136072.1, forward strand.
TGTAATATTACTTGTTGTATTAGTTATCTGGATACAATGACAGAAGCAGTCATTTTTTTCTGGAGGGACACGATGCTAAGCATAGATTTTTTAGATTATGTGTATTAAGCCACGCCCATGATTACATAGGCCACGCCCATTTGAGACCCCCCCCCCCCCCCCCCCCCCCTCCCTCCAGTTTTTCATCCCATTTAAAGGCTGAGTACTTCTGTCATGTCACCTGGTCTTTGTAGAGTGCTGTATGGGACTTCAACGCGATGCCTTGTTTAGGAGCGCTGGGAGGGCAGAGGGTGCATGAGTGGTTGAAGGGAGTGTGGGGGGGAAGTGTCGGGTGTCGACCTTGAGTGGTGATGTGGTCAGGTTTCTGCAGCCTCCAAGCCTGCTCAGGTAGTATTTCTACTACATATGAAGGCCCTGTGTGACATAGAATCGGTGAGACGTCTGCGGTGCAGTTGTCACATGGGACATGGTTGGGTGAGATACACAGTGTCAAAGGCGAGCTCTGCTTGCTGTGACATACCGTACCTTGCTGTAGTACCCTTCTCCGCACTACTCATACCGCCTACCTGGGAGGAAGCTGGGCGCTGGACGGTTCTACCAGATGACCAGAAATGCTGGCTTGCAATTGGACAGTATCTGCCCCCTGAAGAAAAGCACTCCCCAAAATGCACTTGGGGAAATCTTTTTGAGCACTATGATGTCATGTGTTTTATCACAGAAAAGAATGGATGCATACACAGTACCTAGATGTGTTTTTAAAGCTGCTCAACATGAAACACTTATGTACGACAACAGCGTGCACAGAGAGGAAATCACCAGTGCATCATACTGCATCAATTTTAACTCTTAACATCCCCCCTCATCTCAGAGGCACAGACAGGCCTATAGTTAAAGCCCATCCCACACATCCGAGGCATAGACAGGCCTTCTCTCAGCCCTCTCCTCATCTCTGAGGCACACACAGGCCTTCTCTTGTCCCTCCCCTCATCTCGGAGGCACAAACAGGCCTTCTCTCATCATAACAGTTATGACCTAGTCCCAAAAGCACTTTTCACATTAGCTTTTTGAACTAATGTCCCACACGTTGCAGTCAGTTACAACTACCTCCCCTCTTTTAAGGATTTTGGGGTAGGGGGAACATCAGTATTGTGCCCAACTTAAAAACGCCCGTCCCTTTGAAAAGACAGTTGTGAAACCATATACAACAGTGAAAAAAATATGTGCAAGCGAGATGGCACCTCACGGGCGCAACACCAATGGGGAACCTGGCAGGTACTCACCAGGATTGCCCTGTTGTCATCATTGGTACCATCAAGCTTAAATGAAAAAGTGTCCAAATGAAACAAACATGTGTTTGTGAGAATAGTGCAGTGGAAAAACACAGACAACACAAACTGGTGTAACACAACATAAAAAGTAAAATATATATATATACAAAAAGCAAAGACACATACATTTTATTCCAGTTCTTTTGTGCTGATTGCATACGTTAAAAAAGTGAATATGGCTACTGTTTATACAGCCATATTCTACTTGCCTTCTCGCATCCCTCCCATCATCTCAGAGACACAGACCGGCCTACCTCCTCAGCCCTTCATAGTGCCTTTTGTCTTCCTTTCTCTTCCTTCTTCCTCTTCCCCTGCACGGCTTCTGGCATGGGGCAAGCTTTTTAGACATTTTTGAAAGTTAGTAGTTTTGAGGCTGTTCTTGGCATTATTAAAGTAAAACCCCACATCCTATAATGCACATGCTTTTAGCTTAAAAATCCGTTGCTGTCTGTGTCACACATCTGAATTGTCGTCTGTAGTTCTTCATCTGTGGAGCCGGCTGTCATTGTAGTCCACTTTCTGTTTAAGATCGCTGTCAAATAGTCCTACCTTTATGTCGATGATTACTGCAAACGGTAGTCCTGCTTCTATGTCTAAGACCTGTCCCAGTTTTTTGGTTTTGAGAATCTGGTCACCCTAGGGAAAGTAAACACAAGGAGAATATGAAGGAGCGCAGAAACTTTTCTCATACTCACCCCGTCACAGATCTGGTTTGAATCCATCATTGTTCTTTAGCTCACTTTGACACCCTAGTTCAGACACAGCTATATGCAAAATCAGTCTTGACCCTGTGCCCCATGTGAACAGTCCAGCCCGAACTGCCAAGCCATGTCTTCCCTGGACCGGAACATGACTGATATGCATATAGCTGGATATGAATGGGTGACAAAGTGAGCTAAAGAAGGATGGATTCAACCCAGATCTGTGACTGGGGGTGAGTGTCTGAAAAGTTTCAGCGCTACATCCATCATCTCCTTGTGTTTGCCACCCTAGGGAAAGTGCCAGCTTTAAAAAAGCCCTTTATGATGTTGGGGCTGTTTGTCACACAAAGAAGTCAGGGCAAACTGAGAGAGGGAAATAAGACTACATGTAGTTTGGGATAAAGATTGATAAAGGGCCAAAAGAAGGTCAAGCATGGAGCAAAACTTTCTCTCTTTAATGCAACTCCGAGGGTACTATACTGATTAGTGTCCTTAGTAGATCTTTCCACGTTCTAAAACGGCCATTATGTCAACGTATATTCAAACATTAATTACTGATGCTGTGTAAAGTAAAATCCAGGGTAACCCAAGTAGATGCATACAACGTTGAAACACCAATATGCAGCAAACAAGAAAATGTCTTGTTTTGGTCCTTTCACACAAGCAACTGCTCTCAATCTTCCAGCAGAAATGAATCTAGAACACAGTATTACTAGTAGCATGCTGATGGAATGAAAGGGACTTTTCAAAAGTAAACACAATATAAGAGTTACACAATATATACAGTAAACACAGTATATACTGTAAAACTGATATACACACTAAAAAAGAAATTGTAACACACGTTGGCCTTCTGGTGACTTGGTGCTAGCAACGCTCCAAAACGGCCCTCTGTATTTAAATGTACACAATTTGTTCTTAAATCCGCTGAAAAAAATAATCATAACATTAAAGCATGTTCCTTTCTTTTATACATTGGAATTATTGCAGAAGAAAATATGCAACGTTGTGTACAAATGTAAATCTAATCGATTTTTCGGTACAGTTACATTTTTCTCTAGTAAATTGTCTAGCATATCGTGTGCGCTTTTTGGGAACTTCGCTTCTATCATGAAGAACTACACCACGTCTGACGCGTTCTTCGACTTTTTAAAACAGGTCTTTCTTTCCTTTCTATTCCCCGATTCAGCCAATCGTAAACCAGCTTCTCGGTTGCCATGGCGCGGTGTGGGCCTCGCGAGGCTGTCATTCAGTCGCGCGGGCCGGAAGTTTTAGTTGTTATGGCTGAGAGCACAGAGTTCTAGTAAAGAACTCGTGGGAGAGATAGAGCGAGGTGGATAGGGGGATTTTCTGTGCCGCTGTGGCGGGCCGGGTCCGGCTTCCGGAAGTTAGAAGCATGGCCTGCGCGTGACGGGCCGGACCCGGCGCGGGACGCGTTCTCTGTAACCGATAGGGGCAATGGGGGCACTGGGTAGCCGAATGCGGCCTCCCCGGGCTCAGGAACAGGAGGCTACATGCCGGTGTAGGAAGAGAAAGCGGGGCCTGGAGCTACAGTGCCCGTGCGAGAGTGACAGCGAGGACGACGGGGAGCTGCTTGACACCCCGCGGAGGTAAGCACACCTTAGCGTGTTAGCTTCTCCTATCTTCACTGCCTTCAGTTACAATCTAACCACTTGTCCACAGGGTGTTTGGCCATTATTTTCTCGAATCAGAGCTCTGCCAGCCACGACCTCACAGCCCCACAGTTCACCACCCTCAGTAGGTAATTCCTGCTGCACACCCCTACATCTTTCGCGGGAAGACACCATCGCCACTTGACTACTTCCTTGAGGTCAGAATCCCAAACACGGTCCCTTAGAAGTACTTAACGCTTCAAGCATTAGTATGATGTTCCTAGACCCCAGGAAACTCCAATGAGGACTTCTAAATGACTCATATTAGCGCCCAACAGCCCTCTGCCACTCAATGGTTTGACGTAAAAATGTCGATTAATTAAGATATTGACCTGTTAGTGAATGGAGGACAGTTTGTTCTCAGATGTAGATTGAGTCTAACGGGCAATAACAACATATAGTAACATCCCATGACTAAATGAGCCGTCACCCAAATTGCTCAAGTAATGTCAAGAAAGACACAACATCCTCATTTCCTTTACTAAAAAGTGAACATATTGCAAGTACACAAAGAAGCAAGCCCAGCTCTAGGATTATGGCTATGAGAGGGCAATGAAGAATCGTGGGTGACAAATGAAGGTTGATTGGGAACTGGCAAACAAAATCATTAAAGGTTTTTGGAAACATGTTTTTTAAACCTCTTTTTATTGATATCGTAAATACACTTTATTAGTAAGTCTTTACAGGCACAGGTATGGCACGCAATTCCGATTGCTTTGAATGCAGCAACATAGTAGTGTCGAAATTCTAGGTGTATAAACAAACAACTAAGAAATAACACTAATATAATCACATGTATAGACTCATGTTTTCATTATTAACTTAAAGAATGGACAATAGATGTGATGGGGTTAGTGAGAAATATGTGAACTAGTACAACAGCTAGCATTCATGGGTGTGTCTAGCTATTGGTAACCATACTGATTCGGGTAGGGGAGCATTTACTGCCATCTCCAAGACCACTCTCAACGGCGTCCGAGCATTGTATTTCTGATTCAAGTATTCTGTAAATCTGTAGATCACTTCCCTCCACGTTGTGAAAGGCGCTTTCTGCAAGACCCACACGCTTCCTCCCTCAAGAGAGCCTCTTCTTCTGCTCTGGCCTGGCCTGGCCAGTATTCTACTTCTGTAACCCTTTTTGCATACATCTGACCAAGTGCCAATTTCCAGGACCTAACTAATTATTTCCTAGCAAGTGTCAGGTCAATCAGTGTATTACCGCTCTTTTGGTTGATGGATGGGCATGGGCGTCCGCAGACATTTTTCCAGGGGTGGCTAACCTGGCAAATGAAGGGGCGTGGCTAATGTTAACCAATAGGGGCGGGGCTAGAATGGCAGAAAATCAGGATCGGGTAATGCACAGGCCACGCTGAGAAAAACAAACTTTGTCATAGCCAATAGGTCTTGCCTTTGGGACCTTATAAGTATTTAGCTATACAGCAGGTCCCAAAGGCGAGACCTATTGGCTATGCCAATGCTTGTTCATGATAGGTGTGATGATTGTATGCTCCCAACTCAACAGAACTGAAATGGATCTGAGAGAGTTATTGCACAGGTCCATTAGAATTATCACCAACAAACTCATGCCTACGTATAATAACTTAACAGGGCAGGCAACTTCCCGAGATCCTGATTTCACTTAATGCAATAACTCTAGGGTTCCCTGCTAGATGAAAGACTCAAAATTTGAAATCTCACACTCTAATATCCAGCTGTAAGCAGAGGACTACCCCGATTTCAGCACTACTCCCTGATCAGGGTTGATGAATATTTCACAGATCCAGTATTTTTGACAACCAGTCAACACTTAAACACTTGGGTAGCCCAGTCTGGCAACACTGAGAATATAGCATTAATGGCACAGGAACTGTATTGAAAAAGGTTCACATTTGGGGTCCCGAAGGAGTAGAGTTGTCCCTTTGCTCTCGAAACAGGTAAAGGGAAAAGGTTAGAAATATAAAAAGAGAATGAGACCTAGAGAATGTGTGAGAAAACAAGGAGAGTAAGAGAAAAGGAAGAGAGAGAGACAGAGAAAGAAAAAGTCAAGATTGCAAGAAAAAGAAAATAAGAAAGAAGCAGAGAAAGAAAGGAAAAGAAGGAAACCAAACGGAAGCACACACACAGCCGCACCCAAGTACTTCACAGGTCTTTAAAAGACCATTTAATTGCTAACGAGGCTTTGATGTTTTTCACCCCTTCAAAGAGCCCCTGCAGCTCCAATCTGCATATTGCTGGATGAATTAGCCCCCCCACCCCCCCAAAACTTGACTCTAGTTGCGCCTCTGTTTAAAGTTGAGGTAGGAGGAGATGAGTTGGCGTGAGGTTTAAAAGAGAGGTGAACGAGGGATTGAAGACGCCTCGTGGTGATGGTCATGGGTGTCTGCAGGGAGGGCAAGGAGGGGCGCTCCAGGGGGGGGCAAGCGCCCCTCCTTGCCCTCCCCCTTGCGGCAGCCCATGTGGATGGGGGAAAACACCTAACCAGCGTACCTCAGGTGTCAGTTCAATTATTCGGTTGCGAGATTCACTCAGATGTTTATAAACTCGTTTCTACTATCCCTGTATTGTTGGAAATGCCTAAACCATATGGATAAAATACGCAGCTGGAGTTGAACGCTTAGGGAGTGCGTAATCTAGGGTCCCCTCTAAAAAGTCTCCTCATTATGCGTAATTGTAAGACTGCATGTTGTGTGGGTTCTTTCGCACCTGTGGTCCATAAGGCTGCAACTGTCCGGACTAGTGCCCTGTACGTCAGGAAATGCCTATGGGTCAGATCATAATATGGAATCGTCTGTTTCAATGGTATGACATATCCATTCACGTAACAATCCCATATCGCAATGAGACCTGCCTTAGTCCACAGCATCAACTTTTGAGCCTTAAAAAGGAATGAGTGTAGTCCGCACATGGCAATCCAACAAGTGGTAATGCCAGTGAATACAGAGGGCAATGTGTTGTCATTTTTGCACATTTCTTCTAATACCTTACCTGTTGCAGCGGAAGCGGTGGGAGGGTTTTATCATCATATATCCCACACCAATTACTATAACACTTATGGAAACCTAACTCTAATGACGGGCCCATATCTCATTAATTTTCGGTTAGCAGTATCAAAGGTCCTCCGATGGATCTTTGGTAGAGCTAAATAGGACTAAGTAATGAAAGTCGGAGAGCTACTCCCTCACGAGGACCTGTAATGAAAGAATAAACTATACATCAATAAGCAAATAATATTATGTCAAAATAACTCATGAATAAAGACAAACACTATTCTTTTCTATATATTTTCTCTTTGTTATTCAAAATATGAATGGTCAATCACAAGTACAGAATAAAATATCTCAATGTTACAGGTTAAGTCCACAACAGGCATAACTGGTTGAATACTCAAAATCCTCAAACATCTGGTATAGAGGAGAGAGAGAAAAAGAAAACTGTTGCATTACTAAGTTCACTTATGAACTTCTTGAAACAGAAATACTAATGCACAGCGTGCAATTAGTCAGAAAAGCAAACTTCACGGCCAATTGGGGTATAGCATGAGGAGCATCACCAGCCGATGATTGCAAAGTCTCTAGGAAAGTCTCTTAGGATTTTCGCAGAATACGCCAGCCAGAGTAATCCGAAATCAGCACAGCATACCACAAACGCAGGGTCAGGTCACCAATCTTGTGAACGAGCCGAAGAACACTTTCCCACAGTTGACTTTTGTAGTACAATTTTTCTTTATCTCTAATAAAATGTTTCTATTACATCTCTCTACAAGCCTCTCCATTGGTCAATGACTAATTTTTTTTTCTTTTTTGTCCTCATCTCACCTTGGCACGTACAAATGAACATTCGCAACCCACTGTCCATCCTGGGCGCCCCGGGTTGAAGTTCTTGCTGTACCCAGAGCCGACCCGGCTACCCCTTTATTCCGGGGCCAGGTGTAATCATTGGACAATTTCGGGGTTTCTTACCAACCTTATTTCCTTGGCCCATTCCATCAGAGGTTGCCATACTGCGCTGTTCCTATTGTGTGCTATACTAGTTTCTAAGCGTGCTATTCTGAGTACAGATTGAAGCCATCTTTCGTGCAGGGGAGGGGTGACATCCTTCCAGACTTTACATATTTCCCTACGTGCAATTAAGATAAGAGTAAAAAATAAAGCTACCTGTGTCTCCCTTAACCCATTTGTGAGATCAGTGTCCAAACCGAAAAAAACCCTGCAGCGTTAAGACTAAGTTTCATCTTAAAGTCACTCTCCAGTGTCCTCTCAATAGTAGCCCAAAAAGGGCCAATCATAGGGCACTCATAGAAGACATGGATATCGTCAGCCTCTGGCATGTCACATCTGGGGCATACAGGGGGTGGGTTGACAAATTTTGCGATTCTTTTTTTTTTTTTAGGGGTGTAGTAAAGCCTATTTATAACATAGTAGTGATTCTTTTTAAGGGAGGCAGATTTAACAAATCTATATAGATATTGAAGGGAGAGATTATACAGATCAGCTGAAGGGACCTCCAGGACAGAGAGTCTCCATACATGATGTAATGGTGGAGCTCAAATTTCATCTGCCTCAATCAGCTTCCTATACAAAAACCCCACTTCTTTCTTCGTATGAGTTGAGGCCAAAAGTGCAAACTCGATGTCCCAGTTTCCACCTATGTTGTTTTTCTCAAAGGAATACCATGAACAGAGTTGAATATATTTAAATTTTGAAAAGGAGTCTCCAATCCTAGACCGCAACACCTCCCAAGGATGTACCCCATCTGATGATATTAGGTCAGACCAGATCGTTATTCCCGCTCTCCTGACTGATAGAGATAGGCTATCCCGGAGACATTACGGGGGGGAGTCCCATATAGGGACAAAATCTGAATAATATTTTATACCCCAATACCCCTTAACTCTGTTCCAAAGAATCAAGGCCGATTTCAATACCTTTAGGCAAACCTTTTTGTAAATTCTTGGGGCGCCAAATTTGTACAAAAATCCAGGGCCACCCCCTTCCTGATCTAACATCGTATTCAAAATCTGCCCCCAATGAGAGTTGTCTGGACTACTTAAAAGGGTGCGGACGTTTTTAAGCTGGAAAGCGAAGGCATACCACACAATGTCCGGGAGTGCCAACCCCCCCTTTATCAGTCTTCTTTTCAGTTTTTTCCAGGACATCCGGGCGTTCTTATTTGCCCAGATAAAACTACCTATCTTTCCCTGGATCTTCCTTAAGATTTTATCATGGAATGTTAAGGGAATCGCCTTAAATAGATTTTAACCAAATTAACGCGCCCGTATATTGTTAAGGGAAGGTTTTGCCATCTAGAGAATAGATGGTCAATATCTTTAGCTACCTTTTTTCAAATTTATTTTCGCTATATTATTAAGTTCAGGTGTAATTAATATGCCTAAATACCTGAACTGGCTGCTTGTTGCTTTCTCCCACTGGTCGACACCCCAGCACATTATTTCTGTTTTTGTATTGTTGATTAAATAACCGGAGTATCGACCATAGTCCGCCATAATCTCCTCGACTCTGGGGAAAACCTCTGCTGGGTTACTAGTATAAACCAGTAGGTCATCTGCATATAATGCCAACTGGCAGCAGTATTCCTTTATTCTGAAAGGTGTAATTTGATCGTCTAGTCTCAATGCTTGTGCCAAAGGTTCGATATAGAGATCGAACAAGAGGGGTGAGATGGGGCACCCCTGCCTTGTACCCCATCTAATATCAAAACGTGATGATAGAGAGCCATTCAGTAAAATTGCAGCCGAAGCACCCTCGTAGCATCCTCTTATAGTTTGAATAAAGGTCTCTCCAAACCCCATGATAGTAAGAACATCCCATAGAAAACCCCAATTGACACGGTCGAAAGCCTTCGCCGCGTCATAGGCTGCCACCGCTAAAGGCTCCGACCGCGTTACGGCAAGATCAATATTACCGATCAACTGTAAGGTTAACTCATGGATGTATCTCCCCGGAATGAAACCCTTCTGGTCCGGGTTGATCAGAAACAGGACCAGTTTGGCCAATCTCCCTGCCAAAGCACTAGTAAAGATCTTATAGTCTGCGTTCAGCAAGGAGATTGGTCTATAAGAGTCCGCCCTAAGGGGATCCTTCCCTGGTTTTAAAATTAACACGATGGTAGACTCTTTCCAAGACGGCGGAATTCTACCCTGAGCGCTATATATATAATTAAATAATTCACAAAGTTTTGGTACCAAGAGATCCTGAAGCGTTTTATAAACTTCGCCGGGAAGGGCGTCAGGCACTGCTGCCTTATTATTTTTGATTTTTTTTATACACAGTTTTATCTCTTCTTCTGTAAAGCGACTATTAAGCATATTACGGCCATCCTCTGTTAGGCCTGAGAGAGCCTTGCTTTCCAGCCACTGTCGAGTTGTGGTGGAATCTGGAGAGGCCTCTTCTTGATATAAATTCGAAAAGAGGGAATACATTTTTTTTCCATATCTTCTTGCTTATAAGATATAGTTCCCTGGCCATCGATTATTAGCTTATTAACGTTGTTTCTGACCCGGTCTGCTCTTATTTTTCCAGCCAATACTGCACCGGCCCTCTCTCCAAACTCATAATTTTCCATAGAATATGCAGCCCACTGGGCCTTGACTTTTCGATCTAATAAACCTCGATATTCTAGGCGGAGACATTCTATTTCAGCCAAAACTTGTGCCAAGGCATCGTCTTGGGTGCCTAATCTCAGCGCCTCCAAAGATTACATTTTATCTTCTATTGTCCTAAATTTAGCTGCCTCTTTTTTATTGCTAAGGCTAGTTAGGCTAAGAAACTGCCCTCGAATATGAGCCTTATAGGCGTCCCAGACAAATTCAAATGGGGCAGACCCTGTGTTATCCAAAAAATAGTTATTAGAGGAGACGCCAATCACTGTAACTATGTCCTGATCATTTAGTACTGTCCTTTTTAGGGTCCATCTAAGACTAGTTGGAATCCTAGCTTTCCCCATATTGATTGAAAAAGAGATAGGGGCATGGTCGGACAGAATACTCGGTAAAATTTTAATATCTAGCAAGGCCTCTAGACAGACTCTATCCATCAAAATGTAGTCCAGTCTTGATGCATGCCCATGCTTTTTGCTAAAGTATGTAAAACCTGACTCCAGGACATTCTTGGCTCTCCAGGTATCAATTAGGCCAAGATCATGTATAAAATTCGTCATGGCACTGCGAGATCTCGGAGTGGTGACTGCCCGATGGTAATTAGAGCGGTCTTGCGATGGATCAAGAAGTATATTAAAATCACCCCCTATAATCATAGGGGAGCGCACTTTGGCAAGATTGAGCTGTACCTTCTGCAGGCTGGCTGGGTCATCTATATTTGGCCCATAATAAGAGACAATAGTCATAGCATTTCCGCTTACGTCGACTTGCGCTTGAACCCATCTCCCTGACTGATCAGATGCAGATGATCTTATAATGCCTCCAGAGGCTGCCTTGATTAAAATTGCTACACCCTTATTTAGTGTCGACTGCTCAGAGGAACAAAAGGCTCCAATCCATTTAAGTTTCCCAAAAACCTCCTTACTCTCACCAAAACTCAAATGGGTTTCCTGCAGCAAGACTATTTTCGCCGTAGACTGCTCAAGATATTTTAAAATCACCCTGCGTCTCCTTATACAGCGAAGGCCGTTAACATTCCAGGATATAAAATCCATGTTGCTATGAGTCATAGAAAGATTCGCCTCTCCTCCCTCCTCCCTCCTACCTTAATAGCGATGTAACCATCTACGCAGTATTGTTTAGTTTGGGGTCTTTGTGAGTGTCTATAAAACGAGGACATATTTTTTTTTCTTTTTTCCCCTCTGCACCCTCCCCACCCCCCCCCCCCCTTTTGTCCCCCCAAACCCTCACTATCCCCCTGGGGAACCCTCCTTTCTTTTCTGAGCATTCCGCTCTTAGACGGATCCTCCCCCCACCCAGTGCATGTTTGTTAAAAAATGTGTAAAGAAAACAAATTCTAAATGATCAAATTTTCCGTATCAATTGTTACCTGGAGTGGGTGTGTAACATACTTCGGATCTAACAATTTATTGCCCGACTAAATTCTCTCCTGTGTTACTGTAACTATGTGTTTCGCCCCTTTCCTGCAGTCTCAACTAGCTGCCACTCTTCTCCACTTGGCCCTTTATTATCTGTTCTTATTTTTTTCGATCAGACTGTCTGCTTCCTCCACATGTCGGATGATATGCATGTGGTTGTTCCACATCACCCGAAGTGAAGCAGGAAATTTCAGTTGAGCACGTGCCCCCAAAGAATTAAATATTGTCATTCTCTTACCCATTTCCCATTGCCTTGATGCTGTAATGTGTGATATATCAGAGCGGATTGTAAAGGAAAAAGATGTAGAAAAGGACACTGATTTTATGGAGCCTGCTTTGAGGGCCAACGACAAAATCCTCTCTTTGATAGCATATGTAAGAAAATTGACCAAAATCTTTCTTGGGCGCTCTCTCGCTGTATTTTGCCTGAAAGGATCACGGTGGACTCTCTGGATGTCATCCATTAGTTCTTGATCAGAATCAGAGGAATCTTTTAATATTGTAGTTTTAAGCACTGCGACAATAAATGCCCTGATGTCCTTCCCTTCAAGGTCCTCTGGGATATTCAGGAATTTTAAATTGTTTTTCCTCGAATGATTTTCAAGTCTTTCTAGGTCTTCTCTCATTTCCCGATTCTGCTGGACCAATTTGTCGATATTAATTACTGATGTAGTAAGGTTTTCTTTGATCTTAGAAAAACCAAAGGTGGTGATGGACGGAGCGTTGACAATACAAACACTCACCCCCAGTCAACTGATCTGGGTTTAATCCATCACCGTTCTTTAGCTCACTCCGCCACCCCAGTTCAGACATGGCCATATGCAAATCAGTCTGACCCTGTGCCTCATGGGAACAGTCCAGCCCGAACTGCCAAGCCATGTCTTCCCTGGACCGGAATCAAGCTTCCCAGGACCGGTTTCTGGCATTGCAGCCGTCTTCAGCTGGGCTTGCTTGACTCCAGTGGCAAAGTGAGCAAGGGACTCACGTCTGAGCATACCCTGCCAACTTAGGGCGAACAAAGAAAAAACAAAGGTGGTGATGGACGGAGCGTTGACAATACAAACACTCACCCCCAGTCAACTGATCTGGGTTTAATCCATCACCGTTCTTTAGCTCACTCCGCCACCCCAGTTCAGACATGGCCATATGCAAATCAGTCTGACCCTGTGCCTCATGGGAACAGTCCAGCCCGAACTGCCAAGCCATGTCTTCCCTGGACCGGAATCAAGCTTCCCAGGACCGGTTTCTGGCATTGCAGCCGTCTTCAGCCGGGCTTGCTTGACTCCAGTGGCAAAGTGAGCAAGGGACTCACGTCTGAGCATACCCTGCCAACTTAGGGCGAACAAAGAAAAACCAAAGGTGGTGATGGACGGAGCGTTGACAATACAAACACTCACCCCCAGTCAACTGATCTGGGTTTAATCCATCACCGTTCTTTAGCTCACTCCGCCACCCCAGTTCAGACATGGCCATATGCAAATCAGTCTGACCCTATGCCTCATGGGAACAGTCCAGCCCGAACTGCCAAGCCATGTCTTCCCTGGACCGGAATCAAGCTTCCCAGGACCGGTTTCTGGCATTGCAGCCGTCTTCAGCCGGGCTTGCTTGACTCCAGTGAGCAAGGGACTCACGTCTGAGCATACCCTGCCAACTTAGGGCGAACAAAGAAAAACCAAAGGTGGTGATGGACGGAGCGTTGACAATACAAACACTCACCCCCAGTCAACTGATCTGGGTTTAATCCATCACCGTTCTTTAGCTCACTCCGCCACCCCAGTTCAGACATGGCCATATGCAAATCAGTCTGACCCTGTGCCTCATGGGAACAGTCCAGCCCGAACTGCCAAGCCATGTCTTCCCTGGACCGGAATCAAGCTTCCCAGGACCGGTTTCTGGCATTGCAGCCGTCTTCAGCAGATTTCTTTGATCTTAGGCATTTCTGCTTCTAGGGTGTCTGTCCTTTTTGAGACTTCTTCCACTTTTGGGCAAGTGCCACACAAGAGGCCTGAATAGCCATCTGATTAGCCTCTGAAGTGGTAAACCTTTTCCCTATATCCTCTCTTAGACCCAATAAAATATCTGCCAGAGTTTGCGGGGCAATTGGTGTAGATGTAATGTCCGGGGGGGCACCGTTAGGAACGTCCTCCTTGCACCCAGATATTTCCTCCGGTTGCTCTACATCTTGGATATCCAGAGCCGAAAAGCTATTAGAGAGTTCCACAGTTGGATGCACTGTTTCAGGCACATTGGTTGTAGAAAGTACAGACGGTTGCGGAGATGGACAGGACTGAATAGGTATGGATACAGATGGAAATGGGGGATTCACATTAGCCGACTCCTCTAAGGGAGCCTCTTCCCTATTTGCTTCTGCATCTTCATTTACTGTACTCGTTGTTACCTTTGCCGCTGCCATCTCTTTTATCCCGCTTGATGTAGTAGTAGAGAGAACCTTATAATAGGATTTAAATGATGGGGTTACTCTCACTACAGCTGGCGGCCTTTTGTCTTTTTCTTGCTCTTCCCTTTTCCTGGCGGTGTGTCTGATCCACTATGATCCCCTTTCCCCTTCACTTTTCTTTTCTGTGATATTGCTGTGATAAGAGTTATCGGGGGAGGGATCGATGGTCTGGAGATACCTGGCACCAAATTAGAAGCCCAGTTGCGGAGGGTGTACCTGCCAACTGGAGGAAGAGTCCTAGATACCACAGACCTTAGTTTATCTGACTTATCTGGGGAGAGGCCGGGGTGTAAGCGAGTATTGTCCTGATTATTTTTCTCCATACAATGCTCCCCACTTCCACCGCTGTTAGGAGTCCCTGGGTGATAGATAGACACTGTAGGGAAGTAGGGTACAATATCTGCGATGCCGCTATAGATGTCTCCTACTCCCTCTTTATCCTGCTGAGTGAGAGTAATATCTCTAAACAGTGCTGAAACCTCCAAAATGAGGGTTATAGGATCGTGGTGACAACCCCCGCTCCTCAAAAAGCACCCAGTAACCTGTATTTTACCAGGGGGCGGGCTTACTGTTCTCAATGAATAGGTTATCCTTCTGCCTATTTTTTGTTGCAGCCTCCCCAGATTACACCTCCAGGGCTTAACAGCGCCCAATTCCCGGAACCAGGCTGGCTCTAAGGGCTCACCACCCTCTCTCGTCACCATCCGCCTATAGTGTATTCCCCTCGCTAGTGTCCAATATCAAAATCAGCTTATTTTCACCCAACCCTACCGGACCCTTTATTCGCTTATAAGCACGGCGTAGGGAAAGCTGCCAAAAAGCTAACATTTCCACACTTATGTCTTTTACACACCACAAGTGGATGCAACTGTTATTTTTTCGTTTTTGGAAACAATTTTCTTAAAGGAAGGTATTCCTACAACCTTATTGCTTAGTGACAATGGGCCATACTTTACTTGGAAAAGTAAAAAAAGTAATGTCCAGTAATGGAGCAGTGTACTATCCCAGAGGAATTGGCAGTATTGAAAGTTTTAATCCAGTAATCATGGGAGGTATGAAAGCTGTGATTAATGCAGGCAGCAATTGGGAAAAGAATTAGGTAGATTAAACACCACTGAACGCTACGAGTGCTGCACCCGCCGTTTTTTTTTTCTTCCTATTTATATTCACAAAATCATCTGTCCAATAGAGTCAACATACAAACAAGCCCCCCGCTCCAAGAAAACCGGGCAAGTCCAAGAGGAAAAGAGCGTTGAATACCTCATAGAGGAGAAAGCGTTACCCGCCACAATACACCAACTCCAGACCTCCGGGTCTCCAGGTAATTTCGCCTACGGTGCAAACATCGGAGCTCGCTAAGCCGCGAGCGTGCTGAGAAGGTTAGACGCCATGCACAAAAGTGGGAGGAGCTCTGTCACGGCCGTTAGCTTCCGGCCGTCCTGCTCCCCCTACTGGAGCTGATTAAACCCCTCCATTGGTCAATGACTATAGGAAGACAGTCTCCTGAAAATGATTTTACAAATATTTTCTAAGCATGCTTTGTCTAAAAATTGTATAACTTCCTAGAGAGGAAGAGGAAGAACTACAGGTACATTTGTATTAATATGTTGAAACTGTTTCATTTGTGTCTACTACATCTCTCGCTAAGACAGGAAACAACCTATGAAGTTTATTCAGAGATAAACTAATATCTACATTCTAAGGAAGCGTTATGAAACATTACAAAGACAGGAGCACGTAAGCACATCGCCTAGTATTCCCAAGGACCTAATTATTTTAGCAAAAAGACATTTTTTTCGAAAGCTTAAACTTTCACGAAGAATGAAGCATTTCTTCTGTGAATAAAGCACGTTTCTGCAGTTCAGGAGACATAACATTCAATAGGACAAACAGGATAATTTCATTTATCGTTAATGTAGCAATCATCCTCACTTTCTTTAGTAATACTTCATGATCTAACACGATCTACTTCATGTTTTTTATTTATCAGCTTGGAGAAGTCATCTGTCGAATCTAACTGCACATTTAGTGTTGTACATTTTAGTAACGCATGTTAAGTGCTTTGTTTTCAAACACTAGTATTTCTTAAAAACATACACATGGGTGGATTTCATTGAGCAGATCTTATTTGCAAAACCCATGCTCCATCACAGTCTATATTAGCCTGGGCAACTTATGTGGTCTGGCCGGCTTTTCTAAAAAGAGAGATACCCGAGCACCTTCATTGGGGTCCCCTCCTATGATGTCCAGCTCCCAGGCCCTTTCTCCGTCTAGCTACCGTTCTCCACTGTAGTTGCACTGCCAGTGATTACAGTTCGAAGTCTTAAACCCCAGTCCTCCTGTTGTGTTCTTAAGTGTGTTAAGGCACACCCTCTGTCGGCCTGTGTCCCATATCAGTGTTCTACCTAGTGTGTCAAGTCTTAAAAAAACACTCTCTTGCTATCCAAAGAGGCAGGTTGGCAAATAGGTAGATCAATCTGAGAAGTACAATGTTGTAACTTGTAATGTTGCTTTACATCCTTTTCCTTGGCTTCCTGTTTCCTGCTGCTCAGCCAGTATGAATGTGTTGTTTGTGGAATGTTAGAATGCCTGATGAGGTAGTGGAATGCTGGAGTGCCTGGTGGAGTGGAGAAGAGAGAGAGAAACAGTTGGAGTGTGTGAGCTGAGCAGCAAGGATGCTGCTCCTGGTGGGTCAAAACTAATGAACTACTGAACCTATCATCCTACTTACCATCCTGTAACCAAGCTAATAAACCTCTTAATTATAACCTACTACATGGCTATCTCTGGACTTCTTTTGGATTACATCAATGGCGACGATTAGGAGAAAAAAGCTACGTGTACTGAAAAATGAACTGTACTTGAAAGTACCGAGGAAACTTGAGGTAAAGAAGCTTGAAGCTAGAAGAAAAAGAACGCCCTCTCTAGCCCCACCAGTGTCCTTTACCACCTGGACAGTCTGCCCAGTGCGTTTGACCTTTCTTACATCAAGGGATCTTATGGACTTTTGGCTACAGATTGATGCTTCATTCTTGTTTGCCCTGTTGTGCTTCTACAAATTTAAATGTCTAATTGGGAATTGCACATTTAATGAACTGGCAACACTGTTATATAAATAGAACACAAACTTGGGGGGAAATCCAAGCTGTGAGCTGACTTTCGACAATGTGACCTGTTTTTGTTGTGAAACAGGTAACACGCCTTTATACTGTCTGGGAATCCTTACTATTACAAAAGATCTAACCTGCTTATTTTTGACAGTGAGTAATGAGCAGTGGGTATGCTGGCATTCACGGCTAGATGCAAATGGCATTGTGTCCTTAGAAATTTGAAGGACGTGCTTGTGGGCCTTCCAACGGCATCAATCCTGCTGGGATGTGTGTGCGGCTGTAGTCAGAACGCCTCTCTCTGTTTGAACTGCGACAGACCCATGAACGTGTGCTGACATGGTGGAATTTTATTTCATACGGTTAGTCCGGAGTCAGTGATTAATACGCACTGTGGGAGTTAACAGCGGTGAGTGAATTTTTTTTATGACTCCGTTACCGCATGTGTCCTTTTGAATTTAAACAGCTTGAACTCCCGCTCAAGCTGCTTACCTTGGGCCTGATGGAGCCTCGTGGGAAGCTGGATTATTTTCTTCTGTATGGCGTTCCATCTAGCCGGCCTTACGGGGGCAATCCGCCCGCCATCCTCACTGAAATGACCCCCCGCCACATTAAGATGGCTGGGGGGTCCGCGGCGGACGGCAAGACCGCCCGCCGCTTTTCCGCCGGTCGCCTTTGCGACCGGCGGAAAAGCGGCGGGCGGTCACATGGGGGGTAACTATGGTACCCCCCTGCGTTTCAAAGTACAACATGGCAGGCACCGCGCAGTGCCTGTCATGTTGTGCTTTGAAACGCACAACATGCATTTTTAGCACCGCCCGCCCCAATGTTAAAAATGCGGGATGCACCTGTGGCGGGTGCATCCTAATTCCACGCACGGGACCCCCGCACTTATGGCGGACGGTCCCTTCCCACGACAGGATGGCGGGCGGACAAAGTCTGCCCGCCATCCTCATCCTAATGGGCCCCTAAGTAGTTTAATGTCCAAGTTCAGCATAGAAAAGTGTCAAAATATAAGCAGACTGTGTCCTTAAGTTCAGTTTGGCTCTGCTTGGTTAGAGGGATCACAAAGGCTTCTCTGGATAGTTCCAGGAACTGCTTGTTTTTCTAGGGCTACTGAATAGAATTTGATTAACTGTGGAATTAGCAAGTCTGAGTTTTATAGAATTGGGCTGGAAACATATCTACCCCTGATCTTTCCTCTGGCTAGTCTTTGATAGGTCCCGTGAGCTTATTTGGAGTAATTGGGCCACCAAGAGCATATCTATCTAACTGTGACAGTGTGACAAGTGGTACTCTGTCTAAGAATGCCTGAATCTCTTCTGCAGGTTATTCTATATGTGGGCTGTATACGTCTTTGCACTAGTTAAAGAAGGAGTCATTAATTTGTCCCGGCTCGTACACTAGTGTAGCCCTGTGGAATGGCCATATGGCATCAAAGTACCTCCCAATACGGGCCGTATAAGCCGGGCCAGTGACCTTCCCGGTTTCCTCACCAGGAGGGGGTATGGTTGAACATCGTCCGCCAGAGGTATTCTGTTCTCCCCATCAAATGGCATAATTGGGGTGAACACAGGGTAGTATCAAGTCAGACATGGATATTGTATAATCTCGAGTATTATGATAAGTTCTTAACCCTGCTATGTTGTAGCCTCCAAATGATGACCAGTTCCCAGCAGCAAAGCCTTTAGCCACCTTGATGGATTGCACCTCTGATTCTGGTGGTGTGGACCGATCTAGCTCTACGCCACTGAGACAATTATAGTCCCCACTTAGCAAATTCAGACGACTTGTCACCTGCCCCAGCTGAAGTGATAGTGTGTTGAAGAACTCAAGTTGGTACTGGTTTGGGGCAAATATGCATCATAATAGGATGTCTTAACAATTGAGTCTGCCCTCAACCAGAACCCACCGCCCCTCCTTGTCTATTTTAGAGTGTGTGTTGGTAAAAAGGGTGACCCCGGTCCTAAAAAGTTTCTTAAAAACCGCCAGGTCAGCTGTGGATCTGAGAGAAGCCGGTAATTGGTTCCTCGCTTGAGTTCCCAGCAACCTGAAAGATCTGCCCCCCCACCCGGGCAAGGCGGACTCTGGGGATGCAGGCCAAGCCCATATGCTGAGTATGTTGTTGCGAATACCTGGCCCGTCAATCTGCTTGTAGCCGGGCTTCCTCTAGGGCAGTCAACAGTATTTTCTTGGAGAAAAGCCCTCTGTCTGATGTAAGCAATTGCTTTATGCCTTTTGAAGATAGAGCCTAGACTTCTCTTGTTCCATGTAATAAGATTATACATTTTCAAATCACTATCCATAGTGACTGAACGTGCAGGCCTCTTCCAGCCCGTGTCATCTATGACCTTGTGCACCCATCTGTGTACAACTTAGAACGAGTCCTGAAACAAAAGTACCACATGTGTAAATTTATTAACCCAATTTTCACATCCTAGGGCAAAAAAACAGCCGAAACAAAGCAACTTTATTCATTTTAGTTGAGCGGAAGCACCTAATAAGTAACCGGGTAACAATGGGAGGTACTTTGACCATGCAACACCAATTTCCGAGCCCTTCTTCCACCCGCAATTGCTGAGACGTCTTAGTGGCAAAACCTCAAGCAGAGTAGCCATGTGATCCCCCGCCAATTCAAGGGGTTGAAAAGTCCCATGCCCTTTGCAATAACTGAGGATAAGGTATCAGAAACTCGAGGTGTATCCCTAACGTAGCTTCCTTTGCCGTGATTACCAGCCACACACTGGCAGTTCAAGAAGTTTCGTCTCTACTTAACACAAATCATCTGCTGTTCTGGGATGATCCATGGGAGTGCTTCCCTAAATGTTGAAGTCACATTGGAGTCCCAGTCGAAGGTCCGTTGTTCAGATACCAAAGTACTCTTCTTTCAGAGTGTTGTTTGTTTTGTATCTCCTTAGCTGCCAAGGCAGTAGCAGC
The DNA here is from genome assembly GCF_964261635.1 of Lissotriton helveticus. Lineage (NCBI taxonomy): Eukaryota > Metazoa > Chordata > Amphibia > Caudata > Salamandridae > Lissotriton > Lissotriton helveticus. Next base: position 775,024,790 of record NC_136072.1, read on the forward strand.
TCTATCACTCTTAAGCTAGTGTCTGGTTCATAAACTTGTAGAAAAGTTATTTCTGGTTTTGTTTCTTCCTTTCTATGGAGAGATGCTGTTGAAATTGTGGAACCTGAACGTCTGTTTGATTCTAATAAATTTCGAGGGAGTCCTGTGCCTCTTTTGGTGAAGAACAGTTAAGTGCCATCTAACATAACTTTTAATTTAGCAGGAAACATTAGAGCAAATTGTAGATCCGCCTCTCTGAGCTCCATTTTCACTGACAGGGAGGAGGCCCTTTTAGACTGCACTGCCTTGGTGCAGTCCCGGAACAATGACACTGAGGCGTTTTCTACTTTGAATGGGCCCTGCTCCTTGGCTGTACGTAGGAGGACATCCCGATTTAGCCAACACAGTACTAGGAGGATTTTCCAGGGGAGTTTTCCTATTCTGTACTCTGTGTGCAATTACCGGGGTAAACAAATGCGAGAGATCATGGGGCGCTACCTCTGTGCATATCCATTTTTCCAGATATGCCACCATGGCTGGGCTCTCCACTCCCTCGGGAAGGCCCACTATTACTACTTAGTTCTTGCGTTATTGACCCTCTGCATCTTTCACCCTCTGTTCTAGTTGAGAGATGCGGTCTGTAAGGGTCTGCAGTTGTAATTGTGTCACCTTAATGACAGCTCTTAGTTCATGAAGGCCCTTCTAATTGCTTTTCAACTTGTTTTAGGTGGTGATTCTGTCGATCTTGGACTCCAGTGCTACTTTGGAGGCAGTGATTGTGGCTAGGATTTTATCAAAATGCTGCTGCTGGATTTGAGGTATTTCTGTTAGCTCCGATGTAGTGCCATCCACAGACTCTACCCCCACTTTCGATTCTCCAGGTCCTTTGTGAGGTCACTTTCTCTAGGTGGTTTAGGTTTCAACATGGTGTGTACCAATGAATTAGTGGATCATAACAATCTCCCAATTCGTCCAATCCTCCACCTGATGGCCTGTAGGTTATTGTTTGCGTCCGTTTCGTACTTTTCTCTGGATGCTAAGGTCCCCACAAATATGATCTTATTTGGCACACAACTGCAGCAATCCCAGCATGTGCCTCTCTTGTGCAACACCTTCATGACCTTAAGATTGAGGCAGCAGGGGACCACCATATTGGTGTGGCCCCTATGACCTCCGCACCGGTGCGGCTCCCAGTTAGATTGGAAGGGCACTTGGAGGCCAGTGTAGAGGTTTAGAGTTCATGCGGACCTCTGTATGCAGCGTGAGTTACTACCAAATCTTGAGTAAGCGTTTGAGTAAGCGGCATTCCTAATTTACTGGACCGTCAGTGTATTCCTCATATACCGCCACCAGCCTAATCCCAGTGCTGGGGAATGGCACTGTTCCATAGTGGGTTCTTCTCCGTTCTGGAGCTTGTTTGTATCTGTAGCCGGGGTATGCTGCCTTCTAGTCCTCTATCAGGGCTCCCTGCTACAGGCCAAACCCAATCTGCCGTCACCAGGCCTCAGGCAAGACTGTGCATAGCATTGCCACTCCCCCTACCTACCTGGCGGGCTGGCATGGAGGACTGTGCTGCACTTGCTGCACCAGGTTGGTCCTCCCGGGACTTCAACTGCGAGGTGCCTGCATGGATTCTTCCTCTGTGTGCTGTGAACAGGCCATCTTCACAGCAGTTACAGCGTGCTCTGCCCGCTACACTGTTAGCATCACACTGTTAGCATCTTGGGTGTGCTGGGCCCGGCGCTGGTGTTAACATTGCTCCGATTCAGCAGCTTCTCACATTGTCCATTAGCTTGGCTGCACCTACCTCTCTACAGCTCTAGCAGGCCTCCCTTGATATCATAGTGGGTCTAACTCTTTTATTTAAGGAGGATTAATCTGGGATTAGGAGGGCCGTCCTGGGAGCTAAGGCTCGCGTCTCCTGCTTCATGTGCCGTTAGCTTTAGCAATGACAGCTAAAAACCTTTAATTATGATGAAACTAATGGTATGACCATTACTAATGCCCTATGCTCAGTGCCCATTTTCACTATGAATAAAAGTAGTTGGCACAAAAGCAGACCATACCCCATATACAGTGTGCAGCTAAAGGCGATGCCCAGCGGTTACAGTGTTATTCTAAAGAAACAGTGGTTCTCATTGGTATCTTTAATAAATAAATTACAATATTCCGTGAAATCACTGCACTGAATGCCAAAGTTAATTTTGCAACATATGACCAACACTCAAGAATTGCATAGATAAAAGGTATCCACATTTGCAAACCAAATCATGTTATACATATGCTTGAAAACATAGTTGTGTCTTCATGACTAAACAGAAACCACAACCAAAGCGTAGTGAAGAAAGAGTGACCATATTGAACAGCCTTGTGTGTTTACTACAAACAACTTGATATAATACTAATTAATGCTACAACTATTAAAAGAGGGTTTGACATTCAGGTGTCAACGACGTTTCGACCCTCTGATGGCTATCGGGGTCTCATCAGGACAACATGCTAAAGGGACATCTGTAGGGCCAGACACATAGATACTGAACGAGCTAATCCCAAACAGATAAGTTTAGCCCAAGATAAGTGTGTACACCAGAGACAAAGTGGATAAGAAGTATAAACTCAATCAGGGGTGGGCAGTAAACACCTGAGAAGTGGGGTTGCGAATGAATCAACACTTGCAAAATCCTGTCCCTGGTGGTGCCAGAGGGGCTGGCCCTTAGATATCCAGCCAGTATACAAGACCCCGAGGGGTCCGATGTAAAGGGGGCTCTCCGCATAGTACAGTCTGTAAGGTTATAGGGGGCAAGTTACCTGTGCCTGCTAGACCTAGTCCTGCCCAAAGATAACTACAAGAAGAGGAATTTTAGTTACACAGCACGCCTGAAGTGCATGAGCTATGAAGTCAGGGGTAACATGATTGCCCAGCAAATCATAAATAGTAAAATAAAGTTTGTATTTATGATCATAATTATAATTCCCCTAGCAGCCGAGGTTTCAACACTTGTATGTCCGAGCAATGATGTCATGGCTATGAATAATTTATTTTCCATAATTAACTAAAAATATATTAAGACCCTGCTTATCAAAAGTCTGGAACGTATTATGTAGTATTGTTTTCCAAACACATTTTCTTTTTTCAAAAAGAAAAATATAAAAACTACATAAAACATAGCATTATGGAGCTCTGGTGACATATGCAAACCACTCGACTGAGTGGTATGTCATGAGAACACTACATTGGCATTGTAGAATAAGGGTTCTGTGAATTAAAAGCTTCTCCTGCATAGGTATGCATCGTCTCCGTCCTATTGCTTTCAGTTGTAGGTCCCGCATGCAGCAAAGAAAAGTATTTCTTCCTGTTACTCCAGGTTGCCAACTATGAATGACAGCTGGAATTCAAAAACTGCTAGCTTACATGAAGACGAAGCATGTGTACATGACTTATTCGAAAAGGTAAGAACGTGTGCTCACAGACCTGTGTGGTAATGGGGAAATTTCTACAGTTGTATGGAGCCTCATTCTACCACAGTTTACCTTTTTAGAAACATTTTTGCCAACTCATCACTTCACTTTCCTGGAGAATTAAAAATGCCAACCTCTAATGTAAAAAACTTTTTAATTTCCTTTCTAGAAGTATACAAAGTTACCCATTGTTTAACCTCCACATATACACACCTACATCCTTCCCTCCCCATATACAGTCATGCGCACAGACATTTATATCTCTCCCTGGCACAGAAGTGTCACTGTTACACTTTCCACGAGGAATTTGAAACTTTTTGCTTGTATAAACTTTTGAGTAGAGTTTACCAGAATACTGATAACCTACTAAATGCATATGTGGTTATACCCATGAAGTTTAGATTTTGGATTTCATATTTTCAAAGATTATTTTTTCAAATCCGTTTTAGTACTAATCACATTAAAGCACACGTTTTTCAAAACTGTTTGCATCAAATTCCTCAAAAAGTGGAGTTCACATTTAAACTACCTGGCTCACATCTACATTGATACATGGTAACAACCTCTAATGTTTCAGTACAAACACTTTAGACCAGTTCAGATCGCCTACAATGCAGGTAAGCACAGAGAGAACACATTCGTAATCAAACGGTATTTGAATTGATTATGTAGACAGCACCTTACTAATTCAGGTTCTTCAGGGCAGGTTGCTATTTGGTGAAAAGTGAAAGGGCCCTTTTTTAAAGATGCTGGAACAAAGTTGAGTGTGCTCCTCATTACATTTGCCCCATTAATTCCAGTGGGACGCGTAATTGCACTCCTACATTTGGGGAGGGTTATTAAGAACAGCTTCCTCCATGGGGAAAAATATTTTCTGCAGGGGGGAAAAGGTGTGCAATGGCACAAGGGTCTCCATTGCCCCAGTGTGGGCCTCTCCGCTATGTATAACTCAATACAGTGGGTATAGGACCAACCGGGAATAGTTATACAGCCTGTGCATGGTACAGCTTTCTAATCGGACTTCTAGGAATGTTGTGAATTTCAAAAAGTAGTAAAATTGCATCCACATGTAGAGGTAATTATGTAAATATATTGGTGCAATGCAGATTTAATACTTTTTTTCGTCATTTGGCCCTGTTTTTTCCAACTGTTTAATTGTACAAGGATTGTAGACTATAATACATAATACACGCATTTGGAATGCAATAGGTCTCACATTTGTGAGAGTTGGAGCTATTGGCATTGTAAATGACAATGCCTTTTACCCATGTGTTTTAGTTTATAGTAGATGTACGTGAAGTGGAAGTATGTGAGTTGGATTTGAATTGTTGCAAAATTGTGTGGTGTGGATGTGTGTAGTGGAATTATATGGATCGTAATTATGTGGTTTTGAGTGTACTGGGATTATGTGGACTGGGATTGTGTGTTGGAAAGACTGGAATGGCTGGGACATTGTTAGTGGAACAGCAAACCCTACTTGACGTACAACTCACTGCTACTGTAAAAGGCGAAAAGTTTGGTACCTTTTAGTAAAAGAAAAAAACCTCCATGTTACCGCATTGGATATACTAGAAGGGCTGGGACAGTGTCAATGGCACGGGAAGACCTGCTTAAAGTGCATGACATGAGAGGTTTACATGTATGTAAACTATCTTTCAACCTGTACCGAATGCTGTAAGTTAACTGTCAAACAACTAATTTACTGAGAGCAAGGCAGGCGAGGATACTGCGTGATTGAATGTTCTGTGGACACACACGCTGACACTCCACTCTATACCACTCCATTCCTCTCAACGTCACTGCACTCCACTTAATGCCAATCCACACCACTCTACTCAACTCTAATGTACGCTACTGTACTCCACTCTACTATGTGCCCCTCCACTCTACGCAACTCTGCTCCAATGGTTTTAGCAAAGGTGTTTTTTTGTAATGCCATGTAATCCTCTCCACCGACTGGTTAATTTGTATCCCTATCTTGACGACTCACTGATCAGCACTTATAACACAGATTTTGTTTGATTCTTTGTAGCAATTAATGGATGTCCATCAACCTAAAACAAAAAATCTGTTAGCTGGTCATTTTGTCAAACGTTTATACTTCTGTAGTTCTTATCTCTCTCTTGGAATGGCCCATCCTTCATGAGAAAGGGCAACGATAATTGAAAAATGCCCTCATTCACGTGTTGTTGAGAACTGTGACAGGACATTAGTGCAATAGTTTTTGGAGACTAATGGGTTTTATAGCCTGTTGCATACATGTAGCAGTTGTTGCTAGTATGACAATGAGCAGCAGGAAGCATAATCGGAACAGACATTGGGACCACACTCCAAGAGGGTCATCTAAAAAGAAAAAATATATATATTTTTAAACTAGTTTCTTATGTATATTGAACTTTGGCTTCACCCATGATAGCTGGGGAGTCCACCGCCAGAACATGACCACACATGGACAGTGGGAGTCTTCTCTAGTGCAAAAAAATAGCATGTGCAATTTGTGAAAAGAACTGATCTTGGTTCAATTACTTTCTTTCACGAGAGTGAGCAGCTGTCCAGAATTTCTTTGGGACTTGCATTATGGAACTTCAGCTTGTCATTTTTTCTTTACGGGGTGCCCTTTGTCCTGAAATTATTGCAAGCAGTACCTTCACTTGAAGCACCCATGCTTGCAACCAGTGGGGTACAGTGAAAGCTAATTCATTAATGGTGGGAAAGTGTGGGACCCTTGGATTTGTTGGGGGAAGCTTGTGATTGTATTAGTTAAGGAAAGCTCGTTAGTTGCTTGGTGAAGCCCCAACAGCAGAGATGTTGACCCTGGTTACAGTACCTCCTGGTCATCTGTCGCAGCTGCCAGAGGTCAGTGACCCACATAAATTGATTTGATGCTTGGGCTATGTTCTGACACTTTTCTTTGGGCACCGGGATAGCTGTGCAAGCATCAGAACTTATTTCCAGAATTTGGAAGGTTTGTGTTGCCGGTGCGTTTTGCGCTGCTGTGCTGTGTCCTGTCTGGTTTCCTCAATCTTATCTTTCTACCAAGTTAGTTTTTCACAGCGGCTTGTATTGCAAATAAATGCCTTCGGTTATGCGTTGTAGCAGACATTCCCTTCCTGCTGTCTCGGTTTGCACAGCTGTTTATGAACCTTTTGAGACGTCCTGAGCTGCACACAGAGAAGGGAAGGAAGTGGAGAACAGGGATGCTAAACAGCATGATTCATTTAGAAGTGTGGTTTTATCGTTGTAGGTTGCGTTGTTGCATGTTTTTCTGCTAAGTTGATCTGCGCTCTCTACTTTAGCCCCCATCATGTGTTGTTCTTAAGTGGCAATTCCATCTGCATCACCAGAATTCTGATGCTTTGAGTTGGGGTACTGCGGCCCTTTTCAAGATCTGTAGTAATTTGTTGTTGCACCTTCAAGACATTCACTGCTGTCTTGGACAGTTCAGTGAGTGAGGCAAACTTGTGATGCAGTTACCTACGCTATACTGTTCGTGAATGAGTGAAGCCTGCTCTGCACCGATCTGCCTGTTAACTGTTTTATGTGTGGAGACACTGCTAATGCTTGTATTGTTCCTATTGTTTGTACAAGGAAAGTTTACCTGACTGAAGCTCAAATAGCCCTTGTACAGGGCCTCTTACTGAAGCAAGACTTCCCACTAAACAAAAGCCAAAACAAATGCTGTCTCCAATACTCAAGTTAAATGTAATTCCTCAATATTTTCGAGGGGAGAGTGGCCATCGAGAATACCATATACATCAATCACAACTTTGCCTTTCCCTAAAATAAGTTACAAGAATTGTGAAAATGGGATTGCATGGCCACAGTTGATCAACTTTGGGACTAAAGTGCGAGTTTGAAGCTTGATCTGATTTCTTCGTTAGGCAGAATGTTGACCATTCAAGTTGTTCTAAGCCTTCACCTTTCTATTTTTTCAGAAAAAAATTGAAAAGCACGTCCAAATACATTTACCAGACTCTCTTTTTGAATGGAGAAAATAGCGATATCAAGATCCATGCTCTGGGGCAGGAGTGGAGCCTGCACAAGATCTATCTATGCCAGGTGAGCCTCCAAGCGATGTTTGTACTTTCTGAATATTTCTTTCACCAAATTTCAAGTGAAACAATGCTTGTGTTGTGTGCTGAAGTGGCTGAAAATAGCTGCTCTTTAACACACTGGAAAGTGTTTATCTTTGCTCATAGACCGTTAAAGAGCAGCCACAGGCAGTCTTCCACAGAATTGGGAAGATCTCCTTGACTGCCTGGAATCTTTAGAGGGTGGTATGCTAGGAATAAATCAGTTGGCTTGTAATTATTGGTCACAAATAAGACCAAGATATAACTCCCTCCGACTCATCTCTACAAACCTGTCTTCTGACAAGCCTAACATGTAAATTACTTGTATGCTCTCATTCACCACTGGCTTTCAGGTAAAAGGACTAACTGAAACCTCCCAAAGCAGCCAAGTCTGCATCATCATCTTCAGGCTTCCCCAAACTGATTCCGAAGCTGCATAGTTTTTGCTCAGATATCTTCAGGCCGGATTAAACGGCTGGTATAGTTTGGTTACAAGTGTTTTAAAGAGGTAAGATATTCTCTCTCCTTTAGTGTCAAATGTAGACAAATGTATGGTTATCAGACACCCACAAAGACTTTTGCCTCGTTGTGGCAGGCCTGAATTAGGAAATGTGGTCTGATTTTGGATAGCGCGTGTAAGAGCATTAAAGAATGCAGATGAAAGACTAGATCTGCCTGAATACCACAGAGACTTCCTGCTGAAACCTGTGGTGCAAAGGAATGGTGGGGATTTGGCAGATTGCTGAGGGTGAGTTTTTTTTGATGGCATGCACTAGAAGGTTGAATACGATCTTTCCAAATCAGCAGAGATTCATTTGTTAGCTTGACCGCTATCCTCCAGAGAAATGCCTCCCAGAGATTCTTGGCATTTCTTTATTCTGAAGCAAACTTCTAAGGTGGAAGACAAAGGTACAGAAGAAGTGAATTTTGATCTGGCTGTGGAGGTAGACCAAACATGGTAAATTGAGGAAGTTTATAGCACTGCAGGATTTGCAAAACATAAAATAAAATATTGTAGAGCAGATATCCTCAATCATCACAATACTGATTAAGCTCATAACAGAGTTAGACATATATAGCCTTACCAGGAGTGAAGGTCCATAGTTCTTTGCAGTATTGTGTGGTGCCACCACAAATCTATTTCAAGTGCCATATTGAATTTCTGCAAGATGAATGTGCAAGCTGCAAATAGTTTACTCTTTCTGGGGGTTCGGGTGGTGCTAACTATACAGCCTCAGAGTCTCTTACAGTGATGATACAAAGTTTCCTGGCAAGGGAGTTTTTTCCCAGTTGACTCCACCACTTGGAATATAGCCTGCAAAGCATTCAGGCTAAAGATAAAAAGAATGCAAGGGGCCCACAGAATATAAAGGTACAACCCTAGAAGTGCTGAACATTCAATCTGTGAGAAAAAGTCCTACAAGAGGACAATTTCCAGTGTGTGGCATCGGTTGGTGCGAATGTGTATTTATTTTATTGTTCAACTGCCTTTCCATGTAGACTAAGAGGTAAGGACCTCACCTAATTTTAAAAAGGACTTTATTGGATGAGAGCAAGGTACAATGTTGTTACTTCCTGGCAAACGTTTGGGTTCACCATGAGGGATGTAAGCATGTGTTTAAATAAGTGGAAGTGATGTGAACCTTCCTAAAAACACAGCACAAAGTCTTGGGGCTACACCAGTGGTGGGTTGGGGATGGTGGGGGTGTGAACCAACTGTTTAGCTTAACGGAAAAGTTCCTTTTGTAGCCACATGTAGAGGTAGCAATTGGGTGAAGTCGACAACTAATTTGAAACTGTCATGCTTTTTTTCTTTTTATATTCTTTCCCTTTCCATTACTCCGTTCTACCCGCCACAAATGTTCTCTCAGGATGATTTGTTTTGTGTCTAATGCATATCGAGAACTTTACCAGAGATGGATGTAAAATTATATGGACAATATCATATTATTTTTCTGCAACAACAGTGTTATTTTTGAGATGTTTGATAAAATAAAAATGAATCAGAATGATTGAAATCTTACATAGGTAAAGTTAAGCTTAATATCCCATAGTAGGAGTGTGCACTAATATTTTATCTACTTTTATTCACTCCTTGTTCTTTGCATTGTGCTATTAAAGCAAGTAAGGTTTTACAGAGGCCTCATTTCAAAGTAAATGTCCAGGCTTTTGTTTAACCTTTAGTTTGTGTTTCATCTTCTTTCTGAGCTCACTGAATTTAGGCAAATATGTGAGTTTAAGACTAGGGGAGATGAAGTGATTTGTTTATGGCTTCCAGTTTAGGCATAAAGGTTAGTAAAAATTAATACTGTGTTCTGTTGATTTTCACATTAAAAAAATAATATCCAGCATGAAAATGTTACGGCTTCTTTCGTGTAGCATTTTTCAGTCAGGTCTATTCCTGGCTGTGATATTGCGCTACTTTCCTATTGCTTCACATATGGTGGAATCATGTTCTTTTCTCTTTCTCCCTTCCCCAGTTGTGTAATATAGCACAATCCAATACCCCTAATCATTCATTACAGATAGGAGGGAAGGTTCAGTGCTTGACTTACGGTGACCAGTAGAATTTACACCTCCTTCACACCATTGGTTCAAACCCTCAGCGTTAAAAGAAATGTGCAGCAATGTGCTCAGTCGAACAAACTGTGTCAGCAGAACTCTTCTGAATATGTATGCTCTTTTTGTTCCACACCCCATCCCATATATATATTTTCTTTTCAGCTGATAAAACATTGGTTGTCTTCCCCCATCTTGGCTCGTGTGCAGAAGTGGACATAGCACTAAATAATGAATATTTACTAAGATGCTGCCCTTTGTGTTTTGGGCCCAGACAAACATTGGTGCTGATCAAAAGTTAATGTCTTCCTGAATAATTGGCAGTGACGGAATCTCATTCACGTGTTCCATCCACCACTTGTTGTTTTACTTAGCGTGTTGTCCTAATTGTCAAAATGATGTTCTGGATTGGGTGCCCATCTGTGCTAAGAAGAGCATTTAAGATGTGCATCACTATTGACGTAAGGCTGTTAAACCTGGCATCTTTAATTGGTTTTCCCCTGTCCTTTTTGCTTCTTACCTCCTGTTTTTGTGCTGCATTTCGTTTTTGCTGGTTTTTGAACCCTTGCCACTTTACCACTGCTGATTGGTGCTAAAACTTCCATGTCTACCTGGCATGTACACCCACTTGCCAGGCCCAAACCTTAGATTTTACTGCATGTAAGGCAACCCTAAGGTAGCCCCATGGTCAGGGTGCAATGTATGTGAAAGGTAGGACATGTACTGGTGAGTTTTACATGTCCTGATAGTGAAATACTGACAATTCCATTTCTCACTATTGCAAGGACTATCTCTCCCCTAGGTTATCATTGGAGCTGCCTTGTAACTTCTTACTAAATGGGAAGAGATAGAAGTTTGGAGTCCCTGAACTCACAATTTAAAAATACATCTTTTAGTAAAGTTGGTTTTTTAATTGCGTGTTTGAAAATGTTCTCGCTTTTCCATTCTGTGCCTCTGCCTGTGGAATACACGTCTGATTTAGACTGACAATTGGGCTGCTGGTGCTTTCAGACTAGACAGTCACATAAATGGAGATGAGCTGTGCAGTGCATATCCTGATGGCCCATCACCAGGCTGGTGGGTCTTCCTGAGTTAGATTGGTGGAAGGAGTTGTCACTGACACCTCAATAGGGCTGTGCCTGTCCTCACACAAAGCTATCTCCACCCCTTTTGTAGTATGTCTGGAGCCAGGCCTTGGAATGGCAGGATCTTGTGCACTACAATGACTTTCCTTTGAAGTTTGCTTTTTCCAATGGCAGAAACTGTAATAAATACTCTAGCGATGACACCATAACCTCAGAAATTAGAAGAGGAGATTCTGCCAAGAAGAAGAGCTGGAAAAAGCAGTTAGGAGGGAAACTGTCACTATGGTTGTTGCTGTGTTGGGTGGCAGGCTGCTTGCTTTTTCTGTCTTGGGCATTGAAAGGACTGGACTTTGCTTTCTGTATCGTGCTTGTTAAGATTCTCCAAGGACTTGTGTGTGCTTTCCTCCTGTTAAGAAGCGTCAGGGCCTTCAAAGACTTCACCTGCAGCCCCTGAACTTCTCTGACCTGCCAAGTGGTGCCAATTCCAGTTCTTGGCACTTGGAGGTGGTTTTGCTGCAGAGAAGCCTAAAACCCAAGCATCGCCCTTCAGCCCCTGTTTTTCCTGCTGCAGTCTTGCTGTGCGGTTTAAAAACCAACGTATCGCCATGGCTGAAGAACCGGCGCAGCACCTGCAGTGTGTTGAAAAGATCTCCACAGCCCGAATCCTGAGTACAGTGTCTCTGACTTCCAAGACACCCGTTCCAACTCCAACGCAAGCCCTGCTGTGCACCTGAAGAAATCGACCCATCACATGTTCGCGGCTGGAAAATCGATGCAGCGCCTGTTTCGCCACCGTGGCATCAACACCAGCGTGTCCGAATTTTTAACGCATCACACGTGTGCAGCAAGTTATTCATCGACATAGCCCAGCAGTAAGGAAATGTGGACGCGTGTCCAGAAACTGACGCATCACCTCCCCCTTTTGGCAGTAAGTAATAGACGCATCACCTCCCCTGTCAGTAAGGAATCGAGGCATCACCTCCCCTGTGCACAGCAAGGAAACAATGCATCACCTCCCCTAGCAGTAAGGATTTGATGCAGCACCTCTACTGCGAGAAAGGAATCAATGCATCTCTTTGTTTTTTGGCGCTTCATCTCCCCTGCGCCTGTTTTTGACTATGATTTTTATGCATCCCAGCTACTTTGTCGTGAAAGTGACGCATCCATAGTTTGCAATGGTCTAAACTGTTTTGAACCTTTTAAAAGTGACATCTTTGCTTGTGTATGTCGAATTTCTGTAGTTTTGTCCTTGTCTTATTCAGATGAAGCTTGGTTATTTTTCCAAACTGGAGTGGTGTCCATTTGTAATGTTTTCACTGTGTTATTCTGTTACTCTGGGTTTATGTGCATGTGCTTTACACATTGCCACTCAGATAAGCCTGGAGGCTCGTGCCAAATAACTAAGGGGGTGAACAGGGCTTGTAATCCCCTTACCCTGACTAGAATAAGGGCCCCTACCTGAGAGACCCCCATTTCTAACAATGGCTGAAACATAACTGATGTTGCTAGTAGTTCTGTAAGAGAAGATCTGGATAAGCAGTTTGACCTCACATATTACTTTTGGGTATAGAACTAAGAATAAAGTGCATATGAATGATTCCTGTCTGCCAGTAAGCAGAAACAAAAAGGTTGACAGGAATGTAGTCCAGAGTAATTATAATTTACCGAGATTAATTAAAGTATTCAATCAAGCATGTTTTTTCTCAGTAGGCATCCCTTTGCCACAAATAGAACATTCCAAAAAGTGTACTGAGTGCCACCTAGTTTGGTTGCAATTGTTTGTTCCTTTCCATCTCTACCCATCTGATTGTGATTGGCCTAATCGGCTAGCCACACTGAGATGCAGTATCTACTGCACCCCTCTTTATGCATCTTCATTGATAGTCCCAAACAATAGCATAATTCCCTTCTAATTGTTGTGCCACGAACTTTTTCTACAAGTTATGTCCAAATGGTGAGTACAAATTTAACATGTCCAGTGTAAATAAATAATTAAAATATAAAAAAGCACCTTCTAAATAGCCTTCAAGGCCAAATTTCCCCCCAAATGTTCACTCTTCTACTAAACCACGATTTCAAAACTACAAGGCAGCCTCTTAATCCTAGGCTGCTGCTAAAAGGTGTGCTGAATGAGGATAAAAGGAGGTCTGATGGACATTCTAGTAGCATAGTACAAACAAAGGTCGCATGTGCCTTTAAGAAGCTTACATGATACTGATCCCAACAATCACTGTACTGGTAGTTTCCTCTTGCAGCTAGTTCTGTTTTCTGGGTTGTGTGAGTGGGGCCTAGAAACCCTCTTGGCTTTATAAGTTTCCAATTTTCATCTTAACCTGATTCCTTCAGATTTTTCTTTCATACCTAGAAGAACATTTCAGTCTTCCTTTCACTTTTCCAGTGAAATTAGCTCAATGCCTTCACTGTCTGTGAAGGGCCCTTCACATGGTAGCTACAATTAAGCTTCAGATTCCCATCATATCTGTGTGGTCTGCCTCCCAAGCTCACATCCCACTGCAGGAGGTGCATTTTTTGTATAAATGTGCAAAAGACCATGAGAGCAAGCTTGGAAACCTGAAGGCCAGAGAGAAAAAAATAGAAAAAAGAGCCTCTAGAGAAAAATTCGACCTCTACTTTAACAAAGCCCTCTGCCCCAGAGGATTCCTGAAGGGATAGATCCAAAGAAAAAAGTTTCAAAGTGGAAGAAAACGTGCAACATCATGATTCCTGCCACTCCCGTTTCTGTTGATCCACTCACCATCAAGGAGAAGCTACAGGAACGATGCCAACATGTTTGCAGTCAGGAATTGGACTTTGTCAACATCAACCAACTTTGGAAGATCGTTGAAATGCTCCACTCATCTAAAATTGCCATATCACTTTATAACAAGGTACTGGATGCCTGAACAGAAAACTGGATCTTTCAAGTTCTTGTTGTGCCATCGCCAAGAAATAATATAGTTGTCCTTTACCACTCTTAGGCCTTTATCATTCAGGGTTCCAGCAGAATATCCAGTACACACAACTTTGAGATCATTAACACTCTGACTTTGAAGGTGATGGTCTAAAGATCAACCTCAGGGTCTCCAGTTAGAAAGAGATATGCTCACTGGAAGTTACTTCAGCCATTGCATTCGCCAGTGCCTCTGCAAGATACTCCCTCAGAGGAGTGCCAACCTCCTTGGAAACATAGGACTGAGAATATCTACTTTGCTGTACCCTTCAAGATCAACTGGATGATATACAGATACTTTGTTCTCTAATGTCTCAAGATCTTTCACTGGATTGCTAGTTAGAGTGTCTGCCAGGCACGACATCACGCGCTTAAAAATGTCCTAGCATGGAGGGGGCGTGGCCTGACGCGAAGCGGAATGGCCGCTCCTTGAGTGTGCTACGCCGGCCGGGATATAATCCTACTAAAATCCTGCACTACGGATACTCTGTCTACCGCCAATGACAACTACTATCTAGCTGATGGTGTGCAGATTGCTCAGTGAACGTTTCACTATCCTAACGGCATCAGGCTCTGCGATGTGAGAGGAGCTGCAGAGGCGGGACGCGCTGAGACGCTCTGCGGTGCTGAGGACGGGACGCGCTGTAATCGAGCCTGTGGACATGAAAGGTGCATGGGCTAGGGTGACCAACTGGTATGGGTGCAAATTCAGGACTGTGAGTGTAAAAATTCAGGACAAAGGGTCAAAATTCAGGACAAAAATTCCAGACAAAAGGTACGTTTTACAGACACATCAGAGGAGGTCACACAATAGTATAGAACTAAGTAAATACATAATCAACATAAACTGCTCATTATTGTTGGATTAAAAATCAAACAGCCCTGAGCACACAGAGCAAGTACTAAAGTCTACAGAACTCCTAAACTGGATGTGCTGCCAACGTTGAACCCCCACAGATTTTTAGTTGCTAGACTGGAACCATCTCAGCAACAACGCCACAACACATTGCCTTAGCATCACATTGTGCCACACCGCGTTCTTGCATACAGTGCACCAACACATCATCCAAACACACGCTAGATCAGACAATGCACCTCACCTTTCAATATCACACCACAACATATCCCTCTATATGTATTTATAAGACATTGCTGTAAATTAAATTCTCTCTCGGTATGAGAAGAAGGCTGACAAAGAGACAGAGCTGGTGGAATAGTCTAGTTAGAGGAGAAGTTGACTATTCCTGAGAACTAATAGTCTTAACTCCTCGATGAAAGGATAAAAGATTAGGGATCCATCTGCTTTCATGAGAAAGAATGTTTCATAATCTTTAACCCCTTCGACGCTCATGACGAGCCCAGCTCGTCATGGAGTTTCCATTGACTTCAATGGAAATTACATTCAAAGCCATAAAACACCTTAGCATCCAAGTGGTTAAGCTAAAAAGCTGCATATTTTACAGCTCCTCTGCTCTTTTTGAACTTCAAGAACTGAAGAAGCGAGTACTGGATCTCAGGTAGCCCAAACTGGAATGCTAGCCTGTAGTTTATTGGTGATCATCCATGTAGACAGTTAAATGTCAAACTAGCGTGTTAGAGATACTTCTCATCATCCCAGGATACTAGTGCAAGTAGGAGACATTATCATGTTTCACCGTCAGAGGTGAGAGTTGTAGAGTGTTGCACATGCCTATTCACTGATGCTCTGACAGCCTCCAAACAGATCTTTTGCATAGTTTTGAACACAAAATTATGTTAGTCTGTGAATACTCCCGTTTTTAGGAGACATGGATGAAAGAACCTGGACTCAACCACTCACCAAATATAGACATCACAACTTACTTCATCATTTCAAATTGATCCCAAGTACTGAGTCTATTTTGGGGTATGTAAGAAGAATACCAAATGTATTAGGGTGAGATCCCATTTTGCCAAATGATGATAGAATTTGGGTTGGGCCCCACAATAAGATCTGTTTCAGAGCCCTTCATGTTTAGGGGGGTTCTTCCATGTCATCAGCTCCTCCAGATTCTCAAACCATATGGTAACGTGCACCTGGGGGGCTGCTGATATGTTGGTAGATTTGTATATTTTCATCATAAAATGTTTCTGGGTGTCCCAGTATCTAATAAAATTGAATTCATCAATAGGTTAAAAGGAAATGGAAGCAAAGGGCACTCTGCACTACTTGACATTCCATTATATCATATATGTATCAAAACATAACACCACTTCACAGCGCATTACACCCTACCATACTTTACAATACTCACGTACCTTATTGGACAACAAAGTGACCACACATCACTGGAGTTGGGGGCATAGAACATTGACGATAACAGGAAAGGAGGGGCAGTGTTGCTAGGTATGCTGCATGGCGTAGGGAGCTCTGGGACAGTGACACACCTGCCTAAGTAGGCATAGTAACAGGGTAAAAAGAAATAGAAGAAGGAATTTGCAGGAACATGAAAGGACAGGCCCCACCAGATCTGGTGGCCAGGGAAGGATGACCCTGTGAGGCTGCAGAGCTGGGCAAATAACAGAGCAAGGTACAGGAACTTGAAGGGTGGCCCTGAGACAATGCACCAAGGCGAGCTTGTTGGAATGACAACAGACACACCTAAACCTGCATGCAAAATCTTGGTCAGTCATTATATTAAACAAAGTCCCACCTTTACCATGGATATCCCCCAAATTGACTTATAAAGTCCATTACTTGTCTACGTGCCTGATTTAAATCCATCGCTATTACTCCAAAATTATAACATTACCACGCTGAACATTAAGTGGATTTAAAGCTTTGTTGAAAAGTAGCGAGTCCAATCTTCCAATAAAATTATTACATTTTTTTCACTATTGCTTGTTGTGAACTCCAACGTTTCTTTGGTGGTGACTACTTATGGAGCATCGTTGAGTCCGTGTATCATTGCTACATCGTGACAAAAAAATCTGTAGAAACCATCTCATAAGGAGACAGGCCTCTGTGTCTCGTAGTAAGGAAAAGGAGTGCTGCATGCCAAAAAACAGCCCCCTGGCACTGGCAGTAGGGAAGGTGCCACCTCCTCGGTGAACAACCTAGGTATTTCACACAGGGCCTCAAGTTCCCCACAGTACTCTGATAGGGGAACAGCTTCTATGCTACAATCTACTGGCTCCAAGGCACTCACTTGCCTGTACATGTCATGTTAAAGGCAGACGGCCCATTGTCATTCTAAATGTGATAATCCGCCTTCATCAGAATGACAATGGGCCGTCCACATCCTGTGCGAGCTTGGGGAGGGGCTGCTGCATCCTGTGGAGTTAAAAAAATAAGTGCGAGCTGGCCCCAATTGTGAGAAGCTTTAAAGGGGCACCTCGCAGGGGGAACAGCACAGCCTTCTGAAATGACCAGAATTACGGACAAAAGGAGTCCGTAAAAGGAATGATGACGGACAACGGACAAGATACCAAAATGACGGACAGTCCGTGAAATTTACGGACGGTTGGTCATGCTAGCGTGGGCCCCTGCCTGCTGGAAGATTTGCCCGCGAGTTACTACGGGCATCTCCGGACTGGAGCAGCGGCGCCTAACAAGTGAGGAGTGGGGGGGATCTGTGGCCGATTGCCTGCTGTGGGGGTGCGGGACAGCGGCGTTCCTTTTGACGGAGGCCCTGTCCGTGAGAATCTTATGGGGGGGGGGTGTGGGGGTCGGTCCTGCTGCGGGCCGGGTGCCATGAACGATTGCGTGGCGGACTTCGGGGGCTACAAGGCAGCAGCTGGCTGCGGGATGCAGACCGTCGCTCCTCTGATATGCCCGCACTCGCTTGCCATTAACCTGCAACTGGAGAGCCTCCCGGTCCGCTATCTAGTGGGTAGGGCACACATTGCTGTTGATTGCTGCCTGACACTAGGAGCTGCAGTACTTGGGCCAAGGTCGCATTGAGGATGGGGTAGAGTGGGTCCCCCCCCCTGCCTGCAGCTAATTTCCCACTGAGGCTCCCTGGAGGGTTCCTAGCTGCTAAAAGTGCCTGGAGGAGATGGCTAAATGAACAATATATTAGCAGTATTGCCACTGGCGGCCAGCTGCTACTGTGGTGGTGTAGAGGTGAGCTTGCCTGTCCGAGGGGGCGCTGCGGTGGAATTGCCCAGGGGCTGAGTCGCGTCCCCCTGTCGGATGCCCTGCGTTTGTGGTGGAGTGGGCCAGGTTCGCAACGCTGAGGATATCGGATACTGGGCTGAAGAGGGCAGTATCCTGCGGGATTAGTGGAACTGTGGCTACTCAACTTCTTGCCTGGGGAACTGTTGTACGGGGTCGCAGAGTGTACTGCAAGAGTGCTCCTTGCTCCTGGACTGTGCGGAGAGCGAGGCCAGAGGAGTAAGCTGCGAGTGGCGGTGTAGACACGTGCGGCCACCATTTTGTCCCCTTCAGATAGGAGGAGGTATCGGCGTGATACACCTAGAAGGCTCTTGGACCCGGCCTGACTATCTGCCTTGAACTAGAGTTGAATGCTTCTGTCGCAATGGGTTAACAGGATCCCAAGCAGCCGAAACTGAACTTTGAGAACAAACGCTCCACCAGACATGCAGACTCTGAGGCAGAAAGACAGGCAGGGGGTGCTCGCGAATCGCATGCGGAAGATCAAGGCGAGGATCTGTGAACGCTTATGCTGGAGATGAGGTTGAGTCTCCGCAACATAGACACTAAGCTGGACACCCTGACATCGCAGCTGGGCTCAGTTAAGACACAGGTATCCACACATGAGACGCCTTGATGCCTTGGAAAACCGCCATATTGAATTCCACGAGTTCCAGGTTGAAACCAAGGAACAATTGCTACATATGGACGAGCTTCTGGGGGTCATCAGGGCCAAAAATGACGATTCAGAGGCTAGGTCAAGACGCAACAACCTCCGCGTAACAGGAATTCCAGAGACGACCGCCATATCTAAGATAGAGACCTACATCACGGATATGCTACATGACCTCTTTAATCCGCACCTTTCGGTGGTCTTCGTGGTTGAGAGGGCACACGGATTGTTGGGGCAAAAACCCCCTGTTGGAGCGCCGCCAAGGCTGATTATTGCGAGGATCTTGAACTATCAAGACAGAGACACCATCCTGAGGAAGGCCAGAGAGCTGGGGCAGATTACACACGAGGGCAATAAGGTCGCGTTCTATCCGGACTTCACCCCGGCGGTACAGGCGGCGAGACGAGAGTTCCTCCCGGCGAAGCGGATCCTTTTGCAAGCGCAGATTGCATACTCTCTACTGTACCCAGCCAAGCTAAAAGTATCCCTGGATGGCATCATCCACTTTTTTGTTGATGCAAAGTCTGCTCTGAAGTTCGCCAAGCATGTGGGTGGGAAGAAGGACCATAAACGTCAAGAAGTATTCGAAGCGGCTGGTGGTCATCTAAGTGACAATAATTAACTTGGGTATCGTACTCTTGCGCATGTTGATTGTGATGCACTGTTATATTATGTTTTAATGAGCATAATCGTATTCGACAGGTTTATGGGGTATATATTCCATTGGCACACTATCCCTCATTGTTTTCCAAAGAGATATAGTACTGGGCGTGTTAAAGACATCTGCAGATCTCCCAGCCACCTTGTATGACACAAGGTAGCTTGCCGGCATTGCCACGCCCCCATGGGAAGGTTCCCAATTTTGCAGTCTCTTTATTTTGTATTCCTTATTGTTGGGGTGGGTTATCCACAACCTGATTGGGGGGTTGTAGTGGGTGGTGGGGGGCGAGGGGGGAGTTGGTTTGTTGTGAAATGCCAGTATGAATGTCATTTGGTGCTTAGCCATGGTAACTTCAGGTGGGTAAAGGTCACGCTGCTTTGGCTGGTGATGGTAAATACAGGTAGCTGATACGCATCTGTCTGGTAATGTTCTAAATTGCCTCACTGGGAATGTTCAGGGGCTCAATGATGGCAGGAAGTTGCGATTGGTACACGTATACTTGGCACGTCACAACATTGAATTTTTTTTATTACAGGAGACGCACTTGAATGCATCACCATCCCAAAGACTTCGGCACGGGAGGTGGGGTCATGTATATTCTGCTATATTCTCAAATTACGCCCGAGGGGTGGCTGTATTAAGTAAACGTGGATTGGATTGGAGGGAGGGGTTCATAAGCGGTGACCCGGAGGGCAGATATGTTTTGATACAGGGCTCTCTATGTGGCATGTCCATTGTTATTGTTGCTATATATGGCCCCAATGTGGATTCCCCCGATTTTTTTACTAATGTCTGTACAAAGGTCAGGGCAACTGGCTGTAACACGATTTTATGGGAGGGGGACTGTAACGCTTTCCTCAATGACGGGCCTTTGCACCCGGCGGCTGGCTCCGCCCTGAAGCGAATTATGGCTGATGGTGCGTTGGTGGATATCTGGCTGAATATACACTTTTTCGGAATGAGGACTCGAGAGGGAAGACTTCGACAGAAGAGATAACCATTTGTTCCTAAATTGGCACATGACAGCGACACAGCTATTTTTACAGTTATCCTTTCAATCTAAGAAGTAAGGACACCCTTGACATAGGAGGGATAAAAAAATCTTCAAAATACCTACTAAATAAATGAATTGATGAACTCACGGTCCAGGGGAAACTTGCCTTTCCAGGATTGGGAACTCCGCAAAGACTCCGCAATTGGAGAAATCATGCTTCATTTCTAAGACTTAAAGATAAGCCCTGAAGAAGCCCGTGCTGGGCGAAACGTGTTGGCTGTGGAGTTTATGAATCACAATAAAAGTACTTGAAAACGACGCCATTTGTTTGGAGATTCGTCACTCCTGTCATCTATTTATGTTTAATGCATGGCATCTGAAGCCAGAAACTTGTACTGTACACGTTGCCTCTCCACATATGTGTAAAAAATTTAAATGTAAAGTTAAGACCAACATTGGTGGCTGGTTTTAGGAGGTGGGCAATAGTGCATATTGTGGCTTGAACCAAGGAACGGTTTTAAAAACTGTCAGTTAGTGCTTTTAAGGTGGTGATAAGGGGCCAGTGCATAGCCCGGCAGGTGGGGTTTTGAAAGCCATAAGGGGCACGATATAAAGGACCTTGAAACACGATTTTATGATACTGGGGACCCGGAAGTTTCTGGATTCTTAAAAACTAGGCTGCTAGAATATTCTGAGGAGGCGCAACGGGAGGTAAATATGCTGAGGCCAGGAGATATGGAGAGGGGGAGAGGCCAGGGTGCACACTGGCGGGCATGTTCAGATCGCCGAGGTCCACAACCCATATACATGAGATACGCGCTGCGCCGGATACCACACTAACAGGTTAGGGGGAAATTTTGAGTGCCTTCAACGGATTCTATGTCAATTTGTGCACTGCCACTCAGGACACATGCTCGGAGGACATGGGGTCCTTTATGGACTCAATCGCCATAGCTTGGTTGAACAACACGCACAGGATATATATGGATCTCCCAATAACAACGGATGATGTAGTCTCAGTCATAAAGAGCCTGCCCCTTGGTAAGGCCCCGGGCCCAGACGGCCTGACCACGGCCTTTTACAAAACATATGCTGCAGAACTGGCGCCCAGACTCTTGGCGGTGTATGAGGAGGCTTTAGGGGAGGGAGTGCTACCTGAATCCATGAGGGAGAGAGGCAATGATTGTTACACTGCTGAAGCCCGGCAAACCTGAGGAGGAGATGGACTCCTACAGACCTCTTTCATTATAAAATGTAGATGTGAAAATAATGGCTGAATTGTTAGCTAACCTGTTACAGCCGCTACTCCCTATGATAGCGCTTCCTGATCAATTGGGATTCATCCCGTGCAGATCGACATCGTACAATCTACGAACTGTGTTCTCCACTCTGCACTACCTGCACCCACAGTTCACGCTGTGGCAGTGTTCTTAGACGCCACAAAAGCTTTTGACACACTTGAGTGGCCATATTTATTTGCTATACTGGGGCATATGGGCTTCAGCCCACATTTTATTAGTAGGATCCGTCTGCTGTACACACTGCCCAGCGCCAGGATCAGAGTGAACGGCTTAGTTTCTGAATCATTTCCTATTTCATGAGGCACTAGACAGGACTGCCCCCTTTCCCCGCTACTATTTGCCATAGCTATGGAGCCATTGGCGGCCCGCGTGCGGCAACACAGCACGGCACACGGCATAGGGTTTAGTTCAAGGAGCCTTCTCATATCGCTATACACAGACGATGTGACCCTCTATCTTGTCGACCCGAAGATCAATCTAGACCCGGTGTTGCGTGAATTCGTTCGCTTTGGAGGCCTAGCTTGGGTCTCTGTCAATTGGTCGAAATCTGTAATTTTTCCTTTAACTGACACCACCCCACAAGTTCTCTCTGAATACCCCCTGAAATGGGAGGCAGAGGCGGTTAAATACTTGGGCATTTGGGTAAGTCGGGATGTTCAAGAAATCTGGAATTTAAACTTTGGGAGAGCTGTCGCTTGGCTGGAGGAGAAGGTTCAGATATGGGCGAAACTGCCCCTATCGTTGACTGGGAGATTGTCTCTGGCTAAGCTGGTCATTTTGCCCAAGTTTCTGTACCTATTCGCAAATATTCCGATTCCACTCACGTCACATTCTTCTAAGACTCTTAGATCCCACCTTGTGACCTTGGTCTGGCCGGGCGGCCAAGATAGGGTGTCCTGGGACATCTTGACTTTGCCTCTGAGTCAGGGGGGATTGGGCGCTCCAGACATAGCCCTCTATGCGCTCTGTGCCCATGCTCAATATTTGCATTTTTGGGTCCGCCTGACCCACTTCCAACCCCACGTGGCAGTGCAGAAGGATATGACCGCGCCCATCCCACTGAAGTTGGCCATCTGTGCGAAGGCACAGCGCCCCAGAGGGGCTATAGATACAGCCGGTACGCTGAGGTGGGTGTGGGAGGAGTTGCGGAAGAGGGCAAAGGTCCCCGTATTGTATGCCCCATCGATTTCGCTGTCACAGAATCCAATGCTTTCATGCATTGAAGGGGGGATCAGTAGATCTCTGGAACAGAAACTGCACCTTCACACCTTTGCTGATTTATTCCCTGATGGCGAATTCATGCCCCCCCCCCCCACCCCGGTGGCGGAGGAGGGTGAGACTGTGCCTTTTTCGGAACTGTTTTTATATCATAAGTTGCGCACGGCATGCCGTGCCATTAGTGAGGATTTCCCGGCGGCCACCCCGGTCTTCCCTGCACTTGAGAATTTAGTGGGATCTCTGTCCCCCATAGGTTGGTAACCAGACTTTACAGGCAGATGCAGAGCACGGAGCCGGTGATTGAGCCAAAATCCCTGCTGGGACAGTGACCTCCAGGAGCCCTTGACAGAGGATCAATGGATATTCTGTTGCGGTCAACTTACAGAACTCTCACCTAACTACAGGTTGCGCCTGATACATTTTAAGTACCTACATAGATTATATAGGACCCCCGTGAGTCTGCGGTCGATGGGTCTCCGGGAGGGAGATGACTGCTGGAGATGTGGCTTCTTCCCCGCCTTTTTCCTACACATAGCATGGTCCTGCCCGGCACTTACAGAGTACTGGTCTGATGTTTTCGCCTAGGTGAATCAAATTGTGGAACGGTCAGATGCCCCAGCTCCTGCACTAGGCATACTGGGATATGTCAAAAACACTCCACCCAAGCCACAAAGGCTGCATGCACTACTCCTCCTTTTTGCCGAGAGACGGGTGGAGTTACACTGAGGCAGAAAACGAGCGCCCGCGATAAAGGGATGGCTGGCCGATGTTGCGTACGGGCATACACAGTTGGGGATATTCTGGGAGCTGATGCCGCCTACGTCCTGTCCGCGTGACATCTGGGAACCATAGGTACAATGGGCAAATGCAGAATCAGAAAACACTGGAGATGTGGGAGCGGAGGTGGTGATGTCTGCGAGGTGATTGGGTGGCTGTTGAGTGGTCTCGAAAAATAGGGTGGGTGAGGGCATTCTTGTTTTAGCAACAAGATACGGCGGGTGGGTGTGTCTAACTGGACTTGTATGTGTTTGATGGTACCCAATTGCTGTCTTCGACTTACCTGCATAGGCCAGTCCCATTTATTGTTTCCTATTTCTGTTATGTATTAATATAGGTCCCCCGAATTTGTATGGAATGTAAAGATGTGTGCATTGAATTGCAGCCATATTGCGACCTATTGCGACCTATTGCTCTATGCTTGAGAAATTATGACATGTGCGTGCACCGGGATTATTGATGTATGTACTTGTAAACTGTTGTTTTTTTTGTGGTTGACTTGTGTTGTAACTCACGAAAATAATATATATTTTTTTTTAAAGATGTCCTAGCATGAGGTCCGCAAAGCTTAACATTGCTCTTAAAGTTCTTCACACAGCTATTTCTTTACTTATGGAGACGCTATGTCCCTGCTCAACGCCTAGACAATGCTTTTTCTAGCCTCAATCACTTGGTGCTAGTTGCTGAGGAATTTTTAAGTCTGGCACCTCCATGTCTCTTAAAAAAAAATACAGGTCTCCAGAACAACACCTGGCTTTTCTATGCCTTGTCCATAAGCCAGACTCAGTAACCGCATCAGCAGTCAGAAAGCACCACACCCTTGCTCCTGAAACATCTTCACCTCCTTCCTGATAGGGAAAGCAAAAAAGTAGAATCTGCGTCAGCGGTCTCCAAACTCCTCTGAATGGCCTTCAACAACACCAAACAATGAACTTGTCCATCCTAAACATCTATACTCCACTCCGTTGGTTACTGCGGATGATGCTGGAGCGAAAGAAGTGCTGTGCTGACTCAGTCCGCCGATAGTTACCACTGTCTACTCGTACATTGACAATCCAGCACCACTGTCCACTTTACTCACAAGCATTTACCCATGTATACCTACCATAATACTTTTCCACATGTGAACTTATTCTTCCTCTGTATTTTTGGTGCAATAGTTCACTGCTGATAAATGCCTCTATTGCTACATATCAAATGTAAGCGCTGTATTTGAGTTCTCTGGCCCTGCAATTTTTTCTTTGGTACCAAATTGCTGCATTGAATACGGTCTCATATATGCTGCTGCTAACACACCCCTTAGAACTAGGGTTTTAAGGCAGTTTTCGTCATTGACTCTAGTACTGTCTTATTAATCATTAATTGGGTTCAAATAATACAACTGGCTCCATATCGCTCCTGCTTTAAATCTTCAAATTATGGAGTCCCTCAAGAGTCCCCTCCCCCCAGCCCTACGTTCTTCAATATTTAAGTATGCTCCTTGGCTGCTATTAGTTGATATTTTGTACTGAAACCGATGTGGTAGGCTGATGATTCTGATCTTCTTTTATCGAGTCCCAGCAAGCACAGCCTAACTTTCATGAATCCATCATCCAAATGGTGGTGTGGATGTGTAGCAACTCCTTGAAGATCAATACAAATGAAATAGAGGTCCTACTTTTCTCTGGTCTCCTTTCTCCTCATACTGTGCCAAATTATCCCTGACCTTCACATGACCTCCTCCTACACCAGTACCCTTTGCACTAAACTTTGGGTTGGTGTTTGATGAGAAGTGTTTTCATATTGACCTGGTTAACAAACTGGCTTCTACCTGCTTTCTTTTTCTCAATGTGTAACGTAAAATTCTTTAACTGCTTTTTCTATCTAGGAGGCTTGCGATTCAGACCACTATCTTCAGTTGTCTTGTCTATTGCAACTCCTTAGGCTGACCTACATAATGATGCTAATATCCTAAAAATGACACCGACATGGTGGTTCACAACCCTCTACAACTGTCTCTGGCCCCACACCAGTCTGCTATACAAATCCGACCTGGAGACTAGACAACAAAGCCAGCTCTGCTAACCAAATCTGACATTGTTGAATGTGACTGCACAGCTCCAGAGCTCAGACAACAGTGGTATTATCATTTGCCACAAGATTCCATGGATATTATAAGCAATGCCTAAAATGCAGTTTGCCTTTATTAAAAACCATCTTGCAGCAGTAAAAGCATACAGGAAAAGTTCAACTCAAGTCTTCTTTTGTGAACATCCTATGGTAAAAGACTTTCTTATATGCATAAAGAAAGTTTATCCTTCTATTAGAGGCCCTTCTACTCCATGGGAGTTACATTTAGTACTTTCTAAATTAATGGTTATAACTATTCACAAGGCTTCATTGCAGCATCTATCTTGGAAGTTAGGCTTCTAGTTAAAGTTACTTCTGCCGCTAGGGTCCATGAATTACAGGGTCTATTGGCTATCCAGCCCTATACAGTTTTCCATTCCAACAGGTTGGCGATAACACACCCTTCGTTTCTCTCAAACATAGTCTCAGAATTTCATCTCAGTAACCCTTCCTGTTTTCTTCAGCAACAAGATACTCCGTCTGAGTATTCCTTCCAGTTCATGGATATGAGGAGGGTTTTAAGTTTTAATTAAACAAGTCTAAACCAATAAGAATGATTAGATAATTATTCCTTAACTGTAGTCCACCTAGTGGATCTATCTACGTCAAAACAATCAATTTGCTGGTAGATTGTGACTTGTCTCTGTATTTTCCCCACTGGCGAATATTCCTTTTCTTGTAAAAACTAAACCACATTGCACTAGGCACAAAGAAGCCACTAGAGCCTGCTTGAAAAACATTCTGTTGACTGAAATTTGTAAATGGTCACCTTGCAATTGGTGCACACATTTTGCCTTGATTATCAGACAAGGGCTGACTATAGTACTTCAAACTACCCCAAAAAATCTAAAGTCTAATATGAAACTATTTTCACTGTTACTGCCATTTGTCTTTTGTGTCCGAGAGCCACATGTATAGGGATCTGCTTGCTGTTCTGTTCTAATGTTTGACTGTCAATAAAGATACTTAGTTGTAGCCTTGGTTCTGCATTGTAGTAATCTTCAATGAAGTACTATACAACTCTCCCTCCTCCACGGCTTGTTCTTTGCCGTGTGGAACAAGACCAAAAACGTTGGGTTCCTGACTGTAACGCTACATATTTATCAGAAAGAACTTGATCTGAGAGGCAACTGTCAGTTTAGTGCGATCTGGGTTTTGAAACATCTAGTCTCCTTACAGGCACGTTTCCTTTGCTTGTACTTTTTGAGTATAATTCCTATCGGACCTCCTTTCACCCTTATTCATCACAATCTTTTAGCAACAGTTTGAGATTAAGATGCTGCAACATAGTTTTGTTATCATATTCTTAGTACTGGAGTGTAAATTCGGGGACTGAATTCAACTGTGACTGGTTATTTAGAGGGTGTTATTTTTTTCATTGAGCAGGTGTAATTGTACCCTCTTCAGAAGTAATTTGTGGAAAAAGACATGCTCCAAGGTATCCTCAAACAGCTGGGAATTATTCAAATTTTTACTTCAATGAAGATCACTGCGTTGCAGAACCATGGCTACACGCAAGTAACCATTCCTTCGTCATGCATTGCACTCCTGCTTCTAGGACTGCTTCTGTGTTCTACTTTCCTATATCTGATGTTGGGGCCGAAAAGTCAGTTGCATGGTCAGTGGATGTGTACCACTCCTTGGAATGCTCCAGCTGCAATGGCATCTGATCCTTGGTTTTGATTTTTGTCGTCGTGGGCAAACACAGATCGTGCATGTGATCTGTGACATAGGCCTGTTTGAGTCTTTTTATACCCGGAGGGGTGCTTACCTCATAGTGGGGAAAGGCTACTGCCTTTGCCAGGAATTAAGTAGCACAAGCGAGGTGATGGCAGCATAGCATGTAGTAATCAGTAGAAGTAAACCGCCCCGTTTTACCGGTGTCACAGGAGTGAGGCCTACAGGCTTACTCCTGTAAATTTCTGTAGCTGTCTGCCTAATTCTGTGTTAGCCTACAACAAGTTAGTATGTAGTGCTGTGTAGCATGTGTTGTGTGCATGTGCTAGGTGTATGTGTGCACGTGAAAGGTACAACACATGGAAGACCCTCAGTTCCATTTTGGGAGACCCAGTGCTGACTGCAGGCGCATGAGGCGGTAAAGGCATTGCCCCAGACAGATTTGTGCATTCCTTTGAGCTGGGTGGGACACACACACTGGAGGTGGAAGAACCAGCCTCTTCAGTACACTAGAAAGGGTGCTCTTTGATTTAGGAAGAGGTCACTGGTTATAGGCCTGGGCACATCTTGGGAAGGAAATGGGGGAGTGCTAATACGCCAATCATAAAGAGTAGGGCTAGGACCCTAGGTTAACTTTTTGATATATCACTGTAGCTGACATCTAGGTGTGAACCTCTAGTCAGTTCCCTGGCCTTTGTTGTGGGGCTATCCAGTGTGGAGTTGCTCTTGCTATGGCAGACTGTTTTCTGTGGGAAGGGCAAGGCAGAGAAGTGGACACTTGAAAAGGAAGCAGGCCCCCAACACAAACATCTAAGACGCTAACCCTAAATCACATTTGATATCTGGAAGTGTACTACAGGAAGGAGAGCTTGAGGCATCCAAAACTGTCAACTATCCAGTCGGGTTGTGTGAGGAGGAGAAACTCTGCAAGACTTTTGCCTGTGACCAGGACTAGGGGCTAAGGCATTGAATATTCAAGTGTCTCAACGAATAGTGGCTAAAATAATTACAAAAATGTCAGCAAGCTTGATTTGTTGGAATGGAGATTTTATAGCAATTATTGACTCTATGCTGTAAGAGGATGCATGGGAAGTAGAAAAAGACATCAGGTGGAACATGCCACCAACAGTATTACCCATCACAAGTGATAAGCGTAGGAAAAGTACAGCTTTGTTTATTGATTTGAACAATTAGAACCTGAATAGTAGGTTAAGAATGGATCAACCAGCCAATTATTCAAGGGTTCTAGGAAATAAACAATCATTACCAATTAAACATTTTTCTCTAGACACTTTCAGGTCTCTTCATCTTTTAAAATTGATTAAAGGGAAAGCAGTGACCACTGCTATAAAAAAAAGCTGTTTCCCCTTTAAACAGGTATTTTGGGGGGCATGTCCAATATGGCGCTAGAGTAGGAGCGATTCTGCGGAGCCTCGCTGCCTGGATTTGTCAATGGGTGAATTGGGCTGCTGCCTGGCCAACCGAAGTGCAGGCTGCTGAGGGGTACATCTCTGGGCACACTCGTAGGCCAAAACTGCCACCTACCGCCAGAGCAATCGTGAGAGTGGCAGATGCAGAGATCGCGACACCTCAACAGCGGTCAAGATGTGGCTCGGCTGTCAAGGAATCCGTTGGACAGACCCCGGTGAGTCTTGTAGACATATAACCAACAAGTGCCTTCACATGATGAGAATCACCCCATACCACCTCGCTACCCACCCAGCCTGTACTACCTCAGATTCCAAAGAGGACATCCCTTCTAGGGGCCACAGAGAGAGACTGAATTGTGGTGACCGCAGAAGCTGCGAGCTGACACTGGCGATCAATATGGCGGCCCCTGCCTAGCTTGGGCTGGTGGGGCTCTAATGTCCGCCATCCAGTAGATGGCCGCCCTAAACCATTTCTCTGAAGAAATCACTTTTTTAAGGAACAAAGGTCCCTAACAAAAAAATGTTTGCGGTAATTCATATATATAGAGATGCAATGATATCTATACTTTGACTGGACATCATCTTTTAGTGAGAAAGTAAAAGAAAACATACATGTGGGGACATGTATAATATTAGAACCGAAAAAAGGCTCAAGCTATACAAGAAGGGGTGGCCAGAAAGGATTATAGCTATAAGGCCAACATCAAATATGTAAGAGCACCCTAGCACACATTAATACAAAATATACATTAATGTCAGAGTGCATAAAGTAAATGATGTTTCAATCCCTATAACTTAATGCTGGGATCATCTTCAGGACAGAGCAAATGGGTGCCTGAGGCAATTGCCTGTCAAACCAGGTCCTGCAACTCAGTTCTGAGTCAGAGAGGCATGCTAAGTCCAGGTTGATTTAAGAATTAATGTGATTCAATCGTGTGATGAAGCGCGGGATAGTCCTGCGCTGATGAATACAGCCAACTACAGATTATTGCAGCCACGGGAAGGTCCAGTGGCAAGGGGGATTATCCATGGTTCGTTTTGAGGAACCAAACCAGCCTGGTGCTGGTGATGGGGTGTGAGAATGGACTACGAGATAGGGTCCAGATTTCTGAGTGAGAGGGAGGCGGTGTGGTGTACTGAAGAAACCACAGCACCTCTCAGTGCGACCCGCAAGGGCTGCCGAGCACCGCGATACCTGAAGCCCCCTGAATGGCGATACTGCGTGAGACCTGGCACCCTGCACTCAACAGCGGGACTCCACGTGGGGCTGGAGCAATCTGAGGCCGCATTGTGATCTGCTCCAGCGGCGTCTGGAGAGAGGGACCTAATGGTGGGCAGCACGAGAGGCGATATCCGGGGTCAGGACATACCGAAAACTCACACCAAGATGCCGGGAGACCTGAGAGAGCCCGAACGATACAGAACTATGTACCCCCAGCACTTGAAAGGTGTACCATATGTGCGAAGATCCTCAAGATTGAGTAGTAAGACCACAGTAAGACCTATCTGATCGGCAGAGGAGTCCCATATCTACATCTGGACCCTCTACCGTGAAAGTTGAATGGCTCTCCCAGTGGTGGTCTTGATAGAACCCTAAATGATGAAGGGCGGTTCCGTGTGGTGACTGATGGGCATCCTCTCCTGACCACTTTGGGAGGACCCTGTTTAGATACATACATGTTTAGGTTACTCTGGTTTCCTTTTTAGATCACACTGTGCGTACACTTTAGTTTGCTAGACCCTCTGATATATTTGTTGTTATAAGTCTGTAGGGAACTTATTGGAGCTTGGTCTTTAAAATTCCCCCTGGTCCTAATTACCTGTTTCTTATTGGGACACGAAGACAACCATCGTTTTAACTAATGGGCGGTGAGTGTGGGGGCCATGACAGGGGACAAACTGAGTGGTATGGCGACGACAGGGGATTGCTGAAGCTGGGCCTTCCCCCTTGTGCATCTGTGAGACCGTGTGGGAAACTCTGGCCCTCTAAGGGCTCTACCACAGCTGGACAATGGGCATTGGTGGGTTGAGTCCTGGGGCGTGTGGGCTCAAGAGAACTGCCCCCAAGAGATGCTTACCTATGCGCCTGCTGTGAAACATAAGAAGCAGACCCAGTGAAACGATGGCATCCCATTGTGTCAAAAAAGATACCACGCTGAAGGAAATGCTCACTAATAGAGACAGGAATACAGAACTGTAACTCCATCTGGAAGATCTTGAGAACAGGTCCCGCAGGTAGAATAGAAGAATCAAGGGAGGCAGCCTCCATGCGGACTCTGGTAATTTAGAAGACTATGTGATTTGTCTTTTCCGTTATACCTTACCAGAACTTCTAAGAAATACATTGTGCTTGACCACACACACCTGACGGGCCATCTGTCTAAAACCTCAGGAACACCTCAAGACCCACTGACCTGTCTCCACCAACATTGCCAAAAGGAAGCTATCATGTCTGTGATACGGGACTGTAGCTCGACCACTTTTGAGTGGACAAAGGCATGGCTCTACCAATACCTCTCTGCCACCACACTGCAGTGCTGCCAAGCACTTAAGTTGGCCACCACGTTTCTCAGTGAGAAAGGCATCAGATATAAATTGGGGCATCCATTCCGACAAATCTTTGCCTGGAATAATGAGATGCACATGATCTGTAACTTGAAGGAGGCCTGATCAATCCTGGGCCTGAAACCCCACCAGATGAAGATGCTCGGCCTTCGACGCAGGGAAGTCCACCCCCGGACTCGGACACGAGCAGACAGCAATGCCACACTTCACAGAAGGAAACCAACACACCCACAGCTGCCGAAAGCCATAGAGAATGATTGGTCTTGCTACAGCAGCTTCACCAGCAGGGACCCTCCTCAGACCGAGATGCCCCTTAGTGCGCAGAGACAATCCAGACCACACAGATGATGGCAGCGTGTGTGATCCTCCCACTGTCTATGATGTTCCTCTTAATGATGGCTGGGATGTGGCCATATCCGCCTGCTTGTTCACTGACCCACCGTCACCACGGTAGCAGGGTTCTGCTACCCCGCCTCACACCCACTTGTACTTCCAGCCAGTGGCATAACTCTCGAATAAACAATTTTTTTGGGCTCCTGAGAGCGTAGCGATGGTTCTCCCCAGTTCAGTCCTCTTTGCACTAGACCTTTGCTCAACCGTTTCGCTGTTGCTCCACTGCATCTACAACGAGCTAGACTGCCTGACCGTTCTATGGTGGGCCACTATCAGTTGCCACCAGCCCCTCTCTCTTGATGCCAACACACACACACACACACACTGAATGCCCATGGTCAAGATTCTAAGGGAGATTGGAAATGTATGAGATCCCGCAGGTTTGATCTGCAGTATTTCTCCTCCGGCCTGGTGAAAAATGGAGGGGCCATCTTGATTGGAGAACCTGACCTTGGAAGTGCATTGCAAACACAGATGAAGCAGCTGGGTAGACTTCTCTTCCTGAGACTCTTGGTGCATGCACACACTTTGATGGTCGCCACTATCTATGCCCCTAATGACTGCCAAGAGGAATTCATATTGAACGCTGTTGGGCAGGTACTGACCACCCCAGATGCATACCTACTTCTAGGAAGAGACTTCAACCTTGGTCCACAATACGTTTTAGGATCGTTCAGCCCACCGATCAGGGAAAATAGGAATTTCCAGCTTACAATGGCTGCAAGGTCTGGGCCTGGTGGATGTGTGGCACACTCTGAATTCAGCTGCAGAAGACTTCACTCACTTCTCAGCTGTGCATCAAGCCAGTGCTCGAATTGATTACTTTCAGGCGTCCTGCTGCTTGGCAACGACCACCACTCACAGAGACATTGGTGCAGTGGCACTCTCAGTCCACTCCCCAATCTTGATCACCCTACACTCGCCTTGCCCGCAAATGCCATACTGTACTTGGCCCCAAATTGCTCTCATTTGACTCCACTTTCGGCAAAATTAGGGAAATTCTACACACTTTCCTTAGCATAAATGACACTCCTGACTCCTCCGTGTTGTTGCTCTGGGACTCTCTCTCAAAGCTGCCCTAAGAGATATATTCATAGCTATCTCTGCAAGATTTGCTAGGGACAGAAGGGACAAACGTGCTACCTTAGAGAGTCCGGTGAAGGAGCTTGAAGATGCACACAAGCAATCGGGCTTCCATTAGATGAGAAGGCATTTAACGTCTGCTAGAAAGCATCTCAGAGGGCTAGATGGTGACAAAGAAGAATATGTGCTTCTTTGTACCAAACAGAAGTACCATGCTGGAGGCAATAAGGCTGAGTGACTGCTTAGCCGTCAGTTGCTGGCTCATACACAAAGGCAGAGAATCGCTGAGGTTAAAGGACCACAAGGCCATAGAGTCCACCATGACGCTGACATTGCGCAGGCATTTGAATGCTGCTATGCTGATCTCTATTCGGTGGAGCAGCTAAATCGCTCTGCAGCTGCTACTTATGTGGCTCGGGCCCCCACTGCATGTTTACCCACTGAAGACGTTCAGCAGCTGGAACAAGACATACAAGAAGATTAGGTCCTCACAGCCATAGCATGGCTTCAGCTCGATTAAGCACCCAGGCAAGACTCGTTCCCTTCCAATTTTCAACTGGTCCTTACTCTTACTCGATTCTACAAATCCTTTAGCAAACAGGGCACCCTTCCAAACACGATGAGGGCAGCTCCTATCATAGGAATCCCTAAGCCAGGGAAAGATCCCACCCTGTGTTTGTCACGCAGGCCCATCTCCCTCCTTAATGTCGATGCAAAGATTTTTACTGCTATTCTTGCCACCCATTTGGGTCCTTACATGCAGGTGATAGTTGATCCTAGTTGACAACACTAAATGGGTCCTGCATCTTATAGATGAGGCAAACTGTTCCTGAGCTTCTGCCCTCCTACTGTCAATCGACGCAGAGAAGGCATTCAATCATGTCCACTGGCCCTTCAGCTGGTACTGCGAAGGGGGGAATTAGGAACTCGCTTTCGGAAATGGATATTGTGCTGCTATAAACAACCCACAGCCACAGTGAGGGTCAATGGTTTAACGTCCTGTCCCTTTATTATAGCAAGGGGAACAAGGAAGAGATGCCCCTTATCCCCTTTCTTATTTGCTTTATATATTAAGTCCTTGGCAGAATGAATCCACACAAACCCCTCAACCCCTCAATCAGGGGTATTACTATAGGCTGCCAAGAACATAAAATCGCACTATATGCTGATTATGTCATGATTGCACTAACATGGCCCCTCACCTCCTTGCCCCTACTCGTGCAGGAGCTTGAGACCTTTGGTAGTGTCTCAAGTTTCAAAGATAACATGCAGAAGTCCCAAGCTCTTAACTTCACTATCCCCCTGTGCGATAGAACTGAACTGGAATGCCTCTTCCCATTTCTATGTGCGATTCCAGGGGTACAGTACTACGGCCTCCAAATCCACTCCACCATTGGGAAAATGTCAGAGCGTAATTATGGTACCCTTATGGTGTCTGCACGCTCTGACCTACTATCCTGGAAGGGTAGTCCCATCTCTTGGATGAGTGAAATAGCAGCAGTCAAGATGACCCTTCTTCCAAGGATTCTTAACTTAATGAAAACCCTTCCCTTACAACCACCCCCCACATACTCGCGAAATTGCAACTCCTGATTGATAGTTGTGCATGGGATTGCATGCATTCATCCTTCCAACCTCACCGTAAAACAATCTCTATGTTCTGTGTTATCCTCCTGTGAACTACTGGTCACTGAAATCTGGAATAAAAGCTAAAAGATCTGTGTACTGCACTCCATGTATCATCCACCGGGTGACAATCTGGTCTTCATAGAGCAAATAATGGAGGTCATTAGCTCGGATCAACTCTGCCACATCTTCCTCCGAGACTTTAACCTTCACTGGAATGACACAAATGATCCTATAATCTGCTCGTTTAAGTCTTTCCTCTCTGACCTTAACCTCTCACAGCTCTGCAAAGGACCTACACAAAGTAAAGGCGCGACTCTCGACCTGATCATTGCTAAAGACAATAGCGTACAATTAGGTGACATCTTACCTTGTGACTGGTCGGATCATCATGAAATTCTCTTCCTCATCTTGGAAAAGGGCTTGGGCAGACAGGGACAACCCCTCAAAGCTAATCTGACGCGCGATATGAGAGACCTCAACATCAATACGCTAACCTCAATCACCAAAAACAGATTCAGCCCCCCCCACAACATTACCAACCTTGACTATCTCTCCGATCACTACATCAACACGGTGTGTAACATTCTTGATACTATGGCACCGAAGCAACTCAAAAAGCTTCCCTTCAAACAATCCAAACGCTGATTTAATGGTGCACTAAATGATGAGCGGCGCAGCCTTAGACTCTCAGAGAGGCTCTGGAGAAACACGCCCTCCACCATTAGTTTCATTAAACTTAGGAAAGTGAGAAGAACTTAAAACAAACCCATCCGCTTGGCTAAAAGAGACCACTTCAGGACTCAGCTGAATGGAGCTAAAAATAGACCCAAGAAACTCCTTGATGATTTCAAAGAACAAGTTAACCATTCTTCCAACCCTATCACTACTCCGGTGTCCTTGCTTCCTAGCGGTGATGATTTCACTGCTCACTTCTCTGAAAAAACAAGGAAAATCGATCTGGAGCTATGTCCTGTCACTCCAACACAGAGGCCTTCGGAACTATCCGCATTTCCAATTGAGCTGGTAGAATCCTCGACAATATCCTCGTCCTTAGGATGTTCTCTCAAGAATAACGCCTCTTGGAATTCCTTTATCCTCCCTGATGGCAAGGAGCTTCTACACAACATAGCGTCCCTTAAACCCTCCAACCAATTCAGCGATCCTTTACCTGCTAAGCTTTTTAAAGAGCTCAACTCAGAAATGTTCCCTCTTTGGTCCAAGATCATCAGTGAATCCCTCCTACAGGGAAAGATACCTGACTGCCTCAAGGTTGAGCAAGTTACTCCCATCCCTAAGAAACTCAACGTGAACCTATCAGATCCTAACCACTTCAGACCTATCACCTGCATTATGACACTAACTAAGCTGCTCGAAAAATGCAGCTATTTAACCACATTGAGAAATATCAACTCCTTGACCCCATCGGTCAGGTTTCAGACCAGGCCACAGCACTAATCCACATTGTAGATGAAGGCTTGAGATCCCTTGACCAAAATGTCACTTGTCTCCTGATCCTTCTGGACCTGTCCTCAGCCTTTGATACCATCAAACATGTGAACCTGATTGATCTTTTTCAACATAAGATGGGTCTCTTGGGCCTAATTCTATATTGGTTCGCCTCTTTCCTGCATAACCGCACAGAAAGGATCAAAGCTAACCTGTCCCTTGCTTCCAGTACCCCTGTCACGATAGGAGTGCCTCAAGGATCCGCTCTCTCGCCCACTCTCTTCAACCTTTTTATGGAACCACTTTCCGTCATTCTGAACCTTGCTAATATTCAATATCACATGTATGCGGATGACAAGCAACTCTACCTGAAGATCTCCTCCTTAAGAGGACATAAAAACGCTAAATGCTGCACTTGCACAAACACAACAATAGTTAGCTCTGAACCATCTGCTGTTAAATGCTCTCAAAACGGAATTTCTTCTGATTCCCCCCCCACCCTCTCCCCCAATCACTCTGCTCCTACTCTGGATTGGCTTAAACAACTCACTGCTCTGAACTGCACCCCTCATGTAGTAGATTCTGCCAAATCTCTAGGCATCACCCTGAATAAACACTTAAACATGCACGCGCACATCAGTGCAGCTATTAGGGGAGCCAACTATCAACTTAACACCATTAAGAAAATCAAACCTTTCCTCCTCACCCAAAGACATCAGGCCGGCAGTTCAATCCTTGGTTGGAAGATGGTCTGTTGACCCTTGCTGGAATCTTCAAAGCCAGCTTGGCCCCACTCAGAGATAACCCTGAACCAGACTCATCACGGGCTCCAGAAAGCATGACCACATCTCCCCAGACCTTTCGCAAGTAAACTGGCTATCTATTGAAGCCAGAATCTGATTCAAGATAGCTTGCCTGACCCATACAGCCATACATTTCAACACTCCGATCTATCTGGCAAATAAGCTTGAACTTTCCGGCTCTGGCCGGAACCTTAGAAGTACGTCCACCCTACTCTTAAAACCACCAAGATAAAAAAAAAAGATCTTACAATCGTGCTTTCTCCGGTCTTGCTCTAAGAATCTGGAACTCCCTACCTCCCGAGATCAGATCCAATCCTTCCACAATATCTTTCAAGAAACTTGTCAAACGGCTTCTCTTGAACGAACTTTAACAGCATCAACTTACTCTAATGGTCTTGTTTTGTTAAATATTCTGATTCGTGTTGTAACACACGGGTGCGCTCTATTGTAAGATGGTATGTTAAACTGTTCTCGTGCTCTAGGGCATCACTGATACCACCAACTCTTAACTGGCTCTGTTTCCCACTCTGTTGTAACCTCACCTACTGTCCCTTTGAGTTTGATACCCTCGTTTTGCCATTCTGTACAGCACTCTGATACCCGTATTGGTCTTGTTCGCTCTTTATAAAACTTTTCACATAAATAAATGGTGTGAGGGCACGCGTGACAAGGAAACCAGCCTATTTGTCCATAGGTGAGGGAGGTCTAGGTATTCCTCACTAAACGACCACTATCAATTAGCACAGTTGAGTGGAGCCGACTGTGCACTGAAAAGCATTGGTGCTTTATAGATCAAGTGATTGCCGGATTCATATCTGGAAGATCTCATGGTTACCCAAAAAGCACTGTCTACCAGGAATCTGTATCTCTCCCGTTGTGCAAGCCACCAGTGGGATGCTGAATGGCTACATAAACTATGGGACCTTCTAGGCATGGAAAAGCTTATGGTGTATGTGGAGCACAAACTTCCACGGCTTGATAAAACATGGGGGTCCTGTATAGGATTACTTGCACAGAACCTCCGGTAATTGACCTGCCCAGCATACTTGCTAGTTCTTTGCCTCATAGCTCTGAAGAGTGACTCTGCTCAACTAGGTGGTATACACCCTGAACTCCGCTGCCCTTCCTGAGTCATTCACAGTGCTGTTGGAGACTGATGCTGCAAGAATCGCCGAGCAATAACCCTCCCTCCCTTTAACCTGTTATTCCCCCAGTCTCCAGCGTGTTACTCCTTGAGAACTGGACTTGCACACTTCGGTCCCTGTCACAGAAGTCTTCCCCTCACCACCCATCAGTTTCTTCCTTTTTCCTGCTCTCCCAGTTTATTCGCCTCTCATGCCTAATTTACCTCACCGGCCAGTGGTTGTTGGTGGGCACATGGTTCTGTACCCTGTTTTTTTCCTTTCTGAAAATCAGTAAAACCGATTTAAACTTAAACAAGAGATTGGCGGTCATGGCAGAAGACAAAAGCCAACGAGTGATTAACCTGAAATGGTTTAGCAATAAGATTAACATCACAGACAGGAGACCGGGAACCAAGAGTACATGAAATACATTACAATATGAATTTTAGAGCCCTGAACACAATTTGGAAACTATTTTAAATCTTCAAATAAGTAGATCATGGTCATCAAAAGAAAAACACCCTGAAATATAATATCAACAAATATTTTTACCATGAGCTAATAAAGAGAAGTAGAAACTGTAGAGCCAATGTAAGGAAGGGAAGGAAATTTGCTCTTGTCATTTTGCCAGAGCTAATGGTAGCTATAAGAATTAGTAAGCAAACCTTGAAGATTTACATTAGATATAGCAACACAGAGAATGCAAAAAATTGGAAATAATGCAGAACACAATCTGAAATAATAATCATTAGAAGTTTTGGAAAAAGGAGTTGGATAAAGACAGTGGAAATGAATGAGTGAAAGAATCTATGTGATCGTCTTGTATAGCAAATCTATACAAATGTCAAATAACCATGAGGGTGGTGAATCGAACTATGAAGGAGAACTGGGACTGCAGTTTAGAGGAAGAAACATTAAATTCAAATGCCACTGGCCTTCAGTTACAGCTAAGCAATCGTTCAAATGCAGCCTCACCCTGGTGGGCACAGTTACTCATTATAAGTGTGCTGGAAGTCAGAAACATACCTTACCAATAGAAAAGGAGGTGGCACTTTGTAACCAGGATTTGCAATGCAATAGGTCTCGCAATTGCGAGATTTTGAGCTATTGGCATTGTAAATGACCATGCTTTTTAGGTCTCGGACTAGCGTTGCACTGCGCAGCAGTGCTCGCGCAGCCGAGAATTAATGTCTCTTAGTAGGGGGCTTGAACCCGCCCCTCTTCTCATTGGAGGAGAGGGGCGTCACTCTGTTCAAGCCCCGTCTTTTCCAGATTCGGGGGCGTGTTTTTTCTCTTCTTTCTTGTTTTCGTTCTCTCCTCTTCCCATTGGCTGGAATTTTACCTTCCAGCTAAAGGGAAGAGGAGAGAACGAAAACCACATCCCAAAATGACGATGCTTTCTGCCTCGCCTCGGAGAAAGATGGTGGTGTTATGGCGTTGTGCAGGTACGTTTTTTGCCGTCTGTTCTCTTATTGTGCGTCTGTTCCCTCGTGCCGACCCCTCGTTGCTTGTTTTTTTTTTGGGAAAGTGATTAGAGTGTCCTGGAGGAGGAGGGGAGCCGGGCGTGCACTTGTCCGGGAAAGTGTGACGTCTCTGCCTGAAAACAATCCTTTTCTTTCTGACTGTGGTAGGGGGAGGGCCGGGAACAGGCTAAACACAAAATAGCAAAATGTCCTGTCCTTGTGATTCCGGAGAGGAAAGAGGCGCTTGTCCTGGTGATTGTGAAAGTTTTAACTCCAAGGCAGGGAGATGGGGAAATCGTCAGTCCGCTGCGCCTCGCTCTCACCCCTACCGGGTCCCTCGCCGAGTGTTTTTATTGATTCCAATCACCGAGGGCCGGCTGGCTCTCGGCAGGAACACTGTGTAATGTGTTCGTGCTGGCTTTCATTACATGCGCTGAATGCGGCGCGGTCATGCTGCCGAGCACGCCTGGCAACCGGCCGGGGCTCTGTGGTGCGGCTCCCCCCCTTCTCGGCACTCAGCTCTTGTTTTCCCCTTTACCAAGGACTTGAAAACATCTTATCCTTATCCCTTTCTATCTGGAAAGGCTCAGCCTGTTCCCCATTCTGTGTGTTTTTGGCAAACTCTTGAAAACAGAGCACTTCAGAAAGTAAAGGCCCCCCGGGATGCTGCCCTTCTGCACACGATGCAGAGGCAATTAAGACACAAAGCAGTGTTAAATTTGTTTTCATCACCTGAATCGACAAACAACTCTTGTTATCTCCTGCATTCCGACAAACTCGACCAGATTTGTATCTTTGCAGCGCTGCAGCAGCCCCTGGAGAAAACCACCGAGTTGTATTTGTCAGCCGTGCCTATGGCAGGCCAACACGGGTGGACGGAGCCTGTTCCCATCCGCTCCCTTTACAGAGGTGCCTCCGCGCTCTCCGCCCGAGCCAGAATGAGGCTGAGGGGTCATCCCCGGCCCTGCACGGCAGATGCCTGCATTGCGTTTACAAACATTGTAAAGCGTGGCCTCAGGACGTTTAAACCCCACTCCCACCTGTAGCATTCCCTTTCTGTGCGAGAGTTGCCCAGGGGCTGGGATTGGGGCGTGCTGCGGACCCCCTTAGAGCGCCTTGTTTACTCTCCTCGTGCAGTTTGAGGAACTAATTCAAAGTTCCTCGGGTCTCTCCACAGCAGGGCCTCTTTACGCTCTTTCCGAGCTGCACACCACCCGCACCCGAGGGCCCCCTGCACAACCCGAAGGCCTCTATCCCTGCACAGCATCCCCCAGTCAGCGCCCTACCCCCAGCCACCCGGGGCCCAGCCGTGGGTGCAGCGTCCACCAATGCCCGGCACTGCAACCCCCCACACTCCTACACCTCCAGATGTGGCAAGAACACCGAGGCTCTCCTTGGAAGCCCACCCCGCCCCCTCCACCCGAGGCTGTGCTTGCTCCCCTGCCCCCTCGTTCGTTGTGCTTGCTCTCCTGAAACCCCCCCCCCTCGTTGGTTGTGCTTGCTCTCCTGACCCCCCCCCCCCTCGTTGGTTGTGCTTGCTTTCCTGACCCCCCACCCCCTCGTTGGTTGTGCTTGCTGTCCTGCCCCCTCGTTGGTTGTGCTTGCTGTCCTGCCCCCTCGTTGGTTGTGCTTGCTGTCCTGCCCCCTCGTTGGTTGTGCTTGCTGTCCTGCCCCCTCGTTGGTTGTGCTTGCTGTCCTGCCCCCTCGTTGGTTGTGCTTGCTGTCCTGCCCCCTCGTTGGTTGTGCTTGCTGTCCTGCCCCCTCGTTGGTTGTACTTGCTGTTCTGCCCCCCTTGTTGGTTGTGCTTGCTGTCCTGCCCCCCCTTCGTTAGTTGTGCTTGCTTTCCTGCCCCCCCCTTCGTTGGTTGTGCTTGCTCTCTTGCCCCCCCTTCGTTGGTTGTGCTTGCTCTCCTGCCCCCACCCCCTCGTTGGTTGTGCTTGCCTGTGATCCGGTTCATTTTAAGGCTAGTTCACGGCTGTATGACTTATGCTCCCCTGGAGCGCACGTCAGAGTGAAAGCACCGGAGCTCTGTGTTGTGTGTGATCTGCGTCCCTCGCACTAAAAGCTATGGGCTTGAAACTTTGCACCCCACGTGTGATGTTTAGTGCCCGCTGGAGACGGGATCAGCAGCGTAGGTGGGGGGAGGTGGCCGGCTCACTCTGCCCTCGAGCTGAACTGCTCTCTAACGAGGGCTCCAAATGCTGCGTTTCCGCCATCGTTACCCGCTTCGCAGCTTTACTGCCGATGGCAGCCATGACCGCATGTGACTGCATCATCGTAGTACAAGGTTGCCGATGGGCACAGTGGTGAATCCCGGACTAGCTAAAAGGACCATTATAAACATGGACGTGTTCGTTGCCTTCAGAGTCCGGACCCGCTTTAACACTTGAACAAGTTAAGTTCTCTTATGTAGCTTTCAGCACCCACCAAGCATGCATCTTTTTGATAAATGCAATGTTTAGATGCAGTATCTGACTTTGTTTGCCTTTGCTATGTAACTTGTTGTGTTTGCAGTCCTGCCCCCCTTGCTGTCCTCCCCCCACGTTGCTCGTGCTTGCTGTCCTCCCCCCTTGTTGCTTGTGCTTGCTCCCCTGCCCCCCATTGCTCGTGCTTGCTGTCCTGCCCCCCTCGTTGCTTGTGCTTGCTCCCCCCCCTCGTTGCTTGTGCTTGCTGTCCTGCCCCCCTCGTTGCTCGTGCTTGCTCCCCCCCTCGTTGCTTGTGCTTGCTGTCCTGCCCCCCTCGTAGCTCGTGCTTGCTGTCCTCTCCCCCCCCCCCCCCTCGTTGCTTGTGCTTGCTGTCCTGCCCCCTCGTTGCTTGTGCTTGCTCTCTTTCCCTGCTATTGGCATTGTAAATTACAATGCCAATTATTAATGTTTTTAAAAAAAAAAACATAAATAAAAATAATGTCATGAGCAATGCCAATAGCTCTATCTTTAAAAATGCCGAGACCATTGCATTGTAAATGCTTGTTATTTATGTGTTGAAAAAAAACCTCCATTAATAAAAGGCATTATCGTTTACAATACCAATAGGTGAAAGTTTTTAAAATGCGAGACCTATTGCATTGCAAATGAATCCAAACAAGTACACCAGTTGAATGGCCCTGTATGTGGTGTTAAGTTGTTGCTGAAATGACAGTAGTTCTGCTACAGCAACACATTATCTGTTTATAGGGATAGATGAATGGCTTTTTGCTGTTGCTGCTCTGCCACTACGTCAACCACTTGTGAACACCTGTGGCTGTGACTTGATCCTCAAAGGTAACACAAAGCACTGGTATGTTTTTAACTACCAGAAAACAAAGGTACTACACTAGAAGTGGCATAGAGGTGAGTACCATAGGTAAACAACAATGAAAACATTCAAATTTATGAGGAACACCAACTTCAGAAAGAGGTCAGCGTAAGAGGATAGCAATGACAACAACAGCACTTCAGGAACAAGCACCTATAGAAAGAACGTATAAAGTGCATTGCATAAACTAACTGCTATCATCTATTTCAGAAACAGAATTTGCTAACTCATTGTGGCACATGGATTCATTCAACATGCCTAACCAATAAGCACACTTCGTAAATTGTTGCAATGGATCGGTCCTGTTTAGATCAAGGAAGGGTGTACTTTTACCTCTGCACTTCAAAAGAATGGACACCCATAACAATATTTCAGATTGACTGGGGCAAGTGCCGAGATCATCCCATCTGCCAGACTAGTTAAGGTTAAGTACCTTTGTTGGAAACTGGGAGAGCAGATGGTAATGAAATGATACAAACAAGGAGATCCAGGATTCAGGCAATATTGATGCCATAAATTCCCCAATCTCTTAGATGGGCCGGTTCAGCAGTGTCAGTCTCGTGAAAACTATTATTTTCCTAATTGCGGCGTGAAAGTCACTGTACAAGAAGCAAACTACGAGTACAAAAACGTTAAGGATAAAACTGGATTGGAGGGCTTCTCCGTTGCCCTGGTAAACTTCACAGCTGTTACTTTGAGTGTACCCCTGCTTCACCCACTTCCACATGTCATACATCCTCCTGGCCTCTGAACACCAAAACATTTCTACTCTGAGGCCCGGTTTGCCAACATTTTCTTTCCCCTCATCTAATCAGAGCCTTAGTAACACGACGTGTGCAGGCCACTGATAAAAATGCTGCACACTATAAGTGTCTAGATACAACTCGCAGCCAAAATACACTGTTGACCAAAAGGAGTCGACAGCCGTATGTAAACCGAAAGCGCACCATGCACAGCCGTGCATAATTAAAAGCGGGCAGCAGCTAGCTTTATTGAAGTGAAAATGCGCCGTGCCACACACTAGCATTAAATTAAATGAACAAGTAGTCCCCAAATTAAGTACTTACTAGTGTAAGGGAGCGCTAACAA
Source organism: Lissotriton helveticus (assembly GCF_964261635.1). Lineage (NCBI taxonomy): Eukaryota > Metazoa > Chordata > Amphibia > Caudata > Salamandridae > Lissotriton > Lissotriton helveticus. The sequence goes on from NC_136072.1 coordinate 775,068,738, forward strand.
ATAAGGACCAAGGAAACAAAAAACGACGCACAAATTAACCAATTGCTAGAAGAATACCAGAATGTCAGAATACACTCCGTAGAGTGATTACTGCAGGTCTTGCATGCGTGGTGATGCTCAAACTAAAAATGGACCCTAACAATTATCTGCTGTTGTCTGTTACATCAACAGGCAAAATGCTTGTGTTTATGCTACTGTATGAGTTACCTGAATGGTGAACCAACAATAGTATAGTTTCTCCTTTTCAAACCGGATTTAAGAAAGGACATTTCACAGTGCTTAGCACTTTCAATAACGCGTAATCGAATGTTCTAAGCACTAATAGCCAGCTCAGCTTTTTGTCCAGAGACAGCACCCTGCACTGTCTTTAAGGATTTTGCCAAGGGGTTTGATCATACAATTAGACCCAGATTACAGATGAATTTGGGCTCACCAAAAAATCTAGTATAACTTCTGGTGCATCTGCATACCAGCGCTTGGGCGAATATTAAACCAATACCAACCAGTAAGAGTACAGATAAACTATATTGCCACTCCAGAGTAAGTCAAGGTTTAGTCTTGCCACCATATTTATTCAACTTCTTCCTAAAAGACTTTCTTAGTATGCAAAGGTTCGGAATGCAGGCTTTTTTTAGGCAGGTGACCTCTTATCATGGTAGTGGGGCTACAGAGATCCCAAACTGCTTTAGCCTAGTATGTCTAGAGTAACTTCTCTGACAATCTGTGCAAAATAATAAATAAGGGGCCAAACTCTTACATTCGGAAAAAACAAAGTTAAAGGATCATGGTATGTTGATTAAAAACTGTAAAGAGTGCAGGATTACAAATATCTCAGTCTAATTTGCATAGGGAGGTCACTAATTGGGCAAAAAATGAAATCTATCAGTAATGGAAAGAAGTGATTGAAAATATGGTGGAAGAGCATTAATGCTATTGGCCAGAGTGTATAAGCTAAGATGACTCGAATTATACTAGAATGACACCCTTGATGTTTTTCTGCATCACTAAGAATGATAGAAGTTTGAAGTCACATCATAGTGCAAGATCTTGGACCTTAATAAAGGTATTCTGATGGAGATAATACGCTTCAACGCTTAAAATTATGGCAACTGAGAGCAGCGATTAGGCTTAAGATGGCATGTGGACTTTACATGTTCTATAAGCAACTTCATATCCAAGTGGATTTCAGAAGAACTAGCGAAAAATAGATCAACTGTGTATCACAGGTAAAAAAAGGAATGCGAACAATGGATCGATAAGCTTGCCCTGGGTATTTAAAGCTGACATAAAAAAGACTTATGCCTATCAAATCTAAATGCAAAACAACTCCATTATGATAAAAAGGAGCAAGAAGAAAAATATGGTGTTTTGTATATGATTGATAAAAAAACGGCGTCCTTGTATAGTGTGGTTCTGAAAATTCTGGACTTGAGAATAAAACTTCGTCGTAACATGACGAATTTAGTATCAAAAGACCGAAAATGACAAGTACACTATGTACAAGCATTTTCGTCATATTCCAGTGACGATTTCACCTCGAAATCGTCATTCTCGTTCTGAACCCTTGGCTTCCATTTTGTATACGGCAGCCATTTTGTGAGTTGCCCTTTACATAGGCTTATGATACAGCTAAATTCGATTCCAAAGGACACATACACCTTAATTGACTTTCCTGTGACCTGGGCAAGTTGGAACCATTGCCCCAGGCCGAACCTGTTTGGTCAGTTCCTCTCCCAGTGGCCGAATGAGATAGCATCAAGGCACAACAGGCCATAAACCCATTTCATCACTCACACCCTGCCGAATCTTGCTCACACCTGTCCCTGCTCTTTTTTCTCTCACTTGCTTTATGATGGGGAGGTGCCCATTTTTATTGGGGGTCCACCGATATCTGATGAAATGTTGGGCCTTGCCGGGTGATTTGTTGTGGGCTGGACGAACTGAAATGTGGGCTGTCATCATGACTCTGCTTTTCCTTTGTAGCGAAAATATTTGAATGGTATACTAAAATTCGAGGAATGTGTGCCTAAAGCACAATATTTTGTATAAAAAGAGAAGCCTGAGTTTGTAAGTTTGAGCAGTCTCCTGAGAATATACATCCCGTGTGTTGTACTTCTAGGACACTTGTTTCTTGGTTGCAGTCAATAAAATCGATCCTTGACTTCACCTAGAAGACTCTGAGTATCTGTGGTCTGAATCAGGAAAGTACCCGAGGTCTTTGGGTGTACCCTGGCACCGCTGGGTTGCCGGTTTGGTACCGGTTCTGAAAAACCCAGTACCTCAGTTGGCGCCCAACGTTTGGGGCGATACCAGCGGTACCGGTCCAGCCAGAGGTTCGTGAGGAGCTTCGTGTGAAAATTCTGGAGGAAGGCCATCCACTTCATCGACCCCTGCATGTCGACGTGGTCCGAAAGTCTTTGCTGCGAGGTTCCCTGCTTCCCGACGGCTACAAAGGACTGCTGCCCTGGCTATCGCCCTGATTTGGACCCTTGAAGTTTGGTAGAGCGAAACGATAAGACGAGTCTTCTGGTGACGTCATCGATATCTCAGTTAAGTATAAGTGGAGCGTCTCCCAGTCCTTAGTTGGTCTTAGTTTGGGTATTCCCTTTGGCATCATTTTTGGAACTTGCAAGTGCCAAAGCCAAAGGACTCGTGTATTCACGAGAATATCGTAATCGATAATCCTTTGAAGTTTGAAGCTAGACTAGAGAGCGAAGATGCCTGGTCTTAGCAGACTTGGAAATTTGTTTTGTCTTGGTTGTAATAATAGGGACTCCCGATTGGAGGACTCGTGTCCGGTTCCTCCGATTGGAACTCCAACTTACGAATTATATGTAAAACATGGCGTGGGTCCCATCACATATAATGAAGTGTGGATCAAATACACCAGAAAAGATGGTGTTTTAAAATGGCCCCAATATGGTAGCTTTGATACAGAAATCTTAGATAACCTCGAAATTAAACTTTTTAAGAAGAAAGCCCGGCCGGCGATGTTTGACTCTTTCCGCCTATGGCGTAAGGAAGCCAAACAGAAGGAAATTAAATTAGCGAAGAAAAATAAGAGAAAAGGGGGAATTTCGATAATGCAAGCTGCTATGCAGTATAAAGACAATGAAGAAGAACAGATGAGTGAGCAGTTGCACAGGCAACGTAAAATGGTAATAGATAAATGCTATCCAGTTTTGCCGCCTCTTCAGCAAGATGCAGCAAAAGAGCTTGGAAAAGATCCGTTAATGGCGCATTTATTAAGTTCGCCACCCCCTATGCGCAAAATGCCACGGCACCTCCGCAACCTTTAGTTGTGCAACCTGTGCCTCCTGTTCCTCCACAGCACCCACCAGCTGTTCTTCAGCTGGCTCCTGCTCCTTCGGTGCAGCCTCCTCAAGGCCCACCGATCACATCTGCTTCACCTGTGCTTTCTACGACTTTGCCTAGTGCACCTTCTATTTCTCCTAATGATCCTTCTGCTATTGCCTCTGCCCCTGCCTTATCTCACCCTGTTTTTCCACCCGTTCTTTCGTCAGTTTCTCCTTCCGTTCGACAGAGAATGGCCAACACTGTTACTAATCTTTTCTCACCTTTTTTCGGGTCGCCTAATACGACCCCTAACATGGAACGAAGACAGTTGCGAAGTCAACTGCCTGACTATCGAGAGAGAGATTTACTGAATCGTTTAGCGCATAAATGGGTTATCGACGCTGTAAGGTATGATGTAGAGTCTGTCATAGAAGTCTTCCGTCAATGGGAAGCACCGAAGCAGAGATATGTTTTTGAACAAATGTGTGTTTTTCTCTGTGAGGATTTGGAAGACAATGATCTGGAATACAACCCGCCCAAGTTGTCGTGTGCGGTTCGAGTTCGCAGAGGGCATGATCGTAGGTCCCGATGTCGAGAGAGCGGTTGAGACATTGTTGTCATATCGGAGTAAGGGGGGCACTTCTCAATCACTATTTGAGCATGACGCATCCGGTAGGAAAAAGGCGCGACAGTACCCCATGAGGGAAGTCCCTCCAGTATGGAAGGAAGAAGTAGCAGCTGGTCCTGGTAATGTTCCACCACTTGTGCCAGCACATTTTCAGCATGTGTGGGTACATGTTCCTTGGAAGCGAGCTGAAGTTTTGGCCCTTAAACAGACGTTGCCTGATCCCCGTAAAAATCCCGCAGGGTATTACAAAGAGTTGTCACAAACTGCTGGGTCATGTATCATGAATTTAGCAGAAATAGACATGTTGTTTGGGAACGTTGTTCCACAGCCTTTGTGGGGAGTTAAGCGACTCATGGGCTAATATTACTGCTGCAGATGACCGACAGGTTGGTGGTGCTAAACCCGAGCCTTTAGTAGCAGACCTCCCTGGTAGGATTATTAATTACATGAAGACTTTAATGCCTGCCATGCGAGTAAACTGGGATAAGTTGTCTGCATGTAAGCAGAAGAAAGATGAAACGGTCTCAGATTTCTTCACCAGGTTTGAAGAGACTTTTGTCGACCACAGTGGTCAACATATGAGCACAGCTGGCGGTCAGCGTTTGTTCGTCGATAAATTCGTGCACAATCTGCTTCCGGAGTTGTGTAAGAAGTTAAAAGATTCAGAGAGTTCATGGGCAGTTTCCTCTTCAGCACAGATATTGGCTACTGCACAGTATTACGAAAATCGAGACAAAGACGAGAAAGATAGAGCAGAAAAGAAAACTAAGGAGCTGAAAACGAAGGTTTTGTTACAGCAAGCATATCCGCCACGTGGTGGTGGTGGCCAGAATAATGGTGGTCAAAATAATGGTGGTCAAAGTAACTATCAGAATTATTATCAGCAGCCTCAACAGTATCAGAGGAACTCGCAAAGAGTCGAGTATACTCAACCACGTGTCCCTGTAGGCCCCAATCCGTGTTCATATTGTAAGGAAGAGGGTCATTTCAAGTATAGTTGTCCTATTTTATTACAGCGTGCAAATGGTGCTTCTGGTGTAAGAGGTCGAGGTGTTCAACAAGCGTCTAGAGGTAGAGGACGTGGAAATTTCCCCCAGAACACACAGTCTCTTCCACCTCAAAATTCTATGAATAGGTTCGATCAGCAGAATAACGCATCTGGTAGGACAGCTCAGTACTATACTGATGATTACTATACAGAAGATGAGCATTGGGAAGGTAATGATTGCTAGGACAGCCATAGACAAAGAGAGGGAGTTGTTTCAGTTCCAGTAGATCAGAGAGGACCTTGCGTTGAGGTGATTACATGAGGTGTGTCAGAGCCTTTTCTGTTGCATACTGGTGCTACAAATAGTTCTATTATGCACTCCAAACTCCCTGGCGGACCCTTGTCTGGCGAAATGAATGTATCAGTAGGTTTTTCTGGCGCCCCGGTTAGAAATCCGATTTCTGACCCTTTGTCTCTTTCTGTTGGTCCTTGTGAATTCGAAGCACCCCTTATTCTGACAACAGGTTGTGGTGAAAACTTGCTAGGATTAGATTTGCTAAAAAGATTGTATGCGACTTTGTACTGTTCTCCTTCTGGAGTACAACTTACACTGGGTAAGAAAGTGGTTTCTCCAATGTATTTGTCGAGGGATAAACTTCCAACAGAATTGTCATCTCTCCCTAATATTCTTTGGGCTACTGGTCCTAATGATGTGGGTCTTTTGGAAATACCACCATATGTTGTAACATTGAAAGCCAATGTTAAAATACCACAAATTCCCCAATATAGAATTTCTAGTGAAGGTGAAAAAGCTTTGCTAGCGATCGTTTACGATCTAATTGAAAAAGATGTCATTGAAGAGACAAGAGGCAACGTTTGCAATAGCCCTGTTCTGCCTGTTTTAAAACGAACTGATCCTTCCCAGCCACCTGTTTACAGATTTGTGATTGATCTTAGAGAGGTCAATAAAATAGTTGTGCCACAATTTCCATTTGTTCCTGACATTACTGCCCTATTGACTATGATTCCAGCTTCTGCAACATGGTTTTCGGTGATTGACTTGAAGAATGCTTTCTTCAGCATCCCGATTGCTGAGGAGAGTAGGGATATTTTTGGCTTCAGTTTAGTAGGTCGCAGCTTCCGCTTTAAACGAGCTCCACAGGGCTACTGTGAAAGTCCATCAATATATAGTCAAGCTTTAAAAACACAGCTTGATACAATTGTTTTACCTGAAGGTGCTACCCTTATTCAGTATGTGGATGATTTGCTTGTTGCTGCAGATACTGAGGAAATCTGTAAAGAAGCCACGTTGTCATTGTTGCGTCATTTGTGTGATTTGTACCACAAAGTGTCTCTTTCAAAATTGCAATATTGTCGACAAGAAGTGACCTACTTAGGTCATCTCTTATCGAAGGAGGGAAGGAAACTGACCCCAGAAAGAATTCAGGCAATAGCGAAATTGAGTGTGCCAAGAACACAGAGAGAAGTGCGTGCTTTCTTGGGCATTACATCATATTGCAGGCAATGGATACCACATTTTTCGTTATTAGCCAAACCTTTGGTGGCATTAACGTGTAAAGATATACCCAATCCCATTTCTTGGTCTGAAGAGTGTCAGAAAAGTTTTTCTGAATTGCGCACAGCATTATGTTCGGCTCCTGTGTTGGGTACCCCCAACTACAGTAAGCCCTTTACATTGTATGTCCATGAGAAACAAGGTTGAGCATTGTCAGTTTTGACTCAGTTGTTTGGAGACAAGCAGCGTCCATGTGCATATTTTTCGTCGACTTTGGATCCGGTAGCTAAAGCATTGCCGAGTTGTTTAAGAGCAACAGCGGCAACAGCTGTTTCTATTCGACAGTCTGCTGGTCTAGTGATGAATAATATGTTAGTCGTGATGGTTCCACATGCAGTGGACACGTTGTTGAACAGAACCAAGACACAGCACTTAACTAGTGCTCGATTGTCAGGTTACGAATTGACATTGTTAGCGAGTCATGTGCATATAAAAAGATGCAACACTCTAAACCCAGCTACGTTGTTGCCAATTGTAGAAGAACTAGATGCTTCAGAACAGCATGATTGTTTTCTTAGAACAGAAGTAGAAACGAAAGGGAGAATAGACCTCCAGGACACTCCTCTTGCAAAGTGTGATGGTACATTATGGGTGGATGGTTCATGCTTCAAGCTCCCGAATGGTGATGCGACTGCAGCATATGCTGTCACGACTTTGCACACAATTGTTGAAGCTGCACGTATTCTACATAATTCAGCTCAAGCAGCAGAATTTATTGCACTTACAAGAGCATGTGTGTTGTCTAAAGGAATGAAAGTGACTATCTATACCGATAGTCAGTATGCGTTTGGAGTGGCTCACAGTTTTGGACGATTGTGGAAAGAACGTGGGTTCCTGACTTCGCATGGAGCTAAGATTCAGCATGGTCAGTTGGTGAATGAGCTCCTTGAATCACTGACCTTGCCTCTGCAAGTGGCGATTGTGAAATGTAGTGCTCACAAGAAGGTGACTGATGATGTTGGTCGTGGAAATGCATTTGCTGACGAAATCGCGAAAGAAACTGCAAGGAATATGATGAGCCGAATGTATGTTGCAGGCCCTGCAAGATGGGTTGGTGATGTTGGAATGTGTGAGGACACGATAGAGTGTGAAGTCTATTCAAGCTGAAGCTACAGAGAAAGAATTGAGCATGTGGAGAGAAAGTACGGGTAGAATGGATGCAAATGGTTGTTGGATTGAATTGTCAGAGCATCAGAGATGGTTGTTACCCGATGCATATGTGCTTGCAGTGGTTACAATGGCTCATGGAATGGCTCATATCAGCGTGAAAGGGATTTGCAAGTTGTTGGCTCCAGTATGGCAAAATTCAGGAATTCCCAAGTGTGCAGAGAATGTCGTCAAGAATTGCATGGTGTGTCTGAAACACAATCCTGGTAGGGGAACCCCAACTCCAGCTGGTCATTTTGCACCTCCTACGTATCCGATCGAGGTTTTGCAGCTAGATTTCATCCACATGGAGAGGTGCAACAATTTAAAATACGTACTCGTTGTTGTTTGTGCCTTTTCAAGATGGGTGGAAGCCTGTCCCCTAAAAGACAACACTGCCTTATCCACAGCTAAAGCCCTTGTGAAAGAGTACTTCCCCAGATTCGGAATGCCTAGATTGGTCTGGAGTGACAATGGGAGTGAATTTGTGGGTCGTGTGATGAAGAGAGTATGTGAAGGGCTAGGCATTCAGCAAAAGTTCCACGCTGCAAATCACCCCCAATCAGCTGGATTAGTAGAATGTTACAATGGCACACTTAAGTAAAACTGGCCAAAATTCAAGCGAGCACAGGTCTTAAATGGCCTGATGCTCTACCCTTAGCACTCCTATCCACCAGAATGACTGTGCATTCGCGAGTGAAACTTAGTCCCTATGAAATAGTCTTTGGCCGCCCGGCCAACATATGGGGAGTGCCAAGGCCCACCAAGTTCAGTGAAATTGAACACCCTGTTTTACTTGATTATCTGTACGAATTGACGGCTAAATTGCGTGTTTTACACCAACAGGTGCATGATTCACTGCCTCAAGTCTCTGAAGCTCCAGGACACCAGATTGACCCTGGATCCTGGGTGCTGGTCAAGAACTTCCAGCGAACCAAGAACGACCAGCCCAGGTGGACCGGACCGCACCTCGTTCTCCTTTCCACAAGATCAGCTGTTCGAGTGGAGGGGAAGAAATCCTGGAACCACGGGATCCACTGCAAGCGAATCCCTCTGCCTCTGCCATATGACCGGTGGGTCCAGGAGGGTGTCGACGACTCAGAGACTGAAACCGTGCCACGTTTTCTGCCTTTCAGTGATGCACGTGTAAAAGGAACAGTTACCGAACAAGAGAGTGATACAATTTTGCAACCATCAGTTCGATTGGACACTTCAGAACCTGAACTCCTTTTCCAAGATAATACAATACCAGGAAAACAACGGTATAATTTGAGGCCGAGAAATACGAACTAATAAAAGTGTTTTTTTTCCCTCCAAGTACTATTTTTGAAAGTGCAGCTCTCCCATCTGAGAAACTTGCTCATTTTTGTTTTTCGAACCGCCATCCGGGTTCCGCTGCTAGGGCCGCGATTGCCCAAAGTCTTTGGGGTGTAGCTGACGATGTTAGGTCGGCAGTTCTGGTTGGTCCAAGGGAGTTGCCCTAGACTGACAGAAGCATTCCTTAGCAGAAACAACCTCCCATCGCGGGCAGCTCTTTAGAGAGGATGGAGTTTCTCGAGATGGAGAGACCTGCCAAGGAAATGAACTTTAAACACAAGATTTGTAAAATAATGACAAAGAAAAGCTTTTTGATATTGTGCATTTTCATGTTATTCAGTGTGATGCTATTTTTAATAAGTTATGTGTTATTCTCTTTTCGAGTAACATTTGCACCCACTACATTGCCTATACCTCCTCCTTCTACTGTTTCCCCACACTCTTTTCAACCCCTTCCTGAACACGAATCAGCTAGGAGACTAGAGTTTATTAATAACTCCTTTGTTCAGCTCTTGCACCAACACCAACTTGTAATGAACACAACTAACTGTTGGGTGTGTGGTCTTATGCCTCACACAACGGATAAAGGTATCCCTTATCTGGCCCTGCCTTTCAGCCACAATGGTTCTGTGTGGGCATACAGAACAATGTTCATATACGCACATGAAGTCTACCCCCTACGTTCTGTAACAGACAATCCTAAGAATAGTGCTCTAGTTAAGGGTATAGTAGACATGATTAAGGAAGGTATTTCTTATGAGACTATCCCGAGAGATGAGACACTAGTATACATAGGATGGAACGTAACCGGATATGGAGCTACTCTGAGTGAGAAACAGCAAGCTAAGAGATCTTCCCCAATTTGGATTGTACCCCATCAGGGTCATCTGTGTCTGCAAGGTAATGGCACGAATCCCAGAGCTCAGTTAGGGAAGAGTATCTGCACTAAAACGTATGTTTTTTCAGCCCAGACTTCCCCTTCGTTTTTAGCAGCTAAGGGTACCTATTTCATCTGCCATGATAGAGCCTATACATGGTTGCACCCTGACTTTTCGGGCTCATGCTTTGTTTCGTTCCTGTTGCCTCCCACCTACACAGCAGCGGCAGATTACCACAAGACAAGGATAGTTAGAGGTGTCTTCAGTAAAGAAGACACTGCAGGACAAGAATTTGGAGACTTCTCTAAGGGGTTTCTGCCGTTTTGGGGACCGATGGCTAACAGCAGGAACATAAGGCAATTGACAAGGGTGGTTGAATCCACCGTGATTGAAACTGCTGGTGCCCTTAGTAACTTGACTGCTGAGCTCCAGTCGGATCGACTTATGACCCTTCAGAACAGGGTCGCATTAGATGTCATACTTGCAGACCGAGGTGGGGTATGTTGATTGATCCAATCGAGTTGCTGTGTTTTCATTCCAGATAACGCTCCAACAGTGTACCAGGCCATCTCTAAACTGCATAAGATTTCCGAATCTATTCATGTGGATAAAGGAGATTGGTCGTTAATGGGATGGTTCTGGGAACTGATATCCGCCTGGGGATGGAAAATTCTGATGGTCATTGGGATGGTCCTAGCCTTTCTTTTCCTGTTCTGTCTGTGCGTGCAGTGTGCTCCTGCAATATGTGGCCTCTGTGCTGCATCATGTGTAAGGAAACCTGTATCAAGAGACGAGCTAAGTACTAGAATGATGTTACAGCAACATCTCAATGACTTTAGGAATATAGACCTGGACTCAGATTAGCATGAGATTAGGTTAAATTGCCTATGTAAGGGCAAAAGGAGGGTTTGTGGTTCTGAAAATTCTGGACTTGAGAATAAAACTTCGTCGTAACATGACGAATTTAGTATCAAAAGACCGAAAATGACGAGTACACTATGTACAAGCATTTTCGTCATATTCCAGTGACGATTTCACCTCGAAATCGTCATTCTCGTTCTGAACCCTTGGCTTCCATTTTGTATATGGCAGCCATTTTGTGAGTTGCCCTTTACATAGGCTTATGATACAGCTAAATTCGATTCAAAAGGACACATACACCTTAATTGACTTTCCTGTGACCTGGGCAAGTTGGAACCATTGCCCCAGGCCGAACCTGTTTGGTCAGTTCCTCTCCCAGTGGCCAAATGAGATAGCATCAAGGCACAACAGGCCATAAACCCATTTCATCACTCACACCCTGCCGAATCTTGCTTACACCTGTCCCTGCTCTTTTTTCGCTCACTTGCTTTATGATGGGGAGTTGCCCATTTTTATTGGGGGTCCACCGATTTCTGATGAAATGTTGGGCCTTGCTGGGTGATTTGTTGTGGGCTGGACGAACTGAAATGTGGGCTGTCATCATGACTCTGCTTTTCCTTTGTAGCGAAAATATTTGAATGGTATACTAAAATTCGAGGAATGTTTGCCTAAAGCACAATATTTTGTATAAAAAGAGAAGCCTGACTTTGTAAGTTTGAGCAGTCTCCTGAGAATATACATCCCGTCTGTTGTACTTCTAGGACGCTTGTTTCTTGGTTGCAGCCAATAAAATCGATCCTTGACTTCACCTACAAGACTCTGAGTTTCTGTGGTCTGAATCAGGAAAGTACCCGAGGTCTTTGGGTGTACCCTGGCACCGCTGGGTTGCCGGTTTGGTACCGGTTCTGAAAAACCCAGTACCTCAATAGCAATTGTAAAGTATCTAACAGATTTTGACACTTTGGTTAATTAACTGATTAGTTAGGCTAAATGGTTTGTTTTAACTTGAAGATCACTCATTTAAAACACACAATTCTGCAGTTTGCTCACACAGCCACCAATTGCTTGCAACGGAACTCGTGTTGATGAGACAAATAGGATAACTGTCCCTGCACCAAATCAAACCGTGATGAAGTTCTTTATCAGTGCTATCTTTTAACGGATTTTTCTGATGTTAATATTCAGGCCGCAGCTAGATGTGCAGAGTTCTGAGGCTGCAGAAAATTGATTTCCTGTCAGTTCTCCCTCGTTTTTTCCCCCATGTTTGCAATGATGTCATGCAGCCAGTTAATGGCGCGAAACATCTTTATATAGCTGCTTTATTGTCCGCAGAAGATCCGGTACATCACACCTGCAGAGTCTTAAAAGACTGATAAATAGTGAATGCAGTAAACCTCTGCAGACTGTAAAACATTTCCCTCTTTTGGTTATGAACCATTGTGCTCGTAGTCCCTCTCCATTAAAGCTTTTTTTCAAAAGGGAGATATATTTTAATGAAAATCCCATTCGCCCAAAATAGACTTAATATTCCACTTTTGTTCCGCATCAAATGTAGTTTTTGAAAAGTGATCATTTCTGGTCTTCATTCTATATTTTGGAATTTCGTTTTTTTGCACAGTTGTGTCTTAGACCACTACTGTGAGTATTGTATTGAGATTACACGAGTGGAACCTGACCTAACACAGTAAATTCGTGAATTATTCCTTGTTTATCCTCTATAAACCGTGTATGTTTTGCTGTTCATCTTGATTTAGTATACTTTTCTGCCGGGGACATATTATGGTCAGTAAGATTTGCCACAGTCAACATGGTGTTTACCCCCTTGATACATAACATTTCAAGTTGGAACGAGGTGGGAGTCTGCCTTCATGCCGCTTCACCTTCTGATTGGCAAGTGTTTGCAAAGGGGTCTGTGGGTTTGCCAATTGCAGGCTTTCTGACTGCAAAACACTTTTATACATTATCATTTCATGAGGACATTGGGGACAGTATCATGTTGACCTTTTAGCAAACCCTCATGTACCAATTTGCCTTAAATATTCACTTTTTCATTTACAGCCACATTTTGGGTATGTGGATAAGAAGGAGAGGTTAATCAAAAATAGAGAATTGCATTTTTGCAGCATATGCAATATTTCAGTAAAATCAGTAAAGTGACTGCGTGCCTATGCAGATCATTTTACCAAGCATACCAACTGTTCAAACACACTGCAGTTGGGAGAGATGTGTTATCATATAGATACAAAACTAACTTTAAGTTTACCATTGTAGTATCTTCATTAAATTGATAGTCAAAAGCCCTTTTCAAAATTGGCCTGTCTGTGTGCAGGATTCCGACACAAGTGGCTCAACTATTAGCAAATCCTTCCCGTAACAAAAAGCTACACCTATTGGCTTGAATGATATTGTGTAACATTTGTGTTTTGTATTTATATAGAAAAAACTTTTTGCCTTTGAATGCAGATTAATATTACTGTTCATGTCAGACTAAAGGTTTATCATATTTGTTTTTAGTTTCGAAACAGAACCAATTAAACTTTTAAAAAATCTATTTCACAGCAACAAATGAACTTGCTGCTTTAATGTGAACAAACCCACAAATAAAGATAAAGATACAACCAGCTAGGCAGCAGCTGTGAAGCTGAAATTGGACAATGCTCTTTGATGGAGTCAATCAGCTTCTGTATCGTGGTATGCCTTGTACTGGCAGCTACTTCACTGTTTTCACTGGCTCCTCCTTATTCAAATTTTGACAGTATATTTCTGTAATTTTGCTTAGGTTTTCTTTAACAGTCTGCATCTTTCAAGTGCTGGAATATTTAAGCATATTTTCAGACCGAAAGCTTTGATTTAAAGTCGGCTTTCAATAATTTGAATTGAAACCATGTAATCCCTGTGGCGTATTCTAGGGGAAACATCCTTTACAACGCAACTTTTACCACGCAGTGCCTTTATGACGCAACCTTTACAACGCAAACCATTACAACGCATTGCGCTGGGGGGCGCTCTAGGATAGGGAATAAGTTTAATTTACTATCCAACACCTTCCCTAGTGTCCACGGGAACTGAAGTTGGAATAGTAAATTAAACTATGCACTATCCAGCACCCCAAAGCGCTATGCGTTGTAAAGGTTTGCATTGTAAAAAACGCGTTGTAAAGGCATGCGATGTAAAAGCATGCGTTGTAATGTCATACATCTGTATTCTAGATAACACAGAAAAGTAGAGAAAAATACTTGTTCTGTATGCATTGTCCGCCTCTCAATCCCATTCTGTGAAAGAATGCTGTTTTTGATAGCAAATGTCTAGGCTCAATCTCTTATCTTTTATCAAAAGTTCCTTAACCACATAATCTCGTTTTACGGGGGGTTGAAAGCTATTTCTTCATGGATGACAGGTCACTACCTCCAGCTAAACGCTGGAAAGACTGAGATTATGCTCTTTGGTAATGCCAATATACTCTGGTCTGCAGATTGGTGGCCGGCGGATTTGGGCTCTGCCCTTATCCCTAAGACGGTGGTTAAAAACGTATGTGTGCATTTAGATCAGACCCTGTCTATGAAGGACCAAGCTGTGGCTACCTCTGGGACCTACTTCCATATGATGCGTCTTTTGCATAGATTATTCCCCCTCCTTCCATTAGCTGTACGTAAAACCTTGGTTCAGGCACTGGTCATCAGGCGGCTGGACTATTGCAATATTCTTTTGGTCGCTGCTAATGAATCATTATTGAATAAACTATAGGTAGTACAGTATACGGCTGTGCGGCTTGGTAATGATATGCCTCCTAGAACCACCTCCCTCCCCCTCATGCAACAACTACATTGGCTGCCCATTTTCCAGAGAATTAAGTTCAAAGTTTGGTGCATTGTTCATAAAGCCTTAAATAGCAAAGGACCCAGTTACTTATTTTTATTTTAAAGGTTTTATATGGCGCTGGCTAGACCCGGAGGTATCAGAAACTTTTCCCCTACCAGCCGGGCAGGGTCTTACGCTTTGGAAAGAAATGTCTGCTTACCATTCCTTGCTTTAAGAAATCTCACACGAGAGGCAAAGCCTTTTCCTATATGGCCCCTTTGTTATGAAATCAACTGCCCCTTATACTTCAATGATATGATGATCTTTTGATCTTTAGGAAACCACTCAAAACTGAACTTTTTGCTCTTTTACTGTCTGCTGGCTCTGCTCTTGTACTGCTCTAGCGCGAAGATACCCATTTGGGCGCTTTATAAGTTATTAAATTAAGACAGAAAGGATTCTGCAGGATAAGATGAGCAGAGAAATGGAGTGGAGTGGTCAAGAGTGTCCAGAGGAAATAATGCTGTAGGTGTAAAGGGACACCAGCAGAGCTCCTGGGTGGTCAGGGTGTCTGACCAAAGATCCCCTGTTGTTCACGAGCAGACTGAGACAGATATTTTGTCTACAGGAATTCAAATCATGGGATACCTTTGGTATCTCCAGGTTGGGAGATGCCCTGTCCGGTACAGTGCTAACATCTTTTGTGGCCTATAGGGAGAGTAACTCACATTGTAGTCAAATTTTCAGCTATCTTTAGCTTAGGCATGCCCTTAAATAGCTGACCTGGAAGAGCTACTGAACATCCCTATGGAAGCCACGGTCCGGATCAACAAGTTGACTGTCCCCAACATATCAAAAATCTATTGTTTTCTAGTATTCCGCTCAAGGGGCACTTTTGATTGACTATGAAAGGCATAGGTCGGAGACCTGGGCCACCAGTTGGACATTGACTGGTGAGAAGCTTGGTCTTCCACTTGAGAAACTGCGATTTCTTTTGCAGCGTAGAATGATCCAACTGTAATATTTGCAGAGAGTATACCACACATGAGAGAGGTTATGGAAAATGGGGGGTGGTATCCTCACAAACTGTCTGAGATGTGCTGTTTGAGGTAGGAGGTAGATCACGTGCCCACTGTTTGGTCATGTGAAAGGTTGTTTCCTTTTTGGGTTTTGTGCTTATGGGTTTCAGACGGGTGTTGGGATGGTGACTCCTCAGGGGCCCAAAATTCATACTTCTTCACGTTACAACTAGCACTGATAGTCCCAGATTTCATGTACCTTGATGTGGTTTCGATTGGTGGTGGGCAAGCAAAATTTTATTGGTTGGAAAAACGTAGAACCCTGCCGTCTTTGAAAGGGTGGAAGAAGATACTGGATCACTGTATGAGTCTAGATAAACTTATTTATGCATCTGTATGTCAGCAGAAACAATATAAAATATAGGCTGAATTGTGTCAATTCAAGGGTAGCCATACAGGGATCAACCTCAAATTCTGGATGATAACATTAGGGCAAATGGCGCGGTCTATATCCACTTGAGTGTCGAGGGGGGAGGGGCCTGAGCAGTAACAGCAGAGGTTTAGAGTGATATTATGTGACCTCTAGATTGTTCTTTCTGTAGGGTGCAAGCTGTTTCATTATCAGGTCCAATTATATGTTTGTTGGTACCAGATGTGTTGTTATAAAATTGATAACTTTTTTTTTTTTATATAATATTTTAACATGCTACTTCGTTTACTGTGGAGGCAATTTTTAAGGGTGGTCGCAGAAGTCGCAAGGGGAGGGATAGAACCGAGTGAGACCACAGCAGGAATGGTGCAAGGAACAGGATTATTGTATATAAGTAGTTATATCAGCACTACAGTATAATTAAATAAAACAGTGACCATACCATATAAGTGTGCACTGAACAGGCAAGTGACAATGGGCGACGCAGTGACACAAGGGTGAAAAAACTGCGTGAACGGCGCAATAGAAAATAAAACATGGTCAAATACAAAAAATGATATACAAGGTTAATCTAGGTCAATTGGGTAAATTAATTTGACCACACAGGTGCCAGAGTTCTGAGCTGAGTAGTTGACTGCGTTTCAACCTGATCAATTTCAGGTCATCATCAGGACAAAGGTCACTTGATTTGGGAGTAGTGGAGGATACTGCATAAGTAGTACAAATGAAGCACATCTTTGGTAATTCTGAAGTGTGGGGTAAATAAATATTTTACTACGATCAAAACAAATCAATTCATGATCGTTTATTGGCTGTCTACCTTTATCAGTAAAACTGTATGTCTGTGCAAATGTAAAGGTAATTTCGATTGCAAATGTGTTGTCTATACTGGCAGTGTGTTACCACATCTTGCATATTCCACTCTACGCCACTCCACTCTAATCTGAACCACTCCACACTGCGCCACATTGCTTCAATGCACTCTACTCTGCACCACTCCACGCCTCTCTACTCTACACACTCTACGGCAATTCACTGTACCTCATACTACTCTACTATATACCACTGCACTCTACATTACTCCACTCCGCGCCACTCCACTCTGTCACTCTTCTCTCTTCCACTGCACTCTGTCAATGCACTCTACATCAGTGCGCTCTACTCTGTACCACTCCACTCTGCTAGTGCACTCCATGCCAATCTACTCTGCCACTGCACTCTACCATGCGCCACTCCACTGTACTCTGAAACAATCTACTCTACGCCACTGCACTGTTGAACACCACTCTGCCGTACGCTAATTCAATCTAAACCACATTACTTAAAACCGATTTACTCTGGACCACTGTACTCTATGCCACTCTATTTTACTCTGCAACACTCTATGCCGCTGCACGCTAAGCCTCTCTAGTCTACTCTGCGCCACTGTTCTCTTCACCACTGCGCCACTCAAATCTGCGCCAATTCACTGTTCTACACTTTACTCTGCAAGACTGCACACTAAGACACTGTACTCTAAGCCACTGCACGCCACTCTATTCCATTGCGCTCTATGCCACTCTATTCTACTCTTCACCACTGCACTCTATGCCACTGACCTCTGCACAGCTCCACTCTGTGCCACTCTGTGCCACTTTAGTATGTGCCACTCTCCTCTGCAAGACTGCACTCTCTCACTGAACTCGCCACTGCGTGCTATACCACTCTATACCATTGCGCTCTACATCACTGCACTCTACGCCACTACATTCCACTCTGCACCACTGTACTCCGCGCCATTCAACTCTACACCACCGCTGCTGTACTTTACTCTGCATTGCTCAACTCAAATCCACTGTACTGCACTCTGCGCCAATGCACTCTACGCCACTACATTTTGCATCACACCACCCCACTATAATCTATTCTGTACCACTGCACTGCACACCACTGAAATGAAATGAAATTAGGATTTCTAAACCGTACTACTACCTGTAGGTGTCTACGCGCTGACTTCCAGGGGTTGAACCAATGTAAAGAAAACATTAGAACGGGGGGCATGCCGCAAGTAAGTGGTAGTACTGAGCTAGTTGTTGCACAGCCAGGTTTTAAGGGCCTTGCGATAGGTAAGCAGATTTTTTGTGGTTTTTAGTGTCGGAGGCATTGAGTTCCAGAGTTTGGCTGGGGCTATTGCAAAGCTCTTACCTCCCCAGGTAGCTTAGCCTGGGACTCTACACCACTCTACTCTACAGATCTGCACTCTACCCTGCACCATTCCTCTCTACCATGAGCCCCTCCACCCTACTCCACTTCACTGTACTCTTAAACAATCTACTCTACACTACAACAATCTACTCTACGTCATTGCACTCTACGCTAATCCACTCTACACCTCTTTACTCAAAACCCATATATTCTATGCCACTGCACTGTATACCAATTTTTGCAGCGTGAATCTTTCTGGATTCACTATGCTGTGCATTATTCCACGGTCTAGTGGTTGGGTCCGGAATCGTAGTCTTTTCTTTTTTTAAATGTTCTTTTTTGTAGCCCAGGTTGGCGTCGACGTCCCACCTTTTGGTGTCTTCCTGTGACGTCGGCATGCTTCCTGCGGAAGCTCCCACCCTTGGGGGCCATCTTCAGATTCTTTTTTCCGCCGTTGGGTCTGGATCGTTCCTGAGAGGGCTCCAGAGATTTGGAGAAAAGAGAAGCCAAGAACGAAGTTTTTAGGAAGAAAAGACTTAAGAAGACGAAGTGAGACTACAACATCGAAGAGGACGACGAAGGAAGAAGATCTTCGAGGAACTTCGACGTCCAGAAGAGAATGCGCAATCAGGGGGCCCCCTGAACGCAAGAGATGGACAACACACCATTCAAATTCTGCCGGACCTGCCACCACAAGTACGCGCAGAAAGACCAGCACCCATTTTGCAACCTCTGCCTGCCGGTAGACCACGAAAGCAGGGACTGCAACGCCTGCTCCGCCTTCACGCCGAAGACCCTTCGAGTGAGAGAGAGAGGCAAAGAAGAGCTAACTTCGCCATGCAGGGCAAGGGCCAACCTCCGTGCCTTCGAGACCTGAGACTATCGACTGACGAGGAGGATTACGTCGCCGAAGAAGACGACGGCTACACGGTCGTAGAGACCGATAATATGAAGACTCCAGAAAAGGTAGGAGACTCTACGCCCCAAAAAGGCCCGAAAGACTCTCGACAGTCTGCCCAAGACTCTCAAAAAAATGAGGGCAAGAACTCGAAAACGCCGAAGCCGAAAGCTCCGGCGTCCGCAGCAACACCCAGGGCCAGCGGATCCTCACAGAAGGACTCCCAGGCGCCGAAAGTCGGCGACCAGCAAAGGTCATCGAAAAGCTTCCACGTAAAGGAACGCTCAACGCCGAAGACCTCTTCGACGTCGACGAAGGACGCAAGACCAGTCTCGACGCCGAAACCAGTCTCGACGCCGAAACCAGTCTCGACGCCGAAACCAGTCTCGACGCCGAAACCAGTCTCGACGCCGAAACCAGTCTCGACGCCGAAACCCTTCTCGGGGCCATCAAGCCAGGCGAAGAGACCGGCACAACCAATCGACGCCGAACAGGCGGCCGAGATGGAAAGAAAGAAGAGAAGACTCGAGATGGAGAACATCCTGCAGCGAAAGAAAGATTTCGACGACAAGATGAAAGCGTATACAATACCGTCAAAGCCAAAGCCACCGGTGGTAGAGTTCGTCGAGGAAGAAGAGGAGTTTGAGGTCGAAGGACAGTCGAATATCGAGAAGAAGAGACCCCCTACTACGAGGAGGAGGAAGATGACGACCAGTGGACCTTTCAGGGCTCGTCATACTCGGACACACAGGACCTAGAGTGGCAGGACCTCTAAGCCGAGAGTCCAGAAGAGTGAGTGGACACATATCCGGTGAGGCCCTCGCCGCCTGACGACATTGGACTTTACAATGAAGTCGTCAAGAACGCAGCAGCAGCGTTCAAAGTAAAACTAGAGGAGGAACAGCCGTAGGCGGATTTCCTCGTGGAAACACTGCTCCGAATACAAACTAGGAGCCAGTACCTACCAATGCTAGAAAGCATTAAAGGACAAGGGAGAGAGGCCTTCAAAGAGCCTGCGTCTTGTAAACCCGTCACACCCAGGACGGAGAAGAAGTACAAGCACTCCCCTAAGGACCCACCCTACATCCAGGGTACGGTCACTGCAGACTCCATCATTGTGGCAACAGCAAGGAAAAGAGCCAATGTCCCAACAACGTCAGGACCACCTCCAGACAAGGAGAGCAGAAGGATGGACGTGACTGGGAGAAAGATCGAGAGAAATGCCGCAACGCACTGGCGCATGGCCAATTCCAACGCCCTGCTGAACAGACACCAACACTAGATCCTGGACGACCTGGGCCAGTTGGTCAAACACCTCCCACAAGAATACCAGCAAAGAGCGACGCACCTGGTAGAGGAAGGGGGAAGAACGTGGCAAATTCTTGCCTGAAAACAGCACTGGACGGTGCAGACACAGCCAGCAGACTTATGATGCTGGGCATCACGGAAAGGGGACAAGCCTGGCTCAGAATATCAGGTTTTAAACTGGAGGTACAACACAATATCCTGAACACCCCGTTCAACGGTGAAACACTGTTCGGAGCACCAGTGGACGAAAAGCTCACCCAGCTGAAAAAGGAAAACGACACCGCAAGATCCATGGGGGCCTTGCAATTCAGAGGAACCAAGAGAGGAACCCCGTCATGGAGACCAAACGGGAGAGGGGGATTCCAGCCGGGAACGTCGCATCAGACCGTCCACCAGTCACACCCGGGCGACACTCAGACGCAACAGGGCCAGTAAAAACAACACTGGCAATACCAACAGAGGGGCCAGTCCTTTCGCGGGAAGGGGAATGGCCGGGGGAACAACAGAAGAGGTGGACAACAACCCACCTCCAAGTGACTGTGCCACACTACTAGTGCACACCCTCTCAACAACTCCATGGGTGGAGCACACATACAACAAAGAGGAGTGGCTCGGACTACACATGCAAGAGCATGTAACACCGGTGGGAGGAAGATTGAACCGTTTCTTCCAGGAGTGGAAGAAAATAACTACAGACAGATGGATTCTCAACACCATACAGTACGGATACCTCATAGAGTTGGAAAAAACACTACCAAACAGAAAACCAAAAAAAAGAGCACTAGCAAAGAAGGAACATGAGCTACTTCAAAGGGAAGCACAAGAACTCCTGTTGAAGGAGGCTATTGAGCCTGTACCTCCCGTAGAGAGGAACAAGGGGGTGTACTCCACGTACTTCCTGGTACCAAAGGTAGACGAAACCATGAGACCCATCCTGGACCTAAGGTTCCTCAACAAATACATAAAAACCCAAAAATTCAAAATGACGTCCCTGCAAGAGGTTCTTCCACAGATACAAGGCGGGGACTTCATGGTCACCATAGACCTCAAAGATGCCTACCTGCACATCCCAATGAACAGGCGGCACAAACATCTGCTATGATTTGTCATCAACACAAATCACTATCAATTCACAGCATTGGCATTCTGACTAAAATCAGCACCAAGGGTATTTACAAAGTGCCTTGCAGCAGTCGCAGCACACTTAAGGAGGGAAGGGATCCACGTATACCCTTACCTGGACGACTAGCTAGTAAAGGCAAGATCATACAAGACATGCAAACGGCACGCACAGCGAGTGACAGATACACTGATGGCCCTAGGTTTCTCCATCCACTGGAGAAAATCCTAAAGAACCCAGAACAAGTGAAAGTGTTCCTGGGTGCGCAGATCAACACCGTACAGGAGAAGGTGTTCCCCAGCAAGAAGAGAACGCTGGCACTGGTGAAGGAGGCGCGCCTCTACCAGAAGGGGCGTCCTCTGACAGTGAGGACGGCGAGCAATATGATGGGCATGATGGCCTCATGCATACACATAGTGCCGAATGTACGACTCCACATGAGACCACTCCAGGAGTGGCTACAGGATCAATGGTCACAAGCTACAGGTTGTTGGGAAGATCTAGTGGTTGTAACGCACGCAGTGCACGAGGAGATATCATGGTGGAACAAAGGAAACATAACAAAGGGGAAGCCGCTAACACCACCAACACCAACTGTGACCATCACCACAGACGCATCCAAGAAGGGATGGGGAGCACACATGAAAAAACTCAGTGAGGGGTCTGTGGACACCAGCGGATGCGGTCAAACACATCAATTACCTGGAACTAAAGACCGTGGTCCTCGCACTAAAGGCATTCTAGACGAAGCTGTACAACCAAACAGTGTGGATCCAGACAGACAACACAACAGCGATGTTCTACATAAACAAGCAGGGAGGAACACAATCAGCCCCGCTGTCCGAACTAGCGCAGGAAATATGGAAATGGGCCATCCCACTAAAAATAGATCTACTGGCGATTCACCTGCCAGGGAAGGACAACGTGGAAGCGGACTGGCTCAGCAGACAGACATCGGCTTCACACGAATGGGAGCTCAATGCCCAAGAGACCAGGAGACTGTTTGACAGGTGGGGAACTCCATCATTAGACCTGTTTGCAACACGCAAGAATGCAAAATGCCAGAACTTCACATCCAGGCAACCAGGGGAAGGGTCACTGGGGAATGCCCTATGGATAAGCTGGTCAAAGACATTTGCTTACGCTTTTCCGCCAATCCCCCTGATACACAAGGTACTCAGCAAGTGCGGAGAGAGTAACATGACCCTGTGTGACAGTTGCGGGAGGAATAGGCAGCACACTAATTTTAGTCTTTAAGGGTTTTATTTTGAGATATAGTGAGTCTGAGCTTTTCTTCCTATTGGTGGTGGTTCCTCGCGGCGAGCGGCTTCTCGCAGTCTTTCGGACCCCGGATTCAGTAGACGCAGCCCTGTGTCCTCTGTCAGGTTTCCGCCGAGGTGACTCTCCTTCAGCTTCCGTCTTGCCTCTCCAGTAAAACAAAGAGAAGACAAACGGCGTATCAGTTGTCGGTTTGTTTATATTTTAGTTCCTACGGGTAAGGGAGTGAGGATCCAACTAACAGTGCAGCCCCCTGAACTAATGCCGTAGTGAGTTGGGTTTTGTGCTCAGGGAAAAGGGTATACCAGGAAGCGTGAGTATTTCCCGGGCTTTAATCGTTAGCTGCTGTCTTACGAGAAACCCAGCCCCTGAATCTCTCACGTACCTGGCTGAGCCATACACCTCCCGCGGGTGTATGGCTGGGCGGCTCGTGGTGTCGGTGGCCTCCTGGCTTCTCCGGCTCCGCGTTCTCCTCCGCGACTCCCCGTCTTCTTTCCTCGTACTCTGTACTCCCCTGCTCCGTTCCACCTTCGTCTTCCTCTCCACTCCGTTCTCTCCTGGTGAAAAGACACACCCCTGACTCCTCGTTTCCGGCATAAGACGTCTCCGCGTCCTGGCGAGACTCCTCCCAGTCGTAGGTCCATTCTGAATTAAAGGGCCACTGTTCTTCCTGCGTGTCTATTTCAGTTTCGACATTTTGTGGGAAGTACAATGAGTGAGAGGTAGTAGTAGACAAGTGTCCTTTTGTATTTTGTATACAGTCTTGCACTTGTGATAACCCCATATTGTTACACCCTGATACTGGTGGCACCACAGTGGGCCAGGCAGACCTGGTACTCGCAGATTATGGAGATGACACAGAGTGCACCACACAGATTTGGGAGAAGGAAAGACCTACTCTCCATGCAAACGGAGAGGTGTTGCATCCAGAACCAGAAAGCCTCAGCCTGGCTCCTGAGGACATAGAATTCGCACACCTAAAATTACCTGAGAGCACCCTTAGGGTACTTCGAGAGGCAAGAAGACCTAGCACACGGAAGTGCTACGTGGCCAAATGGAAGAGGTTCACACTATGGTGCAGAAAGGAAAAGCTGCACAACAAGATGACTAGAGACTCAACAGTGCTTAAATACCTCACGCACCTGCTAGAGGCTAATCTGAGCTCATCCTCGCTAAGGGTACACCTGGCAGCCATAGTCGCTTACACTATAGGAGAGACAGGGAAAAGCTTTTTTACTTCACAAATTGTAAAAAGTCTCTTGGAAGGGGCAAAAAGGATCGCACCGCCAAAGAGGTTACCAGCACCAGCGTGGAACCACAACCTAGTACTGACGGAACTCATGAAAGCGCCCTTTGAACCGATCCATAAGGCCTCCCTACAAATGCTAATCTTGAAGACAGCTTTCCTGGTGGCAATCACCTCGCTGCGCAGGGTGAGCGAGCTACAGACGTTAACGCTACAAGAAACCTACATTCAAATTCACAACGATAGGGTGGTGATGAGAACGGACCCACACTTTATGCCAAAGGTGGTGTCTAAGTTTCACATCAACCAAACTATTCAAATACCTAGTTTCTTCCAAAAACCAACGACAAAGGCAGAAAGGGCACTGCACACTCTGGACGCCAGACAAGCTGTGATGCACTACATAGAGAGAACTAAGGATCACAGAAAAACAACAAAAAATTGTCATGGAAAAAGCAGTTATTAAGAGGACAATTGCACGATGAATCGCGCAAGCAATACAATTCTGCCACAAACAAGCTGGGCAAGAACTGGCAGAGGGACCACGGGCCCATTCAGCCAGGAAAAAGGGAGCAACAATAGCCTTCCTGGCTAACACTCCCATTCAGGACATATGCTTGGCGTCAACATGGGCTTCAGTGCACACGTTCACAAAACACTACTGTGTGGACATACAAATGAACAAAGAAGCACAAGTAGGACAGAAGGTGCTTCAGCACATATTCAAAAACTAAAGCTCATCTTCCACCCAGCCGCCACAATGATGACAAACCGCTACAAAGTCGATGCACAGCATAGTGAATCCAGAAAGATTCACGCTGCAAAACGAATAGTTTCTTACCTGTCGGTGTAGTTTTGCAGCTAGAAGATCTTTCTGGATTCACTAGCGAACCCACCCACCTCCGCCAGAAAGATGAGACTGGAATAAGAGGTGGTAAAAACTGGGCAAAGACTTGAACATACTTGAAGGAAAAAGCGGTGAAACAAATATTCAAACATTGCCATACTATTCGGAAACAAAACACAAACGGGAAAAAAAGAATCCGAAGATGGCGCCCAAGGGTGGGAGCTTCCGCAGGAAGCATGCCGACGTCACAGGAAGGACACCAACAGGTGGGACGTCGACGCCCACCTGGGCTACAAAAAAAAGAAGAAAAAAAAGAAAAGACTACGATTCCGACCCAACCACTTGACCGCGGAATAATGCACAGCATAGTGAATCCAGAAAGATCAAGCTGCAAAACTACACCGACAGGTAAGAAACTATTCGTTACTCTGCACCACTGTACTTTACGCCACTTCACTCTAGGCCACTTGACTCTAATCTACGATACTCCACTCTATGATGCACTACTCCATTAAACTCTACTCTGACACTCCACTCTGCTACTTTGCAACACTCCTCCACTCTGCAACACTCCTCTGCTCTGCGATGCTTTACGCAACTCCCTCTATGCCACTTTACTCCACTCTATCCTACGACACCCTACTCAACTCTACATCACTCTGACATTCTATGCCAATCCACTCTTAACATTCTTTGCTACACTCTTTTCCACTCCACACTACAACACTCTTTTCCACTCCACACTACAACACTCTACTCTGTTCCACTCTTACACTACTCCTCTCTATGCCACTCCAGTCTAAGACAATCTACTACGCACTACACCACTCTACGCTACTCACACTAAGCAAAACCCTCTACGCCATGCTGCTCTACACCACTTCACTACACTTTATGCCAAGCCACTCTGACTCTCTATGCCGCTCTTTGACACTTAAATCTACACCACTCTACAGCGCTCCACACCACTCAACTTTCTCCCACTAACTTTTAGCCATGCTGAACAGCAGCCACCATGGTGTACAACATCGCTAAAACCTATCAGCTTTGCCAGTGCTTGTTTTCTAAGTGCTCTGATCTTGGTGGAGAACAGAAGCAGGAGGACTTGAGAGAGATATGCCAACCTTGCTTTGCTAGGTAATGAACCATGTCACTCTTCTAACCTTGGCTGACTAGCCTGTATTCTTAAGAATGACATTTGGGTTCCGATTAAGAGTGAGTCTGTGTGTTGCAACCCGTGTGTAAACCCCTGTTTGCGCACAGTTAGAAGTACGATTTGGGCGTTTTAATGTATCCGATAATAATCAGATGTATTACCTACCTCACTCTTCGTTACATTTTAACAGATTAAACCTCCGAAATTTAACAGGTGAGATGCTTATGGTATTTGATGCACCAAGCCGATTTTGGTGCGTTGAACACCAAAATCTATGTTATTAACTGAAAACTCGTAATGGGTGCTATTGATCACACCCAATAAATAACTCACTCCGGGGTATCGTTGTTTATTAGGTGCGATAAATAGCACTTTCCCTCTAAATCAGTCCCTAGACGTTGCTCCAACCAACACTGCTCTCTAGCATTTGAATTTAAAATGATTTACTAATGTGCACAAATATTACATTTGTGCAGGGGCAGACTAAATCGCCTTTGAACACTCGCATACTTGATATTGCTGGTGTTGATTTACGCATTCCTCCTGTTATCAATTCAGGCATTTTAGTTTTTTCCAAGCAACAGAATTTAGTACTGAGAAAGAGATGTAAAAGTTCCCTTTATACCACCAGTGTGCGTACATACAACGACTTGTGTATTATTTCAGTAACTGCTGTGAGTGAATTGGGAAAAACAAGTTTCAGTGGGGGTTAAAAAGTGTCGAGGTTGACGTTTTTGTATGACCTAATGGGCACATTTTTTAACAGAAAAAAATGTGGCTCTCGCTGGACAACTACCTGTCCTCACACAAGCCACCCTGAACGTTAGAGGGACAACCGGGAAAGAAGGCCAGAGCCAGATAAGGCATCACTAAATAGACTACTTAGATCACCTACTCTGTAACTAACTGTGCTTCTTTACTCTCTTTACTCTCTATTTCTCTATACCTCTCTCTCCGCGCCACCAGGGGAGCGAAAAGACAACCGGACAGTCTGCAAGGGGGAATGGGGAATGCCGAAAGAAACGGGAAGAAGAAGCAAGAATAAAATGGACAAACGGCTGCAAGTCACTGCTTAACCGCCCCCTCGCCCCCCGGGCGCCTCTTCCTGGTCTTTTTCCCTTGTTTTCAGTTATCTCCCATGTATATCCTGTATATCCTCTGCACCATGTAAATATAATTTTCAATAAAAATTTACTGAAAAAAAAAAAAAAGAAAAAGCCCTGGCACAAGAGTGTACAAACTGCATACCTTTGAAAAGTGACCAGAACATGGTTAATTGGACCCACGACTTGGTAATGGAAGGGATTATGAGCTCTATGAACACTAGGGATACTGTTGGAGTCTTCATGTTTTTACCCATTTTTAATCTTGATTAATTCTTCTTGTCTTTGTTTTTTTTAGTCTGGCTACTTCTCTAGCATGTTCAGTGGCTCGTGGAAAGAGACAAACATGGCCGCGATTGAGCTGGAGATTCCGGATCATAATATTGATATAGAAGGTAACAGAATATTTAACAATGATGTTCCTTTATCCTCAAATTTGCCAGACTGATTTTGTTTTCCATTCTAGATGTTCTCTTTCCTCACTCTTCCCATCTGTTGTCTAATTGAGGATGCATAATTGTTGGTGCAGATCTAAAAACATTGGCCTTTGATGCTTTTTTAATTTTAGTTTCTATATGCCTGTTTAGCTTCCTTACATAAGGCATTTTGCTTACATCACCGGATAACTAGTCAAGCACATTTAATCTGTTTCAGTGGTGACCATGTACTGATATGTCTGGGCAGTAGCGGCTGGGGACATTTAAAAGTGGTGTGGGCGCAAAGATTACGGGGTGAGTGTTACATCTCGAGCAATCTAGATTGACATAAAGGGGTGCTAGGGGGAAGGAGGGTTCTTTTCAAAGAGAAAAGTAAAAAAAAAAGTGGCCAAATGGAGCATTTTAATTGTTCCAGGGCCACTGCAGACTCCATGGGAGACCAGATTGATAGACTTGATGCAGTTAGTTACTATCAGCATCCTCAAGCCCAAAATTAAATCTGCACGTGAAGGAAGCAGGCGGGGCTGGAAAAAGGGCAGGTATAAATGAATTTTTGACACCTTTCAGATAGGCTACAATTGGCAGGGGCATGATATATATGTTTACAGTTTAAAATACGCAGATCATTTCAATATTCTGTTTTCATATGTGTATACATAGAAAAAGAAAATAATTATTGGTAAGCAAAATAAACTCCTCAGCAAAACGAAAATGTATCACTGCCCTTCCAATCTGTTCTGTCTGTATGCAAATGAAACAGTGTGCACACGCTGCACAGTCAAGTCATGCTGCTCTGTTGATTCCTGTTTGGTGTACAGTGATCCTACTGTCACCCAAAGGCGAGACCTATGGGCTATGCCAATGCTTGTTAAATGTTGGTGTGCAATGGAGCTTGGTGAGCACATTGTATTCTGTACCTACTCTAAGGGGCTTTGGTTCATCCTCCTTCGTCCGTTGGTCTCTCTGGCTCTGTAACCTTCACCCATTGGCTTGTGACATTGTCAGTCATATCCTAGACGAGCCCCAGTAGCAAAACCCGTCTCACCTTCTTTCTATTGGCTCTTGCTCTTCGGTTGTATCCTTCCACCTCCACTGGTGTGCATAGAGGACTATTGTGCACTTGAAGGGCACACTTTGTCCTCATACACTTAATTCTTTATCTCATCCATAAATTGTGAAGGCAAAGCAACTTAAAAAAATACATATATTTTACATTGCTGTTGAGGGTTATATTGTTTTTTTTTGCCAGCACTTAAGTGTAAAAGTCAAACATATGGGCTTTGCCAGTGCCACTGCCTGCTTCTTGGTATTCAATATTTCCTTCGTCTTAATCCCCACTTCCTGGTGTCTTTGCAATAGTTGCCAGATTCTTGGAGAGAACTCTCTGTTTCTGTAGTAATAACCACTTTCATTTTTTCTAAGCACTACTTCTCAATCATTTTTAGGTCTCGCTGAAGCAATGCGAAAGCATTGTTCGGCGAGATTATAGTAAGAGGCTTTCAAAAGTCTACCCACTGCGGATTAGGTGCAGTTCATGTGAGCCAGGCGTGTGCACATCACCAGCCACATCGCACACCATTCACCATTTGTCTGAGCCTCGGCATCAGACTTCAAAGGAAGCCGCTCCCAAGCCGCCCCCCCCCCCCATCAGACTTCAAAGGAATGCACTCCCCCGCCACAGCAATGCCGAGAGCTTGTTTTCTTTGTAATTTAATGACATACTTAAGAGCATTTCAGCGAGGCTCATCTGGTAGAAATTATCCCGATTGCAACTCCAGTGTGACTTCAACATTTTTTTTCATACATTTTTACTTTGTCGGGGTTTGTTTTCTCTTTCCCATGGCAGGGACGTGCAT
The DNA here is from genome assembly GCF_964261635.1 of Lissotriton helveticus. Taxonomy (NCBI): domain Eukaryota; kingdom Metazoa; phylum Chordata; class Amphibia; order Caudata; family Salamandridae; genus Lissotriton; species Lissotriton helveticus. The sequence continues at coordinate 775,098,109 of NC_136072.1, forward strand.
CTGGTGGCAATTATTTATTTATTTTTACCACTGGTCGCTGCTTGTTCGGAACAGCTGCTCTTCGCTCTCTCTTGGGCTGCAGCTGCTCCCTCCTCCCTTCTGTTTGTTGGGCTCTTTTCTTCGGGGACCCTGCATGGCACTGCCGATTCCCCTCCCCTTATCGGGCTTTGTTAGTCACACACTGCTATGTGTCACTCACACTGTCTTATCACACACATACTGCGCTGTTACACACAAACTTCACTATGAGACACACACTGCACTGCCTCGCACACACACTGCGCTGCATCACACACACACTGCGCTGCATCACACACACACTGCCCTGCATCTCACACACACTGCGCTGTTACAAACTGCACTCTGAGTCACACACTGCACTGCCTCACACACACACACTGTGCTGCATCACACACACACTGCGTTGCATCACACACACACACACACTGCCCTGCCTCTCACACACACACTGTGCTGCCTCACACACACACTGTGCTGCCTCACACACACACTGTGCTGCCTCACACACACACTGTGCTGCCTCACACACACACACTGTGCTGCCTCACACACACACTGTGCTGCCTCACACATACACTGTGCTGCCTCACACACACACTGTGCTGCCTCACAAACACACTGTGCTGCCTCACACGCACACTGTGCTGCCTCACACGCACACTGTGCTGCCTCACACGCACACTGCGCTGCCTCACACACACACTGCGCTGCCTCACACACACACTGCGCTGCCTCACACACACACTGCGCTGCCTCACACACACACTGCGCTGCCTCACACACACACTGCGCTGCCTCACACACACACTGCGCTGCCTCACACACACACTGCGCTGCCTCACACACACACTGCGCTGCCTCACACACACACTGCGCTGCCTCACACACACACTGCGCTGCCTCACACACACACTGCGCTGCCTCACACACACACTGCGCTGCCTCACACACACAGCGCTGCCTCATACACTCTGCGCTGCCTCACACACACTGTGCTGCCACACACGCACAGACTGCGCTGCCTCACACGCACACACAGCGCTGCCTCATACACTCTGCGCTGCCTCACACACACTGTGCTGTTACACCCACAGACTGCGCTGCCTCACACACACACACAGCGCTGCCTCATACACTCTGCGCTGCCTCACACACACTGTGCTGTCACACACAGCAATGTCTCACACTTCGTAGTCACACACTGCTGTCACTCACACTGTCCTATCACGCACACACTGCGCTGTTACACACAAACTGCACTGAGACACACACTGCACTGCCTCACACACACACACTGCGCTGCATCACACACACACTGCCCTGCCTCACACACATACTGCACTGCCTCACACACACTACACTGCCTCACACACACTACACTGCCTCACACACACTACACTGCCTCACACACACTACGCTGCCTCACACACACTACGCTGCCTCACACACACTACGCTGCCTCACACACACTGCGCTGCCTCACACACACTGCGCTGCCTCACACACACTGCGCTGCCTCACACACACACTGCGTTGCCTCACACACACACTGCGTTGCCTCACACACACTGCGTTGCCTCACACACACACACTGCGTTGCCTCACACACACACTGCGTTGCCTCACACACACACTGCGCTGCCTCACACACCCACACTGCGCTGCCTCACACACACACACTGCGCTGCCTCACACACACACACTGCGCTGCCTCACACACACACACACTGCGCTGCCTCACACACACACTGCGCTGCCTCACACACACTGTGCTGCCTCACACACACACTGTGCTGCCTCACACACACACTGTGCTGCCTCACACACACACTGCGCTGCCTCACACACACTGCGCTGCCTCACACACACTGCACTGCCTCACACACACTGCGCTGCCTCACACACTGCGCTGCCTCACACACACACTGCGCTGCCTCACACACACACACACACTGCGCTGCCTCACACACACACACACACACTGCGCTGCCTCACACACACACACTGCACTGCCTCACACACACTGCACTGCCACACACACACTGAGCTGTTACCACAAACTGCACTGAGACACACACTGCACTGCCTCACACACACACTGCGCTGCATCACACACACACACTGCCCTGCCTCACACACACACACACTGCCCTGCCTCACACACACACACACTGCCCTGCCTCACACACACACTGCGCTGCCTCACACACACACTACACTGCCTCACACACACACACACACACTGCGCTGCCTCGCACACACACTGCGCTGCCTCGCACACACACTGCGCTGCCTCACACACACACTGCGCTGCCTCCCACACACTGCGCTGTCACACAGACACAGCAATGTCTCACACTACGCAGTCACACACTGCTGTGAGTCACTCAGTGTCCTATCACACACACTGCGCTGCCCCACACACACTGCGCTGCCCCACACACACTGCGCTGCCCCACACACACTGCGCTGCCCCACACACACTGCGCTGCCCCACACACACTGCGCTGCCCCACACACACTGCGCTGCCCCACACACACTGCGCTGCCCCACACACACTGCGCTGCCCCACACACACTGCGCTGTCACACACACACACACTGCGCTGTCACACACACACTGCGCTGTCACACACACACTGCGCTGTCACACACACACTGCGCTGTCACACACACACACTGCGCTGTCACACACCCACTGCGCTGTCACACACACACAGCAATGTCTCACACTGCGCAGGCACACACTGCTGTGTACATATATATATGAAACGCGTCAGGTTGGACTTAATTATGTGATGCAGCGTCTCCTCCTCGCTGTGCATTCTTCCATTAAAAAGTGTTGGCGAAGGTTATACCTGTTGAGTGGCCCCTTCATACACAGGCAACTCTTTGGATGTATTTGCGGCTTGCCTGAGCCGCGGAGGGTGACCCGAGGCTGCGAAGCTTCCCTGCAGCGACGCCTAAACGACGTAGTTGCCTATGGGACAGGAGCTTATTGTTGGAAGAGTGATGTGGCCAGCGAGGACTCGAGAGCTACATTACAAACCATTTGGTCATAAAAGTAAGTTGAGTATCAAGCGCAACACCTCACTTGAGTAAAACGGGACTATAAGATCCAGAAAGCCTTGGAAGTGGCCACGCCCTCAAGGCGGAGTTTTGACTTCAAATGTTGTGCTGATGCCTCACAAGTCTGCTACCTCTGAAGAAATGCCACAGGCATGAAACGCGTCAGGTTGGACTTAATTATGTGATGCAGCGTCTCCTCCTCGCTGTGCATTCTTCCATTAAAAAGTGTTGGCGAAGGTTATACCTGTTGAGTGGCCCCTTCATACACAGGCAACTCTTTGGATGTATTTGCGGCTTGCCTGAGCCGCGGAGGGTGACCCGAGGCTGCGAAGCTTCCCTGCAGCGACGCCTAAACGACGTAGTTGCCTATGGGACAGGAGCTTATTGTTGGAAGAGTGATGTGGCCAGCGAGGACTCGAGAGCTACATTACAAACCATTTGGTCATAAAAGTAAGTTGAGTATCAAGCGCAACACCTCACTTGAGTAAAACGGGACTATAAGATCCAGAAAGCCTTGGAAGTGGCCACGCCCTCAAGGCGGAGTTTTGACTTCAAATGTTGTGCTGATGCCTCACAAGTCTGCTACCTCTGAAGAAATGCCACAGGCATGAAACGCGTCAGGTTGGACTTAATTATGTGATGCAGCGTCTCCTCCTCGCTGTGCATTCTTCCATTAAAAAGTGTTGGCGAAGGTTATACCTGTTGAGTGGCCCCTTCATACACAGGCAACTCTTTGGATATATATATATATATATATATATATATATATATATATCTGCATAACAATATAAATACAAATATAAATGCATGCATACATATATGCATACATATGCATCTTATGTTCATAACGGTTTGAAAGCACATAACACTCAGTGCCATACAATTACACGCCTCATACTAACACTCTACTCAATGCAACATAAATACACTACATATAATCACACACAGTTCCACATAATTATATGCTACATAATTACAGTGATCTCAATGCAACATGCACTCCAAATATCACTCAGTACCACATAATTACATACCACATATTTACTATACTGAATGCAACATACACTCCACACAATACCACTCAATGCAACATACTGATATAATACACAATTACACTGCCTCAATCCAACATACACTACAAATAATACCACTCAGTGCCACATAATTACACACCTCATGTTTACACACAACTCAATGCAACATAAATACACTCCACATCATAACCACACAGTGCCACATAATTACACGCCACATAATTATATACTACTAAATAAAACACACACTCCACACAATACCACTCAGTGCTCACTCAGTAAATATGCTACATAATTACAACCACATATTTACACTCTACTCAATAAAACTTAAATACACCCCTAATACCACTCAGTGCCACACACTTACAAGCCACATTATTACACTCTACTCAATTCAACATAAATACTATCACAATAATACCACTCGGTACCACAAAATTACACTCCACATATTTACACTCTACTCAATGCAACATACATGCACTCAACATAAAGCCACTCTGTACCACATATTTACACATCACAGATTTACTGAACTCTATAAAACATACATACACTCCACATACCTGTCACATTTGCAAAAGTTTAAGCTATTGCCATTATAAATGCCTATGCTATTAATTTATCTATTTTCTAAAACAACACATAAATTAAAAAAAATCTATTAATTCAAATAGCTCACACTTTCCTAATGCGAGACCTGTTGCATTGCAAATGCTTGTTTTGTGTGTGTTCACTTCCGGTTCCTTAGTAATCGTCACTTCCTGTTTCTGGTAACGGCTTGCAGATTCTTTATTAACATTCCATATTTTGAGTAATGATTTTCTCCTTCTTGGTAATCGCTTCCTATATTTTGTGAACCATCAATTTAGGCTTGCGAATAATCACTACTTCCTGTATGCCTAGCTAGTATTTCTGTTCCTGCCACTCAGTGCGGAAACCGGAAGTCATGGAAGGGCCGCCAGCTCTTCTTTTGTGGTCCTACTTTGGTGAGCTCATGGGCTTTGATCATCTCAAATACTTAAGTTGGGTGTGGGGTGGGAGTGCATTCATAGCTGACAAATCTTCGTGGTCCATGAGTGATGTGCTGCTCTAGTATAGGTTTTTTCCTTTGACTTCTGGGACTTGCAGTCCTGTTTTATAATTAATTTATAATGAATCAACAAGACTTCAAGTCCGAGAATTCAAAGTAAAACCCTGCAGCATACCAGCCAATGACTTGGGAAATATGGCAGGACTCTGTTGCGTTTTATAAAAAAATCTAAGCTTTCCCCTCCCTTGCCAGGTTTCAGGAGTTTTGCCGCGACCACTTTACCTCTGTTCCTTCCAGTTTTACTGCTCCATTGCTAAAACAACACTACATGTACCACAAATGGGAAGATTTGGGAATCAGACACCCAGGCCAGACTCGGCCTTTCACAAGTGACACGGGACAGCTTTGGCACCCTATTGGACACGTGGGAAGGGTGGAGCCTTCCAAGGGGATCCTTGTTTGCAAGCTTCCTATTGGTTGTCAGTGCCATGAGTCTGAGTTAGGATTTAAGTCCATGGATGGGAGTTCGAATCTGACAACCTTAATCTTAGATCGCATTGCCCTATGGTACTTGTAGGCTTACATATTGCCGGTATTACTGCAGGAGTAACATGGGGGTCAACTCACCAAAATGCCTGGGGTAGTGGAAGTGACATCACATGCTATCGGACTGTTACTTTCACTCTCACTCATACATACACTCATTCATTCATATACACAGTAAGCATGGGCGCAAAATCCGTTCCGCTCGCGGATTTTTCGGATTTTCGGCAAATCCGCAATCCGCAAACTCTCGCGGATGTGGCGAAAATACGCAAATCCGTGCGAAGCGGATTTTTTGCTTGTGTTCGCACTGCTCGCGGTCCGCGGCGCGGGCAGCAACAATCTCGCACTCGCGAAAGTACAAAAATTACAATTGGGGAGGGGTGAAGGAAGTGGCCCAGTCTCCAACTTCCTGTTCCTGTCCAGCAAGCTCCTCCCATAGGGATGGGGTGAAGGAAGTGCCCCAGTCTCCAACTTCCTGTTCCTGTCCAGCAAGCTCCTCCCATTGCTTAGTCCATTTCCTGGCCAATTTGATTTCGATCTTGACTGGGAAGGATTACTTTTTGTGGATGCTGCTGGATATTTGGATTTGAGGCCTTTTGGATTCGAAATTTTATTTCACAAGGAAGTAAGTTGATGTTTGTTTGTGGTGATTTTTGTGTGTGTTGCTTGTTTTTAGACTTTTTGGGGGGGAAAATCTGCAAGTTCGCGAGCTGAGGATTTTTTTGCTTGTGTTCGCACTGCTCGCGTCCCGCGCAGCAACAATCTCGCACTCGCGAAATTGTAAAAATTACAATTCTGCACATGAATTGAAAACCACCAGGCTTAGTTATGGGTGCATGCATGATAGAACTGTTTTGTTGAAATTTATTTTTAACATGCGCGTAAGTAAGTTCGCACGCGATTTCTCTCGCGAACTCGTGTGAACTTGCATTCGCAATGCGCTCATTGCGCGAGATTACACATAGCGGGCGGAAACGGAAATACGTCACGCAAACAAAATGGCGGCGCCCATACTCAACCTTGGGGTAACTCGCACGAGTTCGCGGCTTCCACGGTCGAGTTCGCACGACGCCGCGCCTCGCGAATAGGGCGAAATTACAGAAAAACGAGTTTTGCAAAAGCAAAACCAACGAGCAGGTGCAAAAGTTCGAGCTCATCATTTGTAACCATTTACCTGTAGTGCTTCCTGAAGGGGCCCTCCAGAATCCGGTTGCCTACTTGCAACTATTGTGTGACCCTGCTCTGACAGTCACAGAATAGTTACAAGTATGCCATTGCATCCTGTTATTGCAACAAAAAGGAAAGGGAGCAGACAAGCAGGTGCCAGCCTTCATTAATGTCAGTTGGGGCAGGGCAGGTGTTGTTGTTTGCAAAACTTAGTGCAGGTGTGCTTGGCTTTGCCACAATAATGTACACTCACTAGTCCATCAGAGGGTGCTGTGATGACACCGAGGGTGGCATGGGTGTGCCAGCCAGAGGGTGGCATGGGTGAACCAGAGTGCCAGTGTTGACAGAGGATGGCAGTGCTTTGCTTTGCCCCAATAATGTACACTGGTGAACCAGAGGGTGCTGTGATGACACAGAGGGTGACATGGGTGAGCCAGAGGGTGGCATGGGTGACCAAAGAGAGTGCCAGTGGTGACAGAGGGTGGCAGTGATGAAGAAAGCCTTGCAAACAGGCTGGGCACGTAGAAACAACAAGTTCGCAAAACTGGCGACCCGACAAGTAAGTTCGCAATTTGCGAAATTGTACAAAACCCTCGCGAACTTGCAGAAACCCGTGCGAACACACACCCCCCAAAAAAATACGCAAATCCGCGAGAATTCGCGGATTTTGCGGATTTTCGCAATCCGCAAATCCGCAAATTCGCGGATTGCGAATCCGCAAAATCCGCCCATGCTTAATACAGTCTCTCTCACATAAACACACTCACCGCAAGCACGCGCACCCTGCCACGACCACTCTGACCCGACCACTCTGACCCGACCACTCTGACCCGACCGCGACCACTCTGACCCACGACCACTCTGACCCACAACCACTCTGGACCACGACCACTCTGACCCCACCACTCTGACCCGACCACTCTGACCCGACCACTCTGACCACTCTGGCCCGACCACTCTGACCCGACCACTCTGGCCCGACCACTCTGACCACTCTGGCCCGACCACTCTGACCACTCTGACCCGACCACTCTGACCACTCTGGCCCGACCACTCTGACCACTCTGGCCCGACCACTCTGACCACTCTGGCCCGACCACTCTGACCACTCTGGCCCGACCACTCTGACCACTCTGGCCCGACCACTCTGACCACTCTGGCCCGACCGCTCTGACCACTCTGGCCCGACCGCTCTGGCCCGACCGCTCTGACCACTCTGGCCTGACCGCTCTGACCGCTCTGACCACTCTGGCCCGACCGCTCTGACCACTCTGGCCCGACCGCTCTGACCACTCTGGCCCGACCGCTCTGACCACTCTGGCCCGACCGCTCTGACCACTCTGGCCCGACCGCTCTGACCACTCTGGCCCGACCGCTCTGACCACTCTGGCCCGACCGCTCTGACCACTCTGGCCCGACCGCTCTGACCACTCTGGCCCGACCGCTCTGACCACTCTGGCCCGACCGCTCTGACCACTCTGGCCCGACCGCTCTGACCACTCTGGCCCGACTGCTCTGACCACTCTGGCCCGACCGCTCTGACCACTCTGGCCCGACCGCTCTGACCACTCTGGCCCGACCGCTCTGACCACTCTGGCCCGACCTCGACCACTCTGACCACTCTGGCCCGACCACTCTGACCACTCTGGCCCGACCACTCTGACCACTCTGGCCCGACCACTCTGACCACTCTGGCCCGACCACTCTGACCACTCTGGCCCGACCACTCTGGCCCGACCACTCTGGCCCGACCACTCTGACCACTCTGGCCCGACCACTCTGACCACTCTGGCCCGACCACTCTGACCACTCTGGCCCGACCACTCTGGCCCGACCACTCTGACCACTCTGGCCCGACCACTCTGGCCCGACCACTCTGACCACTCTGGCCCGACCACTCTGACCACTCTGGCCCGACCACTCTGACCACTCTGGCCCGACCACTCTGACCACTCTGGCCCGACCACTCTGACCACTCTGGCCCGACCACTCTGACCACTCTGGCCCGACCACTCTGGCCCGACCACTCTGACCACTCTGGCCCGACCACTCTGACCACTCTGGCCCGACCACTCTGGCCCGACCACTCTGACCACTCTGGCCCGACCACTCTGACCACTCTGGCCCGACCACTCTGACCACTCTGACCACGCTGGCCACTCTGACCCGACCACTCTGACCCGACCACTCTGACCCGACCACTCTGACCCGACCACTCTGACCCGACCACTCTGACCCGACCACTCTGACCCGACCACTCTGACCCGACCACTCTGACCCGACCACTCTGACCCGACCACTCTGACCCGACCACTCTGACCCGACCACTCTGACCCGACCACTCTGGCCCGACCACTCTGACCCGACCACTCTGGCCCGACCACTCTGGCCCGACCACTCTGGCCCGACCACTCTGGCCCGACCACTCTGGCCCGACCACTCTGGCCCGACCACTCTGGCCCGACCACTCTGGCCCGACCACTCTGGCCCGACCACTCTGGCCCGACCACTCTGGCCCGACCACTCTGGCCCGACCACTCTGGCCCGACCACTCTGACCCGACCACTCTGACCTGACTACTCTGACCACTCTGGCCGACCACTCTGACCATTCTGGCCCCACCCCTCTGGCCCCACCCCTCTGGCCCCACCCCTCTGGCCCCACCACTCTGACCCGACCACTCTGACCCGACCACTCTGACCCGACCACTCTGACCCGACCACTCTGACCCGACCACTCTGACCCGACCACTCTGACCCGACCACTCTGACCCGACCACTCTGACCCGACCACTCTGACCCGACCACTCTGACCCGACCACTCTGCCCCGACCACTCTGACCCGACCACTCTGACCCGACCACTCTGACCCGACCACTCTGACCCGACCACTCTGACCCGACCACTCTGACCCGACCACTCTGACCCGACCACTCTGACCCGACCACTCTGACCCGACCACTCTGACCCGACCACTCTGACCCGACCACTCTGACCCGACCACTCTGGCCCGACCACTCTGACCACTCTGACCACTCAGGCCCGACTACTCTGACCACTCTGGCCGACCACTCTGACCATTCTGGCCCGACCCCTCTGGCCCCACCCCTCTGGCCCCACCCCTCTGGCCCCACCCCTCTGGCCCCACCCCTCTGGCCCCACCCCTCTGGCCCCACCCCTCTGGCCCCACCCCTCTGGCCCCACCCCTCTGGCCCCACCACTCTGGCCCCACCACTCTGGCCCCACCACTCTGGCCCGACCACTCTGGCCCGACCACTCTGGCCCGACCACTCTGACCCGACCACTCTGACCTGACCACTCTGACCACTCTGGCCCGACCACTCTGACCACTCTGGCCCGACCACTCTGACCACTCTGGCCCGACCACTCTGACCACTCTGGCCCGACCACTCTGACCACTCTGGCCGACCACTCTGACCATTCTGGCCCGACCCCTCTGGCCCCATCACTCTGGCCCCACCACTCTGACCCACCACTCTGACCCACCACTCTGACCCACCACTCTGACCCGACCACTCTGACCCGACCACTCTGACCCGACCACTCTGACCCGACCACTCTGACCCGACCACTCTGACCCGACCACTCTGACCCGACCACTCTGACCCGACCACTCTGGCCCGACCACTCTGGCCCGACCACTCTGGCCCGACCACTCTGGCCCGACCACTCTGGCCCGACCACTCTGGCCCGACCACTCTGGCCCGACCACTCTGGCCCGACCACTCTGGCCCGACCACTCTGGCCACTCTGGCCTGACCACTCTGACCTGACCACTCTGACCACTCTGGCCCGACCACTCTGACCACTCTGGCCCGACCACTCTGACCACTCTGGCCCGACCACTCTGACCACTCTGGCCCGACCACTCTGACCACTCTGGCCCGACCACTCTGACCACTCTGGCCCGACCATTCTGACCACTCTGGCCCGACCACTCTGACCACTCTGGCCCGACCACTCTGACCACTCTGGCCCGACCACTCTGACCACTCTGGCCCGACCACTCTGACCACTCTGGCCCGACCACTCTGACCACTCTGGCCCGACCACTCTGGCCCGACCACTCTGACCACTCTGGCCCGACCACTCTGGCCCGACCACTCTGGCCCGACCACTCTGGCCCGACCACTCTGGCCCGACCACTCTGGCCCGACCACTCTGGCCCGACCACTCTGGCCCGACCACTCTGGCCACTATGGCCCGACCACTCTGACCCGACCACTCTGGCCACTATGGCCCGACCACTCTGGCCCGACCACTCTGGCCCGACCACTCTGGCCCGACCACTCTGGCCCGACCACTCTGACCCGACCACTCTGACCCGACCACTCTGACCCGACCACTCTGACCCGACCACTCTGACCCGACCACTCTGACCACTCTGGCCCATCCACTCTGCCACTCTGGCCCATCCACTCTGCCACTCTGGCCCATCCACTCTGCCACTCTGGCCCATCCACTCTGCCACTCTGGCCCATCCACTCTGACCACTCTGACCCATCCACTCTGACCCATCCACTCTGACCAATCCACTCTGACCCATCCACTCTGACCCATCCACTCTGGCCCATCCACGCTGGCCCATCCACTCTGGCCCATCCACTCTGGCCCATCCACTCTGGCCCATCCACTCTGGCCCATCCACTCTGACCACTCTGGTCCGACCACTCTGGACCGACCAGTGTACTGCAAGATCTGTGCATTTTATCGCGTCCTAACTTTCTGGCGAACATCTCCTTCTATCCATAGTCCTGTCACCACAAAACATGACTCTTCAGCACTGTCCGGACGGCGCTGCCTCTTTCCAACTATGTTGACCTTCCTGCAAATTTGGCCAATAACCTCGTGTCCCTCTAATTAGTCCTTAGGATCTGTAGGTCTTTGAGACCCGATACTGCCTCCTCCTTTTATCTGCTTTGGTTCCTCACGCATGAATCTGTGCGTCCAGTGATCTCAGCCACAGGCTTTGTCCCTCTAGGGCAGCATGCTATTACATACTTAACCTTCCCATTGTCCTTACCAGAACTGGTGGCGAATTGCGATTAAGCATCCTTGAGGTCCCCTGATCTGTAAGAAACAGTGGCAGTGTGCTTTCTCTCTCATCCGTGCCCAATTGTTCCTCTACCGTCAACCAGGGTCTCTCACTCGTATGTCAGGCTGTTGGGCATCATCTCGCTGTACGTAATGCAGGCTCCACTTATTCTGCGAGCTCTGGGTGTCCAGATGAAATCTCATCTTCTGCGTCTCCACATCTGTGTCTTGCGTCTCTTGCCTCATCTCTTGCTTTTGCTTTTTTGATAGATACATCTGCCGTGTGGATTCCTCACCTTGTGAATATCCCCTTGCATCAGCAACATTCGGAAATTCTTTTTGTAGCCTCGCGCCGACGTGGACTAGGACGTCATAGAGACACGACCTCGCTCGCGACTCCGCTGACGTCACCGACGCCTACAATAGGCCCACGCCGGCGTGATGACATCAGTTCCCTTTTTTCCGCGTCGTCGACGCTAACGGTTTCGGGATACTCTGTAGCTTATAGTATATTGTTACTTTATTTCCTCGATTCTCCATTCTCTGAACTTTTTGCTCGATTGTCATGTCGACAAAGAAAACAGGGTTTAAACCTTGTAGAGAGTGTGGGAAGATGATGTCCGTTACGGACCCTCACCAAGACTGCATCTGGTGCTTGAGTTCGGATCACGACGTTGACGGGTGTTCATCATGTCAGAAGATGAATCCGAAGGCTCTTCGAGAAAGAGAATCAAAACTTCTTGTGGCTAAGCTAAAGGCGAGTAAAGTTAAAAAATCCTCGAAGCACTCGAAGAGATCGAAGTCGAGATCCAGGTCGAGATCTCGAGAGGCGTCGGCCTCGAAGTCTTCGTCTGATCACGCTTCCGGTTCTCGTAAGAAGCATAAGAAAAGGAGGCATGAATCCCGTCATCATTCAGGTGATAAGTCTGGTTCTAGATCGAAGTCTCCCAAGAGGATGAAATCGAAGGTAATTCCTCCGCAAGTGTCGGATCAAGAAGGTGAGGCTTCGCCTTTGGAGTCGATGGTCCATTCACCGACTCCAGTTCCGGATCCAACTCCGGCTCCGTCTCCGGCTCCAGGTGACACCGATGGAGTTCCTATTGAGGAGGAAACTTCGAATCCTGTTGTGGAAACAGATTCTAACCTACCTCGAGATCAGCCTGAGCATCCACCATTCCCGACTCCAGGTCAGGACCCCTCTGCGTTTTTGAACGCAATGTATGGTGTGTTCTCAAGATCGTGGTACCCCTCTGGAGCACCTTCGGGTCCCATGGGTCCTATGGCTTTCAATTTGGGTGTTCCTCACTCATATGCTCCGGCACCTTTCATGCCTTATATGCCAGCCCCGACCCCACTGTGGCAGTACCAAGCTCCACCGAGGTCGACGCCGGTATCGACGCCGGCTCGGCCGAAGTCGACGACTCCGGCTCCGACGTCGCCGGCTCAGAACAAATCTATGGAACAATCTTCCAAGCCCTCGGATTCGATTCCGAAGTCGGCTCCGGCACCGTCGAATTCGGCGCGGGATTCGACTGCACTTCGAGTTAAAATGCGATCTCGAGGAGAAGCTCAACGTCTTCTTGATGAACAGAGAGTTGGTGATTCTTCTTCTGAAGTGGAGGAAGGTGAGCTGGAGGGGAGTTATTTTGAGGACCTAGCAGAAGCGAGTGGTCTCGAATTTTCCCCAGAGTGGTCTTTAACTTCAGGACCTGATGCACCCTCCAGAGATGTTCAACCTTATCATGTTGTCATGAAGAAGGCAGCAGGACTTTTGGGTTTGACTTTGCCTACTGTCGAATTTAAGTCAAACTTACTGACTGAGGTCCTTCATTCTCCGAATTCGGCAGTGGAACCTTTACTGCCATTTAATGCTGCTTTAAAGGATCCCATTATGGAGGTATGGAAGAAACCTTTTTAGGTTTTGCCTGGCGAAAGCTGTGCTCTGCGCAGCTTTTTCGCTCAGGCGAAAACCTAATGAGTATAGTAGGGGAGACAGGAACGGCCCCCGTCTTCCATTGGCTAGCTCCATAAATGGAGGCTAGCCATTGGAAGACGGGCCTGTCCGTCAATGCCGGACCAGATTCGGGGGCGTTCCCGAGAATTTTTGGCTTTGGCTACGTCATGCTACGTCAGCCAAAAGCCGGGAACGCCCCCGAATCTGGTCCGGCATTGCCGGCACCCGCCTTCCTGCTCGGGGCCGGGGAGTTTCATGAAAAACACCCAGAGCGCTTCATAGCGCTTTTCTGCCCTAGCGAGTGCTCACCTCGCTTTTTTGTAATTAAATTGTCCCCTGGCAGGCGCCCAGGGACCCTGCCGCTATTGTTTATTTTCACCTCGAGGGAGCCCACCCCTCTGTGAATTCACTCCCCGCCTGCAGTAGCTGAGACGGGCCGCCGCGCTGCCCGCGACGACCCGGAAGCTGAGGGGGCGACCCGGAAGTCCCGCTCCCCCAGCGCGGACAAGGAGAAGCAGCTGCACCCACCGGCGGGGCTCCATGGTGGAAGAGGAGCCCCGCCGCCGCCCGTGAGAGCACCCGGCCCCAAGAAGCGGGACAGGGTGAGGAAGAGCTGCAGCGTCCAAGTACCGGTGAGTGCGGCCGCAGAGAAGGGAGGGGTGCCGGGACACGTCCATTACCCGGAACTCGCTACATGGACGCGCGGACCGGATGCGTCTTCTGACCTTCTGACTCAGGTGAGAGCCATCCCGTCCACCCGATGCTGACCGCAGTAGCCCCTTATTATCTCTCTCTGACCTCATTCTTATTTTCCCTCCCAGGTCGCCTCGAATAGTTCTGGACGCACCCGTCCAGTACAGTACTCCCACCTTTGGCACGGGGTGCCCTGGTCGTTTACTGTACTTTTTACCACGTGGCCGACTTTGTATCCAGTAGTCGCCACCACGGTAAGACCCCCTGCCACTGTCAGTCATCACGCCGCTCGCACTCTCGTCCTCTGATAATCACCCCGTACTTTTTTTCTTTTCTTTAGTCTTCCGAAGAGCACCTGGACATCCACAGAGCGCAGCAGGTGAAACGTGCATCATTTTACATTCCTTCCGACTAGCGGTTCTTCCATGATTTCCTTCCCGCCCTCCTCTGTGACTTGTATACCTTTGTGGGGTTCTTCTTGTGTTATTGACACACGATAATAATATCCTCTTTCTATGTAGACTCGACTAAGGTCTCTCCCAGAGACTGTTTTTAGACCATGCACTACTTGAGCTTCTTACATGTCACTATATGACACTATATTACCTTCTCCTACCACTCTCCAGTGTCACCTGCGTAACTGCCTTTATTCATTCTCCAGTGCGTTTGTGTGCTTAATACACGTATCATTACGAACTCTCGTCCTTTTCATTTATGTGACCCCCTTCTATTTGCCTGTAACTACGCTTGGGCTCGGGCTTGCAGTGTGTGTGGGGGCTTGCAGTGTGTTGGGGGGCTTGCAGTGTGTGGGGGGGGGGCTTGCAGTGTGTGGGGGGGGGCTTGCAGTGTGTGGGGGGGGCTTGCAGTGTGTGGGGGGGGCTCGCAGTGTGTGGGGGGGCTTGCAGTGTGTTGGGGGGCTCGCAGTGTGTGGGGGGGCTTGCAGTGTGTGTGGGGGCTTGCAGTGTGTGTGGGGGCTTGCAGTGTGTTGGGGGGGCTTGCAGTGTGTTGGGGGGCTTGCAGTGTGTTGGGGGCTTGCAGTGTGGGGGGGGCTTGCAGTGTGTGGGGGGGCTCGCAGTGTGTGGGGGGGCTCGCAGTGTGTTGGGGGCTCGCAGTGTGGGGGGGGCTCGCAGTGTGTGGGGGGGCTCGCAGTGTGTGGGGGGGCTTGCAGTGTGTTGGGGGGCTTGCAGTGTGTGGGGGGGCTTGCAGTGTGTGGGGGGGGCTTGCAGTGTGTGTGGGGGGGCTTGCAGTGTGTGTGGGGGGGCTTGCAGTGTGTGTGGGGGGGCTTGCAGTGTGTGTGGGGGGGCTTGCAGTGTGTGGGGGGGCTTGCAGTGTGTGGGGGGGGCTCGCAGTGTGTAGGGTGGCTCTGTGGGTGTGTGGGGGGGCTTTGTATGGCTGTGTGTGTGGGGGGCTCTGTGTGGGTGTGTGTGTGGGGGGCTCTGTGTGGGTGTGTGTGTGGGGAGGCCTCTGAGTGTGTGTTGGGGGGCTCTCTGTGGGTGTTTGTGTGTGTCATTTGCGAGAGATAAAGCTAGTGGCATTGTAAATGACAATGCCATTTATTTATGTTAAAAAAAACATAAATAAAAATATTGTCAAGAGCAATGCCAATAGCTCAAACTTTAGCAAAGGCAAAACCATTGCATTGTAAATGCTTGTTCTGCTCCTGCAGTTTGAAAAAATGTGGCTAGGAGATATAGAGTGGCTCCTGAGGATCCTGCTTTCTTGTCTTCTCATCCTTCTCCTGAGAGTTTGGTAATTCAGGCCGCTTGTTCTAAAAAGTCAGTTGGTGCTTTTCCGCAGGTGCCTGGCGACAAAGAGGCCAAGAAGCAGGATCAAGTTGCAAAAAATACTTTTTCTTCAGCTAGTATGGCATTGAAGTCTTCTAATGCCACTTGCCTTATGGGTAGATATATTCATGCTCTTATGGACTCTATGCGTTCATTAATCCCTAAGGTTCCTGAGGATAACAGAAAGGACTTTGAGGAAGCTTTGTCTGATTCTCAGGCGGCAGCCCGTCAGGTCATTCAAAGTGGGCTTGATACTACGGATTCTGTGGCAAGGATCATGGGCACGGCGGTGGCCACGAGGCGTTCAGCCTGGTTGAAGTCGTCTGATTTTTCAGCTGATATACAATCTGCTCTATTGGATTTACCTTTCGATGGTGAGGGGCTCTTTGGAAGGAAAGCAGACACTGCCTTGGAGAGATTCAAGGATAGCAGAGCAACTGCTAGATCTCTTGGCCTTCAGGTCAGGGGTTCTACGACCAGGAAATTTAGAGGTTTTGGCCGTTCTTTCTTTCGTTCATATAGACAAGGTCAGCAGCAGCAACAACAACAGCAGCAGCAGAATACCTTGTATAGATCATACAGGGGAAAACAGAGGGCACGTCCTCGAGGACGTCAAGCCTCCTCCTCCTCCACCTCTTCCAACCCCCCATCCACAGAAAAGCAGCCCTAGATCCGCCATTCAGGATCATGTAGGCTCAGTGGGGGGTCGGCTTACCCACTTTCTACGAGATTGGGATTCGGTTACATCAGATCTTTGGGTTCTCAATCTCGTAGAAAATGGGTATGCTCTTCCCTTTCGGGAATTCCCTCCCAATTACCCTCCTTGCCAGGGGTATTGCTCAGAGGAACATCTGTTACTCCTTCAGGAGGAAGTCCAAACTCTATTGAGAAAAGGTGCGATAGAGGTGGTCCCAGAGCAGGAAAGGGGTCAGGGATGCTACTCCCGGTATTTCCTGATTCCCAAGAAGGATGGCAGATTTCGTCCAATCCTGGATCTCAGGATCTTGAATTTTTATCTGAAACAGGAAAAATTCAAGATGCTCACCCTTGCTCAGGTTCTTCAGGCGCTGCTGGAAGAAGACTGGATGGTGTCACTCGACTTGCAGGATGCGTATTTTCATATTCCAATCCTGAAGTCGCACAGGAGGTATCTCCGTTTTACGGTGGGATCGCAGCACTACCAGTTTGCGGTCCTTCCGTTTGGACTTACTACTGCGCCTCGGGTCTTCACCAAGGTGATGGCAGTGGTGGCGGCGTGTCTCAGAAGATCAGGGATTCCTGTATTCCCGTATCTGGACGACTGGCTGATCAAAGCGCAGTCGTCAGAGGCTGTGCTTCATCATCTGCGAGAGACAACCCAGTTGTTGTACAGGTTGGGTTTTTCGATAAACGTACCCAAGTCTCACCTGGTGCCCTCCCAGCGCAACCTGTTCATAGGTGCTGTACTGGACACAACTGTATGTCGTGCATTCCCTCCCCCTCAAAGGATTCGCGACATACAGGAAATGATTCCTTTATTTTACAATGGAGCGGTCGTTCCAGTCCTGAAGGTCCTTCGCCTGCTCGGTCTGATGGCTTCTTGCATTCTGTTGGTCAACCATGCACGCTGGCACATGAGGGCACTCCAGTGGTGCCTCCGCAGGCAGTGGTATCAGCACAACGGAGATCTCAGGGAGTCTGTGAGGATCTCCAGAGAAGCTGTGGCGGATCTGTCTTGGTGGAGCGTGGAAGGCAATCTGTCTCAAGGAAAGCCTTTTCAGCTGCCTCCATCGGTGACCACAGTGATTACGGATGCATCCACTCTAGGGTGGGGTGCTCATCTGGGGGATCTGGAGGTCAAGGGCCTTTGGTCTCCAGAGGAAAGGTTGCTTCACATCAACCTTCTAGAATTGCGGGCGATTCGTTTGGCGCTCAAGGCCTTCCTCCCTTCCCGGTCGTTCGGTCCAGGTCCTGACCGACAACACGACCGCGATGTGGTACATCAACAAGCAGGGAGGAGTGGGGTCGCAGTGTCTCTGCAGAGAGGCTCTGCGTCTCTGGTCCTGGGTTCAGGACCATCAGATTTGTCTGATGGCAAATCATCTGGCCGGGGTTCTGAACGTTCGTGCAGACAGTCTCAGTCGGCGGTTCTCAGCCGACCACGAGTGGAGGCTCCATCCGGAGGTGGTTCAAGACATCTTTCAGATGTGGGGGACTCCTCGGGTGGACCTGTTCGCCACTTACGAGAATGCGCACTGCCTGTCATTCTGCAGTCTCCAGTATCCGATGCAAGGAGCCTTGGGGGACGCGTTTCAGTTGAGTTAGAGAGGTCAACTCCTTTTCGCGTTTCCTCCCATACCCTTGATTCCTCGAGTTCTGAGGAAGATTCGCCAAGACCGGGCCCAAGTCATATTGGTCGCCCCGGACTGGCCAAGAAGGGTGTGGTATACAGATCTTCTCCACCTCTCCTCTCACCCGCCGCTCCGTCTCCCTCTCAGGGCAGACCTCCTCTCTCAGATGAAGGGGCAGGTTCTACACCCCCACCTCCAGACATTGCACCTTCATGCCTGGAGATTGAACGGGGCAACCTGAATTCCTTTTCCCTCCCGGCGAGATTGATACATGAGGGATCACACATTGGTAGGGACGCCATGATTCTGGTATTCCAACAGACTTGGTACAGCAAAAAGTTCAGGAAAGTAGCAGAGTCCCTCTGCCAGAGGTGCCTGTCATGTCAACAGATGAATCCAGGCAAGAGAACGTTGTGGATGTCATCTTGTCAGCCAGGCGTGACTCCACTAAGTCCATCTATTCTTATAGATGGTCGAAATTTGTCACGTGGTGTGGGGAAAGGTCTGTTGACACTTTGAAAGCCCATTTGTCTAATGTTCTCCAGTTTGCTTTTTCTGGTAGATACTATATCTGCCTGTGGATTCCTCACTGACCCACCCGCCTCCCCGTTGTCCACTCTTCTATACCAGAGTTACTGTAATGTAATGTATTTATAGTTTGTTATCAGGAAATGTTTCAATAGCTTTCCTGCTTTTGCTTCACACTGTGTGTTTTACCTTTACTATTGTGTACTGTGTATACTGTATGCATTTCTACTGTCATTGGTCCGTCCGTGTGCCTCGATGGCACGGAAAAAAGGGCGGAACTGATGTCATCACGCCGGCGTTGGCCTATTGTAGGCGTCGGTGACGTCAGCGGAGTCGCGAGCGAGGTCGTGTCTCTATGACGTCCTAGTCCACGTCGGCGCGAGGCTACAAAAAGAATTTCCGAATGTTGCTGACGCAAGGGGATATTCACAAGGTGAGGAATCCACAGGCAGATATAGTATCTACCAGAAAAAGCGTTACCGAAGGTAAGTAACTTGTTCGTTAACCCCACCTCCTTTCTGAGCCCTGTTAACTGTGCTACATCTATTTCTCCTTACTCTTTATAGTCACCCAGCGTATGTAGTTTGTTCGTCTTTGCCAGACTTTGTCACTTCTGATCCCACAGGAGCAAGGGCAGTGATGAAGCATGCCACATTTTGTGGATGAGGGCTCGACACCTCTTTGAAAATGATACACCACTATAGCAACTCACTTTAACAAAAACATTAAAAGGGACTTACGAGATTAGGGCCAGAGGTACTATTTTCCAGATTGCAAAAAGCAGGTACAGCTTAGGACCCATGTATTATTAGGTCTGTTTGCAAAGTAAAGATTAAGAATGGGTCACAGCCTGAACAGCATAATTAATATTATTTAGGTAAATTGCACCTCACGCTGATTGTCCACAAATACACGGATGGTGGGTGGCCTGCAGGGCCTGGGCTTGCTTTTAATTTAAATGTAGTTTTAGTTTTTGGCAACCCAATTTCTTTCAGCCAAATGGGCTGCTTGTAAACAAAATGTATTTTTCTATTTTTACAAGTTTGAGTTTGCAGTGGTCCCCGGGACCACTGCTTATCCCTTTTGTTCCACAGTTCGCAAATGGGAACCCCTTTCAGTTTGTGAATGGTACCTCCCTAACATACATATCAACAGGAATCTCATTCTGGAAGGGATGCCCTTAACATGCCCCTTCCAAATTGCGATCAAAATCTATCTATTTCCAGACCTATTTTAGGAGCTTGGAAAATGTTACCTACTGCTTAAATGGGTTTGGTACATGGACACAAACTGTTTTACTGTCGTAAACTTCAAATCAGAGTGTTTGCGACCAGAATTCTCTTTTTGTACATTTGCCATTGTTTTACAACGAGATGAATGAAGGAAATAACACTGGTTTGAGATGAATGTTGTTCTAGGAGAATGTGCTATTTTCTCCATAAAATTCTCTCTCTCGGTCTCATGCATTTGATCTACTGCTGGAAGGTAAGTAACTTCCACTCTTTCTTGCTTTGAACATTTGCTTTCCATGTATGGATTTCTTGCCAGTTTAGACCTTGAGATTCGAATAACAACCATTGAGACTAAGCACTGCTTCTTTTCCAGCTCTGCAGGTGGCGTTTGGATCACTCTATAGAGATGATGTCTTGATAAAACCCAGCCAAGTAATTTCCATTCTAGCAGCGGCCAGCATGCTGCAGCTGGTAAGTCTTACACCCATTAGAAGTGACGAGAGCTCTTTTATCAGACTACCAATGACATGCTCATCTGTCACTTTATTATCTGTAATTAAAAGCCATTGGGAAATATACCTTAGATAAATCATGCGGTTGGAGTGACACTCTTACCAAAAAATGTATCCCTCTGTGCCTCAGGGGAATCTTGAATATTCAGCTTTGAGCTTTTCAGTGCCAAGTTGACAGCTGTCATTTTTTGGCCTGGTGATAATCTGTAATAAGCCACGCCGCCAGAAGTTTATCAAAGTCCGTAAATTAACAGCACATCACCCATCTTGAAGAACCTACTTCAACTGCTGATCCAGGAAAGTACTAAATAGGTCTCTGCCAGCAATACACGAAAATCTGCATTGCTATTCCTAAATGTTCTGAAAAAACAAGGATGCAGAACATAGACTCTATTCTCATGGTGTTGCAGAAAGCACAGTATAAAGAAAATGGGGTCATTTTTTGCCCTAATTGAGCTCTCTAGATCGAACAGAATCCCTATAGAATTGAGACTAATACTGTCAAATCTTGTAACAACCAGAAAGCTTATGTCTGCAGAACTGAGTCTCGGCCATCTTATGTCGCTTATTAGTGTAATTTACATTGGGTCATCTTTGTGGTGAACACTTTGACTACCTTTTTGGACTAATCTAGTATATTAAACAAATAAGCATACAAATATATTGATCGATACTTCGAGCTGAGGACACGTCAAATTCCTTGAAAGCTTCCTGAAATGCTTATGTGAACAGGTGTTTTCTTACTTTATTGTCCATTGCGGTGCCTCCATGCCCCAAATTTTGTACCTGTATTAGGATTTTTCGCCCATGTTCCTGCATCGCTCTTATGAGCATCTTTTTGTTTTCCCTTCCTGCATCTGCCTTATTGTGATGTTTAATGCCGTAGTGCGTTGCAGGCCGGGAAATGCCCTGCAACACTGTCTGCATACCATCGCCACCCATTATGCATTTAAATCACTTCGCCACCCACTTATGTTGGGTACTCGGTTGCAGGGAGATTATTGTATTATCAACTATATTGCACCCCAGCCAAAACTTCGGTATTGCTCACCGCTCCAAAACATTGTGTGCTCAGCAAACACCAAGGTTTTAACGCATATTCATACTCTTTGGAGTTCCTGAAACAGGTGAAAGAAAGTTACTGATCTGAAAGATTTTCAAGGTATTTCGTTGCACTCTAAGCCTAATTCGAGGTGCCCTGAACTTGATCTTGATCGGCTGTTTGCCTTACCACAGGCCACCTCTGTTCTACTTGCTCAAGTTCTACCTTTCAAATCCTGGACTGTAGATTCAGTACATCTAATCAAGGATTCCACTTCAGTGAATTGTTCCTCCTTACTCCTCTGATTAGAAGCTATAGTGTACTCTGCATTTAAAAGAGCCTAGATTGTTTGTTTAGAATGACACTCACCGATCTTGGATTGCAGCCTCGTCACCAATTTCAGCCATTCTGTTGGTTTAATTTCATTGTGGTAAGCCGAGCTGAAAATCTCTTTTTAGTCAGTTGGAGCAATTTGAAAACAATTACCCTACGATATGCAATATTTTCTTTTTAAATGCAGCATGTTCTCCGTGTGTCATTTTACCTGCTTTGTCACTGAAGGGTGAAACTGTTGTCTTCGTCTCCTGCCTTTCCGGCTAATTAAATTCTGCACTTTCATTGTTTGAATTGAATGTAGTATATTCCGGTCTGCGTGCAAGATCTGGTAACAAATCACTTAAATCGGTACAAACAATGTAAAAGTAATAGAGGTGAGATCTGCCATAATTTGTTTAATGGAGGAGCACGCTCCATAGCCAAAGTGAGCTACCTTTTCTGTAATATTATTTTGAGCAGGTAATACAGCATTGCAGTGCCACTGCCGCAAACCATTGCGCAGAGTAGGAGTAAAGATAAAGCAAAAGAGGTAGCTTGATGGGTATATAGGGTAGAAAGAGAAACTGGTAACAACATGCATGGTCACTTTCAGGAGCCAGCAGCTTCCACATCATGACATCCCAAGCACTGGCAGTTGCCAAACCACCTTGGTTGTTTTTCCAGTTCATGCTGAAAGGATCACAGAACATTTTAGGGGTTTGTCCATCTCTTCAACCTTTGATTCTTTTTTGTATGCCAGTTATGGTCCTGAAACATGCCTCTGTCTCTGATCACAAAGATGATTGTCCCTAAACTATCTTCTGGCCTCAAGATTTTCCATCTTAGACCATTTTGGAGATTCATTTGCCTGCTACCCTACAAGCAGAACATCCATATGAAGTATTTACCTCAGAGGCACAGGAGAAAGAAATCTTTTACACCTCTTGCTGATGATCCACCAGTGTCCAAAACAGGTGCAGCTATGTTGTGGACTTCAGGTTTACTGACCAAATACCCGAACACGGTCATCACCAACAAAAGACGTAACCACCTTCTAAGACTTATTAGTCCAGGAGTAACAAAACATTGTATTGCTTTGGAAATCCCAAGTTAAGCAGTGTTGGTGACCTTGGAGACATTCCAGCCATGAATCTCACATAGATATTGATTTCCCTTGGCACCATTGTGTTCAGAGCCTGTAGAGACATTTCTCACTTCGGCTGCCACCAAGACTGCTCCATTGCACTGCCGTAACAAATACAAATATAAAAAATCGGATCAGGATCCCATATACAGAGTATTTCATATTTTCAGTTTGTATTAGTTCTGAATTCAGTTTTATTTTCTCAGGGATTTCAAATTTTTTCAGAAATTGAAAAGAAAAAAAATTGCTTATCAATAATTATCCGTGTTTACCCTACTTTGCACCATATACCTCGGGTTGGTGTTTGTCCAGTGCCTGTAAACAATTTGCTTTTTTACCTCCCTTTCCTCTTTCTTTCCCGTTTTCAATTCTTCCTTCCATGCTCCTAATTATTTTTATCAGTAATATTTAATTATTTCCATCAACTCCATGCCTGTCCCTGTTGCCAGCACTCAACTAATGTTTCCACCAGGACAATTCCACCCCACGTCTAGTATGTGGACAGATGGTGATGTTTTTACATCTCATTGAAATTTTATTGCAGAAGATTATTGGGGAGCATTTAAACAAACAACTGTCCTGCTGCCCTATTCTTCAGACAAATGAGAAGAATCTACTGTAGATTTTGATTCAGAATATGAGATCCATATTATAAAGTTGTGTTTTGTTCTTGCAAGACAGTGCCACACATCCCTTTTCTTTGTCTCGAGATACCAAGAAAGGATTTGGCAATAAATGTGGTTTCACTGCCTGATCTCACCTAACCTATTCATCCACTACATGGTCTGATGGGAGAATTCTGATCCGGAATTAATATGCATATTGTTGGCTATATGGTCTTTGGCGATTGAAAACTGTGCTGCTTTATAAGGAAGCAGCTGAGTTAGTAAATAAACTTAGTGATATTCAAAATTCCTTCGTTTTTTGCCTGTGCAATTTACATTGTGAATGAAGTTTATCTTGGCATTACAGGACACGCGTGTAGGAAAGCAATAACTGCATCTGAAAGAAACACGTTAGTGATAGATTCCTTACCTTAGAATATCCCCAGGCGTCAGACTGGATCCGGAAAGTTTTGCTTAGCAGTACCTCTGAGCGTCAGTAGGTGGCGTCCTGCGGCTCCGCGTCCGTCACTGGCCTCAGCGCCGAGATGACGTCACGGAGGGTACTTAGGCGCAACCCATGCTCGCTGACATCAGTTCTTTCTTTTTCCGCGCCAGCAAGCGCAGATCCGGATTGAGCACGTACCTTAGTCACTTTTTGACTACTCTTTTGGGACTTTTGTCCCCCCTTTTTTCTCCTGGTGCACGTAGGGATGCCCGGCTTCAAGTCTTGCGGGTCGTGCCAAGTACATTTGACCTGACTGCTGGCTACTGGCAAATCAGACTAGCTGAGGATGCCAAGCCAAAAACGGCATTCTCAACCCCTAGTGGGCATTACCAATTTATTGTGATGCCCTTTGGTTTGAAGAATGCACCTGCCACATTTCAGAGGCTGGTGAACAAAGTCCTAACGGGTCTGGAAGCCTATAGTGCAGCATATGTAGATGATATATCTGGCTTTAGCACCACCTCCATTCTTTCTCTCTCTTCTCAAAATTGATGTTGGTCTCTGCCCTCTTCAAAAATCTAAGACTCTTCATAGATCTCTTGCATTAACAAAATAAAATAAAAAACATAGTACCATTGCACACTCTTTTTATGGGTTTCATTGCCCAGTTCCATCTAAAGAATTGACATATCCTTCTGAATCTGCTTTCAGGAGACATTTAAAAGAACTTCAAATTGCGATGCATCCTCTGACAAGGATCTGCACTGTAGCCTTTTCCCTTCAACCACACAGTTGTAGACTCTGTTGGCGCTTCCCTGCTTCATGTATTGCACTGACCCTCATCTCTGTTCTTATCATCTAGATGAACTCTTGCTTATAAATATTTGATGTACGCCACTCTTTAAAATTTTATTATAAAATGTTGTTCCTCTTACCGTATTATTTTACATTATGTATTTTCTCTTTGGAATCTTGGTTGCTGTCTTTAATTTGAAACTTAACGCTCACTATGCAAATTGTTTCCTTTATATTGTTATCACTGATGGTAACTTTAGGGGAACTGTTAATTCTCTGCATACATGATGGGAATTTGTATTTGCTTTCTGTTCTACTTTACATTGTACGTTTCTATATCCTAAGAATCGAAATTTGCCTAGCATTTGTAACGGTAAGTTTCAATTCTATTAAGGACACGGAGGCGAGGATTATGCTTTTCTTTCTTCGCATTTATTACAAATTGAAAAACACAGCAGCCTTAGAAAAGCTCAAAAATGCAGAAAAATGCTTACATAACAACAATAAAGCATTTTAGTCGCATAAATAAAGAAAAAACAATGTCTCTGGGACTACAACTCCCATCATGATAATACAACAGTCTGAACGGAGTCCCTCCTCTATGTCCACAGTCCATAGATAGGCAGTCCCTTCTCCATGTTCCTCCTCTTTCTTCGCGCAAATTACGCCATCAGTTCATTGGTCAGGCTTGGAACCATCATTTCCTAACAGAAGAAATAGAACTGCGTCAGCGCCGTAACGGAAAATTTAGGATTTTACAATCGAATTAACTATTCAAGGCTCATATTCAACCATGAGGAAAAACATTTAAAACCTGATTACTTACTGCCATACGGGGGGGTGTCGTTCGACGATATACCGGGTGGGATAATCCTCGCCTCCGTGTCCTTAATAGAATTGAAACTTACCGTTACAAATGCTAGGCAAATTTCGATTCTATGGCAGGACCGGAGGCTCAGATTATGCTAGTTCAAAGCTTACTCACCACCAAACTTGCAATATCCACCACCGGCTTAAAGTAAAACCTCTTAAAGGTGGAATCGGAGGACCAGTCCGCGGCCCGCATCAAATCTTCCAGACGAGCTCCCGCAGAGAAAGCCTTAGAGGCCATGGCCCCTCTGGCAGAGTGAGCTCCGAAACGTTTGGTATCAATACCTGCCTCTTGCATGACCCAACGCACCCACCTGGCTATGGTGGGGGAAGAGACCGCATGGTGTGGTTTTCGCAAGGCAATTAACAATTGTCTCTCGCCCGGAGGGCGAATGTCCCAAGTCATATCTTCATAAGCTTTCAGACACTGAACAACACATAGCTTCGGGACATCCACGAAAGCCGGATACGAAATTGTTCTAGACGCCGACTTTGTGCGGCGACCAATCGTGAAGGTGACCCCATCCGGTGAAAACACGCGTGCCGAGACATCCAGAGCACGCACATCCGACACTCTCCGGCAGGACACCAAGCATAGAAGCATAGCCAGTTTAGCCGAGAGTTCCTTGACCGATAGGTACCTATTAGGTTGCCAGGACAGGAAAAGGTTCAAAACCAAATTGACGTCCCAAAGGACTGAGTACCGGGGTTCTGGTGGTAACGATAACCGGACGCCCCGCAAAAGTCGGCACACAAAAGGATGTACTCCGATCGGAGCACCGTCAACTGGGTGGTGTGCCGCAGAAATAGCCGAACGCACAGCATTAATCGTGCGGTAGGCAAAGCCACCCACGGCCAATTCCGCCAAATAATTCAACACGGGTACGAGTCCCGCGACCAAGGGATCCAAACTCCGTCGAAGACACCAACGCACCCACTTAGACCAAGCGGATTTGTAGCGCTTCGACGTACTGACAGCCCAGGCCTTGGATAACAGACCCTCAGCTGATCTCGAAAGGCCCGGGAGCGACCAACGTCTCCTGAAAGCCTCCATGCCATGAGGAGGAGAGAGCCCTGAACGATGAGAGGATGCGGATCCCGATCCGGGTTGAGGAGCAGGTGAGGAAACCGGGGGAGTAGGATTGGAGAATCCCAGGAAAGTTCCAGAAGAACTGGAAACCAGACTTGGTATCTCCAGAGCGGCGTCACCAACACCAGCTCCACTTCCTGCCGGCGAACCTGCGCCGCCGTTCGCATCACCATCGAAAAAGGTGGAAACGCAAAGGGCTTCTCCTTGCTCCAGTCCTGGAGAAACGCGTCCGTGGCCTCTGCCATCGGATCCGGTCTCCAACTGAAGAACCTCGGAAGTTGATGATCCAAGCGGGACGCAAACAGGTCCAGTGAGAAAGGACCCCACAGCCCGTTGAGCCAGCGAAAGACCTGGACATTCAACATCCACAGACTGGAATCCCGGAGGTACCTGGAGTGCCAGTCTGCCACCTGGTTGGCCTGACCCGGCAGGTACTCCGCCGTCACCGATACATGATGTTCTAGACAGTAATCCCAGAACTGTTTTGCCAAATTCGCCAGTGCACGGGACCTCGCGCCCCCTAGATGGTTCACATACCGCACTGCCGATACATTGTCCATCTTCAATAGGACGCACGACTTCACTGAGTCCCTGGTCCAGCAGCGTACTGCAAAGGAACCCGCCAGAAGCTCTAGACAGTTGATATGCAACTTCTGTTCTTCCAAGGACCAAGTGCCGCCTGTTGAAAAATCTCCACAGCGCGCTCCCCAACCGACTCTGCTGGCATCGGATTCGATGACGAGGTCCGGAGAAGATCCGAAAATTGCCCGACCATTCCAGGCCTCCATGTGGGTAAGCCACCACAACATCTCTTCCTTGACCTCTTCCGATAGGAGAACCAGTTGGTCGTAGGACACGCCTCTGCGTAGATGATATGCTTTGAGGCGCTGGAGAGCCCTGTAGTGCAGAGGGCCCGGAAAGATGGCCTGAATCGAGGACGATAGCAGGCCCACCACTCTGGCAACTTGACGTAACGACGTGTGAGACTTTGTAATTGTCTGTCGCAAGACGTGTTTGATCTTGGACAACTTCCGAGACGGAAGACTCAGGGAGGCGTCGATGGAGTCTATGACAAAACCCAAAAAGTCTATTTTCTGAGAGGGTACAAGAACCGACTTGTCTCCATTGATGACAAAACCGAGCTCCTGAAGGAGGTCGACAGTCCGGCCCAGTTGAGAAAGCAAGCTGTGTGGACATTGCGCCATCAGCAAGATGTCGTCCAGGTAGACGATCATGCGAATTCCCTGCGCTCGCAAGAATTCCACCACGGGATGTAACACTTTGGTGAAACACCACGGAGCTGAGGAAAGACCGAACGGAAGGGCCGTGAATTCGAACACCTGTTCCCGCCAGAGAAACTGGAGGAAGCGACGGTGAGGAGGATAGATTGGAATCACAAGATAAGCATCCTTGAGATCCAACCGGACCAACCAGTCTCGTGGAAGGAGGATATCTCGAAGGAGATGAATCCCTTCCATTTTGAAATGATGATAGACCAACCACCCATTGAACTCTTTGAGGTTGATCACCGGACGACGGCCACCGCCGGGTTTGTCCACTAAGAAAAGATTGCTGATGAAGCCCGACGGATGCCGAGTTGATTGGCGAACGGCCCTTTTGCGGAGAAGTTCCGCGACCTCTTCGTCTATCAACTGGGCATCGGACACCGAAAAGGTTATAGGGCGCGGGGCGCACACCTGGACAGGCTGATCGTAGAATTCGATGTGAAAACCGCGGATAGTTTGCAGCACCCAAGCATCCGCTGTAAGCTCTACCCACGCCCTCCGAAAGGCCGCTAGTCGGCCGCCAATCTGAACCTGCTCTGCGGGGATAACACTCACCGTGTGTGCTGGAAGCGTTGGAGTTCTTTCTGAAACCTCGACCTCCGAAACGCTGCCCTCTTGTAGGGTAGAAGGAGTTGAAGTTGGCCGAGGTGTTGTACTGCCCTCGCCCGGAGCCTTGCCCTCTGTTACCGGCATTCTGCCCGCCACGGCCGGTCGCGCGGCCCCTACCACGACCGGCCCCTTGGGAGAAACGCTGTTGGAATACGCGTTTGATACTGGACTGAGCTCTATCAAGGGATGTGAAGGTAGACACGAACTTCCCTAGCTCTTTAATGAACGGTTCTCCGAAGAGACCGCCTTGGGCAACTGCTCCTGCCTCCGAAGAGGCTAAGTCTCCCAACTTAGGGTCTAGCTTAATCAGAAAAGACCTCCGCCGTTCGGTGGAAAGGGCACAGTTGGCATTGCCTAAGAAAACAATCACCCTCTGCGCCCAATTTGACAGGACATCGGGGTCAATGGCGGATCCAGTAACTTTAGCCTCCTCCGCCATGTCTAGGATCTTAGTAATGGGCCCCACTGCGTCGAGCATTTTGTCCTGACACGACCGCCAGGATCGGTCAATGCCCTTACGCGGGTCCTTCATAAACTTTGCTAGAAATGTCGCCATCTTGGTATCTAAATCTGGTGTCATGGCAACTTTCCCCTCCAAGGTGGGTCTAGGGCATTCTCCACGGAGGCATCCCCTGGCCTCCTGCTCCAGAGGCTTACGCAGCCGACTAGCCACGAACTTTGCCACCTTGTCACCCGGGGCCCAGGCTGCGGACCGCGGATGCATGATCTCATCCGGGTCCAGCATACCTGAGCTGTCCCGCGGTAACTCAGTGGCCGAGCTCGAAGGTCGCCAGGAACGCACCGATTCCTCATCCCCATCCGAATCCGGGGAATCCCCTGGAGACGAAGGGGCAGTTCCAGAAGCCACCACCGAAGCGGGAGCCGCAGGCTGGTCAGGTGGGGACTCGGTCGCCTTAGCCAAAAACGCGTCACGTAGACGCTCAAAGGCACCCATGTCCACCCCCTGAGCACCCTCCGACAACCCCCCTTTACAGGGTTTCTTAAAAGCAGGGGGGCCCTCATCTGATGAGCCTGGGAGGGTATAAGGGTTTCCTGATTGCGCCTGAGCTAATTTGGCGCATTCCTCGACTATGCGCGCAGAGAGACGCTCCTCCATAGGGGTAACCACCTCTGTCACGCAGCGGTAGATGGAG
This sequence comes from Lissotriton helveticus, assembly GCF_964261635.1. Lineage (NCBI taxonomy): Eukaryota > Metazoa > Chordata > Amphibia > Caudata > Salamandridae > Lissotriton > Lissotriton helveticus. The sequence goes on from NC_136072.1 coordinate 775,128,424, forward strand.
CTGTCTACTGCTTGGTAGAACTCCTCATCCTGCAGATAGGAGTGAGAATCACCCCCATAATAATCGTCCTCCATGTCGCCCAAAGTTAGCGCAAAGGGGGTTCACACACTACCCACAGCCTGGGTGTCACAGGTATTAGGGCAGACCAGAGGACTGCAACAGTTTTGGTTGCCAGGGACTGGCAAATTCTGGGTGCACTAACCCCCTCAGCGCGCAGACCCACCCCAGGGGGACCAGGTCAGCTGCCTCACAGCGCGCTGCCACACCAATTCTCTTCACAAGTGCAGGCTCGCCAAATCAGCGTTTAACGCGGTAGAATACCGCAATACAGACCCCCACCGGGGCGTTCAGAAGTGGGGCAAATGTACAGACCCGCAAAACGGGCGTTAAGTGAGGCAGACTTGAGGGCTCGGCTCCGCGGCGGTTGCTCTCCTCAGCGCGGCTCCTCTGTGAGGAGAAACTCGCGCCGGAGACCAACGAGACGCGGACGCGCCCTCTAGCGGATGACTGCGCACCGCAACAATAAATAACGGGAAACAGTCGCGAAGGAAGCGAGACGGCGCTTCCGCGACCTGAACGGGACTCTGCAAAGAAAACACATCAGAGACCCATAGCCCCAAGAAATATAAACCTCACATGCAGAAATACGTTAGACAAAATCCCCTAACAGCATTAACTGAGAGAGGAGAAAAAAACACTTAACTGGCTGCGGAAGCAGCGAAGAAAGAGGAGGAACATGGAGAAGGGACTGCCTATCTATGGACTGTGGACATAGAGGAGGGACTCCGTTCAGACTGTTGTATTATCATGATGGGAGTTGTAGTCCCAGAGACATTGTTTTTTCTTTATTTATGCGACTAAAATGCTTTATTGTTGTTATGTAAGCATTTTTCTGCATTTTTGAGCTTTTCTAAGGCTGCTGTGTTTTTCAATTTGTAATAAATGCGAAGAAAGAAAAGCATAATCTGAGCCTCTGGTCCTGCCATAGAATCTGGTTTACAGTTTCTTTTTACTTTATTATGTAATCCACAAGTATCAATACTTATATTTTCTTTTCACTGCATGGAGTGCTGTGGTGCCCCTGACTTTGTTCATGCTATAAAAACACAGCATAAATAGATGAGTGGTGGAAAACTAGGATTGCAAGTAAGTAATTCTTACCTTCACTTCCTCTGTGCAGTTGGGTGGCCGTCCTCTGTGGATTTCAGGTAATCAAGTTTAATCTGTTAGCAAAGTATAACTCTACCCACTCCCCAAACAGAAATCAGTAAAATAGATTGTGTGCTAAGAAGAAATTTAAAGAAGGGTGATTGCGCCTTTGCTCTGAGGCTGTCTGGTTCATGTGGCCTAATTTTCAGAGGCATATTTTCCATTGTCTTAATGCCAAAAGTGATGAGAATGCATTTGACCATGGCCAATTTTTATTCAGAAGTTAAAGTGGAATGTGATGGGGCAGGTTTAGTCAATGGAAACCTTTTACCTTTGATGCCCTAATGTGTATCTCTTTTTTCCAGGATGGTTTAATACAACAATGTGGGGAGGCTATGAAGGAAACTATAAATGTGAAAACAGTCTGCAGCTACCACACTGCCGCTGGGACCTATGGCTTGGACACTGTGAAAAAAAAGTAAGAGATGACCATTTACCTATTAGTTAATTTTTGAAGCTTTTGATGACGGCATTCGCCTTAACACTACTGTCTCAAGCTTATTGCCATACCACTAGCTTATTCACAGTAAACCAAGTTATCAGCCCATTATTATTTAAACTGCCATTTCTAGTTTTTGGATTTGCTGTATCTATCTTTTACCCTATCGCCACAGACCTGCCTTATGCACCTTGCCACTACCCCAGTTCCTTAGCAAATTATTGCCTCATTGCTCCTTTACATAGATACAGTTGTAATGTTCTTTTTCTAGAAAAATGCTCCCACACCACTTTTTCTGGTTTCTTGCTGGTGTATATGGTTTGTGCTGGATTCTAAATTCAGTTCAGGAGGGTATCTTGAAGTGGCAGTGCACAGATTCAAAGAGCAGCATTTGTTATCTGTATTCTGGATGCTGGAGCAAGTCATATTTCATTTTTGTAATTTCTTATACAAGCCTGCTCACTTTTGTAACTGGCATCAGTTCTACTGTTGTGAGGTGTCTTGATGGCTAAAATATGTTGTAATAAAGATGTCATGTAGTCCAAGTATCAAGCAGGTAGTTTTATTCAAGTAAGATTTTGCCAGGTAGAGCCCCACCAGGATCAGCCTTCCTGCTGCTCAGCCCATACTCCAACTGACACGCCACATCCAGGCATCCTCACATTCCATTAGATCACCATGCACACCAACATTCCACAGCACATTCAAACTGGCTGAGCAGCAGGTATACCAGTCTCACATTACTGAAAGTTTGAGCTATTGGCATTGCATTATTATTTGTAATTCCAATAGCTCAAACTTTCAGTAATGCGAGACCTACTGCATTGCAAATGCTTGTTTAGAAATCTTTTTATTACTGAAGGCTGGTGAGACACCTAAAGATATCTCTGGGCCAGACCAAAAAATGACTCTTCTCCACAGAGCTCGAATGCATGCCCACCTATTGTAAGTGCTACAGAAATGTTGTCATGATAATGATGGTATGCGAAAAGCACTGTTAAGAAAAGGCCGTCAGCACACCGTTAAATATGAGCTGTCCTAATCAATGTCCGACTTTCTCATCACCTCTATATTTACAGAAACCAAAATCGTATTCATTTTGACCTAAAGTTAGTATTATAAATGTTTTAATGACAATGATATGCTAAAACGATATTCTTCATTAACTTGTTTACCTTACATTAAAGCATACAGATTTCATCATCGCCTTAGTTTGTATAGGAAATAAAACATATTAATTAATATATACGTTTTTAGTGTGCAATACCAGCAAATTTCTCATTACACTTTACACTGTTGCGTTGTATTTGGCAACAGTAAGATATGAACCTTCTCTTTGAATTTATCAGCTTGAAATCTGCAATTAAGTACTAAGAATACATCACTAATGATATATTTACATCTAAATGTGTGCAGCATTGTGATTGTTTTACTTTTAGTAATATTTGAGCAACAGCAATGTATTTGTCGTCTTTACCATAGATAATGATGATCCATAGATAAGGATTTGCCAATCTGCCACTGCGCACAATGCTTCTGATTACTATACATGAACCATTTAAATCAGCTATTTGAAACAATATTCCTCGCATTTCTTAGAAGAGGACAAGTCCAGAGAATATGGCCACTTGATATATGTTCCTGGTTCATTATCTGCCTTGCTTTACATCAATTAATGTATTCCAGGAGCATTCTGTTCCACAACATGCCAAACGAATTGTGTGTGGTGTGCAGTTGTTTGTGGTCAGCTCCTTGTGTTTGCTGAGGTCTGGCGAAAGTCAAGACCTTTTGATTTCACTAAAATTATATGTAGAATATACTTATTTGTATTGCCTGTTATTGTGTAATTACCATTTTTCTTCCACACGTTACATACTATATTATAGCATAGGGTAATGGCTCGGACCACTGCCGTGACTGGCTACCTTTACTGTGAGTGACCGCATTCTGCCCTTTTCACAAGGAGCACATCCACAAAGTAGTTTGCTTAAATGTTAAGGACTACTATGTCATAATGTGTTTTTGAGACTAAAGGCTAAAAGACTAAAGACTAAAGGAAAGGCTTTATTGAAGGTTGAATGGAAATTATCTTAATTAATTGCACCCCTTCCTCTTCGTTCTTTTTTAATACACAACTTTTATAATCTGCATCCCCTTTGATATCTCATTGTTTAATAACTTTTTATTCCATATTTTAACTGTTCATATTAATGGATTTTATTATTGTGCTCTATATGTATTTTATTCGCACTTTTATGGTCCACGACCGAAATAAAGTTATCAATTTTTGCTTTTTAGCTGTCTATTTTTTTAATTGATGAGTTCACAACAGCTTCCCCAACAATAACGTTTTGCTAAAACCATGACAAAACAAAGCAAGCATTGACAAAGCCAAAAATCTGGCAGCCAACGCTAGACCTACTTGCTTTTCTAAAACTGGTTTCACAAACACCACATCTTAAATATGTGCTCACAGCTGTATTTATGCAACAGCACTTTCTAAAGCGCATATATTTAAGTCCGAATTTCTTTGAGGTAGTGGTGCAGACATTAAATATAGGAAATCGCTGATTACTTTTTCCGTGCTGTGCTGCCTGCAGCACAAGCACTAATTCAGAGAAATGTCTGCACTTTGGAACGTGCAGTTGCATAAAAATAAAAGCACAGCCGTGCCCTGCGTGATGACAAATGTTCATGATAGGGTCATGTCTGTCAAGGGGAAACGGCCTCTACAACGAAGCCGTTTCCACGAAATCCTTAACCACGCATGCAGTACCACGCATGCGTGGTTAACACGAAAGCCTTTACCACGCATACCTTTACTACGAGGTTTGTAGTAAAGGTATATGTGGTAAAGGTAAAAAGTAAAAAAAGGGGGGCTTGGGGGGGAATCCCCCCCCCAAAAAAAATCTCACCTGAAGTCACGTCGGGTTATGTATTTAATCAGCGTCGTTTAAGAGAAATCGGAAAATAAACTTCCGCTTTCTCTTAACGACGTATGACGTCACCACGCAAGCATCCGAGGTAAAGGTTATGCGTGGAAAACGAATTCCGTTGTAACGCATGCGTGGTAAAGGCATGCGTTGCAACGGAATTCGTTGTAACATCATACATTCCTGTCAAGTTTGGTCTGCATGTTTATAAGTATATGAACTTTATACTTCAGATTCGGATGCAGTCGGGTACCAGCCCTTAGATTTCAGAGTTAGTCACTCTTGCAGGTCGGCAACCTGTAGCCCCTGGTTAAAGGGCAGCTGTTTGATTCTGCAACACCCACAGATCAAAGACTACTGGAGGGGAAACCAGTGGATCTATGTTTATCAACAAAACATGGAGGAGATGAGGGTCTATGAGTATTCTCCATAGTTTGGGGGGTTTTGTTTCCAAGGTGCTTTCCAAAGCACAGCAAAATCTTCCCAAGAAACACAATTATTTAAGAATTAAAAATGTTTTTAAGTAATAAAAAAAATGTTGCTTATGTGAAACTCATCTGCTATGATTTACACTCCCTCCCCCCACCCTGAGATCCCTGCCTTCCAGATATTTTCCAAGGTAAAGAATATCCACTGCTCCTATAGCTACTGCTAGCTTTCTATAAGGAAGTTGGAACAATACCATCTATGTAAAGAGATGCAGCTGCCTGCTATCTAGGAAACAAAGAAGTTAGTGCAAAAGAACTGAAGCGAGCGGCCAGTAGCAGCATGTCAGGAGCTGCCGTGCCTCTTACAAAAATAAAACACATTATTCGTTATTGCACAATTGTTGCACAAACATTTAACCACACAGCTAGTATTTAAAGCCACTGCTTCTACTTTCTTTAAAGTGGTGGCTACAATACTATCTATGTTGTGAAGACATAGCTGCCGCTTACTATCTAGATAACAAATGAAAGCAATCCTAAGTAAGCACCCATAGTGTGCGTGTCAGGAGTTGCCGGGCCTCACCCAAACAACCAATACATCTGCAAAGACAAAAAGTTTTTTTTTTAAAACCTGAAAATGACGGCTCAGCGGGTGCAAGCGCTGCCTAGGCGAGACCTAAAAATAAGTGACCAAAAGGCAACTGAAGCAATACAACTTACAGTGGGGTAAGGCATGGTGAAGGCATATAAGAGTCCCGCAAACTCTGCTGAATTTGACCCAGTAGTTGCAGGGGTGGACAATTGCACTCATTTTTGGCGGCCGGGACTGATTTTTCATCATTTGTCAGAACGTTTTGTTCTTTGTAACCTTGATAGAAAGAGAGGCAGAAAAGGGAGCACAAAAGAGGAAAAGAAAAATAGGAAAACAGTGGCAAAGGGAGAAAACCGGGATGAAATGAACATTCAAGAGTGAGGTACAGAGACGGCAAGTTGGCAGAAAGAGGCATGGGGTGAAATAAAACTAGGCAGCCTTGAAATTAGTCCTCCCCAAGCAAAGGGCAGCACTGCCACTGCATCCTGGTCTCCTAAAAAAAACTGAGAACCAAGGCGAATCACACCTTGCACCACCCACTCTCCTCCCCTTGCATAATTCTTGGGTAATTATAAACACTTCTGCAACAGTAAAAAGTTTGTCTGTCTGGAATCTGTCTATGTATTCCTGACAGGAATAAATGACAGTGACACGCATAAACATACACTGAAGTGGAGTAACATAAAATTGAACACTAAACAGCCTGTATACGCACTTTGGTTTCATGTTGGTACTTTTCAGGGGTAGTGGAGAGAGCAGGAGTTGATGGGTCAGTGAGGGCTTTATTTTACCAGCACCACTAGTTACCAAGTGCAGTCACCCTGTGTAGGCACCGCCCATGCCACCGTCTGTGCCAGACCTGTGTGGGCCGTCCGATCAATAGTTCTTGCACTCCTGTCCCAGCTGCAGAGCAGCCACTGAATCACCCGCCTCAGCTGAGCCTTGCCAATGATACCTTGCAGCAAATTCGCACAGCGTGAGCACTGCTGATAAACTGCAATGCAGTCCGTCTCTACCGAATGGGGATCTGTTTGTCTCCTAACTCAGATTACATCTCCTGCTCTGCTCGCCTGGCTGTGAGATGTGTTTTGCGGCAAACAGAATTGTCTTAGCTCATTCCATGCGGGGGTCAGCTTGGGCTGCATGGTTGTGAACGCAGAACCTATTCTTGGGAAAAGAGTTTTTAATTTGTGCCTGTGAGCTGTACTTTTACTTGGGACCGATGCAAAGGCAAAAATAGTTAACAAAAACAAAAAATCACTGCTCAGTGGACTCTGAATGAGCCCAAGCTTTTTCCGCCCAGTCTGCCCTCGACGTACATGAAGTATCTGTAAAGTGTGGTGCACTGGAGCGGGACCATAAAGGGGATGCCAACCACGGGCTCCATTATTGACTGCTTTGATTCATTTGGGCGAGCTGCACATAACTAAAGAAATGCACAGCCATCATTCTGGAAACTGAAGCGTGCCTACCGCTTGAAAAAATAATGCACAGCGCATCTTAAAATGACGGTGCTTTAAAGAAAATATATTATGGCGTTAGCAGCATTAATAGCGCCACCACCATTCTTGAATCAAAAAACATATGTTAAAACGCGGCTGCGCTGCTTAAAACAAAAGCAGTTGCAGTAAAGCATTTTGTGCGTGCAATAGGAGAAAGTAATTTACCAAAATAGTCCGCACAGACTGTAAATACAACATACCGAGTAACAAAACACGTAAGAAGGCCAGTCCTCATGAGAGGTTACGTCAACAGAAAAGGCACTACTAAGGAGGGACTACTAAGCCTATTGACCAATGAAAAGCCACCATTTTCAAAGGACAGTAATCGCAGCCAATTAAAAAGATGATCTAAAAGTGGGCGGAGCTTAATGCCCATCTCCTGAGTACACCAGGTCTGGAAGAGACAGTGTAAGTGCTGCCTAGGCGAGACCTACAAAGGGATTTGCTTTTCATCCTTTCATTACAATATAGGGGGTGTTATGTCAGAGCCAGTTTTGATAACTTATTTTGGGTGGCCCATCTTTGACCCCAAGAAGTGCAGAGCAATCACAAGCAGTCCTCCCAGTAAATGAGTTCCACAGGGCCCCCTCACCTCCTCGAGGCCACAGTTCACACGACTACATCAGTGGGCCTCCGCCCGGCGAAATTTCCCCGATGCTGTCATCACAGTTAACCCTCTGCATACAAGGGCTGTCTCAGTGTCTCCTCTGTACAGGTCTTTGTAGTGCACGACCGGGCTCCTCCAGTGCACTAGGGTCAGGCCGGGCCCCTGCCGGGCTAACCGCACTGCAGCGTCTCCTCTCGACAGACCACTGGTCTCGTCAGCTGGTGGCTCAACTCCTTCTGTGAGCCCAGACCGCCGAGGCAGATCAGCCTGTGCTCTGGCAGCACCAATGGGTCTGCTGTCCCACTGTGGCTGCCATGTAAGCCCTAGAACTTGGGCGGCTGCAGTTTTCTTTCCCGATGCGCTGCAGGAAGAGTCCCCCACACAGCACAGGGTGATTCTAAGCCAGATTGCGTAATTAAAACAGGATATTTAGCGGGCCCGGGACAGAACTCTTGCAGCACGTCTATCGTAAGGTTTTTATAATTCTTGTTCACTAATGTAGGTACCTCCAGAGGAAATTATTCAAGAACCTACTTTAGGATTTCTCCAAAATAATCTGAGGTGTTTAATTGATATGCAACACATAAGTGTTTGGGAGAGAATGTGGCCTAACGGCTAGGGCAGTCTACCTCGAAGCCGGGGAACCAGGTTCGAGTCTTGGCAGGTACGCTCAACATTCTGTGCAAATTACTTAATCTCCCTGTCCCTAACAAAAATGAATGCGTCCGTCTGTAATGTAACTGGTGCTCATGTAAAGCGCTCTGATACCTTCAAGTTTGCGCTATATAAAACTCCACACAAAAAAAGTCCACTGTTGCCCTATAGCAGGAGAGCGTTCGTTTAATTGGTTTCGTTGACTGTCTGGTTTTTCTATAATAATGTTCCTCTTAAATAATGCTAATTAGGAAATATCAAACTTTTTCATCTAAAATTGTCAAAATATATTGAAAATGAATGGTTTGCTTATCTTGTCAAAAATCGTTTATAACTATTGAATACATTTTCTGAGAGCCACACTCATGCCAATATTCTCAGTGCTCCTCAATTTAGTTAAGTGACTCCCTTCTTAAATTTGTACGTAAATGAACATGCTCTGTTAATTTATACCTCAGTGTCCTAGCTGACTTCAGTAAAAGGATTGCTCCCTAGAGCTTGTTAATCTATGAAAATGACCACCAATTGAGAACTATATTTGTGGTAATTCAACTTTATTCTTACTCTTTTATAGGGAGAACATGACTTTTTAAAGAGAGAATCCTCACTTACTGCTTTCCTGGTCTTCCTTTAGGTGTCTGGAGTGGCTTTTGTACAACCTGATGACTCATCAAAATGTGGATCTCTTCAGAGAGCTCAGGTAATTTGTTTGTTGCAGCTCACCACAAACTGAAGGAGTTTGACTATTCTCTAACAACAAACTGTATTTTATGTTATGTTAAATGAATTTGTATATTATGCAGGAGTGTATCCCAATCACCAATTCAAACTGCAGGGATTTAGTAAAATGTCCAACACCGTGTGCAGTTAATAGGAAATGGGTTGCTCTGTGTGTCTGTTACAGCGTTCACCTGGTTACATGAGAGAGTGAGCGACAGGTGTTTGTGCATTATGTATGTTCCCCTTTAGCTCCGGATGAATACCCCCTTGTACTATGTGTCTTTCTACATGTATCTATCAGGTGATAACTAGTTTTATGTGTGTAAAAGTATTACAAGGTGCCTGCTGCTCCAGTGTGTTTTGAGCTGTGGTAGGTGCCGAACAGGTTTGTGTATTTGTGTACAATAAATGCCATTCAACACTGTTTCATGTTCTTTTGCTAGGTGGCTACGCATGTGCCAGTTTTGTTTGTGGTGCTGTTTACATGTGTACACACTGCCTTTTTTTTGTTTTTGTTGCTGATTGTGTGAATGTGTGTGCACCAAGGGATAACCCATTAATGATGTGTGTGAGTTTGCATGAACTCGCAGAACGGAAGAGTGATGAGAAAGCCTTGGCAGTGTTTGTAGCACTTGACCCAAAATAGTACAAGCGAGTTTGAATTGATATTCATGATAGTATAGGTAGATTGAGATTCCATAGGGGCGTCACTTCTCGGGTGTAATGGCTCCTATTAATGAATCACTCTAGTATGGGTAGTGTACAATTAAATGTAGGATGTTGCTGAAGTAATGTGAGACTCAGACACGTTTTCTTTTGCTTGTATATAAAAGATTAATGGTTTAGCAGTTTGCCTCCTTTTTGACTAGTTCCTTAAGGCATCAAGTCCTACAGCTTCCCAAGCGGAAAGTGTAGGAAGGTAGATCCCTGACTATGGTTGCCCCCAACTTTTTGCCTGGTGTTTTGCTGGTTTTCTGACTTAGTTGACCTGGGGCCCTGCTATTCAGGACCCCAGGCCTACTGCTCTCTCTGTAAAATGGATTCCATGTACCTTAGGTACATATCTAATTGGATACTGAGTCACCTTATCAGTCCCTGTACAGTGTACCTTAGGTACCCAGGGCATAGGTGTGCCCAGGGCCTACCAGGGGCTGCAGCATGTATTATGCCACCCCTGGCTGGCCATCCAAATCTGACACAACTGGCTGCACGACAGCTGGGGCAAGGTGGTGTAATCACCCTTTGCTTTAGATATAGTATTCCTATATCTAACCCTAAAATGGACACATAAATTCCTATCAGTCACTCCTATGGCAGGCCTTAACAATCCTGAAGGCAGAGTGCTTGGAATAATGTGAAATGGTGCTCTGGCATGAGCTGAGCCCGTTTGCAGCTTGCGGAACCAAGTCCTAATAGCTGTTCCATGATAACGCATACCATATACTCTTAAGTGCATTATAATCCTCGCGGTTATATGCCAACTCTGGTATCGCTTTATCAAAACATGTCGAGTAAGGTGTCATACGAATTGGAATACTAACCCCTCGCCAATTCTGGCGACGGGGTTAGCATTCCACCCTTCTAGAGGGACACGACATGTATGTAACCTGTAACCCCGGTTAAAGTCAGACATAGCCTCAGCTCCACAAGATGGATGCTGCCACCGAGACACAAGTCTGCCCTCCTGCTGCTGGGAGTCCTCCCAGCACAGGAGGCAAGGACAAAGGGTTTCCTGCCAGGGGCGGTGCCAGCACCGTCCCAGACAGGATTTTGTGTATCCTAGGTAGGCAGGGCTTTAGAGGAAGGTGACTGCAAGTGGCACCCCGGTGCTCACTGTGCATAGGCCGGCTTGAACCAGTTCCAGGGGCACTCCAGCCCCTGATCTGGGGAAAGCCCGCCAAAGGAGAGGGGTGTAACCACCCCCCTCCTAGTCCCACCCATAGGGCAGGACTTAGTCGCGTGCCAGCCCCTTTTTGCAGGATAAAGGTAGGAACTGGCCCCCTTCCAAAGCAGATCAATCTTTGAATCCTGAACCGACTTTCTACGAGAGTTTAGCCTTAGACTGCTCGTATCCATGCTACTAGGATAGCTGATCTATAAGGTTGACTTACAACCAATCATCAATAAGGGTTGTTTGGACTGATACATAGTGATCACTAGAATAGTGAGCACTGCATATCAGGCCAACTTCTCACATTGGTAAGCAGCGGTTGGGATTTGAGCTTGCTGTTGTTTTACCACACATATCCTAAGAATATCATTTGAAAGATCACATAAGTACTAAGGTACATATAACTTAGCTTAGAATACTCTGAGTTCTACTGAACCAGCTGTTGTAGCTCCTAGGGCCTAGCACACCCTAAACTACAACTCTAGCAAGGGATCAGTAGGTAAACATATAGTGTAGGTAAGTGCACCACTTACACCTCACTAGAAAAGCATGTCTACCCATGGAGAGTCTACTGAGACTCCCCTTGTGGCTAGTGACCCTCCACAGGTCAAATCAAGATATGCAGCTCTCAGTTTCCAGGAGATGAGACAAGTGTGTACCTCCAGGAAACTGAAACAGGGGTCTAACCCCACCATTCCCTTTCTGATAGGTCTCTTAGAGACATATGATGCTAGGAAAATTTCTCAGCTAGATGGGAATATGCCAGCCCTAGAGGGTGACCTTGGTGATCCAGACCTCCTCAACACTGAAAATGCAGTTGAGGAGGAGGGTCTAGAGGAACTCTCTGAGGGTGAGGCAAACAAGGGTCCTGAGTTAGTCAGCAGACTCACTAGGGCCAACTTAGACCTACTTGGGCAAGGATCTGGGGGACCCCCAGTACTGACCCTAATGAGGCCTAACCTTGGAGTTAGAAGAGGTAGATATCCTTCTAGGGACTCCAGTGTATCTCTGCACTCTAATGCCTCTTCTCAGAGGAGAAGGATTTCTCCCCAGAGGAGATTGACTTCCCCTCAGAGAAGAGAGCATGAAGCAAGGATGAAGCAGGCTAATCTGAGGATTGAAAGGGAAGAACTTGCCCTGGCCAAAGAAAAGCTTGCCTTTGCTAGAGAACAGCAGATGAGTGGGACAGTTCCCACTGGTGGCAGCAATCTCCCAAGAGATAAGGAAAGGAGTTTAGATACTAAACACCTGACTAAGATAGTGCCCCCCTTTAAACAAGGGGATGACATCCAGAAATGGATGGCTGCTTTGGAGAGGGCCTGCACTGTGCAGTGCAGTGCATTCCCCAGAGTCAGTGGGCAGCTATACTGTGGCTCTCCTTTGATGGCAAAGGTAGAGATAAGCTCCTCACTACTAGAGTTGAGGATGCTAATAATTACCAAGTCCTGAAAAATACACTGGTTGATGGGTTTGGCTTAACCACTGAGCAGTACAGGTTGCTGTTCAGGGATACCCAGAAAACTCAGTCTCAGGATTGGGCTGACTTTGTTGATTGTGCCACTAAGGCTTTGGAAGGCTGGCTACTGGGTAGCAAGGTTACTGACTTCACAGGATTGTATAATCTTATTATGAGAGAGCAAGTCTTAAATAATTGTCAGAACCAGTTATTACACCAGCACCTGGTAGACTCTGATCTGACCTCTCCACAAGAATTGGGTAAGAGGGCAGACAAATGGGTCAGAACCAGGATTAGGCCTAAGAACCAAGGTGGTGACCAGAAAAAGGAATCAACCAAGCCTCAAGAGAAGGGTGGGAATAAATCTACAGATCAAACCACATCAGGGCCCCAAAAATCCTCTGAGGGGGGTGGGTCCCAGAATCCTTCCAATGCCCAGAAGAAACCTTATTGTTATCCCTGTAAACAGGTGGGTCATTTGAAAACTGACAGCAGTTGCCCAAAGAACAACAATAAGGAGAACATACCCCCAAGTAACATTCCCAAGCCTCCTGTTACTACTAGTAGTAATCCCCCAGGTGGTGGGAGTGCCCCCAAGAATTTGGGTGCATTTACTTTGGGAGTTCCTGGGGACTCTGGCCTAACCAGGTCCCCTGACTTAGATACTCTTGTCTGTGAAAATGGCATGGGGTTTGCCAACTTTACTACTTGTCCCAAAACTTTGAGCAAGTACAGACAGGAGCCCCTCATCAATGGTATATAGGTTGAGGCCTATAGAGATACAGGAGCTAGCATCACCATGGTGACTGAGAGTCTAGTCCCCTCAAGGCTACTTTTACCTGGTGCCACATACCAGGTGACCAATATTGATGGAGTACAGAGAAATCATCCCATGGCAGTGGTAAATCTCAGCTGGGGAGGTGTCACTGGCCACAAGAGAGTGGCAGTGTCACCAAACTTGCCTGTCGATTGCCTACTGGGGAATGATTTAGAGCTCTCAGCCTGGGCTGAGGTAGAGCAAGAAACCCATTTTAAAATGGTGAACCTCCATGGTAAGGTTAGTGGGGCAGTGATAGCCACAGCCCCAGTTCAAGATGTCCTCCCTGAACAGGTCAGGAGGGCTGTGCCAGTCACAGCCCAATCTCAGACAGCTTCCTTCCCAGAAAAGGTTAGCAGGGCTGTGATGGTCACAGCCCATACCCAAACTGAGCCCCTTCCTGAAAAGGTTGGTAGAGTTGTGATGGCCACAGCTCAAACTCAGACAGATAATAGTGTTGTGAAGCCTGAAACAATGGATCACTCCACTCAGACAGAGAGCATTGAGGAGGAAGAGAAATCTCCCTCCCACCAGACTTTAGGAAAGGATCAGCCTCCTCAGGGAACTGATCTGACCCCTTGTGAAGAAACTGCCCCAGAGGTAGTCAGGCCTAGCCTGGCAGAACCCCTGATGGCAGTGGACCCTTCCAAGGTGGGACCCAGTCTGGAGCAGGTAACCTGCCCCTCTCTACCCTGCCTCAGCCAGCCCAGGGCTGTAGAGGTCAGGGAGGCCAGTGGTGGACCCCAAAGGGCCCCCTGTCCAAAAGAACTTCCCAATCAGCAGATTAAGGGCACTGAAGCTAGTAATCCTAGCCAAGTGAAAATGAAACAAACTCCTGAGGGATCCCCCTTAAACCTAGTTAGGTAACTCCCACAGATGGACACTGTTGGGCACAGCCAAACCTGGGACCTGAGGGCCCCAAACCTGACCTGTCCCCCCAGTAAGCCAAACAGAGGGACTCAGCCTCCAGCTTTAGGTAGCCAGAGGTTGACCCTGAGAGCTCAACACAACTCAGTCTTGAAAGAAAGGCCTCTATGGTGGATAATGATTGGAGGAAGCTGAGCCCAAAATTAGTGGAGCCTCACTTCAGTACTCCAGCTCAGCACAAGCCTTTTACTTTGCCAAAACACACCACAGGTAGAGATTCCCTATGGTGGAGACCCTCAGACACCCTTAGGGTGAGGGATTGCTTAGTGGACCATGAGATAGGGGGTAACCATGCCAGTGCTGGTACTTCCTTATATGGCCACTTAGGCAATATAGGCTTACCTGTCAAGGATAGCCTTATCTCCTTTCGTTTGGGGGGGGGGGGAGGTTAGGTAGGAAGGTAGATCCCTGACTATGGTTGCCCCCAACTTTTTGCCTGGTGTTTTGCTGGTTTTCTGACTTAGTTGACCTGGGGCCCTGCTATTCAGGACCCCAGGCCTACTGCTCTCTCTGTAAAATGGATTCCATGTACCTTAGGTACATATCTAATTGGATACTGAGTCACCTTATCAGTCCCTGTACAGTGTACCTTAGGTACCCAGGGCATTGGTGTGCCCAGGGCCTACCAGGGGCTGCAGCATGTATTATGCCACCCCTGGCTGGCCATCCAAATCTGACACAACTGGCTGCACGACAGCTGGGGCAAGGTGGTGTAATCACCCTTTGCTTTAGATATAGTATTCCTATATCTAACCCTAAAATGGACACATATATTCCTATCAGTCACTCCTATGGCAGGCCTTAACAATCCTGAAGGCAGAGTGCTTGGAATAATGTGAAATGGTGCTCTGGCATGAGCTGAGCCCGTTTGCAGCTTGCGAAACCAAGTCCTAATAGCTGTTCCATGATAACGCATACCATATACTCTTAAGTGCATTATAATCCTCGCGGTTATATGCCAACTCTGGTATCGCTTTATCAAAACATGTCGAGTAAGGTGTCATACGAATTGGAATACTAACCCCTCGCCAATTCTGGCGACGGGGTTAGCATTCCACCCTTCTAGAGGGACACGACATGTATGTAACCTGTAACCCCGATTAAAGTCAGACATAGCCTCAGCTCCACAAGATGGATGCTGCCACCGAGACACAAGTCTGCCCTCCTGCTGCTGGGAGTCCTCCCAGCACAGGAGGCAAGGACAAAGGGTTTCCTGCCAGGGGCGGTGCCAGCACCGTCCCAGACAGGATTTTGTGTATCCTAGGTTGGCAGGGCTTTACAGGAAGGTGACTGCAAGTGGCACCCCGGTGCTCCCTGTGCATAGGCCGGCTTGAACCAGTTCCAGGGGCACTCCAGCCCCTGATCTGGGGAAAGCCCGCCAAAGGAGAGGGGTGTAACCACCCCCCTCCTAGTCCCACCCATAGGGCAGGACTTAGTCGCGTGCCAGCCCCTTTTTGCAAGATAAAGGTAGGAACTGGCCCCCTTCCAAAGCAGATCAATCTTTGAATCCTGAACCGACTTTCTACGAGAGTTTAGCCTTAGACTGCTCGTATCCATGCTACTAGGATAGCTGATCTATAAGGTTGACTTACAACCAATCATCAATAAGGGTTGTTTGGACTGATACATCGTGATCACTAGAATAGTGAGCACTGCATATCAGGCCAACTTCTCACAGAAAGTGTAACATGTTACTGTTAGAGCTCAAGGCATGGGCTGTCAACTAGTTGTTCCCGGTTGTAGTTGGTGCGAGGGTGAAGGGGTCCACCACCCCCTGCCTAAACCTGCCTTCAGTGGTTATCAATGTTTCCGCAAAACATTATAGATCAGTATGCACACCTTATCAACGCCTCTGATATATATGTGCAATCTTGGACAAACAGTATGACCAAATATATTCTTTCTTGAGCGGCATAGACCCTTACCACAATAGTTTATATTTTCTAGAACTGTTCTCTATTATATGCTTCCTTGATAACTAGCTGGTTTGAATATATTGGTGGAACCGGAGGTCAGAACAACAACAAACTGTACTAGGAAACTATTCCTAAGCTGCTTTTATATGTGCAAGAAAGACATCCAGAAGCAGGCAACCACTGTTCTAAACCCTTCTCATTTTAAGGTGACAACCAGATGCTCTGAAATTCGTGAGAATACTACTGTTGTTATTGTTCCATTTGTTGTCTGTGAGCTGATTTTAAAACTCCTACTAAAATGTCTGCTCTCCCTTTTTCCCAACTCATTGGGAATTTGACTGCCGACACGACCATAAGAGAAATGCCTTTTTCCCTTTTTTGTTTAAACAATTTTGAATTTTATTAGAGGAATGCCAATACACAGATAACATAAATACAATACCAATAAGTCCTAGTGGAAGGCACAAATTGACTTTTTGGAGCAGCATGATGCAGAACTAACCTGTGAATCTCATAACAATGTGCTAAAGAGCATGCATCTATAACCAACAGTTGAAAGCTGGTAAAACTCAAAGCCAGAACCCCATTACCCGGTGTAGTTCCAAGGTATCCTGTGTAAAGGATAACAGTTGATGTGTGGTAGATATACATATAGCTATGTATAATTGCGTCCCACGGGTTCTGGTGCTCCCCTAATAATGGCTCCCTTGACAAACTCACTAATTGGTATCGAGTAACAATACATAGCAATGCATAGGAAAGGGTGGCACAACCAGTGCCCATTATTCAATACAGTGTCCAGGGTAGAAGGGTATGTCATTGCAACCAAATCCTCGCTAGAGTAAATGGCACAAGTCAACAAAAATATATGGCATCCCAGCCATCGCAATCTCGGATCTGATCATTTACAAAGGATGGGCACATACCAAGGTCAGCACTCTGCTTTCTGTACACTAACCCTTCAAGAGATAGCCATCTCTGGGTGTGCAGAGAATCAGTGATCACTCAAGGAAGGTCAGAAGTGTCTTCGGAGCCAATGACTCCTCTAGGAACATGCACTAAACCTGATCGCACTTGGGCAACTGGTTGTTGACTGTATTGACGACTTTTTCACAAGATGTTATTTGGGGCTTCTTCATCAGCCAGTCCTACAGCATCACTATAAATGAAATTAGGATTTCTAAAACGCACTAATACCCGCTGGTGTATAGTCGCCCAGTGACATAAAATGCACATTTTTGCAAGCACTAGAGCTGTTGCTAATACAAAGATGAATATCTGTTGATCCTTGCAGCCCTCTGTTTCTGAATTCCTGTTTTTAGAAATATTAATGATACATGGCTTCTGTGAATCCTTGCTAAGGGTCTTTTTTACACTCTAATAGATTAGGACCTGAGGCAAAGCACAAAGAAATTGCCTATTTGCATCACAGATTCTATTTGAACTTATCTATGATTCGGCCAGGCAATTGGGCCCTGGAAAGAGTGTGAGCTGCCCTAGAGGATCAAAATGTCTGTGGTCTTTGAATACATAGTGATGAGCCACTTTATTTTAGACTGTTGCAGTCCAGTGCAATAAGGTTTGCACAGATACTTTTTCCCTGAGGTGCCTCGGAGTAAAACACTCATTTATTAAACCACTGCCATGGACTACTGCAAACAGAGTTTGGGATTGTTGTTTATTGTATCTTATCTGAGAAGCAGTCATTAGGAAAGTCTAAAAGTAATTTTGATGCAAGTTGGTCATCCTATATGAGAGAAAATGTTATGCTTGATGTTCTGAACTAGCTTTGGATATCCCACCATGAGTGGAGCCAGCATTCAGAAAGGTTTTTAATACCTTCCAAGATACAGGTGTAGCCAAATGTTAAACAATTTGCAACTTGTTAAAACACAGTGCCAGAGGATTATGATTAGGGCTCCCGGTTTTATGGTATTTATTTTTTTAACATTTCCGTCTGTATTTATCCATATTTATTTTTTGGGCATTTTATCTGTATTTATCCACATGTATTTTTGTTGCAATCAAAATAAGACGCTGCAGCTAGTATTTTTCCACATTTATTTAAATCGACCAGGCACACTTGTGCTCGATTTTTACCAGTTTAGATATATTTATATATAGGCCAAATTAAATAAACACAATACGATTGGTAATTTTAAAAAGAAAAGGCACTCGTGTAATTTTAGAGTCGCACTTGCAGGATCATGCATGTACAGACTAGGCATGAGTGCAGTCAATGTTTGTTCACACCCACTTGGGTTGTTGGTGGCATTGTTCTGGATACTTCATTCACTGGAATGTTTATGGTTTCAGCATGTTTGGCACTGCCAACCCTCAGTTGTTTCTAAAATTGGAGCCTATGGTAAGTGCTTTTTACATATTGGAAGCAAATGTCTTCCCTGTGCTCTTGGAAAAGATGTGTGAATTAGTGGTATTGATTAGGTCTTGTTTGCGTAGCTGTCTTCAAAGTCCTATTGTTACCGCTTGTTTAAAATATACATAGAACGAGCTTTGTATCCACCTACCACCACATGTCATTGGTCGTTTTGTGCTTCATTGTACCTTCTAGAAAGTGCTTCCATTGGAATGCATGAGGAATCTTAAAAGTGCATTACTACTAAATGGCATTTGTATATGTTTGTGCCTGTATTTACTCATCAAAGCCAGTCCTATTGGTGTTGTCAATGCTTGTTTTTGGTTGCTTCTGCCACACTTAAGTTTATAACCCCTCTGGTGCTAGGATGGTACTACAGACGTCTTTACCCCTCCCCTGCGCTCCCCTCGTCCTCTTTTCCCCTCCCATAAAATAAAAAAACAAAGGTTGCTGGGGCTGCAGCTGATGTCCTGGGGTGTTTTTACACTTTTATTTTTAATTTCGTCTTTGTGAAAGGGGGCCTGCTGCCTGTAGAGGGGTTTTTGTGTGAGCCTCTTAAGGGAGAACTCTCAGTACGAAGCAGCTAGGCCTGGGTGGGCTGAATTTCCCTGGTTATTGTTACCTGCCTCGTAGTCTGTTTCCACGTTTTGGATAGTGGTTGTTTCCATTGTAGCTTTCAGTAGTGAGCTATTTATGAATGAATGCTAATAACAGAAGTAACCATGCATGCACAAAGCAACTTTCAGCCACATCACATTCAAAAGTGCACCATCATTCAAACTGCAAACATGCTTGGCAGCAAGCCTGATGATGATGATTTGTGCTCTCAAGCAGGGACACCGGTGCATTTGACTGATGACATACACATTTTATCATAATCCCTCTCTTTAGAAAAACGTCCGAAAATGGTTCTTCCTTTTCTTTGCATACAGCATTACTGCAGAACTTTGTCTGTATCTGCAAGCCACACTCTATCTTACACTTCTCTGCAGGCGCGCAACGCCCATGGGCTCAAATTCTCAAAAGTCTTCAGTCCCCCTCCCCCTCTCCCTCCCTCCCCTCCGTCGTGTGTCAGCCCGGGCTGAGACAGCCTCCCGGACACACATACAGCCGCACCCGAGCACTTCACAGGTCTTTAAAAGACCATTTAGTTGTTAACGAGGCTTCGCTCTGTCGCCCCTTCTTTGAGCCCCTGCAGCTTCACTGCCAATTGCTCGAAGAATTAGCCCCCCTCCCCCCAGAAATTTCACTCTAGTTGCACCTCTGCTTTTCTGTCACAGAGCATATATAGGTTCGACCACATAAACGATGTGTCAGGGTCGGACTACCTGTGTGGGCCAGTTCAAGAGTTATTAATGTTGATGGCACCCACTACATTTTCTCCCCTGCGTGCTCCATTTCAGCACATTCTGCTATCTCGGATTTGTACTGACTTTCGGTGCATGGGGGAAATGAGCAGCTAATGCCCTGTATAATCCTCTCGGTCTGCAGGTGGAATACTTCCCTGTGCTCCCTTCTGCTTGGGGTTGAAAGACACAGCGCTCCAGGGTGCACTTGTTCATCCTTCTCCAAAGCTGCAGTGTGAGGGCAGCGATATCAGATTTCTTTTGACAGTATTTTCCCGTTTCTACTTATAAATACAGACAAAGGAAAACAAGTTTTCCGTCTGTATTTATATGTAGAAATCCGTTTAAACGGAAAACCGGGAGCCTTAATTATGATTGATACTTCTACCTGCAGGTTTCTCACGTCTCAAACTTCCTCCAGGCACCAGTCTGGACCCAGAAAAGTTGAAGTTGCCCTCCTGTTCCAGAGGAGCTCTCTCACATTCCCAGGATTCTCCCCGAATATGACATCACCAAGTCCTATATTGCACCACCAAAGTGTTCTGACATATTTTTTTCTGCACCCTTCGACATGGATTCAGGCTTCCTCTCCTCAGAAAGTTTTTCTCAAAACATTTGTGTTTTGCAAGGTGTTGGATTCCTCCGCCCCCACCCGAAGGTTTAAGGGTTTACACTGTGTCGTTCTTTCCCCCAAACAGATGTCTCTGGTGCATCTGGCCCAAACAGAACTTGAGGCCAAGTGAAAAACATCCTCAAGCATGCTAATGCCATTGTGGTGTACAAAGCTCTTAATAGCACAAGGCCCACTGTGACCCAGACTTGTCCCCGCTTCAGGTCCCACTTCAGATCTCGCACTGGCTCACCTTTAAAAGGTAGGTCTTTTAAGCAGGCTGTCAATAAGGACAAGTCATCCTGCAAGAAGCACAAGAATCACTTCAAGAGTGATTCCTCTGTTTCTCCATGTCACTCCCACTTGAGAAGGGGTCTTCCAGTTGGTGTCATCTTAATCCAATGTGAACATTAACCTTGGAGCTGGGCACTGTTCCAAAGCCCCCTTCACTTTTTCCATGGTTCCTTGCATCTGGTGCTGATCCTGCTCATGATGTGGCTTTTACTCAGGCTATACTGGCCATATTCTGCTCCGTTGTGGCTCCCTCTTGTGTGCCTTTGTGTCCTGTAAATCCTTTGAAGCCTCTGATTGTTCTTCTTCTGTTTGCTCCATCCATGGCACTAGTTGACCATGCTTTTCCTCCTTCTGGTGCCTTCCTTTTGATGCAGTGGAAGTAAGTGAATCTTTTAGTTCCTTTCCCTGTGATTGTTCATGTGAGAAGCTGGCTTGGTATATGGTGTACACTAATGTAAGTGGACACATTGCACCAATCCAGACAACCCTTATGGTGATTTTAGTGGTCTTAGACAACCTTAGAAAGCTCTCTAAGTGGTAGCTGTGGAGTGCAGCCTTCAAGCTTAGTCAAGAATGAGTAAAAAGCAGCTTGTTTTTACCAGAACAAGAACCACACAGTGTATTTATAAAAATATTTATTTATTATAAGACACTCACTAACACATACAGACATCTCGTAATCAGAGATATGTATACAATACACACAATACTTTTCATAGAAAAAGGTAAGTAGCACGAAATACACAGTGGTCACCAGAGGGAGACCAAACCGTATACTAAAATAGTGGTATGCTAACCATAACTCACGTCAAGACTATAACCAGAAGACGTAGCAGTGCCCGGGGCCCAAGGGACCACCCAAGGTAAATACCCAGGAGCTCCACGGAGGACGTGTGCAGAGTGGGAACACGACCGTGGGATCAATGCAAGTCAATGGGTAGGTTGCGGTTGCAATTTTAAAGAAGGACCCTACCCAGCGGACCCTGAAGAAACCCTGTGGAAGACAGAAAGTTGGAGAGTGACCCCACCCGTGGATACCCTAGGAACCAGGATACCTACACCAGGGTAGCCGGGAGCATAGGAGTGTTGCAGGGAAGCGGGCGGCGACCTTGAAACTGAAGATGTGCTGACCAGGCGATGCCGTGGACAGCCAGGAGCCTGATACGAGCTGTCCCACAACGAATGTCGAGAGTTGAGGGGTCAGTGTCCGTCGGGAGCACCAGCAAGCCTTGGCAACTGCAACCAACGTGGAAGTTGAAGAACGTACAATGTCGGGACCAACAAGGTCCAGGAGACTCATCAACAACAGGGGAGTCAGGGCAGACCCGAGCAATCAGGGGAGCCCACAGAATTCAAAGATGACCCTCCAGAGGACCCACAAGCCAGAGGCACTAGAGTCACAAGAGAACCTCGAGCAGCTCACCAAAGATGCTGGCCTTCGGTGCAAGTGATGCAGTGAGGAGGAAGATCTTGGATGCAGAAGATGCTTGAGGTTGGGGCTACTTGCAGCCCGAAGATCTTGGTGGAAGGAAGCCAACAAGCCTTTGCAACTACAAGTCGAGGCAGTGCACAGGGGTTCGGTTCCTGCGGCTCTGACGAGGGATACTGGCCTCAAACTTTGTGAGAGGACAGGGCAGGCCTCGAGGGATGTGAAGAACCACCACCTGTGTTGCTGAGCCTATTGGAGTCTGTGGAAGCCCTGGATCAACAGACCCGTCAGCTTAGTTGCGGTGCTTGCAGATGCAGAGAAGTGTCTACTTCACTTCAAGGGAGATTCCTTCAGGTGTCTTGGATGCCCACAGGCCTTGGAAGGGTCATGTATGGTGCACAGGCATGGACTTTTCAGCAGACGAGCAGGGCAACAAGATCAGGAGCAGCGGGAGTCTTCCCAGTTGCTGCCTTGATGCCCAGGTACATATAGAGGTGGTCGGAGTCTGATATTTGGAGTAACAAATATCTCAAAACATCACAAATTTCTCAGTAAACCACTTTCGCTTATATCTAAGCCACAAATGTCATTCAAAATAGAACAGGTTCATATATTCGGTGCATATTTTTATTTTTGCACATCTTAATTACTAACATGCGTAAATTCCAAACTTTGGAGTAGAAAATATTGCAATTGATGCATTGACAATATAAATCAACTTAGAGAAAACACATTTATATACAATAGATATATTCAAGTGAGTTAACGCGCTCACGGTGCACAGAAAGGAAAGTATTTAGAAGGGATGGGTGTGTGGGGGTAGAAGTGGGGACCGGGTAAAGGTGGTGTGACTAGGTTGTAATCACAGTGAAAAGTGAAGCCTTTACAGTCTATATACAGATCAATGGGTTCCGAAATAATCTCAAGCATAGGCGCCGTAACCATCCATTATTAAGTCCTATGCTTGGAGAGATAAACAGTATCGGTTGTCGACGTTTCGACCCCTGAAGGTAAGGGCAGTTCAAAACCTCATGCTGGGGTCTTCATCAGGACGCGTGGTGTAGCAGGAGCGCCTATAAGTAATGCAATAGTGATGAATGTATCTGGTACTACCATAAATCATTTGCTGCACTCGAAATAAAGTGAAAAATTACATACTTTGTATGGGGCCCGGAGTGGGCCTCGAACTTAGGACCTTCCAGGGTTCCTATGTTGTGTGATAAGCCTGTGAATTGGGTAAACGGATCATAATTACAATGGGCTGTCCAACATGTGGGCAGTGCACCAGTGTAACACACAGTCAAGTTAAAAACAAGGGGAGCACTTACTGGGAGCTTTAGCACAATCCGATTTAATTTCGTGGAATTCTTAGGCCAGCTATACCGGCCGGTCCGTGGAACCTTCGTAAGTCTCTGGAAGTGAAAGGTTACATAAGGATCAGTCTGAGTGAGGGAGAATATATAATTAACCGCCACTGCCGCAAACTAGTTGCCTGGGAAATGCGCGGTATTAAGCATAAGCTAAGGAAAGCCTCTTAGGTTGGTAATGAAGTGAATTATTTGATAGGCCAACTTTCTAGAAGGTCGTTAAGAGAAAACGTCCGGGTATGCCCTGGCTGCTTGGCATGAAACAGGCATGGCAGGCGGCACAAGATGCAATTAAAAGCCGTTAGCCATTAATAAAAGCGTATTCAGGTTGGCTGCCCAGCGATACGCTCATAGTATGCGTGGGTAATCGACAGATTCGCTCGTCGCTAATCAGATTGAGAGTGTTATGAGGCAATAAACAGGAAAGGAAAACACCGCGCAGACAGATTTTTCGACTACACGCCAAGTTTGCTGTGCGTTGGGAATGACTCATATTCCTAAAGATCCTTCACAATAACGGATCTGTAAAGCGTCTTGGGGCCGCGGAGAAGCGCTGGAATGCGTCCGGGTCTCACCTGTTGACTCGCAGGACAAGTCTGTCTCAACCAATTCCTCCGGCTGTCAGCGGCAATCTGAGCCGCCTCGAGGTGCCGGCGCTAAATGCTGCTTGGGGGCTCGCCGGATCCTGGCCAATCACCAGCGAGTGAGCCCAGGGAGCGGGGAAAGGTGTAGTCCTTGTTAAAAATAAACGTCAATCACAAAGGGATGCATGGTGAGTTCATGCATAATGGTAATCTGCCTTGAAGTGCTACTATACAGGCGGATACATTCAAAAAGGTGGAGAGCCGAGTCACTTGGGGTGTGCGAGTTAGTTACAAAAAAGTTTCTTGAAAGGATAAACTGAACCCGGGTCCCATTGTGTCGGTGACATAGCATAGTAAAGTATACTTCCATATTACATGATCTAGATTATTAGGTGACTTTAAGTCCGCAGGGCTAAAAACTGCATGTTAATGCGACATGGAATCACAATTATACAGTAAACATTCAAAAGGCCGCTTCGACGCCTTAACACAATACAGACACCAATCCATGACATTGATGCCCAGAGCGAAGTCCAGCGAAGTCCAGCGAAGTCCAGAGTGCCCAAACGGTGGAAGAAGAAGAGGTGTCTGAAATTAATCTTGTCCCACCACGAATCTAGGGACCCACCCTCTGGTAAGTCCTTAGGTACCCTAAGGAAAGGGTTGGGATGATTCAGGTTTCCCTCCCAGGGGAGGGGGTCAAACAATGGGGAGGATACTCCCATGCCTTTGTCCAGTTTTGCGTCAGAGCGGGCGCCAACAGCTCCCTGAGCTGATTTGAACTGGACTATGCAAGGTGGGCACAAAGTGTGCCCCTCAAGCAGACTGACTGGCGCTAGCAAGGGCTCCCACCTGGCTTCAATAAACTAAACCCTGTCTGGGAGGTGGTACACCTGCCTGTGACAGGTACCTATTGTTCTGTCTTTCCCTGCTCGAGCTTGGCTCAGCAGCAGGAGGGCTGAATTGTGTCTCTGGTCGACAGCAGCCGTGTTGTGCAGTCCGGGTCTAGAAGACTGGTACCGGGCGCACGGAGAACCTCCCGGAGGAGCTTTACAGTGACCCCCACCGTTTATGGTGGGGGTTTATGATTCCTACATGTTTGATACCAAGCATGATAGAATTAGTTACAGCCAGTTTCGAGATGGTCATCATGTAATGACCCGGTGCCCCTCTATATGTTATATGGCTGTCTCACTTACAACCCGGGAGAATGGGGGTGTCCTGCTCACACTTAGAACTGAGCACCCTGCCTTCAGGATTGAAAGGTCTGCCTTAGGGGTCACTTATAGGTTTTAAGTGCAGTGACCTTAGATATAGAGAAACCTATATCTTTTGTAAGTGTTGCGAGCACCAGCTTACACAGGCTGCAATGGCAGGCCTGTAGTTACAAATTGAGTGGTCTCCCATGGGTGGCATAATACATGCTTCAGCGCATGGGGGACCCCTGGTGTACCTATGCCCTGGGTACCTTAGTACCATATATTAGGGATCCAGCCCATCCTAGTAGCTACAAACCAATCTCCAGACTAGTGTTCCTGAAAAAGGTATTGGGAAAAGTGCTAAATTTACAACTCTCTGCTTTTATCTGGTCCGTGGAACTTTTAGACCCTTCTCACTATGGCTTCAGGGAGGGGCATATCACTGAGACCGCCTTGTTCATGGCGGCCGAAGAGCTTAGGGCAATCATGGACACTGAAGGCAAGGCCTCCCTGATTTTATTAGATTTATCGGCGGCTTTGACACCGTGAACCATGATATACTGATCAATAGGCTGTCTGATTTAAGGTTAAGAGAGACGGCCCTCAAATTGATTCAATCATATTTATCTATCATGGTGCAATTTGTACAGACAGGTGTAATCTCACCTCTACAATCTTCGTCATCTTAAAGATAATCAGGAAAGTTCGTCCTTTATACTGCCGAACACCTTGCAAACACTTGTGACCACATTAGCCTTGACCAGACTGGACTGTGGTAGTGCTCTTTATGTGAGCATACAAATGCAGCTCATACTCAAGCTGCAGCGTCTTCAAAATGCAGCGGCCAGACTACTGCTGGATATTCCTGAATCCTGACCAGTTTCCCACAGACTGAGAACACTACACTGGCTCCCGGTTGAAAAAAGGATAACATTTAAATCTCTGTGCTTGGCATTCAAGGCATTGCACGGTGTTTGTCCCCAATACCTGAAGCAATACCTGACCTGGTATGTACCCTCTAGAAACTTAAGATTGTCACAGAGCAAACACTTACAGACCCCTAGATTTAAGAAAGCTTGTTGGGGCCGAAGAAGTTTCCTCCTGGGGACAGTCAAAACATGGAACTCGATTCCGGCTGATATAAAAAAAAAACTGCCTAACACTGCTATCTTTCAGAAAATTACTAAAAAATGACTCTTTGCCAACCTAAACTATGCTTTTACTCTTTCATAGGCAACCTTCCTGGGTTGCTTCGGCACCAGCGCCTAAACGCCCTTGGGCATTCTTGCGCTATATAAATCTCCAAATCAAATCATAAGCGTACCCCAGTGTTCAATCTGGGATGTACACAAGTACTTACTATACCTATTTAGGGGAGAAAGCACAGGGACTGTGGTCCTGATTAGCAGGATCCCTGTCAGACTAGTCAGAGACAGTATTACATCAAGCAAAAAGTGGGGTAACCGTAAAAGCAGATCCTACTTTCCTATAGTTAACTTTTGCACTGGTCACCGGGTCATGCCAATTCTCCTTACCTGATTTCTCCCAATAACCTGATTTGTATCTATTACCATCTTCTACAGATCATTTTGCGCCTTCCAAGTACTGTAAGTACCTTTCCTGCTTTCTGATGAACCCTATTTTTTTTTCTGAGCTATTTTAATAAATCTGGTGCTTGCTTTTCTGTGTTTTTCAGAAGGCATGCTTTCACTTTTCTAAAATTATTTCTGTCCATATGGACCCTCTCATTTGCCTGGGTTGAAAGGCCTTCAACACTTCCAATCACTGAAAACGCGTCCTACTATTGGAAATTAAAAAAATGTATTTACTAAAAAGAGTACTGATCTATTTGATTGTTGCTTTCTTTTTTACACACTGTATATCATAATTTGTATTCACCATGTGATTACTTGAGCACCTGGTGCTTACATTTATTTTTTTAACTATTTAATGGGCCCATTGTTTTGCTTATTACTGGATTTTGTCGGCCTGAGCCGTTTGGCTCACTATCATTGATTGATATTTTAACTATCAACATTATCATGTTGCTGTGCTTAGAACCCCTGTGGCACATTTGTATAGTATTACCCCTAGTTCCAATGTCAATTAACACCAACAAAAAATAACAGAAGAGCTGGTCTCTTGGTGGTTTAAAAATTGAGCCAGCTTGTGAGTACAAATATCTGGGAGTCATCTTCGACAGAGAAGGCGCTTTTGCGCACCAGAAGCAGGAAATAAGAAGGAGAGGTTCACTGATCGCCTTGACGATGAAAAACCTGGCAACCCAATTGATGGGCCCGACTCTGACCCCCTTTTTGAAAGTAATCCAGGTGAAGCTGCTTCCCTCGATTACCTATGGCAGCGAGGCTATGTGGGGAAGAGACTCCAAAGACCTGGATAGCATACAGGTCAAAGCTTAGAGAACAATGTTCTCGCTCCCGCTTTACACCTCTCCGGCTCAAATAAGACTGGAGTTCGGCCTGCAAAAGCAAGATCTAGCCAGGTACGGGGCATACATCATTTGCTGGCATAAACTTAGAAGCGCCACTACAGATACACTAAACTCTCTGCTCTGGCAGGATATACAAAGCAGGGATGCTTCTGAGGCAAGAACTTACCTGCAGGCAGCACTGGAAGCCACCAAACTCTCAGTACTCTGGGACACACAACTTGGGCACAGCACTTTCAAAAAACTAGCCTGGAAAAATGTTAAATCACTCCCCTTACTGGAGGATAAGGCACTATTCTCAAAAAGATTGCATGCATGGATGACCCTCAATTCATATAAATCGCTAACACCACAAATATATTTCAACCAGGGTTACCCGAAAGCCACAAAAATGAAGCTCTTAAAATACAGACTAGGGATTCTGCCAAGTACAGAGCACCTACAGCCATGGCTCAGGAAAGTCTGAAATGAAGCCTGCATGCTATGCAATTCAAAGAATGGTGATATTCTTCACGTTATCTGCTTATATGTAGAACTGCAAAAAGCACGCCAACTGCTTCTTAAAGATCAATTCAAGCAAAAAGGGATCAGCACCAGAAGGCAAGCGGTGCTCGCCTGCCTGAATCCGTTAAACACTAAACTAAACTGTAGATTTGTGAAATTTCTCGCAATGGCCGAGCAAAGAATGCCAAGACTGCCAAAATCGGGGGATAATATCATAGACTCAGGCCGATAAGCAGATGGACAATAGTATGTAAGGACAAATTCATTGCACACGTCTGTCTAGCACCAGAGGGTCACCCATGTGAAAAGCAAAACGCTAGCGGCAAAAGTAGTACATGGCTGAACAGGACGGGAACAATCCAATATGGGGATCAGAATTGCTCACCACTCAATGTAAAAAGTGGGTTTCGATCAGTCGTATTGAGTTATCTTTGGTATCAACAGTAATTAATTTCCAATTTATGTTCTATTTTAATGGTTTTAAATAATTATGTTTTAAGAATTTTGTAACATGCATTGCAATGGTTTTAATTAACTATGCATAATAAATTAAACTCAAACCTTAGTTCCAGGTGCTGTTTGGGCTGAGCAGTTTCTGGAGTCGTACAGAAGATATCTACATTGCTGATATCTGCATATGCTGCACCCACTATCATTTTGTGGTCTCCCCATTTCGGCTATCATGAGTCCCTCATGTATTCATGAAAGTCATGACCGTGTTTTTGGCTTATTTTTGCAAGTCTGGGATTTTTGTGTTCCCCATCTTGGTGATTGGTTTCTGAAGACTGGCTTGCTGTAGTTGGTGTCAGACCATCTTCAGACTACAATGTCAATTTTTGTGTACCAGGGGTGTCAAATCAACCTCAGAAAGTCTCACCCCTAGACCACTCAGTGTCTCTTCTTTATTGGGAGAGAGCCGGTTGCTCACTCCAAGTCTTTTCCGCTTGCCACTCAAGTTAAGGACATTCAAGGCATGATCCTGATATTTTGGTGGAGCTCATTTTCTGGCCCGGACTGCCCTGTGCCTTTTTAGTTTGATGGCTTCTTCCATCTTGCTGGTTTCCGATGCTCAATTGCATATGCCAGCACTTCAGTGGTGCCTCTGTTTTCAGTGGGCTCAGCACTGAGGGTTATGTGTTGGGGGGAGAAGGGGGTTGTGACAGGCAACATTCCGATCTTCTGAGAGGCGGCACAGGACCGGTGGTGACTGATGTTCATGGAGCCCTTCACATGCGAGAAACCTCTCTGCTGGCAGTGACCACTGTGATGGTAGTCACATGCTCCCTCTGCTTTGGCAGTTATCTTTGTGTCATGGAAACTATGAAATATGGGGCTTGTGGTCCCCTATGGAGGAAGAGTCCCACTTCAACCTGCCGGTGCTTTAGATGAACTTTAGCTCTCAATGAATTCCTGCCCTTCATCTCCAGTCTGTCAGTTCAGATTCTGACAGACAAACCCGACACTGCCCTATATGCCATCAAGCTTTGTGAAATGGGCTCAACTCCTCTGTTTCTGGAGGCCGTACTCTTAGGCATAGTCTTATGGTCACTGGATGGTTATATATCATCTGGCAGTCTCCCTGAATATACAGGCAGATGATCTCAGTCGGTGTCCTGTTGCTGATTAGGAACCAACATGGTTCAATCCATTTTTGCACTCTGGGTAACCTCTATGGTGAATCAATTCATCACTCACATGAACATGCACTTCCCTTTGTTCTGCGCTCTCCAATTTCTGCTGAGAAGGACCCTAATAGATGTGTTCTGTCTGAAATGGGACTTGTAGCTTCACTATGCTTCCCCCTTATACCGCTGATTCCTCAGGTTCTAAGAAAGATGCATCAGGACCTTGTGCAGGTGATCTTGATTACATTGGACAGATCAAGGAGAGTGTGGTAATCTTATTTGCTCTACCTATCCCTGTGTCATCCTCTTCTGCTCAAGGTGGCCTCCTCTATTAGTGGAAGGGATCAGGTTCTGCCTCTGAAACTTCAACCTCATGCCTGAAGATTTATTGGGACAGCCTGAGTTTTTTAAGCTGCCTACAGAAGTGATGAACATCATCTTGTCAGCGAGTTGCCCCTTGACTTAGACTGTTTTATTTATTCTAGATGTTGGATAGGCATTTATTCTTGGTGCACTGAGTATGAGGTTGATCACTTTACTGCATCTTTGTTGTTTGTGTTGTGTTTCACGCTGCCCCTAGACCGGCTACTTTGCTCTGGCAGCTGTTACTTATTTGGGTTTGCAGGATCCTTTGTTGTTATTCAGGTCTCTTATAGTTATGCATTTTTTATTAATGGGGTTGACCCATTTGGCTTCCCCTACACTGTTGTCATGCTACAGTGGGACTCTAACAGGATGCTCGCTTTTCTGGTGGATTCAAATTTCAAGCCCATTTACAGTTGCCCCTTGAGGCAGTTGACTCACTGTTTTTCTGATCGGGTCAGCATGTTGGTGAGCTGCTGGCTGTGGCTGTTCACCCTCCTTTCACTTAATTTTTTACAAACAACCTGCGGATTAAGACTCCCTTCCTAAAGTGGTAACTCAATTTCATGTGGACCAATAAATCCGCTGCTGATCTGTCTGCCTCATTGTTCCTTCAAGTATGATTAGTGGCTGTACCCTCTGGATCTTCTGATTGTGGTTCTTAGTTTCTGCATTGATAGGACCCACATGATTTTCAGGTTGATGACCAGCGTTTCCAGAACTATGCTTGCTCCCAGGAGAGCATGGCAATTCAGAAACAGATTATTTTAAGAATGATCATTTTAAGCATCAAGATCTACATCATCGACAATGAGGAGCACCCTAGGAGCATCAGGGTCCAGTGCACCTGTGCAAAGGCTGCTTCTTTGACCGTGTCAGAGACTGTTTCTGTTTTGGATATTTGTTGAGCTTCAACATGGGCTTCAGTTCACACCTTCACCACGTATTACTGTCCTAACCCATAAGTCAGTAAGGATGGCCATCTTTACTAAATCTTGTATGTGATTTCCTAGTTTAACAATCTCCTCAGACCCAGGAACTTGGAACTACTGCTTGAGTATTGATTCAAGGTGATGAATAATGCACAGGTAGAAGTATCCATCAGATAAGCAAGTCACTTACATTTTTGAATGATTTCCAAATCGGTCTGCCTCTCCAGTCGGAAGAGCAATCTTACAATTTTTAATTAGGTCCCTTATGAGTTCTAGCTGCCTTTTCTGTGAACCTGGTACGCGTCACTTCCTCCTCGGAGGGTGTTGAAGAAAGGAGGGAGCTGATGTCAGCGTGTTTGGATAGCACCATATGCAGCTCTGTGATTTTTCCGGGTCCAGTCTGCTGCCTGGAGGTGGTTAAAGAAGAGAGGAACCCTACAGATAGAGTACTCACCAGAAATATACTTATCAAAGTTAAGTAGCTTGTGCTTTGCTCCTGTGCATTTTCAGTGGGGAAATTCGGAGACAAATGATGTTATTCTCCTGGAAGTGCAGTCGGACCTCTGCCTAAAAAAATGTCTTATTTAGGTACACGCTTCTCAGCTGGTTAAGAGGATTTTGATAAGTGGCCAGCAAACTGTGGCACGCAGATTGTCGGTGTTTCTTTCTCTACTGTTTCAGAAGGGAACTTGCTGCTTTATCCGGACCTGAACAGCCAGCATTATACAGTTGGCTTGTGAACTGTTAAGATGCTTTGATCGGGAGATGTCTGAGGAAGTAGTCATCATCATGGTGGGTGCTACTTCCGCATGCTATGAGATTATTGAGTTTCTTCTGCTAGCGTGAGCAACAAAATGTAGATCCATTGTCGACCACATTCTATTGTTTTGGACATGGCACTGTAACTTTGACCTGAACAGTTGCAAGTGCATGTGAGTTCGTCCCTTGTTGTCTATTTTATTTGAAAACAACTTGAGCCTTTCATGTTTGAGATTATCTGTTTCTGAAGGGCTTGGTTAACAAATGTCCTCAAGCACAGTATTTTACTGCTCAGTTGTATCTGAATGTTTCTTATTTTTGATGATCGCTCAACTTACCTGCAATATGAACTATTAGGTTCTTAAGACAGTGCTTCTGATGGCAAATGTTTCAGTCGGAATGATGAGCGGGTTACAGGCTCTACCGGTGAACTTGCCTTGCACTGCTTTCCTTAAAGGTAAAGCATTTATTTATTGTGAAACCCATTTTCCTACAGGTGATGAAAAACATTAAACCAATCTATAGATTTGCTTGATGACTCTAGTTCTTCAAATTCCCCTTGAGATGGTGTTGAAGCTACACGGTTGGATGATAAGAGAGCAGTTTGTCACTGTAGTTTACGATCAGTTGAGGAATGAATCAACATGTATTTAGTAGTATCTTATTTGGAGTTCTCCCACAGAAGTTAACTCTGATAAAACAGAATATAACTTGTTGGATTTGACTTGTATCTCGGAGAACCCGGAAGTAGGCAAGAAGGCTCCATATGTCGTTTGCCACATTATAAAGACCTTAGAACCTCTACTACTTTAATGAGATGTGTATATTTACAGAACGTAGGCAAGGCCTTATTGGCAGGCTTTTGAAAAACAGTGTTGTCTTGATTCAGATGTTTGTGGAGCAACACTGTTTGGCAGATTGATGGTTCACTATATGTTGCAAAAAATGTTTTCATTTGTGAAACGTGTCACTCCATAAAAATCATTTAGTTCGGTGATTCATAACCTGTGCTCCAAGGACCCCTTGAGGTCAACGACACCCACTCAGGCGACCCTTGACTGTGACGGATTAATAAAGTTATTGTACATAAAACAAGTTCAAATTAAATTTTGTAAACACCCTGTAAATTTAAAGAAATTCGAAATTGGAGGTTAATAATTAAGTTGATATCTTAGTTTAATTTTTGGGAGCAGCACAAATACAGCAATAGGATCTAGTATTGATGGTGGATGATCTCGGTTGAAGCACTGGAATAATGAGACGAAAATAGAACATGTATTTGGAGCAAAAAAGACTAAATGATGTGCTAGCATCATGCATATCACTTCGTCTTTAAGAAATAAACGTATGTTTTGAAACGCTCCAACCTTCTGATTAAAATTTCGATTTTTGCATATTTTTTTGTTTGTGAAGTAAATATAATGTTCGAGGCATGTGGGCTGCTGAGTTCATATCTGTAGCATAGATCGCCGCCTAGTGTTGGGTCCGGATGATTGCACATTGTTGTCCTGGAAGAGTCTTCGAAGTATCACGAGATAGGTGGCTCCTCCCCTGGACTACAGTGCGCATGGGCATCGACTCCATCCCCAGATTGTTTTTTTCCGCCATTGGGTTCGGATGTACTTTCGTTCTCTCCAGTTCTGAATCGACAATATTCTCGAGGCCAAAAGGCCTTTTTCTCCTATCGTCGGTATTGTTTGCGTTCGGTGCCCGGTTCTGTTCGGACTCGCTTCCCGAGTTTGACATCCAGGGAGTCGCGTGGCTCTTTGGTGATCGAGGCCCAGTCGGCGCAGCAAGACCCTTAACGACACGACATGGAACGGAGCCCGTTCAAGAAGTGTCCCGTGTGTGGATCGTAGTACCCACACATCGACGTCCACCCGGTGTGCAACAAGTGCCTGTCGCCGGACCACGATGAAGCCAACTGTATGGCTTGTTCACGGTTTCGTTCGAAGAAGACGATTCGGCTTCGGCGCGTGGCGCGCATGGAGGCCCGGCAGTCGGCCCCAGCACCGGTGGAAATCTTCGACAGCGAGGAAGCAGACGAACAAGACGTTCAACTGCCGATTTCACCTCCGGCAGAGGAAATCGACTACGACTATCAAGTGGATGTCGAAGGCCTACCCGTAGAAGAAGTCGTCGACGAGGTAGGAGACGACGATGAGGCCTATGGGGCCATGGAAAATAGCTCAGAGGAAGAGCTATGCCCCGTTCGAACTCTTACGAAGGCTCAGGTCAAGGGATCGCCTATCGGCCTTACCCAAGACCTTCTACCGAAATCCACGGCCCCGCCTCCCGGCCCGGCTACGGACACTTCAACGGAGCCGCCATTACCGAAAACGAAAGTGAAACCTTCGGTGTCCACACTACCTAAAGTGGTTCAATCGCTTTCGAAACTGAAACCTTCTGCTCCACCGTCCACAGCCCAGGCCGAAAAAGCCTGTCGACCCGGCGAAGTCGGTGAAATCCGTCCAGCCAAAGCAGACCAAGGGCGTCTAGCAGAAGTCCAAAAAGGCCGTCGAGACACAGTCAAGCAAGGGCGTCGAGCCGAAGTCCAAGACGGGCGTCGAGCCGGAGCCAAGCAAAGGCGTAGAGCCGAGGGCCGCAAAAGGCGTCGAGCCGAAGACCAGCAAGGGCATCGAGCCGAAGCCTGGTGCCCCGAAAGCGGTTGCCCAGGCCGCCGACACAATCTAGCCTCGGACCGAACAGCCCAAGGCATCGACGCTCGAATTTTCACACGTTGGTGGACCAAGATCGTCTGTCATGTCGACGAAGCCGTCCGCTTCCTTCACGAAGCAGGTCTCGGACTCCTTGAAGCGTATCAGGGACAAGGCTTCGGCGGAGGACCCCAAAACGCCTTCCGCACGAAGCAGTCGGTCCCCACCTCCAAGTCATCGACGCCAATCCTCTTCACGTTGCCGCCGAAGGTGGCACCAAAGGCCTTCGCACCACGGGCGGCGCCCGAAGCGAACTTGCTAAGTGCTGCGGGGTCGAAGGCCACTCTCCCGGATGGGGGCTTGACGCATCGACCACCATTGATGGAGGAACAGTCGGAACGTTTCATCGATGCCGACACTGGGAAGCTTACGCTTTACAAGCGGAAAATTACTGCGACAACGCCTTTGGAGTCATACACCATTCCTCTAAAGCGCAAAAAGCCTGCATCAGATTCTCCGGTCTTGGTCGAACCACTGACTCCTCGGACTCGGAGGGTTGCCACACCCTCGCCAACTTATTCGGATGCCGAGGATGCTGTGGATCAGGACGAGGAATACAGCTTCCCGGCCCACACAGATCCTGATGAACAACAGGACGCATGGGTGGACACAGGGGACCAAGGGGATCAGCAACCCGCCCTTGATCCTCAGATATACAATGTCAAAACCTCTCCCACTGAGGATTCTGTGGCATTCAATGCCTTAATTGAAAGGGCGGCAAAAAACCTCGACGTTGAACTGCATGCTGACCCTGTGGAGATGGACTTCCTCTTTGACACTTTTTCAACAGCTGAAAAGACTGTAAAAACCCTCCCAATGCCCAAAGGGGTCCTCAAACATGCTGCGGACATCTTAAAAGAGCCCACACGGGCAAGGGTGGTCAACCCTAGAATTGAAAAAAAATACCGACCGGCACCTGGCGACCCCACCTACATTAAAGGCCAGTTGCCATTGGACTCCCTGGTCGTTTCTAATGCCCGCAAAAGGGCGAATTCGCAGACCACTGGTGAAGCTCCTCCCCCGGACAAGGAGTCCAAAGTGCTAGAGGCATTGGGGAAGAGAGTAGCAGCTCAAGCGGCCAATATCTGGCGTATCTCTAACACACAGGCACTCTTGGCTCGGTACGACAGGGCACACTACGACACACTAGAGACCCTGTTGCAACATCTCCCCGACCAATATAAGGAGGCTGCGGAGATGCTTATCCAGGAAGGGAAGCTCATCTCCAACGCTTCAATTAAGTGTGCACTAGACGTTGCGGACACTGAGGCCAGGGCAATTAACACCAGCGTGATGTTAAGGCGTCAAGCATGGCTCAGAATCTCCGGATTTAAGCCTGAGATCCAAACTACCATTCTCAACCAGCCAGTTAACCCTGACAGATTATTTGGTCCAGAGGTGGATACCACCTTGGAAAAAATAAAAAAGGATACCGAGACTGCGAAGTCCATGGGCGCTCTCCAATCCCAACAGTTTCGGGGGAGCACTTTTCGTCGCTCAGGCAATAGGGGTGTTTCCAGAGGCCAAATGTCCCAGCAAACACAATTCAATAAAGGTGGGGCACAATCCTCTTACCCCAAGCAAAATAGAGGAGGTTATCGTGGCAACAACACCAAGGGCAGAGGCAGGGGCAACAACAACTCCCGTTCCTCCGCCTCCAACAAACAGTGAAGCCCTGTCACTGCCCCCCGACCATTCCACATCTGTCGGGGGGAGACTCCAGCAGTTCCTGCCAGTCTGGAAATCCATCACCACAGACAGGTGGGTCAGGAAACTTATCCAGTACGGTTATTGTTTGGAGCTCACGTCCACTCCACCCAACATACCACCAAAACACCGTCCTATGTCCGCAGAGCATTTGCACTTATTGCAGCAGGAAGTTCTTGTCATGCTGCAAAAGGGCGCTATAGAGCTTGTGCCGGTGGAGGAGGAGGGCACTGGAGTGTACTCCCTGTACTTCTTAATCCCGAAAAAGGACGGGTCCCTCAGGCCTATTCTCGACCTCCGGCCCCTGAACCAATACATTCTCTCGGAACACTTCCACATGCTTACGCTGCAGCAAGTTCTTCCGTTACTCACTCAGGGGGACTTCATCGCAACCTTGGACCTCAAGGATGCTTACTTCCACATTCCACTCCATCCATCACACAAAAAATACCTCAGGTTCACCATTCAAAATCGGCATTATCAATTCAAGGTCCTTCCTTTCGGAGTGACCACAGCCCCCAGGGTGTTCACCAAATGTCTGGCGACAGTGGCGGCGCACCTCAGGAGGCAACACATCCATGTCTACCCTTATCTGGACGACTGGCTGGTTCAGGCAAAGTCGGCCCAGCAGTGCGCCGCCGACATGTCCCACACCATTCACCTTCTTCACGGTCTGGGCTTCTCCCTAAACTATCCAAAGTCGCACCTTCAGCCAGCCCATGTGCGGCAATATCTGGGTGCAACAATCAATACTCTGGCAGCCACGGCTCAGCCAACTTTAGCGCGGATCAACAACATCCAGTCGCTAATCCAACAGTTCAGACCGCAACACTCGCTTCCTGCGAGAGTGTTCATGCAGTTGATAGGCATGATGGCCTCCTGCATTTTCATAGTCCCGCACGCGAGGTTACATATGCGTCCGCTCCAGGAATGCTTAGCGCATCAGTGGAATCAGGCTCAGGGGCAGTTGAAAGACCTAGTGTTGGTCACTGGTCGGGCATACAACTCTCTGTATTGGTGGAATCCACACAACCTTTGCAAGGGCCGACCGTTCCAAGAGCCTGTCCCACAGATCATCCTGACGGCGGACGCGTCTCTCCAGGGATGGGGAGCTCACGTGCTCCACTACACAGTGCAGGGACTATGGACCATACAGCAAAAGAAGATGCACATCAACTACCTAGAACTGATGGCAATCTTCATGGCACTGAAAGCATTCAAAGTACATCTGTGCAACAAGGTCGTGTTGATCCGGACGGACAACATGACAGCCATGTACTACATCCAGAAGCAGGGGGGTACACACTCTCCACAGTTGTCTCATCTGGCTCAGAGCATGTGGAAGTGGGCCATTCAGAGGAACATCTTCCTCATGGCGGAACACCTCCCAGGCACAGAGAATCAAATGGCGGACCTGCTCAGCAGGTACAGCCACCAAATGCACGAGTGGGAGATACATCCATCAGTACTCCGCCCGTACTTCCAGCAGTGGGGACATCCACAGATAGACCTGTTCGCCACAAGGGAAAACGCAAAATGCCAAAGCTTTGCCGCCAGGTTCCCTCACCCACAGTCGCAAGGCAATGCGATATGGATGAACTGGTCAGGCAGATTTGCGTACGCTTTTCCCCCAGCACCTCTCATACCGCTGGTGGCAAGAAAGCTAAAGCAACACTCGATGACACTCATCCTAGTTGCTCCAACGTGGGCATGCCAGCCATGGTACACCACGTTTCTAGAACTCTCCGTGGTACCGCATCAAAGGCTACACCTCACGCCCAGGCTTTTGACGCAGAGCCGTGGCGACATTCAGCATCCGGATCCGCAACAGCTCAACCTGGCGATCTGGCTCCTGAAGTCTTAGAGTTTGGCTACCTTAACTTGCCTCCTGAATGCATGGATATCATACGGGAGGCAAGGAAGCCCACTACCAGAGCTTGCTATGCAGCAAAATGGAAGCGGTTTGTCATTTACTGTGCAAAACACAACATCAACCCGCTAGATGCATCCACTCCCAACATCATCTGCTATTTGTTACATCTTTACAGATGCAATCTGGCATACGCTTCCATCAGGATACACTTATCCGCCATAGCGGCTTATCTCCAGAACAGGCAGCATCTCTCCGTTTTCAGAGTGCCTGCCATTAAAGCCTTCCTGGAAGGCCTGAAGTGGGTCATCCCTCCCAGGACCCCGCCAGCTCCTGTATGGAACCTCAATGTGGTCCTCACCAGGTTGATGGGCCCACCTTTTGAGCCTCTACATTCATGTGAGATTCAGTTCTTGACATGGAAAGTGGCTTTTCTCATTGCCATTACGTCTCTGCGACGTGTTAGTGAGCTGCAGGCGCTCACTGTACAAGAGCCATTCATTCAAATTCACTCCAACAGGGTGGTGCTGCGCACTAACCCTAAATTTCTTCCTAAAGTGGTTTCGCAGTTCCATGTCAATCAGACCATTGAACTGCCCGCATTCTTTCAGAACCCAGAAACAGTTGCCGAAAGAATGCTCCACACTCTTGATGTCAAACGAGCCTTGATGTACTACATCGATAGGACCAAACACTTTAGGAAAACACAACAACTCTTTGTTGCCTTCTCAGCCCAGCACAAAGGCAACCCCATTTCCAAAGCAGGTATAGCCAGGTGGATCGTTAAGTGCATTCAGATTTGCTATCACAAGGCTAAGCGCACTTTGACGGTCCCTCCAAGAGCCCACTCCACCCGGAAGTTGGGGGCCTCTATGGTTTTCCTTGGTAATATCCCTTTGGAAGATATTTCTAGAGCAGCCACATGGTCTACACCAGACACATTTACTAAACATTACTGTGTAGATGTGCACTCCAAGCAGCAGGCAGCTGTAGGGCAGGCTGTTCTTAAAACACTTTTTCAAACTTCTGCAGCTGGCACAGGCGGCCGCCGTTAATGGAGGGACTGCTATATATTCTATGCTACATATATGAATTCAGCAGCCCACATGCCTCAAACTGAATATGCTACTTACCAGTATGCATCTGTTCTTGGCATGTAGGGCTGCTGACATTCATATCGCCCGCCCTCCTCCCCGGCGCCTGTAGCGGCTGCAGACTATTTAACATTTGCTCTTAGCATGGCCATCGCTTACACTCTTACACTCCATCTTTGCCACAATTGCTGAAAACAATCTGGGGATGGAGTCGATGCCCATGCGCACTGTAGTCCAGGGGAGGAGCCACCTATCTCGTGATACTTTGAAGACTCTTCCAGGACAACAATGTGCAATCATCCGGACCCAACACTAAGCGGCGATCTATGCTACAGATATGAATGTCAGCAGCCCTACATGCCAAGAACAGATGCATACTGGTAAGTAGCATATTCATTTTCGTAATTTGTGTATTTGTTTGATGTGCACTGGTTTCTGTATTTCTGTCGATAGTTTTGAGGATCAAATCCACTAATTATTCAATTGAGATCCACAGAAGACAACATTTTAAGAACGTTTTAAGAATCGCTGATTTAGGTATTGTGGGGGATTCTTTTGATAATAAATAATCCTGGTGGAAGGTGTGTATAAGAAGAAATGGCATGCATCTTAGATAGAGATACTGAGGATGGATAATGTTCCCTCTGCAGATTCTTTGTCTCCTTCCCCTGATCTCTTGAGACTATATTTAACTTTATATCTCTGAAACTCTTGGTGTTCTCAGCTGTACTGTGTGTGGCAGCATGAAAAAGCTTCTGGAGCCTTCCCCGGGGATTGACTGTTTCAGAAATTAAGAGCGTGAAGAGGGAACACAGTATCCATCTAAACCATTGTTCCCAAAGGTCCATAACATTTTCTTGAGAAAACGTACTCGCCACCCAGGAAGACTTTCCTGTTGGTGGAGAGTTGTTCTAAATATCACTGCTGTGGGAAGATCGCCCACATTCATATGCAGGCTGAAATCGTATCCTTTAAATCTCACCAATTCTACCGCATGCTGCAAGGAACTCTAACTGCAGGTCTATGATTCAGGATCAATCAATCAATCGGAGTATTTGTAAAGCGCGCTGCTTACCCGTGAGGGTCTCAAGGCGCTAGGGGTAAGGGGGGTGGGGGTGGTGGTGGGGGGGGGGTGCTACTACTGCTCGAAGAGCCAGGTCTTGAGGAGTCTTATGAAGGCGAGTAGGTCTTGGGTCTGCCGTATGTGGGTAGGGAGAGTGTTCCAGGTCTTGGCGGCGGGGTAGGAGAAGGATCTGCCGCCGGAGGTCGTTCGTTGGATGCCGGGGACAGCGGTGAGGGCGAGGCTGGCGGAGCGGAGCTGGCGGGTGGGGTTGTAGAAGCTGAGTTTGCTGTTCAGGTAGGCTGGTCCGGCGTTGTGGAGTGCTTTGTGTGCGTGGGTGTGGAGCTTGAAGGTGATCCTCTTGTCGACGGGGAGCCAGTGTAGGTCTCTCAGGTGGGGGGTGATGTGGCTGCGGCGAGGGACATTGACGATCAGTCGGGCGGAGGCGTTTTGGATGCGTTGTAGTCGTCGTAGGTGTTTGGCTGGGATTCCTGCGTAGAGTGCGTGGGTGAGAGCTTGAAGGTGATCCTCTTGTCGACGGGGAGCCAGTGTAGGTCTCTCAGGTGGGGGGTGATGTGGCTGCAGCGGGGGACATTGACGATCAGTCGGGCGGAGGCGTTTTGGATGCGTTTTTAGTCGTCGTAGGTGTTTGGCTGAGATTCCTGCGTAGAGTGCGTTGTATGTAGTCCAGATCTTCGGGTCCGTTGAGCTTATTTGAGTCGCAAGGCTTAGCCTGGAAGCTTTATGTGTGTGCAGTTAAAGAATAATTTCAGTTTGTCATTCAGATGCTTCTCAACAATAATAATTTTGTTTCCTCGTCTGTTGCAGCATCAGCATGATGACCCAGCTTATCAGCTCGCACGACCTGTTTGTAATGCAAGTGGAAATGGATGTATACACCGCGCTGAAAAAGGTATGCTACTTGCCAGCTTTTAGCTTCCTTGTTGTGTGTACCACTGGGTGTTGGACTCTAAAGCACGATATCCTTCTCGCTTGTTTTTAATCAAGAAAAAAATCATCTTCCTTTGGGCTCCTATTTTCTACTTTGAATGTGCCTCTGTATTTTGCTTCATACAGTTCTGCCATATGTGTCACATTTGATAGTAATAAGTAATGGATTCTGGCTATAAAACGTCTACTTTTGCTCTTTTTATGCCATCACGTTGTTTAGAGGGAAAAGTATTTCTAAAACACCACTTCCCTATCTTCAAACTAAGAGTTGACGTTTTACAGGTTTCCCTTTAATTTGCACATTTAAAATGAAATGTGGTATGTTTTCATAAGTAATGGATAAATATCAATCTGGCAAAATGACCTTTTCCGTTTATTAAAGGTCTTCTTCTTTACCACTTGATATATTACCCACTACTTAATTACACTTCACGAACTAGACTTTTCATTCCTTCTCTAGACCTTCCACTCTAAGGAAGTGTCCTGTTGAAAGTGTTTTCACTGCGATCTACAGAGCCCTCTACCGTCGCATGGATGTGATATTCAGTAATTTTGTGTCTAAAATTACTCATCTAGTGGTCAAAATACAACACACCCAACAAAGTCCCCATTTCCGTATTATTTAATTCTAAATTTTAGACAACTTCTTGGATGGTTACTACTTGGGTGGTTAAGAAATGGCAAAAATGCATTTTTAAATGTACAATCATGATCATGATTTGGTAACTTGTTACACAACCACAGTTTGGGTTTGCAACAAAATACCGATTCGGGATTTGGAAGGGTCATCGCTTACAAATTCCGAATCGTAGTGGTATGTATTAAAGTTTTGGACTAAAATGCAGTTGCAAAACATTAATATTTTACCAACACCTCAGAGGAGGTGGTAACCAGTTCGCAAATGGGAAGGGGTCCTTTGAATGTTAAAAAATAAAAATTACACTTTAAATTTTTTTGTATAAACAGGTTACATTTAAAGAAAAAAGAATGCTTTATTTAAAAGCAATCACAGACATGGTGGTCTGCTGAGCTCAGCAGGCCACCATCCATGTGATGGCTACAAACCCTAGTGTGTCACAATTTGCGACTTACCTCATTAATATTCATGCCATAGGTCGAATTATGTCCCAACTGCAAATTGGTCATTTGCAAAAGAAAACATTAGTACAAGGGTCGTTTAGCAAATTACCACACTGGGTGGCGATTAGAATTTTGCAACCAGTTCTGTGTACATCGGGCCCCAAATTTGTTACAGAATATAGGGTCATATGTATCAAGCAAAATTCCGAATTTCGGCGTTTGCGATCGCAATTTTGCTAAGTGGTATGTATGAAGGCAAACCTGCGTGCGAGTGCATTTAAGGACTTGCAAATTTAGCGATTCCTTAAATGCAATGTAATAAGCAACAAAAAAGTGCAATTTGGCCTTAAGGAATCGTAAATTACCACCAACTTCAAGTTGGTGGTAATTTGTGATTTCTTTGAAAAATTAACTTTTTTGTATTTTTCAAAGTGCAAGGTGAAGCACATACATGCCCTTAGGGCATGTATGTGCACCAATGCTTTTTTCAAGGGTGCAACAGGGTGTCCTTTTGACACCCTTGCACCCTTGAAATTGCATTCTCAATTTGCGATTCTCTAATTGCTAATCGCAAATTG
Organism: Lissotriton helveticus; assembly: GCF_964261635.1. Classification (NCBI taxonomy): domain Eukaryota; kingdom Metazoa; phylum Chordata; class Amphibia; order Caudata; family Salamandridae; genus Lissotriton; species Lissotriton helveticus. The sequence continues at coordinate 775,171,410 of NC_136072.1, forward strand.
AGAATGTCTTCCCATTCATTCCTAAGGGCCTCTAGGCCCATAGGAGTGAATGGGAAGATATTCCTTACTTGCAAATCGCAAATTTGAGATTCGCAATTAAGTAATATGTAGGATTCACAAAATTTATTGCAAATCCTACATACATAGCATTTTGCGATACTCCAATAGCGATTCGCAAGAAATCGCTATTTCAGAATCGCAAAAGAGGATTTTGATACATATGACCCATAGTGAGGAGGCAGATCGCATGATTGCTTATTGCAGGGTTATGAAAATGGTGCTGTGCAAATTATCTGTGTTCCCAGTGTTTGGAATACCTGGTACTGCTTCATCATAAGGTATTGACTACAAAATCACATTTACTGGGGATTTGTATAATTTACAATGATCTATTTCAGCTATTATCATTGTTTGCAATATTGCAAGTAACATAATAAGAAACTAGTGATGTGATTAGAATGATTTATTTTTTAGTCTTTGCGAAGCAGTTTTTCCCATTAAGAAAAACTGTGCACAGTACAAAACCACCTAAAATAAGCTTAACACTAAAATATAAAGTCATTTACAAAGTGAAAGTACAGTTTTAAAATTGAGAAAAAGAATATGCACTATGTTTAGCCAACAAAAGTAAAATGAAGTTGGAAAGTATTCTGCCATAGGTTGCTGTTGCAGATTGCTTTTGGCCAGCGAGTTTGGATGATTTTCCTCAGACAGGTGTTGATGAAGGTCTGGACTTTCTTGGTGGTGTCACTGCTGTCCTCCACGTTTCTGCTCCGTACAGAAGAACCGATTTTAAGTTTGACTTGAAAAGCCTGATCTTGGTTTGCAGTGTTATATCCTTGGAGCTCCAAGCTTTAACTGAATGAAGGGAGATCTTACTTTGCAGATTCTTGCCTTGATGTCAGCGTCTGTGCCACCCTGCTTGTCTATGACACTGCCCAGGTAGGTGAAGGCCATAGTGGCAGAGGAGTTTCCAAAGGGCCTCTGTCCGTGCTGTTGAATCCCTTCTCATAGTCCAAGTTGACCTAGAGGGGAGAGTTCCATTCCATCGACTGGTCAGTGATGATTTACAGAGTTGCAATCTGGTTTGTGCAGGATCTATCTTTGCTGAAGCCAGCTTGCTGGTCTCTCAACTTGTAGTGTAGTTCCTATATTCCCAATAGGCTATGCGCATTGGAATAATATACCCTATAGTTATCCAGTATTGGGGTATATTTCATAGATTCACATGCATGAATCATTCCCCGTCGCCGAGGCGGGAGTCCCACGGTATATAAACAAGCATTTACAATGCAATGGTCTCGGCATCATTAAAGGTAGAGCTATTGGCATTGCTCATGAATTTTTTTTTTTCTTTAAATCATAAATAAATGGCATTGTCATTTACATTGTCAATACACACCACTCTGCACTCAACTGCACTCACCTGCACTGCACTCAACTGCACTCACCAGCACTGCACTGCACTCACCTGCACTCACCTGCACTGCACTCAACTGCACTCACCTGCACTGCACTCAACTGCACTCACCTGCACTGCACTCACCTGCACTGCACTGCACTCAACTGCACTCACCTGCACTGCACTCACCTGCACTGCACTGCACTCACCTGCACTGCACTGCACTCACCTGCTCTGCACTGCACTCACCTGCTCTGCACTGCACTCACCTGCACTGCACTGCACTCACCTGCACTGCACTGCACTCACCTGCACTGCACTCACCTGCACTGCACTCACCTGCACTGCACTGCACTCACCTGCACTGCACTCACCTGCACTGCACTCACCTGCACTCACCTGCACTGCACTCACCTGCACTGCACTGCACTCACCTGCACTCACCTGCACTGCACTCACCTGCACTGCACTCACCTGCACTCACCTGCACTGCACTCACCTGCACTGCACTGCACTCACCTGCACTGTACTGCACTCACCTGCACTGCACTCACCTGCACTGCACTGCACTCACCTGCACTCACCTGCACTGCACTCACCTGCACTGCACTCACCTGCACTGCACTCATCTGCACTGCACTCACCTGCACTGCACTCACCTGCACTGCACTGCACTCACCTGCACTGCACTCACCTGCACTGCACTGCACTCACCTGCACTGCACTGCACTCACCTGCACTGCACTGCACTCACCTGCACTGCACTGCACTCACCTGCACTGCACTCACATGCACTGCACTCACCTGCACTGCACTCACCTGCACTGCACTCACCTGCACTGCACTGCACTCACATGCACTGCACTCACCTGCACTGCACTGCACTGCACTCACCTGCACTGCACTCACCTGCACTGCACTCACCTGCACTGCACTGCACTCACCTGCACTGCACTGCACTCACCTGCACTGCACTCACCTGCACTGCACTGCACTCACCTGCACTGCACTGCACTCACCTGCACTGCACTGCACTGCACTCACCTGCACTGCACTGCACTCACCTGCACTGCACTGACCTGCACTGCACTGACCTGCACTGCACTCACCTGCACTGCACTCACCTGCACTGCACTCACCTGCACTGCACGCACTGCACTCGCCTGCACTGCACTCACCTGCACTGCACTCACCTGCACTGCACTGCACTCACCTGCACTGCACTCACCTGCACTGCACTCACCTGCACTGCACTCACCTGCACTGCTCTCACCTGCACTGCACTCACCTGCACTGCACTTACCTGCACTGCACTGCACTGCACTCACCTGCACTGCACGCACTGCACTCACCTGCACGCACTGCACTCACCTGCACGCACTGCACTCACCTGCATGCACTGCACTCACCTGCACTCCACTGCACTCACCTGCACTCCACTGCACTCACCTACACTGCACTCACCTGCACTGCACTCACCTGCACTGCACGCACTGCACTCGCCTGCACTGCACTCGCCTGCACTGCACTCGCCTGCACTGCACTGCACTCACCTGCACTGCACTCACCTGCACTGCACTCACCTGCACTGCACTCACCTGCACTGCTCTCACCTGCACTGCACTCACCTGCACTGCACTTACCTGCACTGCACTGCACTCACCTGCACTGCACGCACTGCACTCACCTGCACGCACTGCACTCACCTGCATGCACTGCACTCACCTGCACTGCACTGCACTCACCTGCACTCCACTGCACTGCACTCACCTACACTGCACTCACCTGCACTGCACTCACCTGCACTGCACTGCACTCACCTGCACTGCACTCACCTGCACTGCACTACTCACCTGCACTGCACTACTCACCTGCACTGCACTACTCACCTGCACTGCACTCACCTGCACTGCACTCACCTGCACTGCACTCACCTGCACTGCACTCACCTGCACTGCACTCACCTGCACTGCACTCACCTGCACTGCACTGCACTCACCTGCACTGCACTGCACTCACCTGCAATGCACTGCACTGCACTGCACTCACCTGCACTCACCTGCACTGCACTCACCTGCACTGCACTCACATGCACTGCACTCACCTGCACTGCACTCACCTGCACTGCACTGCACTCACCTGCACTGCACTCACCTGCACTGCACTCACCTGCACTCACCTGCACTGCACTGCACTCACCTGCACTGCACTCACCTGCACTGCACTGCACTCACCTGCACTGCGCTCACCTGCACTCACCTGCACTGCACTGCACTGCACTGCACTCACCTGCACTGCACTCACCTGCACTGCACTCACCTGCACTGCACTCACCTGCACTGCACTCACCTGCACTCACCTGCACTGCACTCACCTGCACTGCACTGCACTCACCTGCACTGCACTGCACTCACCTGCACTGCACTCACCTGCACTGCACTCACCTGCACTGCACTGCACTCACCTGCACTGCACTCACCTGCACTCACCTGCACTGCACTGCACTGCACTCACCTGCACTGCACTCACCTGCACTGCACTGCACTCACCTGCACTGCACTCACCTGCACTGCACTCACCTGCACTGCACTCACCTGCACTGCACTCACCTGCACTGCACTCACCTGCACTGCACTGCACATACCTGCACTGCACTGCACTGCACTGCACTCACCTGCACTGCACTGCACTCACCTGCACTGCACTGCACTCACCTGCACTGCACTGCACTCACCTGCACTGCACTGCACATACCTGCACTGCACTCACCTGCACTGCACTGCACTCACCTGCACTGCACTGCACTGCACTCACCTGCACTGCACTGCACTCACCTGCACTGACCTGCACTGCACATACCTGCACTGCACTCTGCACTCACTACTCTGCACTCACTACTCTGCACTCTGCACTCTGCACTCACTACTCACTACTCTGCACTCACTACTCTGCACTCACTACTCACCACTCACTACTCTGCACTCACTACTCACTACTCACTACTCTGCACTCACTACTCTGCACTCACTACTCTGCACTCTGCACTCACTACTCTGCACTCACTACTCTGCACTCACTACTCTGCACTCACTACTCTGCACTCACTACTCTGCACTCACTACTCTGCACTCACTACTCTGCACTCACTACTCTGCACTCACTACTCTGCACTCTGCACTCACTACTCTGCACTCTGCACTCACTACTCTGCACTCTGCACTCACTACTCTGCACTCTGCCCTCACTACTCACTACTCTGCACTCACTACTCACTACTCTGCGCTCACTACTCACTACTCACTACTCTGCACTCACTACTCTGCGCTCACTACTCTGCACTCACTACTCACTACTCTGCACTCACTACTCTGCACTCACTACTCTGCACTCACTACTCTGCACTCACTACTCTGCACTCACTACTCACTACTCTGCACTCACTACTCACTACTCTGCACTCACTACTCACTACTCTGCACTCACTACTCACTACTCTGCACTCACTACTCACTACTCTGCACTCACTACTCTGCACTCACTACTCTGCACTCACTACTCTGCACTCACTACTCTGCACTCACTACTTTGCACTCTGCACTCACTACTCTGCACTCACTACTCACTACTCTGCACTCACTACTCACTACTCTGCACTCACTACTCTGCACTCACTACTCTGCACTCACTACTCTGCACTCACTACTCTGCACTCACTACTCTGCACTCACTACTCTGCACTCACTACTCACTACTCTGCACTCACTACTCTGCACTCACTACTCACTACTCTGCACTCACTACTCTGCACTCACTACTCTGCACTCACTACTCTGCACTCACTACTCTGCACTCACTACTCTGCACTCACTACTCTGCACTCACTACTCTGCACTCTGCACTCACTACTCTGCACTCACTACTCACTACTCTCACTACTCACTACTCTGCACTCACTACTCTGCACTCACTACTCACTACTCTGCACTCACTACTCTGCACTCACTACTCTGCACTCACTACTCTGCACTCACTACTCTGCACTCACTACTCTGCACTCTGCACTCACTACTCTGCACTCTGCACTCACTACTCTGCACTCACTACTCTGCACTCACTACTCTGCGCACTCACTACTCTGCGCACTCACTACTCTGCGCACTCACTACTCTGCGCACTCACTACTCTGCGCACTCACTACTCTGCACACTCACTACTCTGCACTCACTACTCACTACTCTGCACTCACTACTCTGCGCACTCACTACTCTGCGCACTCACTACTCTGCGCACTCACTACTCTGCGCACTCACTACTCTGCGCACTCACTACTCTGCGCACTCACTACTCTGCGCACTCACTACTCTGCGCACTCACTACTCTGCGCACTCACTCCTCTGCACTCACTCCTCTGCACTCACTACTCTGCACACTCACTCTGCACTCACTCTGCACTCACACTCTGCACTCACTACTCTGCACTCACTACTCTGCACTCACACTCTGCACTCACACTCTGCACTCACACTCTGCACTCACACTCTGCACTCACTACTCTGCACTCACTACTCTGCACTCACTACTCTGCACTCTGCACACTCACTCTGCACTGTGCACACCACTGATATCATGGAATCTTCCACCACACTTTCTAAAACTCTATAGTCCGAAGCATAATAGGCACAGAACCAAAAGAAGGGTAGACATTGCTTAAAATAATCTTATTGTATTTATGAGAAGCAAAAGCGAGACTGTGAAATGTGCTGAATATCAGTTTGTTACAAATCAACAGAGTGGAGTTAGAGAACCAAGAAATAGTAATTTAGAATCCGGGTTAGAAGGAGTAGTAATCACAAGCTGAGGATCAACGGGCGCGAAACAGCGTGGTGGGCGCGCAGGAGACGCAGCGTGAGCGTGCACATCAGCTGAAGATCGCCGGAGAAGACACCGAGCCTGCCTGCTGCCGTGACTGACCCTCTGCAGAGGGAAAGAGCCCGGTGAGTGGGGGTAGAGGGGGGCGGCAGAGAGGGAGTGGGCAGAGAGGGAGGGTGTGTGTGTGTGCGTGCGTGTGTGTGTCTGTCTGTGTGTGTCTGGTGTGTGCCTGCCTGCCTTTGTGTGAGCGCGTCCACAGACCCTGGTCAGCTCGTGCACCGCTCTGTACTCCCTTGCGAGCTTACTCGGCGACAATAGTTCTCGTTGCCGAGACCTAAAAAGCAGTGCCAAAGGTAAATTATAGTAGTAGGCCTAAGAGAAAGGCCTGAGGCCTAAACTGTAGTAGCCTATCTACCTCATTATGCCAAAAGGACCAAATATTTTGTCCCAACCTATCAGCTTACAGCACCCTCTAGAACCCTCTCTGCAGAGCCAGTTCTCCTCCGATTTTCACCGCACGTCGTGTGTGGAGGGAATCTCCCTGAGCTCTGCTCAGTTTCTTCAACTTTTATCAACCTGGATCATACCTCTTTCTCTGACCCTATTAAGGCAGTAATATGGCAGATTGGCAGAAAACTAGGTAGTTTTGGAGAAGTGTGGCTCACTGGTTAGAGGAGGCAGACCCGGACGCTGAGATCAGACCCGGGACCAGGGTTCAATTCCCAACTCTGCAGGGTCTTGAGCCCAAAAATGTCCACGGACTCGGTAATTCTCGCTTCGGTGCCTACTCGAATCACAGGTTCACACTCTGCAACTCTGGGCAATAGCTTGCTTAATCTCCACTACGGCCCCCCGCGGCGGGATGCCTGGCTTTCACCTTGGGGATACCCAGTAGGGGCTATCTCACAGGGAAAAACCAGGACGGGTTCCCAATGCAAAGCGCTTTGAGACCTGGCGGTGATATTGCGCTATATAAAAACCCATCCATCCATCCATCCAGGTAATAGACTACGAAATATGTCTAACCTTTTCCTCAATAACTCTCACGTTCTGAGAGATGAAGCTATTATAGGGACTACAGAGACTTTTATCTGCCAATTCTGATTCCTTCACCTCATAGGAGAGGTCAAAGGGAAAAGTCGCGCCAGGAGCCTCCAGAGGGCGCGCATAAAGCCATAAAGACTCACCTCGAGTCTTTATAAGGCATTTCTCTCCGAAAGAGGCAATTGGAAAAAACTTCCTCAGAGGCTGATCCTACAACTCATCAGGGAAATCCTCTTAACCTGACATTAGGAGTCTTAAAAACTCAATGTCTACTATTACTGCCTCACCAATATTGACCTCATCTACGATGGTCTCATCTACAATGGCCTCATCTATGACGGTCGTCGACGACTGCCTCATCTACGACGGTCGTCGACTACTGCCTCATCTACAACGGTCGTCGACGACGGCCTCATCTACGCCGGTCGTCGACGACGGCCCCATCTACGGCGGTCGTAGACGACGGCCCCATCTAGGACGGTCGTCGACGACTGCCATCGACGACGGCCCCATCTGCGACGGTCGTCGACGACTGCCTCATCTACGACGGTCGTCGACGACGGCCCCATCTACGACGATCGTCGATGACGGTCTCGTCTATGATGGTCTCTTTTACAATGGCATTGCCTAGGACAGCCTCAGCTCGACAACCTCATCTATTATGGTCATCTACAACAGTCGTCTATGACAATGGCCTCATCTATGTATGGCCTCATGTACGAATGGCCTCAACTACATATGGCCCCATCTATGAATGGCCTCATCCATGGATGGCCATTGTATGATTTCCTCATCTATAATTGCCTCAACTACGGATGGCATCACCTATGATTGTCTCATCTATAATGGTATTGTCTATGACAGCCTCATCATCTATGTATGACCTCCTCTACCAGTGGCCTCATCCAACAATGACCTCATTCAAGAATGGCCTCATCCATGAATGGCATCATCCACAAATGGCCTCATCCAGGGATGGCCATCGTATGATTCCCTCATCTTTGATTCCCTCATCTACGGATGGCCTCACCTATGATTGCCTCATCGATGATGGCATTGTCTATGACTGTCATCTACGACAGCCTCATCTATGATGGTTGTTCATGACGGTTATCTATAACGACGTTCCCGTCTGCAATAACCTCGCCTACATAACCATGTATACGATCGCAAAGTCTACGATGAGATCGTCTACGATGGCCTCACCTATGGCAGCATCCTGTCCATAATTTAATGAAACGGAATGAAACGGGCAGCAGCTAGATTTCAACTGCCAGTTACAGTCGAACAGACAGGATATTTCCTTCATGATATCAAGGAAGAATCCAGGAAGATCACGAGAGTTGTACCTATAATAGACAATGTCTATTCCAGCAGGTCTTCCGCGCATAGAAACCTAATGGTGTTAGCCGCGCTTTACAAATCAATTTAACATAACATAACATAGAAAAGAAATACTGCGCACCTGCTAACATCCCATCCTGTCTGACAGGCCACCCTTCAGCCAGATTCAGTAATTTCACAGGCCGCCCAACAACAATCTTAAAATCCCGCAACGCCTATCACCACACCGCCTAACAAGGAAGAACGTTGTCTAGACCTTATAGGCAAAAAACAAACAAAATAAATAAATAAATTCTCTACGTTGGCAGCGGCCTCTATTAGAGCTGCCAATCTTCTAGCCATAATCGGCTGTTATGACCGCCAAATGTGGTCAGACATGGCGAATTTCATTGACATCATTCCTGAGGACAGAAGGCAGGAAGGAACGTGCCGCATCGGAAGCTATAGATTGCGTCTAGCACATCGTGAACACCAACTTCCGTCATCTAGCAGGAGCTGCAGTGCTTAGACGTCAGGGATGGCTTAAAGCCACTACTTTCAGACCTGAGAGGCAAACCAAGATTCTAGACATGGCCTATGATGGAGAGTTTTTTGTTTGGTAAACATATTGATGAAGCCCGCTGAGCTATAAAACTGACACGGATACTGCACGATCACTAGGCACCCTTCAATACGGGCGCGGATCTTTCAGAGGAGCTAAAGGACGTGGTTTTTCATCAAGAGGAGGATACCAAAACCAACAGAATAAGCAGTATCAATCCCAGTACAGCCTTCGAGCCAGACATCATACCGTCAATAGTCTACCACTAGTATCTCCCGTCAGGGTGGTCGAAAGAGATCGCAGTATCAATGCCGAGACACTAACCGGAAGCAGTGATCTCCGCAGGGCACCAACCATTTTACCTTCCTCACCCGTGGGCCTGAAGATTTCAGCTTTTGTTCACAAGTGGCAGGAAATGACATTAGACCACTGGGTTCTAGACCTAGTAACCAATGGCCACACCCTGGAATTCATCAAACAGCCATCTCCTACTCTGCCCAGGGTTTCCCCTCCCCCTCGTCTTCACAAGATTTTGAGTTGTTTAAATGAATGAGATTTTATGACTTCTCTGGATATGGATGATGCGTATTTCCATATACCTTCGCTTTCAAGTGGCTGGCGCCCATTATAAGTTCAAAGTGCTCCCGTTTGGGCTCAAATCGGCACCAAGAACCTTCACGAAGTGCTTGGCACCAGTGGCAGCAGCATTGAGATCTTGAGCAATACAAGTATTCCCTTATCTAGATGATTGGCTGCTCAAAGGTCCTTCAGAACACGAAGCCAAGATTGCCACAGCAGAATGTACAAATCTCTTCTCTTCTCTGGGGCTGGTTCTCAACGACCGCAAATCACAGTTACTTTCTCTCCAAGTCATGTTTTTTCTCGGAGCAAGGTGAGACACGGTCCAGTGCAACGCATTCTGGACACACGGCCGCTAGCTACGTCTTCAAAAATTGGCAAGGTTGGACGCCATTGTCTGCAAAATGATCGCTGGCGCAGCTGAAACGGGGCGAGTGGGACCGGTCTCGGATTCATTGCATGGCCCGGCACAAGCTAAGTTTTCCATGGTGTACATTGAGACGGAGGATGGAGGCATCGAGCAGAAGGACGTATTGACGCCCGTGGTCAGTGCGCGGCCACACACTTGCGAACTTGGAACTTCGAATCGATCGCTACAACCGATACTGCTGTCGTCCGAAGTGGAACCGCCTGTTTCCCCCTACCCGGGGACCTTGAGAAGCGGCCTGCGGTTTGCACCTTTGTCTTTTCCCCCCGAACATTCGTACTAAGTCCGCGGAGGAAATATCATCGTGAACTGGAGTCGGTGAGGGAGAATATGAGTGTGATTGGGGTTCTCGGGGACCTACTATTTTTGATTTATTCCAGACTGAACTTTTTTGAACTCTTTTCAAAACTTGGTTCTCCTGAGAATGCGGTGGTTCTACCAGACGGAGTTCGCAAGGAAGTTCGTAAGGGCCAAGGATGAGATTGACTGTTCCGACCTGACATTATGACTTCAATGGACACGGGATTTGCTACCATACTGCTTGTGGGAGGTTGGGCGGTGCCTGTAACTTCCCCTATTCGTTTTGCTTGTGTATCCTTAAGCATTTTTTGACTGTACTAAAGGGGTTGTTTCCTTATGATGGGGGGGGAGGGGAGTCCGGGAGCCTGTATGACAATTTCCTCCTCCATTTTATTACTCTTAGTGTTAGTTAGTTGGGATGACAGGCACACTGGTAGTTGGGGTTAGGCGATAGCCATATGCAGGGGTGCAGGGTGGGGGGAGGGGTTTATTGTATTGTTTTGTTTTTGTTTTATGTCTTTGAATCCTGTTCAAAATCCTGACAATGGGTGCCTTCCTAAATGGTTATCCTGCTCGGTGGACGGACGGGCCCTGGGGGTCGTATTGTTTTTCTTACAATGCATGGCCTTTTAATTGCTGCGAGCTGGGTGCGGTCGTTGCTTGATCCACTGCTCTTCTTACTAACTTCCCCTGTCACTCGAAAGTGCCTCCAACACGATACTCCTGGTAACTATGGGTGGTAGACTTTAGAATAGTGTCGATTGACCGGACTTAAACTTATTGCATTTTATACGACCACACTCCAATATTATTTTATGCTTTAGCCTATGCCTTGGGGATTACCTGTCTATTTCTCGCCAAATGTATCTATATCTGTAGTTCGTTCCGTGAAGTAAGACGCCTGTTGTTGATTTTTCCTGTGTTCTTAATTAATAAAAAGAAATATAAAAAAAAAAAATTGGCAAGGTTAATTTTAAAAGGTCAGTCTCAGTCCGAATGTTTGTTTCGATCCTGAGGATGTGCTCTTCAGCGATACATCTCATAACCTTGGCACGGCTCAAAACGAGACCTCTTCAGGAGGAACTGCAACTTCAATGGCAACAAGCCATGGGTTCGTTGGACGATACCATCAAGGTCACGCTGCGCATGATAAATTCTCTGCATTAGTGGTCTCAGACAAAGAATCTAACCCGGGGTCTTACGTTCCTACAGACCATTCCAGATTTCGTTTTAACGACTGATGCCTCCATGGAAGTATGGGGAGGTCATCTGCAGGTTTTGCAGATTCAGGAAGATGGTTTCGAAGACAAAAACAAATGCAGATCAACAGGCTGGAGCTCCGCGCCATTTTTCTGTCTTTCCTAGCATTCCTCTCGAGGATTGCGGGTTCCTCTGTGCTAGTCCGGACCGACAATACCATCAGCATGTATTATATCAACAAACAAGCAGGAACAAAATCAGCTACGCTCTCACAAGAGGGTCAGGAATTGTGGGAAGGAGTCACATTCCATAAGATGACCAGAGAGCCAAACACGTCCGGGGTCTCCACAATACCCTGGCGGGCACGCTGAGCACGTCTCAGTCGGACTGTCACGAGTGGAAGCTGGAAAAGGAACAGGCTAATCCAGTTTTTGAGCTTGGGTCTATTCGCAACGAGAGAGAACAAGGAATGCTGATATTACGCCAGCAGGTTCCCTCAAAAGGAATCAAGAGGGATGCGATGGTCAGGGATTTGCGCGTACGCTTTTTTCCCAATACCATTGATTCCGAGGTGCTCCGCAAGATGAAGCTCGAAGGTTTCCATCTTATTCTGATTGCACCCCGTTGGGCAAGACAATATTGGTTCCAGGAACTTCTACTTTTGTCTCAAGACAAGCCCATTCGCCTACTGCCGACGCCTACGATGTTGTCAAGGGACGGAGGCCAAGTGGTTCATCCGGACCCACAGTTTTACACTTGCACGCATGGCTCCTTCTTTCTTACAGTTCAAAGACCTCAACATTTCACAGGACTGTTGTGAAATATTGACCAAATCTCGTGTCCAAAGCACAATCAAGTCTTATCGCTTCAAATGGATGCGATTTTGCTGTTGGTGTGAGGCGAATACTATTCACTCAATTCAAGCTCCTGCAGAAAAAGGTCTCCATTATCTGCTTTCTCTAGCCAAGTCTGGGCTTACTTTTTCATCAGTCAAAGTACATCTTGCTGCTCTTTCCAGATTCAGGAAATGCTCAAAATGTCCTTTTCTCTGCTCTTCTTCACTTGTCAAACAATTTATAAAAGGACTTTTCTGAGCCTTCCCTCCAGTGCGAGCACCCCCACCAGAGTGGGAACTCAACACAGTGCTAGCGCAGTTAATTGACCGTCCATTTGAGCCGATACATAGAACTGATCTCATATTCCTCACTTTGAAGGTTGCCCATTTACTGGCTCTTACCTCAGAAAAAAAAGAAAAAGGGTTAGTGATATCCAAGCTTTCACTATAAAGGAACCCTTTTTACATTTTGCCTGGGTCTACGTAACCCTTTGAACATTCCGAGGGTACCAACACAATTTCACTTGAACGAACCGGTAAGATTAAAAACATTTTTTCCAGATCCATCCACTCCAGCTGAAAGAGCATTACACTCGCTGGATGTTAAACACTGTTTAAAATTCTACCTACAGAAAGCTAAGGATACCAGATGATCTAACCAGCTGTTCGTGGCTTATGGTCAAGCAAATCTCAGAAATGCTGTAGCAAAGGCAACAATAGCCAGATGGCTGGCATCTACTATTCATTTCTGCCATGGCAAGGCTAACAAACCTTTGCAGAGGGAAGTCCAAGCTCATTCAACAAGAACAGTACCAACGTCGACAGCTTTGTTTGCTGGAGTATCTCTGGAAAATACATGTTGTGCTGCGACATGAAAAAATGTCCACACGTTCACTAAGCATTACTGTCTTCAATCTTCGCATCAAGAAGATGCAGCGGTTGGACAGGCAGTTCTACGCCATCTTTCATTAAGATCAGACTAGAGTGCTTTTGACCCTTTTATGTATTGTTCCATTCTCTAATATTCATGCAAATATACAGATTTGTATGTCTGCAAGATTTTGTATATATATATATATATATCTATAATACTTGGATATAGCTTTGCTTTCTTCAAGACTACTCCGTTTAAAAAAAAAAAAATGTTTTTTCAAACACTGAGGATGCTATTTGGAAGTATATGAACCAGTTTCTCCCACTATCCGCAAACGACAGTATATGGTTATACTGCTTGCTACTCTGATTCAGGCATGTGAATCTATGAAAGATACCCCAATACTGGGTAAGAAAACAAGTTACTTACCTGTAACTTCAGTTATCCAGTATTGGTATCTTTCATAGATTCACATGCACCCGCCCTCCTCCCCGGAGAGTCAGTTCTCTAATTTTGGGATACTCATTTCCCACTTGTGCTAACGAAAATCTGAGGAGAACTGGCTCTGCAGAGAGGGTTCTAGAGGGTGCTGTAAGCTGATAGGTTGGGACAAAATCTTTGGTCCTTTTGGCATAATGAGGTAGATAGGCTACTACAGTTTAGGCCTCAGGCCTTTCTCTTAGGCCTACTACTATAATTTACCTTTGGCACTGCTTTTTTATATACCGTGGGACTCCCGCCTCGGCGACGGGAAATGATTCAGGCATGTGAATCTATGAAAGATACCAATACTGGATAACTGAAGTTACAGGTAAATAACTTGTTTTCATATGACATAGGACTGAGGTCAGTATGTCTCTATTGAGTATACTAAACTTAATTGTGAGTGCCAGCTAGCTCAGAGGTCACTGGAAATTTTCTTGAATACACAAGAAGGGATTCGTTTCTGACAACCGCATAAACATGACAAGTTTGTTTCCTAAGAATAAAACGTATCTTCAGAGCGGTGGAAACAATAGATAACTATTTTACTCAGTCAATCGTGCATGCTTCGTTTCTACAGAGTTGCAGAGAAAATAGAGATACGGGCGTTTCAATAAAAGGAGTTTATTGAACAGTCTTCTTTCTCATGCAAGAGAGGTGACCTGCTACAATCGTTCCACAGAATGCAAAGTATAATGCGTACAGCGTAAACACTAGTATAAAATAATACTGTAATAGCATTGTCTGGTGCTATGACATATAAAAATACATACATAAATAACACAGGCTAAAATACTCAACAGGTGCTTCTAAAATACGTCTACCCCGATGTACCTAACCTAGGTCTAGTATGAGGAAAGAAGTAAGTGTGGTCTTTAGCATAGGTTTAGTTTTTGCCAAAAATTGCCAAAGATTTCTCTAGGTTCGAATCAGCTCCATACCTTAGAATGAGAGAGGTTGGTATTTATTTCACGGACTCGATTTCCCAACACGCCGCAAGGAGAGTCAGAAACACTGGAGCTGGATTCTCGGCAGAGGACGACAGCTTCTGATCAGTGCGTCAGCTGGAGAGTTGGCTTCCTTCGGCACTTGCTGTAGCAAGCTGCGTCGTGCAAGTAGGTAGCCGAACTGCACCGAACCACACCGTGCTTTGCTATAGCAAGTGAAGGTATATTTATACCTTGAAGATGTTTAGAAATGCCGGCTTTGACGTAAAGTCGGGCATATGAACGTCATGGATGAAACCCTAAGGAATAGTTGTTCATGCATAATAATGAGTTTCTTGGAGAAATCAATATTCGAGCAAGGGGAAGTCCCTAACGGCTCAAGAGTCTGGTTTTCCAAGAAATCGTTGTGACGTAGATGAACGGATGGAAGTAGCCATGCCTGTGTTTGGGCAGCATGGACTATGCCTAAATAAGGACTGGATTTCCATGCCTATATAAGGGCAATATGAAGTGTACCTACATAAGGGCATGAATCGGGAAAATGCATACGGAATCTAAATTGCCACACAACACCCACTCTACTTTCTTATGTACGACTTCTACTAAATACTAAGTCCTAAACATGTTAAAAAATATCTAAAATATATCTACACAACAAGTGTTTAAAACCCACCCAAAACACATAAAAAATGAATTGGTACTGATGTACACAAAAGGATTCAGAAAAGGGGGTGGTGATGAACAGAGTGTCTGAATTAAGCAGACCACTCTTACCCAGTCCAAAGATCAGGGCTTGATCCATCACCGTTTTTTAGCTCACTGCACCATCCCAGCTCAGAACCTGGCTACATGCAAATTAGCCTGTTCCTGTCCCAGTGCATGATGGGAACAGGGCAAACCAAACTACCAAGCCAATTCTTATACTGGGAAGGAAACAAGCTTCCGGGGACCGGTTTCTGGCATTTCAGCCGTCGTCGGCCCGGCTTGCTTGAATCCTGATGGTGCAATGAGCAAGGGACTCACATCTGAGTATACCCTTCCACGCTTATGGTGGACAAAATGATTCAGAAAAGTGGGTGGTGATGAACAGAGTGTCTGAATTAAGCAGACCACTCTTACCCAGTCCAAAGATCAGGGCTTGATCCATCACCGTTTTTTAGCTCACTGCACCATCCCAGCTCAGAACCTGGCTACATGCAAATTAGCCTGTTCCTGTCCCAGTGCATGATGGGAACAGGGCAAACCAAACTACCAAGCCAATTCTTATACTGGGAAGGAAACAAGCTTCCGGGGACCGGTTTCTGGCATTTCAGCCGTCGTCGGCCCGGCTTGCTTGAATCCTGATGGTGCAATGAGCAAGGGACTCACATCTGAGTATACCCTTCCACGCTTATGGTGGACAAAATGATTCAGAAAAGGGGGTGGTGATGAACAGAGTGTCTGAATTAAGCAGACCACTCTTACCCAGTCCAAAGATCAGGGCTTGATCCATCACCGTTTTTTAGCTCACTGCGCCATCCCAGCTCAGAACCTGGCTACATGCAAATTAGCCTGTTCCTGTCCCAGTGCATGATGGGAACAGGGCAAACCAAACTACCAAGCCAATTCTTATACTGGGAAGGAAACAAGCTTCCGGGGACCGGTTTCTGGCATTTCAGCCGTCGTCGGCCCGGCTTGCTTGAATCCTGATGGTGCAATGAGCAAGCGACTCACATCTGAGTATACCCTTCCACGCTTATGGTGGACAAAATGATTCAGAAAAGGGGGTGGTGATGAACAGAGTGTCTGAATTAAGCAGACCACTCTTACCCAGTCCAAAGATCAGGGCTTGATCCATCACCGTTTTTTAGCTCACTGCACCATCCCAGCTCAGAACCCCGGAAGCTTGTCTCCTTTCTGGTGAAGAATTGGCTTGGTAGTTTGGTCTGCCCTGTTCCCATGATGCACTGGGCCAGGGACAGACTAATTTGCATATAGCCAGGTTCTGGAAGAATCACCATTTTTATGAGGGATGCCCTCCCGGCCATAGAGAGCGGCAGGGTGATCCAGCGATCCACAGAAGCGGTCAATTTGGTTATTGCCACTCCGTAGTTGGATCGCAATGTCTCGTCCCTATCTCGAGAGATGCGGATCCCCAGGTACCGGAGATCGGACCGACACCATTCTAGTGGGTAGTCAAGAGGAAAATCAGTCACCGCTTCCGTTAAGGGGAAGAGCTGGGACTTGGACCAGTTGATGTGTACACCTGACATCCCCCCAAAGGCAACAAATTCCCTGAGTAAGGGATTGAGGTATATCTCAGGGCGTTTCACATATAGCGTGATGTCATCTGCATAGAGTGACACATCTATTTGACGTTGTAAGCATTGCACCGCACCGTCCCGGTGTAGTTGACGCAAGCGACAGGCCAGAGGCTCAACCGCTATAGCAAATAAAAGGGGAGAAAGTGGGCACCCCTGACGCGTGCCTCTGGTGATTGCCATTGGCTGCGATAGGCGACCGTTGATCAGTACCCTCGCTGTGGGGTCGGTATAGAGTAGGCGAACCCATGATATAAACAATTTGGGAACGCCCATGCTGGCCAGAACCGAGAATAGGTAGGGCCACTCGACTGAGTCGAAAGCCTTAGATGCGTCAAGGAAAATGGCCGCAACAGGTGTATCAGGATGAACCGTGCGAAGCAGAGAAAAAAGAGTACGCAGGTTGTGAGAGGTGGACCTGCCTGCTACAAAGCCGGATTGATCGGGCAGCACAAGTCTAGTCATCAGCAGCGACAGCCGGGTGGCCAATATTTTAGCAAGTATCTTGACATGGCAATTTAAGAGGGAGAGTGGGCGGTAAGAATTGCAGGATTTGGGGTCTTTGTCTGGCTTGAGGAGAGAAGTGATCACCACCTCGCGCATAGAGTAGGGAAGCACACCGTCACTTAACGACTCCGAATACACCTCACGAAGGACGGGGGCCATGATGTCGATGTATGCTTTATAAAACTCGGCAGGGAGGCCATCGAGCCCCGGGGCCTTGCCGTTCTTGAGGGACATAATGGCCTCGCGGACTTCATCTAGCTCAAAGGGAGCCGCCAGGAATGCCCTATCCCCGTCGCTGAGCCAGCATAGCGCCACATCATTGAGATATTCAGCATAGGCCGTGCCGGAACCTGCAGTGGAGGTGTATAGCGAACGGTAATGCGCCGTGAATGTATTAAGTATCTCGTCCGAGTCTCTGATGGCAGTACCCGCAGTGTCCGTGAGTTCGAGTATAATATTATGCGCTCTTGCAGATTGTGTAAGTGTTGCGAGCACTTTCCCGGGTCTATCCCCCTCGCAGTATTTGCGGGCTTGCCAATATTTACCGCGGAACTTGGCCTCTCTGGCAGCCTCCTCCTCATACTTCGACAGTGCCACTCTAAAAGCAGCATGCGGTTCGGGTCCAGGCTCAGAGACCATGCGGAGTTCCAGAGCTCGTAGCTCCCTCTCCAGCGTGTCGATCGAATGGAGGATATCTCGCAGGACACCATAGCTCTTCGAGATGCAAAAGCCCCTAACAGTCACCTTAAACGCCTCCCATATGTGTTCCACCGAGTCCACTGACCCCTTATTTCTGGGAAAGAAAGCTGCTATCTCCTCCCCCAGTTCAGTGCGAAACAGGTTGTCCAGCAGTATGTCAGGGCGGAGTCTCCAGTGTGGTCTTGGGCTATCCCACCCAGGTGTACGGAAGTGTAGCAGAACAGGACTGTGATCTGAGTATGTTCGCGGCAGATGAACCGCTCCCACCAGCTCCGCAGCGACGCCCCTGGTAACCCAAAAAAAATCTAAGTGTGCCCATGTCCCCGTGTGTGAGGTGAAGTGTGTCCCCTCCCTTCCGTGAGGGTGCAAGTGCCTCCAGGCGTCCAGTAGCCCACCCTCCGTAATCACACCCTCCAGTGCCTCCCGTGCTCTGGGCTTGTAGGAGCAGACGCCATCTGCCCTGTCCAGGTGTGGTGCCAGATTGAAATCCCCCCCCAAACAACATGTCGTGACCCAGCAGACATAATCTTGCCCCATAAGGTAGTGAAGAATGCAGGTGTATCGACATTTGGCGCATATGTTGCAACAAACGTGTATGTGTCGCGGCCCAGTCTACCCCACAGCAATGCAAAGCGTCCCTCCTTATCAACCAGTTCTCCGAACCTCTGAAACGGTACACTACGGGCAACAAGAATAGCAACCCCTCTTGCATAGGTGGAATATGAGGAAAAGACGCGGTGCCCAGCCCATCTGCTCGCAAAAAGGGACCCACCCTGTGGCGACAAATGAGTTTCTTGCAGCATGGCCACCTGAACATGATGCCTATCAAGGTAGGCAATAACACTACGACACTTTTTAGCATCATTTAAGCCCCGAATATTCCAGGACATGCAGGTCAATTGTGCGTTAGCACTCAGAGCAGCCACAGGCAGAACATCAATAAACATATCAGCGCCACCAACGGCAGCAAAGTAGGGCCCATCCCACCCCACCAACACAGGTGCCCACACCAGGACAGAAGCCACGCACATAATCCAGTCAATGATTGCCTCTTCAAAGAACACCCCCCCCTCCCTCCCACCCCAGCATCCCAATCATGCCAGTAGCCAAAGATCCCCACCCAGTACCCCACCCCCCACCCTTTCCCCCCCAACCGTAGCAACAATAACAATAACCTCAGCAGTTCTAAGGGGAACACCCAGTAGGGGTATGACATAGAGTACGCACAGCCACTACCCAGCCCATTGCTCCAACTCTGTACCGCCCTCGGTGGGGGCTAGGGCCAGGTAAGTGGTCCTTGGTATACATTACCACAGGAGTGTTGAGTCCGTACAGGTCCATAAGTCGCAGTCACCCCAGTGTCAGTGGTCCAATCCATGGTGAAGAGCAAGCCAGGACAAACAGGGCGCCTGGCGTAGGGGGTGTCAGTGGTCAATCATCGTGTGGCGCCAGAGACGGGTCCGCATCCTCTCGCTCTTCTGCGGAGTCACGTTCCTCCCTACGCTGTCTTCGGAGCGATTTCAGGAAGTCCTCCGCCTTCTGTGGGTTGGTAAAAAAACGTTGCTTTCCCTGGTGTGTGACTCGCAGCTTAGCAGGGTATAAAAGTGCATAGTCCACTTGGGCCTCCCGCAACTTCTTCTTGACTGGGAGAAATTTACGTCGTTCCTCCTGCACCATTGGTGTGAAATCCGGGTAGATGGAGAAAGCGACACCATTGTACTGTAGCGACCGTTGTGACCGGGCCGCACGTAGCGCAGTGTCGCGGTCCCGGTAATTCAAAAGTCTAGCAATGATAGGCCGCGGTGGCAGACCGGGCTTGGGCACAGGCGCTAAGGATCGATGAGCCCTTTCCACGATGAATTGAGGGGAGAACGCATCTTCGCCGATCGAACCTTTAAGCAGTTTTTCAATGTAGAGTTCCATCCTGCCCGTGTCTGTGGATTCTGGAACATTGGTGATTCGTATGTTGTTTCGGCGACTGCGAGCTTCCAAATCCTCATTTTTAGCTGCTATAACCCTGAGCAGATTGTCCATCCTAGTTAATTGCGCCGTGTGAGTAGAGGTGGCGTCCGAGTTGTCAGATATCCGTTGTTCCGCAGTTGTTATCCTCTCCTCATGGCGATCGACCTTGTGCACTAATGCGTCCAGCCGGGACGTAACTCCATCAACTTTTTCAACGACGGTTGCGAACCCCTGCCTCATCTCCTGGAACAGGCTATGTAGGTCAATGTCTTTCGCGGGGGGTGTGGCAGCCTTCGGAGACGGCATACTAGGCCCAGGATCCATCTGCGTAGACTTCATGCCTCTTTTTGGGCCATCGAAACTGAGCTTCGATTGGCGGTTCTCGGGCCGCATAGTGGCAGCTGGCACGCGTGGCAACTCTTCAGGCCCGGTGGGCAGGTGGGCGAGCAGCAGTGGAGCCCGCTAGCACGGTATGCGCAGGTATGTGACGGCGTGAGAACCGTCGCACCAGGAAGCACACCTGTAGATTAATAGGCACACCGCAGGTGGGTACAGATACCCTGTCGCTCCTTTCCCTTGTCGGGCGCTCTGGTGGCGGGGGATGGAGATGCCCAGTTGAGAGCGGTGCCAAAGCCTTCCTTGTGGCGTCAGCAGGTCGCGGGTGCACTTGCACTATATAGGGGCAGAGTCCGGAACCCAAATCACTAGGCCCATAAGAAGGCAAGGTTGGTGATCACGTTCAGCTCAGGCACACTCCAGGGCCAGCAAACCATCGGGGGCAAGCACCAGGTTAAGGCATCCCAAGGATAACCCGCCGCTCGGGAATGCGTGGGGAAACAGGGGTGTCCTCACCACCAAGCAGGATGACAGGTGGCCACCGGGGCACAGTCAGATGCAGCGGCCCCCTCTGCCGTGGGGCCCAGGCGCGGCCCCCGATTACAATCCGGGGCACTGCGGGGTCCGCGCCTCACCACTAGATGTTACTGCCGGACGGGGCCCTCTCTGCTCAATCAGAGGATCAGTCCGTCCGACGATTCTCCCCCATGTGTAGGACTCGGCTCCTCTGTGGCCCCAGCAGCAGGGAGCAGCAGCGGCAGTGGGGGGGGCTCCCGCGTGGGAGATGGCAACAGTCACTCACCCCCGGTACAAGCCTCTCTGCAACGTCCGCTCTGCTCCTGGGCGGCCGCCCGAATCCGCGGCCCACCTCCTCGTGGACGTCCCCGACGTTGCGTAGGTGGCCGCAGCCGGCCCTCACAGCTCGCTGGTTCCAGAGCGATCCCCTGCGAGATTTCAGACGCCGATATCTCTGGCCACGAACCTCCCAGCAACACCAGACTTGGAACGAGTGTGGATAATAACGTCCTACACCAGTACAGGGGGAATACCAGCGATTTAGCACCCTGTGGTAAAGGATTAACGGAGGATAATTAAACAAGGAGCGGGAGCTGCGCGTCTAGGCAGCCATTCCGCTTGTGCGCCCTCTAGCGCCCCCCCTGGACGACAGAGTCTTTAACCCATTGTCAACCACTGGTAGAGCAGTCTCCAAATTAATACGATCAATTTCTCGTATTCTTTCTGCAGTCTCTGCTTGCGTAATCTTTATAAGCAACATAGATACCGACCGGCATATATAAAATATTTATGACGCTGTGTTCTTGGTCCTAGCAAGAATTCCCTAAGCTCAGCGCCATCTTTAAGTAAAGATAAGTGTTGTTTTACATCCTTAAGTGTAGATCTTTGTAGCCAATCAAGGCAGAGATACCCTACACTTTATGTTGTTACTATTCCTGGATGCTGTCTTTGACCATATCTTGGGTCTGGCCTAGTGAATGTGAAATCCTGTGTGTTGTTCAGGAATCTATCTTGACAGTTGTTTGTGTCTGTGGGCCAGATTAACCATTTATTCCAATCTGGATCTGTTCTGTTGTGATGCAAAATAATAGTATGTATGTCGACCTCCCCCTCTGAAGTGTTACTGCTATCCGGTGTAGGTATAGACGGATTGTTCAGGTCTTTTATCTTGGCTAACCCAAGACAAGACGGCTGTTGGACCGTGTCATTCAATAACATATTTTGCTCAGGAATGATACAGGCTCAAAACATAGCTTCTATACCCTGGACCTGCCAATTTTTTGTGCCCCAGACAGTTTTCGTCTCAATGTTGTCTTTCCAAAAGTCGAAACCTCGTTTAGACATTTGAGCATAAAAGGCAGCAGAATAAATCTGTTTCAGGCTCTCTGGGATCCTCGGAAAACATATCAAAGTTAATGAAATAGCCCGAGGCAGTTCTGTCAATTGTTGGGATTGCATCAGGATTCGTTGAAATCGCTGGAACCTCAGGATCACTTGTTACATTTGTGTAGTCAGATGCTACTTCATTGTAGACAGGCGTTTCTTGACGAACTGTTATTTGAGTTTCAAGAGGTACAAGTTCCATAGCTTGGTTGCTTAGTCCTTCATTTCGCACTGCAGATTCGTCAAAGGTGATGAGTCTCTCAGTTCGAACCTCTTGGATGGTAGCTAGAGCAGGGCGTCTGCTAAATTGGCGGAGTCCACTTGGCCTACTGCTTATTATCGGCCACATGATGTGGTTTGACCAAGTCGATAGACACAAACCTGTTCTCCTTTTTACCAGCAAGGGGCGGCAGTAATACTGTTCTTGATCCGTGGATTGCTAGGACAGGTACTGGTTGTCTGTTTGAAGGCCCAAATTCCATCTTGTCCGCGATCTTTTCTCTGACTAGATCCCCATGCTTAGGAATCCAGACAGGCTTTGCTGAGCTGGTCGGTTTTTCCTCAGTGGTGGTGGTTTTCAGGATCACGTTACTTTGTTTCGTTCTTATTTCTTTTAAGTCCTGTAAAACAACCAAACAATCTTTCACTTCAAAAGTTTTCTGTTCCACCACTGATGTCTGACAATCAAGGTCTGCAATCAGCATTCTAGTTCCAAAAAGGACTTCATATGGAGTGATACCCCCTAGAGAACGTCTTGGCAAATTATTAAGACTACGTTGAACACTTATTAGACGTTTGACCCACCCGTCACCCGAACCTAATACCCTAGCTGTTATAGATTGCTTTATGTCTCTCCACAACCAAATTTCCCTCAGGATGGAATAGACTAGAGTACCGCAATGCAACACCCAATTTGGCCATGGCCTCCTTGTAAGCTCGAGAGCTAAATGCAGGACCCTGGTCAGAATGTAGCGTGCCGATAAAGACTCGCAAATCTTTTATAACAGTTGGAGCATCAGCCGAGCGCTGAGGCCACATCCAAATGAACCTTGAACACAAGTCCACTGCGACCATGATATATTTATAATTACCATCCCTTTATAAGGGACCGCAGTGGTCCAGGTAAACGCAAGCTAATGGTTTATCTGAAATTAACAGGGGCGTCTGCGCAGGACAGGATGATTCATAGTAGAGACTTTCATCCGTGGCATATTTTACATTCCAAAACATAGTTTCTGGTTTGTTTCTTCATGCGCGGCCACCAGTATCTCTGTTTTAATAATGACACTGTGGCGGAAACACCTGCATGAGCAGAGGCAAGCCCTTCATGTGCTGCTAGGATTAGTCCTAATCTATGTTACATGTTTCGAATTACTCTATCCCATACTTCAGGGATTTGAGCAAACGGAACATTGTTCGCATCAGTTATATATGAGTATTTGAGTGGAAACCCTTTCGGTAAAGTTTTACCACCATCTTTGCTTGAAGCATTAATAGTTACCATTATTTCGCTATCTATTTTCGTTTTTGAACGAGTGATTGCAGCTGTGGAAGCCGTTTGCGCAACTGCCTTCGCGGCTTCATCAGCCAATGAATTCCCTGCAACGTGAAAGCCATCACGTTGATGACTCACCGTATGTATCGCATGAGTGTTTTGTAGTTCTTGTCGTAACTGAACTACTTGTTCCCAAAGCAGTTTATGCTTGATTGTGCAACATTTTGCATCTTTGCAACCGTTTTGAATCCAGTTTTGCAAGTATTCATTGTAAGATTGAACACAATAATATGAATCGCACACTGTGGGTGTGGGGAATTTGCGGTGCGTGTTCTCAAGTGCCATCTTAAATGCTTGTAGTTCAGCTCGCTGAGCTGTACAATCTCCTAAGGATTGAGTGTTAATGATCATTGGTAGGAATTTGCCATCGCGCCAATGACCTTTAACGATCGCGCACGCCGCACTATAGGCTTGTTTACCCCCCCGTAGTGGGTTGAGCTGATCCGTCAGTATAAATTATACATTCATACTGCTCTAGAGACAGAATTTCAGTAGGCAGAGGACATTCTTGTTCGTATTGTAGAAATGCTTGTGTTTTCAAATAAGGATCAAAAGCGTATTCAACATCAGTTGCAGCAAGAGAATTAGTGTAAATAGAACAAAAGAATTCAACCCTGCCTTATGATCTAATGGCCCTAAACATAGGATCCACAAAATATACACGGGGTGATTTATCTAAGAGCTAGCATTGCACAGAACAAGCTGAATTGTCAACTCAAATATACTCCAGACATTTTTTTTATAAAAGATACATATATATTTTTATTTTTTTTATAAGTTCTTTGAATTAATATAGTAAACAATGTACAAAAATAGATTACATGTCAAATCCACATAACATTTTTCAAAACACCAACAGTATACATAGATAAGGGGAAGATAAAAAAAGGAGAAAGAAAATTCATCCTATATAGTCACCTACCCAGTCATACGCCACACTACAATCACACTAACATGCTTACAAAGTCTAATTCATTCAACCCAAAATTCTTTCATTCGACTTTCATTCCTTCATATAATCCTGGTATGTGCAACACAGAGATAGAGAATTTGTTGCATAATTCAGAGTATTATTCCAGGTGGCAGATGGTATATACAAAAATCCAGATGGATATAGGACAGTATGCCGTATTCCTGGAAATACACGCCGACGCGCGTTTCGGTGACAGGCCAATAAGGCCACACCTTCGTCAGGGCTAGTGGCAGTATACTGGGAGGAGAACAAGTGTAAAATCTGAAAATAAAAACAGTACTTTTAGAATCTTTTTCTATATACACAATATAGGTTCTGCAGTGTTCAAAACATACTTTTTCTACTGTTCATTAGGTTTACATCCTAGATCAGTTTTAATTAATAGTATAATCACTGTGCGGTTGACTTCTTGTGACTGTGCAATGCCATGCTGCATAGTTGCAGTCCCTAGGACAGACTCCCGGTTAGGTGAGATCTGTTAGAGGAATATTGATAACCTCAACTAAGTGACCTTCAGGGAACATCATTTCATAACAATACTTCTATTCAAAACTATAACACAACTTTCTTCACACATACACTCATTTATTCAAGCGCTTTGTTTTAAAAAAAAGAAAAGAACCGGTTTTAGGGCCCAAGGTCCATCAGATAGATTTATAACCAAATCTGTGACTTATGTTTAAATGAACAGACCTCAATTTTAAGAAATTATATTACCCATAGTCGAGTAATGTATTTACATCGTAGTCTCCAGAGCCAAGGTGTTATTAATATGGTTCTGCCATATGGGTAATTTGGACGTTGTTCTCTAGCATAGTATGTAAAATGTTAAGACTTATTTTTTCAACTCAATGTACACAAAAGAAAACCAATTCAAGAGATATATTACCTAAACAATGGCTCAAATACTAGTGGCCAGCAGATCTAGATACAAAGAGGGTATCGCTCTTGAATCATTTTCAAACTGGATATTTGAAGTACGGTCCTGTATTAGGGATAAAGGTCAATTAGATGAGTTCCCCATAGATTGGAAATTATCCAGCACCTAAATCAGTATTAAAAAAACGACATGAGCAACACTTTTATATTAGATTTATCTTAACGCGGACTCAGATCGACTCCCTATATTTGTCATCAAACACAGTGTTAAGATATTCAATACATATCTGTTAACTACCATTTATTTATTGCAGAACTATGAAGAATCTTAATGATGGACAGACACCATCTCACTCCTATGGTGCTAATTCACAAAATTGATGTAGTAATGCACTTTTTAGGTTACCTGAACAGTTCTTGTGAGTTTTCTCCAATAGAAGTAGTAGTTGTATAAAAAAATTCCCAAAGGCCAAATGATATCTAATTTTCAATAATGGTTCCTAACAAAAAAGAGCGGAAGCACTAATTTTAGCAAGGATCCAAATTTAAGCAATGTTTATACTAGCATCCTGTAGGTAAATTTAGCGTTTTAGTTACCAAGGTACTTTAGTCGCTTCTAGCGTAGCAGTTGCGCTATGTAGTGACACCCGGTCTGACCACCGCAGATAGGATTTCAAGCAAGCGTCAGTATCAAGCGGGCGTTGCTCCGCCGTCTTTCCTGCTAGGTGGCTGCGATAGGCAGTAAAGGGCAGGGGTTCCTAATAACAGATCGAAAGCCGGTTTTAGTCAATTGTTTAACTCACGGGGTCCTCAAGGGTATTACAGAGGTCGGCTACTACCGCAATATCGACTTACCTCAGCGTGATAGTAAAGCAACCCAAATGCGGATTCAGTCGAATCTCCAATCCGACCAGCGGCAACGGGAGACAGGACTCTCGCTTGCTAAGTTGTCAGTTTCCCTTAAATAGGTAACGGATGGGTCTTCGCGCCATCTCAGAAGGTGCCTCAGCTGTGTTGGAGCTGTGAACCTTAAAAACAGACTTCATCCTTCTATTCAACTAGACGGCGGCCATCTTAAGCTAGTCAAATCTTATGTAGACAATTAGTTATTACATTTTCACCTATCTCTCTTTAAGCCTTTTTTTTAAAAGTTATAGATAATCTTTGTATTCACAAAGACGTTTATTTGGAGAGACATATAAATAGATAAGGGTAGGTCTACGCGCCATTTCATAAGGCGCTTCAGCTATGTTAGTGCTGTAAACATGAATGACAGACTTAACTCTTTTAATCCACCAAACGGCAGCCATCTTAGAAGAGTAATATCTTATATAACAGAATAATGCTTTCACCTCTTAGTCTATTTGGCCATATTTTGATTTTATGCAATCTTTTTATTCACCA
Source organism: Lissotriton helveticus (assembly GCF_964261635.1). Classification (NCBI taxonomy): domain Eukaryota; kingdom Metazoa; phylum Chordata; class Amphibia; order Caudata; family Salamandridae; genus Lissotriton; species Lissotriton helveticus. The sequence continues at coordinate 775,198,769 of NC_136072.1, forward strand.
TTACAGTTATTAAACGAGACATTAGGTATGCCCTGATTTTATTCAAACTTGTACATATGCGTATTAGTCTCAGCTGTATTGGAGCTGTAGACATAGTATATGAGCCTAATCCCTCTAGTGGGTAGATGGCGGCCATCTCAGGTAAGTGAGTTCTTCAGGTTACAATATTAATAGTTCCCTATCTAGTTGGGCCATATTTTCATTTTAATCAATATTCTTAATCATAGTAATGATTATTTGGAAGGGGGCTAGTATTCAGATATATCGCACACATGCACATTCTAAGCAATAGTCCATTTTAAAGTTGCCCATATTGCATTAGGGAAAAACACAATGAAGTATTGTTCCCAATACTAATGGTTTTTTTCTTTTATACCCCTCCGGCCGGGGGAAAAAAAAAAAAAAAAAGAAGGCCCCAGATATCTACTAAACAGTTCTACTTCCAATAGCTCAGGGTAGTTTTTTACAGGAATGCCTGATGCCAAGGACATTCTTCATTCAGCCCTTTGGACACCGCATCCAAATAAAAAATCCCAAAAACTTCTCGTTTTTTTCGGAGACTCACAGGGTCAATGCCTGGGCTGGCCTTTATTTTTTCCAAAATAAACCAGCGCAGTTCCAGGTCTTTATGTTTCTTTTCCAGCCAGTGTGCGACTATGGGGGCTGTAGCTTTTTTATTCCTGATATTGGATTTGTGCTCCCCAATTCGCACTCGACATTCCCTGCCTGTCTCCCCAACGTATGGGAGATTACACGGACACAATATCAGGTATATGATATTGTTAGTACGGCAGTTTGTCATGGTAGCATTACGTCGTACTGATACTGTCCGAGTGTTGGTACTGACAGTTTCTCCCACAATGGCCTGTGGGCATATATGGCACGTCCCACATTTGTGGTTCCCATATATGGGGTCTAACCCAGTTATTGTGGTTTGGATGTTCTCAGGTATCACAGGGAGTTTGCCTCTTACTAGATGGTTTTTCAAATTAGAATTTTTCTTAAAGGCAAATATGGGTCGGCTCAAATGTGTACTGTCACTCTCTATGTTCAGTATATGCCAACTAGAATTTATGGCTTGTCTGATTTTGTGATTTATTTCCGAATGACGAGTAACACATACTAGCTGGTTTGTTTTTTCAGAGTCTTTTTCTGTAAACATCGCTTCCCTGTTTGTATATCTAGCCCGTTTAAATGAATCTTTAATCAGTCTTGCTGGGTAACCTCGAAAAAGCAGTTTTTCCCGCAAGATATCAGCTTGGGCCAGAAAGTCACGCATATCAGAACAGTTCCTTCTGATACGAAGAAACTGACTGTATGGGATACTATCCCTCTGACTCCGTGGATGGAAACTAGAATATTGGAGCAAGGTGTTCCGTGCTGTGGGCTTAGTGTATAAGGATACCTTAATAGTATTTTCGTGATGTGCAATCCAGATATCCAAAAATTCAATTTTGGATTTACTGGTGTGACTGGTAAATCTCAGATTGGCATCCGCCGCATTGAGCCATTCGATGAATTCAAGAAGCTGCTCTTCGGCCCCCTTCCAGATAAAAAAAATATCATCAATGAACCGTTTCCAGTTCTTGACGTTCTCAAAGAAGGGGGCCATTTCGTTAAAAATGTTAGTTCTTTCAAACTCTCCCATATAAAGGCATGCCACACTGGGCGCACAGCTGGCTCCCATGCTGACTCCAGTGGCCTGTCTATACATGGTATTGTCGAATTCAAAGTAATTCTCAAAGGACTACCTTGAGACATTGTAGAATCAATTCATCATTGGTGATATCAGCACTTCTCGAAAGTACGGTTTCGATAACATCATAGGCACCTTTTTGTGGGATATTTGAATACAGTGATTCCACATCAAGGGTAACCATTATCTCACAGCTCTCAAAGAATGGAGTACCTTCCACTAGTTGGATAAAATGTCCTGTGTCACGGACATATGATTCTAATTTTGTGACCATCGGATTTAAGAATCTGTCAATATATTTTGACAGTGGCTCGGTTGCAGAGCCAATTGTTGAAACAATAGGTCGCATAGGCGGGTTGGTACTGTTTTTATGAGTCTTAGGCAGCCCGTATATAATGGGTATTTTGGTGTTACTTGGCGTAAGAAATTCCGCCTCTGCCTCACAGATGTAGTTATTATTAACTGCTCTTTGTACCATAGTCAATATGCGTTTTTTCAAAGCCTTTTCAGGGTTTCGGTTGATCTGTATGTAGTGACCCGAGGACAAAAGCAATTCATTCATTCTTCTTTTGTAGTCAGAGGTGTCGAGTAAAGCAATACCTCCTCCCTTATCACAAGGTTTAATTGTGATATTTTTGTTTAGTTGCAGATCTTTGAGAGCTTTATTTTCTGATATAGACAGATTCATTTTAGGTATAGGTACATATTGTGTCATTTTATTTATTTTATTCATAACTGTCTTTTCAAAAATGTTAACCTCCGGGCCCACCATTTCCAGTGAAGGTGTAAATGAGGAGGGGGGTTTGCATCCCGATTTATTATCCTCATTGTTCGCAGGTGGGGCCTCTAGAAAGAATTTTTGTAAGCGAACCTTCCTAAAAAATACCTGTAGATCTCTATTCAGTTCAAATTTATTAAAGTTGGCAGAAGGTACGAATGATAAGCCTCTTGTTAGAAGTTGAGTAGCCATGGGGTCTATTGTCTCACTAGACAAATTGAACACAGGGAGCCCCCTTATGTTCGCCAATACTGTTGGTGGCGGGTCTGTACATACATCTGCGGTTGACCGCGACCCTGCCGGTAATTCCTCGTTTGAGGGGCCCTCGACCGGGGACGGGTATTGCCCCGGCGGTTCCCTAAAAAACGATTCTGTTGGTTACGGTCATAACTTCCATTCCTGTACCCTCGATTGGAATTATCTCCTTGATCATAGTTATGGTCATAGTCTTCAGGGGCATCTCCCTCAGAATCGGTGGTTTCTGAGAAGGTGGTAATCTTTCTCTGGCCCCATCTGGGTGCCTGTCCTCGGGGTGCACTCTCCTCTTGGGTGGTGTAAAAATCAGTTCCTAGATAGGGATATGCTCTTTCTTGTGAGAACATTCGGATATCTTTACGCAGTTTTTCTGTTTTTCTTTTTAATAGGTAGTCGGAAAAGGACTCCAATTCAATTTGGATTTCCTCTAATTTCTTTTTACCCTCATCAACTGCATCCCCCTCTTTAAGTTTATCTTCCAGTTCACGTATTTCTTTGGTAAGAATGTCAATTACGGCACGGGCTGTTTCCACAATGAGCATCATCCAGTCCCTGGAGCAACGATTGGAAATGAGGGCCCATCGCTCCAGGAACTGTCTGACCTCTATGAACATCCCTGGGATGTTCCGGACTCGAAGTCCAATAGGGATGGTGCCGGCTCGTAAATAATCAAGCATAAATTTTGCATGCAATTCTGTCCTTTTTGATTTTTTGCGGAGATTGAGCAATTTGTTCCAATCTCCATTTAGCCCTTTAGGGACAGTGAAATCTTGGTTACCGTCAACTGGTAGCCCAAGCATTTTGGCAAAATCCTCATCGGAAAAACCGAATGTTTTTATAGTGTCCATTTTGGATATTTTACTTTACCAAAGGTATATTGATGATCGTATTTAAGTAATGAGGTAAGCAATCAAAGTTATAGGTCCAAGCTAGATGTAGGTAAGAAGCGCTTCACATTCAACTATGCATTCGTTCCCTATATCATTTGTCCTTCATCACATCAATCCCTGTGGTTCACTTAGATCAAAGACCCGGAATACCCCCACAGCACAAGGCTGTGAGACAATTTAGTAAAAGAAGGGGGTTCCCCAATGGGCTTTAATGATGTAGGCAGGCTGTGGGGGGAAGAAACTGTAAATAGAACAAAAGAATTAACCCATTGTATCCATCTTGGATGTAAATCTTTAGCATTTGGAATGCTCGCTTTCGTCACTGCCTCTAAGGCAGGTACAGGTGTTACGACCATAATGCGCTTTCCCTGTGCGAGGGCTCTTTCTTTTGCTTCAGCGGTTTGAACAGCTGTCAGAATTGTTTCTGTTGCAGTGAATTTCATTTCTGCTTGTGTATACAAGTGTGATTTGTAAGCTATTGGTACTTTTTCACCTTCATTAAAAGTTAAGTACGTGAATCCGCATTGTCCTGGAATGATTCGGATGACTAAGTTGCGTATGTTTATGCGTGTTTGCAAATGTTTAGTTCCTAACATATCTGTTTGCAATGAACGTAAAATTTCAGTGTGTTTTTGTGTCCAATTTACTGTTTTAAAATCAGGTTCGATTAATTCATAGAGGTTTAACCCTTTCTGCGTAATTTAGAATGTATGGTCCTCCGAAATTTAGGACACCTAGAATCGACTAAGTTTTTCAGCGTTTTTGGAGGTTAGAGCAGCGCACATTTCTCTAAAAAATTTGCTGCCAGGCTTTTACCTTCACTTGATAATTCATATCCTAGAAAAAGGACGTGAGATGGGCAATCCTCGATTTCTTAAAATTGAATTTGTACCCTTCAGAGGCGAATCCCAGTATAATGGTGTTCACCATGTTCAAGTGCCTATCCAAGTCATCGTCTGTCAGATAGATGTCATCTACGTATGATAATGCTTCTTCATCATACGTTTGTAGTAACTCTGTTACCCTCGCTTAAAATAACCCAGGACTATTCTTGAATCCCTGAGGGAGACGACAGAAGTGATGCTGTGTACCCATAATTGAGAAAGCGGTCAAATACCTACTTTTTGTTGCAATGATTTGACAGAAGAAACCGCTAGAAATATCCAATGTTGTTTTATATTTTTTACGCACAATGTTATTCATTAATGCTGCACTGTGTGCATTTTGCACTGCAAATGTTTTGCAATAAGAGTTTAGATGTTTGTAATTCAATACTAGACGATATGTTTTGTCTGGTTTGGAGACCGGAAACAAAGGATTGTTCATTGACGAGGTGCAAATTTCAATTACCCCCTGGTATTCAAGTTGATCTAAGATCTCCCTGACCTGTTATTTAGCCTCTTGCTTAACTGGGTACTGCCTTTGTGCAGTTGGTTGATTTTTTAACTGAATTTTATGGTTAGGAGAATCCTCATCCCATCCTACATGATACTTGTATAATGCAGGAGCCTGGGCATAAGTTTGTGGCATAAGTATATTTTAAATGAATTGGAATGTGATTGGGGAAGGCTGGCATCAAGGCATGTGGACACTCCCTGACAAATTCTGGTGGCCAGTCTTGTTCAGCTAGAAGATTGTCATAACCCTTAGAAAGTCGCTCCCAAAAGAGTGCTTTCACTTTTCTTGGTATGTCTCCCTCCATCCGGAGTGTTACTTCATATAACTTATGTGGAGAACTACCCTGGTATCTGCAGTTTCAATTTGAATTAATTCATTCAAGTCCACTATCTCCACATGATCCTTCAAGTTCTTGCGAGCTATGCTGCTGCGCTGTCCAACATTGTCTGAGCCCATTTCCCGTTCTTGAGTTGTGTCCTCAAGATCCTCGCCATGTTTTTCAATTATTCTGGCTAGTTCCTGTGGTTGCTCAGGTACTTCAATTTCCTATAATTTCTGGCGGATCGCCACTGATGCTGCTTCACCTTTAATATTAGCCAATATTATTGTCGAGACCTGTTTGAAATCTTTCAGTAGTTTCATACCCAAATTTAAAGCAGGCTCTACTGCTGTTTTAGGACATCTAGTATTACCGCCATAGACGGAACACCGTGTGTTTTAGTGTAGATAGCAGCAAAGACTGTACCCCAAGTAGTGCAGTCCTCCAGATGTGGTGTGATCCCCATTGGTAAGCAGATTGTTAAAATTCCGTGTTTCTCATGAGGGCTAGCATTAGGAAATACTGCTTCAATATGAGTAATTTTTTTGAGCTATCCACAATGGAATTTGTTCCCGTTTTGCAGGTAATTTACCAATGACTGAGTGTAAAGTCTGTGGTGTTATTTTTAGTCTGTTCCCCTGGTGAGGGGAATGTTGACGAATTATTATTGCAGGTTGGACTGTAAGAGTCTGCATGACATATTGAACCAATTGTCTATAAATTTTGATTCTCTTTTAGTTGAGTAAGTAATTCTACATCTGTCATTTCATTAATGTCAGGATGTGGTGTATAGCTGGCTAAGACCGGCAATGTTGCTCCTGGTCTACCTAGTGGACCGAGCCTGGTAATGTGATTTAAATGTTTTTGGGCACCTTTAAACCAGAGCTCATGCTCCTGGTAAGTTAGTAGAATTTCAATATCCTCGAATTGAATATATTCCTCTGGTGATTCATCATCTTTGTAGAAGTGAAACACATGTGTCATTGGATTTGCTTCTGGGAAGACTATCCATGAATAGAATACCTCTGTCTGGTGATATTCATGTGCCTCTATCACAAAAACTATCCTACCACCTCTCGATGTTAGGCCATTTTTTATATGTTTTATAGTGATGGCTTTCCTTAAATTTATAGGAATGCAAATAGCATCCTCATCGGTTTCTTGGAAACCTGTATAGTTTAAAGCTCTGTCGGCGTTGTCGCCTGTTGCTCCACTGGCCCCGGGATTATCTTCGTCGGCCATTTTGTTGGCTGATAGTTTGCAGAGCAAGTTTCAAGGAAACTTGCGTGAAGATGCACAATATTTTGGAACACTGTATCCTTCAACGTTGAACAAACCAAAAAGCTAATACATAGGATTTTTTGTCCTTTTCAGCTATGGCGGATATTATCCCTTTACCCACTCCAGATATCTATTGGAGTATTACAGAAAGAGGGGTCTCTGAGAAAAACACGACTGAGTTACTTTAGTATCTAGTGTTAAATTAGTGCCTTACCAAACGTTGGGCACCTTATAGTTCCTATGTTCCTAACAGGCTCTGCGCATTGGAATAATATACCCTATGGATATGACATAGGACTGAGGTCAGTATGTCTCTATCGAGTATACTAAACTTACTTGTGAGTGCAAGCTAGCTCAGAGGTCACTAGAAACCTTCTCGAATACACAAGAAGGGATTCGTTTCTGACAACCGCATAAACATGACAACTTTGTTTCCCAAGAATAAAACGTATCTTCAGAGTCGTGGAAACAATAGATAACTATTTTACTCAGTCAATCATGCATGCTTTGTTTCTACAGAGTTGCAGAGAAATAGAGAGATGGGCGTTTCAATAAGAGGTTTATTGAACAGTCTTCTTTCTCATGCAAGAGAGGTGAACTGCTACAATCGTTAGAGAGAATGCAAAGTATAATACGTACAGCATAAACAGTAGTATAAAATAATACTGTAATAGCATTGTCTGGTGCTGTGACACATAAAAATACATACATGAGGGAGGAGCTTGGCGCGCGTCCATGATGGCCGCGTGAGCTTGGGGCTCCCGTGACCCCCGCAACCTCCGGGAATATCCTGCAACATATCCTGATTTTTCTATATGAATCTGGACGACTGAGTGGTAGAGGCACCGAATGAGACTTTCCGCGGTCGAATCTGTCGACGGGGAGTAAAGTTGGGGAGATTGAGAGATCGGGGCCTGAGCCGGAGGGGGGCCGGGGTTCTGGATGAGAGGTGACCCGGCCCCAAGTTGAACAACATCTGATCAATCAACCGGAAGTGGCTGGCCCGGACCCCTGTTTTGACTTCCGGTCGCGGATGGAAGACTGTGGGTGCCTTCTTCTTTGGGGTGTCCCTCCCCCCCGATGGAAACGTCCCACCCCCCCCCTGGTGCACTGGAAAGTAGTGTACGAATCCGTCGTCCTTGAGGTGGTGACCTGGTTTCTGACTACATTCTGCCGAGCGGAGACAAAGGGATTGCGCTCTTAGGGCTTGCTTGACCCTAGAGATGGCGACCAAACCGGAGGTAGAGAAGCCCCAGGTGAAATCATCCAGAACAAGCTGGACAGTGCAAGCTAACAAACTAGATCGATACACTGTTACGAAGGGTTCGCCTGGAGCGTCTGGTCGGTCCCAAGATGGCGGAGCGGTGGACCAAAGCCCCACACTGGACCCCACATTGCATGATGTGATGGAGGCCATTGAGGGGGTCCGTACCTCTCTTGGCCAACAGATGCAGTATTTGGACCACAAACTGGACACAGTGACGATTGAGGTCAACCTGATCCAGGCGGATCTCACCAAAACAAATGAGAAGGTGAAGTCCATCGACATAAAGACAGCGAGCCCGACGGACGATGTGGTGGAGCTCCAGCGGGAAGTGCGCAATCTAAGGACAGCTGGAGAGATACAGGGTCGGCAACTGGATGAGTTGAAGGGAGAGTCAGAAGGAACAATGTTCGTCTTACCGGGGTACCGGAGAATGCCGAGGGGCATGCCCCCGACTTATTCGTGGAAGACATTATCACTAAACATCTGCAGCCTAAAGGTCTGAGTTCCCTTTTTACTGTCGAGATGGCACATAGGGTCCCAGGAGGGAGACCGCATCCGGGTGCTATTCCTTGGCCGATGATTGTGCGAGTCCTTAATTTTAGGGACAGAGATACTATCCTCCAGGCGTCAAGGTCGCAAGGGCCTCTGCAATTTGAGAACTCGTCGCTGAACTTCTATCCTGATTTCACCCAGAAGGTGCAGAAACAGCAGCAGAGCTTTCTAGGAGTCAAACAACGGCTGTGTGTTAAAGGGTATAAATATGCCCTGTTGTTTCCAGCAAAGCTTCGAGTGGAGGTGCAGGGAAAGACTTGGTTTTTTGATAACCCGGAGGCGGCGTCGGACTGGGTGGACGGACTACTGACTCGGATGGAGTCTCAGGAGCGCGATGGCAAGGAGACGGAAGATCAGTGAAATTTTTGGGATAGTTGGGATGTGGATTTTCGGGGGGGAGGGGGATACTGTTGCGTGTACATCCTCCTGACTGACTTTGATACCAGTGTTGAATATGGCAGGATGGTGGGGTTCCGGGACACTGGACTCCTCCTCAAATCTATATTTAGATAGGGGTTAGTTTGAGTGAAGGGCGACAGGCACACTGCGAGTTGGGGTTTGGCGATGGCCGAGTGCAGGGGTGCAGGGTGGGGGGAGGGGTTTTGGGTTTGGGTGTGTTGAAGAGAGTGTGTTTTTTCTTTTTTCTTTTATGTTTTTTGATCTCAGGAATTGCCATGCTATTGTATTTTGAACTGTACAGGTGCGGAGTACAGGTGCGGATCCACGTAGTTCCCAGGGGTCTGGAATGAGGGTACTGAGCTGGAATGTCAATGGCCTGGGGGACAAGATCAAGAGAGGGATGGTGAGCCAGCTCGTTAGGAGACATGGCCCGGACATAGTACTTCTCCAGGAGACGCATCTGGTTGGAAATAAATGTCTGGCTTTCCACTGAGGTGATTATAAGTTGGTGGTGCATGCAGGCTTCACAACGGGGTCTAGAGGAGTGGGTATCTTGGTCAAGAACTCCTTTCCACTGTCGGTGCAACACACTTGGGTTGACCAGAGGTGGAGGTACGTTGGGGTCTCGGGATTGGTTGGGGGTCGTACTGTGACTTTGTTGTCTGTGTATGTGCCACCAGGCTTGAGGCTGAAACTTATCGTGATCTGGGGAATGTTTTTCTTTCGCTTCCTCTGGGAGACCTGGTGATTGGTGGAGATTTTAACTGTGCTGGATGGGGAATTAGATCGCTGCCCTCCTCAAGTGCTCCGCCCATCACAGCGGTGGCTACCGGACTTCCTGGCATCGTTGGGTTTGGTTGATGGATGGCGTGCACGTCACCTGATGGCCGTTCACTATTCTCATGTATCCGCGGCTCATGGTATTCTTTCTCGGTTGGATTATGCGTTACTCCCCGCAGTGATGACGCCTAAGATTTGTGAGGCGCGTTATCTCGGGAGGGGTTTTTCGGATCATTCTCCGTTGTGGCTGGTCGTCCGATTGGATTTGCCGGCGGCTGGCAGGGTAGCTTCTATCAGCGCGTGGCAACTGAAAGACCCGGCCATCAGAAAGGATGTCCTCCGTATGTCCGATCGTTATTTTCAAGAGGATGCTGGTTCTGTGGAATCGGCACAGACATTGTGGGAAGTGGCGAGAGGGGAAGTGTTGTCCCTGGTGGCCGGGAAGAAGAAGAGTGCGCTGGCAGATGTGGTCCGGTTGGAGGCAGAAATTCTGAGTTTAGAGGAGAAATTCAATGAGTCGAGGACTCCGGAGGACCTGCATCAGTTACGCCTTCGGGAGGAGGAATATCGTGTGTTAGTACACAATAAGGCTGTGGCTAGTCATGCGGCCATGCAGAGTAAAATATATGAACACGGGGACAAAGCCGGTAAACTGATAGCTTGGCTTGAGCGAGGGGATCGGACCTCGATGTTGGTGCCGGAGTTGGAAGATAAGTCGTCACGTCTGTTAACGGATCCACAAGAGATAGTAGACGAGTTCGCCGATTATTATCAGGCGGTGTATACAGCGGGTAGTACTTATACGGAGGCGGAAAACGATGACTTGATTAGGCATATAGTCATGCCTTGTCTATCGGAGGACCATAGGGATTATCTTGACTCCGCGTTCACGGACGACGAAGTGGCCCAAGCGATTAGGCAGGTTAAATAGGGCAAGGCGACTGGTCCGAATGGGATTCCCATTGAATTGTACAAGTTGATTGCTATGTTTTTAGAGAGTAGGGATGTGGGAGAGCTCCCGTACGATCAGCGTATTGCTAACGTGGTGGTTTTATACAAAGAGGGCAAACTTAAGACGCAGTGCTCTTCGTACAGGCCTATATCGCTGTTGAACGCGGAACCTAAAATCCTTGCGAAGCTCTTGGCGACTAGACTCGTTAAGGTGATCACGACTTTGATTCATCCGGATCAGTCCGGATTCATGCTACATCGAAATACGGCGTTGAATCTGCGTCGGCTGCAGGGGGTCCTGGGAGGCGCTTCAAAGATACACGAACAGACGGTGTTGGTCTCTTTGGATGCGCCGATGGCCTTGGATCGAGTGGAATGGCAGTATTTGTTTGCGGTCTTGGGGAAGCTGGGGTTCGTCAGTGAATTTATTGGATGGGTTCGCTTATTGTACTCCAAGCCTTTAGCCAGAATAATAGTTAATAATTGCAAGTCTCGCGATTTTTAGCTCGGGAGTGGGACGAGACAGGGATGTCCACTGTCTCCCCTGCTATTTGCGCTTGCGATGGAGCCACTTGCCGCGTGGGTGCGTTGGGACAGGTCGATTCGGGGTTTGCGTTGGACGTCGGAGTGGGAAGACAAGATTTCACTTTATGCCGATGATGTCTTGCTATACCTCACTAGACCTAGGGATTCGTTCGGAGTCTTCCTGGATGTCTTAGCCATTTTTAGCAGGTATTCTGGACTGGTCATCAACTGGGATAAATCGGTGATGTTTGTAGTGACAGGGGATCCTCCGGTGATTCCGCAGTCTTGTTAGGAGCGGTGAGAAACAGTAGGGTTTCGGTACCTGGGCATCTACGTGACGCTAGAACCGCAGTTGCGGTATGAACGGAACTTGGTCGCTCCATTGACTAGGTGTAGGGCAGATGTGGAGCGTTGGAGGTCCCTTCCGCTCTCTCTGCTAGGGAGGGCGGTTTTGTTTAAAATGATGGCGCTTCCTCGGTTTCTGTATGCGTTGCAGAATTCACTGGACCTGGTTCCGGTGGCTTATTTCAAGGAGATAGAGTCCCTCCAGAGACGGCTTCTCTGGGGGGGTAGTGTTCGAATTGCCTACAGCAAGTTGACCCTTCCTTGGTACGATGGTGGTATCGGGCTCCCAGACATTCGCAAATACTATTGATCTTCTCAGCTAGCGGCAGTGAATAACATAATATACAGGATTCCTGCCGACCATGGATATACAATGGATCGGGGCCAGGCGCCCGGTGGTTCGTTGGAGAGGGCCTTATACTCCAGGCCGAGTAGATTCCCACTGTCGGGTCCCACTGATCATGCGGTGCGCGTCTGGCATATTGCTAACGAATGTTTGGGGTGGGAGGTTAGACTTACCCTAGCCACCTCTTTACTGAATTCGGAGAAGTTGGGCAGTATGTGGAAGTTGAAGGGCTTTGACAAGTGGGACCTGATTGGCATTGTGAGGATTGGGGATGTTTGGAAGAAGGGCGCGGTCCACATGTTTGAGTCCTTAGTGGCCCAGTACCAATTACACCAGAATGAATATTTTCGATACCTACAGGTGAAACACGCGTTAGTCAAACTTGGCCCTAAGGGTACGGTTATTGGATGGACATATCCCTGAAAAGACGATTTCCCTGATATATCGCAAGCTGGTGAGTCATTCAGAGGATCCACTGCGGAAGATCAGGTCCCAGTGGTGTGAAGATGGATTGGAATTGGATGAGGAGGGCTGGACAGCTGCAGTGGCCTCTCCCAAGTTGGTAGCGATTCAGATGCGGCTGAGGTTGGTTCAGATGAAAATCCTGCATAGATCCTATATTACGGGATCGCGCCTGGTTTGTATGGGACGTGCTGATAGTGGTGTGTGTCTGAGGGGATGTGCGGAGGATGGTACTCTAATGCATATATTGTGGCATTGTGAGCGAGTGTAGGAATTCTGGTCGACCATGCATGTGGAGCTGAGCCAGGTGTCGGGCATTGAGATGAGACCCGAGGCTCGGCGTTGTCTGTTGAATGTTTGGGAACCGTCTGATTTGAATGAGTCCCAGAAACAATGGGTGACATTGGCGAATATGGTTGCCAAACGCAATATTGCTCAGCTCTGGGGCGCCAGTCAGACTCCAGGGGTCAACAAGTGGGCGGAGGACCTGGACTGGTGTATGGTGCGGGAAAAGTCGGTATATGTGGCCAGAGGGTGCCCTTGTAATTGGGGGAAGGTCTGGGGAGCGTGGAACAGCTACAGGGGTGACATCTGTGCCCCCCCCTGAGCCCAGCCCTGATGAAGATGTGCCCGAAACCAATGACCCCTGAGATTTTAAGGTGGAACATGTAATTCTGATTTCTCTTTCGTACCAATGTATTGTAATGTTTTGGTTTCCCTAAGATCTTATTATTGGTTTGTATGTGTGATTTATGTTTTAATAAAAAGATTTACAAAAAAAAATACATACATAAATAAAACCGGCTAAAATACTCAACTGGTGCTTCTAAAATACGCCTACCTGATGTACCTAACCTAGGTCTAGTACGAGGTAAGAAGTTAGTGTGGTCTTTAGCATAGGTTTAGTTTTTGCCAAGAATTGCCAAAGATTTCTCTAGGTTCTAATCAGCTCCATACCTTAGCATGAGAGAGGTTGGTTTCTCTTTCACTGACTCGATTTCCCAACACCCCGCAAGGGGAGTCCGAAACACTGGAGCTGGATTCTCGGCAGAGGAGGACAGCTTCTGATCAGTGCGTCAGCTGGAGAGTTGGTTCCTTTGGCACTTGCTGTAGCGAGCTGCGTTGTGCAAGTAGGTAGTCGAACTGCACCGAACCACACCGTGCTTTGCTATAGCAAGTGAAGGTATATTTATACCTTGAAGGTGTTTAGGAATGCCAGCTTTGACGTATAGTCGGGCATATGAACGTCATGGATGAAACCCTAAGGAATAGTTGTTCATACATAATAATGAGTTTCTTGGAGAAATCAATATTAAAGCAAGGGGAAGTCCCTAACGGCTTAAGAGTCTGGTTTTCCAAGAAATCGTTGTGACGTAGATGAACGGATGGAAGTAGCCATGCCTGTATTTGGGCAGAATGGACTATTCCTAAATAAGGACTGGATTTATATGCCTATACAAGGGCAATATGAAGTGTACCTATATAAGGGCATGAATCGGGAAAATGCATACGGAATCTAAATTGCCACACTACAAACTGAACATTGACTTGTGCCTTAATTCTGTTCGGTATGACTCTGTTGAATACTTTACAAAGGGATGCCTTTTATATCAACCCTAGGCAGTTTGCATAGATACTCAGGTCACCTTTCCTGGGGATCTCACTGAGATATCCCTCCTTCAAGTCTGATGGCACCTTTTCCTATTCCAAGATCCTCTCAAACATGGGGTAGAGCATGCCTAATGATGTTTCAATGTGTGCCTTCAGTGCCTCTGCAGGAATGTTGTGAGGTCCTCCTGCCTTTCCATTTCTCAGATGTTTGATGGCATGCCGAATTTCTTTCTTGGTTGGTCTGCTGCAGTTGATTGGCAAATCATTATCAGCTGGCTGTATGTCTGGTGGAGTCTGCGGTACGGGTGGTTCAGCAGTTCTTCAAAGTGCACTACCAATCTACGTTGTTGGCCTTCATTACCCATCATTGGCTTTAGCAGGTCTATCTTGTTTTCTTTATCTGCCAGAGAGTTTCCTTGTTATGTTCCATATTGTGCTTCCTGAGCTTCTGTGGAAAGACCATTGATGAATCTTCGCTTGTCTTCTCTTTGCTTCCTTGTTTTTTTTGGTGTATTTACCTTGAGCTTTTGCCTTTTTTTTTGCTCTTGTTCATATGCTGTTGGCTGCAGCTTTCTTTTCCTTTCTCTCTTGGATTTCGCAGAGAGTCTCTGGAGATCGGTGCTTTATGTTGGTGTTTCTGGGGACCCAGTAATTCCTGGCAGGTTGATGTCTCGGTTTCTTTTCTCTTCTCCCACTGACTTTCAACTGGGTCTCTGCCATCCTTTCATTCTTGCAGGACTTGAAAATTGTTACAAAGGGTGACTGAGTATTCACCGTTTCTGTGCATCTTTGAGGGGGGTGGTGTTCTATCGCTAGCATTGGTTAGTTGGTTCCAACCATGCTTTCTTCAGCATTAGCCTGGCTACAACAAGGTGTTGGTCTGATGCCACATCCACTCCTCTCTCACATGCTGCAGGGACCTCTGGAACTTCTGGTGTATTCAGACCTGGTCTATCTGATTCTCTGAGTGGTCTGTTGACACCCACATTACCATGTGTATTCTTTTGTGTGATTTTACAGGGCACAGATACATGCAAGCCTTCCACCATTCTCGTTCATGCCTCCAAAGCTATGGTTGCCAATATCTTCTCTGAAGCCACTGTTGTTGCTTCCAATCTTGGCTTTGAAGTCTCCCATCAGTATGGTGATGTCGATCTTAAGGAATTTCTCCAGGATGGACTGGAGTCTATTGTAAAACGGTTCTTTCTCCTCTTCTTTGCTATCCTAGCACTGGATAACATTCATGTTGATCCTCTTTTTTTTGTGTGGAAGTTAGCTGTGATGATTCTGGGACTGTGGACTACCCATCCATTCAGAACCCTGTTGGCTTCTGGCATTAGTATCAGTTCTACTCCCTAAGTATGCGGGGCATTCACGTCCTCGTGTCCAGAGTACAGCAGCATTTCTCCAGCAGTCAGTCCTTTATGTATGGACTGGGTCCATCTGGTCTCACTGACACCCAGGGCAAGGTTGTATTTTTTGATCTCTGCTGCCACTTGGGCTGTATTGCCTGTCTTGTGCATGGTCCACACATTCTGTGTCCTGATGCTGATGGTCTTGGTTGAAAGCAGTTAGATTGGTATTTTGGCTTCCAGGGATCTCCGGCTTTCGCCACAAAGTGGCATAGCTTTCTGTGAAGGAGATCCCTCCCAAAGGATGCAAAGTCTTTTGGTTGATGTTTCTGTCGCTAGGATTTATTTCTCCATTATGGGGTAGCTAGACCTATGCATAACTGTCCTACTTTCGCAGCTGGCTTTGGACCGGCCATGGCGGAGTTCATTGGGGACACTTCCAGGAATGAACTACTGAAGAAGCAAATCGTTCATCCTTATTCAAGGAAGTGTGACTTGCAGGAGGCTCATAGAAAGAACCTTTGTTCCGGAGTATCAGAAGAACATCAGCTTCCAGAAGGTCCAAGACAGGAGCCTCATCATATGGGCGTGGTCATAGACATGTGCCTCTTCCTCCTGATGACCCCAGAGAGGCGGACTACAACATGAGTGTCTCCTACACTAGGAGTCCAGACTCCTTTTGGCTCTCATCTCTCTCTGCAGATATTATTGTCACTTTCTGTGAAGTTACAAAGTATCAGCAAGGAAGCTCAACATTAAGGTGCACGAAGCTTCGTTGCACAAAGCTTCAGTGATCCTTCAAACTTCAATGCCGATGCCTCAGTCCAGACCAGACATGGTCATGAAGTTGCTGGAACCCATCATGCATACTTTCCTGATACCATTTTCTGTCAAGCCAGTGGCAAGGTGAATGCAAAAGAAGCATAAGGCACCTGAGTTAAACCCTGTCCTCGTCTGTATCGCCGCTTTTAGTTTCTATAGTGGTCTCTTCTGCTAATTAAACAAAAAGTCTTCTAATGTGCCACCTTAAAAAGAAAGCATAAAAGCGAAGAAAGTGTGCTTAACATCTGTACATCAATGAGAACAGCTGATTTGGGCAGATACATTAGATCCCTTTGGAATGCCAACAAGAGATTTGTGGAGATCCACCTAAGGAAAAGGGAGAGTTTATGAAGGTCATGAAAAAGAGTGCTAACTTTAGACCAGTTTATCAGTACTTCTGAAGAACCGACTGATACAGTGGCGTGCATGTGTCAGCATGGCTCTATTAGGAACTTTTCCTGGCTGGCTAATGTTGGTATCGCTGAACCCTCAGTTTCAGCAGAAAAAATTGATCCTCCTTTCCCCGGCTCCTCAATTTCCACAACACTTGGAAAGTGAGATTGTAGTATTAAAAATTACCATTTGGTGCTCAAGTTGCTAGAGCTGTGAAAAAGAAAAGACTTCCCGAAGATCATTAAATTTAAACAATATGCCATAGGTCAACATGGTTCCCACATTCCCCATTTGAAAAAGGAATTAGAGCAACCAAGGCTTCCTTTTGGTGAAGAAAATAGGTATCGGAGGATAGGGTTCTTAAAAAATTCTACAGTAACATGAAAGGCTCCACCTCTAAAGGATTCCCTTGTTCTGTCATTACCGATGAGCATTATATTAGAACTAAGAATGTCCAACTTTTTCTTTACATGACAGTAGATGACAAAAAATTGTTGGGTGCTTGATATTGTAATAAATGGATACAAGATCAGGAGGTTTTGTTTTTCGCGACCAAGCATACCACCAAGAGTGTTTAAAAACCAGCTTACTTGGACAGGCAGATACATGAGGTCCAATTGCGTACTAAAGAATTCAGTGGAAGTGGTTCTAAGACTTTATTAGGATCAAAGGAGATTGCTATTGTCCATTCCTGGTCATCAAAAAAGGACGCAAGCTGCAATATTTTGGAATATTGATAAGAAATGCAGAGAAGAATTCCGGTTGTTGGGCCAACATTAATTTACGCATGTTCACCAACAAGATTGCATAGATTTAATAGTAATGCAAAGTGCATCGTTTTGTATTACCATAATGTGCAACACAGAGAAGTCCTAAGATTCGCAACTGGAAGCTGCCACAATCAGTACTGTCAGACCCTGTTAGTGGTCCTGGAGGACCGACGAGGGCATCTAGGCCTCAAAGTGTTAGTTGGTGTGATTTATCATTGGTGTCCTCGGGTCCTTCCTGCTATGGTTGTGCAAACTGGGCCATATACAAACTTTCTGTACTTGGCTCTAAGGAGAGCGAGCACAAACAGTCGCAGGCCTCTCAGAGGGCTACTGTGGGAAGTAAAAGCTCAGAACCCAACAATGAGCAAACAGACACAAAGTATTGCCCAGTCCAGTGCTAGTTGGAAGTAAAATAAAGTAACATAATCACACAGTGTTACTAAATATTACATGACCACGGCTAAATCAATTTCATGAATTTACACCCCTTATTGAATCGAATTAGATGCAGATATCGCTATGGAGTCTTCTTCCTCCTACCTTTTCCCTCTTGTGTTCGTCAGGCAAAGATAAAGGTACAGGCAATAGCTATGCTGTTGGCTGCTTGTTCTGCCCTCAACTTCGTAACTGCTCTGTTTTTGCTGCCTATACTATTTGCCTCCTTTCTGTTTAACTGCTCCTTAGGTCTCAGCCTGCGTAGGCTGCGCTTGCGCAGTCTCGGCGGCGTGATCTTATGTTTTTTAGTGTGGGGCTTAAACCCGCCCTTCTTCTCCATTGGCTGGCTTCCTAAACGGAGGCCAGCCATTGGAGGAGAGGGGCGTCTGTCCATTTAAGCCCCGTGTTTTTCGGATTGGGGGGCGTGTTTTTTCCAGTCCTTTCTCTCAGTGACATCATCGGACCAAAACACGCCCCCATCCTGAAAAGGACGGGGCAATAACCACCAGCTTCTGGCTTAACCTCACATCCTTCGGGCCAGAGGAAACCACTGAAATCTGGACAAAACGTCAGGCGCAATCTTGGGCCTGTCACAGGGTGGTGCTGCAGGCCCTTTTATGGAGATAATCTCTGCACGCAGGTACCCGTTTAATAAAGCCGCCGGGAACTAACAAGAGGCCGGGGACCGTTTTAATGGACCTATATCTGAGTCACCACATCACTAACATTCATACATTTTTCTTATAGAATAGTACTGAGGGAAAGTATTTGGCCTGGCTTACTGTGCGTACAAGAGAGAGACTGAGTTTGGGTCTGGCTGCAGTCTCGAGTACTCGCCCTCTTGTGGTTCTTGTGCAGGGAGGAGTCGTGCAGGTTGCACAGGCAGTCTCCTCCCAGGATGGTGCTGGCCACTGCACCGACCCCAGCTTGTGCTCCCCGAGCAGGATCGCCTTTACGTTCTGCGTTCCCATCACGCGCACCATGGGTCTCCCAAACAGGTGCGTTTTGTGAATACAGCGGTACTTCCTTCCCTTCATCTGCAGGAATTTTCGCCTCTGTAAAAAAGTAATAATGACATTAAATTAAGTTGTTAAAAGAGGATCGGGGTGCATGGAGAACGCATAATCGGACGTCCTAGTCAAATCGGAGGAAGACCTATAAAATGACCAATACTTTAGCCGATACCACTACGGTGGACATGGTTCGCGTAAATGTTAGTCTCTAGCATGTGGTATCCCACGCACATTGTCATACTGTAAAATGAACCGCAAGCGCGGGGCTTCCGTACCTGTAGGACCAGCCGCAGGGTCTCTCCGAAAAAGAGCAGCCCCATGGTGCCAGGGGGCAGCGGGCTGCGGCAGAGGCGGTCCTGGGTGCTCAGACAGTACAGCTCCCACACCTCTTTCTATTTCCTTCGTCCTCTTTCCAAGCTTGTTCTTTCCACCCTCCAATGGCCTCTAGTTTCGTCTCAGTATTTCAGATCAGAACCATCTTCTGTTGTAGCCTGTGCTCTTGGACTGTGTTTCCAGTTTACTCGAAAGGGTCTCCTGAGCTCTTGGGGGTTCTCCTGTGAAGGTCACAACCTGCTGACCAGTAATTTGTTTTAGCTGTTTCGGTGCTCTCTTTCACCAAGGTACGGCTTGGACGCTCATAACATTTCCTGTATTTGTAATTTTTGTTTTACCATGTCTGTTGCGGGAATCTTTTCTGCTCTCGTCTTGATGTTATTGAAAGCCTGTATGACACTTTGTGTACCACCTACTGGTTAGATCATACCGTGTGGTTACTACTTAAATCCCATTCTTTTCCTCTCGGTTTTCTCTCCACTCTTTGATACCCCACACCATTCATGGCTTTAGCTTACTAGCTGAGCTGCCCAGGTCTGAGATTGCTTCTCCCTGGGCAGTTTATCACCTTTGATATGGTGGAGGTTTACTCCACAATTCTCCTTCATGCCACCATCGCTCCTCCATGTTTTCTGTTGTCTTCATATGATGTTAGTTGTAGAAATGTGTGCCTGGGCACAGTGAGTTGCACCTGTTATCCTGGCTGAATAAACAATTTGCTGCGGGGAATGGAAAGGCCTCTCATTTTTTTGTGGAGTTTTAACTTATGTTTTACTTTCTCTTTCTAAAAGTCTGCTGCAACTCGAGTTTCATTCAAAGTGTTAATTACTGAACTACTAGTCAGTGTTTTAAATTTTTTAGAAGTATTTTAACCCGTTCCGAACACTGCCAGTGCTGGTTTGTGACACTGCTTCCAGGAGCGGCACAATCACTGTGTTTCTAGCGTGGACCTTTAGCTCTATCCTCACGGCACTCAGTCTGTACTGTGACCGAAAAGTCTATATTACGTAAACAGTCATTTTATTGACCGTAATACTTCTGCACCAAAATCTTCACAATATTCAAATTTAGCAATATGTTTCTTCAAAACATTTGTCCACGTAACCAAAACCTTTCTTTTGGTCAGTACATTTTGAGTTATTACTCTACATCATGGGCAACACCTGCTAACATATAATTAACTCATAAGGTTAACAAGCAGGATATTTCATTCAAACTTGTTTTATAAAACAAATTGATAATTAAATATAAAATCAATACTGTTGTCAACAATCAAATCAGTTACCTATACAGATTCATGTTCTTCTGCGTGCTGGACATTCTGGAGATTAGTATCCACCATTGTGCTCAGCAGTTCGGACTGGACTGTTCCCATGAGGCACAGGGTCAAGATTGATTTGCATATATCTGTGTCTGAACTGAGGTGGTAAAGTGAGCTAAAGAATGATGATGGATTCAACCCAGATCTGTGACTGGGGGTGAGTGTCTGAAAAGTTTCAGCGCTCTGTCCATCATCTCCTTGTGTTTGCTCAGCGGTCATCGGAAGCAGATTTAAGATTACACTTCTCTTTATTATAAGTATTTGTTAATATCTCTTTCTCTGTTAATCATCACCACTTCCAATACTTGTAATCTATTATGATGGAACTCTTCAGAATGTCCTACTACAGAGGATTGTTTATTGCCAGTTCGAATCTTGCTTTTTTGACCGGTTCACCAGACTTTAATGGTTCTCGTTGTGTTTCATCTGTACAGAAATCTGCAGGGTCATTTTAAGCAATATATACAATATTTTTGATTGCATGTCACAAATCATAAAAACATTTTATTTCCTTTGTGTGGATAACAAACTTACTGCGTTGGAAAGATAATATTGCAAAGAGAACACAGTACACTTTCTTTTTTTGTGGATGGTTGTAACAACTCCTTTTTTATAATGTTTGTGTTCATTAGCCTGACTCTTAAATTGCCTGATCTCTGTTTTGCATAAAGCTGTGGTAGGCACAGAGAAAGTAGTTCAAGTTAGAAATGCTCTGGTGTTTTACTCAACCATGCTGACAATCCTTGTTAACGTCGCTAACCTTCAAAAGGCAGCCAACTTTAAATCTAAGACTCTGTTCCCAAACACTTATTTTTAAATGTAGATCTAACAACACCCTTGTTTTTCTGTAGTTTGATCACGTCTATTGATTCCAGTTTAACAGTTGCTTAAAGTTCTATTTAATAATGTTTTTGATAAAAAAAAATGGCCAATCTAATAGTTATTCTCTGCATCGGTAGCCCTCCAAATATGCTTGATCCCCTTTAATGCTCCAGAACATTTTATTATAGTTCGCTACGTAATCCGTTATGCATTTTGTTATGATTAACAAGTATGTTTGTTGACTGCTTTTCCAGGATTGCTTGATGCTTCTAGTATGATGCCAAAACGCCGAAGCAGCTGTTCATGAGGATAGAGGGGGTTGGAAGGAGAGTGCTCAGCAGCCAGATGTCCTGGAACAATGTCATCCTCGTTTACGTGTGTCCTCTAGCTAGAGAGCATCAGTACAATACATGAGGCTGATAAAAGGCTTGTAGTACTACACATAACCTCTGCCTTTTCAGTTACATTTGGAGAAGTCTAGAATAAAAAGCGTAGATACCAATAATACAGATAATACTTAAGTTAATCACGCTACAAAGTGATTATTTCATCCTTTAACCTACTTTTTAGGTCTCAGCCTGCGTAGGCTGTGCTTGGGAAGTCTCGCTGGGGAGATGTTATGTTTTCCAGAGTGGGGCTTGAACCCACCCCTCTTCTCCATTGGCTAGCTTCCTAAACGGAGGCCTGCCATTGGAGAAGACCGGAGTCTTTCCATTTAAGCCCCGTCTTTTTGGGATTGAGGGTTGTGTTTTTTAGTTTCTTTCTCTCCTCTTCCCATTGGCTGGAATTTTACATTCCAGCCAATGGGAAAAGGAGAGAAAGAAAAACACGCCCCCCCAGTCGGAAAATGACGGGGCTTTTCTGAGATTCATTTCTGCTTGACCGCCGTTAGAATAAGAAGAGAAGCTGCCGAGTCCTCCGCCCCAGCCAGTGAGTGCTCGCTTTTCTTGCTTCTGTTCCCTGATTGTGACCGTTTTCTTGTTATAACATTAACTGCCAGAACAGGCCTTGGGCGTTTGAACACATTTCATTTTAAAGCGACAATGGAATATTTTTGTTTTTCAAGCACTCCATGCGTGTTTTCAGGCCGTATCCCATGTCCGTCAATTTTGCTTGTTTTTCCTCCCGCCCCTGTGCCCCCGTCCGTGTTCATCTACCCACCCGCCCAAAGGTGTTTCTTCTCTCCCTCCATCCACGATTCCGCCCGTCCCGTTTCTTCTCCTTCACCCAGCCCGTGCCCATTGTGTTCGTTCACTTCCATGAAGTCATGGAAGTGAGCAAACCGTTTGCTGTCCCGTTACCGTTTAGAAAGCGCGGGGAAGAGTGTGTGTGTGTGTGTGTGTGTGTGTGTAATCACGGTCTTGCGGCACCAGTGCCCCACTCCTCGGCGCCCCTCAACTTAGCCCCCAACTCTGGCTTCTGTGCTCGGCCTGTGGTTTCTGGCTCATCTGACCCCGCCCAGACAGAGTATGGGCACTGATACCACTCCCCCTGCATGTGAGGACTCTTCAGCTGAGCGCAGGAGTCTGGCTGGGACTTGTAATCCTTCTTGTATAGCGCTTAGTGCACCCAACGAGGTGTTTATGCACTTATTTTCTAAATGAACTAAACACTAAGGCCTCCATTCCAAGCAGTATTTCCTGATTCGGACGGAGATATTGTAATCATTCCTGAGCCCTCTCCCCTTCCCAATCTGACAGACATTTCACCACTTTCTACACTCGTTAAATAATTGATTGCATCACTAAAACGTCATGCCATTAACCATGCCACTGATGACATGATACATGATGCCAGCAAATATATTGCAGGCTCTTGGCATCTGTTAGGTTTGCTGATCTCATGGATTTCCCACTCCTGCCGACTGTGAAACTGGCTACTCCAATGCATTCTGGTAATTGCACTTTTGGTGAAGGCGAAAAGGTTCACAGGGCCTATTTGTTCCAAGTGACAAACGTAGGGCGGAATTGCTGAGTCGTTCCCTTTTGTCAGTGACTAATCACTAATCCAGTCAGCAGCTCGGACTCCTAATGATCAGGGGGCGCGGCTACTGCGGGCCAGAAATCCTCACTAGTTGAAATCCTCACTAGTTCCTGATGCCCTATATTTGTATCTGGTTCATTAGGCAAATAACATTAGCAAAGAGGGCTTAAAAGCAATTCACATCAAGTGTCTGCCATCGTAAGAGACTTACCGGCAGAGACCATGTTTATGCGCAAGACCCCCCTTGCCCCTCGTAATCGGTATCCTCCACCCCTTCTCCATTCCCAGCTTCCCACTGCTGATCCCAATTGGCGGCCCTTGTGTGTCCACAGGTCAGGTCCTGTTACAGTGCAGTGCAGTGAGCGACCTGTGAACACACATTTCCCCCTTGTCCCCCTCACTAAATCACCCATTCAGTTGCTAAACTGAAGGTGAGAATTCATGGGGTGGGGGCGAGTGGGACAAAGGGACGTGTATGGCCTCGGCATGCATGGCATTTGTTGGCCCTATGCCTCTTGTTAAAAGTTCTATGGGTGTGCACTGGTTTAAATGATCTAAAAATGTTTTATTCAATCCAACCACCATCTCTTTTGTCCCCTCCTTACATGAAAGAAGAGCACCATTTTCTCTAGTCCCTCCTCCCACCCCCTCCAGGACCCTTAACCCATGAGTCAGAATGAGAAGGATGGCAGGGAAAGACTGAGTGTGTGTGTGTGTATGTTGTGGCTCTGTGTGTGTGTGTGGGGGGGGGGGGCTGTGTGTGTGTGTGTGTGTGTGTGTGTGTGTGTGTGTGTGTGTGTGTGTGTGTGTGTGTGTGTGTGTGTGTGTGTGTGTGTGTGTGTGTGTGTGTGTGTGTGTGTGTGTGTGTGTGTGTGTGTGTGTTGGGCTCTGTGTGTGTGTGTGTGTGTGTGTGTGTGTGTGTTGGGCTCTGTGTGTGTGTGTGTGTGTGTGTGTTGGGCTCTGTGTGTGTGTGTGTGTATATGTGTGTGTGTTGGGAGATTAAGCTATTGGCATTGTAAATGACAATGCCATTTATTTATCTGTTTTCAAAACCAACACATAAATAAATAAATTGTAATTTACAATGCCAATAGCTCTAACTTTTGCAAAGGCGAGACCGTTGCATTGTAAATGCTTGTTTGTGTCTGGTATCCCTCTCAACTGCCCCCTATTGTATCTTTTTCTCCTCTTACTGCTCCGTTTTGCATCTTGTTCTCTTCTGTCAGTTTTTGCCCTCGCCCCAACTTGCTCCGCCAATTGCTTTTTCCCACTTTGCTGATCCCCCGGACTTTCCCTGCCAGACGTTCCAGCCCTCCGTACTGACCTTCTGCCCTCCCTGCCAGACTTTCCTGCTCTCCTGAGCCCACCAACCACCTACGCGCTCCTTCCATTCTCAAAGGCCCGACATAATGGAAGCCGCAGCACTGCCATGCCATCGGTCTTCTCGTCTGCTGTACCAAAGCTAAGTCCGTCTGCTCCTGTCCATGCCTGGACTGTGTTCAGCGCCAGGAACACTGGTCACATACCTCCCTCAGCTACACTGCTGACAAACTCCACCAGCTCAACCCTGAATGCCACCACAAATGTTGCATCTGAGCCACACCTCAGTTTATAGTGTGCCCCTTTGCCTGCTCACATTGCCTCTTGTTAGAAATTGGATTTTTGGTAGGCTAGGGCATGTGCCAAAGCAGGCAGAAACTACCACTCTAGTCAGGATGAGGGAGTTACACTCCTAAAATAACCCCTGCTCACCCCCTTGGTAGCTTGGCACGAACAGTCAGGCTTATCTTAGAGGCAGTGTGTAAAGCATTTGCACATTACCAACAGTAATACAGTGTAAGCACTACAAAAGGACACCACACCAGTTTAGAAAAATATCCAATATTTGTATATACTTAAGACAAGACCAAAAACGATAACAATCCACAATACAGTATTTAGTTATTAAAATATCCTTGAAAAACAGTTCCTTGAAGTCGATAGCTTCATCCGGGGCTATCACGGCGTAGAGAACAAACAAATCCAAACAGTACTGGCTGTCCGCGGGGTCGTGGGCCAGCTAGGGTGTAGGGAAGACCCGCAAACAGTACCTATTAGAAATGTAGGGCGTCTGCGACCTCTTGTTGAGCTTCCGGAAGCACGGTGTCGGTTCCGGAGGTCGGTGCAGGAGTCGTCGGGCCCTCATAGACCCACGCATTGCAGATCGAAATCCTCTCTGTTGAAGTCAGGAGTGCTGGCGTCGGCAGGCGCCAGATGCTGCGGGGTGAAGTGCAGCTGTGCGGCGTGCGGTGCCCTCAGGTCGCAGTGCAAGCAGCGGCTCAGTGGCAGCCTCAGATGGCGTCGTCGGTGAGACCAGGGTCGCGGTGCGAAGTGAATGTGGTGCGCGTCGCGGTGCTGGCAGGTCGCGGTGCAAGCAGCGTCATCGTCGTTGCTGGAACACTGTCGTCTAGAGTGGATGGCGGCAGTAGGCCAAGGCTGCAGTGCGGGATGAGGGCAGTGCGTAGCGTATCTTTACGAGCGATACAAGCAGTCGTGAAGCGAGGCGGTGCGGAGTGCAGTGCACACAGGTCACAGTGCGAGTAGCGGCTCAGTGGCAGCGTCAGCAGGCGTCATCTGTGAGACCAGGGTCGCGATGCCGCTTTGCGTTGCGGTGGTGCCCTCTGCTGTGCCTTCAGGACACGGAGTCGACAGCGGCATCGTAGACCGTGTCGGGTTGCTTTTTCCTCTGTTGCAGCACAAAACACACAGTTCAAAGTGCTGAGGGCAGAAGAGCTTGAAGTCTTTGCTGTTCCTGAGACTTCTTGAACAGGGGGAAAACTCTAACTCAAGCCCTTGGAGAAACTCACAAAAGTAGATTGCAGAAAGTTCAGTCCTGTCCTCTCACTGCCCAAGACAGAAGCAGCCACTGCAGGCCAACACAGCAAAGCAAACCGCAAAGTGGTAGTTCCTCCTCACGGCTTCTCCAGCTCTTCTGCTTGGCAGTATTCTTGATCCAAAGCATTCTAAAGTTCAGGGGTCTGGGCCCCAATATTTATGTCCCAAAATCCTTTCATCTATTAGGCAAAGAGTGTCTGTGCCCATCCAGAACCAGTTCTACCTTCTCTGGTGGGACTTCCTGGCAGGAGGTGGAGACGGCATGGTCAGAGGCAGACCAGGCCCTTTGAGGTGCAAGGAAATCTCCTCCCCTTCCCCAATTGTAGCCCAGGGCTATTCAGCCCTTTCCTGACCCACATAGACTATCTGGAGCAACTCCTGCTCCCCAGCCTTCTGTCATCCAAATCTCAGACAAGCAATCCACATTCCAGCAGAGGCACATGGGATGACTGAGCAAGAAAATACCTACTTTCTAAAAGTGGTATTTTCAAACACAGAATGTAAAATTCGCCTTCACTAAAATATGCATCTTTAGATTCTGAGTTCAGGCATACTAAACTTTATTTTCCTACCTAATTCCCCGGGGCAGTTATGTTTATAAGATGTTATAAACAAACTCCCCATTCTGTCCTACAGGGAACAGGTAGCCTTGCAATAGCAAAAACAAAATTGGCTGTAATTCACTATCAGGACATGCTACACACACCAGGGCATGTCCTACCTTTAACATACACTGCACCCGGCCCACAGGGGTACCTTGGGCCTACCTTAGGGGTGGCTGACATGTAAGAAAAGGGAAGGTGAGGGACTGGCAAGTGTGTGTACTGGCCAAGTCGACATGGCAATTACAAACTGCATACAGACTCAGCAATGGTGGGTCTGAGCTACCTTTTATGGGCTACTCATGTGGGTGGCACAATCAGTGCTGCAGGCCCACTAGTAGCATTTGATTCACAGGTCCTGGCACTCTTAGTGCACTTTACTAGGGACTAACAAGTAAATCAAATATTGAATCATGGAAACACCAATCCATAACACAATTTACCCCAGGAGCACTTGCACTTTATGACTGATCAGTAGTGAGAAAAGTGTGCAGAAACACTACGCCAGCAAGAAAAGAGTCAAAACCGGGAGGTCAGAAAGCAAAAATTCTGAGAAACACGCCAAAAGATGCCAGGTCTAACACCCCTTCACATGCCTGCACATGTATGTATGTATGTATATATATATATATATATATATATATATATATATATATATATATATATATATATATATATATATATATACTCACACACACTCACACTCACACTCTCTCTCCCCTCTCTCCCCTCTCTCCCCTCTCTCCCCTCTCTCTCCCCTCTCTCTCTCTCTCCCCTCTCTCTCTCTCTCCCCTCTCTCTCTCTCTCCCCCCCCTCTCTCTCTCTCCCCCCTCTCTCTCTCTCTCTCCCCCCCTCTCTCTCTCTCTCTCTCTCCCCCCCCCTCTCTCTCTCTCTCCCCCCCTCTCTCTCTCTCTCTCTCCCCCCCCCCCCTCTCTCTCTCTCTCTCTCCCCCTCCCTCTCTCTCTCTCTCTCTCCCCCCCTCTCTCTCTCTCTCTCTCTCTCTCCCCCCCCCTCTCTCTCTCTCTCTCTCCCCCCCCTCTCTCTCTCTCTCTCTCCCCCCCCCTCTCTCTCTCTCCCTCCATAGCAACACTCTCTCACATGCCTGCTCCACAACACATCAGTGCCGGGTGTTGATGCAACCATCCCTATTGGATACAAAATCTTTCACCAAGACCCACCCCCATAAACCAGGAGGAGGACTCGTCATCATCCACAGTCCCCTTCAGTGTACCTTTTACACCGATCCAGAAGACTCAAGCTTCAGACAGCCAGTAAAACCACTATCAAAGACACCCTCTCCCAGCCTGCTTATCTCATCAACCAAACACTACCAACTGACAGCATTCAACCCTCTATCCATTGAGGGCACTGGAGCAATAATGAAGATAGTCCACTCATGGAACTCTCCTTTGAGAACCTCAGTCTGCCTCTACCCCTCCCCCATCCTCACTACCCCTTCCACCTCCAAGAAGGGTTAGAGACAGGGCGACAAATCATCTTCAACCAGGTTTCCAACAATACCACCCCTCCACTGTCACGTCCACACATACCTCAGCAGCCACAGTCTCCACAATCTCTTCCTCAATCAGTCCAAACTGTTCACACTGACCCTTAAGGCCTATACCACCCGGGGGCCCATACTTTAAGTCTTAAGCACCTGGGGAAGGAGATGATCCCTGAGAAGACTACAGCAATGTCTGTCCGCATGATTCAGATAATCCAAACTCAAACCCGTCCCCATTTAAAGGCCTGGTTGTGGCCTTCTGAATCAACAAGGAATTTAAAACTGCTCCAGGTGACCCAGTATACACTGTCCACCTGCGGAAAAATTAGCCTGATCATAAACGACCAGGGATG
Source organism: Lissotriton helveticus (assembly GCF_964261635.1). Taxonomy (NCBI): domain Eukaryota; kingdom Metazoa; phylum Chordata; class Amphibia; order Caudata; family Salamandridae; genus Lissotriton; species Lissotriton helveticus. The sequence goes on from NC_136072.1 coordinate 775,227,201, forward strand.
CACCTCCTACGGAGAAAAGGAGCAAATATATAGATGTAGCAGGGAAGCCTTTGGTGGTCGTGGCACCACACTACGGAAGATTGTTACCCTTGTCTGGTTGCTCTCCCAATATGATATGAAGCATGACACAAAATGTGGGTGAGGGTGCTATTGTCTAAAAAATACAGATTTTTTTCGTTTTGAGACCCAAAATGTGGTTTCCAGTAGTTCACTAGATTTGTTTCGTGATACAGTTAGGATGGATGTCATAGTTGACTACTGTTTCCTCTTGTTCCTTATGGTGTCTGTGGCTAATGTTATAAAATCATCAAAACCAATGCAGTCGGGATTAGATTTAGCATTCTTCAATGCATGAGGTGTAACTAAATTGTTGTCAGTGCAAAGGCACTCAAGGTCGAGGCCTTAAGATTTCCTACTGACTTTGCCATACTAAATTCGATATTTGGTGATTATTTTGTTGACATGTTCGGTACATTTGAAGCATCCCGTCTGACAGCAAGACTTTGAGGGTTGTAGCCATTCATAATCCTATGTAGACAGAACATCAGTTTTGGTCAATGCTGTCAGCAGTGACCCCTCACCCGGAGGGCAATAGCCAACTCGCAGCCTTCCTTGAATCCAACAACTCCCTGGATCCCTCACAGAACGGCTTTCGAGCCAAACACAGCACCGAAACCGCCCTCATTGCGGCGACCGACGACATCCGAGCACTCCTGGACAACGGTGAAACAGTGGCCCTCATTCTACTCGACCTCTCCGCCGCCTTCGACACTGTCTGTCACAACACCCTCATACAACGCCTCAACAACATCGGCATACAAGGAAAAGCCTTGGACTGGATCATCTCGTTCCTAGCCGGGAGAACCCAGAGAGTCTGACTCCCCCCTTTCTACTCAGAGCCCACCGAAGTCATCTGCGGCGTACCTCAAGGCTCCTCACTCAGTCCCACCCTCTTCAACGTCTACATGAGTCCCCTCGCCTCCATCGCACGTCAACACAACCTCAACATCATCTCCTACGCCGACGACACCCAGCTAATCCTTTCCCTCACCAAAGACCCCAACACCGCCAAAAACAACCTTCACGAAGGTATGAAAGAAGTAGCCGAATGGATGAAACAGAGCCGCTTAAAACTCAACTCAGACAAAACGGAGGTGCTCATCCTTGGATCCTCCCCCTCAGCTTGGGACGACTCCTGGTGGCCTTCCGCTTTGGGATCAGCGCCCACACCCACAGACCATGCACGTAACCTTGGCTTCATTCTAGACTCCTCTCTCTCAATGTCCAGACAAGTCAACGCCGTATCGTCCTCCTGCTTCAACGTCCTTCGCATTCTCAAAAAGATCTTCCGCTGGATCCCCCTCGAAACAAGAAAGACTGTCACCCATGCACTGGTCACGAGTCGACTGGACTATGGCAACACACTCTATGCCGGAATTACAACAAAATTGCAGAAAAAGCTCCAGCGCATCCAAAACGCATCAGCGAGACTCATATTAGACATCCCGCGCCAAGAGCACATCACCCGTCAACAAAAGAATTACTTTCCGCCTTCTTACCCACGCACACAAGGCCCTTTATAATCTAGGACCCGAATGCCTCAACACCCGACTGTCCTTCTACTATCCCACCCGCCAACTAAGATCATCCAATCAAGCCCTCGCCGCAGTCCCGCGCATCCGAAAAACCACCATGGGTGGCAGATCCTTCTCCTTCCTGGCTGCCAAGACCTGGAACTCACTCCCCACCCACCTCCGCCTTACTCAGAATCACATCTCCTTCAGAAAAGAACTGAAAACTTGGCTATTCGATAAACAGTGAACCCCTCCCGCTAGCGCCTTGAGACCCTCTGGGTGAGTAGTGCGCTTTTTAAATGCCTGAACTTGAACTTGAACTTGAGGTGTGTCGGAAGGAAAATTTGGGAAAAGTCCTAAACCGCTTTAGGCTAGATGCGGAGAGATGGAGAGACCTCCCCCTTACCCTGCTTGGTCGGCAGGCTATTTTTAAAATGATCACCCCAACTCCTATACACGCTTCAAAACACGTACCATCCTCTACCCAGAACCACTTTCACGGATACACAGGGATGTGAGTGCTCTGCCTATGTTCCTGGTACGCCGGAGGAGTGCTGTATCGATGTCGTATGGGTTTTATAATTGATATATTCCATAATTCAAATCGCTCTTTAATACTAATAATGTGATTGATTATTTCCTCCGACTTCCATGATGTTAGGGTTATCTCCAAGTAGTCGTCATATTCATTGGGCTAAAACCTTACTGATAGTAGGTCTATCGATTTAATATGACGTAATGTTCATATTTCGGCTAATAGTCCTCTGTTTAGTATATCCTGCTGGCCTTTTGACTTGTTTTGGGGTATTAGAGAGATTTGCCACCAGTTGCTATCTTTAGCTGGCAGAGATGAACAGAGTCCGGATCGTTCATGCAATGTTTCCCTTGGAAAATCCTGAATTTTCCTTCTATTTTTCATTCGATCTACATTATTTGCACTGTCTCTTCTTAATTTGTTATCATCAGTGGGAGAAGGGACAATGTCACTTTTGCGGTATTGCTTGTTCATTGAATTGTTTCCTGACGCGGGGCATGTAATCATGATGGTCCAGTCTGGCCCACAATTTTATTATACGTTCATGTTTTTTGTGTTACAGTTTATGGCAACCGTTGGTGCTGTTAAAACGGGTACGGAGTTGTTACTGATGGGCATGACACTTTCCAGGTTGTGCCATTCTGACCGGTTTCTAGAAGGTGTATTTGGTTTGTCTAGTTGTTTAATTTGTTCTAGTTCTTCTTTTTTCCTTGGTGAAGATTATTTTTCTGAATTTTGATCACCAGATGTTGTCTCCAATTGAAGGTTTTCAGTCAGGTCCCGTGTGGTACATTTTTGGGGTCTGATTTCTTCGACAGTGGAGTTTGTTTGGATATAGTTTCCCTGTTTATATCTTTCTGGATTATCGTCACCTTGTCTGATATATCTATACATTTGGCCACTTTGGGTAGTACCTGCACTACTCCATCCATGAGCACAGGGGTATCAAGTAAACCTTAAAATATTCGTTCACATGGAACTCATTCAAAAAGAAAATGTATAAATCGCACAGATATATCTGTTTATTTTTTATTTTATTTATTTTATTTTTTTGTTTAGTCCTCATTCTTCGAAAGATGCTCTAGATTTAAGAAAATGGAGCCAGTCAAACCCATTAAGGAAGAGAAAAGAAAGCCTAAGAATAACCCCGGCCTCTTCTCACTGAAGGGTGGGTTGATTTAACCCCCAGGAGCTGTTATCAAAGAGACTTATCAGGGATGACCAAGGCTCCTCTTCTTCTATGGGCCTTAACATCTTGCCTTGGCTAGCTTCCCGTCAAATCAGTCAAAAGAGCAGATTCATAATCATTGGACTAAAGGGTGCATAAATTATATTTCTTGAAATTAGTAAATCCAATAAAGAGCTAAACAATAAAAAGCTCAGGAGAGAAGGTGAAATAAGACAAGAATAGAACTCAATATTATATTAATCAAACAAAATGTGTAGATTTGTGCGCAATAAATTAGAACAAAAGATTAGAGGTATATAGTCAAAACCAACTATCCCATAAGTCCCAAAATTTTGTTTTTTTGACCCTTTTACTTGCTCAATCAAGATTACAAATACGTTGAACTGAGCCTATCCATTCAATTTTAGTGGGGGTGCGGGGGGAGGATATAATCCATTTTATACAAATCTCCATTCTTGCCAGAAGTATCGGAACAAAAAAGAGTGCCATTTGGTTTCTTGAAAGAGTAAGATATTCCGTCCCACTCGACATTACCCCGAAGATAACTGAGGACGCAGAAAGCTCAACCTCTTTACCCATAATTTCAGAGATGATCTTACTCATGTGATCCCAAAAGAGCTCAATCGAAGGACACTGCCAGAACATATGTACCTTGTTTACGTTGAGTTCTTCACACTTCGGGCACTTCTTTGTTGCTCCATTTCTCAACTTGGACAGTTTCAGTGGCAACCAGTATGCCTTATGAACAGTGAAAAGATGGTTTCTTTTTAAAGGAGCAGCTTTCACATATGACCAAAGGGTATACATAGATACTTGCCCGAGAGTTTTGAGGTCTTCACCCGGCAGGTCCTTCTTCTAGCTCTCTATGAATGGGTTCAGCTTTTCCTCTCCAGTATCAGATATTAGCCAGTACCATGCTGCTACCTCTTTTCGACTTGATCTTGTACAGATCCCTTTCACCAGGTCACAGTTCCCGGCAATGTCTTTGCTTATTGTCTATATCCAACTTAGAATTTGAAGGTATTTGAACTTTGAGACCAAGTTGTTTGATAAATCGGAAAGACACTGCCATGGAATCAACTCGTTTTACACTATTAACTCTCTGCACTTTGATATCCCGGCGTACGTAAAGGGGGGGCAAGTGCATCTTGTAAGCATGGTGGAACACAGATATATCTGTGTGGACTGAATCAAAGACGCATCAATGCAAGGTTGAAAACATTTAGAAAGAGCAATGATAACTATGCCAACATGTAACACTGTTTAGCCGAAACGAGTTTTATTAAGAAACATACATAAGTTGAACAATAAATAAAGTAGTGTTTAGTGAGAGAATAGAAGCAACAGACCCCAGGATATGTGGGCTGCTCACTCAACATTCTGCTCTGTTCATCAAGACCTTTAACTTTTGAATGAGATGATGCAAAAATACAGTGTTTAATAAAGAAAAGGGTGGTCAAAAGCTTTGTGAAACAGCAGGAGAGTTCGGGGATATACTTCCAATATTTTTGGGTTTTTCATTTATCTATGGTAAGTACACAAAGTGCAGAATGCAACAAAAAATTAAAACAAACCTACATCGGCCACAGCATGGCTTTAGCTGCTAACATGAGGAATGTAAACCCCCTGTACATTTGCTAAAAAGAATGTTCTACTGTGGACAAGTTCTCATTGTTGAAAGTCAAATGAACTGTGATTGGAATTGGGTGAAATAATAGGACTAAGGCACTCACAGGAAGACCACACATAGTAGCCTATAAAATGGTTTTTCATCCGCCGTGCTCTTAAAGGGGGAAGAGTCGTCCACTTTCCCCAACCAAGGATTGACAAACAAATTATATAACTTTAAGGTACACTCTACAAAATCCACGTAATAGTACAATATGGAGTCACAAAACAAAATTGTCTTTTTCCTATTAGATGATTTATTTTCAGCCGGTTTGCCTCTTCTTTTCAAACTTCATTCATGCTTTAGCCAACACGTATTGTCTTAGGGTATTACCTACGACTTCATCAGGGCTGTCTCGCCTAGAATCTCTTGATGGCCATGGCTTCTGGTTACATGCCGTAGCTGGAGCACGCTCAGGTGCCGTTTGAATAATATTGAAGGAGGACTCTCACGATCTCAATACGTTTTGGAAGGTCCGGCTACATAGAGTGTAAAGAGGACCAAGTGTGGCACATTATTGATGTATGCATAGACATTCAAATTTGAATTAAACAGTGAATTGCATACCAGATAGTCCGGGATAGAATTACAACCAGCTTTATATTGTTTAAGTTGACAAACGTGTGTGCATGTTTTTTTTATACTGGAACGACTGTCAGGAGTGCAGTGCAAGCTTACAGTAATTCCTTAGAACGCTCACCGTAATAAAAAAGGCTTTGCATTAATGAGCCAGTTCAAGCAGCATTAACATATGGATACAAATATTACCATAACTGCAGACAATGCCCTTCACTGATCTATAATGTCGCACTGTAAACTGGTTGCCAAATGGTTTGTTCTACTTGTCCTATGGGCAAAATAAACGTGAAAACTTGTTGTCCTTGACCCTAGACAATATGTCCTGGGCATCTGGCTACAGGAATTCCACACCCCTGCGTTGTTACTCGTCGGATATTTTCTTGGTCTGAAAAAGGATGGGGCCTCAGGCCTCCTGTTTTAGATGTCCGTCCTCTTAAAACCAGATTTTATTGTGTTTTCAAACACTCACAGCATACATGAATCCCATCAACATTATGCATGTACAGTTCGGCATATATCCTCTGGTACATTTAATCTAGATACTAATGAACTCTCCCCCTCCGCCCTCCCTCCCTTGAGTTGCAGTCCGTTCCATACAATGTTTCAACAGGTATTGCACACACACTATGGGTCTTGCCTTGATTCTAAGTGTAAAGGCGCACATGTCTTTGTTATGGCATCTCTAATCAGCCTACCCCTAGTCTGCATGTTCGCTTCCTCCCTCTTCTCGGTCTTGTACTACTGGCTGTGGGGACTCTGCTCTACTCTACTGGACCCATGCTCATTAGCTGCTTCACCCAATAGGCGCTCCCATGCTCTCGCCCTGTCCATGTTGCCTATTCCCCGCCTCACTTCTCTAAGTAAGGTTCTTCCTTCCGCCCCCTCCCATTTTTCGAATTCCTTTTTCAATGTGCCCAACCGCAGTCCCCCTGGAGTTTTCCAGCTCCTGGCTGTCTCCTGCTTGTCTAGAACATATGCGAGGGCTTGAAATTTCACAGTCATTTTGTTTTTGGCCGTGCGTGGGAGCCATCCTAGTAGGTAGTGGTCTGGGGTTTGTGGTAGGTCCTTGTCTATGATGTCCCCTATTGTGCATCGTATATCCTCCCAGAATGTATGCAAGATAGGGCAGTCCCAAAACATGTGCAGTATGTGGGCTTCTCTTTCCCCGCACTTAGGAAATGCTGTTGAGTCCACTCCAAAGTATTGCCTTATTCAGGACGTGGTAAGATATGCTCTGTCGTGCACATAGTAGTTTATTAGTTTGAACTGAACATTTCTGGACAGCTTCGGGGTTCTTTCCACTATCATGTCCCAGTCTTCCTCCGGGACCTGTCTCCCAAAGTCCTCGTCCCATTGCACTCGCAAGCGGTCCAGCAATCTTTGCGTGGCCTGCTTGATCGCCGTGTAAAGACAGGAGACCGGTTTGATCGTTCTCGCCGAGAGTGCAACGTATCAGCATCCCACAAGTGCACAGGGCTTTGCGCTGCATGTGCCCCAGTGCTTCCTAATTCTTCGCGTGATCGCTTTATGCTTCAGGAGCTGGCCCCTGGGCGAGTACTAATCTGTTTGGAGCTCTTTAAAAGGAAGCCGTTCCGAATCCCTGTAGAGTCCTCCCATCCCTTTCAGACTTGCCTCTTCCCAATCCTCTAGCCCGTCCAGTGCTCCCCCTGTGAGAGACAGCGAAGCATAGCTATGGGTAAGTCTGGGTAATATGGTATTCTGGCGCCCACTCGCCTCGGATATGGAGCCCAGCAGCACGTCACCACCCTAGTTTCTGCTGTTTCTCCCGACGAGTTCCTCTGCACCCTCAGTTGTATTTTCGTAAGTGTTGGCGAGGCCTGCGCAGAGGGGCACCGCTCTATCTGGGTTCCTTCGGGTCGCTAGCCACTGGATCAGCCAGTACAGCTGAGCTGCTATATAGTATCCTTTAAAGTCTCTGACTGCTAAGCCTCTCTCAGCCATGGGGCGCTGCAACGTGGTCAGCACTACTCTCCTGCATCCTGTCCCCCAGAGGAAGGACACTACAGCTGAGTCAAGCTCCCTAAATGTCGCTTGCCGTATCCACACCGGGAGGGTTCTGAAGAAGTACAGTGTCCATGGGAGTCCCACCATCTTCAGGACCGCTGTATATGTCCAGCCACCGGGAGCGGTAAGGTCCTCCAGAAACTGGATAGAGTGTATCCCTTTTCCCACATTGCCCTCCAGCAGCTCGGCTGGGCCATGGTATATTTTAACTCCTAAGTAAGGCAGACAGCTTGGCTCCCACTACAGTTTCCCTAGATCAGGCGGCAAGTGTCTGTTGGGCGACATTGGGTACAGTTTTGATTTCTGCCAGTTGACCTTAAGACCGGTTAGCCTCCCAAATTGAGACAGCATGGACGCGCTCCTGTCAGCTCTGTTGATGTATTTCGAAGAAACAACAGAAGGTTGTTTGCATATAGAGCTATATAATGTCTCACATCTCTGATCCCCAACCCACTGTAGCCTTGCCCACTCCTCGCCCTGCCAGCCAGGGGCTCCATGGCAAGAGCGCCCAGCAGTGGGGAACGAGGGCACCCCTGCCTCGTGCCTCTTTCCACCCCCTGTCTAGATGAAATCATTTTCCTGGTACTCACTCTGGCTGCGGAGCTTGTGTAAAGCAGTTTCACCTACGCCAGAAAGCCTCCCCCACCCCTGCCCCATTGCGGACAGGACCTCGTACAGGAAGAGCCTCTCCAGGTTGTCAAAGACCTTCTCGATGTCTACCGCGAACATCGCTGCCTTTAGTTTGTCGTACTCTTTGGAATCCATGACAGCTAGGACTTGCCGTATGTTAATGACAGTATTCCGCCCTGGGATGAACCCTTTGTCCCGGTGCCGGTTTCCCAGGTTTCGGCACCGGGACAATGAGGGCTTCTCTGTTAATATTCAGCTGTTGCGAGCCAGCTGGTATAAAGAGACCAATCTGGTGGCCAGCTCCTCGACCTACGCTGCATAAAATTCGGCTGGCAATATACTGGTGCCCAGGGTCTTGTTGCTGGCCATACACTTGATGGCAGCCCGCACTTCCTGTAGCTCAATAACAGTTCCCATGCTCTATGTCTTTACTGGGTCCAGGCTTCTCACCTGCAGGCCCTCTAGGTATTCCCGGATCGCCTCCCTGTCTCAAGGTGTTGATCTCTTATATATCCCAGCGTAATATTGAGCGGAGACCTCAATAATTTTTGCCTCCGTATAATGTCTGAGGCTCTCCTCATCTCCTATTTCCACAAGCGGGGAGTCTCTACCCACTGGATTCGCCAGCCACGCTAGGAGGGATCACGACATGTCCTTTTCTGCGTGGGTGCGCTCAAGATACTGTTTGTAGTCGAAGTACCGGAGTTTCTCAGTCTGCTTCGCCACCTCCTCTTTAGCCTAGATCACTGCCTGCTGGAGCCCTGGGTGGTCCAGTCTTCTACGCTGCAGTCCTCTGAGAATCACTTCTGCCTCCTTAACCTCCCCTAGGAGGGTGCGCCTGACCCCCATGGTGTGTGCTATGCACTGGCTCCGTAGTACCACCTAGAAGGCATCCCACTCCACGTGCAGCACGGAGGCAGTCACTGCTTTGTCAGTGAAGTATTGTGTGATTTTGCCTCTGATCTCTTCCCGGAAGATCTGGTCTTCCAGGACATCCGGGTGAAGCCTCCAAGTGGGAATCGCCGGTATAGGGCTTGTCCATCCCAGTGCTGGGTTATGATCTGATATTGTGCGCATGAGATATTCCACATTGAGGACTTGACTCTGTATATCTGCCTTGCATAGGAAGGCGTCCAGTCGTGCGTGCACTGCAGAGAAATAGGAGTAGTCCCTATCTCTGAGATGTAAGGTTTTCAGGCATCCAGCAATCCCCAACTTCGCCGCTACGTGCCAAAAGCTTGTGAGGCACGCGCAGCCTGGAAGCCTTGCAGTGGAGGGTGGGATCTGTCCATGTGCGTATTGTATACAGAAGTGCTTCCCAAACTTTTTTGACCCGCTGCTCCCTTGACTCATTGGCCATTGCGGTGGTTCCCACTGTTACTTTTTTTGAAGGGTGGGGTGGATGTAAGCCCGACCTCTGGAGTACTTTTTCTCCCTGAAAATAATTGGAATGAAGCTGATGAAGGTATTATATTCATATATGCAGGGTGTTTCATATTACTAATGCGGGGCCTCTAATATAAATGTTCCTAGTTACACTTCTTTGCCCTTGCCTTTTTTACAGTACCCTCTCAAACATTTTTTATCCCACTTACAGTGCTAGATAGAACCTCTATGCCTGTAGGCCCCATTGCCAAAGTGTTTGTGCGCTTAAAGAATATTTGCTTGCACTTCCATTTCTACCTATGTCATACTTGTCAACACACCTGTCTGAGCAGGGTGACTAACACATACAGCTTTATTTTTGCTGTCTCGTCCCTAAATTTGCCTCCAAATCATTGCAAATAAGATAAAGTCCTCTGATTTTTAAATTTTTTTTTGAACATCCCTCTTTCCTACTTCCAAATGTGGCATATGCCATATATGGATGGTGTTTTACTTCCCTGTGCTCAAAGAGCAAATGTGTGTGTACTGAAAGAAATGTGTACTGGATGTGCCTAGGATTCAAGTACAAATGTCAATACTTAGTGTGTTTAATAGACAGGACAACTGTACTTTCCTGATAACTTGTATTGGTGTAAAATGCTTTTGGAAAAAAAAAACGTTAACGAGTGTCACAAAATAAATTGGGCATCTTCCGCTTACTTTTGGAATGTTGGAATGTGGGGATCCATTGAAATATGGAGGTCATCTCCCTTGAAATGCCATCATTTAAGCACTACGTTTACAGCTTTAGGCATGTCACTTAAAAAGTATTGACATCTTGCATTTAAGTATAATTAGTTTAACTGAAGCCAACTGACCCTTCAACATTTAATACATCAAAGTGCTTGGTGCGCTGCTCACCTGGCTAGGTTTCACGGCTCCTCAGAGAGCCACAGCGCACAGTTTGGGAACCCCTGGTCTACACTATTAAAGTCTCCCCCCATTATGGTATTGCCAGTCAAGTATTGTGCCAAGCAGTGATTCAGTTGGGCACAGAAGGTTGTCTGCTCCGCGTTTGGGGCGTAAACCTTCTCTATATTTAACTCACAACCCTCTAATCGTCCCCAAATTGCTACATAGTGGCCCTCCGGGTCTACCAGTGAGTCCACAAGTTGGCATGGGACCCCTGCTTTAATCCATATTAACACTCCCCTTGCCTAGGCCGAATATGTGGTGTAATAGGTTTGGCCCCTCCAGCGCCTTTTCAATGCTGTCCCCTTCTTTTGTGTGAGGTGTGTCTCCTGCAGTAGGGCTATCCCGCCTCAAAAGGTAAGAGCACCTTCTATCTCTTTGCCATTGTGTGCATACCCCTGCTATTCCAAGTCATGCTGTGAGTTGGTAGTCAGAGACGGACCCCTTTTTGACTTTGCAAAGGTTTATTGATCTTGCGATTCTTCCCAAAAAGTAAAGTAAAAGGCCAAGGAATACTTTAAATAAGAGTCTTTGTTTAGTTCTTTCGGTTTCACTCTCCTTAATCGGCAGGAAATGTTTGGCCTCTTTTTGACAATGTCTGCTTCCGGTAGGCTTGGCTCAGGGTACCTGTGACGATGTAAAAACAAAGGAAAAAGAGGGACAACAGTCACTCTGGACTCTTTCGATCCGTTCTAGAATCAGGGGGAAGGAGTGAGGGGGAGCACCCGAACTATCACAACAAAAACCCGGGTGAAGCAAACTGAAGAATATAAAGCTCACTAGTGACTTGTGCGTGTCGGGAGGTAACAGGGATTTTCAGCTCTCTTCCTTCCCCCAGACGATGGATACTCGCAGAAGCCCCCCTGTGGAACCACCCCCTTACTCGGGAACGTACCTGCGGGGGCCACGCTCCCCGGCGAGCGTGGCTGGCAGGCTCGTGGTACCAGTTCTGGTCCGGCTCCCCTTCTTGACTTGCCCGTAGATGGCGACTTGTCAGCTCCGTCGTCTCCGGTTCGCTGGGGTCCAGCACGGCTATCTGGGCGTCCTCCTGTTCGGCGGGGGTGTCTCTCCAGTCTCTCGGTGTTTCACGGCCTCCGAGGATCCAGGATGTTGCGTTCTCATCTCGTTCCTGACTGATTGAAGAACACCTCCTTTTCCTATCCGGTGTTCTGATTGGTGCTTGTGATCCAAGCTCTCATGGTGATTCTGCTCTCTCATGCCTCTCCAGCCATTTCCAGGCCTCCTGCGGGGTCCGAAAGAATTCCGTTCCACGTGGTGTGGACACCTGCAGCCGAGCAGGGTATAGCATTGTGTATTTGTAGCTTGATTGGCGTAGCTTTTGCTTCATGCTCTGGAAAGAGCTCCTTTGCTTCTGCACTCCTCTGGAGGAGTCCGAGAAAATTCGTACTGTGGTGTTGTTCACTTTTATGTCTCCCTTTTGGTGCGCTTGGGTTAATATGTGTTCCCTGTCTTTGTAGTGGAGAAACTTGCTATTAACACCCGGAGCAGAGCTCCTGTATGACCGGCCTTGCTGATACACGGTGGGCTCTCTTTAGCGCATAGAACCCCGACAGGCCCTCTGATGCCAATTCAGTATGTACCCATTTTTCAAGATAGTCCACCCTGCTAGGGTCTTCTACTTTTTCGGACAGACCTATGCAGACTGTATTCCTGCGCCAACTGTTTTCAGAATCCTCTGCTCGAAACTCCAGTGTGCACACTTTACTTTCAAGCGCTGCCACTTGTTTTTTATTGTCGCTATGTCCGGCGTGGCCTCCGACAGCTGGTGTTCGTTCGCTGATACTCGCTCCATTAAGCGCTTGTGGTCTTCTCTAAAGGTGCTTAGTTCTGTACCCAGAGAATCTATTTTGGCTTCCAGCCGCTCACTCGAGGAGGTGATGGACTGTAGTATGTCTTGGAGCGTCGGGTCTGCCTAGTGTTCTGTTTGAGGTTGTGATTTTTCCCTCCCCTACATCGCTTTCTCCGCTGGGACCTCTTCTCTGTCTTTCTTTTTCAGTTTCCCATCATTCCCTCCAGATCCGCACCTCCCCTTGTGCGCCTTGAACACATGCGTTGTCGCTCCCTGGTATTGTTTTCTCAGAGGCCTGACTTCACCTGTTAGTGCCACTCAGCCTGTTGTTCCAGTATCCACTCCCTGCGCTTCTCACAGGCCCAGTTAAGTCCGTACCTGCACTATCCACACGCTCCCCGGGCTAGGGCCTGGTACCGGAGCACGCATTTGCAGTCAGGGCCCTCTATCCAGTCCCCCCAGGATTCCGTAGGCAGGCCGCAGACTTACAGGCGCTAGTCCCTGTGTACCTCTCAGGTCTCCATGCTCCTTCTAGCCCCTCCAGCAAAGACCTGCCGGTCAGAGGCTTGCTGGCAGGGGGCAGAGAGGTGTTGCCGCTCTTCTTGTGCCTTGCAAATTAGTACCACCTAAGTGTATGCTTTTGGGGGCCTCTTCAGTAGCGGGGTTCAGCCTCTCGATTAGTGCTTGCTGCACTTTCTCCTTTCAGTCTTTTTCTCCAAGTCCCAGATTTGGGTGCGCACTCAGTCCATACCTTGCCTGTGTTATTTCCTGCTGTGTTCATCTCCGCACAGTTGGCTTCTTTACTTTACTTTGGGGGGAAGATGAGGAGGAGGCCTCACTCTCCTCAGTCAGCCCTGTCACCCCGCTGCATGCCGGGTCCACCCACCACAGGCCCAAGGCTCGAAAGTCTCTGTCTCTGCTCCTGGTCTTTGCCGCCACGTCTGAGCCTTCAAACACCAGGTGGCCCACTTCATCCCGCCATTGTTTCCAGGCTGTGTTGTGGCAACCGTGGATGTCTCCCTCTATCTCTGCTCTCCCGCTAGTTCCAGGGTCCCCCATGGCCTTAGTGCCTCCTCCGTGCTCTTCTACGCCTCAGCAATGCGCGTGTATGCTCCCTCTGGCCTGGTTCCTCAGGCTGTCCTCCTCGCGGTTCCTCCTTTCAACAGGCCAGGGCCCAAGAGCCTGTTTTTTCTGAACTACGCCACTCTCTCTCACTGTAGGCCCCAAAGGCAGCGCGTCTCACCTCCGCAATGGCCTCGTGGCCTGCCCCATGATGAGCCAGTCAAGGCTCCTCATAGGCCCCCCTCGCAGCTCCTGCTGTTTTGTTGCTCCCACACCCCCACTGCTCCAAGGGTAGCCTGCCTGCACAGCGTGACGTGTCTTGAGGGCTCGCCGCCGCAGGCCTCAGTTGCGCCCCTCCACAGGGCCGTAACTGCTGCAGCATGCCCGGCTCACGGAGCGGCCCTGTTATGATATCGTAGACCCCCGGTTTCACCAAATGCAGAAATCCTCCACGTACCGGCACTCTTCCACAGGGAGGGGGGCACAGTGGATGGCCCACAACAGCAGGCGCTTTTCCTTTATACTGCGCACCTCATCGCTGCTCTCGCTCTCACCGGCTGAACCACACTGCTGCTAAGCGGGCTCTGCCATTTTGGGAAGCCTTGCGGTCGCGGCCTTGATCCCGCCACGTTTGCCGATGATGAAGCATGACACGGTTATGTGTGTGAGGCTTCCTCTTCCTTAAGGATGACCTTTCCTTCCCTTTACTTGAGCACAGGAATTCTGTGAGTTTCCAAGGTGGAAGATCAATCTACCCTATTTTTGGGTGGAGAATACAGCACCAGGTATTCCTCCTGGAGCTGCCGCACTTATTTGTGTTAGTTGTATTTTCCTAGGAAGATATTTATTTATTTATTTATTTTAGGAGTTTTATATAGCGCTAGCTGGACCCGAGGGTATCAGAGCGCTTTACATCAAGTAAATTATGTGCAAATAGGCAGTACAGAGTATAGTCAAATATGGGGATCGAGCCGGGTATAGGGTGAACAAAGGCGCAGTCGCGCAGAGGGGCATGGAGGGTACAGTTCAAACAAGACGGGTCTCCGAAAAGTTTCTTTGTTCACCCAGAACGAGTATCCCAAAATGTTTTCTTGATCCGAGTCAGTGTCACCGGTCAAAGTTAGAAAGACTGCAGGCTAGGGTGCATCCTTGGCTCCTATCGGTTCGTTCGAGAGGGGTAGAGGAAGAGGATTTTGAGCAGATTTTGGAATTTTGGAAATGATGGGATCGTTCTGATGTGGGGGGGTGGAGTTCCAGATTTTGGGGGAGTTTCCGGCAAACATTTTGTCGCGGATTTTTGCATGCGAGATTTCAGCGGGATGAGTAGCAGAGTGTTGGAGCTCCTGAGGTTTCTGGACTGGCCGGCCCTTCTGAGTTTGGCAGCCATGTATTCCGGTTTGTCTGTGTGCAGGGCTTTGTGGGTGAGGCAGGCTGTTCTGAAGCTGGCTCTCAATTCAATTGGGAGCCATTTGAGTTCTCTGAGTGCAGGGGAGATGTGATCAAATTTCTTAGTTCCAGTGACAATTCTAGCTGCTGCATTAAAGGTTGTTTTCAGGGGGACGAGGTGGGATTTTGCTGTCCCAGTCAGGGAGGCAATCCCATAATCAATTCTAGAGAGCACCAGTGCTTGGGTGGCTTGTTGAAGGTCCTTGGGCGGGAGGAAGGGTTTTATTTTGTACAGTAATTTCAAATTGAGGAAGGCACTTTTTGTGGATCTTGAGATATGATTTTTCATGTACAGTTTCGGGTCTAAGGTGATGGAGATTTTACTGAATCCGCCAGGATGAGGTTACCATTGAGGGCATCAATAGATTTGAGCCAATCTGTGATATGTGGGTTTTCGTCCTTGTTGGAGATGAGGAGGATTTCCGTTTTCTCTTGATTGAGTTTCAGGTGATTGTTTGAGAGCCAGTATTAAACCTCTCTGAGCGTGGCGTTGAGTCTCTGGATGTCGTCAATGGAGGAGGTTTCCAGATAGAGTTGTATGTCATCCGCATATAGGTGGAAAGGGATGTTGGATGTCCTGAGTAGAGTGGTAAGGGGTTCAATGTAAATGTTGAAAATCTGAGGGGAGAGCACTGATCCTTGTGGAACACCCCTGTTGACGGGGTGGAGGTCGGACTCGAAGTTTTAAATTTTTATTCTTTGTGAGCGGGTGTGGAGAAAGGAAGGGAACCAGTGGAGAACCGTCTCTTCAAGACTAGTCATTTCTTGTAGCCTTTTTTTAATTTATTTTTTTATTTTACAAATATAGTCAGTATTTATTTAAAAAATGTCCTAGTTAGCATCTTATTCGGAGTTTTATTCACCAAGAGGACTTAGAAGTATCCATTATCTTCACATTTCTTGTAGTCTTGATGAGCAGTTTGTGATCGACTGTATCGAACGCAGCTGATAGGTCTAGGAGGAGGTGTGCAGTAGTGCACCTCCTTCTCTCCCTTGTGTGTTATGAGTTGCATAGATAGATAGCATTGCATGTATAGAGTCTTGCATAGATACTTAGGCAGATAGACGGTTGCATAGATAGAGATGGTTGCATAGATAGCGAGGGCTGTATGCATAGATAAAGTGCATTGATAGTGAGGGTTGCATACATAGTTACAAAGACATATAGGTAGATAGATAGATAGATGGTTAAATGGGTAGATAGATGGACAGATCAATGGCTAGGACAGCAAATTGGAATACAGCTTTAATTAGTATTCTAATAGTTAAATGTCTATAAAAGCATAGCATACAAGAGCACTGAAAGCAAATTAGACAGCCATACAACAAGGACATACAGACTAAATTGGCTAACACGTATAACAGTAGTCCTCAATTAAAATAGACACCAGCATGACATTTGGGAGTGCAATTATAAATGTACTTCATGTATTGTATACTAAAAAGAGGATAACGTTATAAAGAACAGTTTTAAATAGCACAGACCCGGTACCCTATGTAATACCATCAGTCACAGAAACAAAGGTCATTCCAAAAGTACTTTACAACAGTATTAGCAGAAGACAGGACCTGATAATGCTCAAATGTGCCTGTGCTCACATAAAGAGCTGGAAGAATGTGTTCTGCTATCACAAAAGAAATGCTAAAATAGTAAAGTTTAAAAAAAAATCATTTAAAAATGTTACCATAGTATAACTTGCAGCACTACATATCTCCACTTTAACCTTTTGCTTTTTCAGTGAATATCTAAGTTTGTTTAATATGTTATAATCTTACTACTTTACTTAGTGTAGAACTCTACTTCAAACTTTGTTTTTTTCAGTGTAAAAAAATATATATTTATGTTGTGTGTGTGTGTGCGTGCGCGCACTATGTGTGTGCACTGTGTCGACAGTGGTCCCATACTGGGTTGGAAATGTTGGATTCTACTTGTGAACTAAAATGGATCTCATAATTGTGGGGCTTTGTAGGCATTGCATTTCCTTTCCAACAATGGATCTTTCAGATGTAAATAGTTCATTATGACGAATAAGGCTAAGAAAATCACCAAAGTTAGAGAAACGCAGCTACTGCTCAGTGTCTTCTGGTTAATCATCAGCACATCTATTCTGCTTTGTAATCCAGAACTGTTCACCTGTAAATGTCTCTACCCTGATCGCAAACCTCTTTGTGACAGTTTCCAAGAATGTTTTCATTTGTGCATGTTGGTAGGGAGAGTGAAATGCATATGCAGGAGTTCTTGCCAATGTAATCTTCCGTAGCCTTCTATGTTCGACAAACTATTTCTCCATTATCTGTGATGATCTGTAACCCATCTGTTGCTGGGAGAACAGTTTGGCCCAGCACGGAAATAAATATAAAGTATCAGTATTTGAGAATCACTGGTCAAGGTCAAAACCTAAGGCGAACTTGATGGGGGATGGTGAAATATTAGGAATAATTCAAATGTTTCAGGAGCAGATAACACATGTTTTGTTTTGAATTTGTAATTGTGCTGTTTATTATGTTTATATATTAAAATATATTCTAGAAATCTATACGACCCAACATTAAAGCTTTGTCTTAGACTGATCTTATTGTGTATGGAGTGTGGCAGTCTAAAACACATGCACCGCCCTGACTTTCCTTTTTCTTTGAGATTTTTGCTCAGTGAACCTCTTCAGGTGCTAGTCACGTTATGTGCCCTGACAAGTATGATCTTGCCCTTTGACAATTAGGGCACCATGTTTAAATTATCTGGATCAGTCTTGCCATCAGTAAATGCTCTGTAGTGTCCCAACCCATCCAATAGTTTATTTAATTCTCAACATAGAATTGTCTTTTTTTTACAGTGGATGTTCCTTCAGCTAGTGCCTTCTTGGAATGGGTCACTGAAGCAGCTATTACCGGAAGCAGATGCCTGGTTTTCAAAGCGCAGGAAAGGTATTTGCTGTCCATGTCTGAGAAAATATTGGTAACTTTTGTAGCGTGCTTTATGTTAAAATACCTGCAGCTATCAACAGAGTGCTGCTTTTGATATTCATGAAATATAATGCACTAAGACTTCTTTGGTTCTGATCTACATAATGCAGAAACGTTTTTACACTTTATAATTGTTGTCTTTTTCATTTTGGGAATGTCTTGCTATTTCCATAGCTTTTGATGTTATTCGTCTGTCAGTTGCCTGGTGATAAATTGTCCCACTGGAGGTAGATCTTTTTGGTTGACGAGGGAGGCCACCTAAACTCATTGTGTTAACAAACTTTGGAAGTGTTGTAGCCCTATTTACCATGTGTTTCTCCTTCCTTAACACTTTACTGATGTTCATAAATACTGAAGTGCACTGCCTAGAGTTGGTATTCTGGAATCACTGGTCATGGTAACATGGTGTTCCTTTAAAAGACTAGGGGACAACCACTAGCAGGTTGGCCTCCAGAAACCGCATTAGAGCTTTTAAAGAGGATCGTTTTACAGTAGGTTTCCTCTCTCCAGAGGGAAGCAAGGGAAAACTAATTCATGTGCATCTTGAAATGGATAAGGGATATAAACGATTCTGTAATCCCCAAAAAATGCTATCTTAATCTATGATAAAGTATGTCTCTGGACCTAAATAGATATTTTATCTTGCAGACTGTAAAAACAAAGCCTAACTGAAACTGCTATTCATGCTATAAGACTATAGTTTCTGTAAACTTTTAAGTGTCTGTGGCAGAATTTATAAACTGAAAGGTCGAGGGGCACAATTTACAACTTTTTCATTCATGTGTTCTCAATGTCTTGGAAAACATAATGGAGTGAACCAACTGCTCCAGAAATGTACTACTTTTCAACCATGTGTTCTCAATGTCTTGGAAAACATAATGGAGTGAAGCATCTGCACCAGAAATTCTGTGCCACTAGTGTTTTGTCTTCGAGGGTCTCTAATCCCGCACCCTCCTATGTCAAAAGAAAATATTAATGTATCCAATGATCGGATTTTCTTCTAACACCTTCCTTTGAATATAAGGCAAAATGTGATAGAAAGGTTTGAAGAGGATCAGGAAGTACATAATCACTTAAGACTATCAGCTGATTTAGTAGATTTTGTTACCACTGTTATTTCATTCCCCAGCCTAACTTGGTTGATGACTGAGGCACACATAATATTCTGTTTTTGAGGTTCTGGGGTGGCATGTTGGGTACACAGGCACACTCTTAATATACACAACACAGCAGTGAGCCACTCCTGCCGTTGCCCCTCGTCCCAGTTTATCCAGCCTTGTAATTTTACTGAAAGGACCTAACCAAGCACCTGCTGCTTTGAAGATGCGACCAGGCGGTCAGAAACACATGGTGATGCACCAGTGTTGAATCACAATATATCCTCAGTTCTTCTGCTTATATCCGTATCAGCAGGGTAGCCTAATAGGCCTCCATCTCAGACACCTTAGTTGTGTCCTACACCACCAATATTAAGTGGCGCAACCCCGCACGTTTTACCAGTGAGGTCATCAGGAGGATTGAGGATATATTGTGATTAAGGGATCAAACCTATATTGGGTGAATGAAGATCCTACATGACAGATGTACCACTTCTATCCCCCTGACAAAGTTCTCATGTGGTGACGAAACGTGTTGGCTGTTTGTTCCATATCATCAAAGAAAATTGAAAATAAAGACACTTTGGACTATATTCTACTGTGATTGGACTCCTATATAAATAGACTCCAAATCTAGCAGTGCATAACCATTTGTATGTTGGGACAGGCACACTCAAGTTTAACAACAGTTTGGAGTTTCTTTGTCATTGGGTTTAGTACAAAGTAATGGTTTCCCACATATCTTCCTACCGATGTGCATGAAAGAATCCTTATTTTCGAAGAGTAAATGAGCCCTCGTATCAAGAATCTAGGTGTCAGTTATACTTTGGTACCCTGGGCAATTAGACCAAAAGCAGCCCTAGGAATGGGGTCAATGTAGGTAAGGTCCTGGCAGAATAAAGGCTCAGAACTTTGAAACAGCAAAAAGAGGTTTACACATTTCCAGAAGATTTTGACGTGCCTATCTAAGATTGTAAGTTTCTTTATAATGTGATTGTCTGAGTTGTTGTGGGGCCAGTTTGTTAGGTGATTTTTATACTAATATTAATGGTTTGTCTAGCGTCCTGTTTTGGGCAGTGAACCACTGAGGTGGTGTTGTGTCTATTAAGGCTAAGGTGGGAATGTGCCATGGTCAGATGAAAAAAATCCATATATCAATGTTCAGAACCTGCCAAACAGTAAAAAGAAAGAAACATTATTTGCATGTGAAATAGTGGTATATTAGGTACTTTTGATAGGTCCTAGAATTAGACGAACAGCTGCAGTATGGACAGCAAATCCGCTCAGGTGTTGGCAGCATACATTTATGGCTGGACACATATAAAGGGTGATATCAAGAGCATTAGTCTACGTTTGGCAGAAGCAGTAATCAAAGCATCACTAGAGAATATACAGGGCAAATAAAGCAAACATCTAATGTCAACCGAAAAGGAGGTTCTGTAAATGCTTGATCTGATGTATTCTTATGTTTATTCTTAAAGTTTGTCTCACACAGTATTAATATCTAAAGCAAAGGGGGATCAATCCGAATGCCCCGGTTCAGCGTTGGCAAATTTTACCTAAACTTTAAACATAAAGCTCATCCACCTCATCTCCTTCACGAAAAGCTTTGGGTTGATCCATCAAGCGGGGGCAGAGAAAAAGATGAGGTCCTAAAATGCTTTTTCCCCTATGCAATTTCTGTGAGCAAGTTAGACAACATTATAGAAAAAATATTTTATTGCACCAGATTTGAGAGAAAGCTAGTTGTTTACTTTGAAAACGTGTTTGTTATGCTTTGGTGTATTACCGTCCTGCCATTTTAGAGAAATTAAGGTTCAAAATGTATAGATATCTGTTTCCGTTGCACCATGTGGCAATATACAGTGGGTTGATTGGTCAGGCCTGTTTGGGTCCCGCGGGATTGATCAATGTGGTTGGCAGACCACATGAAGAACAAGAATTGAAAATGCAATAGGTCTTGCCTTTTATTAAGTTAAAGCCATTTGCTTTGCTAATGGTATTCTATAGCAAAGAAAATGGCTTTAACTTAATTAAAGGCGAGACCTATTGCAGATTTAATGCTTGTAAAGTTAAGAAAATATGCCACTGAAAGAGATTCCCCCCCCCCCCCTGTTTTTTTGTTTTTAAAATAAAACTTCACCTGAAGCAGTGTTTTGCAGAAAGACAATTTGCAAATGTTGGCCACTTTTATTTAGTGTGCCCGGCCCGATTTTTAATCCTAATCCAACCCTGGTGTGACTGTACATTATAAAGGATAAACATAGCTCCTACTGTGTTGAAATTTGTGATCTCGGTGTTCTGTGGCCGCTACAATGACCACTTCCTTTAGCCTCGTTACTCAAAGTTGTTACTGAAATCTTCGATTCTCACTCATAGCCTTTTGATACCCTCTGGGCCAATCGGTTTCTGCAGCAAGACAAGGTTTAAATATGCAGTGTAAGCAGCCCATTTGTGGCATTATAGTATTATTTACACACGTTGTCATGTTTGCACATGTTAACTCTATCTGGGGAAAGGTTTCACCTCATTAGTAGCAGTTTAACTCCCAAATACAGCAATGAGCAACAGGAAGGCGGCCAGTTAACTTTACTAAAAGGTCTACCAGTGCGCAGCAACATGTGTGGCAGAGTTGTATTACCTTTTATCCGTATAAGCTCAAAACTATATATTTTTAAATGAAACTCTGAAAACTGTTCAAAAGATGATGTATTTGTGGCGAGTGCAGCAAATCCATAATAATGCGGAAAATACAGCAGCCGTAGATTCGAGTATTAAAGGGCTCCCGCATCTGAAGAATTTAGGAATGTGCCCCTCTCCCAAACCAGTTCACAAGTTACACACATTATCCTGACGGAGCATTTCCCTTACTGTATTGTGTAAATGCAGACAAACGCGCCTGTCCGTTTGGGAAACATCAGTTTACACTTACTCACTGTGTAGAGGAGGTAATGAGCCATGACACCGGAGGACCTAAGCTGAACAAGGGGGGCGGGGCTGGAACTTTAAAGTCTCTTTTCACAAAGGCCTCATCTAGAAATTAGGCTGAACTGCTGGAAAATACAAGGATTGGCAAAGCCAATAAACCTCACCAGTTGGCAGGTTATTGGTTTGTCAATCGGATGGGGGTGGTGAACAGGAGGTCGGGTGGGGGCTGTGAGAGCACGACGGTAAAAAAAAAAAAAGCATTTGCAATGCAATAGGTCTCGCAATTGAGAGATTCTGAGCCATTGGCATTGTAAATGACAATGCCTTTTAATATTGCAGGTTTTTTAAACACATAAATAAAAGGCATTGTCATGTACAATGCCAATAGCTCAAAATCTCTCAATTGCGAGACCTATTGCATTGCAAATGCTTGTTTCGACAGGTGATGCGGCCGGAGATGCAACTATGGAACCGAGAGCAGCGCTGGCAGAAGCCTCTTCACCCATCCCCCCCTCCCTCTCTATCCGCCGTCTCCCCTTCCCCCTCACCCCTCCCCTACTCTCTCACTCCTCCCCTTCTCTCTCGCATATTCTCTTCTTCCTCTCTGAACTTTCTCCCAAGTTGGACTCTAAGCACGGGCTCAACGTTGGGGGATTTTGGGCAAATCCCTTTAAACACCATACTGGTGCTTTAAAAAACATGTTCTGTAATGTGACATCATGTAAGGTAACTGGTGCTCATGTGACGTGCTCCAGTGTCTTCAGGTACAGTTCGCCCTTAGAAAATGCAAATAAGTTACAATTTAAAATTTTAGTGTTAAAATAGTAATTCCTCGTACCCCGTGCACGCCATATTAATGGGTGCAGGAAGGTGGTGAGATGGAGTATACATCTTCTGTGCACCATAAAGAAAGCTAGCGCTGTGGGAACGACAAGCACAGCACTGGCAGAAGCCTCTTCGCCCATCCCCCCTCCCTCTCTTTCTGCGGTCTAACCTTCCCTCTCACTCCTCCCCTACTCTCTCACTCCTCCCCTTCTCTCTCTCGCATGTTCTCTTCTCCCTCTCTGAACTTTCCCCCAAGTTGGACTCTAAGCGAGGGCTCAACATCGTGGTATTTTGGGCAAATCCCTTTAAACACTATCCTGGTGCTTTAAAAAAAACATGTTCTGTAATGTGACATCATGTAAGGTAACTGGTGCTCCTGTGAAGCGCTCCAGTGTCTTCGGGTACAGTTCGTTCTTAGAAAACTGCAAGTAAGTTACAATGTTTAATTTTAGTGTTAAAATTGTAATTCTTCGTACCTCGTACACACCTTATTAATGGGTGCAGGAAGGTGGTGAGAGGGCGTATACATCTTCTGTGCACCATAAAGAAAGCTAGTGCTGTGGGAATGACGCGCAGACGCTTCAAGGCGCCTCATTCAGAGGCCAAGTCTGCATTTTATTAAACAAAACAAGGCATGGGCCGTGTGTTCAGTTGCAGCCAAAACCTGGCGGCGGTCTCTGCATGAAAGCCCCCCCGTGCGCCCCTACAGACCGTTTTTAGAGCTCGGCCGACGTCCCACGAAGTGGGCGTGGATTAAGAGTCCTTTAGTGAGGGACTCGAAAATCTAACCTACGAATTCCAGAGAAGCTCGTGATTTTTGCTAGTCATTTATGTCAGCTGCATGGCAATTGGCCCTCGCATGGCTGTGTTTTTACAAGCCAGCACGCAATAGGCCATAGGCTGTAGAGTTGCTCCTCTTCCTGCATATGCCGTGCTGACACCCGCAGCAGAAGGCTATATTTCATCAATTACCAGCTGTCAGGGGCCGCGGTAATTGAAGCCAGATGCTCAGCGCGCATTCACCTCTTTCCAGTTACTTTTTTTTCAGCTGTGTGTGCGCGCGTGCTGGCTCCCTGCCAAATCTTGTGTGTGTAGTGGAACGGTGAGCACGATGACTGCGCTGCCACCCCCGTTGCACTTGCCCCAGGCAGCATCACATAATCATAAGCATTAAACTTCGTAAACAGGTTACATGTAGTGTTCTATTTTGTATTAAACATTAACTTGTGATGCAAGTTGTTTAATGTTTAGGGGGTTCTTCTTGTTGAAAATCTGCTGCTCTTTTCTTCTTTTCGTAACTGTTGTGTTAGTGCGAAAACAAAGCTTTCAATCTCCTTGCCCCAGATGGTCCCTTCGGTTTTACGAGGTGCAGCAGGGCTTTTGTCTATGTCAATCCTGTTTGTTTTTTTCAGTTACCAATTGACCTTTTTTTTTTTATACTAAAAATTTGTAGTCTTATAACTTGTATCATTGTGTTCTTAGAGCCATATATATATATATATATATATATATATACGTAGGTCTAATAAGGAAAACATTGTGTGGGAAACACATACACAATCATTTCACGGCGCAGCTCTCCCTGTCAGCGCCTTTTTTTGAGTTTCCGTTTTCCCCATCGCGTGCTTTACCCAACTATCACAGCCTGACAATTGTAGGGTAGTGATCCCTTGATACTTAATACAAATTGGATATGAACTCCACACCTACAGCCTGGAATAAGTGCGGCTTACGTGGATGCCTAGAGACTAATCATTGAATGTTCAAGTATGATTACCTTTCTTAAGAATAAGGACATACGGGAGGAGCCAAGCTCGCAAGCGAAATGGTCGCCTTGTAGCTCGGCTCCGTCAGCCCTCTGGCCTGACTCACATATCCTGCTACATATCCTGCCCAGAGACGATACATTTTCGAAGAAAGAGAAACGCAACACTTCGCTCCCACTCACCGTCTGACCTGGAGGCTCCGACTTGCGGTGGATCCGGAGTTGTGCCCTCTCGCGGAAACCGGGGCCTTTGTGAAGCTGAGACCGGGGCTTCGCCTATTGGATCCGGCCTGGCGTTGTGGTGACTGTTGGCCCCGGCCGAGAGACTGCACCACGAGAGAGAGCCACTGTGAGAAATCCCCGGTGATCCTGAACCGGGCCTGCCTTGACGGCCGTGAGGCTGGTGCGGGGCGCGGTGCTCCATGGACTAACCGTGTAAAGGGGTTTCCCCGCCGCCGCTCCGTCCATCGACCCTGGACCATCGCGCTCGAGCTATACTTTTGAGGAGCGCCGGCTCGAACATAGGCGACCTTCTGCTTGGTGGGGCTCTCTTTTCTGCACCGCGGTGGTCATTGCCGGGACCCCCCCAAACATCTGTAAAGGCCTACGTCTGTGGACTGCTCCGGGGGTGGCAGAGAGTGAAGAAGGGGTTGAATTTACAAAATGGCTGCCGCAGTTTGGAGCTGTGGATTTCCTCCTGATGGCGATCTCCGGTTGCTAGATTGCGCGGAAATATGGCCATGTGGACGTGAGCCTACGATCGGCGACGTTCTTGCTGCCTTGAGATCTTTACACGCGACCTTGGCCCCCGGTGCTCCTGAGGACTTGTCCCGATCCTCCGCCATCTTGGGTGAACGCTCCTTCAAGGTCCCCTCTTGCCTCGGTGATACCATTGCCTCACCCCCCTCGATGGCTCCGAAATATGGTGCTGCTATCCACCAACGGATTTGTACATCGGCGGCTTCAGAACCTCCTGTTCGATGTTCGGAAACTGGAGACTTAGACACTGTGCGAGGGCCCGATCATCCCCGGGTGCCTGAGAAAGATGGCGGACTGCTGCTTGTTTTTACCTTGATGAGGTCTTGTTTCTACTTTGCCAGTATACTCCCGCCTTTTCGGACGACGAGACTGCACTCCTGTTTTTTATTGCCCCTGTTGCTGTTGCTGATATATTTGGATTGCTTACTTGAATTTTTATTCACTTGCTTTTTCATTGACCTTTCTGACCAGCATCTGTATCGTATTCTTTTTCATTTGTGTGCTTGCCTCGCATCGTATTGCACGCTTCAGACTGTTATTTGGTGGGTGGTAAATGCAGTGAAGAAGGGATTGGGGTGAGATGCATGGCCCCCGAAAGATTATTGGTATAGGAATTCATGGCGGAGTTGCCCATATTCATAGTGCTATGAGAAACCTCTCTGAAAGTTTTATTGTGCTCGAGTCTATATCGTTCTGGTACACATGTACTGTAGTGTATGGTTGGGTGGAGGGCTGTAGCCGACCGTATTTATTTCTGATCTCATGCTCCTCCCTCCTATTTACTATTTTGTTTCCGTATCTTTTTTTGTCTTCTGTTTCTTTTCTCTCTTTTCTCCACTATATTTCGGGTTCTGGTTTAGGGCGACAGGCGCGCTGTTTGGAGGATAGGCCGTGGCCTTCTGCAGGGGTGCTGGGTGGGATGGGTGGGTTGGGTCTTTTTTGTTGTTTTATTTTCTTCAGTTCTATGGCCCTTTTGTATATCTTTATGGGGGTGCCGCGTCTATCCTTTGCCTCCCGTGGTATGATTGGGTGGGATATGTGACGTCGCTGTTCCTCTTCTTAAAGTTCTGCTGCTTCCGATCCGACTCCCATGCCCTCATCGTTGCACTTCCCCTGTTCCTATGTGTGTTCCTTGCTATGGGGAGCTTGTTCCGACGCGGCATTCCTCTTCTTTTAATCTGTGTTTTCTTTCCTTCTTTTCCTTCCTTTTCCCTCTTCCTCCCCTCTTCTTCTCCCCAGGTCAGTATGGCGGGCTAGTTTTAATGATATTACTATTCCGGCCCCCCTGTTCTATATCCAAGTGCTATTGGGTGGTGGGTACGCCAAGTTATTATTGATTGCATATTGATTTGTGCTTCCTACGTCTGTCCTTCTACCGATGTGTATAGTACTGCCATTTCTACATTGCTGCCCTTTATCCTTTGGCTGTTAATGATTTGTGCGGGGTATCCGGATATTGTTTTGTTCTCGCTGAGCCTGCCATACGCCCTATCGTTATATTATAAAATTAACCTATATTACTCCTGATTGCTGGCCGTATAGATCCTCATACTTCCCCCTCTCTTTTAGCGACTATATTGAATGTACAATTTTACTCTGATTCTGTGACTACTATTTTGGAATTTTTGACTGCTTTAACATGTTGTGGCCGGCCAGATCGGTTGTAGGCCCAGCCTTGTATATCCTTTCTGTACAAATAAAGGTTTAAAAAAAAAAAAAAGAATAAGGACATACAAATAAATGTGACCTCCATCCATGGATTATCTGACTTTACTACGTCTAGTATTGAGTGCAAACAGACTGGACCTATTTGGTGCATTGCAACGTCATATCACTGATGCCTGAATACCTCGCTTCTGTTTTTTAATTATAACTCTGCAAGTTTGGCTGTTAACAACGAGAATGCTGTTTAGACAACATGCACAATAAGAGAGAGTGCAGAGTGAGTCCAAACTGCAGAGTGAGTGTAAGTGCACAGTAAGTGCAAAATGAATGTCAGTGCAGAGTGCGTGTAGAGTGAGCGCAGGTGCAGAGTAAGTGCAAATTGAGTGCAGGTGTAGAGTGAGTGCAGAGTGAGTGCAAGTGCAGAATGACTGCAGAGTGAGTGTGACAGAAGTGACTGCAGCGTGAGTGTGACTGCAGAGTGACTGCAGAGTGGAGAGTGTGTGCAGAGTGAGTGCAGGTGCAGAGTGAGTGCAGGTACAGAGTGAGTGCGAGTGCAGAATTACTGCAGAGTGAGTGTGACTGCAGCATGCGTGACTGCAGAGTGCCTGCAGAGTAACTGCAGAGTGAGTGTGACTGCAGAGTAACAGTGACTGCAGGGTGACTATGACTGCAGTGTGTGAGTGTGCCAGGTAAACAGTGTGTGAGTGTGCAGGGTGAACAGTGTGTAAGTGTGCAGGGTGCACAGTGTGTGAGTGTGCAGAATGAACAGTGTGTGACTATGCAGGGTCAACAGTGTGAGTGTGCAGGGAGAGCAGTGTATGAGTGTGTAGGGGCACTGTGTGAGTGTGCAGGAGACGAACACTCAAACTAAGTCGACCACACACATACATAAGACCACACACAAAACACCACACCACATACACCCCACACACACACACCACACACACACCAGCCTCTCACCACCACACACTCACCACCACACACTCACCACCACACACTCACCACCACACACTCACCACCACACACTCACCACTACACACTCACCCCCAAAGACTCACCACCACACACTCACAACTACACACACAACCACACCCACAACCACACACCACCAGCTGTCAGTGCACCCTTTCACCAAGCGCAAACACCACCAGCCATCAATGTACGCTTTCATCAAGCACAAACACCCCCAGGCGTTAGTACAGGCTTTCACCACGCACACAACACCAAATGTCAGTGCATGCTTTCATCAAACACACACACACACACACACACCACCAGCCGTCACTGCTCACTTTCACCAGTCACACACAACACCAGTCGTCAGTGCATGCTTTTACTAGGTGCACACACTAGCAGCCAACAGTGCACAATTTCTACAGGCACACACACCACCACCCATCGGTGCACTCAATTGTTAACGCATCCACAATTAACTATTGTAGCAATTGCAATATGGTGCCCTTTACTTTTAAATATATTCATCTAAAGCACAGCATACCACCATTCCTAATATTCCAATCCAACACACATATTTCCACTACACACCACATGCATACACTCAAAAACCCACAGCTAAAAGACATTGCCATTTACAATTCCATTAGCTCTAACTCAAAAAAATCCGAGACCTATTGCATTTCCAATGCTTGTTCTACTTCGAGACATTTTCTGTACATTTGAATAGATTTGGTTTGGGCCAAATCGCGACCGGAGCTTTTTGTAAACTTCACATGCAAAACATCAACTAAAAAAAAGGAACTTAACACATTGAAATAAGAAAAACGGTTGCCTCAAGTGATGCAATAATTGTCGATTTTTGTGCACTTACTGAACTGAACCCAGCTCATCAGTCAGACAAGCTCTCGGCTCTGGCAAAGGCAGCTGCGTGTTTATAATTGCATCGCGCTCTCACTTTAAGTAAAAGAGCGATGCAATGATAAAAAAAGTTAGTAGCGGCTAATTAGGAGACACTGTCTCCCGCCGCCAGTAAGAGATCCAATCCCGCTGGGCGTGGATAAAAGGAGACCGGGTAGCAACAATTAGGGATTGGCATGCCTTCAGTGCAATCATTGCACTGCCTTTGGCATAATTTGTGACACAAACACCGCGCACAAATCAACACTTAAGGCGGAGCTTGGCGGAGACTTCTGGAATCGAATCGATTCCAAACAGCCTCATATGACGAGAGCAGCACATGCGATGCTTACGTCGGGCCGAGACCTAAAAATGTAGTGGTCATCATTACTGGACTTGGTCTTAACGAAAAGTCAAAAAGCATATAGAAGGGTGCAAAGGAAGCGATACCCTGACTCCCTAGCCCTTGTTTGGGGGTCCAAGAGGAACCCTCCAAGGGCCCAAATAAAAAAAGCATTGAAAGGCTTGTCACAGTCCCATGGGAGTCAGTAGGGCTCCCCTTCTAGTCCCATTGGACTCCCATTAGAGTCCCATTAGGTGGTAAGCCCCTACTGCACACAGTGTACGCTCACGCACAGACTGTGCCTAGAGCCCACTCCCTCCTGAGATCAAATCCTCATTAGGGGTGTGATCTCCTACAGCACTCTGTTTGCACTCGGTGCACCGACTGTGTAGAGCCCACTCTCTTCAGAGAGAGAAGCCCTATTTGGTGGGCAGAATCCTACTTCGCATAGTTTGCTCCCAGTGTGCAAGTCCCACTCCCTCCAGACTCCTGATGCCCATAAGGATTCACACCTAATATGCAGATTGACACAGCCTGTGCTTTTTGTGCCACTCTTCATGGGGAGCCCACTCCCTCCAAACACCCAAGCCTAATTAGGAGGGCGAGCTACTACTAAACAGAGGCTGCACTCTCTGTGCAGTTCTTCACAGGGAGCTTACTCCTTCCTCATATTCAAGCCTCCTCCGGTAGCCAAGGGACTACTGTTACGTACGTAAATAAGATTTTACTTTACTTTAAAGACCTCCAAATTCACTTGAAGAAAACAAAGGTTAAAGTAGAGATGTATGTAGATGAAAATGTCAGTTAAAAATGCCATTTTAAACTAAAGAGAACACTGAAATTCGCCAATAGTAGTTTACTGAGCTTACTAGAACTGGTGCCCCTGCCACGCACTGCCTATAACCTCTTATATTACATCACTCATGACATGTTCAATTACATTATTGATGATATCTAAAATGACATCAATAATAGTAAACCTGTACTTGCCTTGGGGACATAGTGGTACCCAATAGTCTGCACTTAATATTTTTGCATCTCGATATACTGTTGCAAAAATAGCCAACAAGCTATTAAACGTAATGCAATGCAGTTGCCATACCATTGGAATAGAGCTTCACCCTTGTTTATTTGGAGCATGTAATGCTAACATCAGAAATTTTCGGTCATTATTATACATCTTCACTCGATTCAAGTGAAAAGGAATGGGAACACATGACAAATAGAAATGTGTAGTTCGCTATTAATGAGCCTGTACCAGAATCTTTTTATGGGAATCCATGTAAGAAGTCCTCGACAAGTGCGTAAGTTACACTTACAGGATCTGGCTCTACTACTTTCTAAAATCCTTACTTCGTTGTGCCAAAAGGTTCATTGTACAATTTGGAGTTACATAACCATACTACTTTTATTTTTTTTTACAAATGTACATTTATTAACATCCAACAGTACACATTAGGGCACATATGGGCATTAGCGTTGTCATTTTAAACATAAATGTATTAAGACAGCTATGTGAAAATTCACTTTCTCAATATTGTGGTCAAACACCGTCGGATATCACAATCAGAAGATTATTCCACAGCTCAGTTCTTTCCTCAAAGCCAGAAGCTTCTTTATTCTGAATTCTTTTGTTGAACTGAGACCCAGAAAAAGGAAGATTCTGCGGATTTCCATCTGTAGATTTTGTATTGTAGTCTCCTCTTTCTTCAGTATGGTACCACTGCCATCCGGGGATAAAGGGATCCTGAAAGGATGCATGTAAGCCTTGTTTACCTTTTCTGTGTCAGTATGCCTCTGAGGGATGAGATGCACAAAAAACTGTTGCACTGCTTCTGTCACTGACAAGTCAGGGAAAATAGCAAGGAATCTGAAAAACACCAATACCTGTAAATGTTTCATATTCTCCTGTATCTCAGTTCTTCTATCAATCATGATCTTTGGTCCCGTCATCCTGCCTCAGAGTCTGCCTCATTACGTAGCTCTGCTTCCTCCCTGTTCATCTGGCTGCACTTTTGATCACATCTCTTTCACAGAGGATTCCATTTCCATCACCTTATTCTCTAGGAGGGATTCCGATTGCAGTCATTCTTTTTCCTGCCATGTCTTGCTTATATAGACATTTGTCCACCTCCTCCAACATTGCACTTTGACCCTCTAACCATATCCTGAACAACCTTATCCACATAATCAACTTATCTAACTTCTTTCTTCATACATGTGTGGTTAGGGAAAACATACAGTTTTCCATTACTTTGATTTTTCTCAGACATTGTGTATTGCTACTTTGCAGCAGTAACACTGAAGCCAGACCTTAAAACAGGTCTGCATGGTAACCACTGCGCCTCCCTGGTTTCAATTCCTCGTTCATGCCCACATTCAACCTCCATGTCCATCCGTGTTGGCTCTAAGAATGGAGTTCACTGCCTGGGGAGGAGAATCTAATCAAACACCTCAGATGAATGAAGAATGGTTGGTGGCCAAAGGCAGTTCCAGCCTGTCTCTCTATCAAAGAAACGCTTTGCATACTTCTTTCTTCACCAGGTGCCATCTTGTCACTGCCAAAACCTTTAATGATGAATCACTCTACACCCAGTTTTTCCAGTAGCCCCAAGTCAAATCAGCCACATACGTTACTGTTATATTGGTTACCATCTTTGTTTCATTCTGCCCCTTATGAAATAAAACCCAGTGAACACCCCCATCAGCTAAAGGAGAGCAATATCTTGATCCTGGAAATAAGTGGTCATCATACACGTCATCAGGCTGCTCGGGGATCAAGGTTCCAGACTCTCCCCTCTTCATCAGTGCCTCTCACCGGGTCTATGGATGCCTGGGGTGGGGGTAGAGGCGGTGAGAATTCCATTGGATGCGCGGGGCACTGCTTAACTGCTGCTGGTGCCTGCAACATCCAGTGCGTGGATGTCATTGATGGGATCAAGAGGTGACTGTGATGACACATAAGAGATTCCACATTGGCCCTTGGGATTTCTGTTGCAGAGGAAGCTTTCACTGCTTACCAGCACTCTAAGTTCTCCCAAGTATACCCAGGAGGTGAGATGTTTGTATCCGCTGCATGTAGTTGTAGTGGGAAGGATGTGAATGTCTCACCAAACGCATTTAATTGTTAGTGTTGCATTTCTTACCTTGTACACTGAAATGAGGGTGTCTACAAAACTGAAAATATAAAGTTTAAGTGTCAAGTACTCCTGTGTTTACAAATCTTATTTGTCAATATTGTATCCAACATAGTTAAAGGTCCTGTTTGGTGTTATATATTCTCCAATGTTGCAACTTTTGATGTTTTCCGTGCAGTATCAATTGAAACATAATTATGGTTTAATATGTTGTTTGTGTTTCTCTCTTGATATAGAGTCTGATCAAGGTCAAGTGTCGTTTCTGGAATCTGAGCAAGGGTGCATTTTTTTGCCTGTGTTCAAGCACCTGCGCTTGCAGTACATTATCAGTGACTTAGTGTCAGCACGGATTATTGAGCTGGATGGTGTCATTCCTAAAGGTGAGAAATTGGTCAGAAGCCAAACCTTAACACTTCCACCGATCGCCTGCCTTCCCACTCTCTCACAGCAATCCAGATTCCTCTAATATTGCACGTAGCAAATGTCTTTGTGTCCCATGTCATCTTGTTTAGAAAACAGGCACTGATAAAAGAGAGCTATGCAGCAAAAGCAGTCAGAATGACCCCGCTGGCACCTGCTTTAGGGGACAGGTATAAGTGATAGCCTGGTGAGGCAGTGAGAGGATCCAAACTAAAAACTACACCTGGCAGAGACCAACTTGTCATTTGACCAATAAAAACAGGGAAACTAGTGTTCACCAGTGCAAAATGCATGGCGGAGTGGGCAAGTACCCTCGCAGGGCCACTACGAGACCCGAGGAGGTGGGGCCCTCTGCATCACTGGAGTCCTAGTTTGCTTGGGGGTGCAGGGTAAAAGGCAGTGCTTTTAAGGGTGTTGAGTGTGTGTGTGTGCTGAGGCCCGGGAACAACTTACAAAAAAGGAGGGAAACTATGTCATCATCCAGAAGGGTTGATTCTAGGGTTATAGACAATGAAGACATGACATGGTCGTCGGAGCTGTAGAGCATACTGAGCCTGTAGATTGGAAAAAAAAGATTTGCTCTGTCCTAGGTGTCTGGGGTCTCCCATGGATAAACCCATGACGGATCAGAACGGCAGATTACAATAGCTCCTCTGCGGGAGGTGAGGGGGGGAGGGGGAGTCACTCACAAGTTGGGCAGTTTATCCATATCTGAGTAAGAAGACTTTGCTCCAGTGTGTGTACTGTACAGGTTTTCGGGAGAGTTTCCCAAGGCAGCTACTGAGCGAAGGGCAGCCATGTGGCTCTCCGAAGTCTGGCTCAGGATTAGCAGTGTGTATACAGTGATCTGCTGCTTCCTCACCTCAGTGGCGTGCAGAGCGGTGTCTGGTTCAGGTAAAGCGATTCATCTCTTGGTGCATCTCTAGCCATGTCCCTGTTGCATCAGGATCCTTGAAGAAATGTACTTGATTGTTCATTACCACCCAAGCGCACTAGAAGGAGCAAGGCATATCGGAGCCCAATCTAACACAGCTCTCTCTTGGCGTTATAAGAAGGAGGCTCTCCGCCTTTGGACTGCAAAGGTGTAGTCCTGAAATATTGACATTTTAGAGGGTCCTTCAAAAAGGGGTTCCTTTGCTCTGGCACCCTCCAGGATAAATCATGGTATCGGAAAGACTTTGTGACAATTTGGCGAGGAGAGGTTCCCGGAGATGGTCGTTGAGCCAGGACCCTGTGGGCCAGTCTACTGCAGACATGGCCGTGGACCTTCAGGAGTTACTTCAGTTGGAAGCCATGAGCCAGTGAAGCTTGTTACTACGTCTGTCTCCTCCCTGCCTTTGGCAGACCGATGATTCGTACATTATCCCAGCAAGCGCTACCCTCTGCGTCTTCAGCACGCTCTTCAAGGATCCAAACTGTATGAAGTAGCTCTGCGATTTGCGACCACTGAGCAACAGCTGTCAGGGCAAGGCCCTGCAAATCTACCTCATTGGTCTTTACTTTCTCCCGCAACTTGCATTCGTCTTCTCAGGGGATTTCCAGATCCAGGCCTACTCTATCTATTTTCAGTTCCAGGGCCATTCTGGTGTCGTTAATAGCCATTAGTATGGCAATAAGTTTACGTTGCCAGTCAGCTGGGGGTCTAGATTGCCAAGAGGGAGTCCCCACCCACCCCTCATTGAGCCCCCCACTCTCATATCCTCAAAGGGGCCTCGTCGGTGCTGGAACACAGAGAACTCACCTTTTAATGCTTCCACATGGTGAACGTTATGAACTACAAAGAGATCTGTCGGATGCCACAGTTATTCACCATAAACTGTGGACAATGTTGACCACTCTGCAATAATGCCAAAGGGTCATGAAATAATCCCTTCGAGGAAAGATAATATTTTACTTCTGAAAGGTGAAACCAGAAAAAACAAAAAAACACCAACATGACAAAAAAAAAGCTTTTTTTTAGTTAAATAGAATAATTGTCATATTGCTAACACTTTCTTTGCATGATACAAATCATTCTTTTTGTTTTTTAATGTTAAGCTGCCCACAACCAATAAAATACATACAAAAACACACACACTAAAAATGAAATAATCCTAGTGTTTACAAACAGAAAACTTGACACAGTGAAAACATACGTTTACAGTTCAGGTCATACTTATTTCTTCGTATTGTATCACAGCAACTATGCCATCAATGTTTCGACCCTATGATCATGTGTTAGTAACTAAGCATCATAACAGGTCTTCCTCAGGACTAAAATGGTATTAAACCAAGAGAGAGCCTTCAAATTATGTTGTAAGGTACATGCAACTTGTGTCCTGTCTAGTATCAACATCAATATTAGTTTCTAAACCCTAAGAACCCCAGTCCGGGTTCAGTTGGTGTGTAGGGGGTAGGCATCGCCCACTAGATTATCCCTTAAAGTTTCTTGTGGATGAAAACTTCAATCGGTTTTGTGGCTCCCCACAAGAAAAAAGAATGTTGCTACTGGCTTACTCCCGTCTCCGCCCCTATCTCCATGTCCCCGAGACATAGGAGAGCTGTTGATGAGTTTGATTGAGCCTGCCAGGCACTCCATGCCTCTCGGCCTGGGCAATGCTTGAAGAGCGGGTTCGACACCTCAGCCTGTCCTCCATCCAATATAGGGGTCTCCAATCCACTCAGAAAGCATAATTAGAGCCGCGTCGTCTCGGACGGCTCCGCTACGAATATAGGAGTAAGCCAGTGTCAGAATCCTGTGTATGAAGAGTCACAAATCTGATTGAAGTTTGTAGCCAAAAGAACATTTATGAGATGATTTAGCTGGTCTCCAATCTACTCAGAGGGCACAATCAGAGCCCAGTCATCTCGGACCTTCCCACAGCCACCTATGCTTGTGGGGGTCAGTAAAATGTGCTTTGCTGGCTTTCAGGCAAAGAGGAGGGCCTTCAACAGTAGGGGCCAGTGTGGCAGTAGGCCTACCTCTGGTATAAAGTACATGCAAGAAGCTGAGCACAGGGCTACGTCTTGAGCCTCAAGGCGCTGCGGCACAAAGCCAACGAAGTAGGCTCCCATTCTGGCACACCTAACAGGGACCCATGAAAGGGCTGCAGGCCTCTCCCAAAAGGCACTCTCTCAGCCTGAGTCCAGAGACTAGCCCAGAACTCCTCTCCCACAGACGGCATACTCTATGGCTGATTCAACTGGGCTGCCGGTCAGGATTGCCTATCTTGTATTTCATGTGCCGGAGTAGGAACGTTTCTCCTTAACTGCATGCGTGCGGCCGTTTTTCCCACGGTATGCCGCATTTTTCGAATTACCGCGTTACATGATGAGCTCAGCTCGTCATCAGCACACGGTAGGTAACGCTGATGACGAGCTGAGCTCGTCATCAGCATGGAAGGGGTTAATGGGCCAGCGCAACCATCAAGTTATGCTGTCTCTTGAATTTTCAAATCTTACTACATACATTACAAGAGTATTCGACTCATCAGAGACTTTTAGCACATTGCACAACAACAAGGACAACATAAGTGGCATTGCAAAGACAAGTTGCCAACGGACACATATGAAGAGCAGCAACTTGAGTCATCCATGGCTTCTGCAATCATACTGTCTGAGTGCATCTTTGAGAAAATCAAATTGGGGCTAGTAAGTGCAGCAGTCTGGAGCCTTACCTATTTACAACACCTATATAAAGGACCTACTAGGGGGATTTGATATACTGTCATTTTTCAAATCCCTCAGATGTGTAATTTAGCACTAATCCCTTAGGTCAAGGTGTATATATGCTCTATATAAAAACGTCTCAACAGGCCAATACTCACTGTGAAAAAATTGGTGAGTAGAGCGAGAGTGCCTCAAGGGGGTTCCTGGCTAGTAATTACCAGTCTACCCACTTCTCATCATCGGTCACTCTCTGGGTGGTGTGTGAAGAAAGAAAACCAAGAATTTGCCATGCCCATAAATAATAAAAATTGTGAGGTGCAATAATAGTGAACAGAAACCAATATGTGCACTATTAAAAAAAAAAAAATATATATATATATATATATATATACACATACATACACCTAGAACCCCCAAGAGAACCAGTGCGTTCGGTTCACAAAGATAAAAAGCTGGTAAGGTTTGCTGGCTATCCAACTTTATTCCAATGCTGCAAACTCTCCCAATTAAAAAATGGTTAACTGTATACCATACTCATTTACTTAAGTAAATAAGTATGGTATACAGTTAACCACGCACTGGTTCTCATTGGGGTTCTTGGTGCATATATATAGGTTTTTGAATAGTGCACATATTGGTTTCTGTTCACTATTATTGCACCTCACAATTTTTATTATTTATGGAAACGGGAAATTCTTGGTTTTCTTTCTTCACACACCACACAGAGAGAGAGTGACCGATGATGAGAAGTGGGTAGACTGGTAATTGCTAGCCAGGAACCCCCTCAGGTGTTGCTACCGTGAGGCACTCTCTCTCTACTCACCAATTTTTTCACAGTGAGTATTGACCTGTTGAGACATTTTTATATAGAGAATATACACCTTGACCTAAGGTATTAGTGCTAAATTACACATCCGCGGGATTTGAAAAATGATGGCATTTCGAATCCCCCTAGTTAGACCTGTCTGCCTTTGGGTAGTCCCTCCTAATTTATTATTTCTTTTATTGTCCCCTTTCTGCCCCTCATATCCCTTAATTTTTATGTCCCCTGGATATTTTTGTGGTGTTGACCTGGGGGATAGATGCTCTTTTGCCCTCATAGTTTTTTTGCCTAGGTGCCTTTCCTGACTAAAATTCATCCAGACCTACAAAATGGTGGACAACAACTGCCACTCCTGAGACTTGACCCATAGGGAAGAATAGGAGCCCTCTAGAACCTTCTGGACCTCCTAGGGTCAGCCTATATAAGGCCAGAACCAGGGCGGCCATTTTGGGGGAAGTGGTGTGATGTGAAGAGGAGAGTGGAAGGACAGGAGTATAGACGGTCGAGTGAGGAGACTGGTGCACTGTGGGGATTGACAGACCTGCTGGGTCACGGTCCCTGTTGTTGTGAGACTATCCCTCATCTACCGATCTGACCCTGTCAAAGCGTGGACCCGAAAAATCCCTGCGGCAGAGGAAACCGGTGGGAATCCTATGTGGAGTTCCTGAGGTGAGGACAGTGAGATACCGCCAGGTGAGGGCGATCGAGGTTGCCTCTTAAACTAGGGCATGGCCTGAGTGGTGGGGAAGGAAGAAGAATCCCTACTCTTGCTAATCACCGATGTCCGGTTGAACTGAACTCGTGGCTTTTCCGGAAGTGACCCGTCTAAATCCGGCACTTCGGGTGAGGAAATACCAAGAGTTTATTTACCTCCTGGGCTGAATCACCTTCTGGTGAGGCGCCGCATTTCCCTGCCGAGAGTAGCGTCTCGAGCGCTGCGTAGGCCAAGTGTGGAGCGGGGCGGTGCCATTAAGGAGGAGCGCTGTCCCGAGGCTGCGCATGCTTGGTACAGGCTTGGGCGGATCCTGAGGTGCGGAAGTGTCCTGTGCGCCGCGCAGGCCCAGAGGAGGGCTGAAGGAATTGAGTTACTGCTGGGTGGAGCGCAAACTTTACACTTGTGCTTCTAGGGACTGACTGTCTTACCCTAGGCCAGGCTACCCTATGTGACTTGGTAACACTAGGTCCAACAGTATGGTATACAGTTAACCACGCACTGGTTCTCTTTGGGGTTCTAGGTGTATATATATATATATATATATATATATATATATATATATATATATATATATATATATATATATATTGTCATATAGCTACTGTATATCTTTATAGTGTGTTAGGTTAGCATGGGCTCATTAAATGTTTAAACGCCATTTTTCCTTTTGCTGCTTCTGCACACAACACTTGATTGTTGATTTGGCTTTCAACCTAGTGGTTCGTTGTGGTTTGCATGAGAGTGATGTGTTGTTGCTCTGGTGTCGGCTGTGCTTGATAAACTGTGTCTGTGCAGAGAGTGCTGAGGCTTCAGGAACAGCACGATGCAGGGTTGTTGTGAGGTCTGATCTTCGCGCCTTCATAGACATAACATAGTGCAGCTTCTGCCAACTTTGGGCTTGAGGCGGGTTTTTGTATTGCTTTGCTTGGGGCACAAAAACACACTTGATGCTGTTCGCATGCAGAGAGAGCTGGTGTATGCTGATGTGATCCCTTCATTCTAGGACACTGAGGTATGGGCCCGCCCTAATTCAACCCAAAGAGACCTTCTTAGCTATTAATATAATATGCGAGTTAGGGAGGGTGAGAAATAAGTGTTGTTAACCCTTATTAATTTACAGCATGGTAACATGCTGTCACCGTTCGCTTTCTATGGACTAGTAACTATGCTTGTAGCTTTGTTGTTGATAATATGTTTACTTGTATTATCTAAGATACTGCGCCTGAGAAGACGGCATTAGTAAATAAACATTTCAAATGCTCACGGGTTCTTCTTTACTCCATGTTCTGGTTTGTAATGATTGTATAACGAAAGAGTGCTCATGTGTTCCACGTAACCTGAGGTTGGTGAGTTCATGTTCTGGTTTGTCTAAACATTGGGAGTTGGTTATGACCAATGAGACACTGTAGCTAGCTCGGTAAGGGGTTTGTTGGGTACTAAGGTGAGTTTTGGGTCACCCTAATTCGCTGAGGTTCCAATCCTCTGTGCACAGTTCTGTGGGAGAACAGAAACCCTGCTACATGGCGCCCAACGTTGGTGGTCTTATATCATGGCACTCGAGTAGTATATCGTTCAAACCTTAACCCCTTCACTGTCGTTTCCGGAAAACGGTGGTGTCGGTGAAACCTACCTGTTTTTTGAAATAGGTCTTTATTCAAGCTTGATTCTTTCTAAACGGTTTCCTTGAATTACTACCCAGTTGTGCTACAAAGTTCCCTTTGTTTTTCAGTAGTTCCGGTGGAATCATGGCTGTAGCCATTGCGCAGCATAGTCGCATTGCGGTGCGCAACCATTTACAAACTTACCAAGTCCCTTTGGAAGGCATGGCTGTGATTTTGGTGGTGTGTGCGGATCCGGCGTACTCTTTCGAGCTCTTTTACTCGTGGGTCACATTTCCGGAGGTGGACGCAAATTCTCAAGTGTTCCTCCACTACACACCCTCCCCTGTACCGGTTGAATATACACCGTACAGGGCACTGGAAATACCTATTGATCATTGGCAGCATCGCGTTTGGTTTGATGGCGCCCTCCCCCACTCTTTGTCCGCTGCGAAGTTAGGTCCACTGTCCATTCCAGGTACAAATTGGCCTGCTTTGGGTGGCTTCACCCCGCACCCGAATCACGGCGCTTGTCCCCTTGCGGATATTCGCAGACTACATGTTGTCTCGATTGCTGTGATTCGTGCATTAGTGCAATACATAGGTCGTCATCTCCCGGGTGGACCCCCGGGGGGTCCGGCCGTTCAAACGGAACGTGGTGGTTTACAGCTCAATCCGGTTATGGTAAATTCGGTTTTTGGTCAACGCCCTGATAATAAAGATGATTTTCCTTTTTGGCTGGCCGAGAAATTTGACCAACTGGAAGCCGTGTTTCCAAATTCTACT
Organism: Lissotriton helveticus; assembly: GCF_964261635.1. Taxonomy (NCBI): domain Eukaryota; kingdom Metazoa; phylum Chordata; class Amphibia; order Caudata; family Salamandridae; genus Lissotriton; species Lissotriton helveticus. The sequence continues at coordinate 775,267,381 of NC_136072.1, forward strand.
CCTGCTGATAAACATAGAATGTTAACGATTACTTTACCTAAGGATATCACTCCCGGACTCGTTGACTGTGAAAGTTGGGGTAAAACTTTTGCGGCTGTTTATGCGAGGTGTTTCGGCACCCCATCTATGGCTGTACTGCCTACGATCATAAAACGTGTTCAGGATGATCACGGTCCGGAGGCAGCGGTTGAATTGGGTATGCGCCTGTGTGGTTCTTTTGAGATTGTAAGTGATCTCATACTCTCCAACATCAAGGGAGATGCTGTGCACTTTCAGGTTTTTAATGCATTGGCGGCGTTACCCGATGCCGAAAAGCCCCGCCAGTTGGCGAAGATTGTGGTGGCCGCTTATAAAACTATCGGTCGCACAAGTAAGGGTTTGAAGTACTTCGCGGTTAAGGAGAAGAAACAACCACAAGTGCAATCTGCTGCGGCAGATGTACAACCAAAGTCCAAAAAACAGAATTGGCCTCAGAAACAGAAACAGGGGAAGCAACAACAGCAGACTCAGGAATCATATCCTGCGTCACAGGTCCCTGCGCCGGCTGAGAAAGTTTATGATTTCCGCGATCGCGCGATGATTAAATCACCTGATCGATTTCAGGTTTCTGATCAACGCTCTCCTCGTTCCTTTCAGGACTCATCGGCCCCGAAGACCGGTGGAGGAGGAGGCGGACGGGGACGTGGTGGCCAACAAGGACGTGGCCAGCCCCGCCAGACAGAAGGCGCTTGGAAGCAGGAGGATTCTACGCCAAAGAGACCGCAGTTTGCGAAAAAGAAAGTCGCAGCCTTAACAGTGCATCGATATGCCACAGATAGTGAGAACGCGGCTTCGGAATCTGACGTGGGCTCTGACCTTGCTGGACAGCGCGGCGGAGATAACCATAGTCAGAGAGACGCTGCGTCCACTACTGAGGGTGACAGCGACTGATGTCTACGTTGTGATAGAAACAGCAGATACGAGACTTGCTCCCCCTGAAAGACTTTATGAAATTGTCCTGTTAATTGAAGGTGACATACAGCGTACCGTAAAAGGGGTATTTTGGGAAAATCTGTCTTCTACGTATGATATTTTGCTTTCGGAGGCTGACTGGCCCCCACCTTTTGTGCTCGCGGCGCCGCGAGGGGAGGAGGTAATCCTCCCCAGTTTCGCGAACACTGTCTCGAAAGAGCATGCGCAGCATTTTGCAGAAGAGTGGGCTCGGGCTCTCGCACCGGCTCTGTACCGTAACCAATGTGGTTGGGATATATTGTCGCCTTGCCACGAAATTCCGTTGCGGTCTCAGCCGCAGCCTCAACCTCAATATCCCATTCGGCGTGAAGCCAAAGCTTCCGTCGCGGAAATCCTTGAACAATTAGAATATCAGGGAGTTATTGAAACTTGTGTGTCACCGATGAATAATCCTCTTTTTACTGTGACCAAGCCTGACGGATCATATCGTTTGGTATTGGATTACCGGCATTTGAACTCGCATTGCCGTAACTGCGCAGTACAGAATACTCACGGCTCTGCCCTTGTGGATAGTCTCGTGCGTAAGCGTTTTAAGACAACGCTTGACATATCCAACGGTTTCTATGCCCACAGATTGGACAGCTTTAGCTCCCAATGGACCAGTTTTACGTGCGCTGGGGTCCAAAAACAATTCCGGCGTCTCCCAATGGGCTATAAGAATAGTCCTGGTATATTTACCGCTCGCATTGTCTCTATTCTGGAGGCACTCGACCCAGATGCTTGTTCGTATGTGGATGACATATATCTCACAGACGACGATATTTGGGAGCATCTGTGTCATGTAAATTCTGTTATTTGTAACTTTGCAGACATGGGTTACAAATTTAACTTTGCAAAATCGCACATTGCAGAGCACACAGTGTTGTTTTTGGGCTATGAGCTCAACAATGAAGGTAGAGGTTTGGCTCCTCACTTCTTGGAGAAGTGCGCACAGTTGCGCGCTCCTTCTACACTGAAAAAATTACAGTCTTTGCTGGGTTTTTTAAATTTCGGGAGGACATACATTCCGGAATATGCCCAGCGTATCAAGCCTTTGTATGCTTTGATACAACCAAATTTTTCTAAATCATGCTGGCTGCCTGAGCATTCAGCCATTTTGCAATCCTTGCAGGCTGATTTGCTCGCTTCTAAGTTCTTACTGACTCGTAAAAACCATACCAACCTGGTGATAAGAATAATACCAGGGACGGTGGGTTTCACGTACCTCACTTTTAATGAAGGAGACACAGTACCTATTGCTTACAAGTCACACTTGTACACTGCTGCTGAGATGCGGTTTCCCACTGTGGAAAAGGTTTTAACAGCTGTACAGATGGCTATTCTTAAAGAACGGGCTCTGTCACAAGGGAAACGCATGTTGGTTGTAACACCCTGTCCTCATTTGGAGGCAGTCACGAAAGCCAGTGTACCAAATTCAAAAGCTTTGCACACTCGGTGGATTCAGTGGGCTGCGTCCTTGACGTCCACGGATGTCACGTTTATTTTTGACGCCTCGTTGCAGTCGCAGGAGTACTTGCAGTATGAGTTTGTTCACCCTGCTCCTCTAGCTATGCGACCTTTGGAGGACTTCCATTGTATCATTTACACTGATGGTTCGGCGCAGGTTGCGCATGGCTCTAAACATGCCTACGTTTCCGCATGCGCCATTGTGGTAGGTGCTATGTTGTACGATGAGTTCATATCCCGGGAAGTGCACACGTTGCCGCTTGGAGATTGCACCGCACAATTGGCAGAGCTTCGTGCTCTTTTACTAGCGTTGGAGTACGCAGATCCTAGTGTTACTACTCTAATTGTAAGTGATTCTTTCTACTGTGTCCAGTCTTACAATGAAAACTTGTTCTTTTGGATTCAGAATGACTTTCGTGATTCCAAGGGTAGCACAATAAAACATAAATTGATCTGGGTTCGAGTGGCGGAGCTTAAGGCTTCGTTGCCGCTCGTTTTTGTAATTCATACTCTTGGCCATCAGCGTGTGGGAGTCCACGCTGTCGGTAACTCGCTTGCTGATGAAGCAGCGAAATCAGCAGTGTCTACATACTTAGTTGCAGCAGTTACACGGTCCAAAAGTAAGATTGATAGTGACATCTTGGCAGCTGTTGCTGCCACTGAGAAGGGAGGTAAACATCCTTCGGGGTTCCCTTCGAAGTACACATACCAAGTCCAGAAAAGGTTCCTTTTGTGAAAATACCTGATGTTGGTGAACGTTTGATTCCCAACGCGGATCGCAGGGCAGACTTGATTACTGCGGCTCATGAAGGTGTGGCGTCTGCGCATGCGGGCGTCTCAGCCACTGTAACTCAATTACAACAACGTTTCTGGTGGCGGGGACTGTACAAACAGACGCGTGATTATGTCCTTCTTTGTGACATATGTCAGCAGATTAAACCTTCGACTGCTGCGCGTCCGCCACAGACTCAGTTGTATAGTTCTAATAAACCACTAGGTTGTGTTTATTTAGATCACTGCGGTCCTTTTTCCTCTGATACTGCGTATAAGTACATCTTAGTTGCAGTTGATTCATGCACACGCTTTGTGTGGGTCTGGCCCCATCGCAGCGCTGATTCACAGACTGTCATTAGAGATTTGCGCATCTTTGTAGGGATTTTTGCCTGTGGTACCTTCCATTCGGATCAGGGTCCGGCTTTCGCCTCTAAGGCGTACAAGGATACCATGAGTTCGATGGGGGTCCAAGTTAAGTTTTCGTCTCCCTACAGACCTGAGGGTAACAGTGTAGTGGAGCGAATGAACCGTGATTTAAAGCAATCTTTGACAGCTCGAGTTATAGGCACTGGCAGAAACTGGCTAGCCCACCTCTATGGCGTGCAGCGTGCTCTTAATAATCTCCCTAGAAGGTCTCTGGGTGGGCGGACCCCATACGAAATGCTCTTTGGCATCAAGATGTACGTCCCTGACCTTGACGGTCTAGACTGTGTGGTTCGCGCCACTTCCTTTGACGCAGATGAACATTGCAATGTTTTACAGAATCTACAAAAGACCAGAGACGGTCTTGCAAAGGAACATTTGCCCTCCACGTCGGATGTTGCGTTGCAGATCCCGGTAGTCGGCTGGCTACCCCAAGTTGGAGAACTGGTTCGTGAGAAGATCGATAACAAAAAAGAATTTGGTCCGTCCTATCGAGCTCCGGTTCCAGTCCTTGGAGTGAAGGGCACGAGAACAGTCATTTTACCACCGCTTCCTGGTCGTAAGGAAAACAGTTGACAGTGTCAAGATACACAGAGTGGCCGATTCTTCTTAGTATGACACCAGCAGTTTCCTGTCCTTCCATTGTGAGAAATTCGGTTGTGCCCACTGCTTTTAATCATGAATCAGAAGTGGCCATTGACTTACCTGCAATTTCCAGTCCTTTATTGAGTACTTTGCCAGGTGCGGATCAAAATGAAATAGACTATACATATCTCACTGATTTGTCCATGCCTGACCTGCAAGCACGTTTAGCCACGGAATCCAGATTTTCATTTGACTCTGTTTCCCTTGCCTCGAAGAAACCCTCTCGTTTTGCAGTTTATGCTACCTTATTCAAAAAACATTTTTTGATTCCCCCTTGGACATATATCTGGCTGGTGCTTTTTTCGATATATCTTTTTATGTCAATTGGTTTTGTGTTTTATTTTTTCCGGTTGGTAAATGGACACTATGTCGAGGAAAGAACATGCATTCGCCATCTCAATGGAACTTTGGCTCCCCTTTCCTCATCACATTCTGCACATAGACTGAGAAGAGACTTAACATTTGTTAACATCACTGCTTGGCCTGTCCTTGATGGGATCGTGTGGGATGCCGTTTGATTTCAAATTCATGGCCCTACGGAAGTTGTTAATGTCCCTAACGTGCTTAGAGTTAATATGGGGGATGTGGTGAAACAAAACATACGTTCTGATGATTGGGATGTTCAGGCCGTAGAGTCTTTATTTTCTGATTTGAAATACTATGCTGCCTTTGATGCTGAAGATTTATATTTAGAATCTGCTAATTATGGTGATTTATTTTGCTTTCAACATTTTGGCAATCACTTCTTACATAAAACAACATCCAGAAGGAATACTGTGAATTATACACAATGGGAGCATTGCCCAGCTCCTATACAAGGCAGTTCTAGTACTTTTTTGAAAAAGTACACTTATTTTACTGACTTCAATCAGTCTAATCCCGAGTCCTTTTATTTTAAAATGACACAGAAGCCTATGTCCAAGGTTAGACTTTCCGATACCAAACTATTGTATTCGAAGTCCTTTCTAGATCAGCTGGCTATTGGCGGTTATGAAGTATGGAAGGAAATAATTGACCTAAAATCAGTTTGGGGTTCTAAGGACTGGCAGGTACAAGGCGCTGAGGCTTTGCACCGTGCATGTCTCTTCCCTAATCAGATTTTGTTTTTGAATTCTACTATTTCACAAACGACATGCTTTGGATTGGCTACTGCTAAAAAATTAAATTTTCCTTCTATCCCCGAGTTAGAGGAATATTCAGGCTGGAGTAATCATACTCAATTTTCGATTAGAGAATTACAGACCCTGTTGCTGAATTCTTCCTTTAACATCTCCAGTATAGACCCTAAAGGTTGGCTAGTATGGCACAAGAGTGCTGATTCGTGCCAGCGCCGTTTTCTGGGTTTGTCTGACGGCTTTACTCAGGTTAAACCAGATTCACGTTTTGAAACTGGGCATTCTGTCACAACTTACTCTGTGGGTAAATTATGTCAAACTTCGCTGAAGCATTCTAAGTTATCTGCAGTTAAGTTACATCTTGCAAAACTGAATGATGATGTAGATTTAAATGATTTCATAAAAGGCCCGGCTAGTGGTAGGTCGAAAAGATGGATATATGCTGTGTACAATGAAATTTGGAAAACATCGCAGATTTAGGCTGCAACACGACTTAGGGCTATAGATCAGGCAAATCTAGAGAAAGTCCTTGCAGTGGTAGACAATAGTATTAACATGCTTTCTTCACGCATTTACACTTTAGATAACATTGTGTCTTCTGTAGTGGATATTGTGCATGATGAGGTATCTGTTTTGTACCATGGTCAGAATCAATTACGTTCTATCATGCAATTTGCATGGACCCTGCAAACGCTTAAATCTGGCAAGGTGCCATGGGGATACATGAACGTGACCTCTCTCTTTGCACCCTTTAATTTGACTGACAAACAACGCTTGCTTTCTATGCGAGATGCTTCTTTTTCTATGTTACATATTGAGAAATTGGAATCCTTGCCTTTTTCTGTGGCAGAAGCCTCAGCTGCAACGTGGCTTATCCACGGTCTGTTAACTTTACCTTTTGCTTTGTATAAATTTACTAACTGTATGAAATATGTTGCCATAGGTCGCTATGAGCCTTTGGGTAGTGGTTTTCTCCATGAAGTATGGTCCCTTCCTTTCACTTATAGATGTTTGAGGGACGGCCAAGAAGTTTATCTAAATGGGGAGGAATGTACAGAAACTCCAGATCATTCGTTAATGTGTAGACACATACAATTACACGGTTCTTGCAATCAGGACCGACCAAACTTGGCCTGTGTTTTAAAAGGCACTCCTGTACCGGCAATTACCCCGACTTTTACCTTGTTGGGGAATGGAAGTTATTTACTTTTGAATAATGAAGATTGTTGCGGGTTAATTAAAGGTGTAGCTTATGTGGTAACAGTAAGTGAACGTGTCGTTTGCTGCAGAAATGTCTTGTACCCACCCACACATGAAAATAGGGAGGTTTCCATTTGGCCAAGCATACCAACCTTGAAGGCAGAGTTCAACGGCATGACTAGACTGAGGGCTCTATTGTCCCAGAAAGAAGTGGCCTTGAGTTCGGCTCGGGAAACTTTCGTGCTTCACATAGCTAACACCCGGACCGAGGTTCAGGCCCTTTTAAATACTGATTTACCGTTGCATTTTGGCGAAATGATACATTCTATCTTTAACGCGTCCTCGACATCTGGGCTAGCGCATTTTTTTAAAGCAGTTAGCAGCGGCCTTGTGACTTCATTTGAAAAAATATTTGGAGTAATCCCTAGTTTCTTTCATTCCATTTTCTCGAGTCTGTTTGGTGGATTTCCGGTTTTACTGGCACTAGCGGCAGGCGTCCTAGTTGTTCTCTGCTTCCTTAAATATGAATGCCCCACATGTGGAAGAAGCGGCCCAGCCTCTGCTGCCGCTGTTTCGCAACCGAATGCTTGAATATTTTGGCACGCTGCCGCTTGCGATTTTAAGCACGGCATATGGATTATCGTTTCGATTTTCCTACTTCACCTGTGTCCAGCCTGTGTTTCACTGCCTGAGCTGTGATTTTGATTGGGCCATTGATTTGTGTCTCTGCGGGCCGGTTTCTCCTGGCGTCGATTTTAATCAGCTGATGAGTCCTATCACTACTCACGAGTTGGTTTGTTCTGACGAGAGCATTATGGCAATAGCAGCGGTGCATGGACTAATGGGTCCCTGGGATATATTCACGGCAGCGCAGGATTTCTTGGAACTGAGCTTTCTGGAGAACCCACCGAGTTGTCCTCTGATGGTAATAGAGGCTCCGATACTTGGGGAACACGTATGTTCTTTTCCACTTTTGAATTGGATGGCTGAACTGTTTTCTGATGAAGACGGTGATTTCATGCTGGAGGCTGTTGCTGCATATTTTGCTTATACGGTCTTGTCCTAAATACTTTTCCATGATTTCTTTCCGGACATTTGACTTTCAGCTTGCATATTTTGCGATTTTTCGTACATTGATCATTTTCCCAGACCTATTGACTTGAGCAAAATATATATTTTTTTTTTACAGTTCATTCATGGCTTACAGTTCTTGAACTCTGCTTTCATGAAGTTGCCCTTATCTTATCTTATCTTATCCGTCCTCGGATCATGGGGGGGTGTCATATAGCTACTGTATATCTTTATAGTGTGTTAGGTTAGCATGGGCTCATTAAATGTTTAAACGCCATTTTTCCTTTTGCTGCTTCTGCACACGACACTTGATTGTTGATTTGGCTTTCAACCTAGTGGTTCGTTGTGGTTTGCATGAGAGTGATGTGTTGTTGCTCTGGTGTCGGCTTTGCTTGATAAACTGTGTCTGTGCAGAGAGTGCTGAGGCTTCAGGAACGGCACGATGCAGGGTTGTTGTGAGGTCTGATCTTCGCGCCTTCATAGACATAACATAAGTGCAGCTTCTGCCAACTTTGGGCTTGAGGCGGGTTTTTGTATTGCTTTGCTTGGGGCACAAAAACACACTTGATGCTGTTCGCATGCAGAGAGAGCTGGTGTATGCTGATGTGATCCCTTCATTCTAGGACACTGAGGTATGGGCCCGCCCTAATTCAACCCAAAGAGACCTTCTTAGCTATTAATATAATATGCGAGTTAGGGAGGGTGAGAAATAAGTGTTGTTAACCCTTATTAATTTACAGCATGGTAACATGCTGTCACCGTCCGCTTTCTATGGACTAGTAACTATGCTTGTAGCTTTGTTGTTGATAATATGTTTACTTGTATTATCTAAGATACTGCGCCTGAGAAGACGGCATTAGTAAATAAACATTTCAAATGCTCACGTGTTCTTCTTTACTCCATGCTCTGGTTTGTAATGATTGTATAACGAAAGAGTGCTCATGTGTTCCACGTAACCTGAGGTTGGTGAGTTCATGTTCTGGTTTGTCTAAACATTGGGAGTTGGTTATGACCAATGAGACACTGTAGCTAGCTCGGTAAGGGGTTTGTTGGGTACTAAGGTGAGTTTTGGGTCACCCTAATTCGCTGAGGTTCCAATCCTCTGTGCACAGTTCTGTGGGAGAACAGAAACCCTGCTACAATATAGGTTTTTGAATAGTGCACATATTGGTTTCTGTTCACTATTATTGCACCTCACAATTTTTATTATTTATGGAAACGGGAAATTCTTGGTTTTCTTTCTTCACACACCACACAGAGAGAGAGTGACCGATGATGAGAAGTGGGTAGACTGGTAATTGCTAGCCAGGAACCCCCTCAGGTGTTGCTACCGTGAGGCACTCTCTCTCTACTCACCAATTTTTTCACAGTGAGTATTGACCTGTTGAGACATTTTTATATAGAGAATATACACCTTGACCTAAGGTATTAGTGCTAAATTACACATCCGCGGGATTTGAAAAATGATGGCATTTCGAATCCCCCTAGTAGGTCCTTTATATAGGTGTTGTAAATAGGTAAGGCTCCATACTGTTGTTACTGAGTTGAGTGGGGGGCGGTCTTACCTTATATCCTCCTAACACTCCTATTGATTGGCTAGTAAGTGCAGCACAACTTACTCGCTTGAAGCCTAGTGAGGCAAATGCAGGATTCTCTCCTTTTCCAGCCTGATGAGCTCTAAAAAACAATAATGAACCTGCTTTGAAGGAGGGAGAGCATGAAGACTGACAAAGGAGAAATACACTTTACGATGATTCTGTTTTTCTTAGTTTTTTCATTCCTTCACTATACTTACTAAATCATCCATTCATTACAAACTTGCAAGTCAGGAAAACACATGTAGAACCTGGAGTTGATGGCTGATGTGGAATAGGTAGGAGTTGAAACACTCTAAGGGATGCTTGTGCCTAGAGGGCTCCAAAATTCTTTAAAACTGTATTATTTCATTTCGCAGCCTTTGCCAGTCTGATCTACCTATGCAAGTATTTTCCAATCAATTGCCTAGCTGAAAAATCACGATAATGGTAGGTTTCCTGTTTCCTCTGTTACTTACTTTGTTAATGTAGTGTTGTAAACTCTTCAGTTTCAACAAATAGAAGTTGTGATTTTGAAATGTCTGTTCTATTTATAACAAGGTAGGACATTCAACTGTATTTCACTTTCTTGTAGAATGGCTTTCTTCTGTTTACAAACGTCAGTGGTTCATCATGCTCAGGGCAGAGCAGGACAATGACACTGGGTGAGTATATATTTTGTGTTTCTCGCCATCATCTGTGTTCTTTTTCTAAAGGATGAAACTGTTAATCAGCCATCTGCTATGCCGTATGAGCTTCGTCTTCTGTATTTTAATAGTGCAAAGTATTTTGATTGTTCTGTGGACTAGGGCGGCCAGTTTCTTCATCAAATAAGCTGTCACATTTCATACAGACGTAACCTAACTACAAAATGAAATTTGATTTGCTTTTTGAGTGTGGATATTATTCAAACATTCATTACTTTTAAAAAATGTCCCTAGAATTAAAGGAAGTACCCAAGAGCGGTATAGATTTTTCCGTAGATTTTGTATGTGATCAAGGTGAAAAAAAAATTCTAACCATTTGATCTGTTTATCTGTTATAGAGAACAATGTTGTAGACAAAAAAGACCTGCTTTGCTGCAGGGGAGATTTAATAAAAGTAACAGCAATTTAAATAAAATAATAATTTAATGGAGAAGCAACTTGACAGGAAAGCCTCATAATTGTTAGGAGCAGGAGAGCAAACTTTTGTAACACTTGTGAACAGTAGGAAGATGCACATACTGTGGAAGTAATTAAAATTACACTTTTGGGATCTATTAGTACAATTTCTTGTGCATCTGATTAGACAGTGTTTCATATGTTCGGCAACAAATATTGGCACTATTTCAACAACAAAAAGTTGCCAAGTAAAAAGTTTGAGAGAGCACATATTCAGTGTTGCAAATACAGTCCCTTTCTCTCTCACTAGCACCTTGCATAATGCACAAACATATGGACAACCTGCAGCAAAATGATCCTCATTGTGCTGGTGGGCAAGACGTCTATGATTACTGAAGCTGTTCTACCATCCCTCATGTTCTTCTATACTACTGACCTGTAAAGAACAGCCAGGATCTGCAGAATTAGATTTTATTTTTTTATTGAGAGTTCAGATCATGATACAAAATAGACACTTGTGCATATAAACAAGATAAAGTGCAATGGGCATACGTGCTCAATATAGATTACATTTAACAACACATCAAGAATACTTAAGTACATCCTTCTATTGACAATAGACTTATCATACTTAAAAAGACACAGATTTTTATACATACGTTGTCGGATATTGCACAGTTCACCATTATACAATAAACAAATATAAAGTGACGTGCATATTTGAAATATAGACTGATATTTGAACAACTAGACACATACATCTGTATCAGACCGCTTTTTCGGACCAAATGTAATACGGTTACTAAAACAAATAATACTATTACCCAAATCTTTTTTATTAATTATTTCCTATAGGTCCCCACTGTTTCTTAAATTTCCTAAGAGATCCTATTCTTTGTGCATAACGTCTTTCTAACTCCTTAACTTTACCCAATTTTGTTTTCCATGCATAAAATGATGGTACATTTTTACTTTGCCAATTTTGTAAAATTAAAGATCTTGCTACTAGGGCAGATATATATATAAGCCTTCTTTTTGCATACTATTCAGTGTTAAATTTGGGGAATTTCCCTAAACTGCAATATAATTGTCAATAGCTATAGATTGGCCTGTGGTACATCTAAGGTATTTTTCGATTTCTCCCCATAGATTCTTAATTGTGGGGCAGTCCCAAACGGTATGTGACCTCGTACCTCCTCCTGTTTTTGCACATCGGAAACATCTGTCTTCTACCTGGGGATATATATACTATGTAGAAATGAAAGGGTTCTATAAAGTAACCATGTGAATAAAATTGAATGCTTTTAAAATTAGCTCCTATAATTGCTGTGGCGTTGAGTTTGTTAATTCTTCTCTAGGTTGTATTTGGGATCTGCATATCCTCTTTTTTACGTCATTTATCTTGCATTTCCTCATAGATAGTAATCGACGTACTATCCTTAAATACTTTTATCCAAGCACTTACTGGCCGCTTTTCAGGGTTTTCTAGAGCTTCAGTTATTCCTGAGCTTGCTGTTATAGACTCCTACATCTATATTTACTAGAAAGTGCTTTATTTTAATGTAGGACCATTTGAGCATATCCTTGGAATGGAGGAGTCCGATCTCTATCTCAGGCCATTTTTTCCAGGAGTCTAGGTTAAGGAACTCTTTTACTTGCCTCTATCCATTTTCCTCCCACTTTCTCAATACACTGGGCTGCAATAATTTAACCTCCCCCTAATAGAAAACAGACAGACTTGTTGTACCATTTATTCTTGTAATCCTATAAAAAGCTAACAGTTGAGCTCTTTGTTTAAGAATTCATTGGAGTACTTTGTACCGCACTTTCTTCGCATCCTTAACTATTCTTGTTGGGTCCTTGATTTTGTATTCTATAAAAATGTTATTCATTAAAAAAGGATTTATTTCCAAAGTGTCAGATTGGGTAAAAAAACAAATCTGTTTTTGTTGTGCGCAAAGTTTGCAAAATAGTATTCTCTTATGTTTGGGCGGGACAATCCTCCCTCTTCCTTCTGAAAATGTTAAGTGTCTAGTGCTAGTCTTGGCGTCTTATTAGCCCACAGAAAGGATGAAAACAGACTGTCTATCTCCTTAAAAAAGGACATTTGTAGTGCACAAGGAGCTGCTGCAAATAAAAAGTTAAACAGTGGTAAAATAGACATTCAAATAAGTGCCACTCGTCCTAAAATTGATAATGGTAATTTATTCCACTGTGCTAAAAGATGCGTAACCTTTATCAGGGGAATATAATTCAGCTGGAACAACTCCTCTATTTTCTCTGTCACAAGTATCCCTAGATATCTCTTCGGGCGTGAGTTGTACTTTGGCCTGAAATTGAGGAGTAAAGTATCGACGGAGCAGTTACACAAAATAATTTCTGTCTTGCCTTATTTATTTTGTATCCACCTATTGCTTGAAATTCCGAAAAGATCCATAGGATCTCCTCTTGGGGATGATCCCTGGGGTTTAAAAAACAAAACAATATCGTCAGCATAAAGTTTTATATTTGTCATGCCTTGCAGAGGTGTGGTATGTAGCATTTTTTGTCTAATAGCTACTGCCAGAGGTTCAATAAAGAGGGCGAATAGGAGAGAGGGGGCAGCCTTGTCTCGTACCCTGATTTATTCGACAAGAGCCTATATTTATCGAATTGATTACAATTTGCACCTGAGAGCCTTCATAGAGTTTTCTTATCAATTGTATAAAACCTTCTGGGAAACGGAACTTTACAAGAATAATAAAAAGACAGTCAGAGGATACTAAATCGTAGGCTTTCTCGGCATCTAAAAACCACACCTGAACTTCAATACAGTTCTTATGAAAACAACCCAGTTCTTCTATTAAAAATGTCATATTTGTCGGAAGCTGTCTTCCTGCCACAAATCCACATTGATCTGCATAAATAAGAGGGCCTACAATCTTATTAAGCCTATTTGTGAAAAGTTTTGTAAAAACCTTAGCCAACGTTAAGAAGGCTAATAGGTCTATAAGAGTTGACGCTTTCTCTATCTTTCTCTTTCTTCAAATCACTGACTACTACCGCTGTGTGGAAAGAGGCAGAGGTTCTCCCCCTTTCAATAGATGATTAGCTAGTGTTAGGATTTGTATATTAGGAGTTGGGGCTAATCATTTTATATAATTCTGCTGGTAGACCGTCCTCCCCGGTTGCTTTACAGTGGGTTAACAAACCAATCACTATTTCAACTTCCTCAATGGAAAATTCCTTGCGTAATGATTTTCTAATATCATCATACACTGAAGGGATCGGGAGTTTATTAAGGAAACCTATAATAAGTTCTGACTACGCTGGTCGATCTGACTGATAAATTCCCCTGTAGTGTGTCAGAAAGGCATCTCCAATATCTGTGTTTTAGATATCTCATCCTGAATACTTTTAATTCTATTTGTTTTACCTGCTTCTCCTTTACCTGCCATGCAAGTAGCTTATCAGTGTACTCACTCTCCTCAAATGCCTTTTGAAGATATGTCCTACTTACTAGATCCCCAAGTTGATAATGGTAATCCTGCATAGAGCGCCTCAATTTTTAATCTTTCTTCCTTTTTAGCCTTTTGTTGCGGGATTTCTTTTGATGTAATTATCCCCATAAAGTAGCCTTAAATGCATCCCATACTATATTTATTGGTGCTGAGACTGTGTTGTTAAAAAAGAAAATATTAATCTCATTTGCTATTTCTAATTAAAGCATGGTCTGAGAATGCATTCGGGATATGGTTGTATGTATTAACCCTGAGGACATTTGAGGTAAAAAAGAAATCTATCCTGGAAGCCGTATCATAATTTGCCGAAAAGCATGAAAAGTCCTGTTTTCCTGGGTTTTGAGAGCGCCATTGATCTATCAAATCTAAAGACTTTTTACAGCTAGCCAGGGCCATAGCTACCTGTGGCTTGTTTTACTTTCGAGCCTTCTTAGAGGAATCAACGGAAGGGTTCTGAATAGGGCCGGGACTACAAGAGATTGCCTATTCAGCTGTAGGAGGGGTTGAGGATTATTAAAAACTGGGGCATAAATTGTGGCCAAGGGGAGACTTGACTGATCTAGGGTGCCATGTACAAGCGCCCACCTGCCGCCCGAGTCTCACGGAGTGTTTTTTACTCGGAAGTGTACATGCTTCCCTATAAAAATCCCTAACTCACTTCTGCTCACATCCTGCATTCGCTGAGCATTGGAAGCCAGCCCATTTCTGGAAGATTTTACTCGCATCAGTTGCGCTACGGAAATGGGTTTCCTGTAAAAAAATGACATCCGGATTGTGTCTTCTAAACCTTCAATTGCCTGAGCTTTACGTTTAAGCGGATGATCTGCATTATGGTACTGCATCTTTGAGCATAGCTGCATGATTGCTGAAGGATTTGTTTGGTCCCTTAAATCTCTTTCGAGAATACATGAGCATCATCTAAGATCCAGAGATGCATCAATCAGCCTATTACAGAAAAAGGTAAAGTTAATTTTCATTAGGATGTTAAAAATGTGCTGCCTTCAGTTTTGCCATCTAATTACATCTTGCTTTACTTTCAAGAGCTGGCCTGACCATCCTCCAGGCCTGTTGCACTCTGATTATGAGTTCCTTTTTGCCTTCCCCTTTGTAGCTTCTAATGAGGTTTTGGCCTGTCACTTTTGCATAAACCATCCCAATTTCAAAGGGATCACATGAGTGACATAACCAAAGCTTCAAGGTACTGTTGAGATTGATAAATACAATAGCAGTGTACACCCTGATATGTGTGCACATAGCAGCAGCAGTACCAATAAATGTAGTATCGATGTACGCTGCAATCTACACATGACCAATGATGTCAATACCAGTAAATGTAATGCCAATGTACCCTGTAACCTATGCTCGCACAGTGGTGTCAATACCAGTGAATCTAATGTCAATGTACACTGTTACTTATGCCCACATAATAACGTCAATCTCCGTGAATGCAATGTTGGTGTAACATGAGAATATTGGAAAATATGACATCAATAACCACAATGTTACGTGGGCTCACAATCACAAACTCTTATCATTGCTGTCAAACTTTTCCGAGATGACCTCTACGTCAACCTCGAGTCAGAGATACATGGTCAGAAAAGCTCTGCGACCCAAACCTAAGCCTACCATTTGACAGGTCACAGGTGGGGTAACACTTAGGCTTAGACAAACGCGCACCCAGGGAAACCCCTGATCGATCCCACAGGTAAGTAGTCACACCACAAACAAACCCCAGGACATTGGCTCCAATAAAACAAGAGGCCAGCGTTCCCAAAATGCCACAAAAGTTAGATGCCACAAGCAGTTAGGAACATTCAGCCAATTGGGACACGACATGCACACCGGACGAGGTCATCACGTGCTCATCACACCTGACATCTGGACTTGAACACACTGCTCCACACAAGCTCTCCCCAAGGTGTAGAGCCATCTGATGGTTTTTCTTGTTATTTATGACTATGATGGCTTTCAAAGAATGGCAAAGTGTTTTATTGTACCCACAAAATGTATATATGTTCAGTCAAAACTTCTGTAATTTGAAACTTTCTTCAGATGCGCCTCAGTCGATACTCTCCCAGCCGCTGCATTTAATTAAACCAACTTGTTCCTGTTTTGACAAATGCCTCTTGTCTTTTCATTTATTTAAAGTAAATTCATATTCAAGCAACAGTACAATGAATAGTCCCCCTGCCCATCTCCTTGTTGTCGTGTCACAGAATTCTGGCATTCTTGAAGACTCATGGCATCAAGCTTTTCTACAGGTTACATATGCTCCCAGGCTCTGCATTTAAACCACAGTTGCGATTGCTGTTCTTCCCACAGATTCCTCACTTTATCAGTAATCCTATTTGCCAGTCTGGATTCAGAAACCTTTTTCCTCACCAATAGATCTCCAGTCTATTGAAAAGGTACCATGCAACTCCAATAGCCTCTCCACCTCCCTAAGGGGTGACATTAACTACTTCCAGATCTGCCAGCTGTGTTGGCATTAGTTCTTGTTTTTATTCTTCTTCCAAATATGAACCCAGAGTTATCCAGTATTGGGGTATCTTTCTTAGATTCACATGCCTGAATCATTCCCCGTCGCGGGAGTCATACGGAAAAAAAACAAAAGTAGTGCCAAAGGTAAATAATAGTAGTAGGCCATAAGAAAAAGGCCTGAGGCCTAAATCTTAGTAGCCTATCTACCTCATTATGGTAAAAGAACTAAAGATCAGCTCCAACCAATCCGCTATCAGCACCCTTTAGAATACTCTCAGCAGAGCCAGTTCTCCTCAGATTTTCACCGCACGTCGTGTGGAAGGGAGACTCCCTGAATGCCACTCAGTTTCTTCAGTTCAACTCTGTGATGTCTGACAGAAAAGCTTTGTTCAAGCCCTGCAGGACCTGTGAGAAGAAGAGAGTCCATATTGCTGACCTGCATAAGGACTGCATCTACTACCTTTATCCTAAACATAAGGCAATGGATTGCAAAATCTGTCATCCCTTCCTACTAAGACTCTTAGGGATAGAGAGGCAAGAGTGCTGTTGTGGCTCAAATCCTCTTCAGCTGAGGAGGATGACAGAGCCTCAACTTCTAGCAAGAGAGCTAGATCCCATGACCGCTCTTCGAGTGAAGGAAGAAAACAACATAAATCTTCCCACTCTATTTCTGACCCTTCACAGAGGTCCCTTATCATCTCCTCTGGGTCAACACTGTCTCCTCCATCTTCTGCTCTCAAGGAGTCGAAAAAGGCGTCTACAAAAACTGAGTAAAAGCCTTTCAAAATCTGTTAATTTGGCTATTTCATCAATGATTTCTGTCATTTCTTTTTCTCCTTCGTCGATGGCTACAGTCTGGAGACGTCTATAATTTCCCCTTTACTGTCTACGAGAATTACTATCCTTTCCAAGAAGACCGTTGTTGAAGAATCATCCAAGACCTCATCGACGAAGTCACCTTTACGACGGTACCGTCGACGGAGTCTCCGCCGTCGACGAAGGTATTATCATCATCGACGAAGCCTAAGTCGTCTACTGCCCCGTCGACGACGCCATCGTCGACGACGCCATTGTCGACGACGCCTTTGACGACCGTCCGTCGGCGACGGCGCCTGCACTTCCGTCGACGAAGAGCCCACTGACGAAAATCCCGTCGACGACTGTTCCGTCGATGATGCTCCCGTCGACGACATCGACTTCGGCCCCGTTGACGGAGAGCCCATCGACGAAGACTTGCGTCGATGGTGAGCTTACCTGTTCAATCTACTGCGCCAGCTCTGACAGTCAGTCCTACTCAGTCAACCCCTGTTTCATCTGGGGTTTTCCAGCTCAAGACCTTTCAGAGACCGGATTATAGCAAGATTTTCCCGCTTACTCCTTCACATCTCCTAGAAACATATGTGCAGGATGATAATGATTATGAGGACGAAGAGGATGAGAGACCATTTGGAAAACTCACCATCGTTCTGAGCTCCATTTCAAGTGTCTAGATGGTGATGATGATGATGATGATGATGATGATGAGGAAGATTACCAGGAACAATATTAGCAAGAGAAACTTATGGTTCCACACTATAGAGTTTATCGTAGAGAGTCTTGTCAGAGTGAGATGAGCCACCTACCTCCTACCCTCATACAGGATCTGCAAGCCATGCTGGCGAATTACCGGCAGAGGTTTCCCCCACAGCAGGCTGTTCCAGAAAATACACCTCTACCTGTGGTGGTTCCTGATCCTTTACCTCAACCTGAGATTCCTGCTACAGCGCTTCAGCCTCCAGGCCCTCCTCAGGGACAAGACACTACTTCCTCTGAAGATGAGGTTGAAGAGGGCGAACTTCAAGATGCTCATTCTACGGATCCTTGGGACGAATACATAATACCAGTGCCTTCTCCGCCGCTTCCTCTTCCATCTGATTCACCGCCAGAGGATATCGGGGGATCTCACAATTTAATGCAGCGAGCGGTAGCCAGATTCCAATTGCCTGTCACGGTTGAGACGGAATGCTTCCTACATGACTTTAAGGAAGAGTCCAGGAAGATCACAAGAGCTGTTCCTATCATTGACTACATCTGGAACAAAGGGGTTAAAATAATGAAGACGCCTGCATCTATTCCAGCAGTGGTCCCCCATATAGAAAAGAAATATCATGCTCCTGCTAACAGCCCATCTTGTCTGATTGGCTATCCTCGACCAGATTCGGTAATTTCTCAAGCTTCCCAACAGAGATCTAAAAACCCGGCAACAACCATTACTACACCGCCTGACAAGAAAGGGCGTCATCTTGACCTTGTAGGCAAAAAGTTCTCTACCATGACAGCAGCTTCCATTTGAGCGGCTAATTCCCTAGCAATAATAGGACGTTGTGACCGCCAAATGTGGTCAGATATGGCCGGTCTTATTGAACTTATTCCTGAAGACCGGAGACAGTAAACAAGAAATATCTTGAGGGAGAACGTGCTGCATCTGAAACCATAGATTGCGCACTAGACATTGTTAATACTAATTTTCGCCAACTTGCAGGTGCAGCAGTACTCGGACGTCAGGGTTGGCTTAAAGCCACCACTTGCAGGCCTGAAGTCCAAACAAAGATTTTAGATATGGCCTATGACGGCGAATCATTGTTTGGAAAACACATTGATGAAGCACTCTTAGCGATAAAAACTGACACGGATACTGCTAGATCGTTAGGCCCCCTTCAGTATAAGCGAGGATCTTTCAGAGGCTCAAAAGGACGTTGTTTTTCCTCAAGAGGAGGATACCAAAACCAACAAAACAGGCAGTACCGTGATCGCCGTAGGGCGCCAACCACACCAACTCCCATTCCCGTGGGCGTGAAAATTTCAGCATTTGTGGACAAGTGGCAAGAAATTACTTCAGATCAATGGGTTCTAGACCTAGTAACCAACGGACATACCCTAGAATTTATCAAAAAGCCACCTACCACTCCGCCCAAGGGACTCCCCCCCTCGTCTTCACTTATTATTCAAAGAAGCCTTAATGATGCTCCTCAAGAATACAATAGAGAACGTTCCATCACATCAGAACCTAACCGGTTTCTATTCTCATTTTTTCCTGATCAAAAATAAATCGAGGGAATGGCGACCGATTCTAGACCTTCGCAAACTAAACAAGTTCCTCAAAAAACAAAGTTTTCGGATGGTCACGCTTTCAGAGATTCTAGGTTGTCTAAACGAGGGAGACTTTATGGCTTCTCTGGATATGGAGGACACTTACTTCCGCATTCCAATCAACCCCAAACATCGCAAATATCTCCGCTTCACTGTGGCTGGCGCCCACCATCAGTTCAAAGTTCTCCCGTTTGGACTAAAATCGGCTCCAAGGATCTTCACAAAGTGCTTGGCACCTGTGGCGGCAGCTTTAAGATCTCGGGGAATCCAAGTATTCCCGTATTTAGACAATTGGCTGATCAAAGGTCCTTCGGAATACGCAGTCAAGGTTGCCACAGCTGCGTCTCTTTGTCTCTTCAATTATCTGGGGCTGACAGTCAGCGAAAGCAAATCACAGTTATGCCCGATGCAAGTCCTTCTGTTTCTGAGAGTGCTACTGGACACAATCCAGTGCAAAGCATTCTTATCTCACGAACGGCAAGTACGACCTCAAAAGTTGGCAACTCTAATTTCAAGTAAAAAGTCAGTTTCTGTCCGGATGTTTGCTTCGCTCCCGGGGATGTGCTCTTCAGCAGTAAATCACATCCCCATAGCAAATCTCAGAATGAGACCTCTTCAAGAGGAACTGCACCTTCAGTGGCAACAAGCCAGTAGGTTCATTCGACGATCCCCTCAGAGTCACACCATGCATGAGAAACATTCTCCATTGGTGGTCGCAGATGGTGAACCTAGCACAAGGTCTCACATTCATTCAGGATATTCAAGACTTTGTTTTGACGACAGATGCCTCCATGGAGGGATGGGGAGGTCATCTACAAGATTTACAAATACAAGTCTGTAGTTGCGAGTAATCTTTCTGTCCCTTCAAGCTTTCCTTCCAAGGATTGCGGGTTCATCAGTGCTGGTCCGCACCGACAACACCACCAGCATGTTTTACGTAAACCAGCAAGGGGGGACAAGATCAGCAACTTTGTCGCGAGAAGCTCAGGATTTGTGGGAATGGGTCACACTCCACATCATACCCTGAGAGCCGAACACGTCGGTGGTCTCCACAATACCCTGGCGGACACGCTGAGCAGATTACAATCGAACTGCCACGAATGGGAACTAGAGCAGCAGCTAGTGAACAGTGTTCCAAACTTGGGGCAAACACACGCTGGATTTATTCTCAACGAGAGAGAACAAGAAATGCCAATATTACGCCAGCAGGTTCCCTCAACAGGGCTCAAGGGGGAATGCCCTGTCCATGCGATGGTCAGGGATTTGTGCTTCTGCTTTTCCCCCAATACCGCTAATCCCGAGAGCAATGCGCAAGATGAAGCTGGAGGGTTGCCGTCTGATCCTGATTGCACCCAGGTGGCCACAGCAGTACTGGTTCCAAGAACTTCTGTTACTATCTCAAGAAGAACCGATTCGCCTTCTTCCAACGCCCAGGATGTTCTCAAGGGACAAAGGTCAGGTGGTTCACCCGGACCCACAGTCTAAATTTACACTCATGGCTCCTGATTTCCTAAAATTCAAGGATCTTAACATTTCACAAGACTGTCGTGAAATTTTGACACAATCTCGAGCACAGAGCACTATCAAGACTTATCGTCTAAAATGGAAGCGTTTTTGCTGTTGGTGTGAGGCGAATAATATTCACCCGGTTCAAGCTCCTGCGGAGCAAAATCTCCCTTATTTGCTCTCTCTAGCAAAGTCTGGACTTACCTTTGTATCGGTCAAGGTCCATCTAGCTGCACTCTCCAGTGTCAGAAAGGGTGTTAAGCTTCCTTCTCTCTGTTCATCTTCATTGGTCAAACAATTCATGAAAGGACTTTTCCGAGCCTTCCCTCCAATACGGCCTCCACCGCCGGAGTGGGAACTCAGCACTGTCCTAACGCAGTTAATGAAACATCCATTTGAGCCGATCCACAAAGCCGACCTCAAATTCCTCACTTGGGAAGTCTCACTGCTGTTTGCTCTAACGTCCGCGAGAGGAGTGAGTGAAATCCAAGCGTTCACTATCAAGGAACCATTTCTACATTCCACTCAGGACTAAGTAGCCCTTCAGACTAATCCTACATTCATCCCCAAAGTACTGTCACATTTTCACTTGATTGAGCAGGTGAGTTTAAGAACGTTCTTTCCGAATCCAACCACTTCAGCGGAAAGAGCTTTGCCCTCTCTTGATATTAAACGTTGTTTAAAATTCTACCTACAAAAAACAAAGGACATCAGACGATCGGACCAACTGTTCGTGGCTTCTGGCCAAGCAACACTTGGAAATGCAGTAACGAAAGCCACAATTGCCAGATGGCTGGCATCTACAATTCATTTCTGTCATGACAAGGCCAACAAACCTTTGCTGAGGAAAGCAAAGGCCCATTCTACAAGCCTCTACAGCTCTGTTTGCTGGAGTGACTCTGGAAAATATCTGTTGTGCTGCGACATGGAACAATATCCTCACGTTCACAAAGCATTACTGTCTTCAATCTGCACACCAAGATGATGCAGCGGTCCCACAGACTGTCCTACGCCATCTTTTCCTTGAGGTCAGACTCGGGTACCTTTTGCTCTTTAAATGCTATTTTGTGGCTGTCAGTATCCATGCTACAGACAATTTATGCGTTTACAGTTATGTTTTCTTGTATATTGATATACATAGTTACAAATAGATATCCATAGATATTTGTATACATCTTTAATTTCATATGTATATGACATGGTTTTAAATTCTTAAAGACTTTTTTATTTAAAACGTTCTTAACAGTTATGAATGCAGTTTGGGAGTTTATGAACACTTGTCTCCCACCATCCGCAACTGACTGTATACGTTGTATACTGCTTGCTACTCTGATTCAGGCATGTGAATCTATGAAAGATACCCCAATACTGGATAAGAAACAAGTTACTTACCTGTAACTACAGTTATCCAGTATTGGTATCTTTCATAGTTTCACATGCACCCACCCTCCTCCCCGGAGAGTCAGTTCTCTATTATTTGGGATACTTGCTTTCCACTTGTGCTAAGGAAAATCTGAGGAGAACAGGCTCTGCTGA
This sequence comes from Lissotriton helveticus, assembly GCF_964261635.1. Taxonomy (NCBI): domain Eukaryota; kingdom Metazoa; phylum Chordata; class Amphibia; order Caudata; family Salamandridae; genus Lissotriton; species Lissotriton helveticus. Next base: position 775,289,895 of record NC_136072.1, read on the forward strand.
GCTAGCTGATCTTTGTTTCCTTTACCATAATGAGATAGATAGGCTACTAAGATTTACGCCTCAGGTCTTTTTCTTTTGGCCTACTACTATTATTTACCTTTGGCACTACTTTTGTATTTTACCGTGGGACTCCTGCCTTGGCGACGGGGAATGATTCAGGCATGTGAATCTATGAAAGATACCAATACTGTATAACTGTAGTTACAGGTAAATAACTTGTTTTCTTCCTATTTGGTGTTTGCCTAATTCCTAAACATTTAATCGATCTCTAATTCATAAACATTTAATCAGTATCTAAAAAGGGCAAATGCCATTGCTTGAGTTCTCATGCCTTAAACCCTGTCTAAAATGTCAAAAAAGATGTCCCTGTCAAATAACTAAGACATCTGGATGTACTGTCTGTGCCTGACTTGGATCCTTTGGACTGTGACTTCTGTACACCATGCATCCCAAAGGCCATCAGGGAGTGAGAAGGAAATCTCTTTTTGTCTCAGTCCTACAAGGACAGCCCTCTAATGGTCCTTTGCTTTCTTCAGGAAAGTCTCTTTACACAGTGCTTTCATCCAATGAGTCCACCTGCAAACAGCATAAGAAATGCTACAGGAAGGAAAATTTCTCTTCCTCGAGGAAATGATATTGCATCTGGGGTCGTACAGGGAGTCTGTGGTGCTATTCAGAGATGCAGGTCTCTTCCTTGTTCTCCACGGTGGTGATCATGGTTCTTAAAAAGGTTAAACTGGAGTTCTCTACTCCATCTGTCTCATGTGAAGAGTTTTCAATAAACATCTCTTCCTATCTTAAAGACATCCCCTTATCCCTCTGGGCTAGTACCCTAGGGTGAGCTGAATCCTGCATGCTTGATGATTTCAATTGCTCTGACCCATACACTACCCAGCTCCATGTGACCACAGGCCGGCCTTTACCACTTTCACAGATATCAATGTTGTAAAAGGCACTGGTTTGATTGCCTTTGAAGCTGATTTAGACAATGTCACCAGTGGCGTTTAAGTGCAGCTGCTAGTCTGTAATTATTATGACAGTGGCTAGAGAGTAGGTAAAAGCTTCCTTTAAGGACAAGTCTCTAGCTGGACCCTCCTTCCAGAGGAACCCAGAGGTTTGTGAATTTGGAAGAACTTTTCAGTTTTATTCAGATGCTCTGGATATGTCCAACCTGCATTTTAGGCTTAAGGCAGCAGATAATTTGCTTTGATGCCTCTCCTGAAAGTGATATCTCCCATCCTTCCGGCCTTTCTTCTGTGGAACCATACATCTGTTTGTGTAAAGCAGCAGAGGCGTTTTGAGCTTACCTTGTCAGGTGTAGAGTTAAAATCCAATATCTTTACAAAAATTATAAAGCCATCTTTAGCAGTTGCGGATTTTCTTCTGTTATTCAATGAAGCTTTACTGGAACCTTTGATGGCTTCTAGGGCAAAACCCTTTTCAGGCCCAGTAGTTCACTGGCAGCTCTCATTACTACATAGGGCTGTGCTTTTGTATCCTAAATGTTTATCTCGGTGGGGAGTGTGGTGGTTGAATCATCCTTTAAATAAAGTGAACCCCAATGCCTTCCCTGCGACACCACTGTACTGAGTACAAGTAACTCTAGGTGAGGCAATTGGGAAGTTTAGCTTTACTCACTGGCAATACCTCTTCAAAAAGTACACCTTATGGGAAATGGCAAAAGGTGGCTGTAATCAGTTTACAATAAAATGTATTTGTTAAAGTTTTTGTCAGCATAAAGGACGTTTGTGAAGTACACATGGCTGTAATTAAATTTCAGATACGACTAAAACTGTATTCTGAATTGATAAGTGATAGTCTTGGTTCTTGAAAGCGAATTTGAAAAGAGATCTAGACTCTTCTGACGCAATAACGTATTCTGTGTCTGCGGAAGTTAACCTTGCAGGTATACCTGAATGTGTTCCACCTGCTTCTAATGGAACATTCATGCTGCACAGGCTGTAATTTGATGGTGGGGTCTCTTTGGCAAAAATGAGGACTCCTACAAGGAAAGCTTCAAAACCGTTGTTCCACAGCACTCTTGTTGTGACTAGCCTTCCACCAACCTTATTGTTAGTTTAGCTACTTTTCCAGGAGCCAACCACCTGACAGCATCAACCCTCCAAGCTGGCTCAGATTAGATTAGTTCTACAGCTCCTTTCGAGAGAAAGTTGGACCCAAGGGATCACTTATAAAACCAGTAGTAACTCCAGTACCCATCATCTTCCTCTGGTTCTGAAAAAGCTGCCTTAATTTTGAAGGTCGAAGTTGTTGCCTTGTTGTAAAAAGAGTGTAAAGAGGTGGTGCTCTTGGAGGTAAGGGGCACAGGATTTTATTCTGGTGCCCCCTTCCTTTACAGTGTGATTCCATTTTATTTACAGAGTGGTTACAGCCCTACTAATACGCTGAACTACCTTTAGGTCTCATAATTGGGGTGGGGGTGCAAAATTATGCATGTGCAACTTTTATGACGCCTAGGAGCGAACAGAATTTCTCACACAACATGAAAGATAATGTTTGTATACAAAAGGAAAATGTGATTTGTTTGCGAGTCTCAGACTTCCACGCGGCCTCAGACTAGCAGATGAAGGATCATTTAACATTTTCTTGCATCCAAGTCATTGAGGTCGCATGGCCTTCACCTAAAACCCCCCTCTATCACCTTAGATAACCAGATTCCACCAGATTGCAACTTTTGGGGCAGAGGGGGACTATTGCACCAACCAGATCCTTCTCCCAGACAAAAAGATGTGACAGGGTTGACATTTTCCTCCAAGGGGATTAATTGGCTCGTCCACCAAACAGAGGCTTCCTTCCGTACCATGGATGAGGAACTGTAGACCTGTATAGGGATCATCTGCTCCAGGAGGGTGGAAAGCTCTGACGCACCTACCATTGGTGTCTGAAGCTATCCTGTGGACTCTTTGTTCAAGGAATGGAAGCCTCCCAGAGACTGCATAGTTGAAAACTCCACCTAGATTGCTAGTCTGAGTTCTGAAAGGCCTAGGGGCGGGCCCCTGGGCATGAGATTAATTTGCCATCCCATGGTGTAACAGAGTGCTTGGGGCAGAGTTTCAGAGGACTGGGAAGGGCTCTGCTTCTTTGGTGGGGTAAAAACCTCTCACTGGGGCCCAGTCAGAGCTCCAGCAGACCTTGGGTGCAGGTTTCTGGGTTCTAAATTTACCAGCATGTGACGTCACAAAAATACTCAAAAAAGGGTTTCACAGACCCCTTGAGGGCTGCCCAGCTGCGACAGGGTGGACAGTTTGACAACAGTCCTGGTCAGAGCTATAGCAGTGCATAAAGCAAATTAATTAATAGGCTCTGGCTGAGGGAAAATACCTTATGAATTCCTCTGTCGTTGTAAATCTACACTGTGATGTATTCCATTCTAGCAAGAAAACCGTTGTTCTGTTTAAAACATTTTTTTTTTTAAGTAACCTCTCACCCGCACTGGGTGATGTGCTTCCTTTTCAGGGTTACTCCTTCACCAGGACCCTTTCAGTGCTAGGCAGGCTTACCCAGAACTCTTTGACCTTTATTGGTGTGTTGAGTGTTAATGTGGTCTCTGTACTCACTTCTAAAATTGTATCATGGTAGTTTTTATGCCTGATCATTTTTGAAGCCTAACATGCAAGGTTAAAAGGAGAAAACTTCTGCATCCCTTTGTCAGTTTCTGATTCTGTCATTTTGGGGATGGACGTTGCCCTTCCAGGTAGTATACGCCTATGAGATGCTGACAGCAATTGTTCGTAGTATTGTACTTCTTTCTGGCAGTCCTGAATATTTTCCTCTCTGCTTTGTATCCTCTCAGTGCAAGAGCTGTTAGAAGAGGTATAGTATCTCTTCTGCACTGTGGCTCCGTGGGGGTACAAATCAATATGTCATTCACATATTGCAACAGAGTACTAACGCACTGAAAATTTGACAGGTCATTCTTTATCTCTCTGTTGAACATGCTGGGGGACTCACAATACCTTTCGGGTAAACAAGAGTACAAGTACAAGTACTGAGTCCCACGTTATGAGAACACTGTCAGATAGTGGCAGTCTGGATGAAGAGGAATGCTGAAGAAGGCGTTCTTTAAATTAATATCTGAAATATACCTGGCATCCATTGGGAATTCTGGTATCCCTAAGTTGTTCAGAGGGCACAGGTCCGGAACAATATGCCAAGTATTACTCTTAGCTTTCTTGACCGGGTAAATCAGGGTGTTGCAAGGAGACACAAACCCACAATTCACTCCTTGTTCTAGCAACGCCAGTATAGTATGGGCAATGCCCTCATCTGCTTCTTTGGACAGGGGATATTGCTTCACTTTAGGTAGGAGGGCACCTTCATTCAATGTAATCTGGAATGGTCTGGCAGTGTGGATGAGACCAACTTCATGGGGACCCTTAGTCCAGAAGGTGTCTGGTACTTGGGACAGATCTGCTTCCTTTACTGAATCAAATGCTAATGGTATATCGCGTTGAAAAACCACAGCTGTTTTCTCGGGTCATCATCAAACAGTTGGTTGTCCAGTATCTTTCTTACTACCTTTCCTGGCTCTAGGAAGATGACACATGGCCACAAAACTTTATTACAGACGCTTGCTATCACAGCACCATCATTTGGTGCTATTTTCAAGGCTTTCATATGCAATATCAACTCTGCATTCAATATCTCAGAGCTTTGCCCTTGTTGTCAGAACTCTTTGCACAATTGAACCTCCTTTCCCAGTAACTCTGGTGTGTCTGCTATGATAGTATTTATATTGCTGTAGTGAATGCCTCCCAATCCTTGGGTCATGCTCTGATTTAGTCTCTGGTGGAGCAATCTACCATTAGTGCCATGATTCTGGAAGGTGGGACTCCAGGGGTGGAGCAAATCTCTCCCAACAAGTTAGCTGGGGCAGCTGGAGAGAACAGTAAACAGCCATCAATGCCCCCCCCCCCCCACACACTTCTTCTATTTCCACTGGTTTGGTAAATGGAGCCCTTAGAACTTCCCCAGAGAGTTCCTGTCTGTCCATTGATCTGTTGGAAATTAGAAGGCCTCCTTCCCTAATGCACACTTTGGTTGCTCCTGTATTTATGAGGAATGCATACATCTTGTCATTGATTGCTACCGTCACAGTGAGTTCCTCATCTGGCCTGTGACTTACAGACAAGACTGGACACATAGAAATGCTCTGTGGGCTCACTCATTGTGGGTGTTATCTCACAGAATGCACCTGGAAAGCATTTCCATCACTTACAACTACACCTCCTTGTTCATTGTGGAGTGGAGTCCCAGGGGAAGTTGCATGGTAGTTTTGCTGAGGCGGTTCCTGTTGCGCTTGGGGCATTGCAGGTGGCTGCACCTTTTGCGAGGGTGTCTCTGGCACATATATCACTTGTGGATTTTCCTGTGGCTCCACTGTCATGTTACCTGGTTGACTCTAAATTCCCATTCTTCCATTTTGCTCATGCCATCGCTTCATATTGCAGTCTAATAAAATGCCCAAACCTCAGAAAATTATAGCATCCCTGATCCCTTCTTGGAGGACCCATCCTATCTCTTCGTACTCCTCCCAGTCATCTTCTATTCTTTCCTGTGCCCTTACATCGTATTGCTGCTGTGGGTAATGCCGTTAGGTGGCTCCTGGGACTGTTCCATAGATTTTGCAGTCATCTGAGTGGCTGCTGCCATTACAGCACCTTCCATCACTCCCTTCGCTCATTTCTGCTGCACTAACGTGGCTGCTACTTTCTCTGCTACTTCCTTTTTACTCTTTTCATTTTCTTGCAAAAATGGATTGTGTGCTTGTATTTCAGTCCAGAGATGTGCTTCTAATGCCACTATGCTATCTAAGCTGCCCTGCAAGTCAAGAGGTAACCCTTTCTTGACTACAATATATAAAAATAATACATCATTACCCCCCCTCACCTCCCAGCCATGACCCACTTCCTGGATTCACTTTTCTTTCATTTTAATGATGCATTGTTCTGAATCCTCATTTGGTTGCATGGACTTGAGGGATCCAATGTCTGATCCAATATCTGAGTACATTTTCCTCTGCTTATCCCGCTCTACAGATCTGACCAAAGTAAATGGAGACCAATCACATCTGGTATCCATGACGGTCACATTTCTAAATCCAGCCTTTTGAAATACTGTGTCCGTTTCATGCCCTAATAGGAAACCAAGCAGGCTTTTTACATCCCCTGTTGCCATGGTGATATCTGCAGTCTGTTCATATACCCTGATCCATTTCCCTTCTCCCTCTGGAAGCAGTAGCAATTGCTTCCTAAGGTTTTCCCTGTCGATCTGTAGCCAAGGAACTTACTGTGGTTCCACAGGTCCCTTATATATGGGCATTTGATGCAAAGGGGTGGTGGCATGTTGGGGGTGGTGCTGTCTGGCATACTTCTGCCATAGATATACTCCAGACATTTTCTCATGTAAGGGAAGTCCCAATCTGGATCATCCTCACTATTCAGAATGCAGTCTTCAGCATTTGCCATGTCATGTGGGTCAAAGAACCCTTCTTGTGGCCATGGACACATTTGTGGAGCTAAGCTTTCCGTTCAATCTGCTATATTATCTACCAATGATACAAAACTGCCCCAGCTATTTTCTTTCTCAGTGACGAGCTCACTGGGAGTGAGGTCTGTGCTGCACAAAATTAATTGGGCACTCATTTGCTGTGCTTGTCTGTGGTGAAGTGTCACTCATCCTCTAACCCCCATCGATCCCATACTGGGGGTCTGGCTGGCCATGAATGCTTTGAAATTGTAATTGTTCAAGCTCTGTTACTCGAGGCTTCCTAATTCTATGGAGCACATCTTGCCCCCTTTCCCTTGCGCCACTCGGTTTAGGCAGTCTGTATGCACCCCATGTGTAGTCTAAGTCAATAAGTGATCTCTTTTGGATACCATAGGTGGGGTGACTTGCTTCTGAGGTTTGAAGCAGTTCGCCCATGCTCTCCACTTGCTGGCGTGTGGTTTCTATCCTGTCTGCTAACTTTACTAAACTTCTCTGAGTTTGTCTTGTAAAGTCCTCGTCATACCCTTCTCTCCTGATTTCAGTTGTATTTCTCCTACTTTCTCTGCGTGATAGCCAGTCCTGCACACTCTTCGTGAGACTATTACACCACCCTTCTCTTTCTGCCAAGGGGGTGAACTATATTCAATCCTACTAGAATCTAGATGACCTTTATAGGTAAACCATACATCTGTTAATTGCCAAAATGTGATCACTTTTAAATAGTTGGGACCATCTTCCCATTTCTATAATAGGTAGAGCTGAAATTACTAAAATGACGAAACTTTCACTTCTAGCCTTTTAACTCTCTGCACTCCCAAGCTGAATCCCCAATTTTGTTTTTAAGGTTATAGAAGACTTGATTAGTTCATTCCTTTGGAATAAACAACCTCCTCATACTAGCATTGAAAAGGAAGGTCGTCAATTCCAGATTTGTGGTTCTACTTTCACGCCAATTTTTCAATTCTCATTCTCAAAATATTTAAACTAGGATATGAAATGTTCAACAATTTTGTGGACAAATTCTACTACCCCTTTGCTTAACTACAACCAGTTTGCACCGCTCCCCCCCCAAAAAAATTGGTACGGTACACAAAAATTTCACATGTATTCTACAACTCTTACCAAATTATTTAATTGTTTATCTCTACACAGTGTGCATGCACAAATATCAGTAGACTGTATACTCCCAGGGATGACAAAGCAGAAACTTCATCTCTAGGAAGCTGTGGGATTGGCCAGAGTAGGTTCCTAGGTCAGCAATGGCAATCTGGCATCTCGAGAAGCCTTGCAGCTAAAAATAGAAGGGTGGAGAGAGTGGTACCATTTTACACTCCACCAGTGTTTAGTTCCAACGGTTGAGCATATCTTTAGGAAACAAGTGTTCTCCCTCAAAGTTAGCTATGTGGTCTCTTGCCTTTGCACAAAAAAGACTATAGAAATTGCCATCTATGACTCAACAACTAGAAATTGGCAAAGGGAAATTACCTCTCAGATTAGTTCACATGACTCCGAGGAGGCTAGTCAAATTAATTCTACTGCATTATGAGCGGCTTGTATCTGATAGAGATGTCTAACCGCAGATTCCATAACTTTTGAATTCTCCCAGGCACCAGACTGGATCTGTAAAATTTTCATCAGTACCTCTGCGCGCCGGGGGACGGCATTGTACGGCTCAGTGATGACGTTGACTCCAGCCATAATGTCAGTGGAGCCATATATGTACCATCTGGCGTGCAGACGTCTGTTTATTTTCCGCGCTGCAACATGGATCCAGAGAAGTGGTTCCTAGGGTCGTTTTTTTAATCTGCTTCAACACTTTGTTGTCAGTAGAACAGTGTGCCTTCGTCTACGTCTTCAGGTTTCAAACCTTGTGGGTCTTGTAGCTGAGATATGTCGGTGACAGAACCACATGCAATTTGTATGTGGTGTTTGGATGAGCACCACGACGCTGAGGATTGTGGCTCCTGCCAGAAACTGAAGTCGAAGTCGCTCAAGAAGCTTTATTTGAATGAATGATAGCAGCTCGTGTGTCACGGTCCTCGGAGACTTCTCAGCTTCGGTCTTTGTCCCAGAAAGAGCGTTTGCAGGGTCGATCAAGGAGCCGAAGCCTGTCTGAAGGATGTCGTTCTCCAGGGAAGTAAAAAGTTGTAAGCAGTTGAAGTTGTGGCATTCTCGGACTTCACCACGTGGAGACTCTGTCTCCCATGGCTCCTCCCGCTCAATGGTTGAGGGGGCCATATGCGGCTCCATGCCACGTCTCCCTCTGTTCCCGGGAGCCGGGCATCAATGGCTCAGATGAGGGAATGTTATAATTCCTTGCACCTCATCTTTGGGACCCCATCTACTTCTAGAGCGCCATTAGGCACCAAGGCGGTGAGTGGGGCGCAGGCGGAGGGTTTGTCCTCAATGATGGTTGGCCAATGGAGGCAATGGGTCGGCGCCAGCTGGCAGCCGCTTTGGTGCAGGTCCACAGTCCCTTGGGATCTCGGCCTACGATTCCGGACTTCGATCAGCTGACTCCGACTCTGATGGCGGCATCAGTCGAAGTTGCTTCTCCTCCTCCGTGTAGGCATCTTACAACATCTGATGTGGAATCAACTATTCAAATTGAGGGGAATGTGCAGGTTTTGGTTCCTTTTGTGGCTACAGTTTTAAGCTTGTCACTTCCTACAGTGCAAAGGCCCACAGACCCTTTGATAGAGGTCCTTTTTCAGGGACAGATGGGGGAAGGGCATGTTCTTTCGTTTGGGGAGCCCCTGTTTGATGTTTTTAGGTACTTGGGCTAAGCCTGAGTCAGGGTCTCAGTGGACCGGGATATTGCATGTAGACAGCTGCCTGCACCTGGGGTCCCAGATTGTCTTCATAGACATCTTTCTACTCATAGCTTGGTGACTTAGGTTGGGGCCTCTTCACAGGATGTAGGTTCTATACCCAAGACTCCAGTGAGTAAGGAGTCTAGGAGTCGTGATGTATGTGGTAAACACATCTTTCCTTCTGCTAGCTCAGCCTTGAGATCCACAAACACTACTTGTGTGCTGGGGCAATATTCCCATGCTTTATGGGATTCATTACTCAATATGTTACCATCTCTTCTGGATAACCTCCACTCTGAGATTGGTGATTCGATTAGAGATAGGCAGCAGGTCAGTATGCTCTAATAATCATGGTTTTGACCTTTTTGTTGTCTCTCATAGGGACAAGTTAATATGCCGGTGGTAAGTCTGGTATATATGGACGCTCTGGTCTTTATTCTTTAGAGTATGTCCCCACTACTCTTGTGGTGTGCATATTTGTTATGACGATGGTGGATTAGGAACACTTGCTTTGTATTTTGAATACATGCTTCTGTGTTTCATCCTTGATTAAAGTCATTTTGGCTTTGTGTTATATTGTGCAGGTCGTTTTCTTTTTCTGAGGGGACTGCATGTTTATTATAAGTGCTTCAATGTTTGAAGCGCTGTACCAGTAAAATTCAGTGTTGGTGGTGTATTCTTTGCAGTACATGAGTTAGTGGCCTTCTCCTTTGTGGTAGGGAATAGGTATTTAGATACAATCTGATAGAAACTTCTAGCTGCGATTCCTTACCTGTTTTCTGTCATACATTTCATGGTAGGAGTTTTAAGGCTTTATAGGAAGCTCTTTTTGCTATTCTCCTGCAATGATTTTTGAATCCGTCTGGAGGTTAGATATTACTTGTCATATTTGGATGTATATCTGTTTTCTCTGTGCTTTACAGTCCTTGAGAAATCATGGCTATTGCTTCTTGAGGTGGGCTTGCGATCAAATTTTGTTTCGTATCACAAGTGTTGTTGCATGTGCTCGTTGCTAACAAGAATTCATTTTGTATATGATATCCTTTTAATGTTTCAATTTTTCCTTATGTTCTATTTTGGTACTGCACTAATAGGCGTGTTCCCTATATCTATCTATCTATATATATATATATATATATATCTATCTATCTATCTATCTATATATCTATATATATATATATATATATATATATATATATATATGGACATTGTTTGGGGGAAAAAAAGGTTTTAATGTGAAATGTGGTTGCTTCTCTTTTCTCTCTTGCCTTGGTACTTCGAGCAGGCCCACGGCTCAGTCATGAGTAGACTGGTTGACCATGACACTGAAGGTCATGCGGGGGGCAAGCTTTGTAGATTCTTGCAGTCCGGTAGTGAATATTGGCCTGTGAAACGTTGTTGGGCCACTCGGAGTCTATTGTGACACTTTTTAATATATATTATGTATATGTCCATATAATACATCCTTGTGGCAAAGTTTTGTACAGCTGGTATAATTGCTGATTATCTATATTAGATTTGAATCTATTTGCTTTCATTTTAGTTTCTTTACAGTGCATTTTGTAACCTCCGAATGATCATTTTGTTAAAACAAAATTCTTTATAACATGGAGGTATTATTGTTCATCTTTCTTTTGGTGTTCATTCCTCTTGGTATAATGGAATGAGTTCTGAAAGTCCTTCTTTGGATTTTATCAGGGCAGTTTTTTCTCCGATATCTCTTTATTGTCATAAAGAATGCAGATTACATGACTGTTGTCTTACACTCTGCCTATTTTGGTCAACAGGCTCTCTTTCCCCTTGGGGGATCGAGAATGATGTCTGATAATGAACAGATGGATCGGATAGAGACATCTAGCCGCAGATTCCTTACCTTTGGACTTCCAGGCGTCAGGCAGGATCCGGAAGATTTTTTTATGACCGTACCCCTTAACGCCGGTAGGTGGTGTCAGTGGACTCCGCATGACATCGTAGGCATTGTGTTAGTCGTCGTCCGCGTTGTCAATATAATCGCCACTCTAGTGCGCTGACGTCAGTTCTTTTCTTTCTGCGCCAGCCAGCCCCGAACTGTTGAAGGGACGCCTGTCACTTGTTGACCGTTTTTTCGACCTTTTGTTGACTCCTTATGGTGTGTTAGGATATCAAGTAGGAGGACTTCAGAGTTCAGGTTGTGGGGCACCTGTCACTGTGCCATGTCTGTAACGAACCCCAACCTCGTGGGTCTCTGGTGCCTGGAGTGCGACCAGTTAAAAAGTTAAGGAATCTGTGGCTAGATGTCTCTATTTGATGTAAATGTTACTTACCTTCGGTAACTTAATATCTGGTAGAGACACAGTCTAGCCGCAGATTCATTAACTTCCTGCCCATCCTCCCCACTCTGCAAACGACCTATGAGGTAGGGTTTTACCCTTTTTCTGTAATGGTTTTATATACTGGTGTAACTATCTCAACCTAGGCTTGGACTCAACAGACTACTTTGCTGGACCACATAGTTTTGTTTAGATGTTGCCATACCATCCATTTCCAAATGTGTTTGGTCGGTAGGGTACAAAGGTGTTTTTTCTTTCACACTGGATTAGGCACCAGTGGGCAGTATTGATTTATTTGTCCTTGCTTCAAAAGTCTTTGTTTGGTATCATCATACCTTGTACTAGTCCTATCAAAATGTTACGTAATGGTGTGATTCAATAAACAGCTTAGTAGTGTTTTTGTAGGTTTTGTTTTACTGTTACCATGCCATTCATAACCATTGTTAGATTGTCTATAGAGTGTAAAGTTTTCTTCCCTTACATGATGGTTATTCATTTGGGTGCAGGGTTTGACGTAGCCCTGTGCTTCATTGATTCGTTGGGGTTTTCTCTAAAATCCATGCCTGGTATTAACATGCAATGTGATGTTTCTTCTTTATTAATGTTTCAAAGATTATTTATTTTTTTACACACGGTTTCCACAACCAGTTTCTATAATGGCTCCGCGTTCTGGCGTGGAAGGTTTCACAGAAGAAACTGCGGTCCGCGCGCCAGAGGAGACTTGTATAGCTATACTGACGTCATGACCTAAGTTGACGTCATCACGGAGCCGTACAACGCTGTCCCCCGGCGCACAAAGGTACTGCTGAAAAATATCAGTATCCAAACAGGCGCCTTGGGAGAATGCAAAAGTTATTGAATCTGCGGCTAGACTGTTTCTGTACCAGATATTATGTTACCAAAGGTAAGTAACTTGTACTTTAGGTGTATCTCAATATTTGCACAGTGACAGATCTACTACAGATCTATGACATAATATCGACAGACAGAACATCTACATACAAAAATATCGACATCAAAAATATCGAAGTCATATCTTCATAAAGGTGAGTACAAAAATATTGAAAAAATATCGTAGTACAAAAATATCGAAATTAAAAATATCGTTTTTTTAAATGTATTAATAGTAATGTAAAAATAATTAAAAAATACATATTTTACAAATATTAAAGAAAAACATTAAAAATATTTTAAAAAATTATAACTAATACATATACATTTAAAATAAATTAAAAACTCTACATATAAATTTATATATATACTTACTCCACATATTGCAACAGTAGGAAAAGCGTTGGATAGCGTAGGGGTTTAAATTACTATTCCCCCTCCAGAGGGTGCAACAGTAGGGAAAGCGTTGGATAGCGTAGGGGTTTAAATTACTATTCCCACTCCAGAGGGTGCAACAGTAGGGAAAGCGTTGGATAGCGTAGGGGTAAAAATTACTATTCCCACTCCAGAGGGTGCAACAGTAGGGAAAGCGTTGGATAGCGTAGGGGTAAAAATTACTATTCCCACTCCAGAGGGTGCAACAGTAGGGAAAGCGTTGGATAGCGAAGGGGTAAAAATTACTATTCCCACTCCAGAGGGTGCAACAGTAGGGAAAGCGTTGGATAGCGTAGGGGTTTAAATTACTATTCCCACTTCAGAAGGTGCAACAGTAGGGAAAGCGTTGGATAGCGTAGGGGTAAAAATTACTATTCCCACTCCAGAGGGTGCAACAGTACGGAAAGCGTTAGATAGCGTAGGGGTAAAAATTACTATTCCCACTCCAGAGGGTGCAACAGTAGGGAAAGCGTTAGATAGCGTAGGGGTAAAAATTACTATTCCCACTCCAGAGGGTGCAACAGTAGGTAAAGCGTTGGATAGCGCTGGGGTTTAAATTACTATTCCCACTCCTGAGCGTGCAACAGTAGGGAAAGCGTTGGATAGCGTAGGGGTAAAAATTACTATTCCCACTCCAGTGGGTGCAACAGTACGGAAAGCGTTGGATAGCGTAGGGGTAAAAATTACTATTCCCACTCCAGAGGGTGCAACAGTAGGGAAAGCGTTGGATAGCATAGGGGTAAAAATTACTATTCCCACTCCAGAGAGTGCAAGAGTAGGGAAAGTGTTGGATAGCGTAGGGATAAAAATTACTATTCCCACTCCAGAGGGTGCAACAGTAGGGAAAGCGTTGGATAGCGTAGGGGTAAAAATTACTTCCCACACTACTCCCACTTTAACAGACAACACACTACACATACAAAGAAACACAATTAATATAAATTTCAATTAATCAATTAATAACAATTAATATTATTAATTTGATGTAATTATAAATGAACTAATTAACACATATTAATTACCAATTAATAATAAATACCAATAAATAAATACAATCTCTTTAATTTATTACATTTAATTATATCACACCCTATTCCCCTATAAACACACAACCCACTACACATAAATAAATCACATCATTTAATCACTTAATAATTATTAATGACCAATTAATTATTAATTAACAATAACAAAAAATTAAATATATTAGCACATTAACTCTAATTAATTTAATTTACTATTTAATATTTAATTACCAATTAATTAATTAACAATAACAAAAAAATTTAATATATTAGCACATTAACTCTAATTTAATTAACTAATTAATATCATTTCTTTACCAATTAATTATTAATTAACAATACACAAAAACACTAAATTAAAGATATAAGCACATTAACTCTAATTAATGTAATTAACTAATTCATATTAATTAATTACCAATTAATTATTAAAAATATTTACAAATATATATTAATTAATTATTATTAAATTACTTCCCACCCTATTCCCCTATAAACCCACAACCCGCTCTGATACTAAAACGCAAAATGTAAACAAAATTACTAATTTTCAAACATACATTACAAAACATATTTAACAAACATATAAACAACATAATAAAATACATAACACTAAACAAAATTTAGATATTAGTAAATTTCGATATTAATAACATACATACCTTAAAAAACGATATTCTGTCTGTCGATATTTTACACATCGATATTCTAGTAACATACATACCTTAAACGATATTCTGTCTATCGATATTTTACACATCGATATTCTATACCATCGATATTAAAACATCGATATTATTGTATATCGATATTTTAATTTCGATATTTTGTCTCACTACCATCTACTACACCCTGGGGTTTCCAAATCGAAGAAACACAGATGTTTCATCTACTTGCCCTAGATGTGGCAAATGCAAAAAGAACAATTGATGAACTGAATGCAGAGCAATGTCATACATGCACCCCAGTACAGAGATCGGGCCTAATTCCATCGTTTTTTTGCTCACCATGCCATTCCAGTTTGGACCCGGCTGTATGCAAATCAGTCTTGACCCTGCGCCCAATGGGAACAGTCCAGCCCAAACTGCCAGGCCAAGTATTCCCTGGACTGGAAACAAGCATCTTTGGACCGATTTCGGGCTTTCAGTCCTCATCAGCCAGGATAGCTGGACTCCAGTGGCATGGAGAGCACAGGACCCACTGGTCTAAACTGGGGTTGCATGGTGAGCAAAAGAATGATGGATTTATCCAGATCGCTTGACTGGGGGTGAATGTTTTGATTTGTTCTGCATTCCGTCCATCAATTGTGTGTCTTTTGCTTGCCCTAGATGTGGGGAAGGGAGTACTTGCTTGCACATGATCTGGACATGTAAAGTATTACACATTCACTAGGAAATGGTGCTAGCAGTTATTTACAGTTGTGTACCCGAGTTAAAACTACTGGATGCGTTGGAAATTTCATTGTATGGCTTCTAGGGTTTCCCCTATGTGGGCAAGAATGGCCTGGTTTATTGCTATTTTGATTGGTAGCTCCATTATCACAACCCACTGTTAATCAACTTTATCCCCCGACCTTCAACCAATGGAAAGACAATTTGGGCATTGTCTAAAGAGAAGAGAACACCTACACTAAACATGTTGGCTCCCTTAACAAGTTTAGTCATGCTAAACTGGTTCCAGAGGAGGCAGCCTAGCGCATGCGGTCAGTAACTGTCAACGGCCCGCTGCACTGAATGTTCAGAGGTCCCTTCCCTTCTGCCCTATTTAGGAACAGGGGGGTATTTGCTTTCCTTTTTTCACTCAGGGTTTTTATTATTCTTTGTGCTTTGATCATGTAATATGAAATTGCCCATGCCATGACTGAATTTGTATTTTGCATTCGGGGTCTCTCTTTTCCTTTTTAAACTTTGATAATTAAGTAAGATGAAGTTGTCAATGCCATCATGGCGAATAAATTGGTACTTTGTATTTCTGAACCATCAAAAAGACATCGTTTTTTAAAAGTCTATGGAACTTCTATTACTGATTGGTGCAAAATCTTTCTTAGGCATCTTTATTCACCGATGTGCTTTTAAAGACGATCTAGAAGGCCTCAAAAACCTATAATCATTGGTTAGAAATTCTGCCCCATCTTAGGAATTAATATAGGGTAAGTTGGGTCCATTAATTCCCTAGTCTGAAAGAAACAAATAATAAGTCTGACCTGCAACACATTCAAGGTACATTTTCTTGTAACTACAAATTCAGCTAGAACAATTAAAATAAAATGCAAGTATGTACCCTCCCAACCCATGCACAGTCATCCTCTCTGGGTTTATTTTGGAATGTAATTTAATAAGATCAATTTCTTACCTTTTTTCTTACAAAGTAAGCGTTTTGTAGTATTACCTTAATAAAAGGTGCACACAAATTAAAACAGGTATTTCTAAAGTAGCCAACAGATCGTTTGAGTAAATTAAAATCGTGTATCAGGCTACAAGAGAAACCCTTAAACCCATGGGATCCTGAGTATAAATAATTACCAGGCAACTATGGTTCACATTGGCAACATTTACAGAATAATTAATTAATCACTGGACTAAATAGTCTTATATAAGCAATAGCAGAAATGATGAGTTTCTAAATTCGGACACGATAAATCCCCACTGGTAAAAGGAGAAGAACTGTTTTATCTGTTTGTTCACACATAATCCCTTGAAACCAATTAATCTGAAAAGTCTTGAAACCACAACAAAAACTCCCAAGAAGAAGGTTTCCTCTCCTTGAAAGAATTTGAATTCCTTTTACACAAAGCACCCCAGACCTGTCCTATACACACTCCCTAAGGTGCACAACAGCATGCAGCTCCCTCCAGGGAGACCTATCTTATCAGGATGTGGCTCCATTCTGGAGTCTTTGGATGAGTGCATTAGTATATTCATTAAAAACATCAACACTGGAAACATGTATGAAATAGAAGTGGAGCATCGCTTTCACAGATTGGTACTCATGGTAAGTCCCCAATGCCTTGCAGACTTTTAACTTGATTGCGTCTCGTCCTTGGCACCCAATTCATTATGTTCCTTACTACTTTCCAGGCTGTTCTCTGAGTAAGATATTCCTATATATTTTTACCACTAGGGGAGCATGCAATATTGAGTTGCATGCGACACAAGCGCTTCCGTAATCTGAAGCCAACCATACCTCCAGTTACCTCAATTAATTTAGAACACCACAATAGTATACACACTTCCTTAAACGTTTTCTCATTATCTCTTTCCAATCTTCTTTCTCGTTCAGGATGTCCCTGCTTCCCCATAGTCCTGATTAGACCCCATTAATCTAACCAGGGGTCGAAACGTAGACGACATGCTAGTGAAACAGACAAACAGGAAATGCCTGTTTCACCTGTTTGAATTAAATTTGTAGCACCTTTTTACAGTTGTATGTTTCTGTGACAAAAGCTTTTGTGTATGTTTGAATTATAGTAACACAAACCTTTGGCGTTGACACTGGAGACACATTGCACTGATCTAATTATTGTTACTGTGATTGTATTATTTTTTTTTGCTTATATTTTGTGGCGATTGGTTTCATGTTTGAACAAACATAGATAAAACAATGATTTTGCTTTTACCAGAGGGCGTTTGTCGTGTCATAATTTACAAACTCATTATTTATATAAGATTATTTAGTCCATTGACTATTTAATTATTCTGTAAATGATGCCAATATGAACAATTCTGATTTTAGAAGATACAAATCAACAGTGGTCTCCTCTTGGGAAATCTTCTCTGGTTTACAATTTCCAAAACGATGCCTAAGTCCATTTCCTTCTGCTACCAAAAAGCGCAGAAACCCTTTTTGGGTCCTTATGAGAAATATTCCATTCTTTTTTCACATTGGCCACGAGGAGATCACTCCACACCTTTCCCCAACTTTACTGAAATGACGTCTTAAGAGCTGGCACCTTGCTAGGTCAGGCCGATCTGTGCAATCTCCTGCTTGATTAGAATTTCAACGTTGTGATCGTCCCGAGAAGAGGGGCCAAATACTGTATTGTTTTAATGTTAAAGAATATGAAAGACGATCCCATGGTGAAGTTAATCTTATCTAATTGCAACCCTGGGTATTCATTATGGGTATCCTAAGGATATTCAGTTTTCAGCTATTTAGACTGTTGCACGGACATTTTGAAATGTTTTATTGCTGGTGAGATGACTAGTTACTCAGGGAGTCTAGTTCCATTTATTTGCCTTATTCATTGTATAGTACTTGTACACCCCGAAGGCTTTGCTTATGCTTAAGTTTACAACAAATGGGCAGCATTGAGATGATCAATGATAATGACCACTGACCATAAGTTAGCTTTAATATAACTCCTATATTCAAAGACCTCACTTTACCCTTACTAACATCAACCCATAGTTGTCAAGTCATCAGACAGCAACTGCCTGTGGCAACTGAAATGGATATTACAATATAGAATAGAGGGCACAGGGATTATGGCGAAGAATGACCATCCATGCTTTGTACTAGCCCTGCTAATGATTAAATGAAAGGTGCAACAAGCATTTGCAATGCAATAGGTCTCGCATTAGGAACGTTTGAGCTATTAGTATTGTAAATGAAATTTTATTTATTTATGTGTTGGTTTTGAAATAGCGAAATTAATAGCTTTGTCATTTACAATGCCAAAAGTTATAACTCTCTCAAATGTGACACCTATAGCATTTGTAATGCAATATGTGTTGTATTTACGTGACTTAGATGTATTATTATTACAAATAACAATGGCTTTTAGTTTTTTTTTAAATAATTAATACTTAAATAAAAGTTATTGTAATTTATAATGGCATTAGCTTAAACTTTTGTAAATAACTTTTGTGAAGATTATGTTTAGTGTATTTAATTGTGACGAAAATCCAAGAACAGAAGTGAAATATTAACATATTTTTGTGACATTTGTAATAAAGCTTGAAACATTGAGAGAACATATTTGAACCAGTTGTTGTTGAATGGTTGCACAGATTGATGCTGAGTGATGCTGTGGTGATGCGATAGAGGGATCGAGTGAGTGCGATAGATAGATCGAGTGAGTGCGATAGATAGATCGAGTGAGTGCGATAGATAGATCGACTGAGTGCGATAGATAGATCGAGGTAGTGCGATAGATTGAGTGAGTGCGATAGATCGACTGAGTGCGATAGATAGATCGAGTGAGTGCGATAGATAGATCGAATGAGTGCGATAGATAGATCGAGTGAGTGTGATAGAGGGATCGAGTGAGTGCGATAGAGGGATCGAGTGAGTGCGATAGAGGGATCGAGTGAGTGCGATAGAGGGATCGAGTGAGTGCGATAGAGGGATCGAGTGAGTGCGATAGAGGGATCGAGTGAGTGCGATAGAGGGATCGATCGAGTGAGTGCGATAGATTGAGTGAGTGCGATAGATTGAGTGAGTGCGATAGATTGAGTGAGTGCGATAGATTGAGTGAGTGCGATAGATTGAGTGAGTGCGATAGATTGAGTGAGTGCGATATAGATTGAGTGAGTGCGATATAGATTGAGTGAGTGCGATAGATTGAGTGAGTGCGATAGATTGAGTGAGTGCGATAGATAGATCGAGTGAGTGCGATAGATAGATCGAGTGAGTGCGATAGATAGATCGAGTGAGTGCGATAGATAGATCGAGTGAGTGCGATAGAGGGATCGAGTGAGTGCGATAGAGGGATCGAGTGAGTGCGATAGAGGGATCGATCGAGTGAGTGCGATAGATTGAGTGAGTGCGATAGATTGAGTGAGTGCGATAGATTGAGTGAGTGCGATAGATTGAGTGAGTGCGATAGATTGAGTGAGTGCGATAGACTGAGTGAGTGCGATAGACTGAGTGAGTGCGATAGACTGAGTGAGTGCGATAGACTGAGTGAGTGCGATAGATTGAGTGAGTGCGATAGATTGAGTGAGTGCGATAGATTGAGTGAGGGAGGGTGATAGATAGATAGAGGAAGGGCAATAGATGGAGTGAGGACAATAGATAGATAGATAGACAGAGTGAGGGCGATAGATAGATAGACAGACAGAGTGAGCATGACAGCCTTCAGCGAGCAAAGCCAGAAACGGCGGGGGTTGGGGGAGCGGATTCCTTTGAAATCTGATGCCTGCTGCAAGCAAACCAGCATGAGTGAGGAGAGAGGCAAATGGTGTGCGATGTGCACACGCCCGCACACATGCACTGTAGATGATCCGCCTTTGGGTTCATTTTTGAGAGCCCTTACTTAAGTCTCGCTGAGAACGCAGGCGCGTTCGCTCAGCGAGACCTAAAAAGGCCCTCTTAGCCTGGAGCATTTGGTTGAGTTCAGGCCTAGGGATTGAAGTTTGTGTCAGTGGTTTGTACTAAGCAGAGATCAAGGGTGCAGGAAATCATGCTTTGATGAAGTGACTTTTATTTGTTTATTTAAAACAAAACTAGCCCAGTGATCTCTTATTCACAAGTAATCAACAGCAGATGGGAACAAAACCATTCTTTTTTCATTTCAGTCCTCAGGAAATCAATAAAGAAGAAATGGAATTGAACAGCATGCGTTGTGGCAGGAAACTATCTAAGGATGGTGATGTAAGTGTCAAATTTGATTTTATTGCTTCAATTTTATAATTTAGTATTAGCTTTGTTGCTTATTTTAAGTAATTTTGAAAAATGCAAGTCGTCAATTCTTCCAAAAAATAAAATAGGAACGACAGAGGGCGAATGAGCTGTATAGGTGGGCTCCCTTCAGCTATTGTCTTTTATGTGTTCTACATGGTGTGCATTGGTTTGGACTGGCTGTCCGTCAGTCACGGATTTTCGTGAATGCTTATATTGTCCCATTTGTGCTCTCATTAGGTTTTGGTGATGCAGCATTAAGTAGCCCTTTGGTTAGACTACAGATATTTTGCAATGGCATTTTAATTGACTATTTATTTATTCATTTATTTTTAGGAGTGTACCCTCTTTAGTTTTCTTGTCCTTTCATAGAAACCCCAAGCAATTAATCTATTGCTCACGAGTGTTGTTTTATTTTGTTGTCATGATTGCATCATGTTGGACTGACAACTTTTTTCTTCCCGGAGTTTAGACCCGTGGATATTTAGGCTGTCTTAAAGATGAGAAAAATGCTTGCCTTTTGTTAAAAGTGTCGGTCTACAGTATTTTGCTGTATATGAATTGAAGGTCCCCACTTACAATGTAAACTTCATCTTGTAACTTTTATTTTTAGTTTCAAGTTAACTTGGCTGATTAAGTATTGTAAGCTAAGGGACCCTAATCCCAGTTACCATATTATTATAACCTACTTAGCCAATACTTTTTTTAATTTTGCATAAGTGAGTGTGATCTCTGTCTGGTACTAACACCAATTTGCTTATAACACGTATATTCTTAGAACCTAACTCACTTATGAAAAAAGATTATGGCATAAGTTACCTATCATCATTTATTACTGGCGGTTAGAAAGATTACATTGTCTCCATCGGTAGCCCTACCCAAAGCTTCCACCTACCGTCAGTCATTAACTAAACATACGATGAGAGGCAGGCCTCTTTTGGGGGCCTCCCTTTTTTTTTTATTTTGCCCAGATTGAAGAACCTGAATGAATGCTCAAACAATGAAGACAGCTGACATATTGGACACAGATGGTGTCCGAGATGGCCCTGCAGCACTGAGATTTGCAAGGGAACCTTAAGAGAGTGAACTATATGTCTGTACTACACAATCAAGCATTTATCTGTATAGTGCAAATTCATGTTGTTTTTTCTTTTACTTTTTTTGTGTAAAACTATAGTATCAAGTGCCACATTCAGCCAACATGCTGCCTCAATCTTATGGTGGAAAAGTCTTATACATCTTATCTTTCACATTAGCCAAATATTCTTTGCAGTACTCCCCTCCACCTTTGTCTACATACCCTTCACAACAAACTTCCTACAGAGCATGAATTCCTACAAGCGCTTTTTTGTCTAGCAAAATCTGCTTTTTGTGCATGGACTGCATGGACAACCTTCACTTCAATGCCCATTCAGTGAAGAGATTAATCTTTGGGCACTGAGGAACGTCTTCATTCGTTGTCCAAGAAGGGACCAGTGCAAAGGAGAACCTGGATTTCAAAGAGCAACTGAAACTACGACATTAGTTTAAGTGATATTGTTTTCTCGAAACCTATCAGTTCTAATCAGAGGGTCACCTCCCCTCTTTTCCCTTACCCATTTAGAAAGGAGCTTCTCATGCGGACAGAACTTGCAAGTACCATTTTGGGCGAGACAATGACACAAATGACTACGGTCTTGTGATCCACTATATGCTTTTTAAGCTTGCTCAGATATAACGGTTACCACAGAGGAGCTCTCCTGCCCCTGAAAAAGAGCAAGCCCATCCTTGGGTACATCAAGCTCATAGGGTGGAATTACTGAAAGAGGATGATAGTCCATTGAATAAGTCATTCGTTTCAGACAATGAGCTTCTACCCCAGACATGTTCCAGTACAAGTCCATCCGCACTGATGTTACCTGAGATCAGTGTTAATATATCAAGTCCCCCAGTTTGCCAGGGTTGCACCTTAAGGGTTAGCGAGAGAGGATTTTTTTTAAAGTAAAATATGTACCTTTTTTGGTACCAAAATCTTCTTGAGCGATTTCTTCCAAGAGCCACGAAAAGGATAACACTTAGAAAGAATTCATAATGGCACTAGTTTCAGAACTAGTGATTTCACAGTTGAGGGCCAATATTGCCACTATAATTATATTGGTATTGATATCAGAGGTTGTTTCTCTGCTCTCTTTACTTCTTATCTCTTAGTCAATAAACCTTTTAGTACTTCAGGTTTCTTCTCTGTTCAAAAGTCCTTATTTATTTGGATCGCACCCCCTCCAATATGCTACACCAAATTTTAATTGTGGTGCCCGTATTTGAAAGGGAGAATCGGATTCCAACTTGTTGGCTAGTATTCATGATTTCCCCTCTTGTTATCAACAGGACTTAAGTTCCCAATTTTGCTGGCAGCCAAATATACACCACCATGTTGTTCAATAAATTTGTCAATTCAATTCAAAAAATTCTTTATTCAGTATGTATGAATACAACCATATAGCAACATGCCAAAATAATATAGCATATACATCATTAAATTACATCAAACTCTAATTACAAATACTAGCAATACTATATAAAATAGTCATTCTACAGCACTGGTGCAAATAAGCATGTTAAATTGCATATTAGTACATTCACTTAATAATACATGTGCAAACTGGCAATAATAAAGTGCATTTAGTATGTACTATTATATAGTGCAGTATGAAGTTCTCATTTTCCAGCACATGTGCAAATTGGCAGAGGTAAAGTGCATGTTGATACAACATCTAATAGTGCATGTGCAAACTAGCAATAATAAAGTGCATATAAGTCTAGGCCATATGTTGAGTTCATACAGTTATTGATTTCCGTGCAAAGATACATTTTAAAATATATGTAGCCACGTAAAAACATATATCTGGGCTCTCTAAGTTAAACATCAATTGCATCGCTGTTTTAGTGCTGCACGTATTGTATATTAAAAAAGATGGGTTTCAGATAAAACTTTCAATAAAAAATATAAAATTTACAAAACAGCATAAAATGACAGCTACTCTGCTTGGATATACCGTCACAGGGGCATAAGCATGTTCCAGGTTTCTTAATTAATGGGAATGCCACTAAGTGGTGCACAATTCCTAATCGTAAACGTGACAATACAAAACGATGAGAGCTTTTAGTAACAGCAGTGAGGTATGATTGAACACCTTCATTGGTGCTATGTTCTAGATAAGAGGTAAACGTGCTTTGTTTTACATATTTGATCGTTCTGGTACTTCTTGTGTGTCTCAGGAAAGTGACTTTAAGTTCCTTTTTTGATAGTCCTAACCCCGCTGTAGGTTCACCACAAATATCACATTCATAAAGTGTCTTATACCAAGATTGAATGTGGCATAACCATGGTATATTTGAGCGGTGATCGAGCTTTAAACAGTCATTAATCACATCCTGAGTAAATTTTTTTTCTTCTTTAGACCAGATTGATCGCCATAGTGCCAGTGGGCGTAGGGCAATTAAGTCCTTAGCGTAATTTAAGCCCACTTCCCTGTGTATTAACTCATTTGAGGCCGCAGCCGGGGCACAAAGCAATTGTTTCAAGAAGGCATTCTCCTCATACTGAATTTGGTTGCCACTCTGGTTATGATATCCCCATATCCCTGCCCCATACAGGGCTGATGTTGTGCACCTTGAGTTGTATATGGACACCATCTCTCGAATTCTTCGACCCCCTAATTTTGCTGAGAATCTAAAAACACCGTTAATATTCCTTACCATTTTAAAACGGACACTCTCTTGTTCGTTAGCCCACCTTCCATCTCCTGAGAATGTGATACCCAGATAACAAAATTTCCTTACGGTTTCTAATTTCTCCCCGTCTAGGTAGAAGGTCCTGCTCTATCTTGTCTTCCTACCACAAGACATGGTTAAAGTTTTTCCTTTATTGATAATTAACTTTCTGCTTTCAAGGAAAAGGAGAGGAGTTGGCCTAACGGCTAAGGCGCTCGACCTCGGACCTGGGGATCTGGGTTCGAGTCTCGGCAACGACGCCAAAAACCTCCTGTGATTCTGGGCAAATCACTTAATCTCCCCGTGCCTAAAAAAAAAAAATGAGTGTGTCTCCTCATGTATAAAAAAACAAAACAAAGAAAAACGTAACTTGTGCTATGTAAAGCGCTCTGATACCTGATTCGGTTTGGGTCTAGTTTGCGCTATATAAAACTCTACCAAAAAAAAAAAAAATGAAAGTATGAAACTTGTCGATTAGGCATTGCAGGCCATTTTGGGTCCGGGATAGGAGAACCGCGTCATCCGCGTATAATAGGATTGGAATAGGGTTACCATTTATAATAGGGGCATCTGCTTGGATTATTCTAAGGATTTGGTCTATCTGATTTATAAATAAAGAAAATAAGTGGGGCGAGAACACATCCTTGTCGAATGCCTCTATTAACACTAAATAAGGGTGTACATTCTCCAGCGGGTCCAAATCTAACTTTGCTTGACAGGCTTTCGTATAATCTAGCAAGGAAGTGGATAATTTCAGTCGGGGCACCCATTTCTAGCAGGACTGTCCATAGGAGCGAGTGTTCCACCAGATCAAATGCCGAACTTAAGTCAGCAAAACACAAGAATAAATTACCCTCTTTGGCTCTTGTGTATTTGCTGATAATAAGTTCCAGGTTCACCCACTGCTCCATTGTGCCAATCCCCTTTCTAAACCCGTACTGCACTGGGGATAAGATGTTCTTTTCCTCGACCCAGGCTTCCAATCTCTCTAAAAGGACTCGACTGAGGATTTTGATTGACGAGTCCAGAAGAGAGATGGGACGGTAGTTACGTGCCTCTGACCTAGAACTTTTCTTATAAAGAGGTACGATAATGGACTGACCCCATGTTGGTGAAAGCCTATCTTCTATAGCAGCATTAAAATATCGTGTCAGTATTGGTGCCCATAGAGTCATTTCATCTTTATAAAAATCCATAGGCACCCCGTCTGGACCTGGGGCTTTGCCCCCTTTACTATTTCTTATTGCCTCTGTAACCTCAGTTAAGGTCACAGATAGCTGCATTTTTTGCCATTTAGAACTGGGCGCTATATCTGGGATTAAAATTGGCACATCTAAATTAGAATCAGAGTTAAAAATCCCAGTAAAATGGGCAATCCAGGCACGACAACTCACATGGGAGGTAATGTCGGGGATATTATCGTTCTTTAGGAGTGGGCTATTTACAGTTTCCCAGAATAACTTGTGATTTTTTTGTTTCCGCAGCCATATCCAAATTAAACCAGGCCTCATTTTAAAGTTCTTTTTTCCTGATTGCCAGAGAGGTCTTATAGTTGTGACGCTCCTCTTTAATTTTTGTGTCTCTGCGCTTGGTGTCAAGAGCTAATTTTAGTTTATTTAGTGACTGGGCACAGTGTTTGTCAAACCACACCACTTGAATTTTCCTCAGCTTTCGGCTCCTAACTGTAAGTGAGTCATTAATCGCTGTGGTTATTTTTATGAAGTTAATGAGGAAGTTACCTGGAGCCACTTTGGGTGCCAGACAGTAGCTTATTTCCCCTCTACATTTTGAGAGTACGTCCGTCATGAATTGGGCAGGGTTAATTCTAATCCACTTTATTCTCATGCCGTTTGATCTTTCGGCTGTGATCCCTTGGACCGGTCTCCCATATGCATTAGTTTTTGGCCCCCAGCCAGATAATACCAGCGATATGCTGTTATGATCGCTCACTGGTTGCTCGACTACCCATACATTGGAGTAGACTGTTCCATTGGACACCAGGATGTGATCGATGTTAGAGTGGGCATCCCTCCCTCTAAATGACGGACACTCTTCGTTGTCTTTGTTCTTTGTGCAGTCTAGCAGCTCGAGGTCTAATTTGGCTACTAGATTATTCAGGGTACTTCCGTAATTAGTGTGCGGGAAATGATTGTAAACAGTGCTACCTCCGCTATGGTACTCCCCTCGATGACCACAAATCCCCTTCTGTGCATGACAGCACGCTTGGATATTAAAGTCTCCTGCCCAAATTATTACTGGGGGATCACTTGATAATTCTAATACTCCCTCTATTGCCCGCTCTATATCTAGTACAATCATGCCCCGGTTGGCTCCAATGACGTTGTTATAGAAATTTACTATAACTAAGTCCCTACCCTTGCCATGTACTAAACGCAGGATCGATGCGTACGGGGCCACCACCGCATAGCCACCAGGACTAAACTCAGTAAGAGTAGTTGATACCAGGGTCAATAGTCCACCTTTTGCTCTTCCTGCTAATGAAGCCATTGCATCCACACTATATGTTGTGTATCCCTCAACTTGTAATTGGGCTCTATGCCACGTCTCCTGGAGACAAATTATATCATATCCATGTGTAATAAAACTGTTCCAGAAGGGCATGGTTATTTTAGCAGCGACAGCGATTCCCGTACGGCCGTACACAACCAAAAAAAAACTCCTTTACTTAAAAAATTAATTTGATATTTGTAAATTGAGATAGACAATTGTGTGTTTATAAAATAGAAAAGTGAATAACCATAGGATCTCTCCTCTGTAGTTAATCTGTAGAAGTCTGTCAAAAACAAATTCACTGTCTTGTCATATGCTTTTTGATAACCTTGTCTTTTTATAGTATGGATTGAGAGTAGCAGTATGAATGAAGGCATGAATGGTATGAAGATTAGATATGCAGCTTGGGTTTCTTCTTTTTTGTATGTCCAATTGTACAATGCTTAGATTGATTTAATTGAATGTTATGTCCTTTGTATATGTAAAGAGTATGTCAAATATTTATTATGAACAAAATAGAATGACTGAACAAAAGAAAAAATAATAAAAAATATCTTTTTGAATAAATTTAATGCCTTTTTCATATATTTAGCATCCTTTGAAAATGTTTATGAAGATTATCACTGTATAAATATTTATAGGTCTGTCAGAGGTATTTTTCTGCTGTTGCCTTATCTCTCTCCCTCCTCTGGACCTTAAACTATACCGGGAGAACTCTTTGTTTCTTTACCTGTAGGGTGGAGGAGCACCCTACAAACTCGCCATACATCCTCAACATCACGTTAAAGGATTCACGGGGATGTCTGCTCCTAGACATCTTCAACATCTATGCTAGAGGCACTAGGGGAGGCGTACAATCACCCACCATTGCTCTTTTGGAAGATCTCCTTAGGCAGCGGCCAAGAAAATCATGCACTTTGGTGGCGGGTGATCTAAATTGTACGTTCGAGCCCCTAGGCCCTGATGACATGCTAGGCACAGAAGAGGAGGATTCGAGAAGGGGTATTCCGGCACTGGCTCTGCCCCCCATCAAAAGGTGGTCACAAGTGGCGTTGCAGATCGACGCCCTCAATATGGAATTTGATCTGAGGGCGGTCAATGGGAGGTCCAAATCTGATTTGACTGGTGCACACACCTACAATAGGCCCAATCATACGTCTAGAATAGACTATATTCTTCTCGACGTATGTTTATGGAGTACCCTGAGTGATATGGAGATTATTCAGACCATAGAGAGTGACCACAATCTTCTCTCTCTTGTATTATCTCCTGAGTGGCTCAAGGGCAGGGCTGGGTTAGATCCTCTGTCGGCATCCAACTTCCAGATGGTTAGTGTATCTAACTGCGGGAGGCAACTGAAGTGGGCCAAGCTTGTCTTGTCTGTTGAGAAAAAGTCTCAGCCATAGGGGCACTGCTGGCTGCAGCCCAGAGTAATCTGGGCTCATTGTCCAATGCGCCTGAGGAGGCCATGCAGATTTATTGTGATCTAACTAGGGCCCTAAGTAAGCTTTTCATCTTACCCATCTTACCCAAAAGCTCTTCCGGTGCTACTAACAGGGCTAAACCCATGAATAGACAGGGCTGGTACACGACAAAATGCAGGACCCTGAAAAAAGCCTTGAATAGGGGCAGTTAAATCCAAGTCCCAACTAGCAATCAGGACAGCAAGGAAGGATTACTCCCACACCTTAAGTGCAGCGAAAAAGGAGTGGGAGGAGAGGTTCTGGGAAGACCTTTTGGTAGAAAGTAAGGGAAAGGATGCAAGGTGCTTTTGGAGTTTGATTAGAACTAGGAATAGGCCAGACGTATCGCTGGTTACATGTAACATCCCTGCCCAGATCTGGTACAACCACTTCGAGGCCCTGTATTCCCAACCTGAAGGGGTCCTTAGTGAGTATTTCTCCCTGGAGGATGATATATTTGTTAGGGCCGGTAATGACTTTACCGCGAGGGAGGTGGAGGCCGTAATCAAGTCCCTGGTCCCATTAAAAGCAGCTGGGCCGGATGGGATACCAGGTGACTTGTTACGAGTGTCCGAAGGAATGGGGTCAACTGGTCGCTACGCTACTAAATGCAATCATGAGGGGCGCACTAGTACCTGATTCCTGGAAGGGGGCGGAGGTTGTCCCGATATTCAAAAAGGGGTGCCGGGACAGCCCCGCCAATTACAGGCCCATTAGCCTCATCGACTCTTCCCAAAAGGTGGCTGGGAAGGTGATCTTGGGGAGGGTCCTTCAATGGGCTGACGACCACAAGATACTGTCTGACTTCCAGGCGGGATTCCGTTCAGGTACTGGGACGATCGAACATGCCTTCAGGTTGATGCTCCTGTATTGGAAGGTGGTGGTGCTGGGCAAAGGCAGTCTTTATTTGGCCTTCATTGACCTGAAGACTGCCTTTGACCTAGTACCTAGGGAGGAGTTATGGAGGGTTCTGCAGGGGCTGGGGCTGCCCCCCTACATCCTGTCGCTCTTGATTAAACTTCATATAGACAATTATGCACAGGTGCGGTGGGGCACGAATGGGGAGAAAACCAATAGGATCCCGGTGTGTAGGGGCGTCCGCCAGGGATGTGTGTTAGCTCCCTCACTATTTTCACTTTATGTGAATGGTGTGGTAGACAATGTTCCCTCTAATTCTTTTCCTCTGTGTGCGGCAGTTTAGGGTCTCTGTGCGCTGCAGCCATGGCTATGTGCGCCAAAAACCAGACCGCACGTGTGTGCAGCGCCAAATATCCCTCCAAACTTTTGTTAAAAAAACTGAAAAGACTGTGCTTTTCCACACACACGGCGCCACGTTAAGGGTCTTAAGACAGATTTGCAATTTGGATACACAGAGGCTTATGCTTGTTTGAATCTGCTGAGTGACGTTAAACATGGTTATGGAATGAGGCTATGTCATCTAGAAGTGCGTTCATATTTTGGTTTTCTTTCGAGGCAGCTATCATTTTGTCCGGCTGTTGCTTCGCTGCTTTTTTACGTCGGTGTGGTTACGTCTTTCTGGGTCCCTTGATTTCTGGCTGTGCACCGGCGCTGAAATGTTGCTCATGCACATTCGGTATAGCTGCGGTTTCTCTCCTTTGTCGCCTCCTTTGAAACAACAGCTGTCGCCGCAGCAGGGATGAGAAATCCCGCCTGTGGTTGGCTAGGGCGGTGGGTGGCGCATGAAGTGAAGGCCGAGAGAGAGGAGTTACAGTGTCACTGGTTCGCGCACAAGGAGCTGGTGTTGGTGGATATCTAAGGCCTGCCAGCTGCTGTGAGGCATACTGTGGGAGGGGTGGCATCATGCCACCAGAGCTCAGCTGCTTCCGACAACGGTGCAGTTCCTCTTCGTCCCACCTTCACCCTCCACCCTCGGTTTTCTTTTTGGTACTTATTCCCTAATCGGCCTGCCTCCGCCCTGGCTTCTGTTTCATTGTCAGCTGTCCCACAATTCTCTCTGATGCCCAACCTCTTTTGGGGCCAGATGTAGCTTGCCAAATACCGGTCGGTAACGGCCGATTTCGGCCGTTACCGACCGGTATTTGGCTTTTGAGATGTAGGTGGGTCGTTATTTACAGAATCAGTATATTTACCGATTCGGTAAATCTACCACTTCGGTATTTTACCGAATCGGTATATATAACGATTCTGTAAATCCATATGTAGGTGACACTCCTACGAGTGCCACAGGCCCTTAAGAGTCGGTATTTTACCACCCAATCCTATTGGGTGGTAAAATACCGAATTCAGGTGTGCATGCACATCTGTGCATGCACACCTGTGCTATGTGACACACAGACATGCCCTTAGGGCATGTATGTGTGCCACATGGCACACATGCCTGTACTTGGGGTGCTAGAGAGTGTCAAAGTGACACCCCCTGCACCCTTGCAGGATTCGGTATTTACCGAATCTGTAAATACCGAATCGTTATTTCACATTGATTCCTATGGGCTTCAAGGCCCATAGGAATCAATGTTAAATACCGAATCGGTATTCACAGATTTGGTAAATACCGTCTCTTACAGAATCGGTAATTTTTTACCTACATCTGCCTCCTTCCTATTTACCGACTCTTAAATACCGATTCGGTATGAGTCGGTATTTAAGAGTCGGTAAATAGGAATTACCTACATCTGGCCCTAGGTGTGCTAATAATAATAAACGGGAAAAAAATGTGTTTTTGTATAGCCCTTCATATACCACGCCTCATTTATAAGGACTGGAAATAGCAAGCAATATTATGCAATCATATAAACTCCAAATGCACGTGGATGTGGGCAGTGAGCATTTAATTAACTTCGGGGTGATGCATGGCTACATTGTTCCAGGCCCTCCGTGCCCCATCATCACAGCTATTCCAAGATATCAGCATACTCTTTCACATAAAACATAAAGAAAACTCTGACATTCTAAAAGTATTACTTCTTGTATGTGTGCAAATTTCTGAATATTAAAACAGATATTATGTACAGTATTTTATATCAGAGAGACCCCCCTGGGGCCAAATTCTGAAAAATGTTTAGGCCCACAGGAGTACAGGGGCCGCATTGACTCCCACATGACTCCAGCAGGATGGGAAAAACATTATAAAACAAGAATTTGCAATGCAATAGGTCACACATTTACGACGAGTTTGAGCTACTGGTATTGTAAATGACAATGCCTTTTATTTATGTGTTGACTTTAAAAAGTAAATAAAAGGCATTGTCATTTTACAATGCTCCTAGCTGAAACTCTCAATGTACCTAAAATGACAGCCACAACTCCCGAGGGCCACAGTCGTAATGTTTTTGACAGAGGAACTACCATGAGCACTACTGTCAGAAACCTCCCGTCCAGCCAACTCTCAATAGACTGTGCACTCTGGCACGTTTCTGGTAGAGTACCTTGTCCGCTAAACTCTAAATCAGTTACAAAAGGCACTTTGGGGTGAGTGCTGAGCAGGAACTTTAGTGAAGGGGGCCTACAGACAGCATGAATGTGGTTTTATGATAGAGGCAGGGAGTAGGGGCTCATATCCACCATGTGAATGAGGCTAGATAGACACAATATTGATCTTGTCAAAGGGAAGCAGGAAGGCATGTGGACTGAACTACTCTTTGAAAGGACCTGGAAAGCATGGCCCTGAATTCCTCACTAAGAAACAGTGATCCAGTCTTTCTGTAGAAGAGTCTGGGTTCCGGGCTAGTGGCCATTTATGGGTAGAGGAGAACATTGAAAGCCAGAAGTAAAGTGCATTAATGAAACATTACAAAGCATCAGACTGTAAGAGCAGGTCAGCATTTTGGATAATTAGCTGTGGTGATAGAGAGTCTCAGGTGTGCGGTAGGGAGACGGTGGCAGTGTCTCCCAGACCCGCTGCTGTGCGAAGAGTGTCATTACTTGTAAGAGAAGTGGTAATTTCAGGGGGCTGCGAGAAGCGCTAAACAAACAGACTGATTTTAGAGTCTGTAACATTTTAAACTGTGTTTTACTGTGTTTTTTAATTGGGCAGACTCACGTGTTCTTTTTAATCAGCTCCTCTCCCTCTAAATCTCCTGGGCTCAATTTCCCGCCTGCCCGCCTCGTTCCGACCCGGCAATAGTGCCGTTGTGCGGAGGGCGGACAGGCAAGAGCCAGGCAGACTGCACTTCCGGTTTCCCCGGAGTTGAGGTTAGCGCTCTAGTGGCTACCTCACTCCGGGCTATTTAGGCCGTCCTGACCATCGAGCCGGCGCGGTAGGGAGATGGTGGCAGTGTCTCCCAGACCCGCTGCTGTGCGAAGAGAGTGTCATTACTTGTAAGAGAAGTGGTAATTTCAGGGGGCTGCGAGAAGCGCTAAACAAACAGACTGATTTTAGAGTCTGTAACATTTTAAACTGTGTTTTACTGTGTTTTTAAATTGGGCAGACTCACGTGTTCTTTTTAATCAGCTCCTCTCCCTCTAAATCTCCTGGGCTCAATTTCCCGCCTGCCCGCCTCGTTCCGACCCGGCAATAGTGCCGTTGTGCGGAGGGCGGACAGGCAAGAGCCAGGCAGACTGCACTTCCGGTTTCCCCGGAGTTGAGGTTAGCGCTCTAGTGGCTACCTCACTCCGGGCTATTTAGGCCGTCCTGACCATCGAGCCGGCGCGGTAGGGAGACGGTGGCAGTGTCTCCCAGACCCGCTGCTGTGCGAAGAGAGTGTCATTACTTGTAAGAGAAGTGGTAATTTCAGGGGGCTGCGAGAAGCGCTAAACAAACAGACTGATTTTAGAGTCTGTAACATTTTAAACTGTGTTTTACTGTGTTTTTAAATTGGGCAGACTCACGTGTTCTTTTTAATCAGCTCCTCTCCCTCTAAATCTCCTGGGCTCAATTTCCCGCCTGCCCGCCTCGTTCCGACCCGGCAATAGTGCCGTTGTGCGGAGGGCGGACAGGCAAGAGCCAGGCAGACTGCACTTCCGGTTTCCCCGGAGTTGAGGTTAGCGCTCTAGTGGCTACCTCACTCCGGGCTATTTAGGCCGTCCTGACCATCGAGCCGGCGCGGTAGGGAGACGGTGGCAGTGTCTCCCAGACCCGCTGCTGTGCGAAGAGAGTGTCATTACTTGTAAGAGAAGTGGTAATTTCAGGGGGCTGCGAGAAGCGCTAAACAAACAGACTGATTTTAGAGTTTGTAACATTTTAAACTGTGTTTTACTGTGTTTTTAAATTGGGCAGACTCACGTGTTCTTTTTAATCAGCTCCTCTCCCTCTAAATCTCCTGGGCTCAATTTCCCGCCTCCCCGCCTCGTTCCGACCCGGCAATAGTGCCGTTGTGCGGAGGGCGGACAGGCAAAAGCCAGGCAGACTGCACTTCCGGTTTCCCCGGAGTTGAGGTTAGCGCTCTAGTGGCTACCTCACTCCGGGCTATTTAGGCCGTCCTGACCATCGAGCCGGCGCGGTAGGGAGACGGTGGCAGTGTCTCCCAGACCCGCTGCTGTGCGAAGAGAGTGTCATTACTTGTAAGAGAAGTGGTAATTTCAGGGGGCTGCGAGAAGCGCTAAACAAACAGACTGATTTTAGAGTCTGTAACATTTTAAACTGTGTTTTACTGTGTTTTTAAATTGGGCAGACTCACGTGTTCTTTTTAATCAGCTCCTCTCCCTCTAAATCTCCTGGGCTCAATTTCCCGCCTGCCCGCCTCGATCCGACCCGGCAATAGTGCCGTTGTGCGGAGGGCGGACAGGCAAGAGCCAGGCAGACTGCACTTCCGGTTTCCCCGGAGTTGAGGTTAGCGCTCTAGTGGCTACCTCACTCCGGGCTATTTAGCCACGCCCTTCCCACAAGCGCGCAGCGGTTGCGCGCAGGGGGCGCCTTCGAGCGCGCCTAAGAAGCGCCGAAGAAAAGCCCGTCTGCGCCCGTCCGCGACAGGACGGGGCGAGGGGCGATGGACCCTGGCTCTTTCTCACAAACCGTCACCGGTAAGAATTCCCAACCCCTTCTATATTCATCCCTACTCTTACGCAGCCTTAGACCTGCCACATGTTGTAGTACAATTATACCCTGGCATCGCATTGAGGCAGCCTACTCTTGCCCTGAATGTCGACATCTATCTAACAACAACGTGTCTCCCTCAGACCGTCATACCTTAGTCAAGGGTTTGAAAAGCTTTCTATTAAACGTACGTTCCTTACCTAAACATCAGCATCAGGTCTGGGACTTAATACATTCCATCCAACCGGACATATGTTTCCTTGTGGAAACCTGGCTGAAACCCCACACTGTCACAGCCATTGCAATGGGGATTCCCTCTGGCTATAAGATTAAACATCTTGACAGAGATATTAAAACCGGAGGCGGTTTAGCGATTATATATAGGGATCATATACATTGTACAATTATTGAACAACACTCAAACGCACAATTAGAAACCCTGCTTTTTAAATTTCACCTAACTAATCATTTTACCTGGAAAGGGGCCCTGGTCTATCGACCCCCGGGAGCAGATCCTAATTTTGCACTCACTCTTCAAGAAATCTTAGCCCCACATATAAAATCAAAAGAAGATTTTCTGCTTCTAGGTGATTTTAATATACACGTTGACCAGCCAATGTTGACCGAATCCATGGCTCTAATTACAGATTTATTGAATCTGGGCTTGGAATTAAAAAATCATGGACCTACTCATATAGGAGGACACATGCTCGATCTTATTTTCTCTAACTCTACTAAAATAAATTGTTCCTTGGCTACTAGCATATCGTGGACTGACCACTCTTTGTTGGAATTCACTCTACCAACTCCTGCGAGACCCATAAAGAATGTCCCCTCCCCCCCCTCTTGGAGACGTCAATGGCACAAAATTAATATTGATACGGCTCATGAGGTATGGACAGATCCTATTTTTTTGCAATCCGATACAGCAGACATTGCATTAGCCAAACTGAATGAATCTATCAAAAAAACCATTGACACCATTGCTCCCTTAAAAAGACACAAACAACACCTAGTATCAAAACAAGAAAAATGGTATACAAAAGAACTGAGAGCAGAGAAACAAAAATGTAGACGTTTTGAGAAAGCCTGGAGAAAAACCAAAACTGAAAACAATCGTTTGATCTTCCTAAAGGCCCAATCAGAATACTATAAAAACATTAAGTCAGCGAGGAAACTACAATTGACACAACAAATAGTAGAAGCAGGTAACAACCCTAAAGAACTTTTTAATATCCTACAAAATTTTATAAAACCTACGGCGTGTGAAAGTTCAGACGACTTTTCACAGGAATTGTGTGACAAAGTCTCGCTGTTTTTCGAGGACAAAATTAACATCATCTACGAAAAGATATTAGTTGCCAACAATACCAGCAAAAGTCAAACTAAAATCGGTCCCACCGCAACTTCTGTTTCAGACAATAAAACCTCCCCGACGCTTTTCCCTTCCATTACTCATACAGAGCTTCTTACTCTCTGTACTCATATCAAAACAGGATCCCCCAATGACCTCGTACCAGCTAAAATGGTCGGTCCTTTGATCCCATTACTAGGTCCCCATATTCTCGAAATGGTAAACATCTCCCTCAGAACAGGCCAAGTCCCGGTAGATTGGAAAAAGGCAGTGGTGAACCCGATAAGAAAGAAGGCATCATCTCCCTGGACAGACCTATCCAACCTACGTCCCATCTCCCTCCTACCTTACCTAGGCAAGATCACGGAGAAGCACGTGAACACCTATCTCTCGAAACACCTTGAAGCGACGGAAGGCCTGGACCACTCCAATCTGGGTTCAGGCCAAACCACAGCACAGAATCAGCACTTCAAACAGTGACCAATAACATCAAAATGGCACTGGATGATGGTTGCTCTATGATTCTGGTGCTGTTGGACCTTTCCGCCGCTTTTGATACGGTGTCTCACAAGGTGCTTCTCCATCGCCTGAAGGAGGTGGGAATAGAGGGAGAGGCTCTGGCATGGTTGGAGAGTTTCCTGTCCGGGCGGTCCCAAGAGGTTAGGCTAGGCTCCCACAAGTCCACCCATCGGGAGCTCAATAAGGGGGTGCCACAGGGCTCCTGTCTGAGCCCAACACTTTTCAACATATATGTGGCCCCCCTTGCCAACCTAGCAAGATCTTTCGGGTTCACCCCTGTATCCTACGCTGACGACACCCAACTTCTTTTTCCCTTTAAAACTCTCACACCTGCAATAAAAAGATCTTTTGCAGAGGGGATGAGAGCCATTGCAGACTGGATGTCATCTAACTGTCTGCAGTGCAATGTCGGGAAAACTGAAGTTGTGTTGTTCGGTCAAGCGACGACACACTGGTCATCTGACTGGTGGCCTCTGGAACTTGGCCCTGTTCCCACCCCCAAAAGTAAGGTCAAGAACCTGGGAGTTTTATTTGACCAACAACTCATTTTTAAGGACCATGTCAATCAAGTAGCCGGCACCTGCTTCCGGGCTATAGGGATGCTTAGACGTGTCTTTCCCTATCTCCCGGATCACCATAGGAAAACTTTGGTGCAGGCTCTTGTTATTAGTAGGATCGACTACTGCAATGGATTGCTCCAAGGAGCCAATGAGGAGCAAATCAAGAAATTGCAGGTCATTCAAAATACAGCCGCAAGGATCGTCATGAATGCTCCTCCCAGGACCCCATCCTGCCCCCTACTGTCTCAGCTTCACTGGCTTCCTGTGAAGAAGCGAGTTCATTTTAAGACTCTGTGCACTATACACAAGAGTCTAATGGGGATGGGCCCTAAGTATTTCATAGACATTTTTCAGCCTTACATCCCAGGACGCTCCTTGCGTTCCAGCGACCAGCTACTACTCAAAATACCTAGAATTAAGAAAACCAGGCAAGGTGGCCGTGCACTGGCCCATACCGGACCTATCTTATGGAACTCATTGCCGTTCGGACTGAGGTCAATCACCAATCACATGGCGTTTAGAAAAAACCTAAAAACCCATTTGTTTCCCAGCTATTAATTGTCTTCCCATCCTTGGACACTGTCTCTTACTCTCTCTCTACCTGCAGTTATAGCGCGGAGATACCCCTTCGGGGGTCTAGTCTGGCGCTCTATAAGCATATAAAAATAAATAAATAAAAATAAATCTGGCTGGCAGTATAGAATGGAGCCATTATGTTCTTGGCTTACCATTTTAGAAACAATAGAGGTTCTTAAGGAGTATATGGGGTGCACTGGCAGACACAGAGGTGCTCCAGTCTTACTACTGCAATTACATGAGGTGCTACAGATGAGAACTGAAGTGAATTTCCAGAACTTTCAAACATGTATTTATGGTGTAGGAAGGATGGCATAGGGGTTCCTCGAATGGTTTCACCAAATGCAATGCTTTTTATCTCACAAATATTACACCCATAAATAACAACACCTAAAAATGCAATATCACTAAACAACAACACAAAATCAAACCAATTAATGGTACAACATTAATAGTTGCTGCTGTCAAGGTTAATGTGATATGTAATCTCATCTGTAAATTGATTTCTATCATTTGCAACTACATCGGTTTCATTAATGAAGAGGTACTGCATGTTGTTTGTGAGTTGTGGTTCGCACAGCTGTTGTGTGAATTATGGATTGTGATCCTAACTGTAACTTGCGAATGTCAGTGTTTTTTGTTTTTAATTTGTATCCAAAACTGGACTTTAACAGTTGTTTTCGGTTGAATTTGTGGTGTTATAATAATCAAAGCTAACCAAAATTCCACTTTAACCTTTCAATGGAAATCAATCTATCCGTCCGTCCATCCATCTACCAATTCCGGATATAATAATATGGTACAAAAATAACTCTTTGTGACACACAACCAAACAGCAGGGAATGGTACCGGTGTGGATGAAGGCACACCGGACGAGTGGCATGGGCACCAGCCTTCTAGGAGCAGCGAGCTGCTGATGAGCAGAACAGCATTTATTTATTTATATTCTTATAACGCGCCTGAATCAGCCCCGAAGGGGTATCTCCGCGCGTAGCTTCTGTAAGGGTTGAAAAACATATTAGGAGATAACAGTGTAGGGAAGCAGGAGGAAATTAATCTAGGGTAAATAGGTATGTTTTTAATTTTTTCCTAAAGGAGAGGAGATTAGGGATTTGTCTCAGCTGTGGAGGCAGGGAGTTCCATAACAAGGGGCCTTTGAGTGAGGGGGCCCGGCCTCCCTGTCTTGCTCTGGTCGCTCTGGGCACTTGCATCAACATGGTGTTACTGGAGCGCAGGGCACGTCCAGGAGAGTAAGGGACAAAGATGTCTCTTAGGTATTTGGGACCGGACCCATATATACACTTATGCATTATGCAACATAGTTTGAAGTTGACGCGTTGTCTCACCGGGAGCCAGTGAAGGTAAGAGAGGAGTGGGTGTGATGGGGTTCGGGGAGGGGCATTCAAGATGAGTCTTGCTGCAGTGTTCTGCACCACTTGCAATCTGCACAATTGTTCTTGATTGGCAGAGATGAGTAGACCATTACAATAGTCTACCCGTCCGATGACCAGTGCTTGTACCAGCGTTTTCCTGTGGGTGTCAGGCAGGAAGGGGAAGATGCGTCGTAGGAGTCCAATTACTCGGAAACAAATTCCCGTGACTTGGTTGACATGGTCTTTTAGTGTCAATGTTTGGTCTAGGCGTACTCCCAAATTTTTGATGGTCTGTTTTGGCACGGGGACAGGTCCTAGCTCAAGTGGCCACCAGTCCGGGGACCAAAGCAGGGTGGCCCCTCCAAACAACATGACTTCGGTTTTAGTCACATTGCATTGGAGGAAGTTCTGGGCCATCCAACCTGCCACAGCTCTCATTCCATTTTGAAAGGATTGCAGGACTGCAGGTGTGATGGTTTGGAAGGGAAACAACAGCTGGGTGTCATCAGCGTAGGAGATTGGGGAGAACCCGTAAGATCTTATGATGTCCGCCAAGGGGGCCACATATACGTTAAATAACGTGGGGCTCAGGCATGAGCCCTGTGGCACTCCCTTGGTGAGCTTCCTACAGATGGATTTGTGGGAGCCCAATTTGACACCTTGTTGCCTGTCCGCAAGAAAGCTTTCAAGCCACGCAAGGGCGGTCCCTTTTACTCCCACCTCCCTCAAGCGGCCGAGAAGAATATTGTGCGACACCGTGTCGAAGGCAGCGGACAAGTCCAATAGCACCAGAATCACTGAGCTCCCCCCGTCAAGTGACATCCTGATGTTATCAGTCACTGACAGGAGGGCTGATTCTGTGCTATGGTTTGGCCTAAAACCAGATTGAGAGTGGTCTAGGCCGCCCGCTGCCTCGATGTAATTGGACAGGTGTGCGTTGACATGTTTCTCGGCCAGCTTGCTTAGATATGGTAGGAGGGAGATGGGCCGGAGGTTGGAGAGCTCCGTCCAGGGGAGGGCAGCATTCTTACGGATGGGGTTCACCACCGCTCTTTTCCATTCAGTTGGTACGTAACCCTTCTTCAAAGACTGGTTGATTACATCTTGAATATGGGGGCCTAACAGAATACTCAGGGAGGCTAAAGTTTTAGCAGGAATAAGGTCATCCGGAGACCCGGATTTTACATGGGTCATTAATGTTAGAAGCTCTCTGTTATTGATAGGAGGGAAAATGGTCAGCCTGAAGTTAGTGTTTTCAGTGGGGAGGGGGGCAATCAGAGTGCCATTATCTGTTTGAGATGCTAGAATTTTATCATAAATGGATTCTATTTTATTTTCAAAATATAGGGAGACTTCCTCACATAGATTTTGTGAGAAGTCATCCGGACTTACACATGCCATAGGCTTGACAAATGTCTCAAGAATCCTATAGAGTTCTTTCGGAGAATTGCCAGCTTCTGTGAGTTGTTGGGCTATGTTGTTTTTACGGGCAGCTTTGACGTGTTTATAGTAATTTGTTTGGGCTGCACGGTGGGCCTTCTTGTTATCCTCCGAGTGGAATTTTCTCCACCTCTTCTCTATCCTCCTACATTCTTGCTTCTCCTTTCTGAGAGCCTCGGTGTACCATTTTTCCTGTTTAGCCACAGGAAATTGCCTAGATGCTTTCAGAGGGGCAATTTTATCAATGGCTATAGTGAGTGAGTCCTGAAATATTGTTAAGCTATGTTCCACTTCATCAGTGTCCTTAATGTCGGGTTTTTCCCATACCTTCTGTAATGCCTCCAATGTGAGTTTATGCCACTGTCTGCGCATAGTAGGGGATAAGGATTTCTTACAAGAGCCTTTGTTAATTTTAGAAATAGTGAACTCTAATAAAAAATGGTCAGACCAGTCTAATTGGGTCGGTTTATTGCAGGATATATTATCAAAGTTAGTATATATCAAATCAATGCAATGTCCGCCTTCATGTGTGGGACCCTGGTTTTTTTGTGTAAGACCAATAGTCGCCAGATCAGCAGACAAGCTTATAGTCTCAGCATCATCTGGAGAGCTGCTTTTGAGGCTCCTGGGGGACAGGCCTGTTTAGGACTGTATGAGACGACCAGACTGACAATGAGATGAGCCGCGCCAATGCCACACTTGTGAAGTTATGGCCCTGCTGATTGCGCTGCAACTCATGACACATTGGAACGGAACTTGCTTCACCAGAACACATTAGGAAGGACCTGGCAATGCGGATGGAGACCCATGAGTTCAGTTCCTGGGCATTAGGGACTGGCACGCACCTGACATTTTTAGCTGAAATGATAATTAGGGCCCTGTCGTCTCCGCTGGAAAGAGAGTTTGGGGAAGCGGTCAAGAGGAGGGAACGTCTAGACGAAAAAGTATTTAGAATACCAATTTCAGCTCCAGGTTAGCAGCGGGCGCCTCGCCCAGCTCTTGAGATATGCCCTCTTCAAGTGCCATCTGATGGCATCCGAAGGGGAGAGACACACCTTGACATCAGCCTCAGTTTATTGACACTTCCGGGGCAGACTTGAGGTGACAGACAGAGGGCTGAGAGGACTGAAAAGCAGAGTCGGATTGGGATTGAAAATCGGCCCGGGCACAGACAAAAAAAAATCGCCCCCCATTTGCATATTAGAAACGCACAGTGTCAAACACCGCGTGTGCTAAAGCACACGTCGTGTTTGAAACTCAGCTTTTCTTTTCTTATCAGTGCACCGCTGCGGTGCTGATTGAGGGCCATTGAGGTAGTATTCATATTAATTGCAGCCCGTGTGCACTGCAATTAATATGAATACTAACTCAATGGCCCACAGTCAGCCCCGCAGCGGTGCACTGGCAGGAAAGGAATAGAGCAAGTGCAAGGGCCATTTGCACTTGAACGCGAACAGAAAATGATGGGTTTTCGCGCCGCTCGCATCTTAAAAGCGGCGGCGCGAACAGTCTCTGAATGTGCGCGCTACATAATTAACACTGCGCGCTTGGGGTGCCTTCAATGCGCGCAGGTTATTGGGAGCAGTGGTGGTAGAGCACCTGCTTAAAGAACCAGCAGATGCCCCGTCCCTGGCGGGCACTCGGATCCCCACCCTGCACTTTGCCGACGACACCCTTCTCATCGCAAAGACACCTCGGGGTCTCCAAAAGCTCCTCAACCACTTCCAGGAGTTCTGCTCTCTCAGGGGCTTGACGATTATTGTAGACAAGACCAAATTTTTGACCATGAACCCCCCTAAAAAGTTAGCCCCCCCCCCCCGGTTTTAAACTCTGTTCCCCTGGAGAGGGTCTGTGAGTTCGATTACTTGTGGATCCGCCTTAGTAATTCCATAAGCTGGACCCCACACATTCAAAAGATGCTGCTCAGCCACAAAAGGGTTACTGGTGTCCTACTCAGGGAACATCGCTCATCTACTAAACATTGCATTGCCCCGGTTATAGACATTTACAAAGCCAGAGGGGTTACTGCCGCCCTGTATGGGGCGGAGTTGTGGGGCACCTCAAACCTTGAGGTATTAGCTAAAGCGGAAAGTAAATTCCTGAAAGAACTTATGGCTCTCCCACGGAGTACACCCACAGTTCCGGTGCTTCTTGACTTGGGCTGCAGATCAATTGCGGACCAGACGCTTCTCCGACCTTTGCTCTTGTGGGCTCTCTTGTGGAGGGTCCCTGAGCTAGCCTCATATGCAGCAGGCTTGTCTGAGGTGATCGCAATGGAGGGATGGCATCGAATTAAATGGTTAAGGGATGTTAAGAGCCTATTGGGGGAGCTGGGGTTGGATGACTCTTGGGTTACTCGTTCTGCTCCTCCCAAAGCCACCCCTCCCAAAGCCACCCTGAAGAAACTATACTGGGAGTGGGTATTTTCCAAACTCATTGGCAATCCTCGTCACTGCAATTCGACCGCAGCATTCCTAAGAATCAAAGATGTGGTTGCATATGAGCCTTATCTGGACCTCATTTCTATTCCATTGGACAGGGCTCTCTACTTTAAGCTCAGAGTGGGTATTTTACCTTTAGGCAACCTGGTGTCCAGGTGGAAATAATCTTCCCAGTCCTCACCCTTCTGTGCTCTGTGTTCGACACGGGTGGAGACGGTGGCACACATTCTTTTTGAATGCCCGGACTATTGTGCTCCAAGGAGGCGCTGGCTTACACCTTTGTGCAGACTTTTAGGTACACGACAGCATTTGGTGGCCCTCCGTATCTTACTGACTGATACGTCGTCCCCCATTGTTTGTGGTGTTACTAAATTTTTTGTATGGGTGATCCGTTCTAAAAGGCTTTACATTTCAATTTAATTCCCTTTTAAATATTTATTGCAACAGTGTTGATTGTTTTATCCTTTTTTAATTTATAATGTATTTTATCTTGCCTTAAAAATTTACTTTCTAATGTATGTACTGCTTTTAAGATATCTATGTATCGAAATAAAGCATATATCACTCATATCCATGTGTAATAAAACTGTTCCAGAAGGGCGTGGTTATTTTAGCAGCGATTCCCGCCATATTCCAAGTAATGACCATGAGGCCTTCAACAGTGTTATCAAATGTGGTATCATAAAGTACAACCGGTTCGGGTCTCAGTAGATTATCGTCCAGAGTTATGTCTGAAACAGGGATTATATCTCGCTG
This sequence comes from Lissotriton helveticus, assembly GCF_964261635.1. Lineage (NCBI taxonomy): Eukaryota > Metazoa > Chordata > Amphibia > Caudata > Salamandridae > Lissotriton > Lissotriton helveticus. The sequence goes on from NC_136072.1 coordinate 775,333,195, forward strand.
GGCTGTTATGTCAATTTTATGCTGGTCATTACTTACTGGCCTTGCTGTGGTCTCCCCTACTACCCTGTTTATACCTTGCAACCCTTGATTAATTTCAAGCATTCCCTTAGATACAATTACTTCAGGGTGAGGTGAAGTAGTTTGTTCCCTCAGTCAGTCATTCTCATCTAATGAACCAAACGCTTGGAATCTGTTATAAGTCGGAATTGCAAAATTGGCCCATGGATTGTAAAGTGGGGTGGGGTCATGAACTGCGTTATGATGGTTAAGATGGGAAGCTCTATGTTGGTCAGCAACCCGAACTGTGGCATATTTTCCTGACTGGCCCCTATAGAAATAATGTAAAGGGAGCAGAGTTGTATTGTATTCCTGGTTAGACGGTACGGGTGCATTTAGAATGGAGTCTCTGGCCCAGTCAGGGGTCCTAAAATTTATGACTATACAGTCCCCGTCTATCTCCTTTTTACTGGGTCCCAACCATCCTACTCTCTGTGTTGAGATGATCTGATTTACCCCACGCATTGGAAACCCGCAGTTTTGAGCTAGCCAATGCAGTGTTTTATTCTTGAGGGTTTGTTGGTTTTCGAATTGGGTGTGCTTAAGCTTTGGAACATTAGCGAGTATAGCTACGTATGCACTGCTTTCTGCTGGTAAATTTATCACAGCAGGTATTATGTTGTTGATGTTCCGGGCAGGTACTGCCCTGTCCATACTGTTGGATACTAAGCTCCCTTTGCCCCTATGCCCCGCTACAGATTTCTGCCCCACTATTATATTGGGAGTATTTATAGGTAATTTTGTCGGGGCAGTAGTTGCATTTGCAATGGCCGGGGGACTGGCTACTCTGATTTCACTCCTGGTCAAGATGTTGTTAGGTTTATCCTTAGGGGCAGTAGTTGTGGCTGCTTAATCTGTGTGCCAAGTTGTTCTAGCAGATCTAAATTGGCTATTCCCAGCTTTTCTAGATTATCTACCTTATCCGTTAATGTCCTCAGTCTTTCTGCCAGTGGTGAAGTGTGGGATTTTACCAAGTGCTCTAGCTGTAATATGAGGTCCTCCATGCTAATAGGGAGTGAGGCTTGTTGAGCAGTGCCATGAATTTCATTTGGTTGTAAATTTCTGCTCTGCTGTAATATGTTTCCCCTCCCCGCTTGTGTCAGGGTAGTTTGAACTAGTCTCTTCTTTTTTTCTTCTATATATCCTCCCATGTTTGTTTACAGTTACCAATTTCCTGCCGGGTGCTAGTTTATATTTGGACCGACCAGATCCATGATCACTCGCACTGTGTGATGGACTTGTGTTGACTATCTCATCTGTTAAATTGGTGTCATTATTATCACAGTCATCTAACTCCACTCTAACGTTTGACACATCAATCGGTGTAGGGAGGGAGGTCTCATTAGGCTGTAAATTTGGTGTTACTGATAGCCTACTTTCCCGGGCAGTAAACACAGTAGGTGGAGACTGTTGTAATACATCATCATAATTCTGACCACTACCCGGTAAGTCCGCATAAGAGTGCAGTAGAATTGAATCCTGTGACATAGCTGTTATTATAGATGTATTTGCAGGTGCATTAGCTCCCTGTGTAGGATGAGATGTCAAACACATACTAGGTGGTAATGATAGGCGTCTTTCGGTATTTTCTATAGCGGTGACAACAACCCCAATAGTTTGTTATAACATTTTGTCAATAGCAGTTAAGGTTGGAAGTGGGGTTGTTGCCTGGGCTAATTTCCTTGTCGTGGATCGGGTAGACATTGGTTGCTTTTTGACCATGATTCCACTTGGATACCTTAATGGGGTCTATATTGGGCTGTAAACAACTCACACACAGTTCAGCAGGAATGTTGTGTTGCTTTACCTTGCACGATATCCTGCTGGGAAATCAAGGGATGTGGCCCAGACCAGACTCCTCAGGCCTCTGAGGGCCTAAGAGGGCCCGCCCTTTGCCCGGGCTTAGCTCCCGCGACGCGGATGAGGAGCTTGATTTATGGCGCCTCCGGGCATGTGTGGTAACGTGGCGCCGCTCAGCCCCCTGGGGATGGTAGTCCTCCGCTCGGCGGCCGCTTTGATGGAGATGCGGCGGCGGGAGGACTACGGGTCAGCAGGGCAGTTCTATCAAGCGGCAACAAGGAGGATGGCGGTCACTGGCTCCCAGCAGCCAGACAACAAAGACACCCGCTCCCCCGATGAGGAGCTTGATTTATGGCGCCTCCAGGCGCGTGTGGTAACGTGGTGCCGCTCAGCCCCCTGGGGATGGTAGTCCTCCGCTAGGCGGCCGCTTTGATGGAGATGCGGTGGCAAGAGGACTACGGGTCAGCAGGGCAGTTCTATCAAGCGGCAACAAGGAGGATGGCGGTCACGGGCAGCCAGACAACAAAGACACCCGCTCCCCCGATGAGGAGCTTGATTTATGGCGCCTCCGGGAGGAGCTTGATTTATGGCGCCTCCGGGCGCATGTGGTAACGTGGCGCCGCTCAGCCCCCTGGGGATGGTAGTCCTCCGCTCGGCGCGGAGGACTACCATCCCCAGGAAAATAAATGTGTCAAACTGTAACAAACAAGCATTGGCAAAGCCAATTGGTCTCGCCTATGCAAGAGCTATTGGCTTTGCCAATGTGTCTTAGCCATGGTGTACACCGGCTTGGCTGATGTTTAGCATGGCTAAAAGTTAGTGTTGTATAGGGGAGGGTTGTGGAGTAAAGGATTCTTGATTTGCATGCAGTGGAGTGGCGTAGAGTGGCCTAGGGTGGAGTATAGTCTCTTAGAGTTAAGTGGTGTGGTTTGTTGTAGAGATGAGTGAGGTGGAGTGGCGTAGAGTGGCATATTGTAGATTGGAATGGCAAAGAGGGGTGTAGCATAGAGTGGAGTAAAATGTCATAGAGTGGAGCGTCGTGGAGTGGCACTGTGTGTCGTGGAGTGGCATAGAGTGGAGTGACATAGAATGTCTTGGAGTGAAGGGGCATAGAGTGGAGCGACATAGAGTGGAGCGACAAAGTGTAGCGTAGAGTAGCGCACTGCCAGTACAGACCACACATTTTTTTATTAAAATGACTATTTCATTTGCACAGACATAGTTTTACTGATAAAACTATACAGCCCATAAGCGATAGTGTGTGGAAATGGTATCACCAAGTGTATTGATTTTTTTAAGCTTATTAAAATATTTGTTTCCACTACGCTTTAGAATTGCAAAAAAAAGTGCTTCATTTTGCGCTTTTCTAATTCTGCTACATATAAATGTTGTTGTGTGCTAGCAAAACCCTTTACTTTCACACCCTGAGTTTGTCACATATGTCCTCTCACTTCGAAGTCAGAAAAATAAATGTAAACATTAAGCTCCCTCGAAAGACAGAGCTTAACATTTGTCATCTGTCTTTGTGTCAGGTCCAGGAATCCTCGGAGACGTACGATGCTATATGGGGTCCACCTCCTGATAGCTCTAAGGTCTGATTGTAGCCACAGACTCTTTTGAGTGATCAGTTGAGGGAAGGAAAGGGAGGGAACTGCAGGGAAGGAGATCTGTAACGAGAAGCACACAACAGTAAATACTTCCTACTGTGACAGCGAATATGACAAACAACATAAGAATACTTTGTATTGAATTGCCTTCCTTATTACCTGTAAAATAAAATAACTGTACTTCATTCCAGGGTAGAATCGCCTAAGCCACTGCCTCTACTAGATCTAGAGATAGAAGAACAACATTATACATTTCTCTCTAACAACACGCCCAGATAGACATTAGTGTGAGGTCATACGTCATGCCTACCTAGAGATGCTTATTGGCTTGGAACAGGGGTTAGGAGCCAACATCCAAGGAGCTCAACTTGCTCCTGCTATGAAAGATAATAAGCAGATAGAAACGCCAATAAGCTTAGCCCAAAGAACGTATACTAATGATGCAGAATCATGTATACATTTGCAACCAGCAAGACTTGGCAGTGAATCATAAATCATAAGCAGTAAGTAGCAATGTTTCTCTTCCTCCCTTCTTATGGGAATACCCTTTTGTACTCAAGAAAGGTAATATCCTGTCCTTACTGTATTTCCACCATACATGCCAAGGACTGAATTATCATAAATGTTGTAGGCAAAGTTATCAATTAAACAACTGCACAGCTGTGCAGTGATATGTCAGCAAGCCTCGAGGGCAACAAACACCCAAAGTCTTTATACAATGTGGCAACCTCGCAAAAGTCCCGAAGACTCAACCAACGAGGTTGCGATGCCCTGACTACCAAGTTCGAGAACGCGTTCCGTGCGATCTCCGGAAAAGGCTCAGCCCCGCAAGAGTCAGGGGAAAGACTCGTCCAACGGGGCTAACAAGGAAAACTCAGCCCCGCAAGAGTCATGGAAAAGACTCGACCAACGAGGCTAACAAAGGCTTTATTCCGCTCGGTAAGGAGAGAAGAATCACTACTAAGGTACGAATGCGGGCCAAGAGAAGTTGGTGCAAAAGCACCCCTACCCGATCCTGAAGCCGCTGTAGCTGCAGGGTACAATCCAGGAATTAGCAGCGGAGATGGTTGTTTCAGGAAGCACTAAATCCGACTTCCAGCGTGCGCCTGATGTCATCAACGGAACGTCCCCCACGGCCTCATGAGATAAGTAGTTCGGCTACAGACGCCTCCGTCTACACGGTGCTGCGAAATTTGTCAGTGTTCTTTTGGGGCGCCTGGAATGCGCCGTGACACTTTAAATGCCCAGCAAATGTGACAAGATAAGAAGAACATTTAATGGACTGTTTACAGAAAGCGAGCACTTGTGGAAGAATACAAGGAGCGAGTTAGAGAGGTGGAAAACAGGCAATACTCCACTGGAGGGACAAAGGCATGCTGGTTTGTCTAAAACAAGTTAAGCCAAAACATAGAAAGCAAGTAATTGTGAGGTACAAATCACAAAGCCAATAATAAGCAATGAATTGAATGTATTCCTAGGTCAGCTTTCAGAACTAGCAACTAGACAGCTGTTAGTCAACCTAAAAGTGAGTCAATTGCTGCAAAAATATGAAAGAATATGTTTTTGTTCTGCCTACAAATAATGATTAGCAAATAATAGCCAATTGGGTCCGAGATTGTGGAAAGGTGAACAGAGTGGAGTATTATTGGTCCATGACCAGAACGGATGGTGGATGTCCTCCTACTAAGACAATGAGTTTCGTCTTTCATGAATTGGAGTAAGTATTGTTGCTTCTTCTTTAATAGAAAACGACTCATTTGCAAGTAGGAACATTGCTGCATGCCTTTAAAATCAAAATAGAACTTCTAGTAGATTTTTTTCTGCTCATTTCGAGTAACTAAAATGATTATTCATGATTTAGGATACTAAACAACGTCTTCCCTTTCTAATACTTTGTGCATGTGTTTTCTAGTACTGCTGGCGATGGACGGGGTTCAATTTTGGATTTGATCTTCTCATCACATACACCAACCGTTACATCATCTTCAAGCGCAATACATTGAACCAGCCATGCTGCGGTTGTGTGAGTCTGCAGCCACGGAGAAACATTGCCTTCAGGTGCGTTTAATTCCTCAGAATTAGATTTGTATTAACTTTACCGTTTAAATCCAATCTGAACACATAGTTTGCCCCTTACTACCTTTGAAAAAACGATCGCTTCTCACATAGCCCTGTGTAAAGTAAAATCTTCTGCACGAGCAGTCCCTGTAATGTATGAGCAAAGCCTGATGTATTTTAGGTTGTGGTGTTCAACTCTGTGCTTGTTATTTTTTCTTTCCTCAATCTCGAAGTATGTTATGTATTGTTCTGTGGCCATCTTTTATAAGTAATTGACAAAATGCAAACCCATATACATAATTTGCCATAGTGATTTAGATAACTACCAGATAGATACAAAGCATTTTGAAACAATTTACAGCTTGATTTAGGTTTCTATCTTGATGGATGTGCCATCTGTCTACGTGGAGAAAATATAGGGCCAGATGTAGGAGCCTAAATACCGGTCGGTAACGGCCGATTTCGGCCGTTACCGACCGGTATTTAAGAATTGGCATGTAGGGGCATTTATTTTACAGATTCGGTAAATTTACCGAATCGGTAAATCCAAATGTAGGTGGGACTCTTCTGAGTCCCAAAGGCCAATTGAATTGGGTGGTAAAATACCGAATCCAGGTGTGCATGCACATGTGTGCATGCACACCTATGCCATGTGACAGACAGACATGCCCTTAAGGCATGTCTGTGTGCCACATGGTTAAGGTGAGTGTGTTACGCGATGCGTAGACACATCCCTGTATACTGGGCACACTTATAATAGTTCAGAAAAACTGACTCCAAAAGATAGTTTAAACGAAAGGGTTAACAAAGAGTCCACACGAAGGTTTCATCAAATATTTAGTTTTTAGTGGTTCATAAATTCTTAAGTTGGAAGCGTTACATCACGCCAAAATAATTGTATGCAATCCAGCACAGTTTCCAAAAAATGCCCCAATGCATTTCGGACTAATGAAAGTCCTTTGTCAAGGAGCCCTGCGAAAGGATACAAAAATGCAGCTTAGATCAACGGAGAATGAACGGAAGGTAATCAAGTGACATGCTACATACAGTGGTATCGGGTTCGACATGCATTAAAGAGGAGGGTAGATGGGCTAAACCGGAGACAACCAGTGCATGCGGGAGGGAGTGATAGCGATCCGATCTGGTTGAAGAATCTTACCAAGGTGGTGAGTGAACGGTTGAGAAAACGGGAATAGGACGATGCTGGTGTGCTAAGAGGAAGCATGCGGGTGAACGCTACATGAAAAACAAACGTGACAAAAAGTAAAAAGGCGGGTCTCACGTTTGCAACTTAGCGGTAGGCTCACGTCAGTGCTGCAAAAGGGAGAAAGGATAGTGAGAGGTGTAACTCACATAGGGTGAGGGGTTCAAAAAGTGCTCAAGACGTGCAACTAAAGGTCACTTACTGTGGAGCTGTTTAAACGGTGAACCGGGTGCCTGGAACTTCGCGGAGTTACTGCGAAGTTCAGAGGAAGTGAATGTGGTTGAAATAGACAAAGGACAACGTAGTGGGGGAAAGAATGAGAGCGGCCATCTTACAGTGGAGTGTGGAAATTAGAGGGTGTGATAGAATCAGTATGCAGAACAGAGGACGCAGTATCAAACATGGTATAACAGGTAAATCAATTATAGGTAACAACTGAGTTCTGTTCGGTCGTTCAGGCCGAAGGGTTTCAGAGACTGAAGTCTATAAATCCATGAGGTTTCACGTTGAAGGAGTGTCTTATTATTGTCTCTGCCCTCAATGTGGGCAACAGTTTCCAGTACGAGATATTTCAGTTGTGCCACACTGTGGTGGGCTTCATTGAAATGAACAGCCACGTTGAATTTGGTGTTTTTGGTCCTGATATTGGACTTATGTTCATTAAGTCTGATTTTGATTTTTCTGCTCGTTTTTCCCACGTAGGACTTGCCACATGGGCATTTAAGCATGTAGATAAGGTTGGCCGAATCACATGTGGCATCTACCTTGAGATTGATGTTAAAACCTCTCATAGGGTGGTTCAGGGTGTTACCTCCAATGACGTTATTGCAATTGCTGCAGTGGTGGCACGGGCGAGTGCCCGTGTGAGTGGTTTTTGTAACGGCTGGTTTTGATAATATTTCTTTGATGTTCATTGGTCTACTATACGCGAAAATAGGAGGTTCTTTAAACAGGTCACCAAAGTCTGGTTCCGATGATAGTATACGCCAATGCTTTAGGATGGTTTTCTTGTAAATCCTACTTGAGGTAGAATACCTGGATACTAATGCCATTCTGGAACTTGGATCCTTCATTTTGCTTTTCAGGGTTTCTGACCGTGGGATCAATTTCACTTTGTCATGGGCCTCTTTGATAATATCATGTGGATATCCCCTGGTGGAGAATCTACTGGCCATTGATTTAAGTTGAGTGTCTCTTTTGTCGTCATTAGAAACAATCCGGGTCACTCTGAGCATCTGACTGAACGGTAAGTGCCTCTTCAAAGAGTCTTGGTGAAAGCTGCTGTACAGAAGGGTGTTGTTACGGTCGGTTGGCTTCCGATACAGATCTGTTTCAATGCCCTCAGGGGTGATTTTTACCAGTACGTCCAAGAATGTGATTTCTTTGTCAGAAATATTCCAAGTCAATTCGATCCGGTCATCTTTAGAGTTCAAAGTGTTTAATGCTGATTCCAAATGGTCTCTAGTGCCTTTCCAGATGAAGAATAAATCATCTATATAACGAGCATATAGTTTCAAGTTGGCATTCCAGTCAATGTTGGTGAGTATATGGTCAAGTTCGAAGTTCCCCATGTAAATGTTCGCGTACGTGGGCGCGGCACAATTGCCCATGGCCATCCCGGACATCTGAAGATACCATTGTTTTTCGAAAGAAAAGTAGCTATGGTAAAGGGTGAAAATCATAAGTTCCAAAATGAAAGATTTCATGGGGTCCGTGATGTCAGATTTCAAAAGTGCTAGTTCAATAGCCTCGATCCCGCCGGCGTGGGGGATGGAGGTATATAGACTCTTGATGTCGGCCGTGCACAACAAAAATTCCTCATCCTCGTTGATTTCAATGGAGTTCAACTTATTGATAAAGTCAGTGGTGTCTCTGGTATAGCTCTTTAAGCTGGTAACCATCGGTTGTAGATACCGATCGATAAATTTACCGATCGGTTCATGAACTGAACCCCTTGTGGATACGATCGGTCGAAAAGGTGGGCCTATTCCCGTTTTCTCAACCGTTCACTCACCACCTTGGTAAGATTCTTCAACCAGATCGGATCGCTATCACTCCCTCCCGCATGCACTGGTTGTCTCCGGTTTAGCCCATCTACCCTCCTCTTTAATGCATGTCGAACCCGATACCACTGTATGTAGCATGTCACTTGATTACCTTCCGTTCATTCTCCGTTGATCTAAGCTGCATTTTTGTATCCTTTCGCAGGGCTCCTTGACAAAGGACTTTCATTAGTCCGAAATGCATTGGGGCATTTTTTGGAAACTGTGCTGGATTGCATACAATTATTTTGGCGTGATGTAACGCTTCCAACTTAAGAATTTATGAACCACTAAAAACTAAATATTTGATGAAACCTTCGTGTGGACTCTTTGTTAACCCTTTCGTTTAAACTATCTTTTGGAGTCAGTTTTTCTGAACTATTATAAGTGTGCCCAGTATACAGGGATGTGTCTACGCATCGCGTAACACACTCACCTTAAGCATCTACGGACGCATTTGGCCAGTTGCGTCACCTGTTGGAGCACCTTTATCCTACCGAACCCAACATTAGCTCTCCCACCTACCATCCTTTCAACCTAACGCTGTGCGCTTAAGCCTTGTTTCACTTTGTGTGCCACATGGCACACATGCCTGTATTTGGGGTGCTAGAGGGTGTCAAAGTGACACCCCCTGCACCCTGGCAGGAATCGGTATTTACCGATTCGGTAATTATCGAATCGGTATTTCCCATTGATTCCTATGGGCTTCACAGCCCATAGGAATCAATAGGAAATACTGATTCGGTATTTACCAAATCGGTAAATACCGAATTTTAAAGAATCGGTAATTCAATTACAATTCTTCCTAAATCTCCCTCCTTCATATTTACCGATTCATAAATACCGAATCGGTAAAATTCGGTATTTATGAATCGGTAAATACGATTCTCCTACATCTGGCCCATAATCTTTGTCACAGTGGTGGTAAAATGTCAATCGCCTTTAAACTTCTTGCCACGGAGGTGACTGGCTTTCCGAAAGTGACTCCCTTTACTATAGAAGGAGATGTTTAGGGATTAATCACTTCTCCCATATTTGGGTGTCAAGACTGAACCCCCAAGGTGAGTAGCCATATTTTAAGCCCCCCCCCTGTCAATTAGGAATTAACCCTAGATTAAGATCAGCAAAAACTTAAGGTAGCCATTTTATAATTTCTACTTAAAGAGAAAGCTTGAATGAAAGATGACAGGCTGCTCCAGGGTGCCTTAATGCATTGCTGTGTTAGTTAATATTGGTATTATTTTCTGCTCAACATTATCGCTTTAAAAAAATTCGATTTAAAAGTGTCTGGTATGTTTTCTTTTTTTTCCTGCCATCTTCCTCTGCTGAAGTTTTAGTTAATATGCATGGTCTCATTTGTTTAGAAGATAGCAACCCTGTTGTAGTTTCACTTTTGTTATCAGTTGTGTATCTGATAGAGAATTCTAGCTGCAGATTCCTTGCCTTAAAATAGTCCCCAAGCATCAGACTGGATCTGTAAACGTTTGATAAGCAGTACCCCTGCACACCTGTAGATGGTATTGTTTGCCTCTGCATGGCGTTGTCCGCACTGGAAAGGATGTGCGCATATTTAGGCACCACCCTAGCCTGCTGACATCAGATATTTCTTTCTACGCATCTCAGCACAGATTGGGAAAGAGCTACCCCCCAGTCAATTTTTGACTGACTTTTTTTCAACCTTTTGTCGGATATTTTTTCAAGACGTTACCTCTTGGTGTGAGGATGTCCACCGAAAAGGCAGGTTTCAAACCATGAAGTACCTGCCACCGCCAGCTCGATTACAATGCCATGACGTGCGAGGATCCCATGGCACTGAGGGAGTGGTCCAATAAGCTCCCTTACTTTGACCAACCCCGTGACATTCTAGATCTCCCCCACCCTCTGCAGCCTCCAGACCCCTTTACTTTGCCCTCTGATCATCATGGGCAGCCAGTGGGGCGCGGTACGTGCCATCACATGCAGCACTGGAGGTCCGTGACATCAGACTGTTTGCTTTTGCAGCTTGTCCAAAGGGGTTGCGCCCTCCCCTTTGTGACCACCCCTGCACCCATGCCACTCACTTATGGCAGGCTGATGAAGGACAACTTCTCCTTGTCCTGTAAGGAACTGCTGGCTCTCTTGGCCAAGGGATCCATATAGAGGGTGCTGACATCAGAAGTAGATCATGGTTGCTGTTCCCACTGCTTTCTGGTGCGCAATAAGGATGGAGGCCATTCTACTATCCTAGACCTTCACCTTCTCAAACTCATCCTGAAAAAGGAGAAATTCAAAACGCTCATGCTCACGCAAGTCCTGTTTGCCCTGGACCCAGGAGACTGGGCGGTGGCATTGGACTTGAAGGATACATATTTACACATCCCCGGCCTGCCTGCCCACAGACGTTACCTGCAGTTCACAGTGGGCCAAGAACACTTTCAGTTTGCTGTGTTTCTCTTCGTTCTAACCAGCACCTCTTGGGTGTTCACAAAAGTGATTGCGCTGGTTGCAGGTCATATACGGAGGTCAGGGTTTCCAGACTTTCCCTACCTCAAAGATTGGCTGTTGAAGACGGGCTGCCCAGGGAGTGGTCTCCCACCTCCAGACTACAGCAAACCTCCTCCACTTGCTGAGGTTCACTATCAACGTGCCAAAGTGACTCCTGGCTCCCTTTCCGATGCTCCCCTCCATTGGAGCTATTCTGGATACAGCACAGCTTTGGGCCTCTCCTCCTGAGCAGCAAGTCCAATATAGTCATTCTATGATACCGATTTTTCAACCTCTATCCTTGATTTTGGTGCGACCATGAGACTGTTGGGCCTCATGGCCTCCTGCATCCTGCTTCTTACTCATGCCGGTTGGCATATGCAGGGTCTGCAGTGGGACCTGAAGACCCAGTGGGTGCAGCTTCAGGGTTGACATGGTCCAGATCTCAGAGGGAACTGCAAAAGATCTGCAGTGGTGGCTGACAAACCACGATTGGGTCCTTTCCTGACCCCTCTCCCTTCCCCAACTGGAGCTACCTGTAATGACAAAGGCATCACTCCTGAGCTGGGGCAGCCACCTGGGAGACGTGGAAATCTGAGGACTTTGGTCTCCAGTGGAATCCGAGCTTCACATCAACCTGCTGGCGATCCATTTTGCATTGAAAGCCTTTCTTTCTTCAATCAAGGGAAAACAAGAACAAGTGTTAACAGACAACACAACTGCCACGTGGTATTTCAACTAAGAGGGCGGGTGGGTTTGCAGACTCTTTGTCAAGAGGCACTGTCCCTCTAAACATCGCTGGAATACAAGGGCGTATCCCTAGTGGTTCAACTTCTAGTACGTTCTTTTAACTCCTGGGCAGACAAACTCAGCCATCGATGCCTAGCAAATCGCGAATTACGTCTCGATCCGGAGGTGGCATGTGGTCGCGTCACTCCTGAACCCCCTCCCTTCCTTATGGTTGAGCCCACTCCCTGACCCTAAATATGGTCCCAAACTTCAGTGTTCTCTTCAGGATTTTCTTTATTGTTAGACCTGAATTTTAGAGTCTCTTGGTATACTTTTGGGTTGAGTCCAAACACAAAGACAAAACTAATAAAACACTGGACGTGTAGGGTCTCTTTTCCTGGTGGGCGTCACAAAAAGGGTTTTCTCATGTCTTTCTGTCTTGCAGGTACCCAAAAATAAGGAGATAAGAAGTAAGGGTCAGGTTCTTGCCCTTCAAACAATAGGGATGAAATAAGAGAGGGGAAGTGCCTTCACGGGGTCCCTAACATGATGTGGCTAAGTGAGGGAAACGTTTTGGTGACAAATTAGTGGCCCTTAACCCGCTCCCACAATCCCCGAAAAATCCCCGGGCATGCAGACTGTACTTGCCTGCTACCACGACCCCCTTGGGCCGTGGCGGTGGGAGACTCCGACTCCTCTCGGTTGGGGAGTCTGAAGTCCTGTGCGCGTTGCTTCTAGCGTGGAAATCGGTTCCGGGTGCTGGTTTGCCGTCCTGCCTGCTTTCTCCTGGTCCGCCCTGGTCTGTCAGGTCTCCGTCCTCTGCCTCCGCCTCGCGTGATGTCCCAGAAGGTTCCTCGGTTTTGCCGCAGTCCACGTCCTCCTCCGCCAACGAACGCCGTCCTTCTCCCGGTCCGGCTATTTCAGCTGTTCCTCCTTTGGTTTCGCCGCCCTCCGCTAGACCTCTAACCGCAATTCCGGTGGCGTCTTCTATGGCGGCCATCTTGGGTTGGTCGGGCGTTCCTTGTGCGGGTACGAAACCCTCACATGGCACAAGGCCTCTTTGAAGAGTGGGGAGAGCTTTGGTTAGATCTGTTCACCACTGTTGAGAGCGTATAATGTCAGGAGTTTTTTGAGCTGGAGTTTCCAAGACTGCTTTCACTCTGAGATGGTTATCGTCTTGAGTGGAGCTCCGGTCTCCTGTACACTTTTCTGCCAATACCACTCCTGCCAAGCGTTCTCAAGAAGATCAGGAACGACCAGGCCCAAATCATTATTTTGGCTCATTATTACGCATGGAGTGTCTGGTATCCTGAGCAGTTGAGCATGAGCATCGGTCCTCTGACCAGGCTACCTTTTCCGTAGGGTCTTCTGTTGCAGCAACAGGGCCGGTTCGTGCACTGAACCTATCCACTCTCCACCTTCATGCTTGGACATTGAGTGGCAACAGTTCAAGGTGTTTGATCTCCTTCCTGAAGTATGGCATCCAGATGTCTACCAAAACCATCCACGCCTGCCGTTGGGACAAGTTTGTGGATATTTCCAGTTTTCTATGGTTGCACAATCAACCATCCCGTTTAAGTCACCTGTTTTGACTAGATTCCTAAGGTTTGCAGCATGTTTTTTTCCCCAAGCCCGTCATTAAGCCCCAATGGGACTTGGGACTTACCTGAAAATTCTTCGCCTTCATGTGTGGAGATTGAGTGGTGACAGTTGACAGCTTTTGACCTTCCGTCCAAAGTCTGCATTGTTAATTTATCAGCCACGTGTTCCTCCACTAAGATGGTATACACCTGCGGTTGGAGCAAGTCCGTTGCATGGTTGCAATCCAACTTGTTGATCCTCTTTCTGTATCACTTCCCCAACTACTTCTGGTTATTCATTCCTTGGTCCAGCAGGGCTCTGCTTTGGGCATGTTGAAAGGTTCTCTTTCTGCCATCTCAGCATTTCTGCGGTTGCCAGACCAGCCTTCCCCTTTTGAAACCCTTTGGCACATAGTTTCTTGAATGGTCTCCTACATATGTTTCACCCAGCAACATTTATTATGCCCCAGTGGGACTTAAATTTGTTTCTCACGTTACTGATGCACGCTCCCTTTGAGCCACTCCACAACTGCCCACTCAGACTACTGACCATCAAAATGGCCTTTCTAGTGGCAATATCTGTTCGGAGGAGTAAGTGAGTTACAGGCCCTGTCTGCAAATCCTCCGTACCTTACCATCTGTCCAGAAAAGCTGGTTCTCCACACTCTAGCATCCTCTTTACCAAAGGTGGTAACTCCATTTCGACGGAGGCCGGTCTATCACTCTGCTTGCCTTCTACACTCCACTTCATCCCTCTAAAGAAGAGGGGAGACTCCACTGGCTGGCCCAAAAACAGCATTATGGATCTACCTTGACCGCACAAAAGAGTTCCGGATGAACGATGACATCTTCTTGGAGTATGTTGCAGCCAAGAAAGGGAAGGCGGTGCAGAAACGGGCGATCTTGCAGTGGATAGTACTCTGCATCAAAATCTGCTACGCATTCGCCAAAAAGGAACCCCCTGAGGGCTTGCATGCTCAATCTTCCAGAGCCAAGGCTGTGACCACTTCGTTATCCAGGACAGGAACTTAGTGACCTATCTGCCAGGCAGCAATGTGGGCTTCTTTGCATCAGGTATCGGGTCTGACATAATGCTCACTTTGCCCATTTGGTCCTACCGGACTTTTTAGTCTAATCTATATTGCAGCCCCACCACTGAAGAGGTATTGCTTATGTTTCTATTCTAAGGTAAGAAATCTGCTGCTAGAAGTCTCTATTAGATGAACAAGTTACTTACCTTCTGATGGATAAATCTGCCTGTGGATTCCTCACCTTATGACTATCCCCCTGCACCAGCATTCTGCGGAAATTTTTCGTAGCTCTCTTCGCCGACGAGTTGTCACAGCATCATGGCTCCGCACGTGGCTCCGCATTATGTCACCGGAGCAATAAGAAGACCACGTCGGCATGATGACGTCAGTTCCTTTTTTTCCGCGCTGTCGACGCTAACAGATTTTCTGAGACTCTCCTATCTTTCTAACTGATACTTTGTTTCAAGTCTTTATTTGTTTGTTTTTTGATAATGTCTGTTCAGAGGAAGTCAGGTTACAAGCCCTGTAAGGAATGCAGAGGTCACATGTCGATCACTGACCCGCATGATGATGCCTTTGGTGTCTTTCGAGTGATCACGACGTCGAAGGTTGCTCTTGTTGCAGGAAGATGAACCCAAAGGCGTTTAAGGAAAGAGAGGCTAAGCTCTACATGTCCAAGGTGAGAAAGGAGAAAAGGGGTCGTAAACGGTCGAAGTCGAGGTTGTTGACTTCGGTTGAATCGAAGAGAAGGCACAAAAAGAAGAAGAGGCATGGGTCTCTACGTCGTTCGTATAAGCCTCGAGCTTCGAAGTCACCTACACCAGCCCCTCAATGTCGTGTCATGGGCTTTGTATCTCCTTCACCTTCTGAGTCTCCACAGATGTCTCCGGACCGGTCTCCTTATGTGGGCACTCCGGCGCAGTCTCCGGCATCAGTGGATTCTCCGGCTCCGGATGGTGCATCCAATCCAGTGGATGATGAGACTCCTGCTGCTCCTGTGGCTCCACCTGTGACTCCAGTGGTTCCGACTCCAGAGGTTCCTCGTACGGAGGTCAATCCGGTGCAGTATCCTTCGTTCCCGGCACCGGGTTTGGATCCATCGCAGTTCTTGAACGCGATGTATGGCGTCTTTGCCAGCGCCCCATGCCCCTCTGGAGCACTTTTGGGTCCCATGGGCCCATTGGTATTTAATTTGGGTGTGCCTCAGCATTATCCTCTGGCTCCATTTATGCCATATATGCTGATGGTGCCGTCATGCCCAAACGGCGTCTGCCCAACGACGTCGACATCCTCAGCGTTTGGGCAGTCCCCGGCTCCATCTGGAGTCCCTTATTCACAGGTTCGTTCGACGCAGGTTGCTGCCATGGATCCGCCTTTGACACTGCTACCGGAGCGTCGACGCTGCAGATGGCGCCACCGACGCCGCTGCCGAAGATGCGTTCTAGAAGGGAAGCACAAAGGTTGATTGATTGAAGAAGAGCAGTATCAAGCTGGTGACATGGAAGAAGGTGAAATTTATGAGTCTGAGGAATTGTTTGAAGACTTGTGTGAGGCAAGTAGTTTGGATGTTTCTCCAGAAGGGGATTTTGCTTCAAAAGATGTTGCTCCTTATCATGTTTATTAAGAAGGCAGCTGAAATGTTGGATCTACATCTTCCTATGGCTGAATATAAGCCTAATCATCTAACAGAGGTTCTTCATTCTCCTTCCTCTGTAGTAGAGCCTCTCTTGCCTTTCAATGATGCCCTGACAGAGCCGATACTAGAGGTTTGGAGTAATCCTCTTTCAGCTCCTGCAGTTTCTAGATCTGTCTCTAGAAGATATAGACAAATCCACCTACGCAACTTGTTTGTTGGTTTGGTGGGCAGATATATTCACGCCCTTATGGACTCTGTCAAGCAGATTCTCCCTAAGTTATCTGAAGAGGATCGGGGTAATTTAAGTGAAGTCTTGGCGGACTCTCAGGCAGCTGCTCGCCAAGTAATCCAGTCAGGTCTGGACAGTGCAGATTCAGTGGCAAGGGTGATGGGCTCATCTGTTGCTACTAGGAGACATGCATGGTTGAGGTCTTGGGGATGTTCACCGGATGTCCAAGCTGCTCTTTTGGATCTTCCTTTTGACGGCTCTAAGCTTTTTGGGGAAAAAGCTGACTCTGCGTTGCAGAGATTTAAAGACAGTAAGGCCACGGCGAAATCCTTGGGTTTACAGTCTCAGTCAAGAGGCTAAGGCTGCAGAAGGTACCGTGGTTATGGTAAATCTTCCCTTCGTTCGTCAGCAGCAACAGCAGCAACAGAACTCTTTGTATAAATCCTACAGAGGTAAAGGCAGCGGTCGCCTTCGTGGAGCTGGACGACATCCCTCTACCTCCTCCTCCTCCTCCTCCTCTACCTCCCCGACCCCTCCCGGTAATGCAGCAAAGCAGCCCTAGATCTGCCATCCTGGATCATGTGGGTCCTAGGCCGGCTTACCCATTTTCTACAAGATTGGAAATTAATAACTTCGGACCTTTGGGTTCTGGATCTTGTCGAAAATGGGTATGCTTTTCCCTTCAGGGAATTTCCCCCTCCTTGTGAGGGGTTTTGCACGGAGGATCATTTGCTTCTCCTTCAGAAAGAGCTTCTTACCCTGTTACAAAAGGGTGCGATAGAGGAGGTTCCGGAGCAGGAAAGGGGTCAGGGGTGCTACTCCCGGGAATTTCCTGATTCCCAAGAAGGATGGCAGGTTACGTCCCATCCTGGTTCTCAGAATCTTGAATCTGTTTCTCAAGCAGGAGAGGTTCAAGATGCTCACCCTAGCGCAGGTTCTTCAGGCGTTGCAACAAGAGGACTGGATGTTGTCCATCGACTTACAGGATGCGTATTTTCATATCCCAATCCTGAAGTCGCACAGAAAGTATCTCCGTTTCACGGTTGGGTCGCAACATTACCAGTTTGCGGTCCTTCCGTTTGAGCTTACTACCGCACCTCGAGTCTTCACCAAGGTGATGGCAGTGGTGGCTGCTCATCACAGGAGGTCGGAGATCCCGGCTTTTCCCTACCTGGATGACTGGCTCTTTAAGGCAGAGTCTCTAGAGGGGGTGTGTCCTCATCTGCAGGTTACAACCCAGCTGTTATACAAATTGGGGTTTTCAATAAATGTACCCAAGTCTCACCTGGTGCCCTCACAGTGCAACCTCTTCATAGGGGCGGTACTGGATACCACTGTGTGTCGAGCATTCCCTCCTCTGCAAAGGATTCTTGACATTCAGGAAATAATTCCCTTGTTTTACAATGGAGCGGTTGTTCTAGTCCTGAAGGTCCTTCGCCTGCACGGTCTGTTCGCTTCCTGCATCCTGTTGGTCAACCATGCGCGCTGGCTCATGAGGTCACTCCAGTGGTGCCTCCGCAAGCAGTGGTATCAGCACAACGAAGTTCTCTGGGAGTCGGTCAGGATCTCCAGAGAAGCTGCAGCGGATCTGTCTTGGTGGAGCGTGGAAGGCAATCTGTCTCAAGGAAAGCTCTTCCACCATTGGTGGCCGCAGTGATAACGAATGCCTTTACCCTAGGATGGGGCGCACATCTGGGGGATCTGGAGATCAAGGGTCTTTGGTCTCCAGAGGAAAGGTTGTTTCACATCAACCTTCGGGAATTGTGGGCTATACGTCTGGCATTCAGTTACTTTCTCCCTTCCCTACGCGGTCAGTCGGTTCAAGTCCTGACGGACTACACTGCCGCGATGTGGTATGTCAACAAACAGGGAAGAGTAGGGTCGTACCGTCTCTGCAGAGAAGCTTTGCAACTCTGGTCTTGAGCTCAGGACCAGCGGATTTGCTTGTTGACAAATCATCTGGCCGGGGTGTTGAACGTGCGTGCGGACAGTCTCAATAGGCAGTTCTCCGCTGACCACGAGTGGAGGTTTCATCCAGAGGTAGTTTGGCACGTCTTCCAGACGTGGGGAACTCCTCTGGTGGACCTGTTTGCCACTCTCGAGAACGCGCACTGCCCGTCATTCTTCAGTCTCCAGTTTCCGAGGCAGGGAGCATTGGGGGACGTGTTTCAGTTGAGTTGGAGCTTGCAACTCCTTTAGGCGTTTCCTCTCATACCCTTGATTCCTCGGGTTCTGAGGAAGATTCGCCAAGACCGGTCCAAAGTTATATTGATCACCCCGGATTGGCCAAGAAGGGTGTGGTACACGGACCTTCTACACCTTTCTTCGCACCCTCCGCTCCGTCTTCCTCTCCGGGCAGATCTCCTCTCTCAGATGGAGGGTCAAGTTCTACACCCCCACCTCCAGAGCCTGCACCTTGATGCCTGGAGAATGAACGGGGCAACTTGAATTCTTTTTCTCTCCCGCCTGACGTGGTGGACATTATACTATCGGCCAGGCAACACTCCACCAAGTCTACTCTTATAGGTGGTCTAAATTTGTTAGATTGTGTGGTGAGAAATCTATTGATCCTCTGAAAGCACATCTTTCTGATGTCCTTTGTTTTTCTCTACGTTTGGCACAGCAGGGTTGTGCTGTGGCCACTGTTAAAGGGTATTTGTTGGCATTGGCGGCGTTTTTGTGTTTACCTGATCAGCCTTCTTTATTTAAGTCTGCTATAGTCTTAAGATTCATTTAGGGGCTGACAAACATGTTTCTTCCCACTCCTTTTATTATGCCTCAATGAGATTTGAATCTGGTGTTAACTTTTTTAATGGGTTCTACCTTCGAACCTATGCCTAGTAGTCCTTTGAGGCTTTTAACTTTTAAAACGGTCTTCCTTGTAAATATCACTTCAACCAGGTGGGTGAGTGAACTCCAGGCTTTGAGTTCAAAGCCGCCTTTTCTGACCATACATGCTGAAAGGATGGTACTCCGGACCAGGGCTGCTTTTCTGCCAAAGGTGGTGTTTCCTTTCCACCTAGGTCAGTCCATTACCCTTCCTACTTTCTATCTCCCCCTCATCCATCCAAAGAGGAGGAGCGACTTCATTGTTTATATCCAAAGAGGGCGATTAGCTTCTATTTGGACAGAACAAAGGACTTCCGTTAGGATGACCAGCTTTGTTGGCTATGCTGGTCGTATGAAGGGCAAGGCGGTGCACAAGCGCACGTTATCCAGGTGGATCATCTTGTGTATCAAGATATACTACTCCCTGGCTGGTAAGGAGCCTCCTGTAGGCATTATAGCTCATTCCACCAGGGCTAACTTGTCTACTTCTGCATTGTCTAGAGGTGTTACTGTTTTGGACATATGTAAAACCGCAACTTGGGCCTCCCTTCACACTTTTGCGAAGCATTACTGCTTAGATTCCGAAGTGAGGAGGGATGGCCATTTGTGCGTGCTGTTTTGCAGGAATTTTTGGTGTAGAAGGGTGGACACTCTCCTCCGGGTGAGGTACTGCTGTGGGATTCTATTCATAAGGTGAGGAATCCACAGGCAGATGGTAACGCTTTTTCTGGTGGATACAGTATCTGCCTGTGGATTCCTCACAGACCCAACCACCTCCCAGTTGTCCACCCTTTTATACCATAAAAGCTGAGGTATTGGTTATTGTTGTATTTTTGTGTATTCAAGACTTTGTTACCTCTACTCATTTATTGTTTTCTTGTTTGAAGTGCAAACTTTGTTCTTTCATTATACACTGAGTGTATTTGTGTGAATTCTGCAACCTATGTATGCATTGTCTCTCGGGTCGATTTGCCCGTTTTGCCTCGGGGGCACGGAAAAAAAGGGTGGAACTGATGTCATTACGCCGACGTGGTCTTCTTATGGCTCCGGTGACGTCATGCAGAGCTGCGTGCGGAGCCATGACGCTGTGACAACCTCGTCGGCGCAGAGCGCTACGAAAAATTACCGCGGAATGCTGGCGCAGGGGGATATTCATAAGGTGAGGAATCCACAGGCAGATACTGTATCCACCAGAAAAAGCGTTACCCAAGGTAAGTAACTTTTTCTTCGGTGCCGCCTTATCTGGTAGAGACTTTATTTATCCTCAGATTCCTTACTGACCCTCCCGTCCTTCGAACAGGTTATAGTGTAAAGGGTTCACGCCTTCTAACGGCCCTAGCTTTGAACACAAATGGTCATTGTTCCTCTTGGCTCTACGCTTCTGGTGTGGAAACCCGTGAAAAGGAACTGACATCAGTGTGCTGGGGTGGCGCATATATAGGTTCCGATCACGTCATTTACGATGTGGACGATGTCAACAACTCCACGCGGGCACGCAAGGAAACGGCTTATCAAATGTTTCCAGATCCAGTCTGATCCCTTGGGAATATTCTTCGGTAAGGAGTCTACAGCAAGCTAGAGTCTCTACCAGAGAAGGCATTAAACTAAGGTAAGTAACTTGTTCTTTACGTAAATGGAAGGATTGACTTATGTCTTGCCTTTTGGACTCTCCCCATTATAATGGTGACCAAGGAATGTGTACTAGGTCCATCCTAGACTTTGCGGGGATTCCTTATGACATCTACTGAGGTATCTTGGACCCAGTTACCACCATCTTGGGTACTCCCGTTCTTGCTGTTGAAAGGCTTACCAGCGATTTGCAAGACATCTTTCACCATTGATGTATCCTGCCGTATCAAAGGCTTTGTCTTCTAGGTCCATGTCTTGAGGAGTCATGAATTCAAAAGCCTTTGAGGATTATTTTACTCTCGAGACTGAGTGGACCCTGTTTGAAGTTGTTTGAAGCAGAAGAGTATACACAATCCTCCGCTGCAAGTGCCAGTCCATTAATGCCCCTGTTTTGTAGTCCTATAACATGCATGTCATAAATGCGAGAAGCAAGTCATGCTTCAGGATAAGCACACAACCTTAAGCCTTGTAAATGAGAGAGATCTCCCTCTTGCAGAGTGTGCAGAACACCAGAGCATTGTCATTCTTTGGCAAGGATAATGCTCCCGTTACGTGTCTTGGCGAGGGAAAAGTCATTTGATTATTAATTAGTGTTAGGCACTCCATTTACTTCGTAGCTCATCAAGGCTGTTGCCTGACTACTCTGATTAACTGCACCTAGAGCTGTATTTGTCAAACAGTAATATTGTCTGTTAACTGGTGGAGAGAGCTGTTGCAGAGTGGGGTGAGATGGAGGACTGTAATAGAGAAACCATTTTAATCTTTTTAAACAAAATTGCATATACACTCCATTAGTGTTCTTTTTACAGTGGCAAGGAAGTATGTTCATGGCCTTTTGGTAGTTTGGCACCACCACAAGTTGATGCTGTCCTTCACCTTATAGAAGCCCTAGTATGTTAAAGGAGTCTTTCATTCCAATTTATAGCCACCAGACCCCTTGCAGATTGGGAACGGTAGGTTCATTTCATAGCCCAAATGTCAATCGGTCCACTATATGAAGATTCCTATCATGTCCAACAGGAATATATTTTTGGTTTAAGAGCATTCACCTTATCCATCATATGGCGGCATGCTTCATCATGGGTGCCTCTTCTTATTCGGATAGGTGAATACAATCCGAATGGGTTCATCCAAATGCTAGGAGATTCTTTTAGGAGCTCGTAATAAATAATTTTTCTGGGCTGTCTCGTGTGGTATAGTGTGATAGACTGGGAGTGTGTGAAAAGCCCATTAATAATTTCTCTCATTCTCCTTGTGTGTGAAAGTAGGTTCATTCCATTCCAAGAGGGTAGTGATGGGTTGTGTATGCTTCAAAATCTTTCGATTCCAATAGGGAATATTCAACCAAGATTCAGACTAGATCCAGAAACTCTTTGGCAGTACATGTGCCCGTCGATAGGTGACGTCCGTGCGGCTCCGGACAGACACAGTTTCCCTTGGAAAGGACATGTAGAGATTATATAGGTGCCCCTCCTGCCTGCTGACGTCATTGTCTTCCTTTCTGTGCCACCAACCGCAGATCTAGAGCCATCTCTTGTTTCCTTGAGACCCTTAGCTCAATAAAAAAATGTCTTTTTCAGTATGCATTGAACTTGTCACCTTCCAAAACGACAAGTTTTAAGTCCTGAAAGGACTGTCCCAAATAAATGTCTGTGACAGATAGTCATTAGATTTGCATGTGGTTCCTAGGGTTGAGCCAACACTCTAAGGCCAGCAGTGACTGCTGTGTGATGATGAACCCGAAAGCCAAATTGAAAGTTCAGTTCTATCCTCTTTCGACATACAGAAGTCGTAGTAGTCATTCCAGATGTCGGTCTTCGTCGCAGTCAAAGTCCTCGAGTAAGTTGAAAAAGAAACGCAAGAACTCTAAATTGCACTTGATCACTTCCGGTCACTCACACTCCCCTGCGAAGGCATAGGCCCAGGGGTGTATGGATGCCCCCAATGGTGGGCGATAAGCAGCAATCCTGAAGGGATAGGGTAAACTAATAATGGAGCTGGAGGTGTAAGTAAGCAAAAGAGATGTAGAGGCATTTGCAGGATTCTTTAGTTACTTATGTGAGCAAATGAGAAGGAGAGGTGGGAGACTGCATGATAGAAGTATTAGATCAAGAAAGAAATGTTTGTGTGAAGTGCAATTGAAGGAGATGAATGTAATACAATGACATAGATGTAGTTTAGAGGGGAAGAGGATGGAGAAGAGGATGAGGGAGGAAAACTGGGAATGAGAGAAGTGAGAATTATAGAGAAAGATAATAGCAGTGAAGGCGAGAGGGGCTTAAATGTGTTGGTGAGAGTAGAAGTGGTGAAAGAATAAGCAAATTAGTCATATGAGGAGAGCAGGCGATGGAGGAATAAGAGCAAGAGATGCAGACCTAAAGATGAGGAGTAGACTTGTGGAAAAAAAAATTGTGACAGATAGTAAGGACCAGTCTAAAGTTGTACTGCTGCATTGCAAATATACCTTTCATCAACAAATGCTGTAGTTTGTGCTTACTGTCATCTTTTATATGTTTACAGCCCTTTGCCTGTGCCCTGAGATCTTAGGGTAGTCTTACTTTTCAAGTACTTTTAAGCAGGTGCTTCACTATAAAGCCTTGTTCCCTCATCAGTGAGGTATACTAAACATAGTTTCGCTTTTCAGTCACCCCTTAACCGCTCCAAAGAGACATGTCATGCTTTTTGAGAGGTTATATGTAAATGAAAGCATATGTTTATATGCTACATAGTAGTTATTTGTATCAGTTTGTAACTTTTTGGGGGTTTGCCTGTAAGCTATTCATATGTGTTTCTCTACTCCAGTTTTTATCCAGTTGTGCACCAAGTGTCAAACACGAGATTTTGAGCCATCTCCTTGCCACCGGCAGGTGGCGTAGTTCGTCTTTACGCAGAGTTGTTAATGCCGGAAGTGACGTCCACGGTGCCTGTTAGAAATGGGGGTCTCTAATTGGCAGAGTTAGGTACCTTTGTCCAAATAGGGACCCTTACTGCTAGTCTGAGTAAGGGATATACACACTTTAGATAAACCCTGCTCACCCCTTGGGTAGCTTGGCACGAGCACACAGCCTTATCCCAAAGGCAATGTGAAAAGTATTTTTACTCAAAACACACAGTAATACAGTGGTAACACTACAAATGAACACCACACCAGTGTAGAAAAATAAAGTATCATTATCTAAACTCAAAACGACAAAAAATACAATATACATGTAATAAGAACATGACTTTAAAAAGGTTTTCAAACAACTTGGCCCGTAGAAAACTATGGATGCGTGATTTATCTCAAAGTATCTGTAGTTGTGAGAAAATTCACAAAGCCAAACAGCCAAAGAGATGGGAAGCATCGAAAAACAGAGATGCGTCAGTTCCTGAGACCATGGGGAGGCGATGCGACAGTTCTGCTGCACGCAGGAGAAGTGATGCAGCGAATCCGGTCTGTAGATGGAAGTGATGCATCGATTCCGAGACGGTTCTTGTCTGCAGGTGATGCGTCGGGAAAACTTGCAGCACATGTACGATGCTTGGAAATCCGGGATGCGGCGTCGTTCGATGTGGCGGCGATCGATGCGGCTGCTACGAGCGGTGTTGCTTTGGTTTCTCCAGCCATATTCCTTTGAGGCGTCTGTTCTTGCAGTGGCTACAGATGCTGCGTCAGTTTTGGCAGCGGCGCAGCGATGCATGGAGATTCTTCTCGCACAGCGTTGCTGGGTTGGATAAACAGCCGCAAGAAGAGCAATGCGTCAATTTTCTTGTGGATTGCTTTTCCAGCTCCCAACAGCAGGAACAACCCTCAGAGGCTCCACACAATTACAGGCCACACTTGGCAGGTCAGAACTACCAGCTAGGAAGTTCAAGGGAGTTGAGGGTGAAGTCTGTGTGTCCCTGAGACTTCAGAACAGGATACAAGCTCTATTCAAGCCCTTGGAGATCTTCCGTAAGGTCTACCTTACGCAGGGGATACAGCTAAGTTCTTGTCCTTTCCTTGACAGAAACAACTACTGCAGGCCAACCCCAAGACAGCACACAGCAAAGGTGTGTTGGACCTGCAGGATGCGTATTTTCCTATTCCCATTCTGCCGGGCCACTTGCTTTACCTGCAGTTCAATGTAGGCCTTGGGCACTTTCAGTTCACCGTGCTCCCCCTCGGCCTTATTAGTGCCCCTCAGGTGTTCACCAAGGTGATGGCGGTGGTCGCAGCTCATCTACACAGGTTAGGGGTGTCAGTCTTCCCCAACCTTGACGACTGGCTGTTGAAGGCATCCTCGCCCCAAGCTGTCGTCTCCCACCTTCAGACTATGGCAGACCTCCTGTATTTGCTGGGGTTCTCTATAAACGTGCCAAAGTCACACCTGCTCAGACGCTTCCTTTCATCTGAGCTGTTCTGAACACTTCAGTTTTGGACCTATCTTGAGCAGCGAGTCCAGGATAATCCGGTTATGATTCCGATCTTTCAGCCTCTATCCTGCACTTCAGTGAGACTGACTCTGAGGCTGTTGGGCCTCATGGCATCTTGCATCCTGTTGGTAAAGCATGCCAGGTGGTGTGTGTGGGCTCTGAAGTGGGACTTGAAGTACCAGTGGGCACGGCATTGGCGAAATCTCACCAAAGTGGTTCAGATCACGAAAGGAACTGCAAAAAGACCTGCAGTGGTGGTTAACGAACCGCGATTGGGTCAACGGCAGACCCCTCTCCCTTCCCCAACCTCATCTCAGTCGTGACAGATGCTTCACTTCTGGGATGGGATGACCATCTGGGAGAGGTGGAGATCAGGGGACACTGGTCTCCGGCGGAGTCGGGGATCCGCATCACTTTGTTGGAGCTCTAAGCGATTCGATTGGCATTGAAAGCATTTCTTCCCTCGGTCAAGGAGAAGTTAGTGCAGGTGTTCACGGACAACTCCACCACCATGTGGTACTGCAAAAAGCAGGGTGGGGTGGGGTTGTGGACCCTTTTTCGAGAGGTGTCTCTGGACATGGCTGGAACAGCAGGGCATAACCTTGGTGGTTCAACACCTGGCAGGTTCTCTGAACTCCAGAACGGACAAACTCAGCCGTCGATGCCTAGCAGATCACGAATGGTGTGTCCATTTGGAAGTGGCGCAAAGCCTCTTTCAGCAGTTGGGGGAACCTTGGTTGGATTTGTTCGCCTCCGAAGACAGCGTGCAGTGTCAGTAATAATGCATGCTGGAGTTTCCAAGCTGGCTATCGCTCGACTACGCCTTTCGTCGCAGGTGGAGCTCAGGCCTACTGTACGCCTTTCCGCCCATACCACTCCTATCCAGGGGCCTGAAGAAGATCAGGAGCGACTTAGCCCAAGTCGTCCTTGTGGCTCTGAACTGGGAAAGGAAAGTCTAGTATCCAGAGCTTCTGAAGATGAGCATCGATCCTTCGATCAGACTTGCCCCTTCAGGAGGTCTTTTGTTGCATCAGCAGGGAAGGGTCCTCCACCTAAACCTGTCAACTCTGCGCCTCCATTCGTGGAGATTGAGCGATGGCAGTTGATGGCTTTTGACCTTCCCCCCGAAGTATGTAAAGTTATTTTGGCAGCCAGGTGGCCCTCCACTAAGATGGTATATGGCAGAAATGTGTATTATATTTACAGAAAGGTCTATTGACCCTCTTTCTGCTTCTCCTTCCACTGCTCTTCTATTCATGCTAACCCTTGCTCAACAGGGCTCTGCTTTGGGAACTCTCAAAGGTTATCTTTCTGCTCTGTCTGCTTTTTTGCTGCTGCCAGACTAGTCCTCTCTCTTTTGGTCTCCAATTGTCCATAGGTTTCTAAAAGGGCTGGTTCACTTTTTCCACCCACACCCTTTGTTATGGCGCACTGGGACCTTAATTTGGTCCTCACCTATCTTATGTGTGCTTCCTTCGAGCCGTTGCACAACTATACCCTCTGGCTGCTTACCATTAAGACAGCCTTTTTTAGTGGCAATTACATCTGCCCGGAGGGTAAGTGGGTTACAGGCATTATCTTGTATGCTTCCCTCCTTGTCTTTTCTAGACAAAGTGGTCCTTAGTACCCCTGCATCATGCTTGCTAAAGGTTGTGACCCCATTCCATCTGGGTCAATCCATCATGCTGCCCACCTTCTTTGTTCCCCTGCATCCCTCTAAGGAAGAGGAGCGTCTCCCCCGTCTGGACCCAAAAAGTGTTGTCGTTCTACCTTGACCTCACAAAACAGTTCCGGGTGGACGACAAGCTCTTTGTGGGGTACGTGGGAGCTAAGAAGGGATGGGCAGTGCAGAAAAGGACAATCTCTCACTTAGCTTTCAAATCTAAAGTGAGCTTTATGACCTTGGTAAAGACTTTTAAAAAAGATGTTGCACTTTATCAGTTGTAAAGTGCTTTTCTTACGTTTGTTATTTTAGAGAAACGTATAAAATTATTTTTCTGCTTTGTCTTTACAAAACAAGCGAGTCAATATTCAAATTTAAATTTAATTATTTTCTGTGGTCTAGATAGGTGGTCGTAAGGTATTCTAAGATAACATCACTGGAGAATTATTGTTACAAGTAACCAATGTATTCTTTACTTGAGGGTGATCTAACTTTTAGTGAAGAAAGGTTCTGTAATAGAAAATGTAAGCTTTTACAAGAATACCCTATGCACACAACAGAGAAATCTCATACAGTCGTGTACATGTACACACACATATACACATTAACAAAGCCAACAGAAACAAACAGGATTTTCCTGTAGGGTATCGCTACAGTTCAGTTCTTTAATTCTTTCAGAACCAGCCAGCTGACACGTGTTTCATCGCTTTTGGAAAAGTGTTTCCGCGAATCCTCAGGGCTGGGAAAATACAAAAAATACTACTAGAACATCTAACATGATGTCACAAGAATATTTATAACAATGCATCCACTCATGTCAGTTTCACCAATAAAAGGATCGCCGAGTGAAACGTACGCAGTGTACGTTGCCTAAAGGGTTGTACCATTAGTGAGAAAAGTTGCGAGGACTCAGTTCAATTTGTGAAATGACACTGGTGTAGATATAAAAGACGTGTGAAAAGACACAGTAAGAAATCCATGTCGTGTCCATGAGTGCTGGTATTGTGCGTATAAGTGTTCGAGAAGTGACGGACGGATCATACATACTGAACGTGCCCTAAGCAAACTTGTGCTATATCCTGTGTGGATATATAGGAAGTGCTACCCGAAAAGATCATACCTGGAATTCAAGTGCGTAAAAGAAAGGAGGTCTGAAAAAAGGAAAATGGAAACCAAGGAGGCAACAGAGTTAGGAGCGGGCTCTGAGTGAGAGAAAAAGCAGATGAGGAAGTAAAAGATTTCAAAGAAAAAATGTTTACATATATTGTGCAGCTCACTGCTCCACCGGTGATAATTTCGACCCGGCAGGGCCCGTGACCTAATGCGTGAGATCCTGGAGGTAATAAACTGCAAAATACCAGTAGGAACTAGGGAATGGGTAGAGAGAAAGAAAAAAGGTGCAAAAGAAGGGAAACGTCAAAATTACTTTGTAGGACCAATGCATAAAGCATTTCAAAGTTAGTGCGGTCAGGTGTGGGTGAGTGAAAAAGAGGGGATGTTACCCAAATGGAATCGAATTCTTCAGTGTATTTCCAAGTCGTGTGTATCGTCACTGGATAAAAAGATTAAGCCATGGTATCTTTGCCACAGAGAATCTTGGTAGAGAAGTATGCGCTGTGAAAGACAGAAGTTATTCCCATGTTTAGCGCATGAACCACTCTTAGTGCATTCGTCACGTTCTAGATAAAGAAACATAAGAACACTCGGTGGTGCGTATATTAGAACAAGAAATAGTTAATTATCCGAAGGCGTTGTTCTAAGGGCTGCGAGCCCGGGAGCGAGGTACTCCGCGTTCACTTGGAGCGGATAACTCCTTGTAAGTGTTTGTTCTGGAAATGAAGGAAACAGGTGTTTTAGTCCCATTAC
Organism: Lissotriton helveticus; assembly: GCF_964261635.1. NCBI lineage: Eukaryota > Metazoa > Chordata > Amphibia > Caudata > Salamandridae > Lissotriton > Lissotriton helveticus. Next base: position 775,362,013 of record NC_136072.1, read on the forward strand.
CAAATAAACTAAAGATATATTATTCGTTCCAAAACGAGGAATTGGTGGAGTGATAAACTCCGGGGTCTGAACTTACTTCTCAGTGGCGAGTAAATATCCGATCAGTCCTCTCCAGGGTCGCCGTGTTCCAAAGTGTGGACACGTGACCCGGAAGCCCGAAGGGATATAAAGCCCTAGGCGAACCGATGGACGCCCTCATTCAGAACACTAGCGCGCTAACCTCTGTTTGTGGAGCGTGTATATACCCTTTTCTGTCTCTAGTCCCTAAGGTGCCGTTATATAGTAAAAAAATATGTTTATCAATGCATTACCCATAGCAATGGATCGCTTGGAGGACAGTGGAGACAGAGGAATAGCGCAGTGGTAGAGAAATAGTGAAAAGTATTCGAGGTGTCTGCAGGCACAACTTTTTTGGGTGCAAAAAAAGGCCGACAAGAGAACACGTGGTGCGAGAAGGTTTCCAACTGGCATGAATGTGTTGCAAATATCGATATGCTTTGCTCCTTAGAATACCCGGTGACTTTTTTGGGGAAATCGAAGTTTTGAGCACATTTAGCCTAACATACAATGTTAATATTCAACAACATTGAATAGGATCTAATTACTTCATAAAAACGTTTCAGCTTGTAAATACAATGGTTGTGTTGACCATATAAAATCTACGCCTCAACTGTCCATTACAACATGCGCGGAAAGGCAATCATGTAATGCGAACTTCTGATAGATACATCTGCCGTGTGGATTCCTCACCTTGTGAATATCCCCTTGCGTCAGCAACATTCGGAAATTCTTTTTGTAGCTTCGCGCCGACGTGGACTAGGACGTCATAGAGGCACGGCATCGCTCGCGACTCCGCTGACGTCACCGACGCCTATAATAGGCCCACGCCGGCGTGATGACATCAGTTCCCTTTTTTCCGCGTTGTCAACGCTAACAGTTTCGGGAATCTCAGTTACAATACTGTGACTTTGTTTCGTTTCTCTGTATTTTCTGCTTCTTTGTTTCGATAAGATGTCGAAGAAGACCGGGTTCAAGCCCTGCAGGGAGTGTGGAAAAATGATGTCCATCACGGATCCACACGAGGACTGTATTTGGTGCTTAAGCTCCGATCACGACGTGGATGGATGTTCATCTTGTCGCAAGATGAATCCGAAGGCCCTGCGGGAGAGAGAAACCAAGCTACTTGTGGCAAAACTTAAAGCCGACAAGGGTAAGAAGACATCAAGATCTCGCTCGAAGAAAAATAAGTCGAAGTCGAGGTCCAGATTTCGTGAGGGTTCGGCCTCGAAGTCTTCTTCGGATCATGCTTCTAGGTCAAGGAAGAAGCATAGGAAGAGGAGACATGAGTCTCGACGTCACTCGGGTGAGAAGTCGGACTCGAGGTCGAGGTCGCCCAGGAAGGTTCGTTCGAAGGTGGTCCCTCCGCAGGAGTCTCCGGATCAGGAAGGTGAGGCTTTGCCTTCGAGGTCGCAAATTCCCTCCCCGGCTCCGGAGTCCAATCCATCTCCGGCGCCTGCTCCGGCTCGAGAGGAGGAAGAGGTGGTTCCTGTGGAAGTTGAGGAATCTGCGCATTTTGTTGAGCCGGATTTGATCCCACCTCGAGGTCAGCCTGAGGGTGTTCAACCACCTTTTCCAGCACCGGGCCAAGACCCTTCAGCGTTCTTAAACGCAATGTATGGTGTTTTCTCAAGGGCGTGGTACCCCTCTGGTGCACCTTCGGGTCCCATGGGTCCTCTGGCATTTAATTTGGGGGTTCCTCATTCATATGCCCTGGCTCCATTCATGCCATTTATGCTAGCCCCATCGACGCCGTGGCAGTTTCCGGCCCCGCCGAGGTCGTCACCGACTCGTCCGAAGTCGACGACTCCAATGCCGACGTCGCCTGCTCCGAGTTGACATCAGGAGCATACACCTCGGCCATTGAAGTCAGTACCGACGTCGGTTCTGACTCCATCGGAGTCGTTGATGGATCCGGTACCGAGGTGTGTTAAGGAGAGATCCAGAAGAGAAGCTCAGCGTCTCTTGGAGGAACGAAGTTATGCCGACTCTCACCCTGACTTAGAAGAAGCTGAGCTGGGAGAAGACTGTTTTGAAGAGCTGGCTGATGCCAGTGGCCTTGATTTTTCCCCAGAGTGGGAATTGCCTTCAGGACATGATGCGCCTTCAAAGGATGTCCAGCCATATCATGTGGTAATGAAGAAGGCTGCAGGACTTTTAAATTTAACTTTACCAACAGTTGAATTTAAGTCAAACGTTCTGACAGAAGTTCTTCACTCTCCGAGTTCGGCTGTGGAGCCTTTACTTCCATTTAATGAAACATTAACTGAGCCCATTATGGAGGTGTGGAAGAAGCCGCTCTCTGCTCCTGCTGTTTCCAAGAGTGTGGCTAGGAGATATAGGGTAGCTCCAGAGGACCCTGCTTTCTTAACATCTCACCCTTCTCCAGAGAGCCTAGTGATTCAGGCTGCATGCTCTAAGAAATCTATAAGTGCTTTTCCCCAAGTTCCTGGGTACAAGAAGGCTAAAAAACAAGATCAGGTGGCCAAGAAAACTTTCTCATCTGCTAGTATGGCCTTGAAGTCTACCAATGCCACTTGTCTCATGGGGAGGTATGTGCACGCACTTATGGATTCAATGTGTGCTTTGGCTCCTAAGATCCCTGAGGAGAACAGGAGTGATTTCGAGGAGGTATTGTCTGACACCCAAGCAGCGGCACGCCAAGTAATTCAGAGCGGTCTTGACACGGCTGATTCTGTGGCTCGGATTATAGGTACTGCAGTTGCTACACGAAGATCAGCTTGGCTAAAGTCCTCGGACTTTTCTGCTGATGTTCAGGCGGCGCTTTTGGATCTGCCTTTTGACGGAGAAGGACTATTTGGCAAGAAAGCAGATACAGCCCTCGAAAGGTTTAAAGATAGCAGAGCTACTGCCAGACCTTTGGGCCTTCAGATTAGAGGTGCTTCGACCAAAAAGTTCAGAGGGTTTGGACGCTCTTCCTTTCGGAACTTTAGACAAGGTCAGCAGCAGCAACAACAGCAGCAGCAGCAGCAGAACACCTTGTACAGGTCATACAGGGGAAAGCAAAGGGGCCGTCTTCGAGGGCGTCACGCCTCTTCCTCCTCCGCCTCCTCCAACCCCCCAGCCACAGAAAAGCAGCCCTAGATCCGCCATTCAGGATCATGTGGGTCCGGTGGGGGGGTCGGCTTACCCACTTTCTACGGGATTGGGAATCGGTTACATCAGATCTTTGGGTTCTCAATCTTGTAGAAAATGGGTATGCCCTTCCCTTTCGGGAATTCCCTCCCAATTACCCTCCTTGCCAGGGATATTGCTCAGAGGAACATCTGTTGCTTCTACAGGAGGAAGTACAGACTTTGTTAAGAAAGGGTGCAATAGAGGTGGTCCCAGAGCAGGAAAGGGGTCAGGGATGCCACTCCCGGTATTTCCTGATTCCCAAAAAGGATGGCAGGCTTCGTCCAATCCTGGATCTCAGGATCTTGAATTTGTATCTGAAACAAGAGAAATTCAAGATGCTCACCCTTGCTCAGGTTCTTCAGGCACTGCTAGAAGAAGACTGGATGGTGTCGCTCGACTTGCAGGATGCGTACGTTCACATCCCCATCCTGAAATCGCAATGGAAGTATCTCCGTTTTACGGTGGGATCGCAGCACTATCAGTTTGCGGTCCTTCCGTTTGGGCTTACTACTGCGCCTCGAGTCTTCACCAAGGTGATGGCAGTGGTGGCGGCGCATCTCAGAAGGTCAGGGATTCCTGTATTCCCTTATTTGGACGACTGGCTAATCAAAACAGAGTCGTCAGAGAGAGTGCTCCATCATCTGCGAGAGACAACCCAGTTGTTGTACAGGGTGGGTTTTTCGATAAATGCACCCAAGTCTCACCTGGTGTCCTCCCAGCGCAACCTGTTCATAGGTGCTGTACTGGACACAACTGTATGTCGTGCATTCCCTCCTCCTCAAAGGATTCGCGACATACAGGAAATGATTCCTTTATTTTACAATGGAGCGGTCGTTCCAGTCCTGAAAGTCCTTCGCCTGCTCGGTCTGATGGCTTCATGCATTCTGTTGGTCAACCATGCACGCTGGCACATGAGGGCGCTCCAGTGGTGCCTCCGCAAGCAGTGGTATCAGCACAATGGAGATCTCAGGGAGTCAGTGAGGATCTCCAGAGAAGCTGCGGCGGATCTGTCTTGGTGGGGCGTGGAAGGCAACCTGTCTCGGGGGAAGCCTTTTCAGTTGCCTCCTCCGGTGGCCACAGTGATAACGGATGCATCCACTCTAGGGTGGGGTGCTCATCTGGGGGATCTGGAGGTCAAGGGTCTTTGGTCTCCAGAGGAAAGGTTGCTTCACATCAACCTTCTAGAATTGCGGGCGATACGTTTGGCGCTCAAGGCCTTCCTTCCTTCCCTTCGCGATCGTTCGGTCCAGGTCTTGACGGACAACACGACCGCGATGTGGTACATCAACAAACAGGGAGGAGTGGGGTCTCAGTGTCTCTGCAGAGAGGCTCTGCGTCTCTGGTCCTGGGTTCAGGACCATCAGATTTGTCTGATGGCAAATCATCTGGCCGGAGTTCTGAACGTTCGTGCAGACAGTCTGTCGGCAGTTCTCTGCCGACCACGAGTGGAGGCTTCACCCGGAGGTGGTTCACGACATCTTTCAGATGTGGGAGACTCCTCGGGTGGACCTTTCGCCACTCGCGAGAATGCTCACTGCCTGTCATTCTGCAGTCTCCAGTATCCGATGCAAGGAGCCTTGGGGGACACGTTTCAGTTGAGTTGGGGAAATCAACTCCTTTACGCGTTTCCTCCCATACCTTTGATTCCTCGGGTTCTGAGGAAGATTCGCCAGGACCGGGCCCAAGTCATATTGGTCGCCCCGGACGGGCCAAGAAGGGTGTGGTATACAGATCTTCTCCACCTCTCCTCTCACCCGTCGCTCCGTCTCCCTCTCAGGGCAGACCTCCTCTCTCAGATGGAGGGGCAGGTTCTACACCCCCACCTCCAGACATTACACCTTCATGCCTGGAGATTGAACGGGGCAACCTGAATTCCTTTTCCCTCCCGCCTGATGTTGTGGATGTCATCTTGTCAGCCAGGCGTGACTCCACTAAGTCCATCTATTCTTATAGATGGTCAAAATTTGTCACGTGGTGTGGGGATAAATCTATTGACCCTTTGAGAGCCCATTTGTCTGATGTTCTCCAGTTTGCCCTTTCTCTGGCGCAACAGGGGCTTGCTGTTGCCACAGTGAAGGGTTATCTTTCAGCGCTGTCGGCATTTCTTTGTTTGCCTGACCAGCCATCTCTTTTTAAATCTCCTGTAGTTTTAAGGTTTTTGAAGGGCCTCACAAATAAGTTCCCTCCTACTCCTTTTATTGTGCCTCAGTGGGACTTAAATCTTGTATTGACCTTTTTGATGGGTGCTCCCTTCGAGCCTCTTCACAAATGTCCTATGAGGTTTCTGACTCTTAAGACAGTCTTCCTCGTTGCAATAACCTCAGCAAGGAGGGTAAGTGAGCTTCAAGCTCTTAGTTACAAGCCCCCTTTCTTGACCATTTATGCTGATCGAATGGTTCTTAAGACCAGGGCTGCTTTTCTGCCTAAGGTGGTAACTCCTTTCCATCTAGGACAGTCTATTACCCTACCTGCCTTCTATCCTCCCCCTCACCCTTCTAAGGAGGAAGAGAGACTGCACCGTCTGGACCCCAAAAGGGCGGTGTCCTTTTACTTGGACAGATCTAAAGACTTTCGTTTGGATGACCAGCTCTTCATTGGGTTTGCTGGCTGCAAGAAAGGAAGAGCGGTCCATAAAAGAACTTTGTCAAGATGGATCGTCCTCTGTATAAAGATCTGCTACTCTTTGGCCGGTAAGGAACCACCAGAGGGTATAAGGGCTCATTCTACTAGAGCTAAGTCTTCAACCTCAGCATTGGCCAGAGGTGTTCCTATAGAGGATATTTGTAGAGCGGCAACTTGGTCTTCCCTCCACTCTTTCGCGAAGCATTACTGCTTGGATTCCGAAGTGAGGAGGGACGGTCACTTTGCACGCTCTGTCCTCCAGGATTTCCTGGTTTATAAGAGTGGACGCCCTCCTCCGGGAGTGGGGACTGCTGTGGGACTCTATTCACAAGGTGAGGAATCCACACGGCAGATGTATCTATCAGAAGAACAAGTTACTTACCTTCGGTAACGCTTTTTCTGGTAGATACAATATCTGCCTGTGGATTCCTCACTGACCCATCCACCTCCCCGTTGTCCACTCTTCTATACCAGAGTTTCTGTAATGTATTTATTTTATTGTCAAGGGGTTGTTTATTTCAAATGTTTTATTGCATTTGTTTCACACTGTGTGTGTTTTACCTTGATATTTGTACTGCGTATACTGTGTATATGTCTACTGTCATTGGTCCGTCCGTGTGCCTCAAAGGCACGGAAAAAAGGGCGGAACTGATGTCATCACGCCGGCGTGGGCCTATTATAGGCGTCGGTGACGTCAGCGGAGTCGCGAGCGATGCCGTGCCTCTATGACGTCCTAGTCCACGTCGGTGCGAAGCTACAAAAAGAATTTCCGAATGTTGCTGACGCAAGGGGATATTCACAAGGTGAGGAAACCACAGGCAGATATTGTATCTACCAGAAAAAGCGTTACCGAAGGTAAGTAACTTGTTCAGCAGGTTTATACAAGAAGAGAATACGTGACACGTGAACCTAAAAATCTTGTTCGTATAGTAAGGACCACATAGCTTCTGAATAGAAGTGTTTACAGGTGGCCAAAAAGGCCCGAATGTTGTGTGGTAGGTATGACATGTGTCCTTATCATATATGTACCGTCATTGGATATCGTAGGGACATTTCTATATACATATTGAAACATGAGAAAACAGATAATCAAAGTTGTAGGTCAGGTCATGACCGTCAGTAGCCCAGAAAGGTGGAAAGAACATACCATCATCAGATCTGGAACAAAAAATACATGTTACAAAGTAGCTCATTTACTGTGGTGATTATAAAACCAGCCCACCCTCTAAATCATTATCAGTGGCCCAGGCAATGTTGAAGTAAATTAGAGGGTGAGCGTTAAACACATAATTAAACAGAGCTTATTTCTCATGGTAATTGTCAGAAAAGCCCACCCTGTGCACAATTATCCCAGGAAGTATTGTAGTTCTTGATCATAATTTAGGCCATGTTCAACAGTACACAGATGCATAATCCACATTGCTTCTGTGCGACGTAGTCTGAGTTCCCTGTTACCTCCCCTTATGCTGTGTGAAACCGTATCGATGCCAAAAAAGCGCACCTTTTTATCAATATCCTGTGCCTGGCATACAGCCGCATGTAGTGCAACAGGATATTTGGGGTCCTGTTTCTGTATGGCCCTCATGTGTTCTGCAATTCTGTCCTTTAAAGGTCTTATGGTGCTTCCTACATAGTATTTCCCACATGTGCATTCAATCACATAAACTGCGAATTTCGTAGTACAGTTAGTGTTTTGTTTGATGTTGAAGTTCTCCCCTTTTGGGCTGTTGAAACCTTTCGTACCATGTTTAGCCCATCTGCACATGGAACAAAACCCACATTTGTAGAAACCTAGTCTGTGTTGGGTCATCCAAGTATTGGGGCTGGTGCTGTGTGGGATTGTGAGGCTCAACCTGTCCCTCAATGTTCTTCCTTTTCTGAATGTAATCTGTGGCCTGTCAGGAATAAAATCTCGAATTGCTCTATCTGCTCTCAAAATGTCCCAATGTTTTGTTACTCTTGCGTATAGCATGGTGCATTGAATTGAAATCTGTTATCATGCGTATGCTATTTTCTGTAGGTTTCGTTGATGTGTGGGACTTTAATGTGTCAGATCTTTTTACTTTCTTTAGTCTTTTTTCAGCCTCTTGTAAGGTGGCCCTTAAGTATCTTCTTTTAGAAAACCTGTCTTTCATGTCACAAAGGCATTGGTTGAACTCTGCTTCCTCACTGCAGTTCCGTCTTTCCCTCAGAAAATCTCCATAGGATATGGAGTGTATTTGATGTGGTGGGCATGCAATCTGCATTGCATGCAGTTGTCTTTCTGAAAAGCCTGCTATGTAGCGTGTCTTTTGAGACATAGAACTCCACATCCCGAAATTCGATTTTTGTCTTGCTGTACTCCATGGTAAAGTTTATCTCCCATGTATTGGTATTGAGGTGTTGGAAAAAGTCATGAAGGTGTTCCTCAGTGCCTGACCAGAGGAGGATGCAATCATCAATGTACCGACCCCAAAAGATTATGGAGTCAATACATTGTGCACCTTTGGGTCCCCATTCAAGGTTAGCTTCAAGAGTGCCCATGAAGAGATTGGCAAATGAGGGAGAAAATTTCGACCCCATTGCCACTCCCCTTTTTTGACGGTACCAGATTTGGTCAAAGATAACGAAATTATTCCTCAGAATGAGTTCCATCATAGATGTTAACATGTTGGTGTATTGCCACATGGAAGCGGGTCGATTGTACAAAAATGTATTGATGGCTTGAATGCCCAGGTCTGGGTTAATGCTAGTGTATAATGACACCACGTCCATAGTGGCTAGAATTGTGCCCGGTTGCCATTGAATGTCTGCTAGTACACTGAGTATGTGCTTGGTGTCCTGTGTATAGGACGGTAGGTTGCGCACAAGAGGGCCAAGGAAAAGATCAACGTATTCTGCAAGTCTTTCCATTGGTCTCCCCATGCCCGAAACACAAGGACTTCCTGGAGGGAATGGTAAGTGTTTATGAACCTTGGGCAGTGTGTAAAGCCATGGATATGACGGCCTGAAGACCTTCAGATAGAGGTATTCATCATCATTCAGCAGACCTGATTTTTTCCAGGTCATTAGCTTCCTATTGATCTCTGTAGTGATTGGTCCTATAGGGTTCTGCGCTAGCCGCTCATAGCAGGTGTGGTCTTTGAGTTGATTGGAGAGTTCCTCGTGGCAATCAATAAGATCCATCACCACGACGTTACCACCCTTATCTGCTTCTCTAAAGATGACATCTCGGTTGTTAACTTATGTGGTGAGAGCCAAACGTTCGCCCTGAGTCAAATTGTCTCTGTACTTGAACGAGCGGTTGTAATATTGGGTGTTCAAACCATTAATGTCCTCTAGTAGACGTTTGTAAAAGTTTTCTATAGCATTGCCGCCGGGGAGGGTTGGTATCCACTTGGATTTGGATTTAAGCCCGCTGGCCATGCTATAGTATGACTCAGTGTTTAATTTGTCCAACAGCCTATCCATGTCATATGGAGTTTCCTCTAGGTCAGTAAGAGACAAGAGAAGATGTGTTGCTTGCTTGAATGTCTTTTATTGACAATGCATCAGATTCCACATGTACAGGAATATTTCTTGGTGCTTTATTAGTCAAATTAGTACTGGAAAAGTGTTTCGTAAGTTTCAAATTCCTGATAAACTTGCATTCTCTACCACTGCGCTATTCCTCAGTCTTCACTGTCCTCCACGTGATCCATTACTATGGGTAATGCATTGATGAACATATTTTTTTACTATATTACGGCACCTTAGGGACTAGAGACAGAAAAGGGTATATACGCACTGCGACACGGCGACCCGGGAGAGGACTGATCGGATATTTACTCGCCACTGAGAAGTAAGTTCAGACCCCAGAGTTTATCACTCCACCAATTCCTCGTTTTGGAACGAATAATATACCTTTTGTTTATTTGGTAATGGGACTAACACACCCGTTTCCTTCGTTTTCAGAACAAACACTTACAAGGAGTTATCCGCTCCAAGTGAACGTGGAGTACCTCGCTCCCGGGCTCGCAGACCTTAGAACAACGCCTTTGGGTAATTAACTATTTCTTGTTCTACTATACGCACCACCGAGTGTTCTTATGTTTCTTTATCTAGAACGTGGCGAATGCACTAAGAGTGGTTCATGCGCTAAACATGAGAATAACTTCTGTCTTTCACAGCGCATACTTCTCTACCAAGATTCTCTGTGGCATCGATATCATGGCTCAATCTTTTTATCCAGTGACGATACACACGACTTGGAAATACACTAAAGAATTCGATTCCATTTGGGTAACGTCCCCTCTTTTTCACTCACCCACACCTGACCGCACTAACTTTGAAATGCTTTATTCATTGGTCCTACACAGTAATTCTGACGTTTCCCTTCTTTTCCACCTTTTTTCTTTCTCTCTACCCCTTTCCTAGTCCCTACTAGTATTTTGCAGTTTATTACCTCCAGGATCTCACGCATTAGGTCATGGGCCCTGCCGGGTTGGAATTATCACCGGTGGAGCGGTGAGCTGCTCAATATATATAAACATTTTTTATTTGAAATCTTTTACTTCCTCATCTGCTTTTTCTCTCGCTCACAGAGCCCGCACCTAACTTTGTTGCCTCCTTGGTTTCCATTTTCCTTTTTTCAGACCTCCTTTCTTTTACACATTTAAATTTCAGGTATGATCTTTTCGGGTAGCACTTCCTGTATATCCACACAGGACATTGCACAAGTTTGATTAGGGCACGTTCAGTATGTATGATCCGTCCGTCACTTCTCGAACACTTATACGCACAATACCAGCCCTCATGGACACGAAGTGGATATCTTACTGTGTCTTTTCACACGTCTTTTATATCTACACCAGTGTCATTTCACGAATTGAACTGAGTCCTCGCAACTTTTCTCACTAACGGTACAACCCTTTAGGCGACGCACACTGCGTACGTTTCACTCGAAGATACGATCCTTTTATTGGTGAACCTGACATGAGTGGATGCATTGTTATAAATATTCTTGTGACATCATGTTAGATGTTCTAGTGTTATTTTTTGTATTTTCCCAGCCCTGAGGATTCGCGGAAACACTTTTCCAAAAGCGATGAAACACGTGTCGGCTGGCTGGTTCTGAAAGAATTAAAGAACTGAACTGTAGTGATACCCAGCAGGAAAATCCTCTTTGTTTCTGTTGGCTTTATTGATGTGTATATGTGTGTCTACATGTACACAACTGTATGAGATTTCTCTGTTGTGTGCATAGGGTATTCTTGTAAATACTTGTTGGTATGTCAGGACTTCTATGACATACTTTTGAGTGGTTAGAGGGTCTTTTCCACTCACCCAGTTGCACCTCTTTATAATTATTGCACAAACACTTGTTGCGTCCACTGTTGGCAGAGCGCCCAATTGCTACTCTGAGACTTAAAAACCCTTTTTTCTTTTGAGCAATAAATGTAAGCTTGCTGGCAACGAGTAACGTAATAAGTCAATAAGTGTTAACGTTGTCAATGTGCTGAATTTAGTTAGAATGGAATCAGGCCTGTAATGTGGTTATTAGAATGACTTTAAAAACAGTTCTTGCCAGAGAAAAGTAATGTAAACATATTTGTTTATATCATGTAGTTCATTGTCATTAGTTTTACTTCTGACGTGTACATATGGCCAGATATTTTCCAAATTCATCCACACCTTTAAGAAACTGAACTTCAGATTCATAGAAGTAGTCTCGAGAAGTTGATCATCTTTGTCAGGAATTCTTATGCCTTGCCATCCTTTTCTGTAGGCTACGTCTGGCATCGTTTGATAACACTGGAAAAGTTATCTGCAGTCGGACAAGTGGCTATCAAATCCTCACACTTGAGAAAGACCAGGTACTGTTGAGTTTTCTAATTTGTGTAAACCTTGTTTTGTAAAAGAAAGCCTGTTAACCTTTTGAAGTACAGTTTTCCGTGATGGTAATTTCAATTATGTTCATGATTATTAACAGTTCAATATTTATGAAGGCAAATTTATCCCAGAAATAATGTTTGATGATACATTTATCAAACCAGATAAGAAACCACGTAGTTGACTAAAAAGCAGGTTTGCAGCTTTAAGTCAGTTTTAAATTCTCTTTTTAAAAGAAAGAAAGCAATTGGAAGAGCTAGCCTTTTGTCATAAGAATTTGAAAAAGGAAACAATGCTACCTTAGGCAGTTAGTCTGACTATGCATTTGACATGTAAGCATCTGTTTAGCATCTAAATCTTTCTATTGAGTCCCCACTCGAGATCACTCTGCAGAACACGTATCCAATTTCTGATCTTGAATGCCCCAGTCTGTATGTGCCTCCAGAGAGTTTACCAAGGTTATACCATATGGTAGATATCAGGAGGTCAATCAATATAAAGTGCATAAACTGTCTCAAAATGGAGTGTTTCATTAGGGAGCAGTCACAAAGTCCATATGGAAATGATACAACGTGACCATCAATTGATTCCCATCAGATACCCATCCTGTGCCGCCCTACATCATTTGGGATCCTTCAACCGAAGGTTGTGAGATATAACCACAATCAGACTGGGTGATCTGCCACCCAATCAAACGGAGAGGATCTATAATTGAGGGAGTACTGTAAACTGCATCAGGCAGGTAAATGACTAGCAGTGCAAAAGAAAATAAATAAAATGATAGTGCATAGAACGTGAGTGATATAAAATGGGTTATGAAAGTGGAAAAATGTAATTTAATGGTATCCTATCCATACCCAATGCTAAAAAACAGTGCAAGGTAGTGTTATACAAATAACTACCCAGATGGTAAAGAGGTCAACATGTTTCTGCGGTAACGTGGAGTCTCGAGATCTCCGCCTGCTTTATCAGGACCTATATTATTGCTACTGCTTCAGTGTTTAAGAATTAGAAAGTATGAAAAAGATGTCACCTGAAATTCGCCAGTTCAGAAGATCCCGATCATCACAGTGGAAAAACAGGGCAAAAAAAATAAAATACAATGAAACACATTAACATTTGAGACAGTTTGCAAACCACATAGTTTATGTGTGAAATTATGAGTAGCCAATAATTTTATTGGTCAGTGGGTCTCAATTAGTAGACCTATTAGATTAAATGCCATTTTTATAGCAATAGTATTTAGAGAGATGGTATTTTAAGAAACCAAATTACTTCACTCACCCAAATTATGGGGAATGCATACCCCACCTCACCTGGCTACAGCGCAGGTATAGACGGAACACCGCTCTGGGGAGAGGAAGGGAGAGAGGAAACAAATCGAGGAAAGATATCATAACTGTTATAAGTGCATCAATTTCATTTAAAGAAAGCCGATCGTACTTTCAGGTGTAATGTGTTTAATCTCATTATCCATTAGCTAAAAAAGTAGCCTATTCATCACTCCTGAAACATCGTCTTTAATCTCATTATCCACTAACTAGACACAATGCCTGGTCATCGCAAAATGGGCGCTCTGGAAGTAACTGATCATCGCGTTAACATCACAAGTACACGATTTCTCCGATGTAACTAGCATTGTGTAGTAGGTTATACCGATCACGTCGGGGAAACCGCCAGCAGAGTCAGAGCAGATTTTAATCATACAGAGTCTAAAACGGAGTGAAATGCGCATTTCACGCGTTCTAAGTTTAACAACAAGTTGTCAAGACCCCCGCCATCCTGCTTACCTGTCCGTCGGTACTCCGGACATCCGTCTAGGCTGTCGTGGAGGGAGGTACCTGTCCGGACAGGAAGCAGGCTATTTGTTATCCTTTAGGCGTGCTGAGGTCGCACAAGAAGTGCGTCATGACGTTTACCTACGTGGAGCTTATCGGGCCAGTAGGGGATTGTAGTTTATTCCCAGTGTCGAACAGGAAGTAGGCTGTTTGTTTGTCTTTAGGCGTGCTGAAGTCGCACAAAAAGTGCGTCATGGCGTTTACCTACGTGGCGCTTATCGGGCCAATAGGGAATTGTAGTTTATTTCCAGTATCGAACACCGTCGACTCGGTAAGATGTGAAATCACTATATGAGTCTTAGTCTAACAGGTGTCATGTGATGTCTATGAATTAAATGTCTGGGTGCCGAAACTTGAATAAAGGTAATTAAAAAACCTGTATAAGTGTCTGTATTAAATTTCCGAATGTTGGGAAAAGTTAAAGCAAGAAACTAGACCATCGTAGTAAGTGATAATTCATCCTCTCTGTGAATTCACGATGTCTAACATGATTTCAATGTTCTCACTAAAACACCATGGTATTGAGATCCTTCTTTTAGAGAAGAATTTCATTATGTATAAGCGCTGTTATCTTGGGAACGCATGGTGGTGTCTGAATGATTATTCTTATCCAGACGCTTTACTGCAGGCAATATCAGAATTTACTTATTTGCCAGTAATACACCCAAATTGCAATCTTGTGGATAGTGTATGGGGCGTAAGGGATTATCAATGTTTACAATGACTACAATGCCATCCACGGAATGTCATCATTCAATCCTGACTTGTGGGTTTCCAATTTATACACCCACCTTTGTTCTCGTTTAAATAGGAACATGCTTGTGTCGACAATATGCACTGGAATTGTTGGTTGTTCCAGAACTGTCCACCTTATATCTGTAAGAAGATGTTGTGCCAGTAAAAAATGACTCGTGAGTCTGGTGGCCAGTTTGTTACACCTTATAGAACTTTTGTGCTCAGATATTCGCAGCTTAACTTTGCGAGTTGTCATACCGACATACATCTTATTGCACGGACACTTAATCAAATAGAGTAAATTCGCGCTATTGCAGTTGGTGAACTTGCGTTGTTCCCAAGCTCGTTCCAACCCAATGTCAATCGTTGTTGTTTTTGATGTCTGGGGACAGGCCGCACATTGTCCACAGGGGTGGTGTCCTGTAACTGCGGGCATGTCCCACAGGGTGCCCACGGCTCTCGGTATCTCACTTTTGGGTCTTGTGTGGACTAGTCTGTCGTTCAGGTTTTGTGCTCTCTTATATGCGAAAAGTGGAAGAGGTAAAGTATCTTGTCCAGTATTGAGAATACCCCAGTGTCTCTTCACAATCTTAGTAATTTGATTTGAAAATGTACCAAAAGTACTCACGCATGTCATGCGTTCAGTCTTGGGTTTCGGAGGTAAGATTTCGAGCAAACTGGCACGATTATTGTTTGCAGCTCTTTTTTGGGACAGCTGGATTAGGTTTGTTGGATATTCTTTAAGTGCCAGATCTCTAGATAGACATCGAGCATGTGTTTGGAAAGATACGCGGTCAGAGCAGTTCCTCTGTATACGCAAAAATTGCCCATAGGTTAGATTGTCCCGTAGTGACTTAGGGTGGCAACTATTGTAATTGAGCAACGAATTGCGTGCCATAGGTTTGCGGTAGAGTTCTGAAGTCAAACCGTTGGATGTTCCGTGAATGAGTACATCCAAAAATGCCAAACTCTCTGAATTGAATTCCATAGTAAATTTCAAGAAACGATTCCTTTTGTTGATCCATTCGTGGAACTCCTTTAACTGTGTTACACTCCCACGCCACACGACGAAAATTTCGTCGATGTAGCGCTTCCAAGTCCGCAGACACCCAAGATGGGGATTGGTGTCTGCGAACACATGCTCCTGCTCGAAATGGTGCACATACAGATTAGCGAGACTTGGGGCAAAAACGCTGCCCATGCTGGTCCCGCTAATCTGTAAGTAGAGATTTTCCTCGAACCGGAAAAAGTTCTCAGTCATAGCTATCGTAGCTAGGGTCATGATCACACTAACAGGTGTTATGGAATTAAGATCTCTAGCTGATAGCAATGTCTCTATAACTTCCAATGTCTCAGTTTGAGGGATAGACGTGTACAAACTTTCAACGTCAAATGACACCAACAAATCAGTTTGTATATTGAAGTCAATATTAGGCAATAACCTCAGCACATCCTTCGTATCCTTAAGGAAGGTAGGCATTTCTCGTACCATAGGTTGAAGGAACACATCGACAAAAGTCGAGAGGGGTTCCAAAAGTGAACCTATCCCCGATATTATCGGACGCCCCGGTGGAGGGCGTGGAATTTTATGGATTTTGGGTAACTGATAGAAATAAGGTACAGTTGGATTAGGTGTGCAGAGAAATTGTCCTTCCTTAGGTGTAATCCACCCCTCACTCAACGCCTCTTCGACAACATGGCCAATTGCCTTTGTTAATCTCTCAGTGGGATCTACAGAGAGTTTGCGGTATGACCTTGTGTCGTTGAGTTGTCGTAAGCACTCGTCGCGGTATGTTTCAGTGTCTAGTATAACAATCGCGCCCCCCTTGTCGGCGGGTTTGATAACAATCAAGGGATTGAGGTCCCTGCTTGTTCCTGCGGGATCTTTTTCCCGCTCCTCAGGTGCATGGTTTGAGGTTGAAGATTCCAAAAGGAGCTGATCAGACCAAATATGAAAATACAGGTCTCAAGAAACCGTCAACTTTCAATCCCACTACAGGAGGCAGTGGACCATGATTTGCAAGAACTGTTCAAAAACAGACCGAAAGTCTTTTTTAACTTATCACGGCAGGAACAAGATGCGGTTAAGTCTTTGTCCGACAATCCCTTGATTGTTATCAAACCCGCCGACAAGGGGGGCGCGATTGTTATACTAGACACTGAAACATACCGCGACGAGTGCTTACGACAAAGGCAATTGGCCATGTTGTCGAAGAGGCGTTGAGTGAGGGGTGGATTACACCTAAGGAAGGACAATTTCTCTGCACACCTAATCCAACTGTACCTTATTTCTATCAGTTACCCAAAATCCATAAAATTCCACGCCCTCCACCGGGGCGTCCGATAATATCGGGGATAGGTTCACTTTTGGAACCCCTCTCGACTTTTGTCGATGTGTTCCTTCAACCTATGGTACGAGAAATGCCTACCTTCCTTAAGGATACGAAGGATGTGCTGAGGTTATTGCCTAATATTGACTTCAATATACAAACTGATTTGTTGGTGTCATTTGACGTTGAAAGTTTGTACACGTCTATCCCTCAAACTGAGACATTGGAAGTTATAGAGACATTGCTATCAGCTAGAGATCTTAATTCCATAACACCTGTTAGTGTGATCATGACCCTAGCTACGATAGCTATGACTGAGAACTTTTTCCGGTTCGAGGAAAATCTCTACTTACAGATTAGCGGGACCAGCATGGGCAGCGTTTTTGCCCCAAGTCTCGCTAATCTGTATGTGCACCATTTCGAGCAGGAGCATGTGTTCGCAGACACCAATCCCCATCTTGGGTGTCTGCGGACTTGGAAGCGCTACATCGACGATATTTTCGTCGTGTGGCGTGGGAGTGTAACACAGTTAAAGGAGTTCCACGAATGGATCAACAAAAGGAATCGTTTCTTGAAATTTACTATGGAATTCAATTCAGAGAGTTTGGTATTTTTGGATGTACTCATTCACGGAACATCCAACGGTTTGACTTCAGAACTCTACCGCAAACCTATGGCACGCAATTCGTTGCTCAATTACAATAGTTGCCACCCTAAGTCACTACGGGACAATCTACCCTATGGGCAATTTTTGCGTATACAGAGGAACTGCTCTGACCGCGTATCTTTCCAAACACATGCTCGATGTCTATCTAGAGATCTGGCACTTAAAGAATATCCAACAAACCTAATCCAGCTGTCCCAAAAAAGAGCTGCAAACAATAATCGTGCCAGTTTGCTCGAAATCTTACCTCCGAAACCCAAGACTGAACGCATGACATGCGTGAGTACTTTTGGTAAATTTTCAAATCAAATTACTAAGATTGTGAAGAGACACTGGGGTATTCTCAATACTGGACAAGATACTTTACCTCTTCCACTTTTCGCATATAAGAGAGCACAAAACCTGAAGGACAGACTAGTCCACACAAGACCCAAAAGTGAGATACCGAGAGCCGTGGGCACCCTGTGGGACATGCCCGCAGTTACAGGACACCACCCCTGTGGACAATGTGCGGCCTGTCCCCAGACATCAAAAACAACAACGATTGACATTGGGTTGGAACGAGCTTGGGAACAACGCAAGTTCACCAACTGCAATAGCGCGAATTTAATCTATTTGATTAAGTGTCCGTGCAATAAGATGTATGTCGGTATGACAACTCGCAAAGTTAAGCTGCGAATATCTGAGCACAAAAGTTCTATAAGGTGTAACAAACTGGCCACCAGACTCACGAGTCATTTTTTACTGGCACAACATCTTCCTACAGATATAAGGTGGACAGTTCTGGAACAACCAACAATTCCAGTGCATATTGTCGACACAAGCATGTTCCTATTTAAACGAGAACAAAGGTGGGTGTATAAATTGGAAACCCACAAGTCAGGATTGAATGATGACATTCCGTGGATGGCATTGTAGTCATTGTAAACATTGATAATCCCTTACGCCCCATACACTATCCACAAGATTGCAATTTGGGTGTATTACTGGCAAATAAGTAAATTCTGATATTGCCTGCAGTAAAGCGTCTGGATAAGAATAATCATTCAGACACCACCATGCGTTCCCAAGATAACAGCGCTTATACATAATGAAATTCTTCTCTAAAAGAAGGATCTCAATACCATGGTGTTTTAGTGAGAACATTGAAATCATGTTAGACATCGTGAATTCACAGAGAGGATGAATTATCACTTACTACGATGGTCTAGTTTCTTGCTTTAACTTTTCCCAACATTCGGAAATTTAATACAGACACTTATACAGGTTTTTTAATTACCTTTATTCAAGTTTCGGCACCCAGACATTTAATTCATAGACATCACATGACACCTGTTAGACTAAGACTGATATAGTGATTTCACATCTTACCGAGTCGACGGTGTTCGATACTGGAAATAAACTACAATTCCCTATTGGCCCGATAAGCGCCACGTAGGTAAACGCCATGACGCACTTTTTGTGCGACTTCAGCATGCCTAAAGACAAACAAACAGCCTACTTCCTGTTCGACACTGGGAATAAACTACAATCCCCTACTGGCCCGATAAGCTCCACGTAGGTAAACGTCATGACGCACTTCTTGTGCGACCTCAGCACGCCTAAAGGATAACAAATAGCCTGCTTCCTGTCCGGACAGGTACCTCCCTCCACGACAGCCTAGACGGATGTCCGGAGTACCGACGGACAGGTAAGCAGGATGGCGGGGGTCTTGACAACTTGTTGTTAAACTTAGAACGCGTGAAATGCGCATTTCACTCCGTTTTAGACTCTGTATGATTAAAATCTGCTCTGACTCTGCTGGCGGTTTCCCCGACGTGATCGGTATAACCTACTACACAATGCTAGTTACATCGGAGAAATCGTGTACTTGTGATGTTAACGCGATGATCAGTTACTTCCAGAGCGCCCATTTTGCGATGACCAGGCATTGTGTCTAGTTAGTGGATAATGAGATTAAAGACGATGTTTCAGGAGTGATGAATAGGCTACTTTTTTAGCTAATGGATAATGAGATTAAACACATTACACCTGAAAGTACGATCGGCTTTCTTTAAATGAAATTGATGCACTTATAACAGTTATGATATCTTTCCTCGATTTGTTTCCTCTCTCCCTTCCTCTCCCCAGAGCGGTGCTCCGTCTATACCTGCGCTGTAGCCAGGTGAGGTGGGGTATGCATTCCCCATAATATGGGGGAGTGAAGTAATTTGGTTTCTTAAAATACCATCTCTCTAAATACTATTGCTATAAAAATGGCATTTAATCTAATAGGTCTACTAATTGAGACCCACTGACCAATAAAATTATTGGCTACTCATAATTTCACACATAAACTATGTGGTTTGCAAACTGTCTCAAATGTTAATGTGTTTCATTGTATTTTATTTTTTTTGCCCTGTTTTTCCACTGTGATGATCGGGATCTTCTGAACTGGCGAATTTCAGGTGACATCTTTTTCATACTTTCTAATTCTTAAACACTGAAGCAGTAGCAATAATATAGGTCCTGATGAAGCAGGCGGAGATCTCGAGACTCCACGTTACCGCAGAAACATGTTGACCTCTTTACCATCTGGGTAGTTATTTGGATAACACTACCTTGCACTGTTTTTTAGCATTGGGTATGGATAGGATACCATTAAATTAAATTTTTCCACTTTCATAACCCATTTTATATCACTCACGTTCTATGCACTATCATTTTATTTATTTTCTTTTGCACTGCTAGTCATTTACCTGCCTGATGCAGTTTACAGTACTCCCTCAATTATAGATCCTCTCCGTTTGATTGGGTGGCAGATCACCCAGTCTGATTGTGGTTATATCTCACAACATTCGGTTGAAGGATCCCAAATGATGTAGGGCGGCACAGGATGGGTATCTGATGGGAATCAATTGATGGTCACGTTGTATCATTTCCATATGGACTTTGTGACTGCTCCCTAATGAAACACTCCATTTTGAGACAGTTTATGCACTTTATATTGATTGACCTCCTGATATCTTTTGTTCTTTCATTGCTGTAGGGGATGATATCAGTAGATGGTCATAAAATATTTCCCTTTGACCTTCTTTGTTGTTTACTTATACCATATGGTACTCTTACACTTTCAAATCCAGCAAAGCTTGCATTTCTGACCAGGTTGTCTTGCTGTTTTCCTGCATAAAGGTTCATCTGACTTCCTAAACAATATACTAAGTATATCATTCACAGCCAAGTTTGAAGATTTTTTACGGGTAGCCCAAAACCCATTCAGTTGTAATTAAACCGATTAAAGCTGCTCTTCTAATGTGCTGGGGTGCTTTATGGGGACTGGATATACCTGTTTCTAGATGTTGCCATCAGAGACCTGGCTCCAAATAAACACAAGCGATAACAACCTTCCTTTGAAACCTGTTCATTTGAGATCACAATATTATTAGCACTTGACTTTGAGTCTTATTATTCTTTTGATTTCCAAACAACTCTTGATAAGTGGATTGGCTTCATATTCTGTTCTAGTTTTTAGGAACGTAAATATAGATCCAGGGATGTGAACTTTTATTGTTAATCCCTATTTTGGACCCTTGGTAGTTTCGTTAAATACATAAACAAATCTTTCAACTGGTTGAAAATATAAGGAGAATGAATACCGAAAAAGTGATTAAACTGAGTGTATCAAGCTATGAGACTAAATTGATATGTAACTGTCACTTCTGTGACTTTCCTAAGTTGACATAATGCATTTAATTTATTTCAATAGTACTTCCCATTTCTTTTTACTTATTTAAATTCCCTTACGAAAAAGGAAAAGAAACCAAAGGACTAAAAGAGCTAAGTTGTCATTTTAAGCCTTGTATTCTAAATCGAGTAAAAGCAGTCTTTCAGATGTGTATGAAAAAGTGTTGAAAACAATCTACATCTGATAAAGCGTTCTAGCAGCGGATTCCGAACCTTAGAATATTTCCAGGCATCAGACTGGATCCAGAGGTTTTTAGGTCTCGCCTGTCGATGCGCATGCGCATCGAGCAAGCGAGACTATAGGGGCTCATCCAGACTTTATCTAACTTGCAAGGAATCGTGGCGATTCCTTGCAGTGCCCGTGACTTTTAAGCTCAATGCGCATGTGCATTGAGCTTAAAAGCGCGTGCACATGCCCCCAGCCGCCTGCCTTGCCTACTCTCTCTCACAGCCTCCCCCAGCTCCGCCCCCTCACTACTTGATTGCACGGCCGCTAGGCCGTGCCTCCCCTACTCTCCTCCCCCCTCCTCCTCTCCTCCCCTGCCTGCCTGCCGCTAGGCCGTGCCTCCCCTACTCTCCTCCCCCCTCCTCCTCCTACTGCCGTGTCGCACCTCTCCCCTCTCCGCCCCCTCCCCTGCCAGCCGTGTTACGGTGAAAGGCTTGTTTGTTTATTTTACCCGCCGTGTCTCTGCTGCTTCCCCCTGTCCTGTCTCTCCTCCTCTCCCTCTCTATACCCTCCCCCTCCCCCCCACCACTCCCATCAAGTCCCTCTGGCCCTTCCCTCCTCCCCGGACCCCTCCTCCCCTGCCCCCTCCTCCCCTGCCCCCTCCACCCTTTCTTGTTGTTACTACGTAAATGGTAGTCTGCCAGCACCGCCCATCCTAGGAACTCCAGCACAAGCTTCTCCTGCCTCCGCCCAGAACTGTAACCAAACACTCAGCACAAGCTTTTCCCAATTCAACTTCAGACCGCCCTCCGCTTCACTGCCCAGAACTGTGTCGGAAGTGCGGGTCGGTTTGTGGCATATTCACCTTCCACCTCTAGCAGTCGCAGCACTTCTTACAGAATTCTGCGAAGTCGCTAATGCATCCAGGTGTTTCTTTTTCTGCTCTTACCTGCACGTTTGTACAAAGTAGGCATAGGACAATTTGGTTTGTATCCAGGTGTTTATTTACGTTGACAACTTCCTGCCGCAGATCTTTCAGTACGTAAAGGAAAGCCCCTTAACCCTAGTTATCGTAAAATGCATATCTCGCCCACCCAGACCTCTCTGCTATTGGTAAGGCGCGTGTCAGGGTTCTCTTTGAGCTCTCTAAAACAAAACATGATAACATGCGCCCAACATAAACAAAGTCTACATGCTTTAACAAACAGGACTCAGGGATCCGGGGTCACACATACTCCAGCTGCCTTTTGTCTCCGGCCAGCATGTGTTTGTGGGGGCGGGGCGATAACCTCCTGTTATCTCACTGGCTGTGTCTTATAAAACATATACACGCACATTAACATTTAGAAACACCTGGTAGGGGCGTAAAACAAGGGATTTTTCATTTGCATGGACCGGCAAGCAGAGTCAGGAATAGAAGGGGTCGAATCAACAGAGAAATCGACACCATGTTTGGCTAAAAGGAATGTCTCACCTCACCATCACCCACCCTCAACCCCTCATCCTAACTCGCAATAACCCTCCCTCACCCTCACCCTCACTCACTCTCACTCTCACTCTCACTCACCCTCAACACCTCACTCACCCTCAACACCTCACTCACACTCAACTCCTCACTCACCCCCACCCTCACTCACCCTCAACACCTCACCCTCACACAGTGCAATAGGTCTCGTAGGATTTTTAGTTACAGCTTTTACAATTGTTTATTGCTTTTTTGATTTGTAATTCTTTAGCATTGGCAAAAAAAAAAAAAAATGCAAAAGATTTACAACAAAAAACCCATAAACAATTCTAAATGCACTAACTCTAATGCTGCGAGACCTATTGCATTTCCAATGCTTGTTTTTTTAGCAATACCCCTGGCGGGCCAGTAGGTGGCGTTGCTCAGCTGTGCATAGTCTTCCGTGCTGTAAGTGACTGGGGTCAGGCGCCACCCCAGCGTGCTGAACTCAGTTCCTTTTTTCCTGCACCATCAGTGCGGATCTGTATCAAGCTCCTTTCAGTCATTTTTTTTACTTTGGCCTTTTTGTTGACGACTTAAGTTAGTTTGTTACTTTTTGGACTATAGCCCGAAGAGACCCGCCGGGTTCAAAGCCTGTAGAGTCTGTCATTGACAAATGTCAGTGACATACCCATACTTGATCGGTTTGTGGTGCCTTGAGAAGGACCACAACTCTGTGTCATGTGCAAAGTGCGGGATGATTACCCCGATGGCCATGTGAGAGCGGGCCGCTTGTCACATGACTCTGCGCTGGTCCAGGTCTTGTTCGCAAGGGAGGTCTCTGGCCTGCTCAGTGCCGCTCAGTTGAGTCCTCCTATCACTCCAGGACTACTTCTGGTAAGTTAAGTCCTACAAGAAGAAGTTGAAGTGCTCTTCGACTTCTCCACGTCACTCCTTTTCTTCGGATGACATGAGGGAACAGCACCACAAATCCTGGTCTTGCATACAGGTGGTCCCTGTGCAGCCAGCATTGGAAACGAAGTCTCCTCCACACTTCCCTGAATTTCCTGCAGCTGAACTGGCCCCTGCTCTGCTTCAAGAGTTTTATTAGGCCATGAGCCTCATTTTAAGGTGGGCAAAACCCTGTGAGCACCTTCGGGTCCTGCGGGTTCGGCAGGATCTTCAACTGGAGCTTTGCTGGCGGGTTCGTCTCAGCCCCAGTCAACTCCTTAGGATCTGTTGGTGGATCCGGATCAGCCCAGCCACAACTTAGCAACATCTTCTGGAGACCATTCCTGTGGCTTTGTTTATGATGCTGCTTGCTGCCATTGGTAGAGTCAAACCCATTTTGATTAACAACTGATACAGAGCCCGATTTCATGAACGGGCTCACTGAAGAACACAAATGGAGGGGATCTGAGGATCTGTAATCCTAGACTAATCCCCCTAACAGAGTCCATGGTCAATGACAACTGGTATTATGATCTGTATGATGACCTTGGGTTGAATACCTCATCAGACATATCCTCCTCTCTCTTCCCACAGTGGCTACAGAGGAAGGGTCTTTATTTGCAATAGAGGTGCACCTACAGCTGCCCACGGTTCAAGTTAAAACAAACTTTTTGACAGAGATGCTTAAACCCAAGGGTATCCCCATCATCCCTTACTACCCTTTAATGAGGACCTCACTGATGTCCTGCTCAGGACCATTCTCACCACCATTGCCTCCTATCTGGTTAGCGCAAGAATCCCATACCATCTGCACCAATGGATGGACAGAACATCGGACAAATGGGTTCTCCAGATTATTCAGCAAGGTTAAACCCTCCTTTTCCAACAATTCGCGCAGCCACTCCCCAGCCTCAGATCAGCTGATAGAGGACCACTTGCACTCTTGTGACTGGAAGTACTGATGGTGCAAGCAATGCTATGAAGATACTGCTTCAGTTAAGCCTTTAGCTGTGAAATAGGCTTTTTCCGCCCCGTTTTCTTCAAAGACCTTTCAATTAGTATCATACCAGAGACAGCAAGAATCTTACATTTCGCCACTTATGCCACTTATGCACAGGTGCAAAATGCAGCTGCGCGAGTCCTTATGGATGTCCCCAGAAGGCAGTCTGCTGCTCCGGCCCTTAAAGCGCTTCACTGGCTCCCCATGAAGGAGCGGGTGAAATTTAAAGCGCTTTGTACGGCTCATAAAATTTTATATGGTAAAGGCCCTCCCATTCTTGCAAACATGGCCCGTCCCTACAAACCCTCGCGTCTGTTGCGCTCGGAGCAAAAACATCTTCTGCAGTCAGCGAGAGTAAGAAGAGCTCGGTCGGGGGGCAGGCGTTTCTCTGTGCAGGTAGCCTCCCTTTGGAACTCTCTGCCCCTTAAGATCCGCTCAGAATCCCAGATCCTACCATTTAGGAAGCTGCTTAAGACTCATTTGTTTCCTCGGTAGTGTTAGCTGAGTCTTCTTCGTTTCTGTGGTCTGTTGCGCCGGGATGCCCCTGGGTAAGCCGAGCGCATTATAAGTTTCATAATAATAATAATAATAATTATGCCCTCTCATCTCCTAGAGACTTATGCTGATGACGAAGAGGAGAGTTTTGAGGATGATGAAAATGAGGGAGCTTTTGGAATAGCTCACCATCCCTCAGAATTAAATATTAAACGCCAGGAGGATGATGAAGAAGAAGATACTTATTCCGGGCATTTTTAACAGGAGGACATTGTAGTCCCTCATCATACAGAATACCGGAGGAGGTCCCAGGTTTCGGAGGCCAGTCATTTACCACCAAGCCTCATCCAAGATTTACAGGCTATGCTGGCAGACTATAAACAACGTTTTCCACCTCAACAGGTCGTGCCCACAGCCCAACCTGCTGTCCCAGTTCCTCAACCTGAAGTTCCACCGTCCAGGTCTCCGGTCACGGAAACTCCACAACCTGCTATGCCTACACAGACCCCGGACACTTCATCGGATCAAGAAGTAGAGGAAGGAGAGTTACCTAATAATCCTCAGTTGGATCCGTGGGAGGACTACGTTATTCCCATGCCGTCTCCACCAACCCCACAACCTTCAGACTCACTGCCTGAAGACATAGGTGGATTCCATTATCTCATGCAGTGAGCTGCAACAAGATTTCAGTTGCCGGTGACAGTGGAGCAGACGGAATGTTTCCTTCTTGATTTTAAAGAAGAAACTAGGAAGGTGTCAAGAGCCAGTCCTATTATATATTATATCTGGAAAGAAGGTGTCAAGGTGATGAAAAACCCTGCTTCAGTGCCAGCAGTGCTACCAAGGATTGATAAAAAATATCGCGCTCCTCTCACTAGTCCTGCATGCCTCATTGGACACCCGCGGCCGGATTCGGTCATCTCGCAGGCCGCGCAACAAAGATCGAAAAACCCAGCCACCCCCATCACTACACCACCGGATAAGGAGGGGCGTAGTTTGGACCTTATTGGTAAAAAAATATTCCACCATGGCTACTGCCTCGATCAGAGCTGCAAATTCTTTAGCGGTTATAGGCCGCTATGATCGCCAAATGTGGTCCGAGATGGCTGGTTTGATTAATCTAATTCCAGAGGATTAAAGGCAGGAGGCACGCAAGATCTTAATGGAGGGGGAAAGTGCAGCTGCAGAAACCATCGACTGCGCTTTGGATATTGCAATTACGAACTTTAGACAGCTGGCAGGAGCTGCAGTTCTCAGACGACAGGGCTGGCTAAAGGCTACCACCTTTAGGCCCGAAGTCCAACTTAAGATCCTGGACATGGCTTATGATGGAGAGTCTCTATTTGGGAAACACGTCGACGAGGCTCTCCAGGCAATCAAGACGGATACGGACACTGCAAGATCCCTAGGTTCATTGCAGTATAAGAGAGGATCTTTTAGAGGTGCTAGAGAACGTGGATACTCCTCTAGAGGAAACTACTACCAACAAGGCAGACAATATCAGCCTCAGTACCGGCAAAGTTATCAGTCTTCTTATCGCCAGTCCGGAACAGCTAGTTTCTCTCGCCAAGGTGGACGAAAGCGCACAAACAATCAAGGGCGAGACACTCACAAAAAACAGTGAGATCAGCCGGGCGGCAACTTTATTTCCTTCCCTCCCTGTGGGCGCGAAGATATCTGCCTTTCAAGAACAGTGGCAGCGGATTACATCCGATCAGTGGGTACTGGACTTAGTACAACATGGTCACACCCTGGAGTTTGTCACCAAACCACCAATAACTCCGCCCAGGGTTCCCCCTCGTCTTCACTTATTGTTCAAGGAAGTTCATTCAATGCTCCTCAAGAACGCTATAGAAAAAGTTCCAGTACATCAGAGGCGGACAGGCTTCTATTCCCGTTTTTTTCCTCATAAAAAAGAAATCAGGGGAATGGCGACCGATCCTGGACCTGTGCAATCTCAACAAATATCTCAAAAAGCAGGGTTTCCGCATGGTCACTCTTTCGGAAATTTTAAATTGCCTCAACGAGGGAGATTTTATGGCTTTTTTGGACATGGAAGACGCATACTTCCACATCCCAATCCATCCAAAACATCGAAAGTATCTCCGTTTCACTGTGGCTGGCGCCCATTATCAGTTCAAAGTACTCCCATTTGGCCTCAAGTCGGCTCCAAGGGTTTTTACAAAGTGCCTGGCCCCAGCAGCGGCAGCACTACGTTCATCAGGGATCCAGGTTTTCCCGTACTTGGACGACTGGCTAGTCAAAGGTCCATCAAAATGCAGTGTGCAGAACAACATAATAGTGTGCCGCAATCTCTTTGCATCCCTAGGTCTCACTGTCAACGAAAAGAAGTCTCAATTGGTTCCGAAAAGAATCCTACTTTTCCTAGGAGCTTGTCTGGACATGATACAATGCAAGGCATTCTTGTCTCAAGAAAGGCAGCTCCGTCTACAGGCATTGGCCATAAAGCTATCCAAAAGAAAGTCACTTTCTGTTCGCCTCTTTGCTTCACTTCTGGGAACGTGTTCTTCAGCCATAAATCTCATTCCGCTGGCACGTCCCAACATGCGGCCTTTACAGGAGGAGCTACATCTTCAATGGCAGCAAGCGACAGGCTCCTTCGAAGACATTATCAAATTCACCCCACGCATAGTGGATGCTCTTCAATGGTGGACACAACTTCACAATCTAAGACAAGGATTCACATTCTTCCAAACTCCTCCAGACTTCGTCCTGACGATGGATGCGTCCATGGAGGGCTGGGAAGGCCCTCTCCAAGACTTGCAGGTGCAAGGCAAATGGTCTCAAACACAAGAAATGCCACATCAACAGTCTAGAGTTGAGAGCCATCTTCCTATCTCTACAAGCGTTCCTCCACAGAATCGCGGGGACTTCAGTCCTGGCCGAACGGACAATACCACCAGCATGTTTTATGTAAACAAGCAGTGAGGGACAAGGTCAGCTACACTATCAAAAGAGGCTCAAGAATTATGGGAATGGCTAACGCTTCACAACATAACTCTCAAGGCGGAACATGTCAAAGGTCTGCACAATACCCTGGCAGTCAAACTAAGCAGATCCTTGTCGGATTGCCACGAGTGGGAGCTGGACAACAAATTGATCAAGGTGTTTCAGACGTGGGGCAAACCAATGTTGGACTTATTTGTGACCCAGCAGAACAAGAAATGCCAGTATTATGCCAGCAGATACCCTCAACATGGATCAAGAGGGAATGCCCTGTCCATGCGATGGTCAGGGATCTATGCTTACGCCTTTCCTCCGATCCCGCTGATTCTGCGAGTGTTGCGCAAGATGAAATTGGAGAGCTGCCGTCTCCTTCTAATTGCTCCCAGATGGCCTCGTTAATATTGGTTTCAGGAGCTCCTGTTGCTGTCACAGGAGCCTCTGATCAAACTTCTACCGGCTCAACACTACTGTCACGCAACGGGGGTCAAATACTTCACCCAGACTCTCAATCTCTGAAATTGCACGCATTTCTCCTAACTTCTTAGAATTTCAACACCTACAAATTCCTCAAGACTGCCAGGACATCTTGAAGAAAGCACGAGCCCAGAGCACATTGAAGACTTATCGTCTCAAATGGAAGCGTTTCTGCTCCTGATGTACTTCAAACGCTTTACACCCTATCGAAGCTCAAACGGAAAAAATTCTGCCTTATCTTTTACATTTGGCTCGCTCTGGTCTTTCATTCTCGTCCATAAAGGTCCATTTAGCGGCTTTATCCAGGTTCAGGAAGGTGGCTAACACTCAATCACTATGCTCTTCGTCACTGATAAAACAATTCATATGGGTTTTTTTCCGGACTTATCCTCCAGTTAAACCCTCACCACCGGAATGGGAACTCAACACGGTCCTTTCACAGCTGATGAAGCACCCGTTCGAACCGATCCACAAAGCCGACCTCAAATTCTTGACATGGAAGGTCGCCCTGCTTTTAGACCTAACTCCTGCCAGGAGAATAGGAGAAATTCAGGCTTTCACTATCAAAGAACCTTTCTTACATTTTTCTCAAGAGTATGTCACTCTTCAAACGAATCCAACTTTTTAATACCCAAAGTGCCTTCTCAGTTCCATCTGAATGAACCAGTGAAATTGCGGGTTTTCTTCCCAAATCCTACAACCCCGGCTGAAAGAACACTACATTCTTTGGACATTAAACGATGTTTAAAGTTTTATCTTCAAATAACAAAGAACTTCAGAAAGTCAGATCAGCAATTCGTGGCTCATGGCCAAACTACACTGGGGAAAGCGGTCACTAAAGCCACAATTTCCAGATGGATAGCCTCTGCGATCCATTTCTGCCATGTTAAGGCTAACTGACCACTACAAAAGACTGTAAGGTCTCACTCTACAAGGGCTGTAGCAGTGTCTACAGCATTGTTTGCAGGAGTGACGCTAGAGAACATTTGCCATGCTGCGACATGGAAGAATGTCCACACGTTTACAAGACATTACTGCCTGCAATCAGCAAATCAAGAGGATGTGGCAGTTGGTCAAGCGGTTTTACGTCACCTGTTTCCATAAGAACATATTCAGGTAACAATGTTTGGTTCATTTTATAATGTGTGTATACTATTCAGTATTTTTGTTGATATAAAAGAAGGGCATGTTTAGCAGATTGCTTGTTTATGTTGTGCTCATATTCCTTTCCTGTGGAATACCAGATGACTACTCTTTTGAATTTAGTCATGTTTTTATTAGTAGATCATTTACTTTGCAATTGTTGTTTGTTAAACATAAGTTTATGGGGGTGCACCACAATAAGTCTCACACCATCCGCAACCGACTTTTGCCTGGCTTACTGCTTGCTATTCTGATTCAGGCATGTGAATCTATGAAAGGTACCCCAATACTAGATAAGAAAACAAGTTACTTACCTGTAACTTCAGTTATCCAGTATTGGCATCTTTCATAGATTCACATGCACCCACCCTCCTCCCCGGAGAGTCAGTTCTCTAATTTTGGGATTCTCATTCCCACTTGTGCTAACGAAAATCTGAGGAGAACTGGCTCTGCAGAGAGGGTTCTAGAGGGTGCTATAAGCTGATTGGTTGGGACAAAATCTTTGGTCCTTTTGGCATAATGAGTTACATAGGCTACTACAGTTTAGGCCTCGGGCCTTTCTGTTAGGCCTACTACTATAATTTACCTTTGGCACTGCTTTTTTATATACCGTGGGACTCCCGCTTCGGCGACGGGTAATGATTCAGGCTTGTGAATCTATGAAAGATACCAATACTGGATAACTGAAGTTACAGGTAAGTAACTTGTTTTCTTCACATGCGACCCAAGCCTGAATCACTGCGGCGCAATGGGCAGTCGTATCCGGTGTTGTGAAGTCAATCGTGCGGCAAAGGAGGTGCTTCGTCCCTCCCATCAGCTGCATTAGTTCGTAGCAACGATTCAGGCTGAGACTCGCCGGTCTGAAACAAAAACTGTCATCAATACTCACCTATATTCCTGTCTTGAGCAAGACCCGCCGCGACCACCCACTGGGGCGCTGAGGGTCGAAACGTCGACGCATGTCATAGGTCCATTTCTGATTAAGATTTTTTTGATTTATTTTATCACCCAATTTTATGCTGGCCCTTGTATCTGTGTGCAGTATCTGAATGGCTCTAAAGAAAAGTGAGATGGATGCCAACTTGTTGCGGTTTATAGTGTTGTATGTGGTTCGAAAGTCTAGAAAACGTCCAAATAGATCTGAAGATATGGGTGCCAGGTGTGCTTTAACTTGCATCGAGAGTGCCATAATGTTATTGAGTGTGCCATGGCTATCTCTAGTGCCTGATTGCCACCTTGGAATGAAATTTAAGTTGTCTGCTAATTGTTTTAGATCTTTAGAAGAAGGCTGGTGTGTTGTGTAGCTTCTTTATTTAACAGAGCTCTAATCCTGTAATTAGTCATACATAGATGACAGCTTTTTTTGTGTATAGGACAGAGAATGGAGCCCTTCCAGGATGGTGGTATCAGAATCATAAAATAGCTAGCATTAAATAGTGTTTGCCGTCAGCTTATCCAATACTCTAAATCCATTTTGTATAATTTAGCTGGGAGGCCATTTGGGCTAGGTGCTCCATCTGTCCTCGCTTTGTTAATGTCAATGGCTACACCTTGGGGTGTGCACGAAGGAGTAGAATCTATAAGATCTTACAAGCCTTTTTTACATTGGCATGAGTTTCACTATCGAGTTGCATAGCTGGTATTTCCAATTTTTGGCAGTATATTGTTGAGACGTGCATTTAGCATGAGGTTCTTGATATGCTGTTGCCTTGTGTTGCTCACTGCCTGTCTTGAATTGCATTTATGTAGGCACAGAACTCCCTTGGATCGTTCTCCTTGTATGTCTTGTACAATGCAAGCCACACTTTCTCTCTTTCTTGTTGCTTTTTGAAAATATTGGATGACCTTATGGGACGTTCAGTTTTACTGGAAAAGTAGCAGGTTGGGCATGTGGCATTATGGTATACTGGGTTTGCCCTGTTATGGCAGTTTCTTTTGCATTAGGGATGCTTAAGTCCATAGTTTCTGTTCCTACTTTAATTGTTTCAACTAAAATCAGTGCAGGACCAGAGTGGGCCTTAGTGCACCCAATGGTAATAATTCTAGAGCCAACAGAGCATCCAGTTGGAGCTTTGGTCAGTTGACAAATGATCGCTATTACTGATGGGGTGAGATGCATTCGGAATTTTGCTACCTACAGTTTTTGATGCTCAGTATCTAGTTGCTCTGGTTGGCTCTAGCCATATCTCTTCTGTTCCCATCGCATGCTCCCCACTGTGTTCTTTCACCATCTGGCAGAATATCCGTACTTGGTGCATGATGGTAGGCTTCAGTAGTGGGAGAATCACTATTATGGGTCTGTTGTTGAAACTGGAGCCTAGGGTAGGCAGTTAACTTATTCTCAGGCAAGGCAGCAGGTTGAATTTTTTGATATTTTTTTATTGTGATTAGTGGGGGATTGAGTCATTTTACTGCCTGATATCTCATGTAGGTACTTGGTTATCTTGTTTTGAATACTTTTTTTGTGAGAGTTATTTGGAACGGCTCAGCTTTATTTGGACTCGCATGACTTTTGCTTCATGGTTTCTTGACTCTATTGAAAGTCACAACTACTACTGATTATGCTGTTTGTTTTATATTGCTGCTGGAATGGTAACTGATGTAATCTATGCATCATAGATCTTGTTGAATGTTAGCGGACTGGGCACCCAGATGCACCGTTCATCTCCTTGCTAAACGTCTATCCATAGTTATCAAACCTGACTGCAACATGATACCCCAGCATTGTATTTTCTTCAGAGAGGTTATAGGTTAAAAAACAAAAAAAACATGTTTAAAAAAATAGTTTGACTAACCTGACTTGCTTTGTGTTCAGTATTGAGGTTATCTTGTATTGTTGTCGCCCCTGTCTTTGAATATGTTGGGAGTTGATGTCTCTCATTGTTGGGCGATCTAGGCAAATGTGTTTCTGATAGAGACTTCTAATGGCAGATTCTTCACCTTTGGAATACCTCCAGGTGTCAGACTGGATCGTGAAACTTTTGCACAGCAATATCCTCCTGGATAGACAGGTGGCGTTATGCAAACATCATGGTTCCTCGTGCCGCTCAGTCTCATGCAAACATATTGGTTCCCGTATATATACGTGACCTGCTCGCGCTGGTGTCAGTTCCTTTCGTTCTACACTAATCAATTTGCATATGGAGCTTCAGCTAGGCGTTTGACTGTTTGTGTCAAATTTCTGTTTAATTCAACATTTTTGTGTGTGGAATGTCACCAAAACCTTTGAGTTTTAAACCATGTATGATTTGTAACCGACAGTTGTCGGTTATAGATGTTCATGATGTCTGTTTATGATGTCTTGGCTCTAGATACGATTCGAAGATATTTTCGTCTTATGCTAAAATGAATAAGAAAACCATTCAAGGTTGGGAAACGAATCTCGCATTGGAGGAATTGAGGAAATAGAAGACTTGTTCTCATTCGGTGTCAACGGCGAAATGTCAGAGAAGATGTCACTCTCCTTCTAGAGGTCGTTCTCGGGGATAGGAATTCATTGAGATCAAGTGAATCGAAGAACAATAAAAAACACAAGAAATCTAAACACGGCTGTTTTACGCCACTCTCACCATTTAAAGTCACGCGATGCACCTACTACTTCTAGACAGTCATTCCCCCGTTGTTGGACCGACTTCGCCGACACTTCCTTTACTACTCCCAGTAAAAGGTTGTGACAGCAGGTCAACTCCAGCACCTTAAGAAAGCTATGGATTCAGTCTTTGGTACTGTTCCAGACCCGTCTGGTATGCCTTCTGGTTACAATTAACTAAGGAGGCCACCAGCAGTACTGACTGCGACTGTTCCTTCCTCTAAACCAGCTGTGGCTTTTAGTCTAGTCTCGAAGACCATATTGGCTTTAGATCATTCAAACCCGGACCTTCTGATGTCAGTGACGCTGTGGGCACTGTGTCTGACTGTCCCAGGCCTGAACGTATCCTCAGGATCGAACCGATGCTCTATGGCGTCCACCTCTCAACAGCCCCAAGTATGGATATGAATTCAACTCAGACTAAAGGGTGGTTAAGCGGGGGAAGGAAAGGATGGGGACAGCAGGGAGGGAGACCTGAAAAGAGACACAAAAAAGAAGCAATTACTATTTGAACCTATAACCTTTTCTCTATCTTCCTGTATCTCCCAATATACCCATACTTCCACTTACCTGTAAAGAAAGATAAGATTACCAGATAACAGGGGTGTTGAGCTTGTCACCTCTTATCATCATTTAGAATGCTGGAAAACAGAAAGGTTTGCAGGATCACAACCATTCTTATGTATTAGCCCACTAACACCCAATGCCTCAATGGTTCTACCTGAGAATATGAGGTAAATGCAGTTGCTCAAGACATCAGTCAATAACACCCCTGTGGAGGACAAAAGTAACAGAACAAATCATATAGATGAGTAGGGATGATAATCTCCATACAAATATAACACGAATCACAGCGTAACCAACACTGAGTTGCACTCAATCATAGAAGAGCAAGTACTCTCCAGAAGATGTCAATAAAGATGCAAAAGTCGGGAAGAGTTATGTCACTCTCCTCAATATGGCAATAGTCAATGGGTGATAGAACCAAAGGTTTCTCAAATCAGGAATGTAACTTTGTCATTATTTCCCTCGCATGAACTCTGTAATCTATGAGCAGATAGAGTTCGCCAACGCAGGGAAATTATACTATAATGCACCTTTGATAATTCACAGCAATGCCCCTTATTTTCCTCTCAAGAACTCAGTAATCAAAAGAGTAATATTGAGTACGCCAACGCAGGGAAATAGTGTGGGACACCCTTGTATCACAGCAAGGTAATGTAAGCGGCCAAGTATAACCAAAAGAGCATGAGCTCTAGCAGGGAGTAGCTGAGCTCTACCAACGTAGGGAAGGACGATAGACCCTCCTGCCACGAAGGTCAACAAGATAGATTGCAAGAATTAACGTATATCAATTGCGGGCAAAAGGAACCAACGGTTCCACAGCCACCCTTACTCGACCGTAGACACAGCGAAACAGCCCTCAGAACAACAGGATAGCGCGGAATAATCGGCAGCGTCTCTCCAGCTGCCTCGCTTCTTCACAGACTTCCACATCACGTGGTACGTGGCGTCTGACGGCCGACGTCACATTGAGGCTGCCGGGAAATGTAGTCTACACCGCCTCTTAGCGACTGTCGGTGCGCGTGGTGCTGCCGTGACCCCTGACACTGGCAACATAACTTTTCGGCCGAAGCTGCTGGCTCCGTTACAATGTCGGTTGCAGATCTGACCATTCTTCCGGATAAGGAGGCCAGACTACCATCTACAATAATTCATGCCCAATCTGACTAAACCAAAGAGGACCCCTGAAAGTGAAAATAGAGAGAAGGCAGAACCAGGAGAAATAAAAGCTCAAAACAACAAAAATTGCCAACTTCTACTAGTTTTACATTGCAATGACTATTTATTTAATTACAGAATATCGATTGATGACTCAGACAAGATCTTCTTTATTATGACAATTGTTTCTTTTTTATACATAGCATTTACTTTTACTGTAACCATGATTCATTTCAAAGTGTTGTAACTTTTTCAATTCAATTAGTTAAAGAGAAAAAAATGTACTTAAATACTTCATGCATAAACAAATTTATAGCAGGACACCCTTCTCTCCACAAATGCTAAAATAAGTAATTCATGCTCTGATCTATCATGCTACATTCACTATCTCATTTATACCAAAACACATTAAAAACATAACACATATCCCACTGGACATTGGCTTAACATGTAAGTAGAATTGCCTGATAGCTCACTCACAATAATTTAATTGCGCAACTGTATATGAAAATGTGTTATATGTATCGCTTTTTATACAGTACTTTTTGTCCTGTAGTCACACTTTTTGATTCCTTGAGCATTCTTACCATATTGTGCATTTTCTGTATTTGTTTGGTCTGGCATTGACCCAGGTTGTAGTTGCGCTGATGCGTGTTTCGGTGAGCCACCAAGATATAGACCACCTTCTTCAAGGCACTGGACGGAGGGCAAAATTAGGGGCACAAATCAAACCGGTCCAATTGAGGGGGTAGAGGGGAGAGAGCTGTCCCAGAGTAAGGAGAATGTCTGGAAACATTAAATAAATATATAAAATATACTACAAAACAAGGATTGTAAAAAGAGGGGGAAAAGTATTGACAATCAAAAATAGAGTGGGATTCACCAACAGTGTTTCCCAAGTGGCATATAGATGTAAACGTGTGGACATCCACCCTACATTAACACTCCAGTCCCAGTTTCACCCATGTACAGACGAAGAACTATGTCTATACATAGCACCTGAAATAGTGATGACACCATGAAAAAACACTGTGCAGACAACACACCTTTATCCAAGTGAATATACACAGCTTCAAATGGAAGAGTACCTACTTATATTACGTACAAGGGGCCAGTGGCATTATCCGCGGACTAGCCAAATGTATTGCTAATTAGCTCTCCAGTGAGAGGAGCGGTCAGATTCTCTTGTATTTGGAGAGGGAACAACAATATATTTAAATACTTATGCACCCAGAAGACTATAGAGAAAGAAGTAGGTAACCACACAACACCATTCTACTTACCAGTATAGCCATGAAGAGGCCAATATAACGACGATGAAAGGGCAGTGGTTTCAAGTCGCACTCCGATGGAATACACAGTTTCCAAATTAGTTCAGACGGGGGGGGGGGGAGCCAAATTTCCTCCACCCGTCGCGGACCGTAGCTGCCAGAAAACAGGGCTATCAACCATAGGTTTCCTGCCACTACTGTGAATGGTGGGGAATCCGTAAGAGGGAGACAGAAAGGGAGGTTATATAGGAGAATGTCTCCCACTGGAATGCCCTACGATTAGACATCTTACATGCAGC
Organism: Lissotriton helveticus; assembly: GCF_964261635.1. NCBI lineage: Eukaryota > Metazoa > Chordata > Amphibia > Caudata > Salamandridae > Lissotriton > Lissotriton helveticus. The sequence goes on from NC_136072.1 coordinate 775,398,491, forward strand.
AGTGAAAGCGCTGATGGTTTACCGAACGTCTTCTCCATTTAAAATACATAAGTGCGAACCTGTAGGGACGAATACAGCCAATGTGAAAAGATACCTAAAGGCATTAAGCTCACTAAGTAGCGCGACTGAGGTTGCTGCATCAAACAGTAATGCTGTCTCACAACACGAGGCATACAGGAGGCTTCCTATAGGTTTAGGGTTGAAAAGCTCTGATGGTGTGATATGCACCCAAGGCTGAAGAACGTTACTGGACTTTAGGAACATACTCAGACTATCAATATTCCTGTTATCAAAAGAAAGAGAGTTTCGCCTAGAAAGGGTGGGGTCTCACAGGGGAGAGAGGAAAGAGCCTTTGGCATGAAAACATAACACTAGACAGATCAAGGGGCGGTGGAGAAAATGTCTCCATCTATCAATGCCACGAGTTGAAAGAATGGATAAAAGATGGGGAAACTCTTACTCAGCTCACTTACTTCTACAGTCCGGAGAGAGTCCGGCACCTGCCAGATTCCACTTTGCAGTCTGGACGGAAATTATTATTATATTATTATTATTATTGTGTCTTTTATAAAGCGCGCAGCTACCCCAACGGGGTGTCCCGGCGCTAAATGATTAACAGCAAGTCCCAGAAGGCAAAAATTTATAGGCAGAAAAGGTGAGTTTTCAACGCCCGACGGGATTCGGGCTCAGATTTAATAGAGCGTAGGCCCATTGGCAATTTATTCCAGTGTAGGGCGGCTCTTAGCTCGAATGTTTTCCCTCCCGCACGAGATTTTTTAAATCTTGGGATGGTCAATAGATGTTGCGAATTGGAGCGAAGGGCTCTGCTGGTGCAGTAAGGACGGAGAATGGTTCTGAGATGGGCAGACCCCTTGCCCTGAGTAGAGCGGTAAGCTAATATCATGGCTTTCAAATCAATTCGTTTATTTATAGGCAGCCAATGCAATTCGCGAAGATAGGGAGAAATGTGCTGCCTACGTGATAGACCTCCAATCAGACGAGCCGCCGCATTCTGGACCGTTTGAAGTTTATGGCAGAGGCCAGAGGATAAACCTAAGTAGAGTCCATTCGCATAATCCAGATGCGAGATAATTAATGCATGAACAATCGTTTTCCTATTTGCACTGGGGAGATAATTTATACGTTTTTTTAGCGTTTTGATCTTGGTAAAACATGCAGCAGAGACTGATTGGACCTGAGACATAATAATACATAACAGCTTCGAGAACATTTCGAAAGAACAGCCCACCCCACCCACTTCCAAAACCAACATTAACGCCTGGAACACAATCACCACTGAAGACACCATCCGCCTAATGAACTCCATCCATTCAGGTTCGCCAACCGACCCCTGTCCCCACCACATCTTCAACAAAGCAGACTCCATCATCGCACCCCATCTCTGTGATGTCATCAACTGCTCCTTCAACTCCGCTACCTTCCCAGAAAGCTGGAAACACGCCGAACTCACTGCCCTCCTGAAGAAGCCCACAGCTGACCCCTCTGAACTTAAGAACTACCGCCCCATTTCCCTCCTCCCTTTCCCTGCCAAAGTCATTGAGAAAGCCATCAATAGCCAGCTCGCCGCCTTCCTTGAATCCAACAACTCCCTCGACCCCTCACAGTCCGGCTTTCGAGCCAAACACAGCACCGAAACCGCCCTCATTGCAGCGACAGATGACATCCGAACGCTACTGGACAACGGAGAAACCGCTGCCCTCATCCTACTCGACCTCTCCGCCGCCTTCGACACAGTCTGTCACAGCACCCTCATACAACGCCTCAGCAACGTCTGAATACAAGGAAAAGCCTTGGACTGGATCATCTCGTTCCTCACATCCATCGCGCGACAACACAACCTCAACATCATCTCCTACGCTGACGACACCCAGCTGATCCTTTCCCTCACCAAAGACCCTAACACCACCAAAACCTATCTTCATGAAGGCATGAAAGAAGTAGCCGAATGGATGAAAAACAGTCGCCTAAAACTTAACTCAGACAAAACGGAAGTTCTCATCCTAGGATCCTCACCCTCCGCCTGGGACGACTCTTGGTGGCCAGCGGCCCTGGGCACAGCACCCATACCCACAGACCACGCACACAACCTGGGCTTCATCCTAGACTCCTCCCTCTCGATGACCAGACAAGTTAACGCCGTCTCATCCTCTTGCTTCAACGTACTCCGTATGCTCAACAAAATCTTCCGTTGGATCCCCACCGAAACAAGAAAGACGATCACCCACGCACTAGTCACTAGCCAACTAGATTATGGAAACACCCTTTACGCCGGAACCACAGCTAAATTACAGAAAAAACTCCAACGCATCCGAAATGCATCGGCCAGACTCATATTGGACATCCCCCGCCAAGATCACATTACCGACCACCTGAAAGACCTCCACTGGCTTCCCGTCAACAAGAGAATAACGTTCCGTCTCCTCACCCACGCCCACAAGGCCCTCTACAAACTAGGACCCGAATGCCTCAACACACGACTGTCCTTCTACACACCCACCCGCCAACTAAGATCCTCCAACCAAGCGCTTGCTGCAATTCCGCGCATCCACAGAGCCACCATGGGAGGAAGATCTTTCTCCTACTTGGCGGCCAAGACCTGGAACTCTCTCCCCACTCACCTCCGCCTCACACAGAACCACATTTCCTTCAGAAAGGAACTTAAAACCTGGCTATTCAATAAATAATGCACCCCCTCCCTCAAGCGCCTTGAGACCCTATGGGTGAGTAGTGCGCTATACAAATTTTTTGAACTTGAACTTGAGACCCGACCCGAGAGACAGCTGTTGATCCCAGCGGACTCCTAGATTTCTAACTGAGTCCTTCGGTGTCGGGGCTTGGCTAAGATCTTCTGGCCACCAGATATTGGAGTCAAGAGGGGATGGCTGATTAAAAAAGAGCACCTCAGTTTTGGCTGCGTTCAGCCTCAGAAAATTAAGATCCATCCAATCAGCAATATCTCTGATACAAGATTTAAGAGGGTCAAAGGTGGACAAGGAAGGCTTCTCAAAGGTAAAAAGCAGCTGTATGTCGTCAGCATACGACGTGGTTTTAATACCAGACTTAGAAATCAAATCAGCTAACGGAGCAAAGTAAACATTAAAAAGAAGGGGACTTAATGAGGAGCCCTGAGGGACACCCCATTTCAGTGGTCTAGGTGTAGAAGTGAATGGGGGGGTATGAACACATTGCGTACGATTAGTTAAAAAGGAACTTAACCACTTAAGGACCTTGCCCTGTATTCCCAATTTCCTCAATCTGTCCAGCAGTATGGAGTGAGAGACGGTGTCGAATGCTGCTGACAGATCAAGTAGCACCAACACCGCCCTCAAACCCTGATCCAAAGTCCATCGGACCGAGTCAGCCATCTCAATTAGGGAAATCACTGTGAGAGTGGAAAGCAATTGCATATGCGGGTTTCACTCCCTAAAGGGAGTGACCTAATTGTATCCACATGCGTGGAAAACAGCTATACTAAAAACGCGGTGGGTGTCATGTCGGGGTGGAATCCCTGTTAGCAATATTGTCATTCTCCGCTCTACTCAGGCAGCGTAAATACCATGAATATAAGGAGAGGTCAGGGAGAATGTCTCAAAACAAATTATTGTCATTGGGCAGTTCAAATAAAAGTGGAACAAAGTAAAAATGCCCACAGTAGAACGATTGCATCCCATATCCCAAGGGGATATTGGGAAATGCATTGTATAGACTACAAATGGGGTGCCATCTTGGAAAGGAGTAATGGTACATAGGTCCCAACGGCCTTCCCAGTTTTGGGGGTGGGGCCTCTTCAAGAGAAGGAAGCATGAAGGGGGCAACGGAGGTCCATAAGATACACCTCATTAATGCGGAAGTACGTTCCATATGGAAGGTTTACATTTGAAGCTGGGTATATTCACTGAGATGAAGGTTTGTTGTCTGCGCAATGGGTTTGCATCACTATTTCGGGTGCTATGTATAGACACAGTTAACTATTATTGTGATGTAACTATCAGGCAGTTCTACTTGCATGGAAAACCATTGTCCAGTGGGATATTTTGTCATGTTTTTAATGTGTTCTGGTTTGAATGAGATAGAGCGAAGGTAATATATTTTTTTTAAGTTTCAAAACCTTTATTGAGTATCAGCAAAGTACAGCATCGCATAAGCACGACATTTCATTCGCTCAATATGCAAACGTACTCTAACACCATCCCTGCTTTGCCTACATCTTCTCCCTCCCCAACTGCAAAAATACCTCCCTGCCCTCCCCCCAAGCACTTTAACGAGATACCGTATAAAGTTCTCATTCCAGGTTCTCGTGGGCCAACCGTTGATGATCAGGCAATGGCTCTAATAGCCTTCCATAGTCCCTTGAAGTGCAGAATGTTTCCTCTGCGGCTACCCTCAGTACATGTGCTTGTTCCCTGCTTGTTCCTCAACTACCTCTACACTCAGCCCAGCATTATTCACCCTTCCACCGGTGCTCCTCTACCCCCCTCACCCCTTGAGCTTCTTCCCTCCCACGTATCCTCCCCATCCTCAGCCTGTCGTGCTAGGAGGTAAGTGACCAATGGTCCCCAGATATCCCTAGGGCGGGATTTGAGTGGGAGCGTGTCCGCACAGTCATGGAGTCGCTCTTGCCACATTGCCAGGTCCGTAATCCAGCTCTTGAATTTCGGTACTCTCCCCCTCCCCCATCTACAGGCCACCTGTCCTTTGGCCAGGAGAATACTCATTGCCATGAACTTCTTATGCTTTGTAATTATTCCATCTTGTAGGCACAGCAGTGCAAGCAGAGGGGACGGCTCTATCTGTTCCCCTCAGACAGCCCTGCAACCACTTCTTCCCAATAGCTCACGACTCTCGGGCAACACCACGCTAGGTGTATGAAATCCGCTCCCTCACTACCACAGTGTTAGCACCTATCATCCGCTCTTAGGCTAAATTTATGTAGTTTAACCGGGGTATGGTACAGTCTATGAAGGAATTTATAATGTATCCTTCTTAGTCTGCTGTTACTGGTGACCGCTTCCGTCTGCATACAACAGGCCACCCATTGTTCATCAGCTAGGGGTGTTTCTAGATCTTTATCCCATTCTGTTCTGGCCCGCAGGGTCTGAGGAGGAGGGTTGTGCCTGACCTGCCTATACAGGTGAGAAATAACATGTCTGGGTGTCTCAGTTTGTAGCATCATGTGTAGCGGTGGGAAAGTGTCTGGCTCCTTAGGAAATGCAGGGGTGATGGCTTTCATACTCTGCCTGAGACGGGTGTACAGGAAAGTTTCATAAATGTAGGTGTATCCTCCTCAAAGAATTGTTCATTGTTACGAAACAGTCCCTCCTTGTACAAGTCTCCCCAGGTGCCCATAGCTAATTTATCAAACATCCTGCGACACAGCCCTTCACTCGTGATTTGCAAGATAAAGTTTCGAGGCAATTTCATCCGCGGGGAATACATCATTGGCGCATCTAATTTCCCTACCATCCACCTCCATGCTGCGACCGTGCAATCTACCGTTGACGGATCCCTCTCCCTGTCCTTTACCCCTGTAAAGATATAGTTCTACAGGGGTATCTGCCCATGTAGCCATCCTCTACCGCCAGATGGGTCATAAAGGGGGGCGGATAGAACCAATACACCGCGAAGTGTGCTTGCGCACAGTAGTAATATTGCTCAAAATTGGGGACCTCGTAGCTGCCTTGGTTTCATGGCAGCATTAGAGTGGCTAGGTTGAGCCGTGCTTGCTTCCCCCCCCACCCCAGATGCGTCGAACTAGCTGCGCTCTGAGCGTATTGAAGAAATACCTTGCGGGGTGATAGGGTATGTTAATTAATAAATACAGAATTTGGGCAGGATTTTCATCTTGATTAGGGATATCCTGCCCGCCATGGACATAGGCAACTTTATCCATTTAGAGACCGTGTCTGTGATTTTATCAATGGCTACCCCATAGTTGGCCCGCATTAATTCATCTCTATCCCGGGTTATGTGAATCCCCAGATATTTGAAGTTCTCTGTCTCCCACATCAGGGGGTAATCGAGCTGGTGTCTGACCATCTCTCCCGTTGGGGGGAACACCGCCGACTTACTCCAGTTAATTTGCACTCCCGAGATAGCCCCGTATTTGGTAAGTTCCCTCAGTATGGGATTCAGATTATCTTGGGGTTTCTTGACATATAGGGTAATGTCGTCTGCATACAGCGAAATTAATACCTGCTGAGATGGGTATATTAATGCCCTATGATTATGATGTTGTCTCAATTTCGCTGCCAGGGGTTCTATAGCTAGCGGAAATAATATTGGGGACAGCGGGCACCCCTGTCTCTTGCCCCTCGATATGGCGAAACTTGCAGATCTGCTTCCATTCAGTAGCACTGTGGCCCGAGGGTTTTGGTACAGTAGCTGCACCCATCCCAGAAAACCCGGCGGTACCCCCATACGTTTTAGGACTCCTAACAAGTAGTCCCACTGTAATGAATCAAACGCTTTGGTGGCGTCCGGAAACACCGCCTCTGCCGAGCACTTGGGGTCAATGTCAATGTCCTGTAGCACCGCCAGGAGGGTTCTCAAATTGTGGGCGTTGGCTCGATTCGGAACAAATCCCGCCTGGTCAGGCAGGACCATGCGTTCCATTAGTAGATTAAGACGAGTGGCCAACACCTTTGCCAGGATCTTGGTATCACAATTTAGTAGAGAGAGGGGCCGGTATGAGTCACATACATTTGGAATCTTCCCAGGATTCCGCAGTGAGATTATCTGACTTCTCTCATCGTTGCGGGTAATTTGCCTTCCTCTAATGCCTCATAGTACACTGCCTTTAGTATAGGAGCAAGGATAGATACAAAAGTCTTATAAAATTCTACTGGCAGTCCGACTGTGCCTGGTGCGCGCCCCAAGTTCATACTGTGGAAAAGTCAGCCCATATCGCACCTGATGCCCAGGCTGCTGGCGCAGGACGCCTCTTAGTTCCCATCTTGAACAATTACCAAATAAAGAGACGGGCGCTGGAAGCAGGAAAACAAGAACAGAGTTTTATTTCTCATGAGGAGAGCCTGTCATTTCGGACACTCGCATAGTGTCTTCAGGAGGTGCTCTAACAAGTTTCTCTGAGGCTTCGTCTTTTATACACATGTTTATGATGCACAAAACATTCCTTATTGCAATAAAGACGCTTTGAAGTAGGAAGAAGCATGCTTGGAATCCCAGCTTCGGGCCTATTCCCATACCAGTCGCTCAGATGTCATTCTCCCCTCCTGAATGTAACAAGAGATTGTGATCTCTCAGCCGGACATTCCTACAGGACACGAGGGCAGGAGGGGATGATCAGATCAAAGGTTGGGCAGGCGATAAGATCGGGGACTTCGGCTGGTGTATCACAGTTTTGTTATGCTGGGCAGAAAAAAGGGGGGGGTGTACATCCCCGAGGCTTGGTCTTAGGACTTGGGACCGGGTCGAAGGGCCAAGTGCAGTTGGGGGGGGGCTCATCAGCTGAGGGGAAGGGTGTTCTTGGGAGGAAATGGGGGGAGTGGGTCAAGCAGGAGGGTTACTTCTAGGGCAGGGTCACGCAGAGGGAGAGGGTCTTATGGCCGATGCATGAGCAGTGCGCGCGGGGAGGGGTGCCGGGAACAAACGGGCAGAGAGGCCATGGTGCCTAAAATGGCTGTCGTGTACGTGTGTGCATGGGTCTATGCTGGCGGGATAACACAGTCAGTGTTTAGCGATATCCGTTCTGCTTACAACAAAGGGTACAGTGAACACAAATGAACGCCGCTTATGTGCATATACATTGCCATTTTCAACAATACCCATGATTGCTTCCTTAGTTTTGTCTATTTCTAGATCCACCCCCAGGAACTTTTGCTGTGTGCTTCCCAACCACGCCAGAGCCGTGTCACCCAGGTATTGTGCCAGGTCTAGGGGAGTACCCCTTTGAGATGTGTAGAGATTTCTATAAAACTCGACAAAGGTGTCCATCTGCCCTTTTAAATTTCTATGTGTTTGCCCCCTGTGCGTCTCTTATTTCAGTTATATAGTTCGCAAATTTGGGGGGCCGTACCACACTCGCCAGCGCCTTCCCTGGGCAATCCCCCTCGCCGTTGAGTCGTGCACAGTATGGTTTCCCTCTATACCTGCCCTCCTTTTCTGCTGCTTCCTCATATTCTGTCATTTTAACATGCATTTTGGCCCTTATGTCGTCCCCTGCCCTTCCCGAAGCCAGCTCCTCCTTCAGGCCTTTAAGCTCCCCTCCCAGCTTACGGAGGTCCCTGCGCAGGTCCTTAAGTATACCCACTCCTTTGGATATGCACCAGCCTCGTACAGTGACTTTAAATGCTTCCCACACAGTTGTGAGGCTTGCTACCGAGTCTGTTTTTCTCGAAAAATTCCTGAATATCTCTTTCCATTTCGGCTTTAAACACTGCGTCCTGCAGGTGCAAGGGGTTAAGCCTCCAATTAATATACGGGGCCTGGATGCTCGGAGTCTGTAAGGTCACTTTCACAGGTGAATGGTCGGAATAAGTTTGGGCCAGGTGCTCAGCTTTTTCCACCCAGTGTGCCATGCCTACCGATACTATGAGGTAGTCTAGCCTCGCCCAGGTTAAATGTACTGCGGAATGGTGCGTCCCTTCCTTCTGGGTGGGATGCATATACCGCCACGTATCCAGCAAGGAATGCGTGTCTATTATGTCCTTTAGAGTGCAGTGCGAGTTGGTGTAGTGCATGGGAGAAGCGTGGGATCTACCGTGCTCTCCGCTCAGTTGGTCCGTCACGTGGCTCGATTGGCTGGCGTCACGGTCTGCTATCTCTCCTTGTGGGTCTCGGGGGCCCAGGTGCTCCCTGCCAGCAGTTCCGATCCACTGGGTGTATACGAACGGCCTCTCCCGGCATTGTCCACTCGTATTTCGCCCACTCTGCTGATGTCTTTGCGGGCCCCCCTGTTTGATCTACGTCGGAGGGGCCGTGCGTCAGGGTGCTCTGTGTGTGCGGGCTCTCACCCCTGTGCTACCTCCACGTTTCCCTGGTCCTCTGCGTGTGAGTCACTATTTGTGCACTGACAAGTACTTCCGCCTGTGCCGCTGTACTAATGTGGGAGGCCTGCTCCTTCCCCAAGGGCACCCTTCTCCTGTGTCAAAGCACTCGTGTGGTATATGGCAGCGGCCAGTTATTCACGCGGCGGCGTGCAGCCACGTCTATGGGCGTCTAAGGTGGTGCAGTGTACAGTGCCGTTATAAGATGGCGGTGCCGCTGTCTGCTTGTAGCCTGTTTCCCAGGTCCTAATGACTGTGCTTGTCCTACAGGGTAGCCCACCTCGCGGCTTATCCACCTCTGCTGTCTGGGTGCTTACGTTCCGGGTGGCAGGGGCCAGCTATCTGCGTGCAAGTTCGTCGTCCCTTACCTAGCCCTCCGAGATGCCCCAGTGCACAGCTCCGTTTCTAAGATGGCGGCTCCGCTGTCTTCATGCGGCCTACCTCATTCGCCCTGGTGATTATGCTTGCTGAGACTAACAGCCTTGTTATCACTGCCATCCCACTATCCTTACTTAGCACTCACTCGCTTGGTGGGCAACTAGGACGCTGAGATGTTTTGCTCTGTTGCCAGTCTTAAACTGGGCTCAGTTCCTCCCTGCACGCTGTCTTGATGTGTGGCTTTGTTAGGGGAAAGATGGCATCCTCACTTCCGTGACTCTGTGGTGGTGGTGCATATGATAATCACTCCCAGCCGTTATCTCCTGCAAGGGTGCACTGCCTCCGTATCTCCCCTGAGCACCCTCGGGGAGGCAGGGCACCCACGCGCGTCTTCCCCTCCTTATGTGCGGTCGCGTAGTGGGGGTGCCGTTCACTCCCGCCTGCCGCCTTCGTTCCCAGGTTCGCTCTCTTCGCGCCAGCACTCTCAGACTTCCAGGCCGCCGTCAGCCCTTCTCACCGCTATTTGTCGTTTCGCCGTATCCGCAGCCTCTCGTGTTGCAGGCCAGGTCGGTACCGCACCTTCTCGACTCCGCGCTGCAGGCCCGGGCAGCCCCGTCCTTTCCTAGCAGGCAACGCGGCTCCTCACGCCAGCTCCTCGCTACTGTTTCCCGCTCAGGTTTTGCCTGCTGCTCGTCACTGCGCTGAGGTGGGTTCACTACCAAATTTTAACAGCGCCGGATGCCTAGTGATATCTGCTCGTGTTTTAAAGTTCTTCTGGGCTATATTCTCGCATAAGGATGATCATTTAGTGTACTTTATTGCCCGGTCTGGCGGAGCCTCGGTAACTTGCGCTCACCTTGCTGTCAGACTACGGAGCTGGAAAATCTTTCTTGGACCCTCGCTCCTGCCCTTCTGTGTGGACTCCTGTGGTCTTCTGTGGACGGCGCTGCTGCTCGCCGCACCCGCTTCGCGCTGAGGACCGAGGGCGGAAGCAATCATCTGTGCTAGTGGACTCTGTGGAGAGAGGGGGAGCACAGCAGTAGCCTCAGGGGTGGTGCGCGGCAGGGACTCTGTCTCCCAGGAGTCCCTGCACAGCCAGGATCATCGCGGACTCACCCCCTGATAGCCACGCCCCCTGCCTGCAACGCCCCCTACTTCAACAGCTCTTCCAGCGTCTCACGGGACGCCGAGCGAAGCCCGAGCAAAGGGCGGGCAGTCTGTGGCAGTCAGGGGCTGTCTGAGGCTGGGCTGGGCCGGGCCACCCCTCTGTCATCTGCGACTCACACAGCGCTGGTTGACCTACTGACACTAGCGAGAGTACCTGCTCTTCCCTTATAGCTCGAGTTAATGACCACCCGCTCAGGGAAGAGTTTGAGGGGAGGTGGCGGAGGGTGTCAAAGCGGTGTCATAGGTACCATGGACAAATTCACCACACGGGTAGCAGCCGTCATAGAGAAGGAGATAGCCATGACGGAGCGGCGGCTTTCGCAGGAGCTAAATCCGTCTAAGAGATCATCCTTGGGCTCTATAGCTCTGGTAGAGTCACCCATAAGCAATTCTGCTCCCCCTCTAACCTCTCCTCTTATATCCGACGAACCACGGCTTGTTTCATTGAGGGCTAGTATTGACAGACTGGAAAGCCTCGCTGCATCATCCACTCACGCTCCTGAGGTTGATGGCATTGAGGCATCCCCTCCTATTGTTTCCCCTGCTGCTATAACCAGCCCTATGTCCACCCCTCCTTCAGCGGGAAATCCTAAGTCCCTAGGCAAACCGCTGTCGGACCCTAAGATCTCGGCACTTACTAAAAGGAAAAGGATTGCTAGCCCGCTTAAAAGGAGCTCCCTGAAACTGTACAAGAAAGCACGGAAACAGGGATCCAAGAGCTTAGGTTCCAAATGTCCAACAAACTCCTCTTCTCTATTTAAGGGGACGGGTTCCACCGCAGAAAATGTAAGTGTCCTTTCCTTTCCATTCCAGCAGCCTTTGTCTTCCTGTGTCCCGGCTACCTTTGCACAAATTGAGGGGTTGTTGAAATCACTGTTGTCCCCGATTGCCGACAGAGTAGCAGGGTTGGGAGATAGGCTAGACAGGCTTGAACAATCAACCCTGGATAGCTTTTTCTCGCTGAAAGCACTTATCAAACTCCATTCCAAGATAAGGGAGGAGGGGCAGGGAGGGACCTCCCCAAACAGTACTACCATGGTGTCTCAGCATGCCTTGCCTGATGTAACCCCTGTGGCTAGTGTAGCAATCCCTCAGCCGACTGACATTGCATCTGCAGTGTCGCTGGGGGCTTCCTTGGGGAGTGCTGGTCAAAGAGTGCAAGCTCTTCCTAGTATCCCTAAGCACCCCAAAGCGCCGGGTCGGGCCGAGCCGCCTGGGGGGAACGGCCCATTAAAAACAAAGGGAACCCCAAAGGGGTCGGGCAAAGGTAAAGCCACTTCGCAGGCCTGCCCTGACGAATTTCTGATTTCTAACCATCCCCCTACACACCCGCAAACACAATTACCAAATGTTGCCCACAAAGCCGTATTTTCCAAAACTGCCCCTAAATCTCCTCCAGTGAACTTGCCCTCTGACTGCCACCCGTATGTTGCTGTCCTTATAAATGTACCCACACTGAAGGCTGGTCACAACGAATCCCCCCAAGCTTTATTAAACAAGACTATGCACTGGCTTGAGTCCAACAGACCCCTTGCGAGGGGCCTTGATGGACATATTATAGGAGCCAGAAGGGTGAATTGGGTGGGTTATGGTCACAAGCAAGTGGAAGGAGACTGCGTGGTGGTCAATTTTAGGGACAGAAGAGTTGCACAAACCATTTGCGACTACAAACCTAATTCTGGGGGGCAGGGAATCGGTATAGTGGACTTAACGTTTTTTTATCCTAGATTAGACCCAACCCCAACTGGTCGAGATTTCGGCACGGGACGGAGTAATAGCACCAACTGATTTGATTTCCCTGCTAAACCACTATTTTATCCTCAGGCAGTCTGGCCATCACCTGGGTGGAGACCTCTGGGATATTGAAACGAACCTAATTTTGGGGAGGCCCCCGGAGTTGGCAAATCTGTTGGTGACTCTGATTTGAGTGGGCTGTCTGCGGATTTTGCCACACCCTCCCCGAGCAGAGTAACCCCCACTCCCATGCATGAGAGAGGTCAGGTTCCAGATGGGCAAGGAGGGGTTAGCAGCCTAGTACTCCAGGACTCTTTGGCGGGGAGGAATGACCTCGACTCCGGCGGTGTTACAGCTGTGACGGATCCAGTTCTCAGGATTTTCAGCTGGAACATCGCGGGAATCGACAGGAAGCTGGAGTTGTCTGACTGGAATGCCCTTGTGGAGGGATACTCCATGTGCATTTTCCAGGAGACATGGGCCATGGAGCCCTGCCATAAGGTGGGCTATTCGTCCCACTTTGTTCCCGCTGTCATGTCCCAGGCAGGGAGGGGGCGCCCCTCGGGGGGCCTCCTCATTTGGGTTGCTGTCTCCCTGGATTGCAGGGTGGAGGAACACCCCACAAATTCTCCTGACATCCTCAACATTACGTTGAAGGATTCCCGGGGTCGCCAGCTCTTAGACATCTTTAATGTCTATGCTAGAGGTACTAGGGGAGGAGTGCAATCGGCCACCATTGCACTTCTGGAAGATCTCCAAAGGCAACGGCCAAGGAACTCGTGCACCATGGTGGCGGGTGATCTAAATTGCACGTTCGAGCCCCTGGGCCTCGATGACATGTTAGGCATAGAAGAGGAGGATGCGAGAAAGGGGATTCCGGCCCTGGCTCTGCCCCCCATTAAGAAGTGGACGCAAGTGGCGTTGCAGATCAACGCATTCAATTTGGAATTCGATCTGAGGGCGGTAAATGGGAGGTCCAAATCTGACCTGAAGGGCTCACACACATACAATAGGCCCAATCATACATCGAGAATAGATTATATTCTTCTCGACGTATGTTTATGGAACACTCTGAGCGACATGGAGATTATCGAGAGTATCGAAAGCGATCATAATGTTCTCTCTCTTGTTTTGTCTCCTGAGTGGCTAAGGGGTAAGGTCGGGTCTCAACAATTATTGTTGGCACCCAACACCCAGACGATCAGTGTATCTAACTGCGGGAGGCGGTTAAAATGGCCTAAGATCGCCCTGTCCAGTGAGAAACTATCTGCCATAGGGGCCCTGCTGGCTGTAGCCCAGAGCAATTTGGGCCCATTGCTTAGTGCACCTAAGGAGGCCACGCAGGTTTTCTGTGCCCTAATTGGGGCACTGAGCACATTTTTCGTCTCGCCCAGCAGTGCCCCGGGTATGTCTAATAGAAATGAATCCTGGACAAGACAGGGTTGGTATACAACCAAATGCAGGGCCCAGAAAAAGGCCTTGATAGGGGCTGTTAAATCCAAGTCCCCACTAGCAGTTAGAACAGCAAGGAAGGACTATTCACTCACCATAAAGGCAGCGAAAAGGGAGTGGGAGGAGAAGTTTTGGGAAGATCTTTTGGTTGCAAGCAAGGGAAAGGACGCAAGGGGCTTCTGGAGTTTGATTAGGAACAAGAATAGGCCAGATGTTTCGCTGGTTACATGTAACATCCCTGCCCAGCTCTGGTATAGTCACTTCGAGGCCCTGTATTCTCATCCTGAAGGGGTTATTAGCGAGTCCTTTTTTTTGGAGGACGACACAACGGTTAGTGACATGGATGATTTTACTGAGAGGGAGGTGGAGGCTGTAATCAAGTCCCTGGTCCCATTAAAGGCTGCGGGCCGGATGGGATACCCGGTGACTTGCTTCGTGCCAATCCCAAGGAATGGGGACAATTGGTCGCTACGTTACTAAATGCAATCATGAAGGGCGCTCTAGTACCGGATTCCTGGAAGGGGGCGGAGGTTGTCCCGATATTCAAAAAGGGGTGTCGGGACAACCCCGCTAACTACAGGCCCATCAGCCTAATTGACTCTTCCCAAAAGGTGGCAGGGAAGGTGATCTTGGGGAGGGTCCTTCAATGGGCAGATGAGCACAAAATACTGTCAGACTTCCAGGCGGGTTTCCGCTCAGGTACGGGACGATAGAACAAGCATTCAGGTTGATGCTCCTGTATTGGAAGGTGGTGGTGCTGGGCAAGGGCAGTCTTTATCTGGCCTTTATTGACCTGAAGACTGCATTTGACCTAGTACCGAGGGAGGAGCTATGGAGGGTTCTGCAGGGGCTGGAACTGCCCGCCTATATCCTGTCGCTTCTGATTAAACTTCATTCAGACAACTATGCACAGGTGCGGTGGGGCAAGAACGGGGAGAAAACCAACAGAATTCCAGTGCGTAGGGGTGTCCGCCAGGGTTGTGTGCTGGCTCCCACACTATTCTCTTTGTATGTGAATGGTGTGGTTGAGCACCTGCTTAAGGAACCTGCAGATGCTCCGTCCCTGGCGGGCACCCGGATCCCCACCCTGCTCTTTGCCGACGATACCCTGCTTATTGCAAAGACACCTCAGCACCGACATATCAAGCGGTTGTGGTGGACCGCATATGGTCCAGACTATCGATTTGCGATTGGACCCACAACCTGGCAAACTCACAACCTCCATCTGAGTCGGACCCGATTAAAGGAGATGCTGACTTTAACAGATGGTTGAACGCCTCGCTTGATGTCCTCATTCCGGTGAAAACCTTACAGAAGAGGGAGAAAAGAATTGGTTCTGCTCCTTGGTTCACGGTTGAGCTCCGCCTGCTTAAGAAAGGATGCAAGAAACTGGAAAGGGCTTGGAGGAAGAAATTTGATGCTGCCAAGCGCAAGGACTACTGGACAGCGATTAGAGCCTATAAAGCAGCCCTCCGCTTGGCAAAAGCACAATTCTTTGAGGAGCGAATACAACTTGCCTCGAATTCCTCCAGGGAAACCTTTAAGGTGGTGCAAGAACTCCTCAAAGTTCCCGAACCAGCAGCCACCCATGATCCTCAGAGGTGCAAAGAGTTGGCCGACTTTTTTCACATTAAAATTGTGAATATATTGAATTCTTTACCCCAGGTCGCTAAACCTCATGGGACCCAAGAAGAGCTCCCCCTAATTCAGGGGAAAGAGTGTCCTATTTCTTTGGACACGTTCGGCCCAGTTTCAGAAATTGAAACGTTAAAAGCCATAGCCTCCATAAAAAGCGGCTCCCCTACGGACCCAGTTCCTTTTAAAATTTTAAAGCAAGCAGCAACCGCTGTGGTAGGGCCCATTACGGACCTGATAAATGCCTCTTTCTCTCGTGGTTTGGTGCCACCCACCTGGAAAAAAGCCGTGGTCAAGGCACTTTTAAAAAAATCTAATCTTGACACGGCGGAGTTGGCCAATTATAGGCCTATATCTCTGTTGCCAGGTCTCAGCAAAATTGCTGAGAAGCTTGCAAACCATCGACTGTCCAGCTTTCTAGAGTCGAACGGTCTGCTCCGAGACTCGCAGACCGGCTTCCGTCCCGGCCAGGGCACCGACACGGCCCTCCTGGCAGTCGTTGAAGAATCGAGACGCATCTTAGATTCGGGAGGATCAGTGGCAGTGATCCTCCTGGATCTGAGTGCTGCGTTCGACACCGTGAACCATCAGGTGTTGACTCAACGACTGTCAGGGGTGGGTGTGGCAGGAGCCGCGTTGAAATGGCTTTGTTCATTTCTTGAAGACCGGTCTTACCAGGTCTGGGAAGGAAGCAACAAGTCTCCATCCATCTCTCTCCAGTGGGGGGTGCCGCAGGGCTCGTCCTTGAGCCCGACATTATTTAATGTCTACATGGCCCCCCTGGAGGATGTGGTGACCCCCTATAACATCAAAATCATCAGCTATGCTGATGATACTCAGCTGGTGGTCGCCCTTCCTCAACTGGTGGAGAACCCTGACTTGTTGCACTCATGCTTGGTGGATGTTTACACCTGGATGAGCAGCTCAGCCCTGAAGCTGAACGGCTCTAAAACAGAGATTATGCTGCTTGGAAACAAAGCTCCTCCACTGCCATTAACATGCTGGCCAAGTTGTATGGGTGACTTCCCAACCATGAAAGAGGAGATTAAGAGCCTGGGAGTCTGGCTGGAGCAAGATCTCTCCCTCAGAACTCACGCTAAAAGAACTGCGGGAGTCTGTTTTGCACTGCTGCGGGCCGCGCGCAAAATTCTGCCGCTCCTTCCTTTTCCATCGAGGAAGTTGTTGATTCAGGGTTTGATAACATCTCGCCTAGACTACAGCAATGGTCTGTTTCTGGGCGCCCCTGAATCTACTTTTAACAAACTTCAGCAGGTGCAAAACGCGGCGGCCAGACTTCTTATGGGTATCCCTAGAACAGAATCTGCCAGACCCGCTCTCAAGGCCCTGCACTGGTTACCAGTGCGGGAGAGAGTGAAGTTTAAGGCACTATCCATTGCACACAAAATTCTTCAGGGCAGCGGACCTCCTATCCTGGGGAATTTGATAGTGCCTTACAAAGCTAACAGAGCGCTGAGGTCTGACCAGAGGTGTTTGCTCCATGTCCCGAGAGTGAAAAGATCACGCACGGGCGGGAGACGATTCTCTGTGCACAAGGCAACGCTCTGGAACTCTCTGCCCCTAAAACTTCGTGCTGAGACCTGCACCCTGCGCTTTCGCAGGGGCCTGAAAACACATCTGTTCCCCGTGTGAGTCGATACTACTATCTCATGGTCTCACGGTTGATGCACTGTTCATAGCGCCGGGATGCCCTAGGGTAGCTGTGCGCTATATAAGTTTTAATAATAATAATAATAATAAAGGGTCTCCAAAAGCTCCTCACCCGCTTCCAGGAGTTCTGCTCCCTTAGGGGCCTGATAATTAACGTAGATAAGACCAAATTCCTGACTATGAACCCTCCTAAAAAGCTAGGGCCCCCTCCGGTTCTAAATACCGTTCCCCTGGAGAGGGTCCGTGAGTTTGATTATCTGGGGATTCGCCTCAGTAACTCCATGAGCTGCACCCCACATATCCAAAAGATGTTGCTCAACCACAAAAGGGTGACTGGTGCCCTACTCAGGGAACATCTTTCATCCCCCAAACATTGTATCTCCCCAGCGATAGATATTTATAAAGCTAGAGGGGTTGCTGCAGCTTTGTATGGGGTTGAGCTGTGGGGCTCCACAAACCTGGAGGTATTAGCCAAGGCAGAAAGTAAATTCCTGAAAGAACTCTTGGTACTCCCATCGAGCACACCTACAGTCCCAGTGCTTCTTGACTTGGGCTGCAAATCAATCGCGGACCAGGCGCGATTACGGCCTCTGCTTTTGTGGGCCCGCCTGTGGAGGGTCCCGGAGCTAGCCTCCTATGCAGCAGGTCTTTCCGAGGTAATTGCAATGGAGGGGTGGCATCGAATCAAATGGTTAAGGGACATCAAGAGCCTACTGGTGGAGCTGGGTTTGGCAGACTCCTGGGTTACTCGCTCTGCCCCTCCGAAAGCCACCCTGAAGAAGCTTTATTGGGACTGGATAGCCACCAAACTCATTCGCAATCCTCGTCACTGCAATTTGACCGCAGCGTTCCTGAGAATCAAAGACGTGGTTGCCTATGAGCCTTATTTGGACCTAATCTCTATTCCCCTGGACAGGGCTCTCTATTTCAAACTCAGAGTGGGCACCTTGCCTTTGGCCAACTTGGTGTCCAGGTGGAGATCTTCATCTTCCCAGTCCTCACCCTTCTGTGCCATGTGCTCGACACGGGTGGAGACGGTGGCACATTTTTTCTTCGAATGTCCTGACTATCGTGCCCCAAGGAGGCGTTGGCTAATACCATTGTGCAGGCTCTTAGGTACACGACAGCATCTGGTGGCCCTTCGCATTTTATTGACTGATACATCCCCCTCCATTGTTTGTGGTGTTTCAAAGTTTTTAAAATGGGCTTGGGTGATCCGAGCCAAAAGGCTTTCTATTTCAATTTAATTCTCTTTTTAACTATTTATTGCATTTTATTTGATTATTTTAGTAATCATAACTGTATGTTATCATAAGCCTTGAAAATGTATTTTTGTATGTACCGCTTTTAAGATATTTACGTATCGAATTAAAGCTTTTACAACAACAACAACTTGCGGCCATTACGTTAGTGTGCCCTCTAGCGCCCCCCCTAGAGCGAAGGTAGTTTGATAGATCACAGTATGGATGAAATATTTTTGCGTGTGTGGTGTGATGGGTGTCCTGTTATAGATTTCTTTATGTATGAAGTACATATTTCTCTCTTTAACTAGTTGAATTGGAAAAGTTACAACACTGATATGAATCCTTGTTACAGATTTTGTTTGTCGTAAAATAGTTAAAGTAACTGCAATGTATAAAAAAGAAATAATTGTCATAATGAATGAGATCTGAGAATGTCTGAGTCACAAAGCTATAGTCTGTAATTAAATAAATAGTTATTGCAATGTAAATCTAGTAGCGTGGGCAATTTTTTGTTTTTTTGAGCTTATGCTCAGTCTGAACCATATATAAAATATTTTTGAAGTGGGTTATGCTCAAGATAATATCTTTCCGGATTTGCAAGATGAAGGTGGTCCAGATACATCCCTAGATGTAGGTATATCTTCTCCTACTCCAGTTATAGTTGCTGAAGAGGCATAGTAGTCATAATGTGCAATAATTACACATAGGGCAGCTGAGATGCTTGATCTTATTTTGCCAACACAGGAAGTAAAATTATTTGGGACAGAGACTGAGCTTCACAAGAGCCTTTGTTACCCTTTAATGAGCCTTTGACAGATATTTAAAAGAGCACCTGGGCTACTTTGGGATCTTGCCTTCCATTAAATCATCAGATTGCGAGAAGACACCGTCCATCCCTTGGAGATACAGATTTTCTGATTCAGCACCCAACTCCAGAAAATGTAATAGTGAAGGCTTCAACTAGCTGTACTAATCCCAATGCCTTCCTTACTACTACTCCTGACAAGGTGTATAAAAAGATGAAAGTTTACACAAAAAATTTGTTTGGCTTAAAGGTCTGTTAATACTTTTTTTATGGGATAGACTGTCAGATGTATTACCTGCTGTTCCGGAGGTTAGTCACTAGATATTGCAGAGTTTTGTCATTGATAGATAGTATGCTGTATAATTCTATATTGAATATAAACACGATACAACAGATTGTACAGCTTTGGGAACAAGTGTAGTTATAAGAAGACATGCATGGATCAATTCAAATGGATTTTTCTACAGGTACTCCACATCTTCTTCGAGAAGGCCACTTGTTTCTTGGGGAAATCAGGCTCTCTTAGCCAAGGGAGCAATAGAGAAATTTCCAGTTGTAGAACTCTGGAGTGGTTGTTATTTTTTAATTTGAAACAAAAATGGGGTCTTTATGCATCTTAGATCTTAATCTTCTGAACTATTTCTTAAGAAAAGACAAGTACAAGATGCTCACCCTGGCCCAAGTTATCCCTTCCCTGGATCTAGAAAACTAGATGGTAGCGTTAGATTTGTGAGGCTCTTACTTACATATCCCCATCCCATAGATGCTAACTGCGGTTTCGAGTGGGACAAGAACATTACCAATTTTCAGTGCTTCTCTTTGGACTAACCAGTGCACCTCGAATGTTTACAAAGGTGGTGGCGGTGGTTCCAGTGCATCTCCTGAGGTTGGGGGATCTCAGTCTTACCATACCTCGTCAACTGTTTTTGAAGGCTCAAACAGTCGAAATCCTACTCCAGAGGACGGCGGACCTATTAGCATTGTTGGGTTTTACCATTAACGTCCTGAAGTCACACCTGACTCCCTCGCAGAGGCTCCCTTTTTTTCGGAGCCATCCGTCCTAGAAACTGTGCTGTTGTGGGCCATTCCTCCGACTCAACAACTCCAGGACATTTGGGATATGATCTAAATGTTTCAACCTGCTTCCTGGGGCTTGGTGAGAGCAACTTTGAGGTTTCCATGTCTTCTGATGTTCTGAATCCTACTTATGGACAACACCAGGTGGCATATGTGGGCTCTGCAGTGGCATTTGATGTGTAAATGGGCTCCACACCAACAAAATCTTTCAAATTCCATCCAGTTGTCGGAGGAGCTGCATATAGTCCTGCTGCGGTGGTTCCTCAACTTCAATTAGACCAGCAGCTGACCCATCTCCCAACCTGATCCAGAAGTGACTGTTGTGATGGATGGGTTGTTACTGGGGTTGGGAGGTCAACTGGGCGGTTTGGAGATCAATGGAGGTGTGTCTCAATTTATTGGACCTCTGAGTGATTTGCTAATCTCTGAATCCTTTTATTTCAAGATTAAGGGGGATAGAGTACAAGTGCTCACAGACAACATGACTGACGTGCTATTGCAACAAACAGGGTGACGCCAAGATTGTAAGTTCTGTGCTTAGAAACTCTGCATCTTTGAAAGTGGCTGGAGATCAAGGTTTATCTCTTATTGTACAACACCTAGCGGGATCTTTAAATGTCAGGGAGGGCAAACTAAGCAGTCACTTCCTACGGATCACAAATTACATTTACACTCAGAGGTGACACAGGGCATCTGTCCGCAATGGGGAGAACCCTGCCTCAGTCTATTCGCCACCATAGAGAACTCCCATTCTGCAAAGTTTTGTGCCTGGGAGTTCCCAAGGAAGTCCTCCCTAGGAGGCGCTTTTTGGCTACATTGGGTTCCTTGACTGCTACATATACCTTTCCACTCCTACGCAGAGTTCTCAAAAAGATCAAGAGAGACCAGGCCTAATCATCCTTGTGGTGCTGGACTTGGGCAGGAGAGTTTGGTACGCAGGACTTTATGCCATGAGCATGGGTCCTCCAGTTTGGTTGCCTCTTCGGGAGGCTTGTCTGTCACAGCAACAGGGTCAGGTTCTGCACCCAAACCAGGGCAATTTGCACCTCCATGCAGGGGAATTGAGCGGCAGCAGCTGATGGCATGTATAGTGTTCTCCTATGATATCCAAACCTTACAGGCTTTCCTTTCTGATATTCTCTTGATCTGAAAGAAACAGGTTAGTGTTAGATTCCTTACCTTAGAGTTCCTTACCTTAAAATATCTCCAGGCGTCAGACTGGATTCGGAAAGTTTTGCGTAGCAGTACCCCTGCGCGTCGGTAGGCGTCGTCAGCGGCTCCGCGTTCGGCGTCAAGATCGCCGGGATGATGTCGTCGGAATACTTAGACGCCGCCCTCACGCGCTGACGTCAGTTCTTCTTTTTTTCGCGCCAGCAAGTGCAGATCTGGGAAGAGCAGTACTCCTAGTCACTTTTTGACTAAACTTTTTGATCTCTTTTGGATCCTTCTCGAGTCGATACCTCGACTCTCGGTGCCGATAGGGATGCCCGGGTTCAAACCCTGCGACGATTTTAACCGCTTGATGTCGGTTACCGACCCCCACCTTGTGCCTTTACTGTCTCGGGGCCGACCACGATGACAAGTCGTGCCCCGTCTGCCGGGCCTTGACCTCAAAGGCTAGGCGGGAGCTGTCCCGTAAGCATCTCGAGCTCCGGCAGTCGGCCCCGCGCCGCTCGAGGTCCGGGTCCAGGAGGAGGTCGAGAGACCGGTCGCTGGTCCACAGTCATCACAGCTCGGCAAGTCGACACCACTCTTCGGGGTCCAAGTCCTCAGGTAAGTCGAGGCACACGAAGCCGAAGAAGCGACATTGCGCGATGCGGCCGGGGGTACGGGCGGCACCGCAGGAGCCGCAAGCGTCGCGTCCAGCTCCACATCCACACCTGCCGGTCCATGGGCGGCACGCGACGCCGGAGGAGATCAACGCCTTCCTCACGGTCATGAGGTCGCGCTTCCCTCTGTCGGAGCCCGCCGAGTTGCCTTCGGGCCCCGCTGGTCCGTCTGGGAGCCCAAGTGGGCCGGCGGCTCCGGCCCCGGCGCCGTCGTGTGCTTCGGCGCAGTCGACGACTCCGGTCCTGACGTCGCAGGGCTCCTCAGGATCCAGGCCTGGATCCGTGACAACGCCGGTCGACCTTACGACCCCTCCGCTGGCGCCGTCACCAAGGGTGTCGCCCCCGACGCCGTCCCCGGACGGTGGCGTCCCCAGTCCCAACCCCGGTCCAGATCCGGCGCCGTCTTCGACGCCGATTGGTGAGCCCTCCGCCGAAGACCCGGCTCCATCATTTATTTCTGACTATCAGGAGATGGATGACGAGGGGGACTGGGAAGGATCTGAGGACCCTCTGGCACTGCAGTGCCAGTTGAGCCAGGACTGGGCAGACGAGCTGGGGGAGGCCAGTGGTCTGGACACTTCACCCGGCACTGGATTCATCTCTCCTCCCTCCATGGCTTCGGAGGAGGGTGCTACTTATAGCGTAGTGTTGAACAGGGCAGCCAAGGCCTTGGCTCTTGAGCTCCCTGTCACGGCTGTGAGGACTAACCTCCTCACTGAGGTGCTCAAACTGCAGGCAAGCTCCTCGGAGCCTCTACTGCCGTTTAACAAAGCCCCACACACGTCTGATGGGCACCTGCTTCAAGCCCTCTACAGACCTCCCTGTGGATCGGAACGCGGCCCGACGCTACCGCCTGGCTCCGGGCGACCCCTGCTTTCTGTCCGTTCACCCCACCCCCAAGAGCCTGGTAATTCAGGCCTCTACGTCCCAGACTGCATTCCCGACTGCTCCTCCGGATCGGGAATCCAAAAGGTATGATCAGTTTGGGAAGAAACTGTTCTCCTCTCTGAGTTTGGGGCTGCGGTCTGTCAATACCGCCTGCCTTTTGAGCCGTTACACCCACTCTTTGTGGGATACAGTTGCGGAGGTGCTGCCACAGTGTCCGGAGGAGGCCCGGACACGGCTCGCCCAAGCCCTGGCGGAGGGGCGGGATGCAGCACGATACTCGATTCGATGGGGACTTGACACCACGGACTCGCTGGGCAGAGCGATTGCCACGACGGTGGTGGTTCACCGCTACGCCTGGCTGA
Source organism: Lissotriton helveticus (assembly GCF_964261635.1). NCBI lineage: Eukaryota > Metazoa > Chordata > Amphibia > Caudata > Salamandridae > Lissotriton > Lissotriton helveticus. The sequence goes on from NC_136072.1 coordinate 775,421,756, forward strand.
GGTCTGCCAGCTTCTCAGGGGATGTCCAGGTCACGCTCATGGACATGCCCTTCGATGTCCGTTGCCTCTTTGGCGACAAAGCGGATAGTGCGCTAGAGTGTTTTAAGGACTCCAGGGCTAGGACCAAGTCCTTGGGCCTAGGCCAACGCCAGCAAACGTCCCCTTTTCGCCCCTTTATAGGCCAAGGAAGGGGCGCCCCCACACGTCCAGCCACCCACAGGCCGCAGAACCAGTCTCAACGCGGTCGTGGACGCGGTTACCCCCGTGGCGGTACCGGGGGACGTCAGTCCACATCCGCCCCTGCAGCATCTGTCCCAGAGCATGCTGACTTTGGCTCAGGTCCTAGCTACCCTGGACCCAGGAGACTGGATGGTGGCGTTGGACTTCCAGGACGCATATTTCTATATCCCCGTCCTGCGGCCCACCGGTGCTACCTGCGGTTCACTGTAGGCCACGAGCACTTTCAGTTTACCGTACTCCCCTTCGGCCTTACCAGCACCGCTCTGGTGTTCTCGAAAGTGATGGTGGTGGTCGCAGCTCATCTGCGCAGATCAGGGGTTTCAGTCTTCCCCTATCTCGACGATTGGTTGTTGAAGGCGGGCTCGCCCCAAACAGTCGTCTCCCACCTCCAGACTACGGCCGACCTCCTGCACTCGCTGGGTTTCTCCATCAACGTGCCAAAGTCACACCTGTGCCCCTCTCAGACGCTCCTTTTCATCGGAGTGGTTCTGGGCTCGACGCAGCTTCGGGTTTATCCCCCCGACCATAGGGTTCGGGATATTCAGGCTCTGTTTCTGATCTTTCAGCCTTTATCCCTGGTTTCGGTCTGGTTGTGGCTGCGACTCCTGGGGCTGATGGCCTCCTGCATCCTTCTGGTGCATCACGCCAGGTGGTGGATGCGGGCTCTGCAGTGGGACCTGAAGTTTCAGTGGGCACAGCATCAGGGCAACCTGTCCGACCACATCCTAATCTCGGAGTGCACTGCAAGTCAGTTGCAGTGGTGGCTTACAAACCACGATTGGGTCAGATCCTTCTCCCTACCCCAACCGGAGCACTAAGTGGTGACGGATGGGTCCCTCCTGGGATGGGGGGGCCACATGGGAGAGGGGGAGATCAGAGTCCCGGCTCCATATCAACCTTCTGGAGCTGCGGGCGATCCGACTTGCACTGAAGGCATTCCTTACCTCTGTACGGGGAAGTGTAGTGCAGGTGTTCACGGACAACACCACCGCCATGTGGTACTGCAACAAACAGGGCGCGGTGAGGTCGTGGACCCTTTGTCAGGAGGCTCTGCGCCTCTGGCAATGGCTGGAACACCAGGGCGAACAAAGAAAAACCAAAGAAAATGATGGACGGAAATCAGTCTGACCCTGTGCCTCATGGGAACAGTCCAGCCCGAACTGCCAAGCCATGCTTTCCCTGGACCGGAAACAAGCTACCGAGGACCGGTTTCTGGCATTTCAGCCGTCTTCAGCCCGGCTTGCTTGAATCAAGTGGCAAAGTGAGCAAGGGCCTCACGTCTGAGCATACCCTGCCAACTTATGGCGAACAAAGAAAAAACAAAGGAAATGATGGACGGAGCGTTGACAATACAAGCACTCACCCCCAGTCAACTGATCTGGGTTTAATCCATCACCGTTCTTTAGGCCACGGGTTGGACTGTACCCATGAGGCACAGGGTCAGACTGATTTGCATATGGCCATGTCTGAACTGGGGTGGCAGAGTGGGCTAAAGAACGGTGATCATTTCCTTTGGTTTTTCTTTGTTCGCCATAAGTTGGCAGGGTATGGTCAAACGTGAGTCCCTTGCTCACTTTGCCACTGGATTCAAGCAAGCCGGGCTGAAGACGGCTGAAATGCCAGAAACCGGTCCTCGGTAGCTTGTTTCCGGTCCATGGAAGGCATGGCTTGGCAGTTCGGGCTGGACTGTTCCCATGAGGCACAGGGTCAGACTGATTTGCATATGGCGATGTCTGAACTGGGGTGGCAGAGTGGGCTAAAGAACGGTGATGGATTAAACCCAGATCAGTTGACTGGGGGTGAGTGCTTGTATTGTCAACGCTCCGTCCATCATTTCCTTTGGTTTTTCTTTTTTCGCCATAAGTTGGCAGGGTATGTTCAGAAGTGAGTCCCTTGCTCACTTTGCCACTGGATTCAAGCAAGCCGGGCTGAATGTGGCTGAAATGCCAGAAACCGGTCCTCGGTAGCTTGTTTCCAGTCCAGGGAAGGCATGGCTTGGCAGTTCGGGCTGGACTGTTCCCATGAGGCACAGGGTCAGACTGATTTGCATATGGCCATGTCTTAACTGGGGTGGCAGAGTGGGTTAAAGAACGGTGATGGATTAAACCCAGATCAGTTGACTGGGGGTGAGTGCTTGTATTGTCAACGCTCCGTCCATCATTACCTTTGGTTTTTCCTGGAACACCAGGGCGTCACTCTGGTGGTTCAACACCTGGCAGGTTCTCTGAACGCCATGGCGGACGAACTCAGCCGCCGGTGCATGATGGATCACGAATGGCGTCTGAACTCGGGCGTGACGCAAGGTCTCTTTCAGCAGTGGTTAGATCTATTCGCCACCAAAGAGAACGCGCAATGTCATCAGTTTTGCGCGTTGGAATTTCCAAGGCGGCACTCGCTTGGCGACGCGTTTTGTCGCGAGTGGAGCTGCGGTCTGTTGTACGTCTTTCCGCCTATACCACTTCTGCCCAGAGTGCTGACGAAGATCAGGCGAGACCTGGCCCAAGTCATCCTTTTGGCTCCGGATTGGGCATGAAGATACTGGTGTCCCGAGCTACTTAGCATGTCAGTCAATCCCCCGATTTGTCTGCCTCTTCAGGAGGACATTCTGTCGCAGCAGCAGGGGACGGTCCTCCACCCGAACCTGTGCAGTCTCCACCTACAAGCGTGGAGATTGAGCGGCGACAGTTGAGGCCATTTGACTTGCCTCCTGAAGTCTGTGATGTGATTCTGGCAGCCAGGCGTCCCTCCACAAAAACGGTATACGCCTGCAGGTGGAACAAATTTGTGGCTTGGTGCACTGCAAAGGCTGTGGATCCACTCTCTGCCCCCTTTTAGAGGTTCTCCTCTTCCTTCTTTCTCTTGACCAGCAGGGCTCTGCTCTGGGCACTATCATGGGCTACCTCTCGGCCATTTCAGCCCTTTTAAGGATCCCTGATCAGCCTTCTCTTCAAATCCCCTGTTGTAAATAGATTCTTAAAAGGCATCACTCACATGTTTCCTCCTGTTCCCTTTGTGATGCCTCAGTGGGACTTGAATCTTGTTCTGACGTACCTGATGTGCGCTCCCTTTGAGCCACTTCATAACTGTCCTCTTCGTCTTCTGACTCTTAAAACTGCATTCCTGGTTGCATTCACCTCTACCAGGAGAGTGAGTGAGCTCCAGGCTCTATCTTCTAAACCTCCTTTCCTCTCTGTCCATCCGGACAAGGTTGCCCTGTCCTTCCTTCCTGCCCAAGGTGGTCACAACCTTTCACATCGGGCAGTCCATCAGCTTGCCCACCTTCTTTCTGCCTCCGCATCCCTCGAAGGAGGAAGAGAGGCTCCACCGTCTGGAACCAAAACGTGTGCTTTCCTTCTATCTAGATCGCACCCGCCAGTTCCGGGTGGGTGACCAGCACTTTGTTGGTTACGTGGGCTCTAAGAAGGGACGGGCAGTGCACAAGTAGACCATCTCTCGGTGTGTCGTCTTGTGCATCAAGGTTTGCTACTCTTTGCCGAAAAAGGAGCCTCCTGTTGGGCTGCGCGCTTATTCCACTCCGGCCACGGCGGCTACTACTGCCCTGGGTCGGGGAATCCCCTTGCAGGACATCTGTCAGGCAGCTACATGGGCCTCGCTGCACATGTTTGCTCGGCACTACTGCCTGGACAGCCAAGTCCGGAGAGATGGCTTTTTCAGCCGGTCCGTTCTCTAGGACTTTCTGATGTGATCTTGGTTTGCAGACCCACCACCGGGGTTGGTATTGCTGGGGTATCAATTCTAAGGTAAGGAATCTAACACGAACCTGTTTCTTTCAGATGCACAAGTTACTTACCTTCGGTAACGATATATCTGTAAGAAACAGTAGTTGGTGTTAGATTCCTTACTGCCTCACCCACCCTCCCCGTTCTGCGAGTTGATATCTAGCAACTCGCAGAACGGGGAGGGTGGGGTTAAGGACATCCCTTTCAGAGCCCTAGTTTCATGGCACCAGTGTCAGTTTCTATCATGTCTCTGCGATCCTGGCGCGGAAAGCTATGTACAGAACTGAAGTCAGCGCGCGAGGGCGGCGTCTAAGTACTCCGACGTCATCCCGGCGATCACAACGCCGACGACAGATGCGGAGCTGCAGACAACGACTACCGACGCACAGGGGTACTGCTGACGAAAACTTTCCGGATCCAGTCTGACACCTGGGAATATTCTAAGGTAAGGAATCTAACACTAACTTCTGTTTCTTACAGATATATCGCTACCGAAGGTAAGTAACTTGTGCGTTAACGCTAGAGTGGCACATTCCATAATGAAGCTGATCGGTATAGGAGAGACCCAATCTACTGACCGAAGTTCTGCTTCTACAACCACCAAGGCCGCCCCCTGTGGGATGTTGGTGTATAGGGACTCCACATCACGTGTCACCAGTATTTCAATCTCTTGGTCAGTGTCAACAGTGTTGATAAGTCTGAGGACATCCCTGGTGTCCTGCAGAAATGATGGAGTCTTCTGGACAACTGGTTGGAGGAAGTGGTCACAGAACCTGGAGAGGGGTTCAAGTAATTAATCTATCCCAGAGTCAATTGGACTTCTGGGTGGAGGGGTTCCTTTTTTTTATGGTTCTCAGGAAGTATGTAAAAGTAAGGGACATTCGGGTCTTTTTTGATCAGGAAGTCTGCCTCTTTTTTGCTGATCCATCCCTCAGTCTCAGCAGTGTACACCATGGAGGTGATATGTGTGGTTAAGACCCCTGTTGGGTCCTGATCAATAGGGGTGTAGTACTGACAGTTAGCTAGTTGCAATAGGCATTCCTTATCATAGTTGTCAGTGGATAAGATCACAATGGCCCCACCTTGTCTGTTGGTTTGATCATTTGCGAGGGTGGTTACTGCCTTAGTCTCATCCGAAGAGAGATTGTCGTCTTCTACCTCCAGACTACGATGAACCTTCTCCATTCGCTGGGATTTACCATCAATGTGCTGAAGTCACACATGACTCCCTCTCAGAGGCTCTCTTTCATCTGAGCTGTTCTGGACAAGTGAAGTTTCGGGCTATTCCTCCCGAGCAGAGAGTCCAGGATGTTCAGGTTATGATACAAATGTTTCAGACTCTATCCTGGATTTTAGTGAGAATGACTCTGAGGCTGCAGGGCCTCATGGCCTCCTGCGTCCTACTAGTAACACACGCCAGATGGCATATGCAGTGGGACCGGAAGTTCCAGTGGGTGCATCATCAGGGGAATCTCTCCAACATGGTCCAGATCTGAGAGGGAACTGCGAAAGACCTGCAGTGGTGGCTAATGAACAACGATTGGGTCAGATGCAGCACTCTCTCGCTTCCCCAACCAGATCTCACAGTAGTGACAGATGCGTCACTACTGGGATGGGGCGGCCATCAGGGAGAGGTGCAGAATAGAGGACTCTGGTCTCCGGCGGAAACCGAACTTCACATCAGTTTGCTGGAGCTCCGTGCGATCCAACTGGTATTAAAAGCCTTCCTACACCCCCATCAAGGAAAGACTGGTCCAAGTGTTCACAGACAATATCATCTCCATGTGGTACTGCAATAAAGAAGGCGGGGTGAGTTTGTGAACCCTTTGTCAAGAGGCCTTTCATCTCTGGAAATGGCTGGAACAGCAGGGCATATCCCTGGTGGTTCAAATCCTGGCAGATCCCCCGAATGCCAGAGCGGACAAACTCAGCAGTGTATGCCTAGCGGATCTCGAATAGCGTCTCCGCCCGGAGGTGGTGCAAGGTCTCTTTCAGCAGTGGGACAGCCTTGGTTAAATCTGTTTGCCTTCGTCCAGAGTGCGCAGTGTCAGCAACTTTGTGCGCTGGGATTTCCAAGGCGGCTCTCGCTCTGAGGCATTTTTCGTCTCGAGTGGAGCTCAGCCTCCTGTACACCATTCTGCCATTACCACTTCTGCCCAGAGTTCTCAAGAAGATCAGGTTCAACCGAGCCCAAGTCATCCTTGCTGCCCCGGACTGTGCACAGAGAGTGTGGTATCCTGAGCTTCTCAGCATGAGCATAGATCCTCCGATCCGGCTGCCTCTTCGAGAGGATCTTCTGTCGCAGCAGCAGCGGAGGGTCCTCCGCCTTTCTTTAGTTTCACCCAAAGCTTGCTGTGATTTGAGACCATCTGATGTGGAAGCTTCTACAATTAGTAATCTTGAATGCCTCCTCTTGCATCTCCTGTTTAGTTGCTGAGGCTGGATAAAAATTACGTATCAGATCTTCTGTTAATATATTTTCATAGAATATTGCAGGGTTAATTAGTAAGATGGTGAATGAAAAGAGGCACACATTTGAACGATACCGCAGTCATTTGTCAAAAGACCTCTGTAGGAGAACCACCTCTTTCTTAAAAGAAAGATTATAACTAATTTCAGAGCCCTGCTGTTAGTCAATAAAGGACAGCTAACATAGGTTCAAAACTATGTCTCCTCGAAGTTGAATGTTATGATACCCTCTGGTTGTTTTCGTGGTATATTTGATTTGAAAAAGTAATATTTCTAAGCATGTGGGGCATCATTATTTTACATGTTATCCACTTCAAACTAGAAACCAGAAATATCAAGGACATACAGACCCTTGCTTTGGATTTATGCAGATTCAGCATCTTGTACCACGTGAAGCTTTTCTTCTCATTAAAAAATAACCTTCCTCTGGGCAATCTGCTTTTAAAGTATTTACAACTGCACCATCTTTAGATATCCACTGCTTCCTCTGAAATTATTCTTACCATTTTTGGAGGGTATCTAGGATTTATTTTATTGTTTTGCCAGAGCGACTCTAGGTCACATACATTCCCTTTGCACGTAATACTGGTCATGCTGGATCAATGAAAGAATTCCTCACAGTTATGACAGCCTCTTTTAATGCGGATGATTGAACTTCTGTTTGGGATTATATCGAAAGGTAATTTTATCTGTTCTCCCACTGTCTATGGAGAAAAGGGGACATAAAAATCATGAAGTAGTGATTACTGTAAATAAGTTCTTCAGTGTAGATATTCATGCCATGAAAAGCACCAAATTCAGACTGCACCTGTTCAGCTTCATTACCAAAATAGTGTATGAGCAAATATGTGTATTAGAGGCACCCAGGAAGCATTTAGGACTTGACTTGTCTGAACTGTCTCGCAAGATATGTACATCTCCAGAAAGTAGCAAAATAAGGGCATTCATGCACAACATTTTGTTGACTGCTTTTACGAGGTATATGGGGTGATAACTGGGAGGAGTTCAGTGGTATTTCCTTGGGGTTAGGGTTCAAATTAGCCTATGAAACTAGGCAGAGGCTTCAATGATTTTGGGATTGGATTTGAATATTATAGCTACACACTCTTCTGTCTTCCTGTCGTTTCACTTTGAATGCTTTTTAGTCATCCAGTCTTCATCTGTGAGAAGTCAGTATTAGTGAGAAAAGAGTATATTAATCAGATGGGTGCAAATGGTATAAGGGAGTGAGGACAAGCAGAATAAGCATTGGCATAGCCAATAGGTCTCGCCTTTGGTACCTTATAAGTCTTTAGCCATGCAACAGTTGAAGTTGTTGCACCAAAGATATTGTGCTGCATAACTAAATACTTATAAGGTCCCAAAAGCGAGACCTATTGACTATGCCAATGCTTGTTCTTTCCCAGTCATGCAGAGGTCATTCCACCAGATGTTCGAAATGTTCAAAGCTACCCCCACACTGCAGGAGGCCATGACTAGAATTGAGCCACAAGAGTTTTTGACAAAGTGATAGGCCCTGCTTACACAGCCCTTCTCCCATTCTTTCAACCATGACGTCCTCCCAAACCTCCTTATACATTCTGTAGTTCGATTTCAGCCCGTGGTGCAGACCTCTCACTTTCGAAACAACTTTGAAGGTTAAACGTGGTTGTGTGGACTTTACATTTAAAGAGCAACCGTCCTGGGGAATAAACACAAATTAAAATGTGATCACTAGGAGTAATGGAGTTAATTAGAGTATTCTTGAAAAGCGCCGAGTCGCTTTCATGGCAGCCACTGTGAGGCCAAGACGGGGACACAAACATGAGGTCGTTTTACCGGTCTCGTCGCCGTTATCTCTCACTTCTCTGGTCCTTCCTGTGTGTTTCCATGGAAATGATTCTCAGTACTGGAAAGTCCACGAACATAATGACAAAAGAGCGAATAAAAACCTTTAACTCGCTAACTTGCAACTGTCTGCTTTCCCTGGCAAGTCAATGTTCACCCAAGAATCACAATTAGCATTTGAAAGAACTGCTTTCGTATGTATAACATCTTCCTGCCAAGTCAACAAAGGAAAAGAATTTGAGAAAGTTACTGTAGGCACCTGGCAAAGACAACGTGCAGGCGCAGAGCCGCCGATTGGGAACAAGACCGCGTGTGGTGCGCGCGCACTGCAAGGAATGTGAGGTATGCGGCCGGCACCCAGCCGCGCTGCTGCTCGCTCCCGAGACCCCTAGCATGGGAGTCAGGCGGGACATGCACCCGCCTTTAGCCAATTGCGGGCTTTCCATTTTTGAAAGCCACATGCAAAGGCCAATGGAATGTGTGGGAGGAGGCCGACCCACACCGAGAAGTCTCTTGGAAGCTGGAGTGATTCCAAGAGGCCCTCTCCTAGAGCAGCACATGCATGCTCCACTAGGTGAGACCTAAAAATTATAGATTAAGTGAAGTGATGGTAATGGTGAGAAGAGGTGCTGAGAGCTTGGTGTGTGAGAAATGGACATAACTTAAGAAGAATTGGTGAGCAAAATGGAGGACTGCAAGTCAGGAGGGTTAAGGAATTTGATTTAACTTGTGGGAAGGCGCGGTATTGGATTTGCTCCTGAAGAAAGAGATTATGGAAGCTGCTAAGGAAATGTTTATTGCTGTATCTATACATGTTCTTTGTACTGTAGAAGCCTCGGGGACATGACTGGAATAAATTGTTTAAATCCATGTTATACTTGACCAGTGTGTGCGGTTACTTTACGAATTCACCAAGTAGAGCTTCTGCTGAAAATTGCTTGCGACTCAATTTCATTGTCAGATTTTTCAATGTAGGAAATGAGAACAGGTTTAGATTTGCTGAGGTGTCATCCTTTTGTCAGCAGTCAGGATAACCCAAATGAAAAATGAGGGTGGCTGAGAGTTATGCAAGCGTCAGTTCACCAGTTTGATAAAGCCAAGTCATAGTGGACGTGTTTAATCTGTAGCGATGAATATAAGAAAAAGTTATGCGAAATGCTAATGTAAGAGTAAGATTAGCTATAATGTTGTTTTTTGTACAGCACATCCAACAAACGCTTGCTTTTGGTTCCTAGATCAATGCAGAATGTGTTTAGAGCTAATGGAATGTGTGCCATTGAGAATATTGAAGACGGAAGTCCTCAACTGTAGTCTGTTACGGGCCATCTCCTCAGCTTGCACACCAGTGCTTGTATCTCCCGCTATTCAGCAGTGTATCTCTGTCGTACTTCAACCATTACCAGTTTCTCACAAATCTCACCACTGCCTATACATGCCAATATCTTGTATTGTCAATAAGTTGATTTCAAATCTTTTTAGGCTGAGTTAACACTACTTATCCAGTCCCTGTTATCCGCGAGCCAGTTTTTTGCCTCTTACAATATTGAAATGGTAAATCAGACGGGAACGTCATTTAAAACAAGCATTGAAAATGCAATAGGTCTCGCCTTTGATTAAGTTAAAGCCATTTGCCTTGCTAATGGTATTGTATAGCAAAGCAAATGACTTTAACTTAATGAAAGGCGAAACCTATTGTGTTTTTAATGCTTGTTTGATGTGGAGGTACCAGCTAATTTCTCTGAGCAATATGCAATGTCCTAGGATAGTGCAAGATCTGTTACGCAGGACAAGGAGAGGGCTGATGATAACACAGGGCAAGGACAGGGATGAGAACGGGGCGGGGGGGTGCAGCGAGTAGTGGCAGAAGATCACAAAGAGTGGAAAACATGGGACAGGAAGTGGTGATGAAAACACCGGACAGAGGGCGAAAACCGAGGGTGGCAGATGTGTGCAAAGAGAAGTGGAACATATGGGGCAACAAAGGGCGATTAAAAACACCAGGAAAGGAGAACAGAGGGTAGCAGGGGAGTCGAGGAGGTGCAGATGAAAACACAGAGTGTAACACAGGGGACAGGAAGGGGTGAAGAAAACACAGGGCAAAAAGAGGGATGACTACAGGTGGGCAGATGAGCTCAGAGTAGAACACAGGAAGGAGTGATTATAATACAGGGCAAGGGGGGGATAAGAACAGAAGGATGCTGGGGAGGCAGATGTGTGCACATAGGAGTGGAACACGGGTAAGGAGAGGGCTTAGAACAGAGGGATGTAGAGCGGCAATTAGTGGCAAATGAGCACACAGGAGTGATAACAAAAACAGGGCAAGGAGCGGTATGAGTTCAGGGGATGTAAGGGGGCAGATGAGAACACAGAATGAAAACAAGCATTGCTCAGTTAACGCTATAGTCCGGAAGCAACATGGAAGCTTTGGAGGGCGGGACTGGGTGGTATGGAGACGGCCGCTATTGTTAAAAGTGAAAGCGTGCAATTAAAAACAAGACGGAGGGCATTGCTGTGGGGAGGGGGGAGGAGAAATGCGACATGGCCGCAGCAGGGGGCGGAGCGGGGAGAGCGGCGATGAGGGAGAGTGAATAGTGTGAAGCAGCAGGGGCCTTTGAAGTGAAGCTAAGCTTCACTTCAAAGGTGTGGGAGGAGTGCGGCTCAGGCAGAGCGCACGCTGGGGGAAGCTTGTGGGGCGGAGCGTGAAGAGCTGCTGGGGAACAGATGGCTGGCGATTTGATGCTGTGCACGCGCATTTTAGGTCAATGCGCTTGGCATTGACCTAAAAGCGCACGGGCACAGCATCAAATCGCTAGTTAGTTAAAGTCTGTTTAAGCCCCTATAGTCTCGCTCCGCTCAATGCGCATGCGCATTGACAGGTCGCAAGACCTAAAAAAGAGTCCCAATGTTAGAGTGTCGATGTGAAAGACGACTCTCACTTGTAGTCTATTTGTGAAACCTTCCTATTATCTATAGAGGGTCTGGACAGAGAGGGTGAACTGCCAGGTTGAAGGGAAAGTGCCTAAAAGATGGCTATGCATGTCCTGACTGTTGGTATTTAGGTCAGACTACACAGTTTAACCTCGCCTAATCACCCCTCCACTTTTTCCTAGATATTTGTTTTCCGTTGGAGTAGAGGAGGGTTGCCCCACTTAAATGTTTCCCAAAGTCCCATTGAGATGAAAAATACACGGTATTTCATTTCCATTTTATTTTACATGCCCCGTCCCAAATATAGCTTCAGGACGGGGCGGCGCCACTGCTGAGTGACAGCAGCATGTCACTCAGTAGGGAGGATAGTGGACTGGCAAAGAACTGTTTAAAGTGCCCATGTCTTTTTGGCCAACCGTCTTGCAACGGCCAGCCACACATGCACACTTTAAACAGCTCTATAACCCAGCTGGGTTAGAGCAAGACAAAGACTCGGGAGCACGGTGGAGCACCGAGAGAGGCCGCTTCCACCAATCCTACCACTGCTCTCATGGGAGAGCAGCGCCAGGATTTGTCAAGGAAGTTTCCTAGTGGCCGGGCTGCTGAGGAAGGAGATGTCTGGTGCGTCTCGGTAATTGTTTATTTTTTATTTAGTAATTATTTTTTTCATTAGCGCTTGGTCGCACCACCCTCGAACCCCCAGCCCCCCTCCCAGTAGATCCCACTAAGAAAAGTGCCTGCCTTACTGCGTCTTTATATACGAATCGTGACAATTCTTTAAAGTACGCTGCTAAAGTGAATCTTTTCAGCTTGCATTTTATGCACATCAATAGACATTAAAAGGCAATATGTCTTATCTTGTTCTTCATTAAGCCCTTGCAGGGCACACATTCCTTGTGCAATGCTGAATTTGTAATCCAATAATTATGCCATAACAATTTACACATGCCTAACTGGAATACGTTCCCAACCTGGGAGTTCTACATTTTCATTAAAGTATTGTGTCCGTCTTTACTAGTAAATCCTTAAAATTGTGTTTGCATACATACACTGTAAGGGTGAATCTTGGGACATTGCTATCTGATTGGCTTTGTCAAAATGTGTTTTTATTAAAAAATTAATGCATGTAAAATATTTGCTTATTCACAAGCTGCTCCCAACAGTTATTCTAATCGAGGGGAGGTTAAAAAATAGAAAGTGCCATTAACCTAGTTGTTGACTTCAATTAGTTGCAAGAAAGTTTTTACTGGTGTTACCAGTGTTTAAATTTGTGCATGTTCAGATGTCATTTCATGTGCAGTTTGTATTATTTAAAGCTATATAAACTGGTACATTGCATGTTAAAAGTATTTCTTTAGGCATTAGTCGTTGTTTCCCTCAGACGTTTTAATGAGTGTGTTTTATCTTCAAACAAACTGTAGGATAAAGCTAAGAGAGGCTTCGACCCATAATAAATCTAGAGATTTCTGATCCATAATAAGGAAAGGATGTGGCTCAATAACAATTCCCACTCCAATCTCTATTGCGGAAGAGGTCTGGACTCTATTTGTGACTACCTTATATGCACCCAATGGTGCAATGGGGGATACATGGGATCCAGGCCCAAATAGAGAGCATAAAATAGAACTCCCTACCGAGAAATCCATAGCTACCGTGATAAAGAGTATGCGCTCTTCCGGAGCTATGGGTCCGGACGAACTGCCCATGTCAATAATTAAGCAAGATGTTACCACCTGGAGTAGGATTCTTCTTCCAGTATTTCAAGCATGCTTTACATCAAGAACAGTCCCCGACTCTTGGAGGGGAAGTATACTAATCCCCATATTTAAAAAGGGTGATCGGGATAACCCCTCTAACTATCGTCTAATAGCTTTACTTGACTCAATAGGAAAAATTTTCGCTAAATGTCTTTTAATGTTAATAACGGAATGGGCAGAATTAAATAGTATTTTACCTATGGAACAAACAGGATTTCGTAAAGAGCATGGAACTCTAGATAACTTGACATTATTACAGGTGATTATGGACAAATATGCACGTGTTCGAGGTGGTGGCATATACGCAGCATTTATAGATTTCTCCACGGCGTTTGACAAGGTGGATCGTCCAACGCTGTGGAGAAAGCTGGCTGTATTGGGTATGCCAGGATATCTACTCGAATTAGTTAGGTCTCTACACTCGAACACATGGTGTAAGGTGCTACAAGGTGGAGAAAGGGGTCTTTCTCAATCTATCCCCTCTCAGAATGGGCTAAAACAAGGGTGTATACTGGCGCCTATATTGTTTTCTTTATATACGGCCGACCTACCATCCTCCATTGCAGCTTGTGAGGGATTAGCTCCGACAATTGGAGGGTCAGCTATATCGGTCCTAATGTATGCGGATGATATACTTGTTTTACATTTGACCCCGAAGGGTTTATCTAATCGCCTACATGCATTGAACCAATTTGCTGAAGCACATTACATGAAAATTAATACATCGAAAAGTAAAATCATGTGCATTTTTGGCAAGAAAAAATGTAGGTCTGGATGTTATAATTGGGCTATTGGCGGACAAAAACTCGAGGTGGTTAAAACCTATACCTTTTTAGGTAAAATAATATCAGCAAATCTTAGTGAGAATCCCCATATCGAACATAACTCACGTAAAGCGCTGGCCCATGGTACGGGGTTATGTTCTTTGTACAACGCTACCGGGAAGAGACATTTCTCTCTCTTTCTGGATGTATTTAGAGCGAACATTCCTGCAACTCTACTATATGGAATTGAATTAGTGGAGTTGAAACAATGGGGATTTCTGCAAAAAATAGAAGGAAAGGTATTAAGAAAAATCTCTTCTTTTAACACAGCATGCTCTATATCCTCATGCAGGCTGGAATTCGGACTCCGAAGTTGTTGGGCACAGGGGTTGGTTGCCCTCGTAAGATGGGTAGCCTGTTTGGCCAGAGGTAAACCGGGTACCTTAAGAGAAGCTATTAAAAAGGAACTCCTGGGCAATTTTAACGAGTTCTCGTTGTTAGTAAAAAACTTTAGAAAAGCAGTATCTCTGCTAGAATTGGATGAAAGCACGTTATTCCTACTTTCACCCTCTGAGCTAAAGTCTAAACTAAAATGTACATCTTGGGAACTCTGCTATAAGTTGGATATACTTGCCCAACCTAGACAACAAGAAAGGGAATCCCTGGTAAAAACATATATCCCAAAGCTAGCCCAACAATACCTCATTTGGAATATTCCCCATAGAGTCCGTAGATTATGGTACCTTTTAAGACATGACTTGCTTCCACTCAATATTCTTTTAGCAAAATGGTATGGGGTATCTCCAATATGTAATTTCTGTAATAATGCTGTACAGGATCGTAACCACGTCTTGTTCATTTGTCCTGCATTGCGCCCATTGCGCCATAAATGGTTAAAACCAATTTGTTTATTTGTTTACAATTAGGAATTGTAAATGTAAAAATGTTCTTCCATGCACTTTACTGCCCTCCAAATGAAATGTTTTGTTCCAGAATTTTTAAATTTTTTAAAGGGTTTTTAGATATTTATTAATGATGTACAGGGAGATGTTGATGATTGATTTACTTGCAGATAAGTAGTGTTTTCTTCTCGTTTTGTGTTGTCATTTACTTATTATTCATATTGTATGATTGTGTGTGTATTTTTATGTGGCCCTCATTGAGAGCCAAAAAACATAATAAACTTTTGACTTTGACTTTGACTTCAAACAAACTGTATATCTCAGATATTGTTTTAGATGGTGTTCAAAGTCATTTAGTAGATTTCATTACAAGACAGAGGCTGTCATTATGCATAAACCTTTATTGCTGCCCCAACATGCAGCCCTTTAAAGAACAATCATACATCATAAAGAAAAATATTTCATTCTGCAATTATGGTACAGCATATATGCCCATGACAACAACCATCTTCCTCATACAAATAAGTACTGTTACTTTTATGTATGGGTTATGAGTGCTATGTGATATTAAAATTTATGGAGTGGACTTCTATTCATGTTTAACATTTAATTGGGTTTAGTTTGTGCATAGTGGTGTTTTTTCTGTGAGATACGCAAAGTTTTCTTGTAAGCACTACAGTTTGAAAGGGGCTCTGTAACCCGATTTGAAAGGGGATCAATAGCCTGGTTTGAAAAAGGCGCGACTAGGCACACATGCTGTGCCTCTGCAACTGCCGGCACAAGCCCTCTGACTCTGGACTCTTCCATTCGTGCCTTCCCTAGTCCTGGCGGGCCTCCTGTCAGTCAATTGTTACACGTGGACTCGGCTGAAAGGCTAAAGGAAGGTTTGCCTCAGCCACATTTCGCACATGCCTCTACCTGTACTGCGGCCCGATCACCGTTCAGCCTCGTAACGCGCAACAGTGACACTTGCTTTAGTCCGGGCCACTTCGGTGACTGCCATATCTTGACGTGTGGCTCCTCCTATGCCCAAGGAGGGCTCCTTGAGGGCTATTAGGGGTGAAGGTGGACTGGCTCTTCACCCGCCGGTTTCTTTTGGAACGAGTTCCCCAAGGCGTTGCCATAGCAATGCTTAAAACAACAAACGCTGGTTAGAATAACCGCTTTGTCCTTGTTTTCTCCTCCTGTGTCAGCAGTTTACTTCTATCTGTCTCGATTTTCCTAGAGAAAGGGAGATAAGGAGAGGAGTGGAAAATATATTTTATATTGAGACCTAGTTCTGTCGTGTTTTAGGTTTAGTTTAATATTCACTTGGTTTAATATTTAGTCTGTTTACTATTTTTTAGGGTTTACATTCTGATGGATACATCTGCCTGTGGATTCCTCACCTTATAAATATCCCCTGCGCCAGCATTCAGCGGAAACTTTTTGCTAGCTCTCCACGCCGACAAGGTCGTCACAATGCCTTGGCTCTGCACGCGTCTCCGCATGACGTCACTGGAGCCATAAGAGGACCAAGTCAGGCGTGATGACGTCAGTTCCCTGTCGACGCAAACGGTTTTTCTGGGACTCTCCATACTTTTGTCTTGATTCTTTGTATTTTGGATTGTATCTTTCTGTGTTTTGACATGTCCGCCCAGAGGAAGTCGGGCATTAAGCCCTGTAAGGAGTGCGGGGGAAATATGTCGATCACTGACCCCCAAGAGGACTGTCTGTGATGTTTGTCGTCAGATCACGACGTCGAGGGCTGTTCATGCTGTTGGAAGATGAACCCGAAGGCTCTGAAGGTACAGGAAGCCAAGTTGTATATGGCTAAGGTGAGAAAATAAAAAAGGGGTCGAAAACGCTTGAAGTCAAGGTCGTCGACTTTGCATGACTCCAAGAGGAAACATAAGAAGAGGTCGCCTTCTCCTGCACCTCGATGTCGAGAAAATGACTTAGTCACTCCTTCTCCTTCAGTGTCTCCTCAAGTGACTCCGGTTCTTTCTCCAATTTTACAAAGGGACTCCGACGCAGTCACCAACATCGATATTTTCTCCGACTTCGGAAGGTTTGTCAAATCCGGCTGGTGATGAGGTTCCTTAGGCTCCTGTGGCTCTGCATATGGCCCCGGTGGCTCCAGCTCCGGAGGTGCCTTGATTTGGATCTCGAACTGGCTTAATACCCACAATTTCTGGCGTCTGGTTCGGATCCATCGCATTTTTTTAATGTGATGTATGGCGTGTTTACCAGGGCCTCGTACCCTTCTGGTGCACCTTCGGATCCCATGGGTCCTTTGGCATTCAATTTGGTTGTTCCTCACCAGTATCCTCAGGCTCCTCTTGTGCCATTCATGCCCACGACGCCTTCCTAGCAGTTTCCGGCTCCGACGATGTCGACGCCATTTGTGCAGCCCCCGGCTCCATCCAGTGAATCTTCTGATTCGATCGGCGCCGGTTGCTACTGTTGATCCTCCTCCGACGTCGCTCCCGGAACCATTGACACCGTGTGTGGCGCCGCCGACGCCGAAGAGGCTCTCGAGGAGAGAAGCGCAAAGGTTGATAGAGGATGAACAGTACCAGGCTGAAGAGATGGAGGAGGGTGAAATTTATGATACAGAGGATATGTTTGAGGGGTGGTGTGAGGCAAGTGGACTTGATGCCTCTCAGGAGTGGTACTGTGCTTCACAGAAAGATTCCCCCTCTAAAGAAGTTGCACCCTACCATACAGTGATTAGGAAGGCTGCAGAGCTCTTTGATCTTCAACTTCCTTTTGGCTGAGTATTAACCTAATTTGCTCACAGAGGTGCTTCATTCTCCGTCCTCTGTGGTTGAGCTACTCTTGCCATTCAATGATGCCTTAACTGAACCCATCCTTGATGTGTGGCGGAACCCTCTTTCTGCTCCTGCAGTTTCGGTGTCCAGAAGGTAAAAGGCCTGCTCCAGGGAATCCTGTGTTCCTTTCTTCTCATCCTTCTCCTGAGAATTTGGTGGTGCAGGCCTCTTGTTCCAAGCAGTCAACTGGTGCTTTTCCGCAGGCTCCTGCTGACCGGGATTCCAAGAAGTTGGAACAATCTGCAAAAAAGGTCTTCTCATCGGCTAGTATGGCTTTGGAGTTCACCAATGTTACCTGTTTTTTGGGTAGATACATTCATGCCCTTATGGACTTTGCCAAACAACTTCTTCCAAAATTGTCTGAGGAAGATCGGGGAAATTTGAGTGAGTTGCTGACAGCGGATTCAGTTGCTAGCCTGATGGGTTCATCCGTTGCAATGAGAAGGAATGCGTGGTTAAGGTCTACTGGATTTTCTCTGGATGTACAGGCTGCCCTTCTCGATCTATCTTTTGATGGGTCTAGACTTTTTGGAGAGAAAGCTGATTCTGCTCTGCAAAGATTTAAAGACAGTAAGGCCACAGCAAAGTCCTTGGGTCTGCAGACTCAGACAAAGGGTTATGGCTATAGAAGATACTGTGGCTTTGGGAAGTCTTCCTTTCGTGGTTTCCAACAGCCACAGCAGCAGCAACAACAAAACCCCTTGTACAAGCCCTGTAGGGGTAAAGGCAGAGGTCGACTTCATAGTGCGGGCTTCAGCCTTCAGCCTTCTTCCTCCTCCTCCTCCTCCTCTACCGCCCCAACGCCTCCTGGTAAAGCAG
Source organism: Lissotriton helveticus (assembly GCF_964261635.1). NCBI lineage: Eukaryota > Metazoa > Chordata > Amphibia > Caudata > Salamandridae > Lissotriton > Lissotriton helveticus. The sequence goes on from NC_136072.1 coordinate 775,440,015, forward strand.
GAAAGCAGCCCTAGATCCGCCATCCTGGATTGTGCATGTCCTGTGGGAGGTCGGCTTACCCATTTTGTACAAGATTGGAAATTGGTCACTTTGGACCTTTGGGTTTTAGATCTGGTAGAAAATGGGTACGCCCTTCCCTTCAGGGAATTCCCTCCTCCTTTCCAAGGGTTTTTCACAGAGGATAATTTACTTCTGCTTCAGAAGGAGGTTCTTGTCCTGTTACAAAAAGGTGCGATAGAGGTGGTTCTGGAGCAGGAAAGGGGTCAGGGATGCTACTCCCGGTATTTCCTAATCCAAAAGAAGGATGGCAGGTTACGTCTCATCCTAGATCTCAGAATCTTGAATCTGTTTCTCAAGCAGGAGAGGTTCAAGATGCTCACCCTAGCGCAGGTTCTTCAGGCTCTGCAACAAGAGTACTGGATGTTGTCCATCGACTTGCAGGATGCGTATTTTCACATCCCAATACTGAAGTCGCACAGGAAGTATCTCCGCTTTACGGTTGGTTTGCAACATTACCAGTTTGCGGTCCTTGCGTTTGGTCTTACAACTGCACCTCGAGTCTTCACCAAGGTGATGGCGGTGGTGGCTGCCCATCTCAGGAGGTTGGTGATCCCAGTTTTCCCCTACCCGGACGACTGGCTGTTGAAGGCAGAGTCCCCAGAGATGGTGCGTCGTCATCTGCAGGTAACAACCCAGCTGTTGTTCAAATTGGGTTTTTCGATAAATGTGCCCAAATCTCACCTGGTGCCTTCTCAACGTAACCTGTTCATAGGGGCAGTACTGAATACCACTGCGTCTCGAGCTTTTCCACCTCCACAAAGGATTCTCGACATTCAGGAAATTATCCCTTTGTTTCACAATGGAGTGGCTGCTCCAAGTCTGAAGGTCCTTCGCCTGCTCGGTCAGTTCACTTCCTGCATTCTGTTGGTCAACCATGCACTCTGGCACATGAGGGTGCTCCAGTGGTGTCTCCGCAGGCAGTGGTATCAGCTCAACGGAGATCTCAGGGAGTCTATCAGGATCTTCAGAGAAGCTGCAGCAGGACTTTCTTGGTGGACCGTGGAGGGCAATCTGTCTCAAGGAAAGCCCTTTCATCTTTCTCCATCGGTGGCTACAGTGATAACGGATGCCTCTACCCTAGGGTGGGGTGCTCATCTGGGGGATCTGGAGGTCAAGGGTCTTTGGTCTCCAGAGGAAAGATTGCTACATATCAATCTTCTGGAATTGCGGGCGAATCGTTTGGCGCTCAAGGCCTTTCTCCCTTCCCTTAGCGGTCAGTCGATTCAAGTCCTGATGGACAACACTGCCTGCGATGGGGTGTGTCAACAAGCAGGGAGGAGTAGGGTTGTACCGTCTCTGCAGGGAGGCATTGCGGCTCTGGTCCGGGGCTCAGGATCATCGGATTTGCTTGATGGCAAATCATCTGGCCGGGATGCTGAACGTGCGTGCGGACAGTCTCAGTCGGCAGTTTTTTGCTGACCACAAGTGGAGGCTGCATCCGTAGGTAGTTCGACACATCTTCCAGACGTCGGGAACTCCTAGGGTGGACCTGTTTGCTACTCTCGAGAACACGCACTGCCCGTCCTTCTGCAGTCTCCAGTTTCTGAGGCAGGGAGCGTTGGGGAACGTGTTTCAGTGGAGTTGGACCTCACAACTCCTTTACGCGTTTCCTTTCATACCCTTGATTCCTCGAGTTCTGAGGAAGATTCGCCAAGACCGGGCCCAAGTTATATTGGTCGCCCTGGATTGACCAAGAAGGGTGTGGTACACAGAAATTCTTCACCTTTCGTCGCACCCTCCGCTCCGTCTTCCTCTCAGGGTAGACCTCCTCTCGCAGTCTGAGGGGCAGGTTCTACACCCCAACCTCCAGAGCCTGCACCTTCATGCCTGGAGATTGAACGGGGCAACATGAATTCTTTCTCTCTCCCGCCTGATATGGTGGATGTTATTTTATCAGCCAGGCGACACTCCACCTAGTCTATCTACTCCTACAGGTGGTCTAAATTTGTTAAATGGTGTGGAGAGAAGTCTATTGATCCCTTAAAAGCTCATCTTTCTGTGTTCTCTGTTTTTCGCTTCATTTGGCCCAGCAGGGTTGTGCTGTGGCTATTGTTATAGGATATTTGTCTGCTTTATCGGCATTTCGTTGTTTGCCTGATCAGCCGTCTCTTTTTAAATCTGATTGTGTTAAGGTTTATTAAGGGGCTTATTAATATGTTATCGCCACTCCCTTCATTATGCCCCAGTGGGATTTGAATCTAGTTTTTACTTTCTTAATGGGTTCCCTTTTGAACCTATGCATAGTTGTCCTTTGAGGCTGCTGTCATTCAAAACAGTCTTCCTTGTGGCTATCACCTCTGTCAGGAGGGGGAGTGAACTTCAGGCTTTGAGTTCAAAGCCTCCGTTTCTGACTATTCATGCTGGAAGGTTAGTTCTCAGGACCAGGGCTGCTTTTCTGCCTAAAGTGGTAACTCCCTTCCATTTAGGGCAGTCCATTACCCTCCCTACTTTCTATCCTACCCCTCACCCTTCCAAGGAGGAGGTGAGGCTTCACCGCTTGGATCCTAAGAGATCCTAGTTTCTATCTGGATAGAACGATGGACTTGCGACAGGACGATCAGCTCTTTGTGGGCTATGTTGGACGCATGAAGGGCAAGGTGGTGCACAAGCGCGCTTTATCCAGGTGGCTCATCTTGTGCATCAAGATCTGCTATGCTCTGGCTGGTAAGGAGCCTCCTGAAGGCATTAGAGCACTTTCCGCCAGGGCTAAATTGTCTACTTCTGCTTTGTCCAGGTGTGTTCCTGTGTTGGACATCTGTGAGGCCGCAAATCGGGCTTCCCTCCACACTTTTGCGAAGCATTAATGCTTAGATTCCGAGGTGAGGCGGGACGGCCATTTTGCGTGCTCTGTTTTGCAAGACTTTTTGGTATAGAAGGGTGGACACCCTTCTCCGAGGGTTGGACTGCTGTGGGATTCTATTCATGAGGTGAGGAAATCCACAGGCAGATGTATCCATCAGAAGAACAAGCTAACTACCTTCGTTATCACTTTTTCTGGTGGATACAGTCTCTGCCTTAGGATTCCTCACTGACCCACCCGCCTCCCCGTTTTCCACCCTTTTATACCTTAAAAGAGGTATTGGTTAATATGGTTGTTTTATATTGTCATTTTGTATAGCCTCTGTTTGCCTTTGTGTAGTCTTTTGCTTTCCCATTTCACTTTACACTGTGTGTATTTGTGTGAATACTGTGTACTATGTATGGATTGTATCTATGGTCGGTCCGCCCGTTCGCCTCAGAGGCACGGAAAAAATGGGTGGAACTGATGTCATCACGCCGACGTGGCCCTCTTTTGGCTCCAGTGAAGTCATACGTTGCCGGGTGCGGATCCAAGGCATTGTGATGACCTTGTCAGCGTGGAGAGCTAGGAAAAAGTTTCTGCTGAATTATGACACAGGGGATATTCATAAGGTGAGGAATCCACAGGCAGATACTGTATCCACCAGAAAAAGCGTTACCAAAGGTAACTTGTTCTTTAGGAGTAATATTGGTACTTTGTGTAGCATTTAGGCCTTTTACCATTCTTTAGAATTTATATTTGGGAGCAATATTTTTAAACAATTTGAGAAAAGTGGAGAAGTGTGGCTCACTGGTTAGAGGAGGTAGGCCTGGAAGCAGAGGTCAGCCTGGGACCAGGGTTCAATTCCCAGCTCGGCGGGGTCTTGAGTCCTAAAATGTCCATGGACTCGACAATTCTCGCTCCGGTGCCTACTCGATTCACGGGTTCACACTCTGCGACTCTGGGCAATAGCTTGCTTGATCTCCACAACGGCCCCTCGCGGCGGGATGCCTGGCTTTCACCTTGTGGATACCCTGCCGGGGTTATCTCACAGGGGAATACCAGGACGGGTTCCCTAAGCAAGCGCTTAGAAACCGCTCGGTGATTTGCGCTATATAAATTCCTGTACATTTACATTTACATTTACAACAATTTAGCAACGGTTAACTATTATTTGCTATTATGACAGAGGTTAAAGGTTTGCCTTAGCTAGAGGTAGGTGAGGATATGTTTAAGAAGTATTTTGAGGAGGGTGTGAAGCCCTCTATTAAGGAGGGGGTCAGGGCTGCCATATCTAAGAGGAAGAGGAGCTCCCCTTCAGAGGAGGACTACTTCTCTATCCCAGATGAGCATAGACCCATAAGCCCCAGAAAGGATACGAATGCCCTATGTAAAACAAGACATCTGGCCAAACCCAAGAATACTGGGTCAAGGACAAAGGGGGATGATACCCTGCCCTCAGTGTGTGGTAGCCTGAGTGCTACAAGAAACCGAGGTAGCCCCAGCGCTGAAAAGACATTGGTGTCCGTCGCATAACAAGAGAAAGTGTTGTCCTTCATGGCACAGAAGACAGCCAGGACTCACTTAGCCTGAATATGTTTGATGTCAATCATAACGAGAAGGGGTTTGACAAATTATTCTATGATCTTGATGAGGCCCCAGATGGTCTAGATGATGATTTGCAGGGAACGTCAGCAACTAGTCCGTCAAGAATCCTTTGGCCCAAAATGTGCAGCCCAGATGCTATTAAATACACACGCAGCTCCGAATGGTGGTCACTTACTCACATACCGAAGTTTATTAAGCAGTGGGTTATACAACCTCTTTAGAAGCAACAGCGTACCTTTATGCGGGCCGAATCCCCCAGGCCCTGATCTGTTGACTGGGTAGGAGTGTTCTGATTAACTCAGATACTCTGTCCATCACCACCCCCTTTTTGTAATTATTTTGGCCACCATGAGTGTGGAAGGGTATGCTCAGACATGAGTCCCTTGCTCATTGCACCATCAGGATTCAAGCAAGCCGGGCCGAAGACGGCTGTAATGCCAGAAACCGGTCCCCGGAAGCTTGTTTCCTTTCCAGTGAAGAATTGGCTTGGTAGTTTGGTCTGCCCTGTTCCCATGATGCACTGGGCCAGGGACAGACTAATTTGCACATAGCCAGGTTCTGAACTGGGATGGTGCAGTGAGCTAAAAAACGGTGATGGATCAAGCCCTGATCTGTTGACTGGGTAGGAGTGTTCTGATTAACTCAGATACTCTGTCCATCACCACCCCCTTTTTGTAATTGCAGGGAACGTCAGCAACTAGTCCGTCAAGAATCCTTTGGCCCAAAATGTTCAGCCCAGATGCTATTAAATACACACGCAGCTCCGGATGGTGGTCACTTACTCACATACCGAAGTTTATTAAGCAGTGGGTTATACAACCTCTTTAGAAGCAACAGCGTACCTTTATGCGGGCCGAATCCCCCAGGCCACTTTTAGACGATAAGACATGCCAGACGCCTAACTCGGACCAAGTTTTCAGTACATTTCTATTCAAGTCTGGTAAGGACCCAAGGAAGGGTTTGGAACGGTGCCTGAAGCAATGCCTGGACAGTCTATTGGATGTTCTGGGCCTTTTGGCCCTGATACTGGATATGGCTCAAGAGGCACATATCAATGATTCTGAAATAGACCTAGACCTCCTTAGAGGCTGGAGCCAGCGAGCGGTCTGCATGTTAGGTAATGCCAATGCAGGTCTCATAGCTGAAAGGAAGAAGGCCATCCTTATGATGAGTCCAAAGCTCTCAGAATTTCATTACGTTTTTGGGAAAATATGTGTCCACCTATACAGCCTTAAGCAAAGCCCAATACAATTTGCGGCGTGTGTTGGGTCATGTGTGTTTGGAAGGGCTGACAGTAGGGGACTATCTGCTGTCCGAGGATCAAGATGGTCCCAATTCTCCTCCCAAAATCAGTATGGTCAAGGCCCCAGAGACTATGGCTAAAGCTTCCAAACCTCACCAGGTTTCTACCCACAGAGAGGCAGATTTAGATCTAGAGGAGGAAGAGCAAGATCCCTTGGTTTTAGAGGCAGTATCAGGCTTAAACATAGATTTATTGGATACCCCATTCAGACTTCTCAACCCCTAGAAATTTTCGGTGGCAAAGAAATAATGGATTTGGTGGATGTGAAGGTTGCCCAGATGAAAAAAGACAAGGGGTGGCACCTAGTTATAAACTTAAGGGAGCTTAACAAATACTTTGTCTATAGCCACTTCAAGATGGATTCAATCCATCTTCTTCGATATGGTCTGCAGGAGAAAGATTGGTTAGTGAAGCTGGACTTAATGGATGCAGATTTTACAATCCCCATGGCAGAGTTTTCTCAGAAATACCTTGTGATTCAGATGAAGGGGAGTATTTTATGTTATGTTAGGTTATATTAAGTTAGAAGTTTGTAAAGCACCTGGTTACTCCAATTTGGAGATTCCTCACGCTAGGTTTTCTCCTTTAGCAATCAGTGAGCCAGCCATGGCGGTTAATTTACCATTAATTGCCTGAAGAACCAGGTCTTTAGTTTTTTGCTAAACAGAATTTCAGAGGGTGGCATTTTAAGGTTCACAGGGAGGAGATTCCCCATCTTTGCCACCAGAAAGCTGAAAGAGCTACCACCCAAACAAACTCTGTGTTTTGGGTATCATAAGCCAGGACGTACCTGCGGATCTGAGGCAGCGATTTGGCAGGTAAGGTTTGATCCAGGGAAAAGGATATTGAGGACCCTTTTGATTTAATATTCTGTGGCAACAAAATAGAGCTTTAAAAGCTACTCATGCCTTAAAAGGAAGCCAATGGAGTTTGGCAAGGGCAGGAACCAAAGAAGAACGTCTTGGGATATTCAGAAGCATTCTTGCCACAGCGTTTTGAACCCTCTGGACATTCTTGTCCTGTCTTTGGAAATTCCAAGATAAAGCACATTATAATAATCCTAGCGTGACCCAAGTGCCTGGATGACCATTTTCCTTGCTGAATCCGGCAGGAGCTCTAAAATGTTTCGAAGCATCTTCAAAATGCCAAAGCAGCTACCAGCAAGAGTAGCAATCTGGTAATCGAGGGTCAGCAGGGAGTAAACCAGATCCCAAGATTTTTCATCTTAGGTTTTAGACCAGGTACTGGCCCTAATTCAGATGGCCACCATGTAGCGGTCCATATAGACGGTTGCTTGCCTACCACAAGGACCTCAGTCTTTCCTGCAGTGAGTCTAAGGCAGATGGAGTAAATGCCAGGTTGACCAGACATAATTTGAAGTTGGAAGCAGCTTTACCTTTATCCTGTACAAAGGTGATAATCAGCTGAGTGTAATCAACATAAGATACCATCTTCACCCTGTGACACTCAACAACATCTGCCAAGGAGCGCATGTAAAGCGCATGTAAACATTAAACCGGGTCGGGCTCAAACCTTATCCCTGCTTCAACGCTTGCTGCAGGGTGCAATTCTCCGAGGTGAATGAATACTGGACGACCTCGCAGGTACGATCCTAGAGGGTATCCATAATCCAGCCAAGTGTGCAACCCCCCATGCCAAGACTCCAAAGTCATTCAAGTAGGATGCCATGCGACATGGTGTCGAAGGTTAAGCTCAGGTCCAGTACAATAAAGGCCGCTGTCTTGCCCTCATCAGCGGTTAATCTAATGGATTCAGAGGCCAGGAGAAGAGCAGATTTAGTGCTGTACATAGGTCTGAACCCCAATTGGGTCTCGAGAAGAAGATTGTTTTCTTCTATAAACTGAGTCTGCTGCAAATTTAAATATTTTTCCGAAACCTTGGCAAAGAGTGGCGGCAGTGAAATAGGTCTAAAATTCTCAGGTAGGGAGGGGTCCAAGGAAGGCTTTTTTAGGCAAGGAACCACCATTGCGTATTTTCAGTCTAAGGGGACCCAGCCAGAGGAAAAAGCTAGGGTCAGTAGTTTGCAGAGCAAGGGAACAATGGCTTCTTCCCCTTGCTCCAAATGCTGAGATTGGGTCAAGAGGTGATCCAGATTTCACTTTGGAGAGAAGACTGCCATTCTCAGACACAGTTAGGCTCTTTAGGTTAGAAAAACCGTCTGAGGGCCATGGTTGCTCTGGCGGGGTAAATTTAAAGTTCCTAACGAGTTCAGGAAAAGAAGCATAGATAGTATCTATCTTCTCAGAAAAATATCGGGCCACTAAGTTGCAGTATTCAGTGAGGGAGGAGTGGTAACTGATACTCGCTCAAGGGAAGTGAGGTACTTTACTATATGAAAGATCTTCCTGGGTGAGCCTTTAGATAACTCAATCTTATGTGTAAAATATGTTGTGCATGTTCTTTTAATTTGTTTATGGAAGTGTTTTAGTGTCTCAGGATACATTATATGGTCATCTGACTTGTTGCTCCTCCTCCATAGGCGCTCTAACCTTTTACACGCCTTTTTCATGCACTGAAGTTCCTCCGTAAACCGCTCCGCTGTTTGGTGCTGTTCCATGGTTTCACAGGAGCTAGTGTGTCTTCTACCTTAGTTATGCAGGAGGTGATTTGTTGATTAGTAGTCTACGGACGTTTATTAAGTACAGGGAAATTAAGAGGCCGCTCAGCTGTAAAAGCAAATGAGGTAACCGAGGACTATTTGCATGTTTAATTTTTTTGAAGCGGAGTTACTTGGAGTGCAAGGTGTTGAAGAGGTATCCGTAATCTGAAAAGGAAGAATAAAGTGATCTGAACAGGCAACAGGGACAGGAGGGACAACTTTCACGGATGCACAGTTATCGAAAATTGGGTCAAGAATATGACCCCCAATGTGGGTGGTAACTAGTACCAACTGATTTAGCTGCAACAACTCAAGGTCATTTGCTAGACATGACGCTGTATGACAACTTGCATCTCCAAGATGTATGTTTAGATCACCCAGGATTATAAATTTAGAGTAGCTCATAGCGTATCAGGGAAGTAAGTCCATCAAAACACTTGTGAATGCCAGAGCTGGACCAGGAGGCTGATCAACAAGGAGATCCGCTACAGATGGGGAGCTAGTTAATGATAGAGGGAAAAAGGCAGCCTCGCAGCCAGAGGCTACTTTATCAGTTCTGTTGTCTTCCCTTTCGGGCTTTCTTCTGCTCTGTTGTGCTGTACCAACGTTCTAAAACCTGTGGTGGCCTTCTTGAGAGAAAGAGGAATTTGTCTTTTAATATATTTGTACCTCCCATTCTGTTGATAGGTCAGGTAAAAACGGAGCTACTAGTTCAGCTAGGTGTAACATAGGATCTTTTGGAGAGCATGGGATTTGTTGTCAATGTGGAGAAATCAGTACTGATACCCAGTCAGTCCATGGAGTTTCTGGGTTTTCAGGTAGATACTGAACAATCCTGGCTCCTTTTGCAACAGAAAAAGATCAGGAAAATAAGGAAGGAAGTGAGATGTGTTTTAGGAAAAGAGTTGTGACTCTCCGAGACTCAGCAAGAACCATTGGTCTACCATCTTCTTCAATTCAGAGTATTTCGCCATGTCCCATGCATTGCAGGGCCCTCCTGAGATTAAAGACGGTTGGTTTATGAAGGGGCCTTTGGTATGCAGACTCGATACGTTTATCCCCAGAGGCTTGTTCAGACCTCCAATGGTGATTGAGTAGCCTAGAGTGTAGGAACAGCAAAGCAATTTTTGGGAATGGGCCAGAGTTTACCTCAGAGACAGATGCCAGCTGTCTGGAATAACGAGCCCGCCTGTACAACCTAGAGACGAGGGGGACAATAGTCAAGTCTAGAGAGTTCATTGCTCAGAAATTACTTCGAGTTAATGTCTGGGATGAATGGCCTAAAGAGTTTCAGACAGTGTGGTTCTGATTCACATGGACAATGTCTTAGAAGGTTCCTATATCAATCTCCTTGGAAGATGGAAGTCAAAGCAGTTAGCAGAGTTGGCAAGTGATATGTGGTATTTCTTTTGGGAACACAAAATTATTCTGACAGCGGCTCACAATCCAGGCAAACAGTATGTGCGGACAGATTGGAACTCTCGCCACCCTCAGGGATTACATCAATTGGCAGTTTAACCCGTGAATTTTCAAGAAAATTCAGGAAATATGGGGCCCGATAGATTTAGATCTCTTTGCCGCAGACTCGCATGTCAGGTGCTAAAATGTTTCAGTTAGACACCAGACCCAGAGGCCCTTGCAGTAGATGCCTTCCTTGAGGATTGGGTCTCGGGAGGGAGGGGGGGGGGAAGCGTTTGCCTTGACACTATTTACCATGATCCAGAGGGTACTCTGGAAGAAGAGGTGCAAGCCAGTGCTGGTCACCCCCTTTTGGACCTCTCAAGTCCGGTTCCCAGGGGGGATGGAACTTGAAGTGCAGGAACCCTCTCTTATACCAGTATATCAGGGTTTTCTGATGGGTCTAGATGTGGAAGAACATCCGTTGGTGATAGAAGGAAAGCTGTACCTTCTTGTTTGGACAATATCAAGGGTTTTTCAAGTTTGTCAGGCCTTTTAGGAAAGGCTAAGTACTTACTTGATAAATCTTGGGGTCCAGTGACTAGGAAAAGATATAAGGGGGTTTACTGTAAATAGTGGTGTTGGTGCGTGGAAAGGGGTCTGGATCACGTGGAGACTCCTGTGACGGATTTGACCAAATATCTAGCTGAATTGTATCAGTCAGGTTTATCACACAGAACTATTAATTGCCATAGGTCTGGGTTTAAGCTGACCATGCCGTGATAGGTGACATCACGGTTGGGAACGTTCCATTGATATGTAGAATGATGAAGGGTATAAGAATTAAGTGACCCCGCTGGCCACTCTTCATTTCCCTTTAGTTAATTTAGTGTTCAAAATTTGTGACGCATAGCCAGATAATTGTTATCTTTACTTAAGGCAGATTTCCCAGAAATTGGCTACTCTTCTCCGTTTGGTATAATTCAGAAGTGTTTTGGATGTTAACATTTTGCAAGTTTGCAACAGTTTATTCATCATAATGTGTTCACTTTGATATCTGGAAAAGCACAAAGAATATGTCCGGTCATGTTTTCTACCCCTCAAAATCAGGTTTGTCCCAAACTTTGTGTGGTACGTTTCATGAGGGTATATGAGCAGATAATGCTTGAATTTAGACATGATGGTGAGAATTAACTTTTAATGTCTTATGTAAAGCAGCCCAATGCAGCGCCTACTGCTTCTATAGCCAGGTGGATTAGGGCAGTAATGAGTGAGTCAGGCATGGACATCTCAATTTTTGGTGCTCATTCGGCAAGAGGTGCAATCGCCAGTAGGGGATTCTGGGCTGGTGGTACACTCTGAGATCCTCAATGCGGCATATTGGTCGAATTTCTGCACCTTTGCAAATTTTTATTTGAGACCAGTAAAGCATGTAAGCAATTTAGTTGTAGACCGCCTTAAACATGCACAGTGCCTGCCTCCGGTCTTGTAATGAGTTGATGATTCTCCTATTAACATGCAAAGAGGATCTTGATTTCATTAACAACAACTGAGGCTATCATTAACCCACCCACCTCCCATATATCCTATTATGGATTAAGTGAGGAAATGTATTAATAAAGAGAAAGTTCGAATTTTCTATATACATTGTTTTAAGAGAAGCTAGTTAAAGAAAAATAGGAAATTTAGATTATATGCGATGCACTTGGAAATACTTATTTGGTTTGTGTGCATATTCTATACTTTAGAATAGTTCATTAATCTAACCTTTTTTTAATAGGAAATAATTCTTAATTGGATCAGACCACAGTGAAATGTTGAAACCCTTTCTGTAGATGTCCTATTTTCGAATGTTCCTGGTTACTTCAAGTTCTTTCTTCACATCGCAGCCTAAAATAGGAAGATAGTTGTTGTCGTGGGCATATATACACCATATGTACCATAATTGCAGAATGGAATATTTTTCTTTATGATGAACGATTGTTCTTTAAAGGGCTGCATGTAGGCACAGCAATAAAGGTTTATGCATAACGATAGCCTCCATTGTCTTTAATGAAATCAAGATTCTCTTTGCATGTTAATTGGAGAATTGTCATTCCCCCAACAACATCAATTAATCAATCAAGCATTTGTATAGCGCGCTACTCACCCGGAGGGTCTCAAGGCGCTTGGGGGAGGGGGGTCCGCTACTGCTCGAACAGCCAAGTCTTGAGTTGCTTCCTGAAGGATAGGTGGTCTTGGGTCAGGCAGAGGTGGATGGGGAGGGAGTTCCACGTCTTGGCCGCCAGGCAGGAGAATGATCTTCCTCCCGTTGTGGCTCTTCGGATGCGGCAAACGGCGGCGAAGGCGTGGCTGGTCGATCGTAGCTGGCGGGTGGGAGTGTAGAACGTCAGGCGGTCGTTGAGGTATCTGGGGCCTTGGTTGTGCAGAGCTTTGTGTGCGTGGGTGAGGAGTCGGAACGTGATTCTCTTGCTGACGAGGAGCCAGTGCAGGTCTCTCAGGTGTCCGGAGATGTGGCTGTGTCGGGGGATGTCCAGGATGAGTCGTGCTGAGGCATTCTGAATGCGCTGGAGTCTTTTCTGAAGTTTGGCTGTGGCTCCGGCGTAGAGGGAGTTACCGTAGTCCAGTCGGCTGGTAACGAGGGCCTGGGTGACCGTCTTCCTGGTTTCGGTGGGGATCCACCGGAAGATCTTACGTAGCATGCGTAGGATGTTGAAGCATGACGAGGAGATGGCGTTGACTTGTCTGGTCATCGAGAGGGAGGAGTCCAGGATGAAACCCAGGTTACGTGCGTGGTCCGTTGGTTTGGGTGCGCTGCGCAGGGCAGGGGGCCACCAGGAGTCGTCCCAGGCGGAGGGTGATGATCCCAGGATGAGGACTTCCGTCTTATCTGAGTTCAGTTTTAGGCGGCTGTTCATCATCCACTCGGCTACGACTTTCATCCCTTCGTGTAGATTAGTTCTGGCGGTGGCAGGGTCGTTGGTGAGGGAGAGGATCAACTGGGTGTCGTCGGCGTAGGAGATGATGTTGAGGTTGTGTTGGCGTGCGATGGCCGCAAGGGGGCTCATGTAGATGTTAAACAGCGTGGGGCTGAGCGATGATCCTTGTGGTACGCCGCAGATGACTTCGGTGGCCTCGGATCTGAACGGGGGGAGGCGGACTCTCTGTGTTCTTCCGGCGAGGAAGGAGATGATCCACTCCAGTGCCTTCTCCTGGTTTCCGATGTTGTTGAGGCGCTGCACTAGGGTGCGGTGGCAGACCGTGTTGAACGCTGCGGAGAGGTCCGGGAGGATGAGGGCCGCTGTTTCCCCGTTGTCGAGCAGGGCTCGGATGTCGTCGGTGGCTGCGATGAGGGCGGTCTCGGTGCTGTGGTTGGCCCGGAAGCCGGACTGTGAGTGGTCGAGGGATCCATTCGTCTCGAGGAAGGCGGCCAGCTGTCTGTTGACACTCTTCTCGATGACTTTGGCAGGAAAAGGAAGGAGCGAGATGGGCGGTAGTTTTTGAGGTCGGTGGGGTCCGCTGATGGTTTCTTCATGAGGGCGCTGAGTTTGGCGTGCTTCCAGCTCTCTGGGAAGGTGGCGGTGTCGAAGGAGGCGTTGATGATGTCCCGGAGATGGGGTGCGATGACGGAGTCGGCCTTGTTGAAGACGTGGTGAGGGCAGGGGTCGGTTGGTGATTCGAAGTGGATGGAGTTCATCGTGCGGATAGTGTCTTCAGTGTTGGCCGGGGTCCAGGCGTGGAGGGTGCTGGGGGGGGGGGCGTTGGTACGGTCGTAGGGTGCGTCTGCTGTGTGCTGAAACTGTTGTGTATATCTGCGATCTTGCTGTGGAAGAACGAGGCGAGCGAATTGCAGAGGTCTTGCGAGGGGGTGATGTTGTTGTTTCCGGCGCTAGGGTTCGAGAGCTCTTTGACGATATTAAAGAGTTCCTTGCTGTTGTGAGCGTTGTTGTCTAGTCGTTCCTTGAATGAGGTTTTCTTGGTGGTGTGGATCAGCTGGTGGTGTTTTCGGGTGGCGTGCTTGAGGGTGGTCATGTTGTCTGTAGTCGGGTCTCTGCGCCAGGCTTTCTCGAGGGCCCGGCAGTTCTTCTTGGAGCTCTTGAGTTCGTCGGTGAACCAGGATGCTTTCTTGCTGCCGGGTCTGATGGGGGGGGGGGGTCTTCAGTGGAGCGAGGTAGTCTGCGCAGTTTGTAATCCACCTTGTGAGGTTGTTGGCGGCTTGGTTGGGGTTCGATTAGGAGATGTCCTTGCTGGAGGAGAAGACGGGGTCAAGCGTGTGGCCGGCGTAGTTGGTGGGGGTGGTCACCAGTTGCTTGAGTCCGAGGTTGGCGAGGTTGTCCAGCAGGGTGGTGGTGTTGCTGTCGTTGTTGTTTTCTAGGTGGAAGTTGAGGTCCCTTAGGAGGATGTAGTCAGCGGAGGGGAGGGCGTGCGGGCTGATGAAGTCGGCGATGTCTTCGCTGAATTGTGTGCGAGGTCCCGGGGGTCTGTAGATGAGGGTGCCTCTGAGGGTGGTCTTGGGGTCGGTGTGTATCTGGAAGTGCAGGTGTTCGGCGGTTGTGAGGGTGTCGTCGAAATTGGTCGTGATGCGGATGGTGTTCTTGTGGACGATGGCGATGCCTCCTCCGGTCTGGTTGATGCGGTCCCTCCGGGTGATCTTGTATCCGTCTGGGATGGCGATGGCGATGTCGGGCGCTGAGGAGGCGTTCATCCATGTTTCCGTGAGGAAGGCGACGTCTGGGGATGTGGAGTCGAGGAGGTTCCAGAGTTCGACGGCGTGTCTGTGGACGGAGCGGGTGTTGAGCAGGATGCACTTCAGATGGTTGCTGCTGGTGCTCGGCTTGGCGGGTGCGGTGCAGGTCCGGTTGCAGGAGAACTTGCAGGATTGGCAGGTGAAGGGTCCGTGGGTGCGTCCTGGGGTGGCTCGGTGGCAGCTCGGGATTCGGCCGGTGTTGAGGGTGGCTGCGTCGTAGGTCCAGCGGGTGGGCTGGCATCTGCGGGGGCCAGGGGTTCTGGCGCTGGGCGCAGTCCAGACGCGGATGGGCGCAGACGGGCTTACCTTTGGCGCGCCTTCGGCGCACAATCGGCGTGCCCGCTACACGTCAACGCTGCGCGTACGCATGCGCTCTGCCATAATGGAGAGGGGGGGGGCGGGGCGAGGGTGGAGCAGCTGGGAGGCGGGAGCGGGGTGGCGAGTGGGTGGGAGCGGTGTGGTGATGCTGGAGGGGGTGGGGCCGCGGGGCAGCAGCGAAACAACTGGGCACACAGAGGCAGCAAGTCACGCAGGACTGGCCAAACAGGGGAGCGACGATACCAAAAACGCTACTAAACAAATGGGTGAAAGAACGAATGCAGGCACAAAGAAAACGAACGAGGCACAGATAAGGGCAGTCAAGGGCAAAACGAATGTAGGCACAAAGAAAACGAACGAGGCACAGAAAGGGCAGTCAGGGGCAAGGGGCCAAAGCAAACAGGGGCAATACTTCGCTGGCAGCAGCGGCGGCGGCGGCAGGAGGGACCGGGCACACTCTGGGTGGGCCACGCGGCGGGAGGAGGGACCGGGTCTGACCAGGTCAGGTCAGGTCACATGAGTTATTTGCAGAGATAATTGGTTTCAAAGTGGGTCAGTTGGTCTTTATTCACTTCTGATAAACAGTAAAGACTCGCATTTGTAATGTTTCAGTGATTAAATACTGTGTCTGATGCTATTCCTCTGCCTTGAGTATCAATTCACTGTTTCATTTCACACTTCAGTTCAATTGTGGGGACCTATGGTAATTTCAGGTGTTGGTAAGTATTGGGTACGAAATCTCCTGATCCAATTTCTCCAGGCCAGAGACCCTTGGTTGCTCAGAGAGGCTATAGGTGCTGGGCTGCAGCAAGCAGCATTGCACAGCTCAGCCTACTGCTGCAATAGTCCACTGGTAGTACATAATGCTCCCTCTGTACATGTATATGAGTTCCTTCACCCCTGCCCCCCTAGTTCAACATCCACCTCTCTCCCAAGCAGTCTGCTGACATTTTCCACCTTCTCAAGGCAAAGAATAATGTTCAGAAATGTCTAAACCTACTAGATGGGACACAGAAGATTCTGATAGAGGACAATTTTTTTACCTCCCTTAAAATCAAGTGCCAGCATATTTTCTGATTTATACAATGCAGGTGGTTTAGATAATCCTAAAAGGCTAATTTGCCAGAAGTTCTGTTAAATAGCCTTCCCACTCCATTAGTTAAGAAGGCAGTAGAGGCGTTAAACATTGAATTGCACAGACAACATCATAAATGTTCAATTTTCATAATCTAGAAATTGACAGTGAAGTAATCAGCAGAGAAGATCCTTCCTTTAATGCGGCTCGTTTTTGGATCAGGTGGGAGTTCAGGGGTCCAAAGCACACTCCACTCTAGCAGCTTCGCCATCGTTATACCCACTTTACCTTCAGCCTTAATTGGAGTGCATTTGTGCAGTCTTCTGCAAGTAAGCTAAAAAAATCAAGATTCCTGCTTGTCTAAAAGAATGGATCTATTGGGGATGAATATGTTTGCTTCCGATAGTTTAGCCCTTAAGTCTTCCAATGCCACCTGTTTCATGGCACTATACAACCATGCCTTATGCCAATTAGCTGTGCAAGCCATGACTTCCCTTTCTAAGTGCTTTGAGGGTCTTTTTAAAGGACAAGATTGATGCTTATAGGCATCTAATGCACTCTTGGCTGGAATACTGTGGAATCACATTCCGTGAGTTTGTAGCATTAAGGAGGCATGCATGGAGGTGGATGACTTGATCTTCAAATGATATTCACATGCAGTTTATAGCCATGCATTTGATGGTCAGCGGTTGTGTGGGGTGGAAGCTGATGTGTCTGTAGATACTTTAAGCAGCACCATACCACTGCTATGACATCGGGTCTGTCTTCAATCAAACAAAATTAAGGGTTTAGTGCATATTCATTAGTCTGGTGTAGCCAAATACCATATGTCATGACATGAACAGAGAGTAGGCTTTAGTTTGCTTTATGAGACATTGCTTGATGTATTCTTCAGATTTTGGACCAGGCTATGGCATTTTGCCAATGATAACTATTTTTGCATTTCGAATTTGCATTTGAAAAAAAGTGATCCCTCTAAAAGAAACACTTGCTAAACACTGGCAGCACTGAGTTTGTGCTGTAGCTTCAAATTCTTTGAAAGCATGGGGTTGATGGTGCACTCATACAGCAGTTCCAAAGAAAGGGACTTGAGCTGTGCTTGATTTGTAAAAGAATAAGTGCTGGGCCCAACGTTTTTCTTCGAACCACATCACCGGCACTTTTGAATGTCAAGATTGTGGACACAATGGCTGTAGTTTTGATTCCACTTCATACCTCTTTCATCCTCTTCCCTACACTCCATTTATGTTTATCTCACTCTTGAAGGATTCTTTTCATCCCGGTCTTCTCCCTTTGTCATATTTCCAAATATGAGTCAAATTAAACACTGGATTATGTACAAAAAGCAGTGTTGCACAAAGCTGATTCTTCCCGAAGCCAGACAGGTGCATCCTACGTGATGCACTAAACATTTTTAAGCACCGAAGCAGCTTAAATGTTCATGCTTAATGTGTGCTCCCAAACTGAGATTAACATATAATGTTTCATAGCATCTATATTTCCCACCTAATGAGTGCTTTAATATTATTTAAGCATATTGCTTAAACACCACTACACTTCAGACCAGTTACTCGCTATTTTGTATTATGTAGGATCGTGGGATCCTTCTAGCATGGTTGCCCCCACTTCTAGCTTGATGTCAGTGTGTTTTTGACTTAGTCTGACTGGGATCCTACTAATAATGAACCCAGTCACTGTGCTTTTTCCTTATATTGACTATGGTAAGTACTTGTGTACATCCACAATTGGCTACTGGTGTACCAAACAATGTCCCTAGTATATGGTACTAAGGTACCCAGGGCATAGGTACATCAGTGGTCTTCCATGGGCTGCAGCATGTATTGTGCCACCTATTGTGCCACACATGGGAAGCCATTGCAGCCTGTATGAGTTGGTGCTTGCACCTCTCATAACAGATATAGGTTTCCTTGCACTTAAAAACCTATAACTCACCCCAATGGCAGGTTCTTCAGTACTGAGTGCACGGTAATTGGTTATAAGTGCAAGGGTGCCCCTGCATGAGCAGGACACCCCTACAAACCCCGGAGTAGATTCTCTAGGCTTTGTAAGTGCTGTCAGCCATTTTAATACATATAGCAGACGTCGGTCATTGCAAGATATCTAACTATATAGTGGCTTCACCGAAACCGATCATGTTTG
This sequence comes from Lissotriton helveticus, assembly GCF_964261635.1. Classification (NCBI taxonomy): domain Eukaryota; kingdom Metazoa; phylum Chordata; class Amphibia; order Caudata; family Salamandridae; genus Lissotriton; species Lissotriton helveticus. The sequence goes on from NC_136072.1 coordinate 775,458,083, forward strand.
GTATCAAACATGTTGAAATCGTACCCCAACACAAATTCCAGTTTTGGAAGCATGATTCCATGTACTGCGGGCTCCTTTGGGGTATCTCCTTGTACTCCCAGTAACAGCCTTTCAGGGTCTGACGGCAAGCTAGTGCTGCTGCCGACCACATACATAATTCTGCCCTCCTGCTTCTGAGCCAAGCTTGAGCAGGGAAAGGTAGAACAATAGGTTTCCTGTCACAGGGAGGTGTGACCAGCTCCCAGACTGGACTTATTGTATTGGACTAGGGTGGCGGTGCTTGCCAGCACCACCAGACTGTATTTAAGGGCACATTTGGTGCCCTCCTTGCATACTCCAGTTTGAGCCAGTTCAGAGAGCCCTTAGCTCCCGATCTGGAGCGAAACTGTACTAAGGACATGGGAGTATCCTCCCCTCTTTCCAGCCCCTCCTCTGGGAGGGACCCCTCAGTCGTTCCAACTCTTTCCCTAGGGTACTTAAGGGCTTACCTGTGGGTAGTTCCTTAGATTCATCTTGGGACAAGACTCAAACCTGAAACCACATCATTTTTCGACCGTCTGGACACTTGGACTTTGCTGGACTTCGCCTGGAACAGATAACTGCATCAAGGAAGACTCCTGCTGCTCCTGGTCTTCTTCGTCATCTGTGCTTCTTCCAGGATCTTCACCAGATCTAGGGGCATCAAGGACACCCGAAGTAATCTCCCTTGGAGTGAAGGAGTCACTCCCTGCATCTGCAGGCAGCGAAGCTGACCGGTCTGCTGCTCTTGACATCCCACGGACTTCGTAAATCTCAGCAACACAGGGGGTAGTTAGTTCTGCAACTCCCTCACAGCCTGACCTGTCCTCTCTGCAATTTTGAGGCCAGTATCCCTCGTCGGAACTAGTGAGTCTGAACCCTTGTGCCTAGGCTTGTTTGCTCTGCACTCCAAAAATCTACAGGTTACAGGAAGCTCAGCTTCCACCATTTCTTCCTGCCAAGTACAGCTTAGTTACCACATTCTCTGCACCGTGGACCTTCTTTCTTGGGGAGCTGCTCGAGGTCCTCTTGTGACTCCTGTGCCTTCGGCCTGTGGGTGCTCTGGAGGGACTTCTGCTGCTTCACTGGGATCCCCTACTTGCTCGGGCCTCCACTGACTTTCCACCTGTTGGTGAGTCCCTTAGATCTTGCTGGTCCCAACATTGCTCCTTCTTCGTTCCCCACACCAGTTGTGGCTACCAAGGCTTGTTGGTGCTTCTGCCGGACACTGACCACCTAGTCACCGACATCTGACGTGGTACAGCTTGTGCACGGCTCCTGGTCTTTCTTGGCATCGCCTGGTGCTCATAGCTGCAGTGACAAGGACATTGGTGCACATTGGTCTTCCATCCCTCCTGGTCAATCCTGAGTGTCATAGACTCTGTCCCCTCTGCTTGCAGGTTCTTCACTTCCAGAATCGACCCATATATTCTACCGGAATTATTGTAGTTTATGGAGGTTTCCGATGTCTCTTCACCCATATGCACCTGGCAACCCTGGTTTAGGTAACCTTGTCTCCGGGGCATCCACAGGTGGGTTGGCTCTCCAACCTTCCTCCAAGGGAATTCTTCTGGGTCCTCTGCAAAACTTCAACCGTGACTTATCCATTGACTTCCATTGGTCACGTGGCTGTGTTCACACTGCACACAGTCTCCGTGTGGTTCCTGGGCACTTCCCTTAGGTGGTTCCTTGTGCCCCCGGCTCCTCGAAAAAAAAGTATCACAGAAGCACTTTTTTACAATAACATTTTCATGGCAAACAGGTTAGGGGCAGAGTTAAAGCAACATGTGGCATGGAGAAAACAAAGTCTGAAGAGAAGAATTTGGAGAGTAGGTCGTCAAAGAACCACAGGAGTGTGAGACATCAATAGGTGTGATACAGGCACATGGGAGTGAGGCAGAGAAGCTTACAAGGAAGAGAGATAAAACACATGTACCCCCATGGAGTGCTTCACAAAGAAGACTAGCATTGGCAAAGCCAATAGGTTTTGCCTGTGTAAGAGCTATTGGCTTTGCCAATGCCTTGTAGTTATGTTATGCAGCAGAGTGGAGGGAAGTAGATTAGAATGGAGTGGATTAACATGACATAGTGGTGTGGAGTGGTGTACAATGGAGTGGAATGGCGTAGAATTAAGTAGACTGCCATTAAGTAGAGTGGCTTAGATTGCAGTGTTGTAGAGAGGAGTGCTTTAGAGTGGATTAGCATAGAGTGGAGTGGCCTAAAGAGCGGCGTAAAGTGGCATACAGTTAAGTGGACTGGCGTAGAGTGGAGTGGCATGACGTAGACTGGTTTAAAGTGGAGTGTAGTGACACAGAGCAGAGTGACATTGTGTGTAGTAGGGCAGAGTGGCACCGTGTGCACTGAAGTGGCAGAGTGTCCTGTAATGGAGTGGCATAGAGTGGAGTCGCTTATAGTGGAGTGGAGTGGAGGAGCATAGAGTGGACTGGTGTAGAGTGCAGTGGGGTCCAATGCAGCATCGTAGAGTGCTGCAGCACAGATTAGAGTGGTTCAGAGTATTGTGGCGTAGAGTTGAGAGATTCAGAGTGTATGGCATAGAGTTCAGTGGCGTAGAGTGGTGTAGAGTACGTTGGTGAAGAATAGAATAGAATGGTGTTGATAGAGTGCAGTGGCATAGAATAGGATGTTGCAGAGAATAGTGGTGTAGAGTGCCGTGTAGCAGATTAAAGTGGTGTAGAGTGCTTTGGTGTAGAATGTAGTGGTTTAGAGTAGATAGGCATAAAGTGCAGTGGCCTAGAGTAGAGTGGCGTAGAGTGCAGTGGCGCAGCGTAGATTGTAGTGGCACCGAGTGTATTGTGTAGAGTATATTGTTTCAGAGTAGAATGGTGTGGTGTAGAGTGCAGTGGTGCAGAATTGATTAGAGTGACATAGAGTCCAGTGGCGTAGTGTGCAGTGTTGCAGAGTAAGAGTGCTTAAAGTGAGTGGAGTGGTGCTTCGCAGCGTAGATTGCAGTGGTGTGGCGTGGTGTACAGTAGGGTAAATTGTTTCCAAGTAGAGAAAAGTGGTGTAGAGTGATTCAGGGTATAGTACAGTGGCATTGAGTGCAGTTGTGCAGAGTAGATAAGAGTGGCATAGAGTGCAGTGGTGTGGAGGGGTGCAGATTAGAGTGCATTGGCGTAGAGTGGATTGGTGTAAAGTGCAGTGCCATAGAGTGCATTGTTGTGGAGTGGTGCAGACAAGAGTAGAGTGGTGTGGCCTAGGCTGTAGAGCTGAGAGTTCAGTAACGAAAAGTGTAGAGTGGCATAGAAAGCTTTGGCATAAAGTAGGGTGGTGCAAAGTAGAGTAGGGAGGCGTAGAGTAAAGTGGTGCAGTGTACAGCAGAGTGCAGTGATTCACAGTGGAGTGATGCAGATTAGAGTGCATTGCCGTGGTGGGAGTTGAGTGGATTATGCATGGTGTGGTAGTACACTGCCATTACAGACAACACATTTTCAATTGAAATGACCATTACATTTGCACAGACATACAAGTTACTGATAAAACTATACAGTGCACAAATGATAATGTTTGTAAATGGCATCACCTAGTGAATGGATTTTTTTTAATCATATTGAAATATTTGTTTCCATTACACTTCAGAATTACAAAAAAGTGCTTCCTTTTGTTCTTTTCTAATTCTGATATATTCTTAAATATATGCAGTGTTCATTTACAAACATTTACATTTTGTTGTGTTGTAAAAAAAAAGTATTTCCTTTTCACAGTAAACTTGTGATATATATCCTGTTAAGACCAAGATTGTCAGATACATTCTCTTACTTTAAAGTCATAGAAAGAAAAGTAAACACCGGCCTCCTTTGGAAGACAGTGCTTGACATTCGACCTCTGTTTTTGAATGCACAGCAAATGCCACAATATAAGAACATCATTTAAAGGCCTGTTTACAGAAAGTGAGCACCCAGAAGATTACAGTAAATTGACTATATTCCATGGGAGGGGGAACTCAAGCTGGACAGCCTAAACAAATAGAGGCAAAAAATAGAAAGCAAGCACATTTGAGATACAAACCACAAAGCTAATGATAAGCCTTGGGTGGGATTCATCCCAAGGAACCTTTCTGAATGTCCCCAGGATGTCTTTAGAAAACCAGGTAGCAGGACTCGACCTAAAAACAGCAGCCACAGATTTTCTCTTTTGCCTGTGATAAAAATTAATAATCTGGCACTTGAATTAAACTTTCTCTTTTTGTTTATTGTAATAAACGATTTTTAACGGGAAGCTTTCAAAACAACAAAATGTATACAGTTAAATAAAAACATACATCCATTGCAATTGCACAACCCTTCTACAACTAACAAGATAGAATGTGAATAAAAATAAAAGACAAACGTATGCGAGTGGTTTTTTTTTTTTACACATTGATTATTGAACACCCTTGATTCAAAGCACGGTACTAATAACCTGAAGGGCTTGAAAGACCGTTTGTCATGTAGGTGCTTAGGCAGAGTGGTGGCACTTTTTTTCCAATATGGGCAAATAGGAATATATTCACATTTCCGTTCAGGCAATGCACGCAGGAGGTTGTGATGACATGCTATTTCTGATCTATTGGCAGGAAAGTGGACTGCGCTTGGCCTTAGCTGTGCCTATTGCGTGAGCCTCATTTGTCACCCATGACTAGCCCCATTTATTAGCAAGTTTCTTCACGTGCATTATACTGTAGGTACACCTTTGGAAAGGGGGCGAGTGCTTAATACAGGGGTATTCCGGATTTGCTGTTCAGTAAGGCATTTTAGGGATTTCATTGCATCCATGAAAAAGATAAGAAACAGCACAAAAACCAGGGCAATGCCTTTTCTGTTTATAAGTGAAAACGATGGTAGGAACCATGGCCATGACGAAATTAGAAGCCTGGGGTTTGCATAAGTCTGCTGTAATCAGAACTCTGGCATAATGACACTGCTGACATATTCGAAGCCTTTCCAAGATGGAAATGCTGACCTGAACCGAACACATGCATAAACAGAGCACCTGCAGAGATCTGCCGTACATAGAGCCTTTTTATATTCAGGATTTGTAAGAAAGTATCATAAAATATTTATTTATTTATTATTACAATTTGTAAAGCGCATACGTATGCCCGTAGGCGTCTTGGCGCTAAGATTACAATTAGGATCTTTAAGGGTGGCCGCATGTTGCTAAGAGGACTCATTACTGGTTAAACAACCACGTCTTCAGCAGTTTCCTGAACTGGAGAAGAGATTGACTCGATCTAATTATTAACGGAAGCGAGTTCCAGAGTCTGGCTGCCGTCACCGTAAAACGTTTGTCTCCCCAGGTAACCGTCCTGGTGCGGGGAACTGCAAGTTGGTGCAGTGACATTGATCTGAGTTGTCTTGACGGACAATAAGTAGCAAGCTGTTCTCTGAGAAACTTTGGCCCTTGGTTATGGATAGCCTTGAAGGTCAGACAGTGATTTAAATTTAATCCGGATTTTGATTGTTAGCCAGTGGTAATTTCTAATAGTGTGACTGATTGATTTAAATTTGGGGGTCCTGGATAGTACTCTTGCTGCCGCATTTTGAATCATTTGCAGTTTGGAGATAACCCGGTTTTGTGCATTGGCAAATAAGCTGTTACAATAATCTAAAGAAGAGAGCACAAGAGTGCTCACCACTGTTTTACCAGCGCTTTCCGAGAGAAATGGGATGATTTTTCGTATCAGCCTGAGTTTGTGATGAGCATTTGCAGCAGTTTGGTTAGCGTTTGCCACAAAATTGAGCTTCTCATCAAAGACTATTCCCAGATTTCTGACCCTTGCTGCTGGCACTGGTAAGGCTCCCAAGGATGAAGGCCACCACATTGCTGACCATTGTGGGGAGATCTTCCCGAAGATGACTACCTCCGTCTTCTCAGAGTTCAACCTGAGGCAGTTGGTCTTCATCCAGTCTTTGATTGCTGACATACCTTCTTGGAAACGTGCCGCTACCTGTTCTCCATCGTTGTTAATAGCAAGCACCAGCTGGGTGTCAACAGCATAGGAGGTAAGGCTCATCTGGTAAGATTTAATAACTCTTGCTAAGTCCGACATATAGATATTGAATAGTGTCAGACTTAGAGATGAGCCTTGAGGAACACCACAGGGTAGGGCAAGTTCTGGCGACTTAAAAGGTCCCAGCGTCACTGCTTGTGTACGGCTAGACAGAAACGAAGCAAGCAGGTCTTTAGCGCTAGATCGAATGCCCAGATTTCCGACACGGTCAATCAGAATGGAATGATTGACCGTGTCGAAAGCCGCTGATAGGTCCAGCATTATGAGGACAGCAGTCCCTCCATGGTCTCTGATGGTTCGGATATCATCAGCCGCCTTAATTAGGGCCGTCTCGGTGCCGTGGAGTTTGCGAAACCCGAACTGCGTGTCATCCAGCAAATTATTTTTCTCAAGGTAGTCAGATAACTGGACGTTCATTGCCTTTTCGAGCACTTTGGCTAGAAATGGCAGACTGGCAATAGGTCTGTAATTCTTCAGCAGCTCCTTATCTAGACCGTTTTTTTTGAGGAGCGGTTTTAAAAGAGTGTTCTTTAGGATGTTCGGATATATCCCTGACCTAAGTACCGTGTTACAGACTTGCGTAATAGCTGTACTGATGGTATCTATTACCGGCAGGTAGACCCTGGGTGGACAAGGGTCCAAGGCAGATCCTGTTTTTATTGTCTGCATGATGTCCCTGATTTGTTCCTCCTCTAGTCCTTCAAATTGATCTAGTGAACAGGTAGGAGGATGAGTATGTGAGGTAATTGAAGCTGGTGGGTCGTTGGCCGAAAACTCTAAGTAAATGTCATTAACTTTAGAGAAAAAAAAGTTAGCCAAAGAGTTACAGAGAGCCTGCGATGGAATAGGTGCTGTATCTGCAAACTTCCCGGCCAGTTGTTTCACTACCTCAAATAGCTGTTTGCTGGAGTTTTTGGCATTATCAATTTGATCTCCAAAAAACTTCTTCTTGGCCTCTAGAATCATTTTTTTGTAGCAAAGCTGTGTCTCCTTATAGCGGAGTATGCAGACTTGATCGTAAGACTTAAGCCAGTATCTTTCTTGCTTTCTGCATTCTTGTTTTTGTCTCCTGAGTTCTTCTGTGAACCATGGAGCCAAAGGCAGTTTTCTATTTCTAGAAATGGTCTTGGATGGGACCAATAGGTCCATTGCATTCCCTATCCAGTCTAAAAATTGTTTAACGGCTAGATTAGGATCCAGGGATATAATGGGGCAGGTATTGCTAAGGAGGTCTGTGAGAGCTGCGTTATCTATGTCTTTCCATACTTTGAAAGGCTCTTGATTTAAATGAGCCTGTCTGGTTGGAGGAGAGCCAGTGATGGGAAGAGCGCATAATGATCTGACCATGTAAGGGGAAGGATATCCTGGACTGTTATCCCTTCTATGTTGGAAAAAATGCCATCCAAAGTATGGCCAGCCTCATGAGTGGGAACATTAACCAGTTGAAACAGCCCCAGGCTTTCCAGGTCTTCCCTTAGTGCTTGGGAGTCTGCATCCTCCCTCTTCTCTAAGTGAAAGCTCATATCCCCATATACTATAGTGGAGTCCTCGGTCGCCAAAGATTCGATCAGCGAATTAAAGTTTGCCAGGAAAACAGCACGAGGGCCAGGCGGTCTATACATAAGTACTCCTTTCAAAGTGTATGAGGGAGTCACCTTAATGGCAAATTGAAGGGCTTCACAGCAAGTGGACGGAATCGGGAGTGTTCTGACTGAGAGGTTATTACGAAGAATGATCGCTAATCCTCCTCCTTTTTTTCTCTGTCTATCTAGTCGATGTACCGTGTATCCCTGCGGTACAGCGACCACCAAGTCTGGGTCTGAATCGGCATCCATCCAGGTCTCAGTTATAAATAACATATCTATGTTCTTATCAAGAATCAGATCTTGAATCTCCTGTCGGTGCCTTCCGAGGGATCTGGCATTATTAAGTGCAATTGTCATATTCCTGACTTTATTTTTGGCGCTAGGCATGGCACCTGTTTTGCTGTTGATAAACGGTAGAGGTAAGGTGCAACTAAGGCGGGTAGAAGTTACCTTAGTGGCGATGTGCTCAGGATCGTATAGGGGACAGGTATTACTTTGGACTGATCTTAGCTGTAGGAGGTCAACAGCCGAGTAGCGAATGTGCTCACCTGTACCAGACGGACCAGGGGTTATGGCCCTCGGCCCGGTCCTAGTGCGGACGGGCGCAGACGGGCTTGCCTTTAGCGCGCCTTCGGCGTGCCGCCGGCCCGCCCGCTGCGCCGTCAGGGATTGGTGTTCATTTTAAGGAAGAGAGGAAAGGCGGGGGGGAGGCAGCCGCAACTAGCGCGCTACCCCTTCCTCCACCAAAATGGCATCCACCCCACGCTCGTACCAGCGTCAAAATCGGCTGTGCGGGGAGTGAGTGCAGGTAGGAGCAGTGTCTTTTGGTGCAAATAAGTAGTTTAATGAGACCACGATTTTTAAACACAGTAAACACAATTTTAAAAGAGCGTGTGCAAGATGCTCTAGACAGGAGGAAAATACGTTTTTTAAAAAGCGCGATAGGCACAATTTTACTCTTAAGTCTAAACCCTCACATAATATGAGCACTTCCATAATCAGAGTTTTGCGTTATCAGAGCTGTAATATAGAAAATATCGTTATTAAAATGTCCTGTCACTGCATGCCACCAAATTGGACAAGTGGATTTGAATTGTTTCAGGAAGCATCTAGAATTTTGTTGCGTCTTGTTCCGTATATTGTTTTATAAATATTTACAAACTTGAGTTATTTAACGATCTCCAGTTTTTGTTTAACAAATGGAAGATAGTACATAGAATTATTTTAATCAATGCAGAAATACCACAAAAAAGAGAATAGCAGCAGAAATTTAAAGGAACACTTCATTGCCTTAATAAAGTTTGTCACCTGCTAACATGCAACTGGACTGTGATTAAGAATGGGTCACACGGTGCATGGGAGATTGTGTAATTTATACAATTCAGTGCCTGTGTTGCATCTGTTATGTGCTACAGATTACAGGCCCAATGTACGCATTAAACGTAAAAACATCACCTGTAGGTGGACATGATCACTAAAAGAACCAGTTACATTTGAAATAGTTAGTTGTGAGAAAGTGGCATCTTTCTTGCCTTGGTATGCCCCCACTTTTTTCTGAACTGCTGATGTGCTTGACTGAGCCTGCCCTGGGTCCCTGCCAATCAGGTACCCATGGCCTGTGTTCCTTCCCTAAAAAGAAAAGCTATGCTGAAACAAAATACCCAATTGGTAACTCTGGCCACCTGTCAGCCCCCAGTAAAATGGTACCCTAGGTACCCAGGGCATGGTGACCAGGGGAGACCCCTGAGGGCTGCATCACTTATTGTGCCACCCTCAGGGGCCCTGTACCCTGGCACCCACACTCTGCCTTTGCAGGCTGAGTGCCTAAGTACAGAACCAAAACAAGAGTCGACATGGCACACATCCCTTTGTGCCATGCCCACAGACCCCACTACCCTGGCATACTTCAGTCACCCCTCTAGCTGGGTGCCCTATGCCCCTACAGTACCCAGGGCCATTCCTGGGCACTGTAAGTGCAGTGATGCCATTTAAGAGTATATGGTGCTGGAAGGTTGTCATTACGAACTTCACAGCACCATAATGGCTACACTGAAGACTGACAAGTTTGGTACCAAACTTCTCAGCACATTAAACCCGCACTGATGCCAGTGTGGGGTTTAATGTAAAATGCACAAGATGCCCTCCAAAACCCGAACCTACAATCCACCTCTGGGCTGAGTGGCTGGAGAGGCTGCCACACAGTAGACATGTTGCTGGACCCCTGGGTGGAGAACCCCCCGCTATCCTGGGCCTGCAACAATGCACATCCTGGGCGAGGTGATGTGTCTCCCCCCCCAGGATGGACAGGGGGAAGCTTCAAAGGCATACCGCCTCTGAGAGCTTCTCCAGACCATTTGCTGTACCAAACAACTGGCCCCCCACCCGTTCTACCCCCACTCTGGCGGGAAGACTGGCAGGAAAAAGTACATCAGGAAGGAGGGTTTGCCAACCCCACCCCTCAAGTGGAGGAGGCAAGGTGAAGCACGACCCCGGGCTCCGGCCATATTGTAGATGGGGAGCCCTGCCCAATCCCAGCTAGGCTCCTGCCCCCCTCCCACAGGAGAGGAGCAGGCTAGGGGGTGTCCTCACCCCCAGGACAGGGACCCATTGGTCCCTGCCCTTGCCCTACCTGTAACGCCCCTAAATTTAGTATTTAGGAGCTCCCTGAACCTTCGTTCCTCAGATCCCGATATCAAAAGAAGAAAGAAGATCAAGAAGAAAAAGACCCGCCGTGCAGCTGCTAACAGGAAAACAACAACTGACTTGGCCCCAGCCCTACCGGCCTGTTGATCCTGGAACCTGCTCCTGCCTAATCCCGGAGACCTCCGTGGACAGCAATCTTGGGACACCCAGATGACCTGCCTGCCTTGACCCTCTCGAAGATTGGGACTCCCATCAGCAGGGGTTCTGCTGCAACACCCCACCTGGTGCTCACCAGGAAGCTCCGGACCAGCCCACTCTGCACCAGCCGAGCCGGGGCCGGGCCAACCCGAACCAAGGCCACGAGCACGTCCCCCCGGCGACTGGGACCCGAAGTCCAGTGCCCAAAGACCCTCCTCGACGAACCAGCCGACGCCTGCAGACTCAGAGCCAGGGGCCACCCCAACCGCGACCAGCCAAGGGTAAGCTTTTCCGACCCCCAAAGACACCCCTGCACCCGGCGCCCCACGGCCCCCTGTGCCTCCCTTTGGGGTACCTACCTGTGCTTCAAGATCCCAACTTACCTCTCGAAGTGCTGGTTGCCCCTGTAGAGAGTCACCGTCCCCGAACCTGCAGCCTTTGTTCCTCTTTCAAGATCCTCATTGGATAACATTGAGCGGCCAACGGCTCAAAAGCATCCTGCACCCAGCTGCCCGAGTGCCTCTGGCTGTGACCTCTTTGCCCTATCCTACTTCCCCCCTTGCCCGGAGCAAGTGACCAGGAGCCCAGCTCCCAGAGCCGCGTGGCCTGCTAGCCAGCAGCCACCAACCGAAGGCCCCCTTTCCCTCATTGGATAACATTGGGCCTACCTACCTCTGCACCCGGCCGCCCCTGTGCCGCTGGGACTGAACTAACTGTACTCACCTGACCCTGGGGGACCCCTGAGTCTACGCCCAGAACCCTAACTTCACCAACCAAGTACTCACCTGGAAACCGGTAATTCACTTACCTGCCATTGGATAACATTGACCCATTTTGACTCGAAAATTTTCTAAGTGTGAAGTTTTGAAAACTGAAAAAATTCCTATAAAATCCGCCAAAGTCCGAATTCGAAAATACTCACCTGTGATCAGGAGAGAAGCCAGTACTGTACTTTTCATCCCAGTACTGAACCGCAAAAGTAATCCCTAGCGGGTTTACTAGTAACCTGTATTTTCATCATAGGAACCCATTGTCTACTTTTGAAAACTGCAAATATTCTTTAAAAATCCTATGAAATACTGAAACGCAATTACCTACCTGTTTTGAGTTAAGCCCCCAGTGCTGGCCCTAGGAGACTAGTGCTGGGTTACAAAGGTAATGCGATCGTACTTTACCTGTAACCTGAATTTCCTCCCATTGGATAACATTGTCAGAATCATCTTGAAAAGTTTCTAAGTGTGAACTTTTAAAGTAGCTTTATATTCAGGAAAATTCATCACAGTAACTAAAACGTTTTTGCTAATCTGGTTTCAGCTTAGACCCCAGGACTGAATCTAAGATCTAGTCCTGTAACTTCCAAAGTAATCCATAAAGTAATCAACTGTACTTTCCTATGAAAAACCCATTGAGCCCAATGCTAGCGTGTGTTTCAGAACTGTATTGCTGATTAGCTATCCTGTAATTATTGTGTGTACAAACGTATTGCTCCTCTGCAAAGTATTTACATGAGAGTACTCGTACCTTGAAAAGTATATTTTGATAACTGTTGGTTCTAAAAATAAAACAACTATATCTGTGGATATAAAAACAATTGGCCTGGAGTTCAGTCTTTGAGTGTGTGAAACCTTTTGGTAACTGAGTGTGTGCAACAAGTGTTTTACACTGTCCTCTGGTACTGCCTTACTGCTCGACCAAGCTACCACTTTGGAGAGTAAGGTCAGTTCTGACTTTAACCTCTGTTATACCTCCGGGGTTGGTGGATTCTATACACACTGTACTTCCTTCTAGTCTAGTATATATAGAGCCACTTTCTCACATTGGTGGATCAGCGGTGGGATACAAACTTGCATTTGTTGGACTACTTGGTTACCATTTGATCACACGACAGAACTCATAAATTGCCTTTAGAATTCTGAAATTGGTCTTTTCCAAAAATACTAATAGGGCCTTGCTTAAGTCCCATTAGAATTTTGTGAAAATGGTGTCTCCAGGGCGCTAGAGGGCGCGCACAGAATGGCCGCCTAACGGTGAGGCTCCTGTACCCTGGAGCAAACATCCTTCAATAATCCTTGCATACTGGTGTTCGAGCAGCTCCGAAACCCACTCATTCTGCTCCGATACCGATCCTCCCGACTCGGTCCAAGTTTGGTGCAGATCCGAGCAGCGACGCCTGAGCACTGAGACCGGCTGGTTCCCTTCGGAGCTGCTGCAGGAGCTGTTGTGCGCCCGGGTGCGGACCCCTGGGGACAGGACAGACCGGGGATCACCACGAGGTGGTAGGCCTTGCCGGAAGACCTCACCCCGGAATACTGTCTGCCCTGGCTTCCCTGCCTACAGACTTTTTTGCCGGACTCCTCCTAACAGGCTGAGGACTCATAGCTGTGCCCACTGCCTTCTCTCACGGTCCTGGGACTTCTACCATTATTCCCGGGCCAGATCGGAGCTGCCGTGGTTCGGGATCGACTGAGGCTTCTCGCTGCTGGAGGGCGGATCGCGGCGGCCGCTGCAACTTGCCGGCGGTCCCAGCGCGAGGCACCCACAGCTCTCGATCCATATCCCCGGGTGAGTCGCTGAGACGCTGGGCTCTTCAGAAGCGAGTGAACAGGATAAGGTGCCTGGCGCGACGCCATTGGGAGGGACGCCCGCCATTATCTATCGTTGTCTCCCGCTCCGTCACACGCTGCAGGCCCCGGGCCCTTCTGTAATTCCTGGGGAGGACTATACCACATCTGGATCAGATAAGCGGTATTATTATTATTATTATTGTGTGGCTTGTGAATACTGCGGGAATTAGCTGACATCTCCCCCCTATCACCCCATGTTGCTCAGCACGAACATTGCGGTGGGCCTGAACGTGGCGCTTCACGGCTGGGGCTAACATCGCTTGGAGCGCCTGGCGTGTGAACAGCGTGCTGGGCCTAGGCGGCGTCCCATGGACTACCCTACTGGGGCGCGGCGTTGGGAGTGGTTCCCCCTCTGCATAGAACCCTCCCGGTGCCGTTTCGCCTCCTTCGGGGACGGGGGAGACCTCTGGGACCACCGGCATCGTGTGCTACTGAGGATCCGGGGCGCTCCTGGGTGCCCAGTCCACCGGCTAAGTGAGGTTGGGGTTTCTCACAGCTCCTGGCCTGGAGCGCACCGACCGGGCATCGTGCAGTGGCGCGATGGTTCGACAGGACACCCGCCAACAGAAACTATCCTTTGAGGCTGCTAAGAAAGTCCAGAAAACACAGAGTGAGAAACCCGGCGTGGGCGGCGCGGGAGCATCCAGCACTGTTCCCCCCCCCCCCCCCCCTGAGGCCCAGGACATGCAACAAATCCTGCAAGAGATGCGACAAGGGTTCGCCACAGTGGTGGACAAGGTGGACAGACTATCGTCGAGGATGGACGCCCTTGTGCATAAAGTAGACCTGCACGAGGAGCGGATCACAGCCACAGAGCAGCGCATTTCCGAAGTTGATGATGCCGCGGCTTCCCATGCCACCCAACTTGCCTGAATGGATAACTTGCTGCGGGTCATCGCCGCGAAGAACGAGGATTTGGAGGCCCGTAGCAGACGCAACAACATACGCGTCACGGGCATACCGGAGTCCACAGCCACGGGCAGGATGGAACTGTATGTTGAAAAACTTCTTCTGACATCTATCGGAGCCGAGGCCTTCTCATCGCAGTTCATAGTCGAACGAGCGCACAGATCTCTGGGCCCGGTGCCCAAACCGGGCACGCCACCGAGACCCATCATAGCTCGTCTGTTGAACTACCGCGATCGCGATACTGCATTAAGGGCGGCACGCACTCAGCAGTCACTGTCCTACGATGGCATCAACTTCTCCATTTATCCCGATTTTACACCAATGGTCCAGGAACAGAGGCTCAAGTTCATCGAGGTGAAGAAAAAACTTCGTGCTGCTCAACTGGATTATGCCCTATTATATCCTGCTAAGCTCCGGATCACACATCAAGGAAAACAAAGGTTCTTTACCAATCCGCAGCAGGTGGAGGACTACCTAAAAGCGGTCAAGAGAATGCGGAATTGACCACGGGACCGAGGCGCAGCCCATGACGACAACCATCCACACTCGGACGCAGACGCCTGACCTGTCCCTGATGCAGATTTGTCTAGACTACATATGGTACTTTGGGTGTGCTGATAAAGCACCCTCTTCCTATGACGGACATGGCAGGTCATTTGGACAGGGGGCTGCGACCTGCATCCAGTGGTAATGTACTCCAAGGTCCACTGCCCCTCCTCAGTCCCACCCAAGGGAAGCTCTCGCTGCGGGGCTTGAGGGGGGAGCTGTGGTTGTGCGCTTTCTATGCTATTCCCCCTACGGGTACACCCCACATATGGGTTTTGTTTTTCGATTGACACTGAATCTTGAGGGATGGAGGGTGGGTGGATGTTTGGGGCTTCTTTTTGACATGTTGGGGTCGCTGAGGGAGGTAGGAGGGTGGGAAGGGGAGGGAAATGGTGGCTGATGGCATGATTGGGATGCAGTAGTGGGAGGGGGCGGGGTACTGTTGTGGGCGGGGTCTTTCTTTGCGGGGGGGAATACAGTTGTTTGACCTGTGCGATGCCGGGCCTCACCCGAGAGGAGTTGGCTCAGTGAATGAAGACTTGTACGGCTATAATTATGCAATGACCTTAATCTTATGGCGAGGATAGAGCCCAAAGCGCAATTGCACTGTATGTCCTGGAATGTTAGGGGCCTTAACAATGCCAAAAAATGTCGGAATGTGATTGCTTACTTGGAACGCCTCCTGGTTCAGATCGCCATGCTACAGGAAATACACCTGTCGCCATAGACACGCACTACCTTTGCAGGCAAATGGGCTAACACCCGCATTTTTTCGTCTTACTCCACTTATGCGAGAGGGGTAGCTATATTTATTAGACGCAATGTGCCGTTTCAGGTGTGTGGCGAGCTTTCAGATGCGGATGGTCGCTTTGCCATGTTGTGGGGTCGCCTGGGTCGAGACACTATCACTCTAGTAAACTGCTATGCGCCTAATATAGATCAGCCACATTTCTTCACCACATTGTGGGGTAAGATCCTAGATGTGGGGTCCCGACATGTTATCTGGGGAGGTGATTTCAACGTGGCATTGGTACCTCACTTGGATAGGGCAGATGGAATTGCTCACTATAAGCCTCGGTCTAGAGAGGCCCTCCTGGGTGTGATTGCTGAAGGCGATTTGGTAGATGCTTGGCGATGCACACACCCCTACGGAAAGAAGGCACACACTTCACATCTCTGGCGGGCACGTGGGCGCGTTTGGACTACCTATTCTTGTCTAGAGAATTGAGTGCTGGGGTGACTAGAGTAGCTCATTTGCCCAGGACATACTCCGACCACAGCCCAGTCTTCATGCTCATACGGGTGCCTGGTCGGGATAGCCCCCGCCCACATTGGCGGCTACAGCCTGCGGTCCTCCTAGACGCTGTGTTCCGCACCGAACTCGGCGAGGAGATAGCAGCCTTCTTCCCTCGCAAAACAAGGGATCTGTCGACTCTGTCGAAAGTATCTGGGAGGCATTCTAAGTTACGGTCAGGGGCTACTGCATATCGAAAAGCTTCGGAGTGCTACGCGATATACAGCGCACGCTGCGCACCCTAGATCAGGATCTGAAAGACCTAGAGGTTCGTATGGCGTCAGGAGACCGTACTGATGCACATGCGGAATTTAGGGACAAATTGACAAAGTATGAAGAAGAGGCGGCCAGGGAAACTAAATTCAGGGGGAAATACTGGCAGGCGAGAAAATACTGTGAGGGAGATAGGCCTGGTAGGGCCCTGGCACTGTTAACGCGCCCTCCTCGCACTCAAAACACAATTCTCAAAGTTCTGGACACACAGGGCCAACCAGTTAGGGACTCGGATGACATTTTGACAGTTTTCACGTCTCATTATCACGCACTTTACACCACCGCTGCAACCCCAGACATGCCTTTCGATGATTTCCTTGGCGATGTGGCTCTGTGCTGGCTTAGCGACGCGGATAGGGCCTTTCTATCTGCCCCTTTTGAGCTAGATGAAATCAGAGATGCCATCATGTCACTTAAGAATGGCAAAGCGCCAGCCTCGATGGGATACCTGCCGAGTTCTACAAAGCATATATAGACATAATGGCCCCGGTCCTTAAAGAGGTTTTTGAGGAATCGTTAGCTGACGGGATGCTCCCCCGCTCCATGCGCGAGGTCGTCATTACATCACTTCTGAAGCCTGGCAAGAGTCCTAACACTTGTGATTCTTACCGCCCGCTCTCCTTGTTGAACTGCGATGTGAAGGTACTGGCAAAAGTACTGGCTACCCGGCTGTCCCTCCTTATGACCCGAATCGTACTGCCCGACCAATCTGGATTTGTTCCCAATCGATCCACCTCCCATAACCTACGCACGCTCTTCTCCCTAATTCGCACAGTGCACCCCGATATCCCCGTTGCGGCGTTTTTTTTAGACGTAACTAAGGCTTTTGATTCGGTCGAATGGTCATACCTCTTCGCCGTCCTGACCCGCATGGAATTCCCTAAATTGTTCATCTCCTGGGTCCAATTACTGTACATGCAACCATCAGCGAGGGTGCTGGTCAATGGCTGTCTTTCTCCTCCGGTCGGATTCACGAGGGGCACCAGACAAGGCTGCCCGCTTTCCCCGCTCCTTTTTGCGATTGCCGTCGAGCCGTTGGCCTGCAGACTCCGTCAGTTCCACCGAGAGGGCGCTTTTCGTTGTTTTCGGCGACAGATTGATGTGTCACTGTACGCTGATGACATGACGTTATATGTCAAAGACCCGTCGAGCAACCTCAACCCGCTGTTAAGGGAATTCTTTGTCTTCGGAAGGCTTTCCGGTGTATGTATCAACTGGGCTAAGTCGCAATTCTACCCCCTCACGGATGCAGTGACCGACTTCCCGCTCGACTTCCCCTTAGAGTGGTGCAGATCGGACCTCCGCTACCTGGGTATCCAAATCTCTCGTGATAAAGACGAAACATTGCGTCTGAATTACGGAATCGCGATTACGAAACTCACCACATCGGTTGATCGCTGGATCTCCCTCCCCCTGTCCATGGCTGGGAGAGCATCCCTTATCAAAATGGTGGTGCTACCCCGTTTCTTGTACCTTTTTCTTAATATTCCTTACCACCCGGGTGCGTTTTTCTTTAAGACATTGAAAGCTGAACTGTGCCAGCTACTCTGGGGGGGGTAAACAGCCCAGACTACTGTGGTCATTGCTGACTCAACCGTATGAAAAAGGGGGCTTTGACATTCCTGATTTTGAGACTTATTATATATGCGCCCAGGCGCACTATGCATACTACTGGATGGTCCCCACACCCTACATGCCCCAACTGGCGGTCGAGGATTGGATCGCGAACCCCATCCCACTAAATGGGCTTATACATTGCCCAGTGTTGTCCATAGAAACGCCGTTCACCACTGTCACGTGCACCATAGATGCTTGCCGTCGAATGGCGAGGTTACTAGGATGCATCTTCCCATATTCCCCTCGGATGCCATTGACGTACCATCCCAAACTGGTGCTCTTCCAGGAGCGCGGTTTCCAATCACCCTGTCAGCGTTTGCGGGTCGCATGCTGGGGTGACCTCTTCACCGATGGGCAGATCAACTCTGCAGACCTTTTCTTCAAATCCCACGCGCCTACCCCACTCGACTCTTTCTATTATATGCGACTGCGTCAGGGGTTGAGGGAGATTCTCCCTGACTTTCCCAATGAACCTGAGAGTTTGCAACCTCTGCACTTCATGCTGAGCTCGCAAGATGGCTCGCATCTGGTATCGGGCATGTATCGCCTCGTCAGAACGTCCAGCCCTGGTCTGGCGAACCCAGCCCGCTCACACTGGGCTACTGACCTGGCAGCAGAGATTACTGATGATCAATGGCTCTACTGCTGCGATCTCACGGCTAGGATATCCGCCAGCTGTCGACTCAAGATAATCCACTACAAGTTCTTACAACGGCTGTACTACACCCCGGTAAGGAAATTCAGGTTACTCCTGTCCAGTGATGATAGATGCGAACGCTGTCGCGCGGAACACGCTGGATTCTTACACCCCGGAAGCTTGTTTCCTTCCCAGTGTAAGAATTGGCTTTTGTAGTTTGGTTTGCCCTGTTCCCATCATGCACTGGGACAGGAACAGACTAATTTGCATACAGCCAGGTTCTGAAACTGGGATGGTGCAATGAGTTAAAAAACGGTGTTGGATCTAGCCCTGATCTTTTGACTGGGTGAGAGTATTCTGCTTTATTCAGAGACTCTGTCCCTCACCACCCCTTGTTGTAAATATTTTTGTCCACCCTAAGCGTGGAAGGGTATACTCAGACATGAGTCCCTTACTCATTGCACCATCAGGATTCAAGCAAGCCGGGCCGAAGACGGCTGTAATGCCAGAAACCGGTCCCCGGAAGCTTGTTTCCTTCCCAGTGTAAGAATTGGCTTTTGTAGTTTGGTTTGCCCTGTTCCCATCATGCACTGGGACAGGAACAGACTAATTTGCATACAGCCAGGTTCTGAAACTGGGATGGTGCAATGAGTTAAAAAACGGTGTTGGATCTAGCCCTGATCTTTTGACTGGGTGAGAGTATTCTGCTTTATTCAGAGACTCTGTCCCTCACCACCCCTTGTTGTAAATATTTTTGTCCACCCTAAGCGTGGAAGGGTATACTCAGACATGAGTCCCTTACTCATTGCACCATCAGGATTCAAGCAAGCCGGGCCGAAGACGGCTGTAATGCCAGAAACCGGTCCCCGGAAGCTTGTTTCCTTCCCAGTGTAAGAATTGGCTTTTGTAGTTTGGTTTGCCCTGTTCCCATCATGCACTGGGACAGGAACAGACCAATTTGCATACAGCCAGGTTCTGAAACTGGGATGGTGCAATGAGTTAAAAAACGGTGTTGGATCTAGCCCTGATCTTTTGACTGGGTGAGAGTATTCTGCTTTATTCAGAGACTCTGTCCCTCACCACCCCTTGTTGTAAATATTTTTGTCCACCCTAAGCGTGGAAGGGTATACTCAGACATGAGTCCCTTACTCATTGCACCATCAGGATTCAAGCAAGCCGGGCCGAAGACGGCTGTAATGCCAGAAACCGGTCCCCGGAAGCTTGTTTCCTTCCCAGTGTAAGAATTGGCTTTTGTAGTTTGGTTTGCCCTGTTCCCATCATGCACTGGGACAGGAACAGACCAATTTGCATACAGCCAGGTTCTGAAACTGGGATGGTGCAATGAGTTAAAAAACGGTGTTGGATCTAGCCCTGATCTTTTGACTGGGTGAGAGTATTCTGCTTTATTCAGAGACTCTGTCCCTCACCACCCCTTGTTGTAAATATTTTTGTCCACCCTAAGCGTGGAAGGGTATACTCAGACATGAGTCCCTTACTCATTGCACCATCAGGATTCAAGCAAGCCGGGCCGAAGACGGCTGTAATGCCAGAAACCGGTCCCCGGAAGCTTGTTTCCTTCCCAGTGTAAGAATTGGCTTTTGTAGTTTGGTTTGCCCTGTTCCCATCATGCACTGGGACAGGAACAGACTAATTTGCATACAGCCAGGTTCTGAAACTGGGATGGTGCAATGAGTTAAAAAACGGTGTTGGATCTAGCCCTGATCTTTTGACTGGGTGAGAGTATTCTGCTTTATTCAGAGACTCTGTCCCTCACCACCCCTTGTTGTAAATATTTTTGTCCACCCTAAGCGTGGAAGGGTATACTCAGACATGAGTCCCTTACTCATTGCACCATCAGGATTCAAGCAAGCCGGGCCGAAGACAGCTGTAATGCCAGAAACCGGTCCCCGGAAGCTTGTTTCCTTCCCAGTGTAAGAATTGGCTTTTGTAGTTTGGTTTGCCCTGTTCCCATCATGCACTGGGACAGGAACAGACTAATTTGCATACAGCCAGGTTCTGAAACTGGGATGGTGCAATGAGTTAAAAAACGGTGTTGGATCTAGCCCTGATCTTTTGACTGGGTGAGAGTATTCTGCTTTATTCAGAGACTCTGTCCCTCACCACCCCTTGTTGTAAATATGGATTCTTACACCTGTCCTGGGAATGCCCCCAGGTCTATGCCTACTGGCAACGAGTGCATGTTGCCCTCGAGTCCATGACCGGGGTTTCGATAAGCCTAGACGCTTTGCTGATGCTACTGTGGCATACACCACACATCCCTAAGTCCTTTAGGAAACTCCTTGACATTGCACTGCTTCTTGCAAAACGCCGCGTAGCTTGTAGATGGGGTCGTGGCAGGGCCCCTAAGTTTAAGGACTGGCTCACGGATATGACCCATTGTCAGGAACAATCTGGTATTTTTGCTAAGACACTCCCGATCTCCAGTAGACCTAAAGACATCTGGGGTCCCCTAGTCACATATCTGTTAGCCCAAGGAGCAGACGATAACGTCCCGATTGGCGAGGAGGCACGAAATGGTGACGGTATATAGCTGTGCCTCGCTTGATCCAACACATGTACACTACTGCCAGTGGATACCACTACCGACCCTAACCTCTTTGTGTAAATGTATAATTGAATTCCGCACATTCAACGTTTTTAGAACATTTCTCATTGCATGGTGGCCTAGCCGCCAACTAACTGTTTACCTACGAAACATGCTGTCTTGTGTTACCCCTGTAATGTACTATGATTGCTGACTAATGTTTTTATTTGCCATGCATCGCGCCTGAACTATTGCTCTCCCATTGCCGTGTCTTATTGCTATTTACACATGCATTGCCTAAACTGTATGCCACTGGTGTTAAAGCTCTGTATCGCACTGTCAAACTTTTTCTATGTTCTCTGTTGAAAATGCAAAAATAAAGTTAAAAAAAAAAAAGAATTTTGTGAAAATAAAAGTCACTACAAGCTAGGGTAGAGGGTTAGAACTATCAGGTTAGAATGTCTCAACAGAACTCAGCTGTTAGTGAAGATAATACCAACATGGTGGAGGAACTCGACCTCACACCTTACTTGCACCTGGACTTCAAGGAATTGAAGGCCCTATGCAAAGTAAAGAAAATAACTGTAGGTCTGCATCCAACCAAACAAAAGCTCCAAGAGCTCCTGGCTGAGTATGCAAAAGACCACCCCTCTGAGCAGGGTGACACCCAGCCAGAGGAAGAAGGAGTGGATGAGGGGGATGACACTGATAATCCCCCCATCATTCCTAGGGAGGAGGGGGTCCCCGTACCTCTGACTCCAAGAATAAGCCTCTGGGAGCCTAGGAACCACACAGGTGGACCAGTCCCCAGGAAACCCATTGGGGAAATCCCCAGTGAAGAGGACAACTTCCTAGCAAAGTTGGCCAAGAGATTAGACCGAGAGACCAGGCTCCTGGCTCTAGAAAAAGAAAGAAAAGAGATGGGCCTAGCCCACATCTCTGGTGGCAGCAATACCAATAACAAGGATAGAGAGCAATCTTATGATCCTAAAACCCCCAAAGGGATTGTCCCTAAATTTGAGGAAGGTGATGACATCACCAAGTGGTTCACAGCCTTTGAGAGGGCTTGTGATATCAGACAGCTGAAGAAACCTCTCTGGGGGGGGGCACTCCTGTGGGGACTGTTCTCTGGTAACTGCAGAGACAAACTTCTGACTCTCTCTGGACCAGATGTAGGGTCCTATGATCTCATGAAGAAGACTCTGATTGAGGGATTTGGACTCACCACTGAGGAGTACAGAATTAGGTTCAGGGGGCTCACAAAACCCAGACCCTATCCTGGATAGATTTTGAAGACTACTCAGTAAAGACACTGGATGGTTGGTTAACTGGACACAATGTGCATGACTTTACTGGACTGTATACTTTGTTTATGAAGGAACACATTTTGAGTAATTGCACAAATGAAAAGTTACATCAGCATTTGGTAGACCTAGGTCTAATTTCTCCCCAAGAATTGGGAAAGAAGGCAGACCACTGGGTCAAGACTAGGGTGACAAGGACAGCCACTGGGGGTGACCAAAAGAAGGTGGTCACAAAACACCCCCAGGGGAAAGGTGATGAGAATCCCCAAGATAAAAAGTCTGAGCCTTCCAAAGGGCCCCAAAAACCTGGTCAGGTGGGTGGATCCCAATCTACTCCCTATGTGCCTCAGCCCTATAGGGGAAGAAACTTTGTTCCCAACAAGGCCTATGGTAACAACTGTAAGAAGTTGGGACATTTAACTGTAGACAAAAACTGCCCCTACAACAAAGCCCCTAAGGCACCCATTCCAGCGACTCCAGGGACAGTAAATCTACAGATGGGATCAGAGGAGTGCCCAGAGCAAATCTGGGAATACACTCAAGCTAGTCTAGTCTGCTTGGGGAATATGGAGGTTGCCAGTGTGGCTGGGTGGCCAACCAACTGTAACAAATTAATGCAATACCCTTCCTTCAATGGAACTAGAGTAGAAGCCCTGAGGGATACAGGTGCCAGCATCACTATGGTAAGGGAAAAGCTAGTGTCCCCAGAGCAACACCTGATTGGGAAAACTTACCCAGTCACCAATGCTGACAGCATTACCAACCAACGCCCCCTAGCTATGGTAACATTAGGATGGGGGGAGGATACTGGCCTGAAACTGGTAGTGGTCTCACCACAATTGCCAGCTGACTGTCTGCTTGGAAATGACCTGGAGACCTCAGCCTGGGCTGAAGTTGAGCAAGTAACCCATGCAGCCATGCTGGGAATCCCTAGACTGGTGTGTGTCCAAACCAGAGCACAGAGCAAAAAGAAAGGTGAACACGTGAGGTTGGAGCCTGAAAGTATGGCCCAACCAACCAAGAGAAAAAGCAAGGAGACTGGGAAACCAGCTTCTACACAGCCAGCCTCTCAGGACCCCTCTCCCCAAGGAGAGGACTTGGAAACCCTGGAGGGAACTGAGCCTATGGAGCTTGAGCCTTACCAGGCTGGACCCCTGGGCCCAGGGGGAACCACTAGGGAAGAACTGTGCCAGGGTCAGCGAGACTGCCCCACTCTTGAAAGCCTGAGGCAGAAAGCAGCTGCAGAATCCAAGGGAGATGTCAGTGGTACCCACAGAGCTTATTGGGAAGATGGATTACTGTATGCTGAGGCAAGAAACCCTGATTCTGGAGCTACCAGGAGAGTGGTAGTGTCACAGAAGTACAGGGAGTTCTTCCTAACTTTAGCTCATGACATCCCCCTAGCTGGATACCTGGGGCAAACCAAAACGTGGGAAAGGTTGGTTAGCCACCTTTACTGGCCCCAGATGAACCAAAAAGTGATGGAGTTTGTGGGCTCCTGTGTTACCTGTCAGGCCAGTGGCAAGCCAGAACCTCCCACAGCCTCAGGGAACAAATTAATTCTAGTAGTAGTGGACCATGCTACTAGGTACTCTGAAGCAATTCCCCTAAGGGTCACTACAGCTCCTGCAGTAGCCAAGGCCCTCCTAGGTGACTTCACCAGGGTAGGGTTTCCTAAGGAGGTGGTTTCAGACAGAGGTACCAACTTCATGTCTGCTTACCTGAAACACATGTGGAAGGAGTGTGGGGTGCAGTACAAGTTCACTACCCCATACCACCCACAAACCAATGGTCTTGTAGAAAGATTCAATAAGACACTGAAAGGTATGATCATGGGGCTCCCTGAAAAACTGAAAAGGAGATGGGATGTCCTGATGCCATGCCTGCTTTTCGCTTTTAGGGAAGTGCCACAGAAGGGAGTGGGGTTTTCACCCTTTGAACTTCTGTTTGGTCATCATGTAAGGGGACCACTTTGTCTTGTAAAGGAGGGTTGGGAGAGGCCTCTCCAAGAACCCAAACAGGACATTGTGGAGTATGTGCTTGGCCTAAGTTCCAGAATGGCTGAGTACATGGATAAGGCATCCAAAAATCTTGAGACCAGCCAGGAGCTGCAGAAGCACTGGTATGACCAAAAAGCTGCCATGGTTGAGTTTCAACCTGGGCAACAGGTGTGGGGTTTGGAGCCAATGGCACCAAGGGCTCTCCAAGACAGATAGAGTGGCCCTTACCCTATCCTGGAGAAAAAGAGTGAGGTCACTTACTTAGTGGACCTGGGCACCAGCAGGATACCCAAAAGGGTTATCCATGTGAACCGCCTCAAACTCTACAATGACAGGGCTGACCTCACCATGCTGATGGTGACTGATGAGGAACAGGAAGCAGAGAGTGAACCTCTCCCTGATCTCCTCTCTGCCAGCCCAAAAGATGGGTCAGCAGATGGAGTAGTCTTTTCAGACACCCTCATTCCCCAACAGCAGGCTGACTGCAAGTAAGTCTTGTAGCAGTTTGCTAGCATCTTTTCCTTGACCCCTGGTCTGACCAGCTGGTGTACCCATGATGTGGACACTGGTGAGAGTAACCCTGTCAAAAACAAAATCTATCGACAATCAGACCAAGTCAATGAAAGCATCAAAGCCGAAGTCAGCAAGATGCTGGAGCTAGGGGTGATTGAACCCTCTGAGAGCCCCTGGGCTAGCCCAGTGGTTCTAGTCCCCAAACCTCATCAACAGGGTGGAAAAAGAGAGCTGAGGTTTTGTGTGGACTATAGAGGGCTCAACTCTGTCACCAAGACAGATGCTCACCCCATTCCAAGAGCAGATGAGTTGATAGAAAAACTAGGGGCAGCCAAATTCCTAAGCACCTTTGACTTGACTGCAGGGTACTGGCAAATTGGCATGGCCCCAGGAGCCAAAGAGAAAACAGCATTCTCCACGCCTGATGGGCACTATCAGTTTACTGTGATGCCTTTTGGGTTAAAGAATGCCCCTGCCACCTTCCAGAGGTTGGTGAACTAAGTCCTGACTGGGTTGGAATCCTTCAGGGCAGCCTATCTGGATGATATTGCTGTGTTTAGCTCCACCTAACAGGATCACCTCATCTACCTTGGGATGGTTCTACAAGCCCTGCAATCTGCAGGACTGACTATCAAGGCATCCAAATGCCAGATAGGACAGGGCACTGTGGTGTACCCGGGCCACCTTGTTGGTGGAGGCCAGGTCCAACCCTTACAGCCCAAGATCCAGCGCATCCTGGATTGGGCAGCTCCAACCACCCAGACTCAAGTCAGGGCATTCCTTGGCTTGACTGGATATTACAGGAAGTTTGTGAAAGGATATGGGTCTATTGTGACTCCCCTCACAGAACTCACCTCCAATAAAATGCCCAAGAAAGTGAACTGGACTGTTAGCTGCCAAAAGGCTTTTGACACCCTGAAAGAAGCAATGTGCTCTGCACACATTCTAAAACCCCCAGACCAATCCAAGCAGTTCATAGTGCAGATTGATGCCTCAGAACTGGGGATAGGAGCAGTCCTCTCCCAGATCAATGAGGAAGGCCAAGACCAACCTTTTGCTTTTATAAGCAGGAGGCTACTCCCCAGAGAGCAGCGTTGGAGTGCCATTGAGAGGGAGGGCCTTTGCTGTGGTTTGGTCCCTGAAGAAGTTGAGGACCTACCTGTTTGGGACTCACTTCCTGGTTCAAACTGACCACAGACCTCTCAGATGGCTAATGCAGATGAAAAGGGAAATCCAAAACTACTGAGATGGTCTATCTCAATACAGGGTATGGACTTTGAAGTGGAACACCGACCAG
The DNA here is from genome assembly GCF_964261635.1 of Lissotriton helveticus. Classification (NCBI taxonomy): domain Eukaryota; kingdom Metazoa; phylum Chordata; class Amphibia; order Caudata; family Salamandridae; genus Lissotriton; species Lissotriton helveticus. The sequence continues at coordinate 775,484,097 of NC_136072.1, forward strand.
GGACTGCCCATTCCAATGCAGATGGACTTTCCAGGTTCTTCCACTTAGACAATGAAGACTCCCCAGGGCGAGGTTAGTCTCATCCCCTTTCGTTTGGGGGGGCAGGGGGAGGGGCAGGAGGGGGGGGGGGGTGAGAAAGTGGCATCTTTATAGCCTTGGTATACCCCCACTTTTTTCTGAACTGCTGATGTGCTTGACTGAGTGTGCCCTGGGTCCCTGCCAATCAGGTACCCAGGGCCTGTGTTCCTTCCCTAAAAAGAAAAGCTATGCTGAAACAAAATACCCAATTGGCACCTCTGGCCACCTGTCAGCTCCCAGTAAAATGGTACCCTAGGTATCCAGGGCATGGTGACCAGAGGAGACCCCTGAGGGCTGCAGCACTTAGTGTGCCACCGTCGGGGCCCTGTACCCTTGCACCGACACCCTGCCTTTGCAGGCTGAGTGCCTAAGTACAGAACTAAAACAAGAGTCGACATGGCACACATCCCCGTGTGCCATGCCAATAGACCCCACTCCCCTGGCATACTTCAGTCACCCCTCTAGCTGGGTGCCCTATGCCAGATGTGAGGGCACAAGGGCATGAGCCCTGTGTCCCTACAGTACCCAGGGCCATTCCTGGGCACTGTAAGTGCAGAGATGCCATTTAAGAGTATATGGTGTTGGGAGGCTGTCATTACGAACTCCACAGCACCATAATGGCTACACTGAATGAAGACTGACAAGTTTGGTACCAAACTTCTCAGCACATTAAACCCGCACTGATGCCAGTGTGGGATTTAATGTAAAATGCACGAGAGGGCATCTTAGAGATGCCCTCCAAAACCCGAACCTACAATCCACGTCTGGGCTGAGTGGCTGCAGAGGCTGTCACACAGCAGACATGTTGCTGGACCCCTGGGTGGAGAGCCCCCCGGTCTCCTGGGCCTGCAACAATGCACATCCTGGGCGAGGTGATGTGTCTCCTCCTCCAGGATGGACAGGGGGAAGCTTCAAAGGCATACCGCCTCTGAGACCTTCTCCAGACCATTTGCTGTACCCAGCAACTGCCCCCACCCAATCTAACCCCACTCTGGCGGGAAGACTGGCGGGAAAAATGATGTCAGAAGGAGGGTGTGCCAACCTTTGCCAACCCCATCCCTCAGGTGGAGGAGGCGAGGTGAAGCACGACCCTGGGCTCCGGCCATCTTGTAGATGGGGAGCCCTGCCCAATCCCAGCTAGGCTCCAAAATGAGGAGCAACAAGAGCTGTGGCAGCAGTAAGGGTATAAAGGGGCTATATCACAGGTTGAGAAGAACTGACTAAACATTGTACATAAAAATAAGGAAAGCACAGACAGCAAGAGCTTGATCGTAATTTCCAAAGCTTGACAAGAACTGTGTTGGAAAGATCAGAGCCCAGAAAGATGCAGTCAAATTTATTTAACTCCTGATGTTACCGATACTTCACTAGTTGCACCTGCAACTCACCCAGAGTGTAATTTTGCATTGATTAATCTTTCATAGCTCAGTAACCACTATCCCTGCTGTGTTCATTGTGGGACACACTTTGATGTTTTGTCGCTCAGCTGCTGGGTGATCGCCTGGATCTGCCAGGTTGTATTCTGTATAATTGTTTGGCAGCCAAACAACTCTTCTGTTTATTTCTGTTTCACAGGAGCAGATGGTGATGAACCTGGACAGGCGGGTGCTGATCTTCCCACTCTACATATGCTGCAACTTCCTATACACTTCACCTGAGCTCAGACCAGAGGGCGAGAGTCTACCAGAGACCCTGGACAGCTGAGGAAGACCTCGGAGGGCATTCCTTGGTGCCTGCAGGCCTCTCAAAGGAGGACCAGGCCAATAAGAAAAAAAATGAAAACCCTGTGGCCTTATTTAGCCGCATGACTGTTATTTCCTCGCAATATATCCAAAAACATATAGGAGAGACTGAAGTAAAGTCACTGTGAACTCAAAATATTGCCCTGGTATTTCCTTGGTCAGTGCAACTTTATAATCACCAGGGCGCATGCAGAGGACATTTGACAAGACATTTGGGGAAGAGTCTTGAGTTACATATCTTTTTCTACAAGTACTCGTTTCTTAATCCCAGTACATTGTGGCCTGAGATATTATGCAATCCGAAGGCCAGTCTTGCAGGATTTTTAGTCTTCCAGTCTGAAAGCTTGCACCATGATATGATCTTGTGAACATGTTACAATGATACTTTTAACTGCATGAAGGTAGTTGAAGTACCCTTCTGATAGGTCACTACCATTATATATAGAAACGAATTGTCCAAGCCCATTGTGGAAATCAGATGCAGTCTATTTGTATGCAGTGTGCCGTATTGTAAGGAATGGGAGGTGTGGTGACCCTAGCACTGTGATTGGGTCGTGACGTGTGCATCTCATTTATAGTCGATAAACAGACCTCTTCTGAAGTTGATTGTTACAGATTCTTATGGTAGGTAAAGCTTTAGCTCTACAACCCTAAAACCCCTTGTGTCACCCAGTAACTTCATTGAAAGTTCTACTTTATTTCTACAGTTTCCCATAAACTATATCACTTGAGTCATAGACCAATGCATCACTTTTAGAACCATTTTCCCAGAATTTTCACCAACTTGTGGCATTCTGGGACATTTTTCGTTTATCCTTTTTCTGTGGTATATAATTAATCCATCCGTCATCTGCAGGTTTTTTTGCACTAATCAACCGCTTAGAACGGGTTGTCACGCCGAGAATAGTGTCTCCAGAAATGCTGAAAAAATGTTGCTTAATTGAAACGAATAGAGATGCAGGTTTAACTTTTATGTTTTAATTGGTTTTTGAAGCGGAGCGGTCTAGAGCAAGAAGAGGGGATATGATGAATTCATTCAGTGCATGTTTTTTTTTAATTCACACTGTTTGTTATTTGATTTGATTGACTACTGACTCATATACCCACAATTATGCTCATGGATCTAGCCTAAACTAGGTCCGAAATGTTTTTGTACAGTGCTACACCCAACATAACTTGGTTTTCTTTTCTGCCAATGAAAATATCTCTGAACTTGCAAACCATAGATTGCCCCATAAAACCGTCCAGTATATTACACTTTAAAACCAGCGATGACATCAAGCCCCTAGTGTAGTGGGGAATGCCTAAAGAGGCACTTATCTCAAGGTAATGGTCCACTAAGTTCTGCATTATGTATGAAAGGGTAATATAAAGATGTGCGAGAAAGATGGTTTCACCTGGTGAAGTAAGTGCCTTATTCCTTTGTGGTTTCTTCAAATGGCAGAGCTCCATTAAGCGCCGGGACCAATGTGAAACCTTGATTCAAGCCAAACCCGCCTCTATTGTCGGATGGAAACCCCTTGGGTATCAGTAGCAGTTCTTGCTGGTCAGGTTCCATTCTTCAGCTTCCACAAAAACCAAAGCAGTTTCTATTGCTAGATAATGAAGCACCGTCAAGTCTAAGGGCCATATGTATCAAGGCCAAATGGGTTCGCAAACGCCGAAATTCGCAGAATTTCGGCATTTGCGAACCCATTTTCGCAAAATGGTATGTATCAAACAAATTGGGTGCAAAAAAAGGAATCGCAAAATTTGCCATTCCTTATTTTGTGATTGCATTTAAGGAATTGCAAATTTTGCGATTCCTTAAATGCAATGTATCAAGGAAAAAAGAAATTCCAAAATGCCTTTAAGGAATCGCAAATTACCACCAACTTCTAGTTGGTGGTAAGTTGTGAATTCTTTTAAAAAAGCATTTTTTTTATAATCCGATGGTGCCATGTGACGCTCATACATGCCCTTAGGGCATGTATGTGCGCCATATGCGCACACATGTCATTTTCAGGGGTGCAGCAGGGTGTTCTTGAGACACCCCTGCACCTTGCAATTATTCTCAATTTGCGATTAGCAAATTGCAAATCGCAAATTGAGAATAATTTCCCATTCATTCCTATGGGCCTCCTGGCCCATAGAAATGAATAGGAAATTATTCCTTAATTGTGATTAGCAATTTGCTAATCGCAATTAAGGAATTTTAAGGAATCGCTAAAAAATAGCGAATTTCTTCATACATACCATTTTGCGATTTCTAAATAGCGATTCCTTAGGAATCGCTATTTAGGAATCGCTAAAGGGTATGTTGATACATATGGATGGCCCTTAATCACTGTGATTTATGTCAGTTTCTGCTGCCATTTTTTACGCAGTAGTGGAAACACTTTTTTTTCCTGCAACTTGTACAGTTCAGTTAATCAAAATAAAGATGGCCTGGTTTTTAATAAAAAGGGGGAAATATTAATATTTAAAACGCTAACTTTCCGAAAGCACATCTTAGTGAGATGATTTTTTTTACCAGAGACTCAACAAACATGTCACCCGGGTCTTTCATGTTTGGAAAAAAATACAGTGTTGCGTTAGTAATATTAAATATTAAAATGGTGCCCCATGAGCTTTAAGTGAAAGCAACAAATAAGGAAATCGGAGATATATAATTTTGGGAGTTGCAAAAAGAGAAAAGACGGGAAGAGTGGATAAGATTAACAAAATCTTATAGAGACACTCTCCTTGTAAGAAACATTATTATGCCAAAGTGTGGGAGAGAAACAAAGTATTTCAATATTGTATTTCTGTTGAGATCACCTGACTAAAATTAGTTGAATGATGTTATCGCACAGAATTTTGTGGATCGATAACATTAGATCATTTTTCTGGATTGAAACTTGGGAACTGAAGAGCCAATCAGAAAGGGCATTAAAAGGGATTACATCTACGGCTATGGGACAGCTCGGGGCCCATTCTGTGGTTGCGAGGCCCCTGTCCCTCTCGTATGTTGGTGGGCGGCACCCCTGCAGCTCCCTCCCAGTTTAAGGGCAGCATAAATGTACTCTAGGGGCCAAGGAGGAGCACAGCTGACTCTCGCCTAATTATAATTTTTAAAACCGTTTCTCCTGCTGGCAGCTCCCGTTTCAAACACGGCTCTCTGGGCTTCCCCCCTTGCTTTGCTGAGAGGGCCATAGTCCCAGTAAAGTGTTTGTTCATTGTTTTTACTTCTCTAGGGTAGCCAGGCTTTACACTCTGCTTCACCAGAGCAACCGGAGCAGTGTCTAAAATCCATGGCTGCTGCTGTGAAAGCGGAAGGAGAAGCACCGCAGGAGAATGGAGACCATTTTTTGCATATGATTCAAATGAGAGGTGCCCCTACTCCTTCTGTGCCATCTAATATGGGTAGGGATTTTTTTCGTTTTTACCCTTAATTGCTCTTATCTGCAGAGCAACAATGACTGTTGAATGCTCAGCCTTTCTTTATATGCGCTCTTCGTGGGTCGTGTGTGTCCGTGCACGTAAGGAAGGGTAAATACCAGCAGTTATTGTCCACATGTGCTAGAAATAACACTTAGTTCATGCTGTAGTTCACAGAGCCCTGCTGACACCCCGGCACACAATCCACCAACTGCATCACCGAATAGTTCAATATTCTTAACGCAGATTATTTCTGTTTTCTTAAGGCTATAGAAGTATCATTTCCATTTTTAATACACAATTCCAATTTTTACAATTTCAAATGTAGTAGCTCCAAAAGCTTGAGCTCCATTTGAACCATGGGGTAAATGTTCATAGCAGGATGGCTACTTTCTCCAGGCAGGTAAGAGTAGCCATAAAGAGTGAAGGAAAAAATGCACACAACATATTTAAAGAGGTGCTTTTACTTTAATTACCATTGGTGCAAATACACTTTAAATGTTTCTGGTGCATTTTTCTCTAAACTGCTCTCAGATGCATGAGGGGCCAGGTTCATGGTTGAAATAAATATGATGAAGTTAAGTTGAAATATACAGGAAAAATGTGGATATTATTTTTGTATTAGTCTTTAAATTGCATTTTGTTGTATGAACTTTTTATAAGACTTGAACATTTAGTATTTTCATTGAAATTATCGGAAGAGAAATTCTTACATCAGTGCAATATGTGTTTCGATAAATTACGTGTCATTTAAATAGAAGCCACAAATGAATGGTCATGGTAGTCTCAAAGCGTCTTCCAATAGGTGGTTTTTCGTTGGCTGCAGAGGATAACTGGTTCGATGGAAAATGTAGAGCCATTTTCTGTAAACCAAAACCCCGCCCTATGCCATACTCATTTTAGAGTCCTTGACCATTTGGAAATATTCCAGATTTCCCAGATCAGGCTGCTATCATTCCAGTGGTGTGAATTCCAGAGATTTCCAACCAGAGATACAACTCACGAGTGCTTCCTGAGTCCGAAGCTGCCCTACAGTGGAATGTCGTTCCCGAAGCCTCTCTAAGACCTGTTTCTTCCTGATATTGTTATTGTATTATCTTGTCTGTTAATGGTCTTTGCTGTAGGAAGAGACGGTCTGTTGGAATCGAAAACGTACATCAGTTTCTGTCTTGCTTTTTAATATTCCTGGGGCAGTGTGTGGTCATCTTCTTGTTGAGTTCTCACTACATGGCAAAGTGTGTCACTTCGGCTGGAGTTCTCAGTGCATGGCAAGGTGTTGCCGTGCTGTCTACCCACATGTATTACAGAGATAGATAGAACAACAATTTCTTCTCAACCCTCTGAATGAAACCTTTAGAGATAGTGACAAATTAGGGATCAGTGTTCCGCTTGTGTTTTAATAGATCTTTCAATAACAAAACATCGTATTTTTAAGCGTTTGCTTACTGTTTGTCTTTGACCAAATCTTTCGATGGGGTGTTTTTTTTTTTTTTTTGCAAGGGTGCTCAATCTTGTTCCACTCTAAGTGTCTTCCTATGATCTGCAGAGCAAGGGACCTCCTTTTGCTCCACCTCTGGTTCCCCCTCTACCTTTGGGCGGAGTTGTACAAGGTACCTTCTTGAGGCAAATTATTGGGGTCAGCTTTATGAAACAACTAGTTCACAGTGCATTAGATCTATACACATTGAGTTGCTGGTGGTCCGGGTCATTCATATTCCCGAGACAGGATTTGACCCAGTGCAAGTGATTGAAGGGATCGAGGCTGGGTAATAAACTTCTCCATTAGTTTTTGACTTGCACCAGCATTGCAATCTACAAGTCTCCAGCCTTGACCTTGTTCATATACAGCGAGTGCTTAATGCAAAGTCCAGACATAAAACAAAAGTATATCGTTTAGGGAAACGTTAAGATTGAAGTAAAGACCTATTGGTGTGAGACCGAGTCAGTCGGATATCAGGCTCCGGCCTTGCATGTACAATTTACCATCTACCCACATTTTTCAGAATCACTGAAGTGCTAGAGCATTGTCGTTGTTTAACCCACTGGGCATTAAAGAACGTTTGTAAGGGTGTCAGAGGTTTGGACTGTGCATGCATTCCTTGCAAACTAGTAAAGTATTGTAGTGAACTTATAAGACTACATTACAACTTTTGGTGAACACTCAACCACAAAAAACACAACATTCCATCCTCCTGTATTTTATCGATTCTTCCATTGAACGCTACAGTTTTTTAACATGACGGGTACCGTTATTTTTTTTTTTTTTTTTAATTAAAAGTAGTACAGCACCTATATAGAACTGCCACACACCTGCTGAAGAGCACTTAGCATGCTTTTCATGCAAAGTTTTCGGTGGTTTGTAAGGGCATTGTTGTGACATTCACTCCATCAATCCCGGTTTGTTTGCTCGGGATATTGCACTGAATCAGTCTGGAGAATGTGTATCCTGGGAGTAATATCCGGGGTAGGATCCCAGCCGGGAGCAGAATATTTCCCATGGTTACATGCAGTAAAAGCTCTATACTGAGCTTTGTATTTTTAGGTTTAATTCCTAAAGATTCTTGTTTCTGAATGACATGTTTAAAAGCATCCCCCATGAGCAAAGTTTTTACTTTATATGTTAATTTGAAAAGCTGTATGTTGGCCCACCTTATTTGTATTACTGCTCAAATATAATGGATGATGAATAAATACAGTGCATACAGATGCTGCAAGATGAGACTTGTGCTTTTTCTCTTTCTCAAACTGTGAAGCCATTGGAGAAATTAAGCGTGTTGTTTGATCATTGAATTCTATGAAACTGCATACTTTGTTAGTAGGCGCTGCAGGGAATTGCAATACATATGTTCAATGCACTAGTAGTGCGTAAAGTTTTGGCACATTAGAGCAAGGCATGAGGGAGCCAGCAGGATCATGCAGAAAATGCTATATTGTAAAGAAGTCCCTCATGCACTTTAATGCAAGTACGGAGGCAGAACGATACTACCAAACAACCATTACCATTAGTTCAGAGAGGATACTCCACTTGACTGAACCAAAGCACGTGTGCAATGTCTCAAGCAAATTGCTGAAAGAGGACTCTTTGAGAAAGCCAGTGGTTGAAGAGGGCGGACCCAAAGGCCACTTTATGTACAATGTTAGTAATAGATCTGTGTGACAGCTGCTATATCTAAACCAGACTTAAAGGTATAACGACTAGAGACATCTACTAGCTCTTTAGGTCTGCCTTATTCTGCTCTCAGTCACCATTATATAAACTGATGAAAGCGAGTCAATGGCTTGATTTAAAATGTAAGCATTATTTATTTTATGGTGATCCATATGCATGAAGAGAATGTAGTGAAGCAATGTCATGGGTAACACTGCTTGTGTCCCTCCCTGGACATTCAGGGGCTACTGGGCCTCAACCGTGGTGGGTGGAGTCGTGCACTTCTGATGTCCTTCCTGCTGTGGACCTGCCAACTGGGCCAATAACAACACTTTCAGCACTCGACTCTCAGCTATAGCTATGGCAAACAGTCACCGGCTTTTCTGGGAGGTAGTGTGGAGGTGCTTGAGCAAATAACTCCTCAATCACACAGTGGCACAATAATTGATAGTCCAACCCTTTGCCTTCTTTTAGAAAGAAAAGTACTATATTACACAGCAAACCTAATTACTACCCAAGTAATAATGAGCAGGCACAATTTCGAGAAATGAGTGCAGGGATAACTGTGCCTCGATCAGCTACCCTACTCCTCTAAACCCTCTTGAGTTATTTTTTTTTTATTGGGCTAGGCTGCTCTTCCCTCGTGTTAATGTCTATGGTTACATGAATAATGGTTCAGGTACAGATTTGCTCCGTCTAGTATGCTAAGTGCTCTTTTTGTCACAGGTAAAAAATTATTTCTGGATTCTCAAAATAAGGTACGTCCTGAAAGCCAACGCTTCGGCTAGCAGGTGGCAATGTGCAGTTTCTCTCCCGCTATTGGGCGATAGTGCATACTTCAGGTCAGATGTGGCTTCCTCCTGTTGCAGTAAGTATACTGTCCTGGGTGGTGCTGGAAGCCGAATCCGAGGCCTTCCGGGTCCACGTGATGGATCGCATCATGTCTCACTCCTACAAGTTTCCGGGTGCTAGGCTTTCACTAATTTGTGGTGCAGGGGTGCAAGGTAGTCCTACCAGTCTCTTGGTCACAGTGGCATGGGATGAGATGCAATCACATTTCTTTAGCTCTCAGTAGCACAAGATGAGCCATTGTTGAACGTCTTTGGGTCATTCTGTTACAGAATGAACTATAGTTGCACTTCTTTGGGTCACAGCATCACAGTTCCAGCTGTGGTCGCAGTTCTTTGCATAATGACGCTCAGGAATTGTCCTGCGGTTCCCACCTGGAACTGCAAACGGGGGAATCTGGTACCTGCTGACTTTTAAGTCACACAGGTCGCACTCCTCCATTATCCTTTCTCTAGCAGTCCACGGTCTTGTTGTTTCTAGCTGTTCTTAGGCAATCACAATTCCGACAGAGTTGGCCGGCACTTTCCCTCTCTCTAAATGCAGGTTGGCTTTTAACCACCTCAGGTCAGTTAACCTACTTTCTGCAAGGCAAGACTTCAGATGATGTTCCCTCATGCCTGGAAAGCTAGGTGTCAGGCAGGTACCAGCCCTGGGTGCACAGCGATCCTTTGTGGACCACTCCCTTCCTTGATCATAGAGAACTGTGAACTTCGAACTGGAACAGCAAGTGACAGTGAGTTCCAATTTTTTACAGTCAAAGCAGAAAGAAGATAAGGATCCTCTGCCTGCACTTTCACAGCCCATTTGGGGTGGTTCTCTCACTCCCATAAATAACTGGTTAATGGTGCATCACCTTTCGAGTGTCCTCTCAGGCTGCTGTCTGTACACTGCCTTGGTGTAGAGTAATACAACTCACAACTGGGTATTCCTCAGCTCGAAGCACCCACACCAGAGTCACAAAAGAGATGCAAGATGTCTGCATATTGATCTAAATAGCCACACTGAACAGTGATCATGGAAGAGACAAAGTATTAGCTTCACCTAAAGGGGTCTTTTACACTTTAACTGAGACTGCTGTCCCACCTTTCACTCCCACTTCTTCCAAATTGCAGTGCTGCAGGATGACTAATCAGCAGAATGACTATTTGAATTTCCAAAGGAGCCTTGACTCCTCTATCTCCACTTCACTGTCTAGGTCTACTCTTTCCAGCCTCAGGAACATGATTAATACACTTCCACTGTATGGGCACGCAACCTCCGCTCTTGCTCCTTCATCTTCTTGCCATGTCAAGCAAACACTTACTGAGGCGGAAAGCCGGGAAGCTAGTGGATATATTTTTTAACTTTGTATTTTGGTGAATTTTCTGTGCTGATTTTAATTAACATTACCTGCGGTGACTCCGTTCTGAGGCCACCTACTTCCCCATTCCACCAGGCCCTCGCAGCCGATTAGGTGCTGCTACGGGGGACATACAAATGTAGCCACCCTCTTGGGGGTAGGTCACGGGTTGCGCTCTAGTGGACTGGCCACTCCCGACCTCTCCTGCTCATAAGTTGCGCTGGGATTCGCGCGCGGTGATTAGCAAGCAAACACTTCCTGAGGCAGAAAGCCGGGAAGCTAGAGGATATATTTTTTAACTTTGTATTGTGGGGAATTCTCTGTGCTGATTTTAATTAACATTACCTGCGGTGACTCCGTTCTGAGGCCACCTACTTCCCCATTCCACCAGGCCCTCGCAGCCGATTAGGTGATGCTACGGGGGACATACAAATTTAGCCGCCATCTTGGGGGTAGGTCGCGGGTTGCACTCTAGTGGACTGGCCACTCTCGACCTCTCCTGCTCATAAGTCGCGCTGGGGTTCGCGCGCGGTGATTAGCAAGCAAACACTTCCTGAGGCGGAAAGCCGGGAAGCTAGTGGATATATTTTTTAACTTCGTATTTTGGTGAATTCTCTGTTCTGATTTTAATTAACATTACTTGCGGTGACTCCATTCTGAGGCCACCTACTTCCCCATTCCACCAGGCCCTCGCAGCCGATTAGGTGCTGCTACGGGGGACATACAAATGTAGCCACCCTCTTGGGGGTAGGTCACGGGTTGCGCTCTAGTGGACTGGCCACTCCCGACCTCTCCTGCTCATAAGTTGCGCTGGGATTCGCGCGCGGTGATTAGCAAGCAAACACTTCCTGAGGCAGAAAGCCGGGAAGCTAGAGGATATATTTTTTAACTTTGTATTGTGGGGAATTCTCTGTGCTGATTTTAATTAACATTACCTGCGGTGACTCCGTTCTGAGGCCACCTACTTCCCCATTCCACCAGGCCCTCGCAGCCGATTAGGTGATGCTACGGGGGACATACAAATTTAGCCGCCATCTTGGGGGTAGGTCGCGGGTTGCGCTCTAGTGGACTGGCCACTCTCGACCTCTCCTGCTCATAAGTCGCGCTGGGGTTCGCGCGCGGTGATTAGCAAGCAAACACTTCCTGAGGCGGAAAGCCGGGAAGCTAGTGGATATATTTTTTAACTTCGTATTTTGGTGAATTCTCTGTTCTGATTTTAATTAACATTACTTGCGGTGACTCCGTTCTGAGGCCACCTACTTCCCCATTCCACCAGGCCCTGGCAGCCGATTAGGTACTGCTACGGGGGACATACAAATTTAGCCGCCAACTTGGGGGTAGGTCGCGGGTTGCGCTCTAGTGGACTGGCCACTCCCTACCTCTCCTGCTTGATATGGCTACCTTTATCCGGCCGCGCAGCGGACGAGTGCAGCGGGCGTGCCGGCGGCGCGCCAAAGGCAAGCCCGTCTGCGCCCGTCCGCGACCTTCACGCGGCCAGTGCCAGTTGTGCTGCCCTTTTTAATTCCGCTAGCAGGATCACTTATAGTAGGCAGGATTTAATGTCCCTAAGACCAGCAGGGGGACTCCACACTATGCTTCATACTGCTGAAAAACGGAGTATGTACTCCTCATGTGAGATCTGTAACTACTCTTGGAACAAGGATTCAAGTAGAGGTAGACAGCCTCTATTGTACAGTTTGCCTCTGACCCATGGTCCTGGAGTGACAATTACTCTCTCAGCCGGATTAATAAATTGAAGATCGCTGGTTCAGCACGCTTTAGATATCTTCCAGTCCATAAGGATAATGACTGGGACCTTTTATTCCTAACAGAAACTTGGCTTAACGAGGCGACAAACCCTGCTTTAACCCTGGCCATCCCTGACGGCTGTAGTATTTTATGTGCCAATCGTGAAAACGGTAAACAGGGAGGAGGGGTGGCAATTATCTATAAATCCAAATGGATGATATCGTCGCCTCACTATGAACAAATTGGCGATATTGAGGGCCTTCCCTTCTGCATTAAACTATCGGCGTCGGCCACTTGTTCTGGCCTTCTGGTCTATCGACCACCTAACTCTAGTCCCTCTCATTTATCATCTCTTCTGGATTATATTATTCAGGCTTGCTGGCGGTATTCTAACTTTACAGTGTTAGGAGACCTGAATCTTCACGTTGATGATGCTACCTGCTCACTTAGTTCAAATTTTACTTCCACATTGGCAGTTGGTGATCTCATTCAGCTGGTAACTTCCCCCACTCATAAAGCTGGTCATACGTTAGATCTTATTTGCTCTAACTTCTCTGATATTTTGATTAAGGATCCTAGTCCAGTGATATGGTCGGATCATTACTTTATACCATTTGCTATCATTATGACTCATTACGACAGACCCTCTTCTATGCCTAAGGAATTTGGAAGAAATTGGAGCAAAATCTCCCCGGAACTTCTCTTTGAACACACTAAAGATTCCAATCCTCTTTTGGTCTCGGATCTTGACTCACGCATTCGTAATTTTAATGAATGGGTGACCAAGGCCATTGATTTATTAGCACCTCTTAGACCTATTAAAACCTTTAGATCTGTACCAGCCGCACCTTGGTACTCGGAGAAATTGAGACAAAAAAAGTCTGCCTGCAAATCCTTGGAACGCTGTTGGAGAGTACATTTTTCAGCAGAAAGTAAATTTAAGTATCGGTCTGCCCTCAAAGAATATCGAAAATTGATTATTCTGCACAAAAGAAATTATCTATCGGACAGAATTGAGAAAGATACCAATTCCTCCAGAGAGATTTTTAACATTGTTAAATCTTTTACAGATCCACAGGCCCTGAATAGTCGTTCTCCTGTGTCTCAGTCTTTATGTACACAACTCTCTGAATTCTTTGAAGAGAAAATTGCCCTTATCTATGCTTCCTTCCCTAAAACGGATTGTTGCGATATGGAGGAAGAACAGCTAGTCAATTCTGCTATAGGGCCAGTCTTTGCGGGATTCTCTGAAATTTCGGAGGACCTTTCTCTCAAGGAACTTCTTAAATGTAAATCATGATCTCCCAGGGATCCATGGCCAGCAAAGCAATATAAAGCTTTAGCAGCATTTCTAAATCCTCATCTCAATCCTATATGGAATGCTCGGGTAACTACCCAGAGTCGTGGAAACACGCATTCCTAGTACCAATTTAAAAAAAAGCTAATGCAGATGCAGAGATCCCGGGAAACTACACGCCAATCTCCCTACTCCCTGCCCCGGCCAAGATCCTGGAAAAGTTGGTTCATCAACAACTGTCCAGCTTCATAGAGTCAAATGACCTTCTCCGTGATTCTCAACATGGATTTTGCGCAGGCCATAGCACCGAGTCGGCCCTGATCGAAATGGCCGACTCTGTGCGGTGGACCCTTGACAGGGGATCGAGGGTGGTGTTGGTGCTGCTGGATCTTTCAGCAGCATTTGACACCGTCTCTCACCCGATCCTCCTGAAACGATTGAGATCCATTGGAGTCCAGGGTACGGTCCTTAAATGGATTGCATCATTTCTATCTGGCAGAAAACAACAAGTGCACACTCCCCCTTTTACCTCCTCAGCTAGACCACTCAAGTGGGGTGTCCCGCAGGTCTCCGCTTTGAGTCCGCTCCACTTTAATGTTTATTTCACTCCTTTAGCCGAAATGTTATCCCAGTCCGGAACTAAAATGACATCATAAGCGGATGACATTCAGATTCTTTTTTCCTATAATGATTCATCTCCAAAGACATTTGAACCCCTAAAAACCTGTTTGAGGAACATTGCGAAGTGGATGGATCTTAATTTTTTAAGACTCAATGCCGGCAAGACTGAGATCCTGTTTTTCAATCAACCATCTCCTCTTGCCTCTAATCTCTGGTGGCCGGAAGATCTGGGTCTTGCTCCCTCTCCTAAGGACTCTGTTAGAAACCTAGGGGTCAGATGGGATAATCGTCTGTCCTTTGCCAATCAAGTCCATACAGTTACGGCTGCCTGCTTCACTAAAATTAAAATGATAAAAAATGTATTAACTACATGCCTAGTAACATCAGAAAAACTGTAGTCCAGGCCCTCATAACATCACACCTGGACTATGCCAAATGACTTTATCTGGGACTGACAGCAGGTCTGTGTCACAGACTTCAGATAGTTAAAAATGCCGCGGCCCGTTTGGTTTGCAGCATTCCACTCAGACATCATATTTCTCCTTATCTACGGAAATTAAATTGGTTGCCCATTCCCAAAAGGATTGAATTCAAAGCCACGATTTTGGCTTTCCAGACCACTAAAGGCTTAGGATCAGCTTATTTAACTTCTTGTCTCCTTCCATACAGTCATTCGAGAGCCCTGCGCTCCAACACCAAACAGCTATTAGTCATTCCCAGATTCAAAAAAGCTCGATCTGGAGGTAAAACTTTTCAAGTTGGTGCAACCAATTACTGGAATAAACTTCCGCTCTCCCTTCGTTTAACTCAGTCAGAACCTAAATTTCGCAGATCCCTCAAAACTTTTCTTTTCTGTTAGCATTCTGCCTTCTGTATCCACAGCTATCTGATCATTAGCTGCGCGCTTTATAAAAGACACAAATAAATAAATAAATGTCAACAACACCCCACCTTTGTCCTTCACACAAACCTTTCTGATGGGCACTTTTTACTGCAGATATCTCACCTTTTGAATTCCCCAGATGCCAGTCTGGACCCAGCAATTTTTCCATCAATTGCTCCCAGGTGGTGATAAGTGGTGCCTAGTAACTCTGTACGGGACCTCCTCGTTCCTCAAGGTGTGACTGCACATAGTTGTATGTAGGTGGCACTCCGGTGTGTTGAAATCAGTTTCTGTTTTTTCAGCGCCAATTGGGGATCCAGGTCTCTCCTCCTGAGCATTGATTTTCACTGACTTTGAAAAATTATATATTTTCTTGGGGTGATAGTGTGCTCGCGATAACTCCACCATCCCAAAGACTACAGGCCTCACACTATGCAGCATCTGCAGAATGCAGATGTTAGTTATGGACCAGGATAAAATCTGTCTTTGGTGACTTGAAACGCTGACCACAAAATGAGACCTGTGTACCGCAAGTCGCCAGCCTATTCCAGCCCAAAATCCTTTTACCAATCCAGATCTCCATCCTCGGGTAAGTTTAAGAGGAAGTCCAAGGATAAATATAAGCAGAAATTCAAGTCCAGGTGGAAGTCCTACTTCCATTTCTAATGTTCCAGGGAGAGATCGCATAGTCTGCACTCAAAAGACCTGATTCAGTGCTTGTGTTTCGACTCGGACCCTATTCCACAACTGGAAGCGCTGCACCTTGAATTTCTCTGGTCTGGCCATCCTCCACTCCACAGCAGGCGTAGACCTTCACAGAGGCGTAGAGCCCGATTCACAAAAGTAATCTGGGACATAATCCTATCTTTATGACTTTTGGTATTCACAAAAGGCATTTAGTAGTAGTAAAGTTAGGATTCCTAACATTACTACTACTAAACTGAGACAAATGCTAACTTTACGACTTTCGGTATTCACAAAAGGCATTTAGTAGTAGTAGTAAAGCTAGGAAACCTAACTTTACTACTAATAAATGCCTTTTGTGAATACCGAAAGTTGTAAAGTTAGGATTTTGTCTCCAATTACTTTTATGAATCGGGTCCAATGTTATTGGGTGTAATGAAAAAGGTTGTTGATCATCTGTTCCTAGTCTATCCTTTTCATATTATTACAAACATGAAGGCATACATTGAGCTATTGAAATGAAGGCAATGAGACATGGTAAAGGGCAAGAAATAATCAGTATGAACAACCAGTATCTGTATGATTAAAAGAGCAAGTAAATTAACTTCTGTAAGGCTCTTTCTGGTGGATACTCTAATTGCACATTCCTCACCAAACCACCATCTTCCCTGTTTAGATATTAATAAAGTTTCAAGTTAAAGCTGCCACACAAAGTGTTTCTGATGCTCTACATCTCACGGCCCCGAGACTGCTTTATAAACTCACATCTGCATGCAGGGGCAGCCTATATAAAAGTCGGCTGCATCACTTCCTGAGGCAGGCTGAGGCCTCCACTGAGTCGGATGACACCACCCATCGGTGTATGTGAGCAATTGTTGGAAAAGTTTCCTGATCCAGTCAGGCCCCTGGGGAAAATCAAAAGGTGAGGAATCTAAAATTGATTGTCCAAGCCTCTGCGTCCCCGAGCACATTCCCTACCGCACCACCCGTTAGGGAATCATATAAACTGGAGCATTTCGCTAAGAAGATTTTTTTTCTTCCGCCAGTTCAGGGCTGTGGTCTGTGAACACCGCTTGCATCTTGGGCTGTTATTCCCACTCTTTGAGGGATACGATGGCGCGTGTGCTGCAGCAATTCCTGGAGGAGGCCCGGACAGTGCTCTCTCCAGCTATTGCTGAAGGGGGGGATGCAGCCAAGTTCACTATTCGTTGTGGCCTTGACACTGGGCAGGGCGATTTTCATGACGGTGGCGCTACATCGCCATGCCTGGCTGAGGACAACTGTTTTTTCTGGGGATGTCCAGAACAGTTTGATGGACATGCCCTGTGATGGTTATCGCCTTTTCGGCAACGAAGCAGATAGTGCATTGGAGAGCTTTAAGAACTCGTAGGCTATTGCCAAGTCCTTGGGCCTTTCCGCCA
This sequence comes from Lissotriton helveticus, assembly GCF_964261635.1. Classification (NCBI taxonomy): domain Eukaryota; kingdom Metazoa; phylum Chordata; class Amphibia; order Caudata; family Salamandridae; genus Lissotriton; species Lissotriton helveticus. The sequence continues at coordinate 775,501,307 of NC_136072.1, forward strand.
CTCGCCCTCCTCTGACTTCTGCTTTGCGCTTCCTTCGTGGTCACGGAAGGAGTGCCCCGACATGTTCGTATCAGAGCCACAGGCCTGCGTGGCAACAATCTCAGCGCGGCCGCAGATGTGGGACCTGCCGAGCGGGTCAGGGGGCCAGTTGGCGGGCCAGTCAAACTCTACCCCAGCCACCACTGCCTCCAAACCTTCCTAGTCCGGTTTTTCAGACCCATCAAACGTCAGTGAGCGGCAGGATTTGCCATCACCTCCCCCACTGGCGTACCATCATTTCAGACAGGTGGGTTTTACAAATAGTCTGAAGGGGCTACTCCCTCCTCTTCGAAACTACCCCTCCAGCCATTCCAAGGAGGCCATCAAGCTTGTTCCTGCGCCAGAAGTAGGACGTGGTTGTTACTCCCACTACTTTCTGGTGCGTCCTATCTTGGACCTCGTGGACGTCAATCGCTTCCTCCGTAAGGAGAAGTTCAAGATGTTAACTTTGGCTCAGGTCTTGTCTGCCCTCGACCCTGGATGGTTGCGTTAGGCCTGCAAGACGCATATTTCCACATTCCCGTCCTGCCGGCTCACCAGCATTACCTGCGGTTTACGGTAGGCCACAAGCACTTTCAGTTTACTGTGCTCCTCTTTGGCCTTACCAGCGCCCCTCGGGTGTTCACGAAAGTGATGGTAGTGGTCGCAGCTCATCTGCGCAGATCAGGGGTTCCAGTCGTCCCCTATCTCGAAGACTGGCTGTTGAAGGCGGGCTCGCCCTGGAAAGTCGTCTCCCACCTCCAGACTACGACCGACCTCCTGCATTTACTGGGGTTCTCAGACCATCACTTTGCCCACCTTCTTTCCGTCTCCTCATCCTTCCAGAGAGGAAGAGAGGTTCCACCGTCTGGACCCAAAACATGCGCTCTCATTTTACCTGAATCGCACACAACAGTTCCGGGTGGATGACCAGCTCCTTGTTGGCTACGTAGGCGCCAAGAAAGGTCAGGCGGTACACAAGCGGACTATCTTCCGATGGGTTGCCTTGTGTATTAAAGTCAGTTATGCTCTGGCGAAAAAGGAGCCTCCGGTGGGGCTGCGCGCCCGTTCCACTAGGGCGACGGCTGACACTACGGCATTGGGACGTGGTGTCGTCTTACAAGACATCTGTCAGACAGCTACGTGGGACTTGTTGCACACTTTTACTAAGCACTAGTGCCTGGACAGCCAAGTCCGGAGAGACTGCTTCTTTGTCCGTTCTGTTCTCCAAGACTTCCAGGTGTGATCTTGGCTCGCAGACCCACCACCGGGGTTGGTATTGCTGGGGTATCTATTCTAAGGTAAGGAATCTATCACTAACGTGTTTCTTTCAGATGACCAAGTTACTTACCTTCGGTAACGATATATCTGTAAGAGACATTAGTTAGTAATGGATTCCTTACCGCCCCACCTATACTACCCGCTCTGCGAACTGATTTCTAGGGTTAAGGTCATCCCTTTTTTGGCTCTAATTTCAATGCACCAGTGGTCAGCATTTTGCATGGCTCTGCGTTACTGCCACGGAAAGTCATGTACAGATCTGACGTCAGCGCGCGAGGGCGGCCTCTAAGTAGCTGCCGCAATGTCATCTCGGTGACCACAACACCAACGACGAACGCAGAGCCGCACAACGCCACCTTCCATCGAGCAGGGGTACTGGTGACGAAAACTTTCCAGATCCAGTCTGACGACTGGGGGTAATTCTAAGGTGAGGAATCTATCACTAACTAATGTTTCTTACAGATATATTGTTACCGAAGGTAAGCAACTTGTTCATTTTGTGCATAAGATTACAGGGAGCTTATTGCAAAGGTCTTGCGAGGGTGTGATGTTGCTGGAGATGGAAGAGACGCTGTGGAATCTTTGATGATAGCTGCGATTTCCTTGCTGGTGTCGTGTTGGTACCATCTCCAAGAGGGCAAATTTGAAGATGTTTTAATGTGTGATGTTCCTTTCTTTTTTTTTTGTCTGTGAAGAGAGTTAATTTTGTTGGCCGATGTAAGATTTGGATCGGATACATAAAAGATTAATATGGCTCGCAGTGTACATGTTCTTCTGATGGATACATCTACCAGTGGATTCCTCACCTTGTGAATATCCCCCTGCGTCAGCAACGTTCGGAAAATTCTTTACAGCTCGCCGGCGTGGACGACATCACAGGAACGCACGACATTGCGCACGGCTCCGCTGACGTCACCGACTCCATAATAGGCCTACGCCGGCGTGATGATATCAGTTCCCTTTTTTCCGCGTCGTGTACGCTAACGGTTTCGGGGAACTTCTGTAGCTGTTGGTAACTTTGTTACTGTTTTTCTCTGTTCGGCTTCTTGCTTCTTTGTTTCTCGCTGAGGATGTCGTCTAAGAAGACCGGGTTCAAGCCTTGTGGGGAGTGCTGCAAGATGATGTCGATTACGAACCTGCATGAAGATTGTATCTGGTGCCTGAGTTCGGACCACGATGTCAAAGGCTGTTCTTCGTGTAAGAAGATGAACCCGAAGGCTCTTCGAGAGAGGGAAGCGAAACTTCTGGTGGCGAAGTTGAAAGGTAGAAAAGAGAAGAAGACTTTGAGATCGAGTTCGAGTAGGGCGAGGTCGAGTTCGAGGTCAAGGTCCCGCACGGCGTCGCCTTCGAAGTTGTCTTCTGGACATGCTTTGAGGTCAGCGAAGAAAAAGCATAAGAAGCGAAGGCATGGGTCTCGTCATCACTCCGGTAAGGACTCTGAGTCGAGGCCGAAGTCGCCTAAGAGGAGGCATAGAAAAGATGAGGTGTCTCCTTCGCTTGGTGTTCCAGAAGGTGAGGCTTCGCCATTGGAGTCGCCGGTGCATTCTCCTGCTCCGGTGTTGGTTCCCTCTACGGCGCCGTCCCCGGCTCGAGAGGCTCCTTTACAAGAGGGCTTGGTGATTCCAGTCAATCTGCCTGTGGAAGAGGAGGCGAATTCGGAACCTCCGAGAGGGCATCCTATGGGTTCTTACCCGCCCTTCCCAGCTCCAGGTCAAGACCCTACTTTGTTTTTAAACGCGATGTATGGAGTCTACTTGAGAGCTTTGTACCCCTCTGGTGCACCTTCGGGTCCCATGGGTCCTTTGGCATATAGTTTAGGAGTTCCCCACTCCAATGCTTCAGCCCCTTTTATGCCATTTATGCCGGCGCAGGCTTCGCCTTGGCATTTCTCGGCACCGCCGAAGTCGTCGACGCCGATTCCATCGACACTGGCTCCGACTCGACCTCGTGAGCAGCAGCTTGGGCTTCCGGATCCGATCTCGACGCCGGCTCCGGCGGAGTCGGTCACGGATCCAACGGCGCGGCTCGTGAAGGAAAGATCGAGGCAGGAAGCTCAGCGTCTTATAGAGGAGCAGAGATATAGAGAGGCTGAGGCTGAGATGGAAGAAGGTGAGCTTCAGGAGGACTATTTTGATGATTTGAGGGAAGCAAGTGGCTTAGAGCTTTCCCCTGAATGCGAGCTGTCCTCTGTTTCTGATGCCCCTTCAAAGGACGTTGTACCATACCATGTGGTCATTAAAAAGGCTGCAGCTCTTTTAAATTTGACTTTGCCTACAGCTGAATTCAAGGCTAATATATTGACTGAGGTCCTTCATTCCCCATCTTCGGTTGTAGAACCATTGCTTCCTTTTAATGAAGCTTTGACTGAGCCTATATTGGAGGTTTGGAACAGGCCTCTTACAGCTCCTGCAAGGAGGTATAGGGTAGCTCCTGGTGATCCTGAGTTTCTATCCTCGCATACTTTGCCTGAAAGTCTGGTTAAACAGGCAGCCTGTTCAAAGAAGTCTGTTGGTGCTTTCCCTCAAGTGCCTGGGGATAAGGAGTCCAAGAAACAGGATCAGACTGCGAAGAAGATTTTCTCTTCTGCGAGTATGGCTCTAAAATCGACCAATGCCACATGTCTCTTGGGGAGATATATACATGCTCTGATGGACTCTGTACGGCAGTTGGCTCCAAAGATTCCTGAGGACAGCAGGAAGGATTTTGATGAGGTGTTGGCTGATACACAGACGGCTGCACGTCAAGTGATTCAAAGTGGACTGGACACTGCTGATTCAGTTGCTCGCATTATGGGAACTTCTGTTGCCTCTAGAAGGGCTGCTTGGCTGAAGTCATCTGACTTTTTTGCGGACGTTCAGGCAGCCTTGTTGGTTTTGCCATTTGATGGTAGTGGATTATTTGGCAAAAAAGCTGATGCAGCTTTAGAAAGATTTAAGGACAGTAGGGCTACTGCCAGATCTTTGGGGCTGCAGTCCAGAGGCTCTGCGACTAAGAGGTATAGAGGTTTTGGGCGTTCGTCCTTTCGACCCTACCGTCAAGTTCAACAGCAGCAGCAACAGCAAAATCCACTATATAAATCCTACAGGGGCAGACAAAGAGCTCGTCCTCGAGGACGTCAAGCCTCCTCCTCCTCTTCCTCTTCCTCCTCCGCTTCTCAACCCCCCCCATCATCAGCAAAGCAGCCCTAGATCCGCCATTCTGTATCATGTGGGTCCTGTAGGGGGTCGGCTTACCCATTTTCTACGGGATTGGAAATCGGTTACATCAGATCTTTGGGTTCTCAATCTCGTAGAGAATGGGTATGCTCTTCCCTTTAGGAATTTTCTCCGGATTACCCTCCTTGCCAAGATTTTTGCTCGGAGGACCACCTACTTCTCCTGCAGGAGGAGGTCCTGTCACTGTTACGAAAGGGTACGATAGAGGTGGTTCCGGAGCAGGAAAGGGGTCAGGGATGCTACTCCCGGTATTTCCTGATTCCCAAGAAGGATGGCAGACTTCGTCCAATCTTGGACCTCAGGATCTTGAACCTTTACCTGAAACAGGAGAAGTTCAAGATGCTCACCCCTGCTCAGGTTCTTCAGGCGCTGCTGGAAGAGGACTGGATGATGTCGATCGACTTCCAGGATGCGTATTTCCACATCCCCATCCTGAAGTCGCACAGGAAGTATCTCCGTTTCACGGTGGGATCGCAACATTACCAGTTCGCGGTCCTTCCGTTTGGTCTTACTACTGCACCTCGAGTTTTCACCAAGGTGATGACTGTGGTGGCAGCACATCTCAGAAGGTCGGGGATACCTGTATTCCCGTATCTGGACGATTGGTTGATCAAAGCAGATTCTCCAGAGACAGTGCTCCATCATCTGCAAGTCACAACTCAGTTGTTGTACAGGTTGGGTTTTTTAATAAATGTACCCAAATCTCACCTGGTGCCCTCCCAGCGCAACCTGTTCATAGGTGCGGTACTGGACACAACTGTATGTCGAGCATTCCCTCCACCACATAGGATTCTCGACATACAGGGAATGATTCATTTATTTCACAATGGAGCGGTCGTTCCAGTCCTGAAGGTCCTTCGCCTGCTCGGTCTGATGGATTCCGGCATTCTATTGGTCAACCATGCACGCTGGCACATGAGGGCACTCCAGTGGTGTCTCCGCAGGCAGTGGTATCAACACAATGGAGATCTCAGGGAGTCTGTGAGGATCTTCAGAGAAGCTGCGGCGGATGTATCTTGGTGGGGTGTTGAAGGTAATCTGTCTCAAGGAAAGCCTTTCCATCTTCCTCCATCGGTTGCCACTGTGATAACGGATGCATCCACTCTAGGGTGGGGTGCTCATCTGGGGGATCTGGAGATCAAGGGTCTTTGGTCTCCAGAGGAAAGGTTGCTTCACATCAACCTTCTAGAGTTGCGGGCAATACGTCTAGCACTCAAGGCCTTTCTCCCTTCCCTTTGCGGGCGGTCGGTTCAAGTCCTGACGGACAACACCATCGCGATGTGGTATGTCAACAAACAGGGAGGAGTGGGGTCTCAGTGTCTCAACAGAGAGGCTCTGCGTCTCTGGTCCTGGGTTCAGGACCATCAGATTTGTCTGATGGCAAATCATCTGGCCGGAGTTCTGAACGTGCGTGCAGACAGTCTCAGTCGGCAGTTCTCAGCCGACCACGAGTGGAGGCTTCTTCCAGAGGTGGTTCGTCACGTCTTTCGGACGTGGGGTACTCCTCGGGTGGACCTGTTCGCCACTCACGAGAATGCTCACTGCCCATCATTCTGCAGTCTCCAGTTTCTGATGCAGGGGACCTGGGGGACGCGTTTCAGTTGAGTTGGGACTCACGGCTCCTTTACGCATTTCCTCCCATACCCTTGATTCCTCGGGTTCTGAGAAAGATTTGCCAAGACCGGGCCCAAGTTATTTTGATCGCCCCGGATTGGCCAAGAAGGGTGTGGTACATAGATCTTCTCCACCTTTCCTCGTGCCCGCCGCTCCATCTCCCTCTCAGGATAGATCTCCTCTCTCAGATGAAGGGGCAGGTTCTACACCCCCACCTCCAGACCTTACACCTTCATGCCTGGAGATTGAACGGGGCAACCTGAATTCCTTTTCTCTCCCACATGATGTGGTGGATGTCATTCTATCGGCCAGGCGTGACTCTACCAAGTCAATCTATTCATACAGATGGTCTAAATTTGTGACTTGGTGTGGGGAGAAGTCCATTGACCCTTTGAGGGCTCGTTTGTCAGATATACTTCTATTTGCTCTTTCTTTAGCGAAGCAAGGGTTTGCTGTGGCTACAGTTAAAGGTTATCTTTCGGCGTTGTCAGCATTTCTCTGCCTGCCGGGTCAGCCCTCCTTATTTAAATCTCCTATTGTTTTGAGATTTCTGAAGGGCCTTACTAATAAATTTCCTCCTACTCCTTTTATTGTGCCTCAATGGGACTTGAATCTGGTGCTTACTTATCTAATGGGTTCCTCTTTCGAACCTTTACATAATTGTCCCTTGAGGTTGTTGTCTTTTAAGACGGTTTTCCTAGTTGCAATTACCTCGGCAAGGAGGGTAAGTGAGCTTCAAGCTCTTAGTGCTCTGAGAGCGCGATCGCGCTGATTGTATTGCGATCTCACCCCTGAGGCGGAAGCCGGGGGCTTAGCATGTTTTAAAGAGTGTGCATTTTTTTGTTTTAACATTGATTTTCGTTTTTGGTAATTTTTAAATCTTCCCGAACCTACCTGCAGAAACCTGCTCACACCCACGCTCTCCCCAGTGCAGCAGACTACGTGCTGACGCCGGGATTAGACGGTGAGCAGCGACCATATTGGGGAAGGAAAGGGTGCTGCTGTAGTAGCTGGCCGCCTCCCACCCTCCTCAACTCTGGATAAAAGAGGAACGTCATCCCGTCCGCGCAGCGGGCGCGCCAAAGGCAAGCCCGTCTGCGCCCGTCCGCGCCGGGACCGGGCCTAGGGCCACGAACCTTGGTCCGATGGCCTTGGACGACCGGTTAACTTACTCCGGACCACAACTGAAAGATATACGCCCACTCCCCTCACCCCATTGCACAATACATAAACTGGACTTTATCTCCAATGCTACCTCATTAAGCTGCCCTTACTGTAATACCTCTATCCTAATTAGCAATAGAAGGGCTAACTCCAACTTCAAGATCAAGCTAAATCCAGTTAATACTTGTATAGCACTTATTAATGCCAGGTTCTTAGGTAAGCATAGACAGGAAATAGCGGACCTAATCATAGACAGGCACTTAGACATCCTCTTAATCACAGAAACCTGGATGGACCAGGCGTCTGACCCGGACCTGGTGATTGTGGTCCCGCCAGGATACAAGGTCTATCGTCAAGATAGAAAGGGTAAAAGAGGCGGTGGGCTGGCAATAATTGCTAGGGATTTCTACTCAGTGAGGACTTTGTCTATCCCGTCCCTTTACTGCGAAGCCTTACACTTTGCCATCAAGTTAACGCCGTCCCATAACTTTAAAGGAGTGTTATTATATCGACCTCCGGGAGCTCGCACAGTCTTCCTTTCTAATTTAGGTTCGATACTTGAGTCATTAGTGACTGAAGAATCCTACACAGTATGGGAGACTGGAATTTCCATCTAGAGCAACTTGATGATAAAGATACTATTTCCTTACTCACCGATTTGGAAATGTTAGGTCTTCGCCAATTGGTTACATCCCCTACTCATGAGGCCGGCCACATACTGGACGGCATCTTTTCCAACCAGGACGGACTGCGTATAACAGATATCCTCCCAATGCCTTGGTCCGACCATCATGTCATTATTGGTATTATTACTATTAGGGATAGCCCCCCTCAAAGAGTTACTATTCCCAGACCAGAATCATTTAAGGTCTGGACAGATATAAATAAAGTAGAATTAACAGAGCTACTGGATAATACTCGTCCTACCTTATCAACCGATTCTAATCTAGCCACCCTACAATTCCAGGACTGGCTAGGGTCTGCCACCCATTCACTTGTTCCTTTAAAAACATTATCAAGAAACAGAGCTACTCCATCGGCCCCATGGTTCACCGATGACTTAAGGAAGCAGAAACAACTCTGCAGGAACAGGGGAAGGCATTGGCGGAAGTCCTATAGTTCAGACAGTAAAGCTAGCTACAAGGAAAACCTTGCTATCTACAAGTCTATGATTGCAGAGGCAAAGAAGAAATTCTTTACCGTACAAATTGAAACGGCGAAAAACTCCAGTAAGCAACTCTACGAGATCACTAATCAGTTGGCCGGAAATGTTCCGGAGTTAGTACCACCTCCGTCTCAATTACTTTGTGATGCGCTTGCAAACTTTTTCTTTACAAAAGTAAATGAAATATATCAAGCTTTCTCCTCCAGAACTGGTGCCTACTCAAACTCTAGCTGTATTCTTCCCCCTCAGATGTTCCTGACACAGTTTATTGATTGATTTCTCTCGGCTCCGTGGTTTACTCCTTCTATGGGGAAAATGCGCCAGGACTGCAAGATAGCAGAGAGAAGGTGGCGGCGCAAGTACGACCCTGATGACAAATTCAAATACCGGGAGGTAATTAGGAGCTACCGTAAGCATATTCTCGAGGGTAAAAAAGCTTTCCTGGAGCGCAGAATCGACGAGGCGGAAAACAGGAGTAAAGAACTCTTTAGGATTGTAAAGGAGTTTATTTCCCCTCCTTCAAGTACACCCCTCCATTCTCATTCTGAGGTCTGGATCAGTCAGCTGGGGGACTTTTTCATTAACAAAATTGTCCATTCAGGATTCCTTCCCAGACGCCGGCCTCAGTTCTTCTGCTAGCCATCGGGCCATCGTCCGCTCGTCATTTGAGGATAGGAGTACTGTCCTCTCGGACTTTCCTTCCCTATCCGTAACTTCTTCCCTGGATCCGTGCCCAGCGAAATGTCTAGGAAAGATTGCGCCTGCACTTAACAGTCTGATTAATCCGCTGCTTAATCTTTCCTTGACTTCAGGCGAAGTTCCGTTGGTCTGGAAGCATGCTCTGATCTTGCCGCTACTCAAAAAGCCCACTCTGGATCCTCTTGTCCATGCTAACTACAGGCCAATCTCCCTTCTCCCTGCTCTGGCAAAGGTGATCGAGAAACATGTACAGCTCTCTATTTCCAACTATATAGAGAGCAATAACATCTTACATGACACCCAATCGGGCTTCCGTGCTAATTATAGCACGGAGACAGCTTTGCTCGAGATCACTGATGCCATCAGGGAGACGCTCGATCTGGGGGGGAAGGCAATTCTGGTTATGCTGGACCTGTCGGCGGCGTTTGACACCATCCCGCACGCCAGTCTCCTTTCTAGACTCTGGGAGATCGGTCTTCGTGGGACGGTGTGGAACTGGTTTAAATCCTTTCTGACCGGTCGTCGACAAGTGGTCTGGGCACCTCCGTTCTCCGCGGAAATGCCGCCGCTCGAGGTGGGGGTCCCTCAGGGGTCTATCCTGAGCCCCACCCTCTTTAATATCTATAAGGCCCCTCTGGCGGCGGTAGCGGAGTCCTTCGGTGCCCGGATCATATCCTACGCTGATGACACCCAGCTCCTTTTTACATGTAAAAAGGGAGAGGCTTTTGATGGCGGCCTGATCCGGGAGTGCTTGGGCGCGGTCTTCGATTGGTTCAGGCGGTACAGTCTTAAATGCAACTCCGACAAGTCGGAGCTGCTTTTCTTTGGATGTCAGCCGGATCCCAGCTGGAAGACCTGGTGGCCCCAGGACATGTTTCCGGCTGAAGCGGCCTCGGCGAAAGCAAAAAACCTTGGGGTGCAATGTGATGACAGCCTTTCTTTTGGACCCCAAATCATTGGTCTATCTGGGAAATGCTTTGGCATTTTGAAAATGCTTCGGAAGTTTCTTCCCTTGCTGTCCCTTCAGCATAAAAAAATCATTGTGCAGTCTCTGATTGGCTCGCGTTTAGACTATGCGAATGCCCTGTATATCGGGCTGCCTAAATATCTGCTGGCCCGGTTGCAGATTGTGCAGAATTCGTCTGCTAGAGCCATTTTTGGTCTTCCACGCAGGGCCAAAGCTTCTGAACTTCTAAGGAGACTGCATTGGCTGCCTATTGCCAAAAGAATCACCTTTAAGGTGCTGACCCTGGCATTTAAGGCCCTTCATTCTATTGGCCCAAAGTATATGGAGAAGCGCCTGGCTTTTTATGTCCCGAGGAGGTCGCTTCGGTCTGCCTCGTTGGCCAAAGCCGTCGTTCCTTCGATTAACCTTGCCCGGATCGGAGGGCGTTCCTTCCGATATCTGGTCCCGCGTTGCTGGAATGAGCTTCCTGTATCCTTAAGAAAGTTAAACAGTCTCCTTGCCTTCAGAAAGGAGCTGAAACTTGGCTCTTCTCAGTATGATTTTGTTGGTGGGACCTCCGTGAGCTGCTGTGTTGTGTTTCTTCTCCGCATTTCTCTTTGCCAAAGCGCCGGGACACCCCTCGGGGTAGCCGTGCGCTATAAAAGAGCCCTAAACATAACATAACGTAACATCTCACTGAGGATCAAACCTTGGAAATCGCCACTTCCATTAAATCTGGATCAGCTCTGGACCCTTGCCCTGCTAAAGTTTAGCACTCAGTGATGGACTCGATTGTCACGCTTATCACACGAGTCTGTAACTCCATGTTTAGATCCGGGATTTACCCTGATATACTGAAAAAGACTCTATTAAAACCCGTTTTAAAAAAACCTCTTCTGGACAAGGACGATCTAAAAAATTACCGACCCATAGCGAGCCTCCCATTTTTAGCAAAAGTAGCTGAAAAAGCCATGAACCAACAGCTCTCTGATTTCATCGAGAAATACCACCTGCTGGACAGTACCCAATTTGGATTTCGTAGATTCCATGGTACTGAGACAGCGCTAATAAAAGCATCCGTTGACATCAGAGTTATCCGGGATCAAGGAGGTACAGCGGTCCTGGTGATGCTTGACTTATCTGCTGCCTTCGACACGGTCGATCACAAGATCTTGATCGACCGTGTCGGAAAAATGGGCATCCAACGGGCGGCTAAAGATCTGCTGGCATCTTTCTTGGCGGGGCGAACTCAGGCGGTTACCCTGGGGTCTTTTCAATCACCTCAGCTATCTCTGCCGTGCGGCGTTCCTCAAGGCTCATCCCTCAGTCCGACACGGTTTAATATCTACGTGTCGGACCTGGCTAAAGTTATCATGGCCCATGGGATGAGCCTAACCTCCTATGCAGTTGACACGCAGTTGGTTCTGGCCGTAAACAGCGATGGAGATAGGGTGGCAGAACGTTTTCAGGGAGGCATGCTAGAAATTGGAGAGTGGATGGCCTCCAACTGCTTAAAGCTTAACTCCGACAAAACGGAGGTGGTCATTTTTGGACCACTCTTGCCATCATGGTCATCAGTTTGGTGGCCTTCATCTTTTGGCGCGCTTCCCAAACCAGTCCCCAGAGTAAGAAACCTGGGAGTGGTCTTCAACGAGGGTCTTAACTTTATGGCCCATGCCAACAAAACGGCAGCCACTGCCTGTCACGAATTAAAATTGGTAAGCAAAATTCTCCCTTTTTTACCTGACACAGACGGAAAAACTCTGGTAAGCTCCTTAGTCCTATCCTCATTGGATTACTGTAATATTCTCTTCATTAATGCCCAGATCCGCGTTACTAATAAAATGCAGACTATTCAGAACGCGGCTGCCAGAGTTCTCTCGAGAACTCCTAAATTCAAACCTATATCAGATACAATAAGGAATTATCACTGGCTGACGATCCGCAATCGGATTAAGTTTAAGACCTTATGTATAGTCTACAAAGCTCTTCACAACGAGGGACCGCAGTTTCTCAAGAATCAACTAATTCCCTATACTCCTTCCAGACAACTCTGCTCTGCCGCCTTGAATCAACTAGTGGTTCCCCGCACAAAAACTGTCTCTTGGGGCGATCGACGCTTTCTGGTTTCCGCTCCCAAGTTATGGAACACATCACCTCAAGAAATTAGGACATTACCCACACTCAGGCTTTTTCGCAAACAACTGAAGACATGGCTCTTTAACCAATAATTCTCAGCAGCATTTCCTAGAGATCCTAATCAATCATTAGCGCCAAGACGCCTACGGGTATTCGTTTGCGCTCAATAAATAGCAATAATAAATAAAATAAATAAATAATAGTTCAAAGCCCCCATTCTTGACCATTCATGCCGAACTAATGGTTCTTAGGACCAGGGCTGCTTTTCTGCCTAAGGTGGTAACTCCCTTCCATCTAGTACAGTCTATTACCCTTCCTACCTTCTATCCTCCCCCTTACCCTTCCAAGGAGGAGGAACGGCTTCACCGTCTGGACCCTACGAGGGTGGTGAGCTTTTATCTTGATAGGACAAAGGACTATCGAGTGGATGACCAGCTGTTTGTTGGATTTGCTGGCTGCAGAAAAGGAAGAGCAGTGCACAAGCGCACACTTTCGAGATGGATAATACTATGCATCAAGATCTGCTACGCCCTGGCTGGTAAGGAACCTCCAGAGGCTATAAGAGCCCATTCTACTAGAGCAAAGTCTTCAACATCTGCTTTGTCTAGGGGTGTTCTTGTTGAGGACATTTGTAGAGCGGCAACTTGGGCCTCCCTCCACACTTTCACGAAGCATTACTGCTTGGATACCGAGGTGAGTAGGGACGGCCACTTTGCGCGTTCTGTCCTCCAGGATTTTCTGGTATAGGAGAGTGGACACCCTCCTCCGGGAGTGGGGACTGCTGTGGGAAGCTATTCACGAGGTGAGGAATCCACTGGCAGATGTATCCATCAGAAGAACAAGTTACTTACCTTCGGTAACGCTTTTTCTGGTGGATACAGTATCTGCCTGTGGATTCCTCACATGCCCACCCGCCTCCCCGTTGTCCACTCTTCTATACCTGAATTGTTGGTAATGTTTTTTAATGTATACATGTTATCCTCAAAAGGAATGTGTTCTTGGACATGTTTACTATGTTATATACACACTATGTGTGTTTCTTTGAATAGTTTGTGCTGTGTATACTTTGTATATTTCTATTGTTGTTGGTCCATCCGTGTGCCTCGAAGGCACGGAAAAAAGGGCGGAACTGATGTCATCACGCCGGCGTAGGCCTATTATGGAGTCGGTGACGTCAGCGGAGCCGTCCGCGATGTCGTGCGTTCCTGTGACGTCGTCCACGCCGGCGAGCTGCAAAGAATTTTCCGAACGTTGCTGACGCAGGAGGATACTCGCAAGGTGAGGAATCCACAGGCAGATACTATATCCCCCAGAAAAAGCGTTACCGAAGGTAAGTAACTTGTTCATCGTGGACTGTGATTTTTGGCTACAATCTCCCATTACCACCCACCCTACCCACTCCATAAAAATATTTTTCAAATGCTAGAGAATTTCTGTTGTGCAAACCAAGCTGAGGAGTAACAAGAGCTGTGGCAGCAGTAAGGGTATAAAGGAGCTATAATCACACGTTGAGAAGAACTGACTAAACATTGTACATAAAAATAAGGAAAGCACACACAGCAAGAGCTTGATCATAATTTCCAGAGCTTGACAAGAACTGAGTTGGAAAGATCAGAGCCCAGAAGGATGCAGTCAAATTTATTTAACTCCTGGTGTTACAGATACTTCACTAGTTGCACCTGCAACTCACCCAGAGTGTAATTTTGCATTGATGAATCTTTCGTAGCTCAGTAGCCACTATCCCTGCTGTGTTTATTGGGGGCCACACTTTGATGTTTTGTTCCTCAGCTGTTGGGTGATTGCCTGGATCTGCCAGGTTGTATTCTATAGAATTGTTTGGCAGCCAACCAACTCTGTTTATTTCGGTTTCACAGGAGCAGATGGTGATGAACCTGGACAGCCGGGTGCTGATCTTCCCACTCTACATATGCTGCAACTTCTTATACACTTCCCTTGAGCTCAGACCAGAGGGCGAGAGTCTGCCAGAGACCGTGGACAGCTGAGGAAGACCTCGGAGTGCATTCCTCTGTGCGTGCCGGCCTCTCAAAGAAGGACCAGGCCAATAAGAAAAAAAAATGAAAACCTTGTGGCCTCATTTAGCCGTATTACTGTTATTTCCTCGCAATATATCCAAAAAAACATATAGGAGAGACTGAAGTAAAGTCACTGTGAACTCAAAATATTGCCCTGGTATTTCCTTAGTCAGTGCAACTTTATAATCACCAGGGCGCATGCAGAGGACATTTTACAAGACATTTTGGGAAGAGTCTTGAGTCACATATCTTTTTCTACAAGTACTCGTTTCTTAATCCCAGTACATTGTGGCCTTAGATATTTTGGAATCTGAAGGCCAGTCTTGCAGGATTTTGAGTCTTCCAGTCTGAAAGCTTGCACCATGTTATGATCTTGTGAAGATGTCACAATGATACTTATAACTGCATGAAGGTATTTGAAGTATCCCTCTGATAGGTCACTACCATTGTAGTGTAGTTCCTATATTCCCAATAGGTCTGCGAATTGGAATATTATATCCTATAGATTAGACGTAGGACTGAGGTCGACTAGGTCTCTATCGAATATACTAAACTTAATAGTGAGTGCCAGATAGCTCAGAGGTCACTAGAAACTTTCTCGAATTCACAAGAAGGGATTAGTTTCTGACAACCACGTAAACATGACAACTTTGTTTCCCAAGAATAAGAAATATAGTCGTGGAAACAATAGATAAGTATTTCACTCAGTCAATCGTGCATGCTTCGTTTCAACAGAGTTGCAGAGAAATTGAGAGACGGGCGTTTTCAGTACAGAGGTTTATTGAACAGTCTTTCTCATGCAAGAGAAGTGAACTGCTACAATCGTTAAGCAGACTCCAAAGTATAATGCGTACAGCGAGAATAGTATTATAAAATAATACTGTAAAAGCATTGTATGGTTTCTAAGCCATATAAAAATACATACATAAATAACATTGACTAAAATACTCAACTGGTGCTTCTAAATACGCCTATCCCAATGTACCTAACCTAAGTCTAGTACGCGGGAAGATGTAAGTATTGTGTAGCATAGGTTTAGTTGTTTTTCCCAAGAATCTACCAAAGGTTTCTCTAGGTTCTAATCAGCTCCATACCTTCGTTTAGAATGAAGGAGGTCTGGTATCTCTGTCTCAGGGCTCTATTTCCCAACACCCCACAAGGGGAGCTTAGAAACACTGGAGCTGGATTCTCAGCGAGAGAGAGGCAGCCTCATGATCAGTGCGGCAGCTGGAGGGTCGGCTTCCTTCGGCACTTGCTGTAGCGAGCTGCGTCTGGCAAGTAGATAGTCGAACTGCTCCGAACCACCGTAGTTTGCCATAGCAAGTGAAGGTATATTTATACCTTAAAGGTGTTTAGGCATGCCATAGATTGACGTAAAGTCGGGCATAATAACGTTGGGAAAGAACCCCTAGGGAATAGTTGTTCTTTGCAAAGTACACGAGTTCTTGGACAAATCAGTATTCAAGCAAGGGGGAGTTCCCTAACTGCTTAAGCCGATTTCCCAAGAAATTGTTGTGACGTTTGGTACGGGTGGAAGTAGCCATGCCTGTATGTGGTCTGCATGGGCTATGACTAAACAAGGGATTGATTTCTATGCCTATATAAGGGCAATGTGAATTGTACCTATATAAGGGCATGAATCTGGAAAATTCACTCGGAGCTCTAAACGCCACACAACACCATTATATTTAGAAACAAATTGTCCAAGCCCATTGTGGAAATCGGATGCGATCTATTTGTATGCAGTGTGCCGTATTGTAAGGCATGCCCGGTTACTCACCGGTAATATCCATTACTCCGAGTCCTGGTCTCCCCGTCCCATTCCTGATACGTGAGCAGTTAGTCTGCTCCACAGAAACCCCTACCTAGCGGAGCTGTTTGCACTTCCCCCTATGATGATGTCACCATCACGTGACTATATAGGGGGAAGTGCATCAAACGAACCTCCTGAAAATACCAAAGAAAACCAGAATGAAAAACACAGACAATCACCCAAACAAAAACCCAAACCAGGGAGGGAGGGAAGGGCTCAGGAATGGGACGGGGAGACCAGGACTCGGAGTAATGGATATTACCGGTGAGTAACCGGGCATTACCTCCTCGTCCTGTCTCCCCGTCCCATTCCTTATACGTGAGCCCATACCCAAGCACACGGTGATTGACAGAAAAAAACAGACCATACAGGATACGAGAAAGCAAACAGGTCCATTTAATTCACAGAAAACAGTACATCTCAAACATCATGCACTGCAGAAAGGACAAGAGCCCCAAAAGCAGCAGAGGCCGCCACCCCCAACTGAAGCCGGTAATGGGTAACAAAAGTATGGGGAGAAGCCCAAGTGGCAGCATTGCAAATGTCCCTCAAGGAGGCCCCCTTGAACATGGCCCAGGAGGATGACACGCTCCGGGTCGACCGACCCTGAACAGAGGAAGGCAGAGGACAGTGGGCAGAGTCGTAAGAGGCAACCACAGCACCCCGGACCCACCGAGACAAGGTGGACAAGGAAGGACGAAGCCCCAGCCCCGAGAGGCCATAGGTGACAAAGAGGGAATCAACCTTCCTGAACGCAGCCGTACGCTCCAAGTAGATGCGTAGAGCCCTCAGCACATCCAAAGAATGGAGGAGCACCTCCTCAGGAGAGGCAGGAGCCAGAAAAAACACAGGGAGAACAATATCCTCCTGACAGTGAAAGAACTGACTCGGGCGGAGAATCACCTTATCCTCGCAAAAGCGCAAGAAGGGCGGGGAAGCCATCATCGCCCCAATCTCCCCAACTCGCCGGCCAGAAGTAATGGCCACCAGGAAAATAACCTTCGCAGAAAGGAACTTCAGGGCCACAGAGTCTAAAGGCTCAAAAGGAGGACCCGTCAAAGCCCGCAGAACCAGGGGAAGATCCCAAGGAGGCACAGGAGAACGGGAGACAGGACGCTGAAGCAAGAAACTCCGCAGAAGGCGAGCCACCAACGGGGAGACAGAGGCAACGGAGGAACCCCGAAAAGCAAGAATGGCAGCCCATTGAGCCCTCAGGGAAGAAACAGCAAGACCCAGGAGGAAACCATCCCGTAGGAAGTCCAATACCCTCACAGCCTCACAGGAGGCAGAAGAGAGACCCTTCCCAAGGCACCAAGAAGAGAAACTCTTCCAGTGTAGGGCATACAATTTCAAAGTGGAAGGACGCCGAGAAAGCTGAAGACAATGGGCAACCTCCACCGAGCAACCCAGATCCAGCAAACTCAACCTCTCAAGTGCCAAACCCCCAGCCGGAGGCGACGCAGGGAGGCAAGGCCGAGAAGAGGAACCCTCAGAGGGGAGGGACACAGGGGAAACCTCCAATGAGGCCGAACAGAAAAGGCCAGCAGAAGGGGGTACCAAGACCGCCGAGACCATTCCGGAACAACCAGGAGAACCTCCGCCCGATCCCAACGAATCTTCCGGAGGACCCTCGGAATTAAGGCAAACGGAGGGAAGGCAAATAGCAGACCCCTCGACCAAGGAATCGAGAAAGCATCGGTGGCCCACGCCAGCGGAGAGGGAACGATGCTGCAAAACCGAGGAAAAAGGGCGGACTCCTCCGAGGCAAAAAAAAACCAGCCAAGGAAGGCCGAACCGGAGGACAATCAGATCGAATAGATCCGGGGACAGACAGAGGGACACCGAGGACGGGAACACCCGGCTCAAAGAGTCCGCAGGCCCATTCTCCTTCCCCGGAAGATAGACCGCCGTCAAAGACAAGAGATTCGACTCGGCCCACAGGCCAATCTTCCGGGAAAGGAGAAACAGGGCACGACACATGCCCCCTGGTGATTCACATAAGCACGAACCACCTGATTGTCGGTCTGCACAGAGTCCGCCTGACCCCGAAGGAGAGGAGCGAACCAAAGAAGAGCCAACCAAACCGCCCTCAACTCCTTCCAGTTCGACGACTGGACGGACTCGAAGCTGGACCACCAACCCTGAGCCTTGGAGGCACCCAGAACGGCACCCCACCCCAGAGCACTGGCATCTGTGGACAAAACGACCACGGACTGAGGAGGAAGGAGATCGAACCCCCGGGAAAGAGAGAGAGGGGACAACCACCACTGGAGATCCGCCCGAATCCCCGGAGTGACAGGGATCAGAGTCTCGTAGTCCAAGGAGGCAGGATCCCAGTGCGACAGGACATGATGCAACAGGGGGTACAGATGGAGCCTGGACCAAGGAAGGAGATGCAGAGTGGAAGCCATCTCCCCCTGACTCCGCAGCCAGAGACGGGCAGACACCCGGGACTGGGACAGAAGCCAGGAAAGGTGACGAAACAAAGTCAACTGGCGCTCCTGCGAGAGAAAAACCATGTCCAAGTCCATGCGGAAGAGAGCCCCCAGGAACTTCAGGGACTGGGAGGGCACCAGGGAGGACTTCCTGTGGTTGATAAGGAGCCCAAAGGACCCCAGCAGAAGACACACCTGGTCCACATCCGACAGAGCCTGTGAAAAAGAAGGAGAGACAATCAACCAGTCATCCAGGTATGGAAAAACCAGAAGACCCCTGGAATGAAGGATACCCACCAGAGGGGCCAAGAGCTTGGTGAACACCCTGGGTGCCGAGGAAAGGCCGAAAGGGAGCACCCGGAACTGATAGTGAAGGGTCCCCACAGCAAATCGGAGAAAACGCTGGTCCTCCGGATGTACAGGAACGTGCATATAGGCATCCATGAGATCCAGGGACGCCAGGAAACCCCCCGGCAGGACTAGAGGCAGGATGGACTGGAGCGTCACCATCTTGAACGGACGATGGACAACGAATCGATTGACCCGCTTCAGATCCAAAACAGGACGAAGATCCGAAGTGTCCTTCTTGGAGACCAGAAAGAGGATAGAATAGCAAACCCTGCCCCTCTACAGAGGAGGAACCTCCACAACAGCCCTCTTCTCCAACAGGAGTCGCACGCCCACCAACAAAGCATCCCTGCGCAGAGGAAGACGCGGCAGGGGAGTCTGAACAAAACCCGGAGGAGGAGGAGAGGAAAATTCGATCCGGCAACCTTCCGAAACAGTCCGAACCGCGCAGGCATCCGGGACCGACAACCACTGGGCGCGGAAGCACTGGAGGCGACCACCAACGGGCAAAGGCAGACAGTCATTGAGAAGAGGAGGAAGCGGAGGCGGCAACACCGGCAGCGGCCCGGGGCTTGGCACTTCCAGGGGCCCCCCGGCCACGACCCCTGCCTCGAAAGGGCTGAGAAGCGCCACGAGCAGGAGGCCCAAAAGCGCGACGATAACCAAATCCAAGCCCCCGAGAAGGAGGACGGACCGGGGCCACCAGCTTGCGGTTCTCCGCCGACTGCTTGACCATACCCTCCAGCTGAGGACCGAACACCTTCGAACCCTCAAAAGGCAACTTAAGGAGAACCGACTTCTGGGAAGAGTCCGCCTTCCAGGAACGCATCCAAATATGACGACGGGCAGCGATGGAAGCACCAGAAGCAGCCGCCGCCGCCCCCAAATTGTCAAAGGAAATATCCGACAGGTATCTAACCTGTTGCTCCATCAAAGACAAAAGAGGAGTGGCATCCTCGCCGTCCTGCAGCAAAACCGACAGGGACTGGAAATCCTTAAGGAGCGACTGAACCATATAGTTGGAATAGGCAGTCGCACGGACGGAAAAATTGGAAGCAGCATAAGAACGCTTCACAGCACCCTCAATCCGCTTATCCACAACGTCCGCAGGCAAGGCGTCCTCAGAAACGACCAAACCTTGAGAAGAGAGGCCAGCCATCAGATTATCCACCTTCACAGCCTGAGGGAACTCAGCAGAAAAACCCTCCAGAGGGTAACGCCGAGGCAGGAAACGAGGAAAAGCAGACTTATCCACCTCCCGCCATTCGTGGGACAACACCTTGCGAATAGCACTGTGCAAAGGCAAAGAATCCGGAACAGGCTGGACATATTGCGTGAAGAAGTCATCCTCCAAAACATCAGCGGCAGGAGGAGAGAACCCCAAATTGGACCGAACATGTGCGAACAGTTTAGTGAGCTCAGCACCCTGAACAAAACGTCCACGCACACCCTCATCCTCCTCAGGACCCAAGTCATCCTCAGGGTCAGCTTGCGGATCCACAGAAACACGAGGTCTTTTGGGAGGAGGAGCAGCCGCATCCCTAGCCAGGAAAGCATCAGCCACAGCCTCGCTGACAAGGAGGCGCAAGGCATCCAGAGGGGACGCAGAAGAGGAAGCCTCAGCATCCATCAATGCACCAGTCCAAAAACCACACCAACAGGCAAAAAGAAGGACAAAAAAACACACAAGAAGGACCCCATATATACAGCATGAGGACCCGAACAACTGAGGCAGGTAAAGAAAACGGCCGGCATAAAAAGCCCAATCAGCAGCCAACACGCCCCCTAATTGCACAATACACCGAAGCGCCAGCCAGAAAAGCCCCAGCCCGCTAAGGCAGGGCGAAAAAGGACCACAGGTAACCCAGGAACGGCCGCTGGAGCAGGCCTACCCAAGCCCGGTGAGCGCGACGGACAAAAAGCGGCCGCTAACACGAGCCGCGTGAGGAACAACATAGAGACGGCCGCTAACGCGAGCCGCGTGCAAAATCACAGCCCCGAAACACAAGAGGCAGAGCGGGGACATCGGCAAAGTGAAATACAAGGCGGCCGCTAAAGCACGCCGCCGCCAGAAAAACAAACACAGCAGGGAACTTACCCGGAAACACCGGCAGCCCCCGAACAGCACAGCCAGGAACGCGGTCTGAAGAACGCAGAAAAAAAAACCAGGATGTTCGTTTGATGCACTTCCCCCTATATAGTCACGTGATGGTGACATCATCATAGGGGGAAGTGCAAACAGCTCAGCTAGGTAGGGGTTTCTGTGGAGCAGACTAGCTGCTCACGTATCAGGAACGGGACGGGGAGACAGGACGAGGAGGTAATGGGAGGTGTGGTGATCTTAGCACTGTGATTGGTTTGTGACATGTGCATCTCATTTATAGTCGATAAACAGACTTCTTCTGAAGTTGATTGATACAGATTCTTATGGTAGGTAAAGCTTTAGCTCTACAACCCTAAAACCCCTTGTGTCACACAGTAACTTCAATGAAAGTTCTACTTTATTTCTAAAGTTTCCCCTAAACTACATCACCATAGTCATAGACCAATGCATCACTTAAAGGACCGTTTCCCCAGAATTTTCATCAACTTGTGGCATGCTGGCACATTTTTCGTTTATCCTTTTTCTATGATATATAATTAATCCAGCCGTCATCTGCAGTTTTTTTTGCACTAATCAACCGCTTAGAACGGGTTGTCACACCTAGAATAGTGTCTGCAGAAATGCTGAAAAAAATATTGCTTAATTGAAACGATTAGATTTGCAGGTTTAACATTTATGTTTTAATTGGTTTTCAAGCTGAGCGGTCTAGAGCAAGAAGAGGGAATATGATTAATTCATTCAGTGCATGATTGTTTTTAAATTCACACTGTTTGTTATTTGATTTGATTGTGGGGTCTCCAAACCGGTCCTGGAGGGCCGGATCCATGCCAGATTTTGTGCATATCCCCATTTAGATACATGTAGTTATTTTAAAAATCTAGCATGGATTTGGCCCTCCAGGACCGGTTTGGAGACCCCACTGCCTCATATCCCCACTATTATGCTCATCGATGTAGCCTAAATTAGGTCCGAAATTTTTTTGTACAGTGCTACACCCAACATAACTTGGTTTTCTTATCTGCCATTAAAATATCTCTGAACTTGCAAACCATAGATTGCCCCATAAAACCGTCCAGTATATTACACTTTAGAAGCAGCGATGAAATCAAGCCCCTAGTGTAGTGGGGAATGCATAAAGAATGCTGCACTGAAGCATTAATGACCTTTCTTGAGGCACTTCTATCAAGGAAATGGTCCACTACGTTCTGCATTATGAATGGAAAGGGTAGTATAAAGATGTGCGAGAAAGATGGTTTCACCTGGTGAAGTAAGTGCCTTATTCCTTTGTGGTTTCTCCAAATGGCAGAGCTCCATTAAGCGCCGGGACCAATGTGAAACCTTGAATCAAGCCAAACCCGCCTCTGTTGTCGGATGGAAACCCCTTGGGCATCAGGAGAAGTTCTTGCTGGTCAGGTTCCATTCTTCAGCTTCCACAAAAACCAAAGCTGTTGCTATTGCTAGATAATGAAGCACCGTCAAGTCTAAATCACTGTGATTTATGCCCATTTCTGCTGCCATATTTCACGCAGTAGTGGAAACACTTTTTTTCCTGCAACTTGTACAGTTCAGTTAATCAAAATAAAGATGGCCTGGTTTTTAGTAAAAAGTGGGAAATATTAATATTTAAAACGCTAACTTTCCGAAAGCACGTCTTAGTGAGATAAAGTTTTTTCCCAGAGACTCAACAAACACATCACCCCAGTCTTTCATGTTTGGAAAAAAATACAGTTTAGCGTTTGTAATATTAAATATTAAAATGGTGCCCCATGAGCTTTTAGTGAAAGCAACAAATAAG
The DNA here is from genome assembly GCF_964261635.1 of Lissotriton helveticus. Lineage (NCBI taxonomy): Eukaryota > Metazoa > Chordata > Amphibia > Caudata > Salamandridae > Lissotriton > Lissotriton helveticus. The sequence continues at coordinate 775,524,076 of NC_136072.1, forward strand.
GAAATCGGAGATGTATAAATTTGGAAGTTGCAAAAAGAAAACAGACAGGAAGAGTGATGAGATTAACAACATTTTATAGAGACACTCTCCTTGTAAGAAACATTATTATGCCAAAGCGTGGAAGAGAAACAAAGTATTTAAATATTGTATTTCTGTTGAGATCACCTGACTGTAAAATTAGTTGAATGATGTTATCGCACAGAATTTTGTGGATCGATAACATTAGATCATTTTTCTGGATTGAACCTTGGGAACTGAAGAGCCAATCAGAAAGGGCCTTATAAGGGATTACAGCTACAGCTATCGCGCAATAATCAGACCACGCAGATGTTAAAGCGTAAAAGGCCATTTATTAGGACCAGGCTGCATAACTAAACAATAACCAATAACAACAACATTAATAACAGCAAACCCCCATACACTCTTTCTTGTTTCACTCTCTTCACCCACTCTGACTCATGCCTCCAACCGCTCCATATCCCTTCTGTACCTCATCCGTATCCACAAATCACCTAGCATCCTGCCCCGATATCCTCTGGCATTCCAGTCATGCCTCCAGCTCCCCACCTCATTCAATCCCCCCCCCCCGAGGAATGGGTGCGCCCGCTCTCGACCCCCCTACCCCTGCATAGAATCGCCAACCAGGGAACCCCCTGTAGGGCGGTTACCTGCCCCACCCCTCCCTGTAGGAAACCTGAACAGTGCACCTTTCTGCCATACCCCACTCACTCCGTCCTACAACACCAAATTGCCTCGTTCCACAGTTTACTGACCACATGCCTCATCTCCATCATATAATACGCATTCCCCAAACGAGAAAGATGCACTCCGTCGTCCCTGAACAGTAAGGGTTCCTCCAGTCGTAGACCCACGTGAGAGATGACCTTTATATCCTTGTCCCCACAAAACAGTCTCATTGCTCTGTTTTTTTTTTTAAAACAGATTTTTATTGCGGAAGTAGAGACAAAAGTTCAGAACAGGTCAACCAACACACTTACGACATCATCTGGTTTACAATTGACAAGCATAACGTACACAGCCATTCAGCCCACAACCCGGGGGTCGGGCGGTGTGTCAGGTCCTACATATGTTAAGATGCCACAGTGCTCACCCATCACGGGTGGTCGGTTATCAGTATCATCCAATTTCCGCCTTTTAACTCCCCTAACTCCCAGCCCCCCTTGCAACCCCTAGCACAAAATCAACCTACAGAGTCAGTATCAGTGAATAGTCCCTATCCCTGTACAAACCTATCCCACCCGCCAGGAGCTCATTGCTCTGTTGAGCTTCCTCCGGGCCTTTTCAATGGCCCCATGTATCATTGCTCCCCTCCATACTTTCCTTGGGACAAACTCAGTCCAGGCTATGCAAGTCCCTGCAAGCCTCGTTTTTAGCACCTCCAAGTCCCTTTGCATCAGCTGCAAGAGCACCAAACACGACAGCTGTACCAAATCATTCTCCCCCAAGTGGATTATCAGTAAGTTCGGGCATCCTTTTTGTGGAACCATCTTTGCGAGCCTCGGCAATAGTGCCCCCCATCGCATCCCCCCATTTACCCACCAGTGCACCTCATGTTGTTCTCCTTTGAGTCCCAGGTTACAGCCGTACACCTGTTGCTCCGCGTACTTAGATGCCCAGTGCACGAAGGAATGCCCCACGATCCAGGTGACCGTCTTGGCCCCTGGTCCACCCACGCAACCTACGAAAGAGAAATATGTTAAAACAAACCTACAACCCGCAAAAACCACCCACTCAGCCGCTTGCACGTACACCTCACTTCCGCACATACCGCTCACAGCACCTCGACTTCCACCTCCCAATCTGCTGAATCCTATCCCAGGACCACCCCAACCGGGCCGCAGCTGTCGCAGCCCCAATGCGGAAGGAGTGAGTCCCAAAACCAGCTGGCTCCAGCCACCGGCGCCGCAAAGCCATCCGCAACACCGCCAGCAACTGGCCAGACGTTAGCCTTGACCCGGACTCATGACTAAAGATTTCACCTTGCCTGTCCTGTGAAGCTGCCAAAAACCACCTCCATTTGGCCACCGGACACACACGCACACCTCCTGACTCACACAGCCAGACCCACTTACCCCGGCCTAGCTGATCCGTCTTAGAGTGCCCCAGCCAAATCCCCAAGCACACGCCATCCAAACGGATCTCATCATACCTCCTGCCACCCATCGACCTTGTGCCCAACAATTCTGACACCCTAAAGGCTCCAAAAGTCATCCACACCATGCACAACCGAAAAATCCGTACCTCAAACGAGTCATAACAACACTCCGGCCGAACCATCAACTCAAAGGTAACTACCTCTCTCAACATCCCTCCCCCCCTCTGCCTCTCTTTATCCTAACCACGGAGCATCCTACTTAAAATTACATCCTTTGTAGGATCAAACCCCAAAAACAGGCTACAATAAAAGGCCATTCCCGCCAATTTTCCAGATATCATCGCAGCAGTCAACCTCTTGTCCATGCAACACAAAACAAAACGCTGGACACCCTGCTCCACCACTGCACGGTCCCCTAGAACAGAATCCTGATGCCAACCCATAAATGAGCCAAACTCCGCCCAAGCCAGCTGGTATGTCCTTCTCGTAGTATCGGCAATAGAATGCTCCACCAGGCCTATCACTCTCACTCCCCCAAGGCCCAGATGCCGTTCGGCAGCTCGGTCTTGCACTGATCCGCTCCTGGTGCCAAACGCCGGAACCACTGTCACTGCGAACAAGACAAAGCATCCGCAATGTCAGTATTCGCTCCAGGGACATGCTTGGCTCTAAAAACCACATTCAGACGCAAGCATTTCAACATAAAATTCCGCAGCAGTCTCAGCACTCTCAGATCCCTGGCCCTCTGGCGGTTAACCAACTCCACCACAGTCAGGTTGTCGACGTGGAAAAAACTGACCTATTCTGAAACTCCAAACCCCACACCTCCAGCGCCACCAGTTAAGGAAAGAATTCCAGAAAGGCAATGCTTCTCCCCTGCTTCAACCAGTCACCACCTACCATCCCAGAATATTCCAAAACCAGCTGACCCAGCTGCATCAGAAAAAAATTGACATTGCCAAACCGCCCTCTCCTCATCAAAGTCCAGGGACACTCCGTTGAAGTCCCTCAAGAAAGTTAGCCAAGTCCTCAAGTCTGCCCGCACCCCCATGGAGAACCGGACCCTGTGGTGTGGAAGCACTGCCCCCGACATGCCCATACCGAGCCGCCGGCAGAACGTCCGTCCCGCCCTGACTACCCTGCAAGCGAAATTCGGGAAGCCCAGCAACCGCTCCACTGCCCTCAAAGCAATCCTCTTTTTCCCAATCGCCCACATTAAATTCTCACGAATTTCCGACGCTTTAGCCGCAAGAAGCCGGGCCCGCCAGTGAATGGAATCCAGCTCAATCCCCAGGAACGTCAGACAACAACCAGGGCCCGCCATCTTCTCGGGGGCAAGGGGAAGGCCAAAGTGCTTGGCCATGTCTTGGAAACTGGACAGAGCCCTGCCACAGTCCCCCGAGTGGGATCTCCCTACGAAAAAGAAATCGTCCAAGTAATGAGTGATGCCCTGGTGGCCGCTGCCCAGCGTGAAAACCCACTGCAGGAAGGTGCTGAAAAGTTCAAATAGCGCACAGGAAATAGCGCACACCATGGGCAAAACCTTGTCCACGTAGATGGCCCCCCAAATTGCATCCCCAGGAGTGAGAAATCCACGGGGTGTATAGGAAACAGGCGGAAAGCTGACTTGATGTCGCATTTTGCCATTTCCGCCCCGACTCACACACCGCACTAGGCGGATCGCATCATCCACGGACGCATAAAGCACCCTTGAATCCTCCTCGGCAATGAAATCATTCACGTATTGACCCTCCGGCCATGACAGATGGTGTATCATCCAAAACTCACCCTCTTACTTCTTGGGCACCACCCCCGGCGGGGAAATGTTAAGGTCGTCTGACGGCCAGTCAGTAAACGGGTCAGCTATTCTCCCCTCTTCCACTTCCTTCCTCAATTTGGCAGCCACCACTCCTGGCAGCTCCTTTGCCGACTTCAAATTCTCCGCCCACCTCTTCACCCTGGGACCCTTCTGCCCAGCCTGTCCCCTAACTTTAGCATTCCGCCACTGCTCTGATGGGGTGACCAGCGTAAGGGGCATGCTTTCCTCCGTACTTGGAGCACTCGTGTTTAAATTTGCACGGGTAGCGAGAGAAGTAACCTCTGTTATATCTCCAGCAGGCCCCTGTATTGTAACTCCCCGGTTTTGCTCCCTGCTTCATAGCCCCGGCGCCTGTGGCAGTCCCTCCCCCCGCCCCTCTGTGGGCGGGACACGGCAGAAAGGACCGATATGCCACCGGCAGCCCGCTAGCAGTGTGCGTAGATGCCAATGAATGCGTGGATGCCATCCACTGCATCCACAGCTCTTGGTCCACTTCACCCCAATTCTTGTCATGATTCGCACTAACCCTGGCCCTGAACTCCTCGTCGTAGCTCAGCCATGCGAAACCTCCAAACTGCATCTGTGCCTTCCTTATTATGTCCATGTACTTCAACAAAGCTATGGCCCTGTCCAAATACTTCTCACAGTATATGCTCGCATAGATGAGAAATGCCGATGTCCAGTTTTCCATTGTCACGGGTACCCTGGGACGCCTAATCAACTCCCATTCCTCCTCCTTTGAGCCCTCCTTGGCCTCCACCTCCCTGTGCAACAGTTTGAAAACATCCACAAATCTTACCCTTAACTTTATCTGACAGGTGTGATCCCAGGGGCATAGCCAACCCCATGTAGGGGAGCTTCTTTTGATGTTTGTCCTCCGCCTTATCACCCTTATCATCCTTACCATCCGCTTTGTCAGTCTGGACTGTAGCAACCGACCTACCCCCCCCTTGTTTGTCCCCCTCGGGCAACCCCCCTTTTGGTGCCTCCTCTGTAACCCGGACGGACCCATCACCAACACCCACCGACCTGCACGCCTTCTTTTTGCTCCCCCTCGGCCCCCATCCCTTGCCACCCACCAAGACCCCTCACCTGATACTGATGCGTGCAGCTCCCCGGGCTGTCCTCGGGGGGTAGAAACCTTGGCCGCTTCCACCTTTTCCTTGCCTTTAGATGTTTGAGGCACCTGCAAAACACGAAGGCTACTGTTGTCCTTCACCCCCCCAGTCCAGTCATTGTCATCCCTCACCTCCCCCTCCTCAAGCTCATCATTCTCATCCTCGTAATCCAACTCCACCATCGGATCCACGTCCACAGGCGCCCACAACACTTCTTTCACTGCCCTCTTCACACCCATGCTTCTCACCACACTCACTCCCTGCCTCGCAGACACCCCCGACACCGTTACCCGCTCCAGCGCTGGAGGTATGGCCGCCGCAGACCGCCCTTCTGCTTCAAACCGGCGTAAAGAGGCCGTCTTGCGCCCTGTCGGGCCACCCCAAACTCTGCCGACATCCGATGGCTTGGTGCCCCCCTATCCCCCAGGCCGCTCCAACCTGGGTGGGCCTCGGCACCATAGGGTCTCAAAGCCGTCCTGGCCGTCCCTAACAGACACTGCTGCTTCCTACCCCGCCCCACTCCTCCCCTCTTGCTCCTGGACGCCCTGGCCTCTTCTTCCTGCACAGCCCATCCCTCCTCCTCCGACGTGGGCGTAGGGGGCCCCTCAACTTCATCCTCCAAACAGCCCCTACCCTGGCCGCGTTCTGCTCTGCCCAGCGCGCCTCATTAATCTGCACTATGAGCCTCTGCTCCCTGATTCGGTCCTCCCATGCCAACGCTTCCCAACTTGGAAGGGGAGGGGGGGCAGTAACCCTGTATGCCCATGCCAGGTGGGAAAACCACGCCAGGGCACCCGCCTCCATGTGCACCCTGTCCACCCCCCTCTCCTCCAGGGATTGGGCCTGCGGGGGGTCCCCCCCACCCACCATCGGGGCCAGGGTGCCAACCCTGGAGCTCATTGAAAGGTCAATGGGAGCGTCCTCCCATTGCCCAGCCTCCTCTGTGTCCTCCTCGCCCATGCCTTTTTCTCTGCTGGGGGATCTAAACGGGCACCCCCCCGCCCTCCCCCCCACCCTCCACCTCCAAACCTTCCCCTACCAGGCCAGGAACCCCCTTTTCTGCCTGAACGATGTGTAATGTGCCCCCAACCCTCCCGCCCCCCGCCCGATCCCCTCCCTCCACCCCAAAAGATTCTGGGCCCCCCCATTGGCCAGGCTTCAAGGCCACTCCTGAGCCCAAGAACTTTAATTGGGGAAAAGCAACTCGCGGGTGCAGACTATTCTTCTTGCCCCCGCGGGCGGGCTCCTTCCGAGCCATGCCCCGCCCTTGCGCTGCTTCACTCTCCGGCGGCGGGTCTTCCTGGCATGCCAGGACCGCCGCCGCGACTTCCGCTGAGGCCGCACGCGGCGTCCTCGTGAAGCTGACCCAGGCCTCACCGAGGATGCCGGGCTGGAGGAGATCCTCCCGCCCGCGCGCCCCAGAACAAAAGAGCCTCCCCTACCGCCTCCGGCGCCACGCCCGCCATGTCTGCCCGATCCGCCTCCATTCGCCGCTCGTCACCACAAACACCGGCCAGTGATCAGCAACGCCGCCTTAGAACCGCTGAAACCGCCGCAACCTCAGGTACACTACACCTAACACGTAATAATCCACAGATTAACTCTAAACTCCCCAAAACTACTCCTTTGAAAACTCCCCTCCCGATGATGCCGATCGCAGGAAGAGGAAGTTCCCTTCCTCCCCTGTGCTCTTATACCCACCCCCTAACCCTCCCCTTCCCCTGCCTGGTCCTATCCCCTGCGCGAATGACCCCGGGGAAAGACTGGTCTGCGACCTACTTCCCCCGGGGCCCGGCATGGGACAGCTCGGGGAACATTCTGTTCATGCAAGGCCCCTGTACCTCTTGTATGCTGGTGGGCGGCACCCCTGCAGCTCCCTCCCAGTTTAAGGGCAGCATAGATGTACTCTAGGGGCCAGGGAGGAGCAGAGCTGACTCTCGCCTAATTATAGTTTTTAAAACCGTTTCTCCTTCTGGCAGCTCCCGTTTCAAACACGGCACTCTGGGCTCCTCCCCTTGCTTTGCTGAGAGGGCCACAGTCCCATTAAACAGTGTTTGTTCATTGTTTTTACTTCTCTAGGGTAGCCAGGCTTTACACTCTGCTTCATCCGAGCAACCGGAAGCAGTGTTTAAAATCCATGGCTGCTGCTGTGAAAGCGGAAGGAGAAGCACCGCAGGAGAATGGAGACCTTTTTTTTGCATATGATTCAAATGAGAGGTGCCCATACTCCTTTTGTGCCATCTAATCTGGGTTGGGATTATTTTCGTTTTTACCCTTAATTGCTTTTATCTGCAGAGCAATAATGACTTTTGAATGCCCAGCCTTTCTTTATATGCGCTCTTCGTGGGTCGTGTCCGTGCACGTAAGGAAGGGTAAATACCAGCAGTTATTGTCCACATGTGCTAGAAATAACACTTAGTTCATGCTGTAGTTCACAGAGTTCTGCTGCCACCCCGGCACACAATCCACCAACTGCATCACCGAATAGGTCAATATTCTTAACACAGATTATTTCTGTTTTCTTAAGGCTATAGAAGTATCATTTCCATTTTTAATACACAATTCCAATTTTTACAATTTCAGATGTAGTAGGACCAAAAGCTTGAGTTCCATTTGAACCATGGGGTAAATGTTAGTAGCAGGATGGCTACTTCTTCAGGCAGGTAAGAGTAGCCATAAAGAGTGAAGGAAAAAATGCACACCTAACATTTATTTAACCCCTCCCCTGCTGGTGACGGAACCGCTCCGTCATCAGACACGGCCGCGCTGTGCTGATGACGGAGCGGTTCCGTCACGGCCCGCTCGGAGCGCCTGCGCGGCAGTGATTCCACGCCTGCGCTGAACGTTCTTAAGAGCGGGCGGGGCCGTGACGGAACCGCTCTGTCATAAGCACAGCGCAACCGCATCTCGTGACGGAGCGGTTCCGTCGCGAGTACGCGAGCGCCGTGCGGCCGCCCCACCCCTTAGCGCTGCGGCGGAATTGCCGCTGCAGCGAAGGGGTTAAAGAGATGCATTTACTTTAATTACCATTGGTGCAAATACACTTTAAATGTTTCTGGTGCTTTTTTCTCTAAACTGCTCTCAGATGCATGAGGGGCCAGGTTCATGGTTCAAATAAATATGGTAAAGTTAAGTTGAAATATACAGGAAAAATGTGGAAATTGTTTTTGTTTTAGTCTTTGAATTGCATTTTGTTGTATGAACTTTTTATAAGACTTGAACATTTAGTATTTTCATTGATATTATTGAAAGAGAAATTCTTACATCAGTGCAATACGTGTTTCGATAAATTACGTGGCATTTAAATGGGTGCCACAAACAAATGGTCATGGTAGTCTCAAAGCGTCTTCCAATAGGTGGTTTTTCGTTGGCTGCAGAGGATAACTGGTTGGATGGAAAATGTAGAGCCATTCTCTGTAAACCAAAGCCCTGTCCTATGCCTGTCCTGGCCCATTTGGAAATTCCCCAGATTTCCCAGATCAGGCTGCTATCATTCCAGTGGTGTGAATTCCAGAGATTTCCAACCTGAGATACAATTCACAAGTGCTTCCTCTGTCCGAAGCTGCCCTACAGTGGAATGTCGTACCTGAAACCTCTCTAAGACCTGTTTCTTCCTGATATTGTTATTGTATTATCTTGTCTGTGAATGGTCTTTGCTGTAGGAAGAGAAGGTCTGTGGGGAATCGAAAAGTACATCAGTTTCTGTCTTGTTTTTAATATTCCTGAAGCAGTGTATGGTCATTTTCTTGTTGAGTTCTCACTACATGGCAAGGTGTTTCCCTTCATCGGGAGTTCTCACTGCATGGCAAGGTGTTACCCTTCTGTCTGTCCACATGTATTACAGAGATGGATAGAACAACTATTTCTTCTCAACACCTGAATGAATCAGAGCTTCCTGGCTGCCACTTTTAGATATTCTGACAAATTAGGAATCAGTGTTCCACTTGTGTTTTAATAGATCTTTGAATAACAGAACATCCTATGTTTAAGCGTTTGCTTACTGTTTCTCTTTGACCAAATCTTTGGATGGGGTGTTTTATTTTATTTTTGCAAGTGTGCTCGATCTTGTGCCACTCTAAGTGTCTTCCTACGATCTACAGAGCAAGGGACCTCCTTTTGCTCCACCTCTGGTTACCCCTCTTCCTTTGGGCGGAGTTGTACAAGGTACCTTCTTGAGGCAATTTATTGGGGTCAGCTATATGAAACAACTGGTTCACAGTGCATTAGATCCATACACAATGAGTTGCAGATGGTCCATTCATATTCCTGCGACAGGATTTGACTCAGTGCAAGTGATTGAAGGGTTGGAGGTGGAGCAATAAACTTCTCCCTTAAACTTCTCCCTTAGTTTTTGACTCACACCAGCATTGCAATCAAGAAGTCTCCAGCCATCCATGGAATTTGTGTGTCATGCCCTCACCCCATCTTCATCAGCTGGCCCTCATACAGTGGAAGCTGTCCGAAATTGTTCCATCGTTCATTTTGCAAATTGCAATTTGAATTTAGTGTATTGCTCGTTGAGAATTCATCTGTCCCAAGCTTGCCACTTTTTAACATGCAATTTTTGTTGTTACATCTGGCTTTTACCTGACTCTGAGGCCCCCTTTCTCAAAGATATGCGGTCTTGATGTCTGATTCTGCTGATCCAGAACATTTTTCCTACACTATTTGCGGAGAGGGCCTAGTTTCAGCAGTTAAGTAAGGTTATTTACGACTGCAAGGTGTCTTGACCTTGTTCATATACAGCGAGTGCTTAATGCAAAGTCCAGACATAAAACAAAAGTATATCGTTTAGGGAAACGTTAAGATTGAATTAAAGACCTTTTGGTGTGAGACCGAGTCAGTCGGATATCAGGCTCCTGCCTTGCATGTAACTAACAATTTACCATCCACCCACATTTTTCAGAATCACTGAAGTGCTAGAGCAATGCGTTGTTTACCTCACTGGCCATCAAAGAACTTTTGTAAGGGTGTCAGAGGTTTGGACTGCGCATGCATTCCTTGCAAACTAGTAAAGTATTGTAGTAGACTTATAAGACTACATTACAACTTTTGGTGAACAGTCAACCACAAAAAACACAACATGCCATTTAGATTTTTTAACATGACGGGTAGCGTAATTTTTGTAATTAAAAGTAGTACAGCACCTTTATAGAACTGTCACAAACCTGCTGAAGAGCACTTAGCACGCTTTTCATGCAAAGTTTTCTGTGGGTCTTAAGGGCATTGTTGTGATATTTGCTACTTCAATCCCGGTTTGTTTGCTTGGGATATTGCAGTGAATCAGTCTGGAGATCGTGTATCCTGGGAGTAATATCCGGGGTAGGATCCCAGCCGGGAGCAGAATATTACCCATGGTTACATGCAGTAAAAGCTGTATACTGAGCTTTGTATTTTTAGGTTTAAGTCCTAAAGATTCCTGTTTCTGAATGACATGTTTAAAAGCATCCCTCATGAGCAAAGTTTTTATTTTATGTTAATTTGAAAAACTGTATGTTGTCCCACCTTATTTTTATTACTGCTCAAATATAATGAATGATGAATAAATACAGTGCATACAGATGCTGCAAGATGAGACTTGTGCTTTTTCTCTTTCTGAGACTGTGAAGCCATTGGAGAAATGAAGCGTGTTGTTTGATCATTGAATTCTTTGAAACTGCATACTTTGTTAGTAGGCGCTGCAGGGCATTGCAATACATATGTTCAATGTACTAGTAGTGCGTAAAGTTTTGGCACATTAGAGCAAGGCATGAGGGAGCCAGCAGGATCATGCAGAAAATGCTATATTGTAAAGAAGTTCCTCATGCACTTTAATGCAAGTACTGAGGGAGAACGAAACTACCAAACAACCAATACCATTAGTTCAGAGAGGATAGTCCACTTGATGGTGCCAAATCATGTTGACAATGTCTCAAGCCAATTACTGAAAGAGGATTTTTGAGAAAGCCAGTGGTTGAAGAGGGCGGACCCAAAGGCCACTTTATGTACAATGTTAGTAATAGATCTGTGTGACAGCTGCTATATCTAAACCAGACTTAAAGGTATAACGACTAGAGACTTCTAATACCTCTTTAGGTCTGCCTTATTGTGCTCACTGTCACCATTATATAAATAGATGAAAGAGAGTCAATGGCTTGATTTAAAATGTAAGCATTATTTCTTTATAGAGATCCATGTGCATGAAGAGAATGTAGTGAAGCAATGTCCTGGGTAACAGTGCTTGTGTCCGTCCCTGGACATTCAGGGGCTAGTGGGCCTCAACCGTGGTGGGTGAAGTCGTGCACTTCTGATGTCCTTCCTGCTGTGGACCTGCCAACTGGGCCAATAACAACCCTTTCAGCACTTGACTCTCAGTTATAGCTATGGCAAACAGTCACAGGCTTTTCTGGGAGGTAGTGTGGAGGTGCTTGAGCAAAGAACTCCTCAATCACACAGTGGCACAATAACTGATAGTCCAACCCTTTGCCTTCTTTTAAAAAGAAAAGTACTATATTACACATCAAACCTAATTACTACACAAGTAATAATGAGCTGGCACAAGTTCGAGAACTGGGTGCAGGGATAACTGTGCCTCGATCAGCTATCCTACTCCTCTCAACCCTCTTGAGTTCTTATTTATTAAGTCTCGGCTAGGCAGCGCATGCACTGTCTCGTCGAGAGATTCTGTATACAGTTTTGTGGGAGAAAGTTCCGTCCACTTTCCAATATGTTTTCATTGGCTTCAATCGTAAATGCTGTATTTTGATTCGTTTTTAGGTTGTTAGTCCCTCCTCCTGACAACCATGTTGTCACGTATATCCTTCCCCGGCTATTGGCCCCTTTACTTCAAAACTATTTTTGCAGTGTTCCCCACCCCTCCTGCAGTCCATGTCTTTTTGGCCCCCTTTGTGTCCCCCCACCTCCGTTCGTGCCTTTCTGTACCCCCACCATCCCATTTCCAATGCAATAGGACTCGCGTAAAAAACGAGTCCTATTGCTTGTTTGTTGAGGAATTGGCTGGTTGATTGCACTCTTTTTTCATGTCGCGCTGCTGATGGCTTTTTTGCCTGACTCTATAACACATGCGCAATACTAGCATGCAGATGCTTTACTTCCGCCACTAGTCTCTCACCGCTCTCCCTCCCTTTGGTAGCCTGCCTGCCCTCCTTCGCCCCCTCCCTCTCCCCAGTGCGGGTGCAAGTGCCGGGCTTGGTATTCCAGGCTGCTGCCTGTCGTACACGCCCAGCCTCCCTCACACGAAGGATCTGCTTGGCCTATGTGTGGGAGGGAGACAGCCAAGCTCGGAGCGGAAGATCCCAATGTGAGCAGCAGAGGGAGGAGGAGGTAGGAAGAGAAGCTACTGTCCGCGCCCAGCATTACCACACTCCCACCCACAGCTGCTCGGCTCCAGCACAGGTGGGCCCTGGGCAGAAGGGTGACAGGAGACCCCCTGACCGCTAACAAATGGGTAGAGTGCCTGTCCTGCTGTTAGGGGGTGCTGTTGGCACTGAGTGAACGAACAAGGCAGCCACCGCCGCTTGGAGGAAGTTGCACTCAATTAGTGATTGTTTTAAAATACTGCTGCTTCCTAAAACACTACCATAAATACTGGAACTGAAGTGCACCAGCGCTCCCACGTGTGTTAACTGCGGGCAAGTTTGGAATGCCTTTCGTAAATCAGAAATTACCATATGAACTTTAGTAGAAGCGCAGATGCTTCAGGGACCATGGTGTGATGTACATGCATTAGTCATGTATATGCATTAATCATGATAAAAAAAAATGTAAAAATGTAAGTACGCGATTTACATTTGAATAAGCGAGAGGACGGACTCACGCATCGCTGGTCAGCACGCATGCCGTGCCTGGGCATGTGTGGTCAGATAAAGGCACTTCCGCCATCTGCTCTCCAACTTGTGCCTTCGAGTACACAGTATATTTTTTGTTTCCATGGGTGGGTTCAGGCTGTGGGAATCCACGCAGTCTTCTCCTCGGCCACTGTTATCTAAGGCACCTCACACTATATGGCAGCAATGTCAGAGTACCTATTGTTGTGCTTGTGGTTGTCCAACACAACACAGTGCACGTAGCACCTACAGCCAACCATGGAGCACAGGCTTCCAGGCACTTAGCGCAGAGTACATGCCCCAGACCTCCCCTGCAGCTCCATGAGCTAAGCCTTCAGTATGATCTCAAGGAGAAGCAGAGGAAAACAACCCAGAAAGGATATCCTGTCTTCAGCTGGTATGTCATGTATACGAGCTCGCCTTACGTGCTGGTGCTCTCTTTATCCTATTCAATAGTCATGTTTCTCACCTGTTTGTCACCTTAAATGTCCATTATTTCAATTTCAAATATTAGGAGAATACTCTCTTTTTCTTGGGGGTTATCACAATTTGGATGGTATGTGCATACCAGTCCCTAGATATTGTATACAGTCTGGTAATAAACATTTAAGGTGACCCTGTATGACCCAAAGCTGCCCTCAAATCCCTTCACTCAGAGAGCACAAAAATGGTCCTCAGCTCTTGATCGGGGATCTTTGAGCAGTGTCGACTCTCCATTGAACGGTTTGACTTGCGGGGTAACGCGGGGAAAATTAGGTGCATCCCTTCTGATGGATACATCTGCCAGTGGATTCCTCACCTTGTGAATATCCTTACAATTGGGGGTGGGGTCGCACGCTACTCACACACCAGCGGTATCGCCCCTAAGGACTATGGTAAATGTAGTTACGTGTTCCGCGATGCATCTTCTTTCGATTATCTGCTATCTTCGCTGTCTTCGCCATCCCTGGACACGTGTTTCGGGGTATCACCCCTCGTCAGCAGGGATAGGCCGTGTTCTGGGGTTTCCGGTGGCTGCCAAATATCTGCCAGGTTTAGTACCACTCAGGCGCGTAGGTGCGGGGTCCCAGGCTCGTCAGCCAACTGCTCGAGGGAGCTTTAACATTACAATTGGGGGTAGGGTCGCACACTACTCACACAACAGCGGTATCACCCCTAAGGACTATGGTAAATGTAGTTACGTGTTCCGCGATGCATCTTCTTTCGATTCTCTGCTATCTTCGCTGTCTTCGCCATCTCTGGACACGTGTTTCGGGGTATCACCCCTCGTCAGCAGGGATAGGCCGTGTTCTGGGGTTGCCGGTGGCTGCCAAATATCTGCTAGGTTTAGTACCACTCAGGCGCATAGGTGCGGGGTCCCAGGCTCCTCAGCCAACTGCTCGAGGGAGCTTTAACATTACAATTGGGGGTGGGGTCGCACACTACTCACACACCAGCGGTATCGCCCGTAAGGACTATGGTAAATGTAGTTACGTGTTCCGCGATGCATCTTCTTTCGATTCTCTGCTATCTTCGCTGTCTTCGCCATCCCTGGACACGTGTTTCGGGGTATCACCCCTCGTCAGCAGGGATAGGCCGTGTTCTGGGGTTGCCGGTGGCTGCCAAATATCTGCCAGGTTTAGTACCACTCAGGCGTGTAGGTGCGGGGTCGTAGGCTCGTCAGCCAACTGCTCGAGGGAGCTTTAACATTACAATTGGGGGTGGGGTCGCACACTACTCACACACCAGCGGTATCGCCCCTAAGGACTATGGTAAATGTAGTTACGTGTTCCGCGATGCATCTTCTTTCGATTCTCTGCTATCTTCGCTGTCTTCGCCATCCCTGGACACGTGTTTCGGGGTATCACCCCTCGTCAGCAGGGATAGACCGTGTTCTGGGGTTGCCGGTGGCTGCCAAATATCTGCCAGGTTTAGTACCACTCAGGCGCGTAGGTGCGGGGTCCCAGGCTCGTCAGCCAACTGCTCGAGGGAGCTTTAACATTACAATTGGGGGTGGGGTCACACACCACTCACACACCAGCCGTATGCCCCTAAGGACTATGGTAAATGTAGTTACGTGTTCCGCGATGCATCTTCTATCGATTCTCTGCTATGTTCGCTGTCTTTGCCATCCCTGGACACGTGTTTCGGGGTATCAACCCTCGTCAGCAGGGATAGGCCGTGTTCTGGGGTTGCCGGTGGCTGCCAAATATCTGCCAGGTTTAGTACCACTCAGGCGCGTAGGTGCGGGGTCCCAGGCTCGTCAGCCAACTGCTCGAGGGAGTTTTAACATTACAATTGGGGGTGGGGTTGCACACTACTCACACACCAGCGGTATCGCCCCTAAGGAGTAAGGACTATGGTAAATGTAGTTACGTGTTCTGCGATGCATCTTCTTTCGATTCTCTGCAATCTTCGCTGTCTTCTCCATCCCTGGACACGTGTTTCGGGGTATCATCCCTCATCAGCAGGGATAGGCCGTGTTCTGGGGTTGCCGGTGGCTGCCAAATATCTACCAGGTTTAGTACCACTCAGGCGCGTAGGTGCGGGGTCCCAGGCTCGTCAGCCAACTGCTCGAGGGAGCTTTAACATTACAATTGGGGGTGGGGTCACACACTACTCACACACCAGCGGTATGCCCCTAAGGACTATGGTAAATGTAGTTACGTGTTCCGCGATGCATCTTCTATCGATTCTCTGCTATCTTCGCTGTCTTCGCCATCCCTGGACACATGTTTCGGGGTATCACCCCTCGTCAGCAGGGATAGGCCGTGTTCTGGGGTTGCCGGTGGCTGCCAAATATCTGCCAGGTTTAGTACCACTCAGGCGCGTAGGAGCGGGGTCCCAGGCTCGTCAGCCAACTGCTCGAGGGAGTTTTTTTTTTTTTTTTAGTTCAAAATGATTTTATTGAATTTTGACAGAAGGAGAACATATAGCTACATACAAAAAACTGATAAGATAATTCATTAAATTACAAGGAAGCGAATGAGAACAATCATAAATAAGCAGTCACAAATAAATTACATCGCATAGTACCATCGTCAATGAGAGGATAAAAGAAAGAAGGGGAGGAAGGAAGGGAAGAGGGAAATATACAATTCATATCATAATAAGTTAACCAAATAGAGTTACCAATAAACAGCTACAAAAAAATTATGATAATCAATGAATAACATTAATAACATTACAAGAACATGAATCATAACTGTATATATGAATCAATAGGTGACCAAAAGGATTGAAAATGCAAAGAATTATGATGAACACCCTTTAAAGATAATTGAGCACCTCTTCTTGTAAAGATAATCCAAGACCACCAAGCATGAACAGAAAGGGAAGTAGCATCCTTCCAACAAAAAGTAATTGATTTGAGCGCAGCCGAAACCAAAAAATTAAATAACTTTGCTTCAGCATCTTCAAGAGGAGCAGCCAATACAACTGATTTACATATTAACAAGTTATAAGGAAGCAAATCAGAAATAGGCAAAATTTTCAATATCACATTCCATACTTCATGATAATAGGACAATCAAATAACATGTGATGTAAAGATCCAGGATGTAAATTACAATGCCAACATAGGTTTGATGGTAATAATTTAGCTTTAAATAAACGTAATGGAGTCCATAAAGAATTAAACAAAATATAAGCATTGGTTTGATAAAGTGAAACTGGCAACCATCCAGAAATACTATTAGTCCAAATTAATGACCATGAATCAGTTGAAAGGGAAATGGAGAGTTCAGCATTCCAAAAAGTGGAAATTATATCAACGTTGGAACCTAATGAAGAGGTAAGTTTTTTTATAAAATACAGAAACTGCCTTTGAAGATACAGAAACAGTTTTGATATAAATTAAAAAATCAGCTGAGGATATAGACGGAATACCATCTGGGAAAGAGTCTAAAATGGAATTACCTAGAAATTTGTATTTTAACAAATCGGACATTGGTAGATTGAATTTTAGCTGGAGTTGAGCAAAAGGAATAAATGCATCATCCAAGAAAACATCTTTAAGAAAGAAAATACCCTTAGCAATCCATGAAGACCAAAAAGAAACATTTCTGTTTAATTTTTATTAAAGCACTATGCCATAAGGACAAATGCACCGTAGAAAGTAAAGGAGATGCAAAATTAGAATCCAAATCATTTAAAATTAATCTTGAGGATTTGATTATGGACGAGGAATGTATAATCTTAGAGGTAGGAGACATAGTTAGTAAGGATGGCAAAGGAAAAGGTTTTGCAAGGGAAGTTTCAAAATGAAACCAAATAGGGGGATTAGCAATAGGTGAAATATTAAACCATAACGAGCTCTGTTTTAAAATGAATGCCTTATGATATAAATAGAAATCAGGTAGGGCAAAACCAACTTGGCATTTAGGAATTTTCAATTTTTTATAAGCAATACGAGGAGGTTTATTATTCCAAAGAAATTTGGATAACAGTTTATCAATATTTTTATAAACTTTGAGTGGGAATTGAGTTGGTATCATTGCAAGAGAATAAAATATTTTCGGGGCAATATTCATTTTAATAGATTTCATTCTCCCCCACCAGGAAAGATAAAGGGAAGACCACTTGGAGGTTTTTTGTTTAATATAATCAAGAATGAAATCACTGTTTAATTTCAAGGTAGCAGGCAGGGAAGATGAAAATAATATACCAAGGTATTTCAACTTACTTATATCCTGTGAAGGTAACATATCAGGAGTACAAACCATATTTAAAGGAAAAAATTCAGTTTTACTAACATTTAATTTATATCCTGATACAGCTGAATATTTAGAAATAATATCAAGCAAAAATGGTACAGACGATGCAGGATTGCTAATAAATAATAACACATCATCAGCATATGCCAAAGTTTTGACAGTAACATTTTTAATAGTGACACACTGAATATTTTCAGAATTACGAATGAAATTAAGAAATGGTTCAATTCCCAATAAAAATAAAAGGGGGGATAAGGGACAACCCTGACGTGTACCTCTAAAAAGGGAAAATTGGTTAGAAATCTGACCATTAATAAACAATCGAGCAGTGGGAGCATAGTATAGAGCGGAAATCATACGAATAAAGGATGGACCAGAGTTAAAAGATAATACAGTTTTAAATAAAAACTGCCAATGGATTTTATCAAAAGCTTTTTCAGCATCTAATGCCATAACACCAGCAGGGACAAGGAGAGTGGGGCTTTGTTCAATAATATGTAATAATGTTCTAGTGTTGTTAGCAGAGTATCTATTTTTCATAAAACCAGATTGGTCAGGGTGGGTAATAGAATGAAGGACAGGAGCTAATCTAGAGGCAAGGATTTTAGCATATAATTTACAGTCTTGATTAATCAAAGAAATGGGACGGTAATTAGAGACAAGGGTAGGGTCTTTATCAGGTTTGGGAAGTACAACAATTAAGGCTTCTGAAAAAGAGCCCGAAATGGTACCTGAAGAACAAAAGTGAGAAAAAATCTGGTATAAATAATGTAATAAATGATTTTGAAATTCTTTATAAAATTCGGCAGGTATGCCATCAGGACCAGGAGATTTATGTTTTGGAAGTGATTTAATAGCAGCCAGTATTTCATCAGTAGTAATAGGGGAATCCAATCCAAGTTTATCAGAGGAAGAAATATGAGGTAAATTAGAATAATTTAAAAAAGCATCAATTAGAGAATCATCACAAAAATCTGGTTTATTATACAAGGTGGAATAAAAATGTAAAAACTCTTGAACAATATCATTGTGGGAAAGTGCAAATTTACCTTGAGGACCTTGAATTGAGGTAATCTGCGTTTTATCCTTTTTAATACGTAAATAATTAGCAAGAAGCTTACCAGACCTATTGGAATTAAAACGGAATCTAGAATTGGACTTAGAAAGCTGGACCCCAGCCCTAGTACTAAGAATAGCAATAAATTCATATCTAAGTTTTTGCAGTTTAAGTTTATATTGGGATCACTAGAAGTAATAAATAAACGTTCAAAATGAGCTATTTGTTTCTCTAAAGATGTGATATTAGAATTAAATTTCTTATTCTCATGTGCCATAATAGAAATTGTAGAACCTCTGATATAAGCTTTAAAAGCATCCCACCGATTAATAACAGAGGTAGAGTCTTCCGGATTAAATGTAAAATAATCTTGAATCGCTTGCAACAACTTGGGTTTGTGAATGTCATTAAGGACAATGTCAGTATTCATACACCATCTAGATTGTTTAGCAAACGAAGACAAAACATTTAAAACAAAAGATATCAGGGCATGGTCTGATACGTCAATAGTACCAATGGTAGGATTATTTGCAAATTGAATGAGAGAGGGGGAAAGTAAAAAATAATCAATTCTGGAATGAGAATTATGAGGATTGGAGAAAAAAGAAAATTCCTTGCCAGTGGGATAGTGTAACCTCCAAATGTCAGCTAACCTGGTGGTATGAAGAAAAGTCTTAAAGGCATGAAAAATCTTGGATGGTCAAAACCTAGAGGTAGATAATCTATCTAGCAAGGGGTCTGCAAAAACATTAAGATCACCCCCAAAAATCAAAGGAACTTTTCCTAACTTTAAAACTTCAGTTGTAACAGTAGCCCAAAAAGTAGGGTCATCTGCTATAGGGCCATAAACATTAAACAAAAAGAAAATAGAGTCATGTATTTTGACTTTAACTATAATATATCTGCCTTCAGAATCTGAAATCTTATTAAGAATTTGACAATGCAATCTCTTAGCAAAGAAAATAGCGACCCCATTCTTTTTACCTTTCGCAAGGGAAGAAATAATATAATCTACCCATTTTTTGTTCATATATTGTAAAACTTTATCTTCAACATGCGTTTCTTGAACAAAACAAATATCAGCTTTGCAACTACCTAAATAATCCAGAATTTTCGTACGTTTTACTGGATGTCTTAAACCTTTTACATTTAGAGAAACAACTTTAATATTATGAATATTAGCCATTAAGATTTAAAAGGAAGGAAAGAAGGAAATCAGAACAAGAAGGAGGAAGAAAAAGACAGGTTAAAAGAGTAACTCTATGCGGAGAATAGGAAGGGAAAAAACATAAAAGAGAGAGAAAGGAACAAACAAGAAACATGAATAAAGACAAAGAAACGCACACCCGTTCCTCAAGCATGGCCAGTAACCGTTGGAGCCCATGAGTAAAATTATGCAGAGATGTGACACATGAAGTCAGACGATACCAGTTCAAGAATTAGGATCCTGAGTATCCATGGATGGAGGAGCTTGCTGTTCAAGAAATAGTCGAAGATCTTCAGGACGTTGAAAAGATTTGGAAACATTGTCTTTCTACACACGCATTGTAGAAGGATCAAAAACTCCATATTTGAAACCAAGGCTCCTCAGCTGTGGACGAAGAGAAGAAAACTCTTTACGAATAGCCACAGTTTCTTTAGCAAAATCCTGGTGAATAAAGATTTTGGTTCCATTCACCAACAACGATGGAATTTCTCTTGCAACTTTTCGAATGAGAACCAAATGATGATGGCGCAGTACCTTGAAGATCATTTGCCTTGGCTTAGTGTGTCGAGGATTCCGGTGTGATGGGACTCTATGGGCTTTGTCAATCTCTATTTTTTCGGAGAATTTAATATTCAAAAGACCAGGTAGAAGAGATTCTAGATAGAGTCGGCAATTAGTCCCTTCAACATCTTCAGGCAAATTAAAAATGCGAAGATTATATTGCCTATTGCGATTTTCCATGTCCAACAGTTGAGTATGCATTGGAACAATTTTGGCCATTAAAGGAGTAAAAGCGTCCAACTTGTGTTTGTTATCTTGAATTTTAATGACATTGTCAGAAACCTTCATTGAAATGGAAGCCATATCTTTCCGAACATTTTTGACTTCTGAGGCAATAGTGTCAGTATTCAGACGTAATGCCTTAATTTCCACCAAAATTAGCGCAAGAGAAGGTTCTGAGGATTCCACCACCTTAGATTTGGTTGGAGGAGGAGAAACCTGCTGCTTCCTTTTATTAGTAGTTGACTGTTTAGAATCCATTCTGAGGTGAAAAAGTATTCACTACTACGTAGAAATAACAAAATGAAGAAAAACCACCTCAAAAGTGATAGAAATGACGTAAATAGAGACATAAAACGTCACAAATCTCTGTAAAACAACAGGTGCAGCAGCTAAATTAGACTTTAGGCGTGGCTAGGCCCAAGCCAGGTTCTGTCATAGATGTTACTCCACCCCCAGGCAGTCAAAGCCGGCAGTACCTGCAAGTGAAGCTGGGAGCAGGAACCATGAAGCCAGCAAATGCACTTCCGTCGAAGAAATTCTTCAGAAAAAGACTCCACAGGTAAGGAGCAGCATAGGGAGGCAAGCGCTGGTATTTTCGCCGACTTTCTGTGTCAAAATCGTCGTTAATAAAGATTTTATAGGCTGTGGTGTTCACGGAGCTCCGGTGGCGGCGGCCATCTTGGTTGACGCGCTCGCGCGTCTCCTTGCTCGAGGGAGTTTTAACATTACAATTGGGGGTGGGGTTGCACACTACTCACACACCAGCGGTATCGCCCCTAAGGACTATGGTAAATGTAGTTACGTGTTCCGCGATGCATCTTCTTTCGATTCTCTGCTATCTTTGCTGTCTTCGCCATCCCTGGACACGTGTTTCGGGGTATCACCCCTCGTCAGCAGGGATAGGCCGTGTTCTGGGGTTGCCGGTGGCTGCCAAATATCTGCCAGTTTAGTACCACTCAGGCGCGTAGGTGCGGGGTCCCAGGCTCATCAGCCAACTGCTCGAGGGAGCTTTAACATTACAATTGGGGGTGGGGTCGCACACTACTCACACACCAGCGGTATCGCCCCTAAGGACTATGGTAAATGTAGTTACGTGTTCCGCGATGCATCTTCTTTCGATTCTCTGCTATCTTCGCTGTCTTCGCCATCCCTGGACACGTGCTTCGGGGTATCACCCCTCGTCAGCATTGATAGGCCGTGTTCTGGGGTTGCCGGTGGCTGCCAAATATCTGCCAGATTTAGTACCACTCAGGCGCGTAGGTGCGGGGTCCCAGGCTCGTCAGCCAACTGCTCGAGGGAGCTTTAACATTACAATTGGGGGTGGGGTCGCACACTACTCACACACCAGCGGTATCGCCCCTAAGGACTATGGTAAATGTAGTTACGTGTTCCGCGATGCATCTTCTTTTGATTCTCTGCTATCTTCGCCATCCCTGGACACGTGTTTCGGGGTATCACCCCTCGTCAGCAGGGATAGGCCGTGTTCTGGGGTTGCCGGTGGCTGCCAAATATCTGCCAGGTTTAGTACCATTCAGGCGTGTAGGTGCGGGGTCCCAGGCTCGTCAGCCAACTGCTCGAGAGAGCTTTAACATTATAATTGGGGGTGGGGTCGCACACTCCTCACACACCAGCGGTATCGCCCCTAAGGAGTAAGGACTATGGTAAATGTAGTTACGTGTTCTGCGATGCATCTTCTTTCGATTCTCTGCTATCTTCGCTGTCTTCGCCATCCCTGGACACGTGTTTCGGGGTATCACCCCTCGTCAGCAGGGATAGGCCGTGTTCTGGGGTTGCCGGTGGCTGCCAAATATCTGCCAGGTTTAGTACCACTCAGGCGCGTAGGTGCGGGGTCCCAGGCTCGTCAGCCAACTGCTCGAGGGAGCTTTAACATTACAATTGGGGGTGGGGTCGCACACTACTCACACACCAGCGGTATCGCCCCTAAGGACTGTGGTAAATGTAGTTACGTGTTCCGCGATGCATCTTCTTTCGATTCTCTGTTATCTTCGCTGTCTTCGCCATCCCTGGACACGTGTTTCGGGGTATCACCCCTCGTCAGCAGGGATAGGCCGTGTTCTGGGGTTGCCGGTGGCTGCCAAATATCTGCCAGGTTTAGTACCACTCAGGCGCGTAGGTGCGGGGTCCCAGGCTTGTCAGCCAACTGCTCGAGGGAGCTTTAACATTACAATTGGGGGTGGGGTCGCACACTACTCACACACCAGCGGTATCGCCCCTAACGACTATGGTAAATGTAGTTACGTGTTCCGCGATGCATCTTCTTTCGATTCTCTGCTATCTTCACTGTCTTCTTCGACCCTGGACACGTGTTTCGGGGTATCACCCCTCGTCAGCAGGGATAGGCCGTGTTCTGGGGTTGCCGGTGGCTGCCAAATATGTGCCAGGTTTAGTACCACTCAGGCGCGTAGGTGCGGGGTCCCATGCTCGTCAGCCACCTGCTCGAGGGAGCTTTAACATTACAATTGGGGGTGGGGTCGCACACTACTCACACACCAGCGGTATCGCCCCTAAGGACTATGGTAAATGTAGTTACGTGTTCCGGGATGCATCTTCTTTCGATTCTCCTCTATCTTCGCTGTCTTCGCCATCCCTGGACACGTGTTTCAGGGTATCACCCCTCATCAGCAGGGATAGGCCGTGTTCTGGGGTTGCCGGTGGCTGCCAAATATCTGCCAGGTTTAGTACCACTCAGGCGCGTAGGTGCATGGTCCCAGGCTCGTCAGCCAACTGCTCGAGGGAGCTTTAACATTACAATTGGGGGTGGGGTCGCACACTACTCACACACCAGCGGTATCGCCCCTAAGGACTATGGTAAATGTAGTTACGTGTTCCGCGATGCATCTTCTTTCGATTCTCTGCTATCTTCGCTGTCTTTGCCATCCCTCGACACGTGTTTCGGGGTATCACCCCTCGTCAGCAACGTTCGGAAAATTCTTTTGCAGCACGCCGGCGTGGACGACGTCATAGGAGCACGGCATCGTGCGTGACTCCGACTGACGTCACTGACTCCTTATTAGGCCTACGTCGGCGTGATGACATCAGTTCCCTTTTTTCCGCATCGTCGACGCTAACGGTTTCGGGAATCTTCTGTTGCGATTTGTGGTAACTTTGTTACTGTTGGATTTCTACTGTATCTATTTTGGTGTAGCTGTGTTTTCGAAAGATGTCGTCGAAGAAGACCGGTTTTAAGCCCTCTGATGCTTGCGGGAAGATGATGCGATCACGGATCCGCATAGTGACTGCATCCGGTGCCTGAGTTCGGATCACGACGTGCAGAGTTGTCGATCCTGTCTAAAGATGAACCCGAAGGCTCTTCGAGAACGTGAGGCCAAACTGCTTGTTGCCAAATTGAAAGTTAGGGAGGCCAGGAAGAGTTTGAGGTCGAAGTCGAGGTGCTCGAAGTCAAGATCAAAATCCAGATCGAGGTCTTGGTCTCGTTCGAGGTCGGCTTCGAAGTTAACGTCGGGGCATGTTTCCAGGTCTTCGAAGAAGAAACATAAGAAGAGGAGACATCATTCCAGGCATCATTCAGGGAAGGATTCGGACTCAAAAGCTAAGTCATCTGGAAGAAGGCATTGAAGGGGCATGGTGACTCCCTCAAGGCTGAAGGTGAGGCCTTGCCTTGTGAATCTCCGGATCATTCACCGGCTTCGGAGTTGAATCCGTCTCCAGTTCCATCGCAATCTCCCGTGCGTGAGGAGGAAGAGGTTGCTGATCCTCAGGGCTCGACGACTCCGGTTGGCCAACCCGAGGACAAAGAGGAACAAGAGGTGTCGACTCCTTGAGGCCTTCTCAGGAGCAGCCGGTGGGTTCGTATCCTCCCTTTCCAGGTTCTGGACAGGACCCCTCACATTTTTTAAACGCCATGTATGGTGTTTATGCGAGAGCCATGTACCCCTCTGGAGCACCGGCTGGTCCCATGGGCCCGTTGGCTTATAATTTGGGTGTGCCTCAAGCCTATGCTCCGACGCCTTTCCTTCCTTTTATGCCGACGCCGACTCCACCTTGGCATATCTCAGCGCCGCCGAAGTCATCAATGCCAGATGTGGCTTCACCAACGTCAGATAGACCTCGGGATCCGCCTCGAAGCTTGACGCCGGCCCCGGCTCCACGTTCGACGCCGGGTCCAGAGCCTTCGGAGTCGATACCGGATCCGACGAAGTCGATTCGAATAGAGAGGTCGAGGCGTGAAGCCCAGCGCCTTTTGGAGGAGCAGAGTTATAGGGAAGCTGAATACGAGGAACGTGAGCTTCTTGATCCAGAGGATTATTTTGATGACTTGCGAGAGGCAAGTGGGTTAGAGCTGCCCCCTGAGTGGGATTTGGCCTCAGTGTCAGGTGCTCCTTTTAAAGATGTGGCGCCTTATCACGTTGTGATTAAGAAGGCAGCAGACTTGTTGAATTTGACTAAGCCAACAGCTGAATACAAGTTAAATATACTGACTGAAGTGCTTCATTCACCATCATCAGTGGTTGAACCCATTCTTCCCTTTACTGATGCCCTAACGGATCCAATACTGGAAGTATGGAGTAGGCCTCTAACGGCTCCTGCAGTGTATGAGGCCGTGGCTAGGCGTTACAGAGTGGCTCCTGGTGACCCTGACTTTTTGTCATCTCATCCCTTACCGGAGAGTTTGGTGGTGCAAGCTGCCTGCTCTAAGAGATCTGTAAGCTTGCCAACCTCGGACTCAAGCAACTGGTCAACACTCCCACCCACTACGCCGGCCACACGCTTGATCCCGTCTTCTCTTCCAGCAAGTACATCACCTTCAGCCACGCCACCGGACTCCACTGGACCGACCACAGCTGCGTCCACTTCAGCTTCAAAAGATCCACGACCCACCACCACCACCCGCAGCAGGTACCTCACAGGAATTGGAGCAAGATCACCGCAGACCAGCTCACCACCTCCCTCAGCCAGAGCCCACCCGCCAACACAACGGACCCCAACGAAGCAGCTCGCAACTTCACACAGTGGCTGACCGCCTGCGCCGACGACCTCGCGCCTCTAAAGAACCCTCCCAGCAGACCCAGAAGCAAGAAGGCATCCTGGTTCACCGACGACCTCAAGGACTCCAAGAAGACCTGCCGCACCCTCGAGAAAGCCTGGCTCCTCGACCGGACCACCGACAACATGACCGCCCTCAAACACGCTACCCGCAAGCACCACCAGCTCATCCGCACCACCAAGAAGAAATCCCTGAAGGAACGACTGGACAACAACGCCCACGACAGCAAAGAGCTCTTCACTATCGTCAAGGAGTTCTCCAACCCCAGCACCGGCACCAACTACATCACTCCGTCACAAGACCTCTGCGACTCCCTCGCCTCGTTCTTCCACCGCAAGATCGCCGACATCCACAACAGCTTCGGCGCCCCACCCACGCACCCTACTGTAGTGTAGTTCCTATCTTCCCAATAGGCTCTGCGCATTGGAATAATACCTACAGCAGTAAAGGCCTAGGCCAGACGTTAACTAGGTCTACTACTGTCGATACTAGACTTAAGTTTTGGGTTTGCCAGCATAGCTCAGAGTTCGCTAGAAACTTTCTCGAATGTTCAGGAAAGAATTAACTCCCCTGATTAGACAAGAAGGGATTTAGTTTCTGACAACCATAGAACATGACAACTTTGCTCTCCCCTAATCAAGAGTGTATCTCCAGAGTCGTGTGAGCACAAGGCAATTATTTTACTCAGTCAGTACGTGCATTCTTAGTCTCATCAGATTGTAGAGAAAAGGAAGAGACGGGCGTGTTCAATAAAAAGGTGTTATTTATTGATCAGTCTCTTTTCTCGTACAAGAGAAATGGATCGATATTATTGCAATACTTATAGTTAAGTAAAGTGCATACATTAAAAGCAATAGTATAAAATAATACTGTAAAAACATTGATATGGTTTCTGAGCCATATGATGTTTAAAATGATTAAAATATATTTACATACACATATACATTTGACTAAACGTACTCAACTGGTGTTTCTAAATACGCCTACCCCGTGTACCTGACCTAAGTCTAATGCGTGGGCGGGAATAGAAAGTTACAGTTTAAGTTAAGTTTGTTTTTGCCAAGTGAATAACTAAAGAATTCTCTGTGAGGGGTTATTCAGTTCTGTACCTGGAAGTTAGGATGAATGAGGAATGGTATCTCTTTCTCTGCTCTCGATATTCCAGGCTGCCTGCGAGGGCTGCCCGAAAGCGCCGGTGCTGGGTCTCTCGGTAGGAGATAGCAGCGCGTCTCTCAGCGCGTCAGGAAGGCGGGGCTGCTGCCAGCGGGGTCTGCTCTGCTTCTGGGCTTCGGCAAGTATGGCTGCTCCGTCTCGTCACCACGCGTGTGTTTGCATAGGGCAAGATCGGCAATATTTATACCTTAAAGGTGCCGAGATTGACGTAAGGATGGACATAGATACGTCAATAAAGATGTCATACGACTTGCTCGTTAGCACATTCTTTTACTGAAGTTCTCTGTGAAATCAAAACAATGGCCGCACGGATTTTCCAGGTTGTCATAGGTTTGATTTGTTTTGAGAACGTCGTATGCCTTATCAGGGGCTGGAGGAATGTCGCTTGTCTAATTAGATCTCAAGCGTTATGACCTAATCAGATAACACGTTCCTGTGCCGTAGTGTGACTGCGTCAGATAACGGTATCTGCATCATGGGGGCTTTTCTTGCCTCATGGGCGGACTGTTAGTTAACTTGATAGTTAGTTTAACCAGAATAGGGTCAGGAATAGGGGGATCGATTCAGAACCTATAGGAATACATGACACCCACTCCACGCTAACTATGGTCATATTTACTAATCTATGCATAGTATAACATAGTACAACATACTATAGAGTATAGTGTATACCTCACCACCCCAAAATACATAAATGCATTTTGAAATTTTCAAATATACTGAAAAATTGCAGTCATATATATTGTATGCACTTAAGCTATGAATTAAACGCTAAAGTAAACACGCATTTGTAGACATTATTGCTTATTTGGTATATGAGAAATACACATGAAATGGCTCTTAATATGGCTATACAGAAAGAAAGTTCGAGACCATTTCATCACATAATAAAATATTTGTGAACATACCAGCGGGCAACTAAAGTTTATAAAGTATCTAAAAATAGAAATCTTAGTTCTCTAGGAATAGTTTCTTACTTTAAGCAGAAGATAAGTGTCCCGAAAATTTTGTAAAAAATAATTTGGGGCTGCTAAAAAATTGTTGTCCGTGAACTGGTGGGAAAAATTGTTCATGTGACTTTATTTTTAAAGTTGAAGGCCGAATTCAGGGAACGCCGTGTGCGAGCTTGCTCAAAAGTCTCTATTTCTGTTCTGGAGAGAACATCATATCATTAAGGCTTTCGAAAAAACTGTCAACAGCTTCATGGGAAAGTTCCACTAAGTCGGAAATAGGTGTAACCATGCATTCGTGCGCATGATTGCCTCCATTGACATTCTGATTCGCATTGCTGACAGAAGGTCGTACCTGATCGATGCTGCTTTCATCTTGAACTTCACTACTCTTCAATCATAGTGGTGAAGATTCCACGAATGCCGTCATCAGGATTGGCAGCCTTTGAGGGCAGCACAAAGCGTGAACCTTGGTAGGAACCAACAATGTATCTGCATCCACTGGCGCATCCGATTGTAGCGTCAGACAGGTGTCTAACACGCATTCTTCTCCGCATAGCAGACACCTCAATACAGGTAAAACACATCTTTGCCACATTGGTCGAAATGATAGAAACCAAGTCATGTTCAGGTCTCTAAGCCGGGAGAGTCCCAGGATTTTTGATATCCGGTCCCGGTATCCAATGGCTAGGATTGTTTCTTCCATTGTCGCGAGAGTTTGATCTGTGACATGGGTTGCCATAACGAAAAATAAGGACTAAGAATAGGATTCCTGCAATTAGTCCCAGGATCAGGGGAAGTCCGCCAAAAATCGAATGGACGAAATCTGGAAAAATACCCAGTATGGCTTTGAATGGTGTTAATGCCATCGAAAATACTGTCTTAAATACCTTTGAGACCCCAGTGGTATCAGAAATATTTAAGATTTCGCTCAGGATTTCCGCGAAATGTACGGGGGAATTAGTCGATAATAATGTATGTATCTCTGCAGTCGTCCTTGCGACTTGTAGATCATACGTTTCTTTTGATGACGTGAGCCTTGTAGGCGTCTGAAGAAGCACTGTTTTCATTCTGCTTAAAGTATCTATTCGAATAGAAGTAATTTTCAAACTGGGCCATGCCCTTGCCTCCCTGTCTGGAAAGGAGCTGGGGAACAAAGAACGTCCACAGCACTTGACCTTCGCAGTCGTAGTGACTTGATAAGGAGTCCCGGGCATAAGACTACAACATTTGCGGTCTACAATAGGAATGTAACTCCCATTATAGAGTCTTTGAAAGAATGGTTCTATTTCAGTTGCAGGTGCGCCTTGCTGGTGACATGAAAGGTTGTATGAATTCCCTTCACAGGCTCCATGCAAACTAATTCCGTTACACAGAAGCGTGCCGCTTAGTGACATGGCACAATTGTTGCCACTAAGAAACACTTTCTGTCCTTTATTACTGACACATGCATGTGAATAGGGCAGGTTCCAAGTTGTTTTAAGGTACCCCTTCCCCAATTTCTCGTACATGCCAGCCTGTATATATTTTTGGCAGTATTGAAACCTGAAGGTTGAGATTGGAATATTTATGATTCCGTGGATTATCCATTCACTGACAGGTCGTTCTGACATTGTCATTGGTAATCTTTCTAGTTTTTCAATGCTCAAGATTGTATAATCAGCACCCTTTTGCGCCATACCGATTTGTCTATCAGTAAGGTTAAAGATTTGGAATAGTGACGTTGTGTTGATTAAACGCCAAGGCACATAGCCTGAACGCAGATTTTGTAACGTCCAGCCAAGCTGTACAATAGAACGCAATTGTGACTGACCATGTTGTAATAACAGTAAGTCTTGCGATAATATATCGATTGCTGAAGACACAATGCTGTCCAATGAAAAAATTCTGGAGGACAGAGTCATTAACCCATTGTCCACTACAGAAAGTGATTTTTCCAAATTAATACGGTCAATTTCCCGTATTCTTTCTGCTGTTTCAATTTGAATAACCTTCCAGGCCTCATTGTATGCTGCATATACAGAGGCTGCTATGAAACGCTTTTGACGCTGTTTGCGTGGTCCCATTATGAAATCACGCAAGTCAGCACCATCAGTAAGTAAAGTTAGGTGTTGCTTAATTTCAGGCAGTGTGGAAGTTTGTAGCCACTGAAGGCATAATTTGCCCACACTGTAGGTTGTTATTATCCCTGGGTGATGTCTTTGGGGATATCTAGGGTCTGGCCTGGTCATTTTGAACCCCTGTGTTTTATTCAGGAATCTGTCTTGACAGTTATTTGTATCTGTGGGCCAGATTAACCATTGTTTCCAATCAGGATGTGTTCTGTTTTGGTTTAATATATGGTTTACGTCTATCTCTTCATCCGTATCAGAGCTATTGCTAAACATTGTTGGCTTTGGAATAGACGGTTTATTTAAATCTTTGATTTTGGCTAGGCCAAGACAGGTGGTTTGTTGAACAGTGTCATTTAAAAATATCATTTGTTCTGGGATCATGCAAGCTCTAAACAAAGCTTCTAAACCCTGTACTTGCCATTCTTTTGTACCCCAAACACTTTTCAAATCAACATTTTTGTCCCAATAATCAAATCCAAAAGTATTCATTTCTTCGAAGAATGAATCTGAATATATCAACTTTGTGTTGGTTATCATGGTTTTCATCCCTGTCTTGTTTGACAATTTAAAATAGAATGTTTCAGCATTACTTGTGTTAAAACCTGAAAAATATGAATATTTGTCGTAAACGGTTCTTGAGCTCCCTTTTGGAGGTGTTGCACAATGTTCCCATTGATTATAATTTAAAACATTTCTAGGTTGTGCAGATTTATGTAAAAAATGGTTACCATAGTGGTTATAGCAATACATACTATCATAATTTGTAGAACCTTGCAAATAATCATGTTTTGTAAATTTAGCAGACATTACTAAGTCAGACATCATGTTATTAATGCTTTCGAAGTCCCAATCATCAGCAAATGAGTTTGGTTTTGCAAAGTCACTCAAGGAGATCTTGATTTGGTGTGGATATTTCAGGATCTCGACCGGACCATAAATTTCATAGTCAGTGTTGTCCCCGGCTACCCCACCAGGTATAGGAATGGCTGTGAAGTTGGCTGAAGAAAGTTCTCTTTTCTCGACGTGTGAAGATGTGTGTGGTTTGAGGACCAAGTTGATGTTCTGACTTGCTGTGTCCATTTTAGCATATTTTCCCTCAATGAAGCGTCCCAAAGTTAATACCATGATGAGCCAAAGTATGAGGATAAATGCACCAAAACCCACCCAAAATTCAATCCATGGAGAAATCAGATATGTTTCTTTCAGTTGGTTCAAAAGTTCCTTAGCTTTGTCTTTAAAGGATTTTGATGATGGCTGTGTCTTTGATTCACTGAGGCTTTCAGAGGAATCATCGAAGTTGATGAAGTAGCCGGATGCAGTTCTGTCAATTGTTCCAATTGCTTCAGGATTTTTGTTTCTTGAATTGTCACCTGGTACTTCATTATAGATTGGTGTGTCTCTGCTAAATGTTTTTATTTGGGTTTTCAGAGGTCTGAGTTCTATTGCATTGTTGCATAGTCCTTGTTGTTCTTCTGTAGGCGTTTCAAATGTGATGAGCCTCTTTGTTAGGACCTCTGTACTGGTAGCAAACCTTGGTGTTCTGCTACTTATTGGGAGTCCACTTGGCCTACTGTTTGTTATCGGCCACATGTTGTGGTTTTACCAGGTCGATGGATACAACTCGGTTCTCCTTTTTACCAGCAAGTGGCGGTAGTACAACTGATCTTGTCCCGTTGACAGACAAGACAGGAACTGCTTTTCTGTAAGAAGGCCCAAATTCCTTCTTTACCGCGATCTTCTCCCTGACTAGATCCCCGACTTTTGGAATCCAGACAGGTCTTGCTGGGACAGGTGGTGATTCTTCAGTGGTTGTTGGCTGTTGTTTCAACTGTATGTTGCTCAGGTCTTTTCTTGTTTTGTTTAAGTCAAAATAGCCAAACGGTCTTTGACATCAAAGCTTTTTTCTTTAACCACTGAAGTCTGACTGTCGAGGTCAGAGATAATCATTCTAGTTCCAAATAATAATTCGTACGGACTGAATCCCTTCAGAGAATTTCTTGGCAAGTTATTTAGACTACGTTGGACACTTATTAGATGTTTGACCCACCCAGCTCCCGAACCTAATTTCCTTTCCGCTATAGATTGCTTTATGCCTTGGTTTTTTCTTTACACCATCCCGTACCCTCAGGAAGGAAGTGAGAAGATTCCCGCTGGACTGTGCTCATTCGGCCATGTTTCCCCCCAGGCTGGTGGGCTTGAGTGAAAACAATGGTCGAACGTAGCATGCTCTTAGCGTATATGCCATTTAGACTGGCAAATCTTTGTATAACAGTCCGGACGTCAGCCGAGTGCTGGTGATCTACATTATAAGTGGAAACTAGCCTGTATATGTTAATCACAAGCCCTGCTTTTTATTGGTCATATTATCTGCCTTGATACGACGAGGTATTAAACTGTTTCTCTCCCCACTGCGATCTCTGTTGCAGTTTGGGCAGTTTTTTACAAACATGGTGTGATGCAGGCTCATGCCTGGCCACCAGTACCGTGATTGTAATTCTTCCAGAGAGTCTTTTGTTTTAAGGTGTCTGAGACCCTCGCCCATGTGTGCGTCTGCGATTAACAAGCTTCTCCTGTCCATGTTTGGAATCACTCTATCCCCCACTCCAGGGATTCGAGCAAAAGGGACGGAGTTTGCATCGATTATGTATGTATAATTGAGTGGATAGTTGATCGGTAACGCTGAGCAGTCGCCTTTTGATGACGTTTTCACTGCCAGCACTGTTTCACCGTCAATGTATTTTAATGTACGCTTTTTTCGATCTACGGGAGCCGGTTTAGTGGCTGCCGCTGTGGCTGTCTCAGCCAATGAATTCCCTACAACGTGAACGCCATCACGCTGATGACTCAGTGAGTGAGTCACGTGAGTCTTTGGTAGTTCTTTTTGTAAAAGAGCTATTTGTTCCCAGAGCAGTTCTGCTTTATTGGTGCATCTGTGTCATCTTTGTAACCATTTTGAATCCATGTCTGCAAATCGCTGTTATATGATTTGACGCAGTAATATGAATCTGACACTATAAGTGTCGGGAATTCGCGATCCGCATTATCTAGCGCCATTTTTAAAGCTAATATTTCAGTTTGTTGTTCTGAATTACTTTCTACTGAGTGTGTCTTTGTTAATAGAGGTTTTAGTTTACCTCCGCGCCACACTTCTTTTGTAATCTCACATGTGGGGTTGTATGCTTGTTCTCCCCAAACGGAGGGTTGAGCATGTCCGTCTGTATAGATTACACAGGCGTAATGTCGTAGAGGCAGAATGTCGATTGGCAGAGGATACGTCTTTTCATATTTTAGATTTTTTAATTCTTCTAGTTCTGGATCAAAGTAGTAGTATACTTTGTCCGTTGTGATTGAATTCACCCATTGTATCCATTCCGGATTCAATGTTGTTGTTGGTAAATTACACGGTGTTGTTAGTGCCTCAAAGGCTGATTCTGCTGTTCTGACTGTGATATGTCTACCGTCAGCTATGTCTTTTTCTCTAGCTATTGCGGTTTGAACTGCACGAATGATTTTTTCTGTATTACTGAATTTCTGTTCAGCTTCTGTGTACAAGTGTGATTTGAATGCAATTGGTACCTTTTCTCCCTCATTTGAGGTTAGGTATGTGAATCCGCATCTCCCTGGGATGACTCGAATCACAAGATTGCGTGTGTTATCACGTGTTTCTAATTTTGTTTTAATTAGCATGTCTGTTTGTAAGGATCTCAAAATTTCTGTGTGTGTTTGAGTCCAATTGGATCTTTTAAAGTCTGGTTTAATTAGATCATAAAGGGGTTTGACCCTTTCTGCGTAATTTGCAATGTATGTTCTTCCGAAATTTAGGAAGCCTAGAATTGACTGTAGGTTTTTTAGTGTTTTAGGAGCTTGGATTACGGCACATTTCTCTAGGAAATTGTCTGCCAGGCTTTTACCTTCACTTGATAACTCATATCCTAAGAACAGGACTATCAGATGGGCAATTCTGGACTTTTTAAAGTTGAATTTGTAACCCTCTGCAGCGAACCCAAGTATTATGGTGTTCACTCTTTTCAAGTGAGTCTCCAAGTCATCATCTGTTAAGTAAATGTCATCGACATAAGATAATGCTTCATCATCATATAGCTGTAGTAATTCTGTTACTCTCGCTGAGAATACCCCCGGGCTGTTCTTGTACCCCTGGGCTAACCGACAGAATTGCTTTTGAGTGCCATTTACTGAGAATGCAGTTAAATATCTGCTCTCTGGTGCTATGTTTTGACAAAAGAATCCATTGGAGATGTCCAAGGTTGTTTTGTATTTTTTGCGCACTATGTTATTCATTAGTGCAGCACTGTGTGAGTTTTGCACTGCAAAGGTTTTGCAACATGTGTTAAGGTGTCGGTAATCCAAAACTAGACGATATGAATTGTCTGGTTTGGAGACCGGAAACAAAGGATTGTTCATTTGTGAGGTGCAAGTTTCAATCACCCCCTGGTATTCTAGCTGATCTAGTATTTCATTTACCTGTTTTTTAGCTTCTTGCTTAATTGGGTACTGCCTTTGTGCAGTAGGTTGTGATTTTAACTGGATTTTGTGAGGAGGAGAATCCTCATCCCATCCTACATGGTTTTTATATAAAGCAGGTGCTAAGGCCACTGCCCACTTTCTAGCAAGTGTGTATTTTTTATGAATCGGGATTTGATTCGAGAAGGCAGGCATAATTACTTCTTCGCCATGGGGGCACTCCCTGACAAACTCTGGTGGCCAGTCTTTTTCAGCTAGAAGGATGTCATAACCCTTGGAGAGGTTATCCCAAAATAGTCCCCTTATTTTCCTAGTCTTATCTCCCTCTATACGTAATGTTATCTCGTATATCTTGTGGGGTTTGCTAACTCTGGTGTCTGCAGTTTCCACTTGAAGATATTCATTCGTGTCCACTGTCTCCAGATGATTCATAAGGACTTTGCGAGCTATGCTCACTTCTGCTGCGCTGTCTAGCATTGTCTGAGCCCACTCTCCGTTTTTCATTTGTGTCCTCAGTATTCTCGGCATTGTTAACTACCTTGATACTGGCTACCTTCTTTTTTGGAAATTGTAATTTCTTTTTTTGTTGAGCAGGTTCCTTGTCTTTGGACTTGGCGTGCTCTTCTCTTTGTTCTGATCGTCCTCTTCTTTCCGATTTCTGCAAGGAAGTCTGAAAAGATTGAGAGGGACGTGTATCAATGTCTTGATATCTATCAGGTTTTTTAATATTATCCCTATTTCTAAGGTTATATCTTTTCCCAGAGGGGTCACTCTGGGGTGACCTGTGTCTCTGGTTCGGAGATTTCTCCCTTCGCCTAGGAGACCTTCCTCGGGACTGGAATTTCTTTTCTTTTGGATTGGATTGTTTGTTTCCATCCCAGTTCTTTTTTGGTGAATTATTATTAAAAAATATTTTTTCTGGACTTTCAGTCAGTTGCGGTTTTACTGGTATTCCACCTAAACTATCTCTACCTAGTTCTTCAGGGGATTTTTCTATGATTCTGGCAATTTCAGCTGGTTGGTCTGCTATATCTGTCTCTTTTAACCTCTGGCGGATCGCCACGTTTGCTGCTTCACCTTTTATATTGGCTAATAATATAGCCGAGACCTGCTTGAAGTCTTTCAATAATTTCATACCAAGAGTTAAAGCTGGTTCTGGACCGTATTCATCTTGAATTTGTTTTAGCACATCTGGTATTACCGAAATGGATGGAACACCGTGCGTTTTTGTGTAGATTGAAGCAAAGACTGTACCCCAAGTGTCACAGTCCTCTATGTGTGGTGCGATTCCCATTGGGAGACATATAGTCAGAATCCTGTGTTTTTCTAGCGGGGTGGTGTCAGGAAACACCGCCTCTATTTGGGTGATTTTCTGTGCCAACCAGAATGGTATTTGTTCTCGTTTAGCCGGAACTTTACCTAGGCAGGATTGGATGTTCTGTGGTGTGATTTTATTTGTGTTCCCCTGGTGAGGGGTCAGCTGTGGAAGTTTAATCGCTGGCTGAATTGTTGAAGTCCGCATTACATACTGGACTAATTGTCTATGAATTTTTAGTAATTGTTTTAGCTGTATTAACAGCTCTCCAGTAGACATTCCTTCGATGTCTGGGTGTGGTGTGTATCCGGCTAAGACCGGCCACGTTGCTCCTGGTCTACCTAAAGGACCGAGCCTTGTAATGTGATTGTTATGTATTAGGGCGCCATCAAATAAGAGCAAATGCTCTTGGAATTTGAGTGGTACTTCCACCTCCTCGAAAGGAGTGTAAATGTCGGGTGGAACCTCTATTTTGTAATAGTGGAAGTACTTTGTTACAGCATTTGCTGCTGGAAAATGTATCCATGTATAGTATACCTCTGTCTGCCGATATTCGTGTGCCTCAATTACGAATATGACTGTGCCACCTCTAGGTGTCAGTCCATTTTCTATAAGTTTTAAGGTTATAGATTTTCTTTTGGCGACCGGGATGAGTATTATATCCCCGTCCGCATCTAGTGCTGCAGTATCAGCTGCTGCTATTTCAGCTGCTAATCTAACTGCCTCTCTTTCATCATCACTCTCTGCCATTTTACCGACAGGAAGCTTATTTTGTTTGTTTGCAGATCAGGTTTCTTATGGAACAAAGATTAGATGCACAATATTTTGGAACAGTGTATCCTTCAACGTTGACTAAACCAAGAACCTTACATAGGAGTTCCCTCCTGCGAGGTTTTGGAGGATATTACCTTTCACCCACTCCAGACGTCTTTGGAGTATTTGGGAAAAGGGGTCTGAGTGAGAAAGCACGACTGAGTTACTCTAAATGTCTTACGTTAGTTTTATCGCCCTTTCCAAACACGTTGGGCGCCATGTAGTGTAGTTCCTATCTTCCCAATAGGCTCTGCGCATTGGAATAATACCTACAGCAGTAAAGGCCTAGGCCAGACGTTAACTAGGTCTACTACTGTCGATACTAGACTTAAGTTTTGGGTTTGCCAGCATAGCTCAGAGTTCGCTAGAAACTTTCTCGAATGTTCAGGAAAGAATTAACTCCCCTGATTAGACAAGAAGGGATTTAGTTTCTGACAACCATAGAACATGACAACTTTGCTCTCCCCTAATCAAGAGTGTATCTCCAGAGTCGTGTGAGCACAAGGCAATTATTTTACTCAGTCAGTACGTGCATTCTTAGTCTCATCAGATTGTAGAGAAAAGGAAGAGACGGGCGTGTTCAATAAAAAGGTGTTATTTATTGATCAGTCTCTTTTCTCGTACAAGAGAAATGGATCGATATTATTGCAATACTTATAGTTAAGTAAAGTGCATACATTAAAAGCAATAGTATAAAATAATACTGTAAAAACATTGATATGGTTTCTGAGCCATATGATGTTTAAAATGATTAAAATATATTTACATACACATATACATTTGACTAAACGTACTCAACTGGTGTTTCTAAATACGCCTACCCCGTGTACCTGACCTAAGTCTAATGCGTGGGCGGGAATAGAAAGTTACAGTTTAAGTTAAGTTTGTTTTTGCCAAGTGAATAACTAAAGAATTCTCTGTGAGGGGTTATTCAGTTCTGTACCTGGAAGTTAGGATGAATGAGGAATGGTATCTCTTTCTCTGCTCTCGATATTCCAGGCTGCCTGCGAGGGCTGCCCGAAAGCGCCGGTGCTGGGTCTCTCGGTAGGAGATAGCAGCGCGTCTCTCAGCGCGTCAGGAAGGCGGGGCTGCTGCCAGCGGGGTCTGCTCTGCTTCTGGGCTTCGGCAAGTATGGCTGCTCCGTCTCGTCACCACGCGTGTGTTTGCATAGGGCAAGATCGGCAATATTTATACCTTAAAGGTGCCGAGATTGACGTAAGGATGGACATAGATACGTCAATAAAGATGTCATACGACTTGCTCGTTAGCACATTCTTTTACTGAAGTTCTCTGTGAAATCAAAACAATGGCCGCACGGATTTTCCAGGTTGTCATAGGTTTGATTTGTTATGAGAACGTCGTATGCCTTATCAGGGGCTGGAGGAATGTCGCTTGTCTAATTAGATCTCAAGCGTTATGACCTAATCAGATAACAAGTTCCTGTGCCGTAGTGTGACTGCGTCAGATAACGGTATCTGCATCATGGGGGCTTTTCTTGCCTCATGGGCTGACTGTTAGTTAACTTGATAGTTAGTTTAACCAGAATAGGGTCAGGAATAGGGGGATCGATTCAGAACCTATAGGAATACATGACACTACCGTCGAACCAACGCCCCCCACTGCCACCCTTCGCACCTGGACCACGGTGACCACCGAAGACACAGCCCGCACGATGAACACCATCCACTCCGGATCACCGACCGACCCCTGCC
This sequence comes from Lissotriton helveticus, assembly GCF_964261635.1. Classification (NCBI taxonomy): domain Eukaryota; kingdom Metazoa; phylum Chordata; class Amphibia; order Caudata; family Salamandridae; genus Lissotriton; species Lissotriton helveticus. The sequence continues at coordinate 775,562,281 of NC_136072.1, forward strand.
CACACCACGTCTTCAACAAGGCCGACTCCACCATCGCACCCCAACTCCGGAACATCATCAATGCCTCCTTTAACACCGCCACCTTCCCGGAGAGCTGGAAGCACGCCGAGATCAGCGCCCTCCTGAAGAAACCTACAGCGGACCCCACCGATCTCAAAAACTTCCGCCCCATCTCGCTCCTCCCTTTTCCTGCTAAAGTCATCGAGAAGATCGTCAACAGACAGCTGACCGCCTTCCTCGAGACGAACGGATCCCTCGACCCCTCGCAGTCCGGCTTCAGAGCCAACCACAGCACCGAGACCGCCCTCATCGCAGCCACCGACGACATCCGGACCCTGCTTGACAAGGGGGAAACAGTGGCCCTCATCCTCCTGGACCTCTCCGCTGCATTCGACACGGTCTGCCACCGCACCCTAGTCCAGCGCCTCAGCAACATCGGTATCCAAGAGAAGGCACTGGAGTGGATCATCTCGTTCCTCGCCGGAAGAACACAAAGAGTCCGCCTCCCCCCGTTTCGCTCCGAGGCCACCGAAGTCATCTGCGGCGTCCCGCAAGGATCTTCACTCAGCCCCACCCTCTTCAACATCTACATGAAACCTCTAGCAGCCATCGCACGCCAGCACAACCTCAACATCATCTCTTACGCCGACAACACCCAGCTGATCCTCTCCCTCACCAGACACCCCGACACCGCCAGAACCTGCCTACACGAAGGGATGAAAGACGTCGCCGAGTGGATGAAGGACAGCCGCCTGAAACTGAACTCGGACAAGACGGAAGTCCTCATCCTGGGATCTTCGCCCTCCGCCTGGGACGACTCCTGGTGGCCCCCAGCCCTGGGCACCGCACCCAAGCCAACCGACCACGCACGCAACCTGGGCTTCATCCTGGACCCCTCCCTCTCGATGACCAGACAAGTCAACGCTGTCTCCTCATCGTGCTTCAACACCCTGCGTATGCTTCGCAAGATCTTCCGCTGGATCCCGACCGAGACCAGGAAGATTGTCACCCAGGCACTCGTCACCAGCCGACTGGACTACGGAAACGCCCTCTACGCCGGAACCACAGCCAAGCTACAGAAAAGACTCCAGCGCATCCAGAACGCCTCCGCCCGACTCATCCTGGATGTCCCCCGACGCAGCCACATCTCCAGCCACCTGAGGTACCTGCACTGGCTCCCCGTCGACAAGAGGATCACGTTCCGGCTCCTCACCCACGCACACAAGTCTCTCCACGACCTGGGCCCCAAGTACCTCAACGACCGCCTGACCTTCTACACGCCCACCCGCCAGCTACGGTCCACCAGCCTCGCCCTCGCAGCCGTACCACGCATCCGAAGAGCCACAGCCGGAGGAAGATCCTTCTCTTACCTGGCTGCCAAGACTTGGAACTCCCTCCCCATCCACCTTCGGCTGACCCAGGACCATCTCGCCTTCAGGAAACAACTCAAGACCTGGCTGTTCGAGCAGTAGCATACCCCTCCCCCCAAGCGCCTTGAGACCCTCCCGGGTGAGTAGTGCGCTATACAAATGGCATGATTGATTGATTGATTGATTGATTAAGCTCTTTTCCTCAAGTGCCTGGTGACAAGGAGTCAAAAAAGCTGGACCAGTCTGCAAAAAAAGTATTTTCATCTGGCAGTATGGCCTTAAAATCAACAAATGCCACTTGTTTGCTAGGACGGTATATCCATGCTTTGATGGATTCAGTGAAGCAGTTGTCACCTAAGCTTCCTGAGGAAGACAGAAAAACATTTAACGAGGTGATGTCTGACACGCAAGCTGCTGCTCGGCAGGTCATTCAAAGTGGTATGGACACGGCAGACGCAGTAGCAAGAGTAATGGGTTCTTCGATTGCCCCTAGAAGAGCGGCTTGGCTAAAGACCTCGGAGTTCTCGGCTGATTTTCAGGCTACATTCATGGATTTGCCCTTTGATGGCTCAGTCCTTTTTGGGAAGAAGGCTGATGCTGCATTAGAATGGTTTAAGGACAGCAGGGCAACAGCAAAATCTTTGGGTTTGCAATCCAGAGGCTCTGTGACCAAAAGATATAGGGGATTTGGAAGATCTTCTTTTCGACCCTATAGGCAGACACAGCAGCAGCAGCAAAATCCTTTGTATAGGTCCTACAGAGGTAGACAAAGAGCTTGTGTCCGTAGACGTCAGGCCTCCTCCTCCTCCTCTTCCTCCTCTGCTACCCACCCCTCTTCCACAGCAGCAAAGCAGCCCTAGATCCGCCATTCCGGATCATGCGGGTCCTGTAGGGGGTCGGCTTACCTGTTTTCTACGGGATTGGGAATCGGTTACATCAGATCTTTGGGTTCTCAATCTCATGGAGAATGGGTATGCTCTTCCCTTTCGGGAATTTCCCCCAAATTACCCTCCTTGCCAAGGTTTTTGCTCAGAGGACCACCTGTTGCTTCTGCAGGAGGAAGTCCTGGCACTGTTGAGAAAAGGTGCGATAGAGGTGGTTCCAGAGCAGGAAAGGGTTATGGGATGCTACTCCTGGTATTTCCTGATCCCTCAAAAGGATGGCAGACTTCGTCCAATCCTGGATCTCAGGATCTTGAACCTTTACCTGAAGCAGGAGAAGTTCAAGATGCTCACCCTTGCGCAGGTTTTTCAAGTGCTGATGGAAGAAGACTGGATGGTGTTGATCGATATTTTCACATCCCAATCCTGAAGTCGCACAGGAAGTATCTCTGTTTTACGGTGGAATCGCAGCATTACCAGTTTGTGGTTCTTCCGTTTGGTCTTACTACTGCGCCTCGAGTCTTCACCAAGGTCATGGCTGTGGTGGCAGCACATCTCAGAAGATCAGGGATTCCAGTATTCCCTTATCTGGACGATTGGCTGATCAAGTCGGAATCTCCAGGGAAAGTGCTCCATCATCTGCAAGACACAACTCAGTTGTTGTACAGGTTGGGTTTTTCGATAAATGTACCCAAATCTCACCTGGTGCCCTCCCAGCGCAACCTGTTCATAGGTGCGGGACTGGATACAACTGTATGTCGGGCATTCTCTCCTCCACAACAGATTTGTGCCAAACAGGAAATGATTCCTTTATTTCACAATGGAGCGGTCGTTCCAGTCTTGAAAGTCCTTCGTCTGCTCGGTCTGATGGCTTCCTGCAGTCTGCTGGCCAACCATGCATGCTGGCATATGAGGGCACTCCAGTGGTGCCTCCGCAGGCAGTGGTATCAACACAACGGAGATCTCAGGGAGTCAGTGAGGATCTCCAGAGAAGCTGCAGCAGATCTGTCTTGGTGGAGCGTGGAGGGCAATCTGTATCAAGGAAAGCCCTTCCATCTACCTCCATCGGTTGCCACAGTAATAACGGATGCATCCACTCTAGGGTGGGGTGCTCATCTGGGGGATCTGGAGATCAATGGCTCTTTGGTCTCCAGAGGAAAGGTTGCTTTACATCAGCCTTCTAGAATTACGGTTGATACGTCTGGCACTCAAGGCCTTCCTCCCTTCCCTTCGCGGTCGGTCAGTTCAGGTCCTGATGGACAACACCACCGCGATGTGGTATGTCAGCAGGCAGGGAGGAGGAGGGTTGCAGTGTCTCTGTAGAGAGGCTCTGCGTCTCTGGTCCTGGGTTCAGGATCATCAGATTTGTCTGATGGCAAATCATCTGGCCGGAGTTCTGAACGTGCGTGCAGACAGTCTCAGTCAGCAGTTCTCAGCCGACCACGAGTGGAGGCTTCATCCAGAGGTAGTTTGTCACGTCTTTTGGACGTGGGGAACTCCTCGGGTGGACCTGTTTGCTACTCACGAGAATGTTCACTGCCAGTCATTCTGCAGCCTCCAGTTTCCGATGCAGGAAGCCTTGGGGGACGCGTTTCAATTGAGTTGGGACTCACAACTCCTTTACGCGTTTCCTCCCATACCCTTGATTCCGCGGGTTCTGAGGAAGATTCGCCAAGACCGGGCCCAAGTCATTATGATTGCCCCGGATTGGCCAAGAAGGGTGTTGTACACAGATCTTCTCTACCTCTCCTCGTGCCCTCTGCTCTGTCTTCCTCTCAGGGCAGACCTCCTCTCTCAGATGGAGGAGCAGGTTCTACACACCCACCTCCAGACCTTACACCTTCATGCCTGGAGATTGAACGGAATAATTTACAACAAGGGGTGGTGATGGACAGAGTCTCTGAATTAAGCAGAGTACTCTCACCCAGTCAAGAGATCAGGGCTAGATCCAACACCGTTTTTTAGCTCATTGCACCATCCCAGTTTCAGAACCTGGCTGTATGCAAATTAGTCTGTCCCTGGCCCAGTGCATCATGGGAACAGGGCAGACCAGACTACAAAAGCCAATTCTTACACTGGGAAGGAAACAAGCTTCCGGGGACCGGTTTCTGCCATTTCAGGCGTCTTCGGCCCGGCTTGCTTGAATCCTGATGGTGCAATGAGCAAGGGACTCACATCTGAGTATACCCTTCCACGCTTAGGGTGGACAAAATAATTTACAACAAGGGGTGGTGATGGACAGAGTCTCTGAATTAAGCAGAGTACTCTCACCCAGTCAAGAGATCAGGGCTAGATCCAACACCGTTTTTTAGCTCATTGCACCATCCCAGTTTCAGAACCTGGCTGTATGCAAATTAGTCTGTCCCTGGCCCAGTGCATCATGGGAACAGGGCAGACCAGACTACAAAAGCCAATTCTTACACTGGGAAGGAAACAAGCTTCCGGGGACCGGTTTCTGCCATTTCAGGCGTCTTCGGCCCGGCTTGCTTGAATCCTGATGGTGCAATGAGCAAGGGACTCACATCTGAGTATACCCTTCCACGCTTAGGGTGGACAAAATAATTTACAACAAGGGGTGGTGATGGACAGAGTCTCTGAATTAAGCAGAGTACTCTCACCCAGTCAAGAGATCAGGGCTAGATCCAACACCGTTTTTTAGCTCATTGCACCATCCCAGTTTCAGAACCTGGCTGTATGCAAATTAGTCTGTCCCTGGCCCAGTGCATCATGGGAACAGGGCAGACCAGACTACAAAAGCCAATTCTTACACTGGGAAGGAAACAAGCTTCCGGGGACCGGTTTCTGCCATTTCAGGCGTCTTCGGCCCGGCTTGCTTGAATCCTGATGGTGCAATGAGCAAGGGACTCACATCTGAGTATACCCTTCCACGCTTAGGGTGGACAAAATAATTTACAACAAGGGGTGGTGATGGACAGAGTCTCTGAATTAAGCAGAGTACTCTCACCCAGTCAAGAGATCAGGGCTAGATCCAACACCGTTTTTTAGCTCATTGCACCATCCCAGTTTCAGAACCTGGCTGTATGCAAATTAGTCTGTCCCTGGCCCAGTGCATCATGGGAACAGGGCAGACCAGACTACAAAAGCCAATTCTTACACTGGGAAGGAAACAAGCTTCCGGGGACCGGTTTCTGCCATTTCAGGCGTCTTCGGCCCGGCTTGCTTGAATCCTGATGGTGCAATGAGCAAGGGACTCACATCTGAGTATACCCTTCCACGCTTAGGGTGGACAAAATAATTTGGAGATTGAACGGGGCAACCTGAATTCCTTTTCTCTCCCACATGATGTGGTGGATGTCATTTTATCGGCCAGGCGTGACTCCACCAAGTCAATCTATTCATACAGATGGTCTAAATTTGGTCTTTGAAAATAGATTTCCCACTGTCACTATACTTGACAATAGTAGTACAATCACTATGTCCTACATGTACGGAACCATTATTTCTGACACATAATTCGCCTTTGACTGGTAGTACTGACATAGCAGGTAAGTCTGGAGTAGTATCAGACTGAACATTCAGGACCATAAAATTCGAAGAATAATTACCCAAATTATAAACTTCATTTTCTAGATCTAACCCTGTTCTGTGGGGAAGACCTTGCTTGTCTGGAAAACATGTACTGTTCAGGAAGGACATATCTGTTAAGGATGACGTTAACGTGGACCATGCTCCACATGAACCGTTATGTGAAAATGGATAAGGAAAGAGTGGCAGAACTCCCTTCGGTGTCTGAAAAGGGGGGAGTCGACCACACACCCAACAATTAGTGGCATTGCTGGTCTGGTGTGAATAATGTAACATGCGGATAAAGGAATTATTTCGCATAGCAAGACGATAAGATAGTTCATGAGGAGGCAGATCACTAAACGTATGCTCTACTGTAGTATTAGAAGACTTATTTACATGAGAAACTGGAAAATATAAATACAATGCATAACTTATGCAGGTAATCATAAGGCTGAGATATAGCAGAAAACATAAAATAATAGTGCAACTTTTAGAGTTCTCACTAACTCTCTCTCTATGGGGGTCTATTTTATACATGTCAGAAACCGGTCTAACCGTTTCACCTAGGGGAGGACTTAGACAATCAAACTGGCTGACTTATTTTACTAGACCTTAATTTTAACTTATACTCCTGCTGCGGAGTTTTCTCTAACAGGGAGGGATTTGTATCAATGTCTTTTGCGGGACAGTCCTTGAGAATAGTACTTTGGCAGTCTTTAAAATCCTCGGAAATGTTCTTGGAAACGGTCTTTAGTCCATAAAACTTCTTTACATGCGACAAATGCACCCAGCCCTTCCTGCCTTCCAGCTTGACGGCAGTACGGGTGGCCAGGAGAACTTGCTTGGGCTCCTTCCAGCGGGGCTCCAGCGGACTTGAACGATCAAAGTTCCTTACGAGAACCAGACTTCCGGGAACGATTTCATGCGGTGCCACCTCGGTATTGTCTGGAAATGCGGCGGCAACCTGTGAACGACAAGAGTGTAGGGCAGACATCAAGGAAGCTAGGTAATCTGTCAGCATATTACTTGAAACATCTGTAATACTTCGGGGTCTAGGTGTACCCCACACATTAGGGGGGCGGCCGAATACGACCTCGTACGGGGACAGACCTGATCTGGAATGTGCGACCATGCGCATATAAAACAGAGCGACTGGCAGAGCAACTAACCAATCTACACCTTTTTCCTGACAGACTTTAGCAATGCGTATTTTCAGGGTCTGGTTATGTCTCTCTACTAGACCGGCTGCTTCAGGATGGCGTACACAATGGAACTTCCACTGGTACCCTAACAACAGGGAAACGTGTTTCATCAGTTCAGATGAGAATGGCTGGCCGTTATCAGAATATACGACCCTAGGGAGTCCGTAACGGGGGAAGAATTCACGAACCAACTGTTTGGCAGTGGTCGCGGCTGTGTAATCTGGGACTGGATATGCTTCTGTCCACCTGGACAAAGCGCATACAACTACAAGGACATACTTGAAACCTCGACATCGCTCCATCTGAATATAATCCATCTGGAGGACTTCAAAAGGGTGGTCAGGGGGCTGGAATCCACCTTGTTCCACCGGGACACTTTTACCTGGATTGAACTGGCAGCATATCATACAGGTACGGACTTTCTGCTTGGCTGCAGCTCGTAAATGCTTGTTGAACCAAATGTTCTGGATACTGTCTAACATGGCTTTTTCTCCTAAGTGTGCTGGACTATGTGCGGTATTGATAATGACTTGAACCATAGAGTCGGGGAGGAACCATGTGGCTTTTCCCTTCGTTACCCATCCCTGATCTGTCTGGACCCCTCCTTGTTCGGACCATTTTTTGATTTCATCGGGAGTAGCATGTAACTGGATATCTATGACCTCTTGAGTAGGGTCCTTAACTGTCATACAGGTAGTCGGATCTGGAGTATGTGTCTGTGTCGGATTAACTGACATGTCTGGAGTCTGTGCTGTAAGCTTGGCTGTGCGATCTGCTAGATCATTACCTTGAGAAATAATGTCAGTAACTTTCGTATGTGCTTTGCATTTCATGATAGCAATAGATGTCGGTAAATGTATGGCATCTAACAGAGCTTGAATAAGGAGACCATGCTGAATCTTGGTTCCATGAGAAGTCATGAAACCTCTCTCCTGCCAGAGCACTCCAAAGTCGTGTACAACTCCAAATGCGTAGCGTGAATCTGTGTAAACATTAACTTTCAGGTTCTTGGCGTGAATGCAGGCTTGTGTCAGAGCAACTAGCTCTGCTGCTTGAGCAGACAGGGTGTCAATACGGTGTGTTTCTATAACTTCAGTGTCAGTAGTCACTGCATACGCGGCTACTAGTTCTCCTGTACTTGTTCTCATACATGAACCATCCACATAAAGTGTCAGGTCGGGATCTGGTAATGGAATATCTGTCAGATCTTGTCTTGGCTTAGTCATAGTGTTAACTGCTTCCACACAGTCGTGTGTGGCAGGATTCGAAATAACTGACGGTAACAGTGTAGCAGGATTTAGAACGTTGCAGCGTCTGATTTCTATGTGTGGCTGGAACAGTGTCAGTTCATAACCTGTTAAACGTGCAATTGTCAAGTGCTGAGTCTGTGTTCGGTTTAAAAGAACTTCCACGGAGTGTGGAACTTGTACTGTCAAGGAATGTCCTAATACTATGGAATCACTTTGTCTGATAGCTAGTGCTGTGGCTGCAACTGACTTGAGGCACGCAGGCAGAGCCTGGGCTACTGGATCTAACGTGCTCGAAAAATAAGCACAGGGCTTGTATTGTCCTGCTTGATCTTGCGTGAGAACAGATAATGCTGTACCATCACGTTCTGTAACAAAAAGTGTAAAAGGCTTACTGTAGTTCGGTGTAGCTAGAACAGGAGCTTGGCATAAAGCTTTCTTTAACTCATTGAAACTAAGTGTATGTTCAGATGTCCAAGGGAGGACAGTCGATACGGCTGCCTCCTGTGTCGTTAACTGTATCAGTGGCTTGGCTAGAAATGCATACTGAGGAATCCATTGTCTGCAATAAGAAGTAAGGCCGATAAAAGCACGTACCTCCTTCTGGGTCTTGGGCTGAGGAAGACTCGCTATTAACTGGATACGGTCTGGTGTCAACTGCCTACCCCACTTGGACAGTAAGTGGCCTAAGTAGATCACTTGCTGGACACAGAATTGAAGCTTCGAAGGGGACACCTTGTGCCCCATCTCGGCAAGGAAATACAAGACTGTAAGTGATGCTCGCTCGCAAGCACGTTCAGAACGGGCTGTGATCAGTAGATCATCGACATACTGGAGCAGGGCAGTGTCAGCTGGCATGTGAATGTTGTCTAGTTGTCTCTTAAGTGCTTGACTATAAATACTAGGGCTTTCTGTGAAACCTTGAGGAGCTCGTGTGAATTTATAGCTCCTTCCATTTAAACAAAAACCGAAAAGGTACTGGCTATCTGGATGAATTGGAACACTGAAAAATGCGTTCTTGAGGTCGATTACGGTAAAGAATATTGCCTCAGAGTCAATGGCTGTCAATAGGGATGAAATATCTGGAACTACTGGGTACTGGGGAATAATACATTTATTGAGTTCCCGAAGGTCAATCACTAATCGATATACTGGGGGTGCATTTGGATCAGTACGTTTCATGACTGGAATGATAGGAGAATTACATACATTGGAGTCAGTTTCTACAACTACTCCTTGAGCCATGAGCTCGTCAATAATTTTGGATAAGGCTGCTACAGCCTCAGGTGGCAATCTGTACTGTCTGATTCGTGGCAGGACTATACCTTGCTTGAGAGTCACACGATGAGGTGTGATTTGCATGAAGCCAACATCAGTTGGACCTTGCGCCCATAGATGCTGCGGAACATTAGACAATCTTGGATCAAAATCTCGTAATACATAGTGACCCTTGAAGTCACGTAAGAACAAACGTATTCCCTCGGGGGAACAACATATGACTGCACCTAATTCTTTCAGTGTCTTAATGCCTAACAAATTTTCTGGACATGACTTCGTAAGTAATAGATCAGTAGTGCGGGACAATGGACCTACTTCTAGAGTAACTGGCTTAGATATCTCGTTTACAATAGGCTTTCCTGAAAATCCAAGGGAAACATTTCTAGAGCCTGAGAGCGGAGCCCCTGGAACTTCGGCGTGACTTATGGTAGTCCTACTTGCCCCTGTATCAATCAGAAACTTTCTGTCTTTCCCTAGTACTTGACTATGAACATAGGGCCTTCTTGATCTACAGGAATCTCGATGAGAGGCAAGCCTACCTCCCTCTCTAGGCTGTTTCATGAATACTGTTGATACTCTGGATACTCTGTCTGAGCATACTGGTACATCTGCTGTGTAACATGCTGTGTTGCAGCAATAGGCTGCGGTGCTGGAACTGTCTGTTGTGCATTCTGTGGCTGAGAAGTCTGTGAAACTTGTTCTTGTCTAGGCGGACGTGGTCTTTCTTTAGTTTTACCAGTGGCTATATTATGTTTCAGAACTGCACACTCGTTTATAAAATGACCTGGCTGTTTACAATAATTGCATGTCCCTTTAACGGGAGCTGCAGGATGACTGGCTTGATTCGGACCCCTCTTCTGACTGTCTTGAGGAACAGATTGTGCAACTAGTACTTTCATTTTCGTGTCTTTCATACGTCTTCTCTCGTGTTCTTGCTCTTCTCTGATTCTATTCTGGTGATACTGGAGCATCTGTAACATCTGCGACGGGGTACTAGCTTGCCATGTACTTTCGACTTTCAAAACTCGATTCTTAACTTGTGGACTTGAATTCTCGACTAATTTAGTAACAAAAAGATGAGGGTATGACTCGCTACTCGTCTTCAATCCACTGTTTATAATGAAACATTTTTCAAATCTAGAATAAAAATCACTAGTGTCTTCATCTTGTTTCTGTTTACAGGCTGAGATTGCATCCCAGTCTTCCTTTTTAGTGGCTAATAATCTGGGCAAAACTTGTATTAACAGTTCTGGTAATTCTTTACATTTCTCTCCAAGACCGGTACCTGGCACTCGTATCTTATCTTCAGCTTCTAGAACTGCCCAATCGATCTTTTTCTCTCCCACCTCCCATTCTTTTTCCTTGAGTTTCTCATATATGCCCGCAGGCAACAGGACTTTTAACATTTTAATAATATCTGGATACGTATATTCTCCCATACGGAGCATGTCTTTTAACTCTCGGTGGAACCCTGCTGGATCTTTGTCATGACAAGGAATTAGTTTCTTCATCTCTAAGAGTTCCATCTTTGTAATCGGGGTGTAAACAAATACTCGTTGCATTTCACCATCTGCTGTCCTGACTGGGTGTACTTCTCGTAACGGATTCTGTCTATCTATGTAAAACGGTTTACTTTCTGGAGGTGAGACATGAACAAAATGCGGGTTCAAAAACATACTATATTTATGGCGCTGTTCTAGAATGACACTAATTAAATCGGTACCTAAACCTTTCCATCTATACTGGAGTAACTCGTTCAGGACATCATGTAACGGACCTGGATCAGAATGTTGACCCTCATACAATGTGATGAGGTGCTGAATCATATACATACCCACCAGTCGTTGCTCGGCTGGGGGCAATTTCAGAAACATTTGTGCCACTATTTCATCTGGAAAATTGGTAGAATCAGTAGTCCATCGGACTGCTGATCGGGCTAGTTCTTGTTCATGCATAGTACTTAACTCGCTATAACCGATTCGTGATTTCAAAATGTGATCGGTAGCTTGAAATACTTGTTCCAGAGAACCTTGTTCTGGTGCTGGATGATGAAAGATTTTCTTGTGTTCTAGGCGTAAATGGCGGTCTGGAAATCTAGATTTTCCTACATACGCTATTCTGGCGGTATTCTCGTCCTCTACCTCTTCTGTAGGAGAGTCATTCTCTTTCTCGCTTACTTGTGCTGTTTTACGTTGTTCGTGTAACCTTATTATTTCCTTACGAATTTTCTTGTACATACTCTCTATACTACTGATAATTCTGTGCTTACCCTCGGCTATATTATCACTCCACCTTGTTAGTGTTCTCATTTCGGCCGGATCTTTGGTCGGATAATCTTGTTCCCTTATTAAACAATTAATCAGAAACTTTAATATCATGAGCTGGATCTCAGCTTTCCTTTGAGACATGGCTTCACCAATACTTTCTGGATCATCCCCTGTACGGATGAAACAATATATTCTGTCTAGATCTTCTTTCATATCCGGTAGGGTGTCCAAATACCCGGTCACCCGTCTTACACGTATGGAGTATATAACCGTACTATCATCGCCTGTGACTGGATCATAGCGGCATTCAGTAAGAGCTCGTCGGATGTCTGCAACGGACTTATATTTGGGCGTACGCTGTAACGCACGTTCATGTAACTCGACTAACGTTACACGTTGGTGTGGTGGCGGGGTACCAGGAGGACCTCCTCCTGCGGCCCCTAGACTAGAATCGTCGACTGATACTCTTCGTGCTGGCAGAGTGGCTGATGTGGCGGGAAGTTGTACTATGGGCTGGACCGGGGGTACCGTAGCAGGTACTGCCACAGGTGCCCCGGTGACTGGAGGAGCAGGATTTACATTATTTACAGGAGCTGGCGGAACAGGATTTGCATATTCTGGGACTGTGTCGTCCAAATAGGACGAGAGAAAAATCTCAGCTGCGGTCGGTTTGTGACGTAGCTTGGTCGGAACTAAGGATGGCGGAAAATTACTGGATGCCTCCGGGGTTGCTTTTGGCAAGCCCTCGGCAAGAAGAGGATACATACCCTTAATAAGGGCATTCCTCTGTCTGTCTGACTGTTCGGTTTTAACTCGTTCACCTATTTCGATTAGTTCCCTTTCTTGGGCTCTTTCTAAGGATTCTCTACTTAATTCTGACTTTCTGATTTCTTTTTCGGTTCTTTTATGAGATTCTTTGCGCCATAACTCGATGGCGTCTTTCTGTGACTGTCTGGCTTTCTTTTTCCATAATGCTTCTTCTACTCGCATGATGCACTCGGCATCCCATGTACCCGATACGGGCCATCTGTACTTTTCTTCTAACTGTTTGGTGTACTCCACCCATAAATCTAGATATAATATGGCACTTATGCCATGCTTCTGATACATAAAATGACCTGGACTGTCCCTAGGCGGGACAGGAACCGCTTCTTCTAACAGACCTTTTCTTGTTCTTAACTGACGTAGTTTGGAAAACAAAGGCATGACTGAACTGTAATCTAGACACAATACAATACACAATGAACACGATCATTACACCACTTTCATACCACGACATTAAAATACATGAATGACATTTAAAATAACAGTTCGGACAAAACACTACCTGGAATACTGAAAACAGAATACATGAATTTCTCGAGAACAGAACGGACTAGAACAGAAACTAGATGCACTGCTGAAACAGTACGAAACTTACCGGTCTCATAAAGAGACACGTCAGGACCCGCATCCACCTAAGTGGACACTTCGTGTTGGATCTGTGTACCCCAAACCCACGGACCAGAGACAATTAGATTGACCCTGTCTAGATACTACCCCAGCAACGGTACTCACCGGGCAGCAAGAACGGAAGGCCTCGGACTGGACTGGACTGCTTCGACGCCGGACGGACACACTTCGGACTTCTGTTACGGGTGGGCCTCCGGATACCTCGGACCTTGGACTCTCGGCTTGGGCTCTGGTCGGGACTCGCCGCGTTCCTCCACCGCCTCGTCTGGATGCTGGACCGCAACCTCCGTCTCCTCCGTGGGCCTGGGGGATACTTGAAGCAGAAATATCTGCACGTGCACGGTATGGTTCCGTCACGGCTGCAGAGGATCAGGGGGCATACGTGGCTTCACCGGCGCGTGGGGAAAGGGCAAGTCCCTATTCGGGCGCCATTATGTGGTATATAAATAAATAATACCGGATCTATTTTTGACTGGACATAGTAATAACAGATAGCTCAATAAATAAGAGTCAAGATTCGAGGTAGTAGGAGTTTGCAGGTTTAATACAGCATAAGGACAGGAACAGGACAACCTGCACAGGAATAGGATGGCAGCGCTGCCGGGGGCAGGATCGGCGTTGGCGTAACATTTAATAACAGTGCACAAGTATATATACTAAAACAATTGCATTACAATACATACAATAGGCGGAGCAGTGGGTGTGGTCAATAGCAGTCGCGAAAGATAAGGGTGAAAAGAGGTGTAACAGAAGGCGTTTACATAGACATGTGATGTAAACGTAACAGAATATGTCATAAATGGGGCGGAAACATGGAGGGGGCTACCTGAGGAGCCGGGACCTCTAACCTAGTGGTGCGCGCAAACTGACAATGACGTGTTACTAGGAGAAGCTGGGGGCTATGACTTCTGTGCTAGGAGCAGAGACTGAAGTCTGGAGAGTCAGGGCGACATGTACCTAAACATTATCTAGTATCTGATGTTTAGAGAACATGTTGATATAAACTAAAAGTTATCGGGGTAAAGGCTAACAGACTCTAAGACTGGTGCATGCATTATTCTACATGTAGTGTGTGTTGAAGAATATTAAATGACCATTAATACAGTATTTCTCTTACATGGAGACGTAAAGGCTAGACGATGACGGAAACTATTGATGCGATTCAGTAGCTAAGGAATGCAGAGAAAGAGGGCTGGACTGATAACTAGAATCATAACATACTCTTGGCAGACTAGCAGGCAGAGCCAGGCTGAGCCGGGCACTGTGAGGCAGGAAGTAAGTGAAGGGTCAGGAATACAGGTGGGGGCTGTATCGCTCCTGAGCGAGGGCTCAGGAGACAGGAGACGAATCTGGTGTCCGGGCCCTTTTGAGGCCTAGAAACGGGGACTTTTTAATGAAATAACGTGCACACTGAGAAACGTGGCAACGTAACTTTACATAGGCCTAATACTCGTAGCTTTCACGAGAACTGGAAACTGGCATACTAGAGATGGACACAACTGTAATTGCGTCTTTAATCAAACATGGGGGATACACATGCATATTAATCATGCACACATAACATAGGATGGGGAACACGTAGGGACACAGAACATGGCAAAATTTACTTTTCCACAAGGAAACGCTGCTTCCAGTTTGTGAACTGCTTCTGAGTCCATATAAAGTAATTCCCTAAAGAATGACTTTATATGGACTCAGAAGCAGTTCACAAACTGCAATTCATCTCATGTTATTTACATGATTCAGTGCCCATGCCAGAAACAATATATTGGAATGACCTGCCGCAAAGTCAAGCTCAGGATAGGAGAGCACAAGAGTAATATCAGGTTGAAAAAGAATACCACCAAGTTGTGCTCCCACTACTTGGAAAAGAACCACACTCATGAGGAAATGCAATGGACAGTCATTGAAATGCTGACCAACAAATCTGGTAATGCCGAAAAGGTACTGTACGAAAAGGAGCAAAGATGGGTGGACCGCTTGCGCACTTTCGAAATCGGTCTAAATGACAATATAGCTTGGCATCACTTTGCTAAGTAAATTACTAACACTTTTACTCGAGCAGATGCTAATTCCTGACCTGTTACATCTCAAGTGCACCCCCAACAGGTCCTAAGCAATAGATGTAATTAATTACCTACCATCCTATATCAGTACTCTAGTTATTACTATTTGTTACTGTAATCTGTGACCCTTTTACGAATCTGATGTTTGTACCATGCCACGAGTAAAATTGACGTGCCCCTGTGCCTTTAAATCCGAGGCGCTCTACCGCCCTTAAAAAAAGAAACCACAACTCGACTTCCGTACTCCGGGGGCAGAGTCAGCACAAGGCTGGAGTATAGCCTCCATGCGGGTAATGGCGGAAGATATCTCCGACTTTCTCCTTGGGTAAGCCGTATAATTTCTCTTCCCCTCTCATTCTTACCGAGGTTCTTGCTCTGCTTCAGCTCTGCAGCACATGAAGGCGTCCCCGCTGGAAGCAGCGTTTCCTCACACGACAGGTAAGAGCTAACTGCGTTTTAACAGCGGGCATTGCCTCCCTATCGTCTAACATGAAAGGGCGTGTACCAATACTCGATAATAAATATTTGATGACAGTAGCTCGTTTAATGTTAAATCGAAGTTTAAAGCAAGATTTGACCATCCGCTATCTCCACAAGCACCAATACAGTTAGGAGAGGCTTAATCACAACAATAAGATCTCACGGTCACACAGTTTACAAAATGAGGACAGCACAGGATAGATAAAAGGCACACTTCCCTGTGTGCACTGAACATGATATAACACAGCACCCGACCCGGTGCTGACAGAATACACCTTGAGACCCCCCGGTTAACAGTGGTAAATTTCGAAATATGAGATGATGAGATTACCCAGCGCCTGTATTTCATAAAGAAATGTATTCATAGCCTCCCTATATTCTCCTCCCTTCATGAGTAATTCCAGTGTTAATAAAACGCTTATTTTTTAAAAAAAATCCTTCATTAGTAATGCAAATGTTATTGAGAGTACTAACTAAGTTACTGCACTTACCCATTAGAAAAATTCTTAAAATCACTGTTATTAGCTAAAAAAAGCTTTAAATGCACATTCTTCCATAGATCGTGAAGAAACACAACACTCATATAACTGCTATGAGTTTGGGATTACCGCACAAATCGTGTGAGTAGCATTATATGTGTATATAAATATTGTTTGTTCATTTTGTTATGTAAGTCCTGACGAAAGCTCTACAGACCTCCGGGCCCAATAGAGCTGAAACATGTCGACAACCCTATCCCTGTAATACTACACGGCCTAGTAACTCGGCCAATAACTGAGTATTTACTATTTTTTAACTAATGAAAGTTTGCCCTATAATAAAATTTTTCGGGAGCACATTTTCTTTTTTAAACCATTTTTTGGGGAAAGTCCTTTTTGTCTCTGGACACTGCACTCGACACTGGAGGTGCCTCTGGATGAGGTGAGCAGTACATACTAATAGGAATAACCCTATGATAACTGCGTGAATGTCAATGTGGGGCGGATGAAACAATATACCGCAATTTCCAATCATACATTGACTTCTCTGAGGGTTTCCTTATTTGCACTGAACCAAAGGTTGAGCAGTGTTACAAGTGTCCAATTTTGTTGATTACAAATTGATTATTTTGGGGAAAGAAACGGACACTCAAAATCCTCATCCCTCCCTGTTGATGAACTGTGTATATAAGCAGCGCGCAGCTGCGGAACTGAAATTTACACATAAGTTTTCTAAACAAAACTTCAATCATGGAAGGAATTGTGGGATTAAGCTATGATGCAAGTGAAATTGATGAATTACTAGCGGCGCAACCACTCATCAACAATGCAGACCTAACAGAAGCCTTATCCCAGACGGATGACTGGGACACTTTATCAGAGAAGAAGAAGAACCAAATCAGAACTGCGATTCACGGAATCATTATGACCGAGTATTTAAGGTCCAAAATAGCGCCTAGAGGCCTATGGGTCGGAAATGCACCTCGCATCATTCTCCACGATCTGGCATTCCGAAAAGACTGGTCTTCCATTTCATGGAAATGCACCCTAGACTATTTGGTTCTGATTATCAAAACAGCGAGACGCCTCTCGGAAGCACTACTCCTAGAAATAGAAGCCTGTGAAAACGAGCTGAAAAAGGGCATCAACCCACAAGTCTACAAAAAAAGACTGGATGAAATGACAAAGGAAATGGAAGAAACACAAGAGTTCCTGATGCAGAACAAGTTACAGAAACTTGCAAAAGATATCAAGAAATTCAGCCAGGAAAAGATGCACCCATACATAAAAGATGATTTCGTTTTCACAGAAGCAAACTCAGATAATGAATCTGTCGGAAAAAATTCTTCGAACAGTTCTTTCAATAGTTCAGATGACTACAACCCGACTAGAGGTCGAAATAACTTCAGACATCAACGCCCAAGAAGGGGTAACAGATGGCAACGTCCTTACCATCCCACTTTCAACATACCATATTACCAACCATTTGTCCCACACTACGGAGGCTGGGCTTATCCATTCCAACAAGGAATGCAAGGGATGCAACAGATGCCCCAACTGATGGACCAACAACTGACGGGACAGCATAATCAGCACCAACAAGAACAACCGTCTTTTTTATCCCGAGGCCGACCCCAGCCCCGAGGAAAAAGAAAGTCACTGACCTGGCAAGACCAGCAGAGAAACGTCCAAACACGGAGCATGGCAGCAGCACAACCTTCAACCAGCAAGAACACTCACTAATCGTCAACCTCTCAGATGTAGAGCTTACCAGCGACCAAATATCTGTCTTGAATAAAGGACTGGGTTTCGTTCCTACCCCAAAAATAGACACTTTCAAAATCAAAAGTGAACTGGCTGAATTCTGCAGAACTCTAAAATTAAAAGCTTTCTTCTCTAATACTACTAATAAACAGCCTGAGGGCGATACTACCCTCCGGAAGAAATCAACTTTTAACCCCCCGTCATCCAGCATACCGCCGGAACTCCACACCTTCGAACAAGCACTCCTAAAAGGAATAGATAATCTGGACACGAGCGGAACCAAAGTTTTTCAAAACCTGACAAAGAAGGAACGTCTGGCAATGGAAGATCTTAGTAAAAACGAAGATCTGGTGATAAAACCTGCGGATAAGGGGGGAGGCACAGTAATTCTCTCCAAGACAGGCTATAACCAACAATGTCTAGCCCTCCTCTCTGATACCAGATTTTACCAAAGAATCATAATGGATCCCACTGAGAGACTCCAGAATACCATATCCATCATGGTATATGAGGCTGAAACTAAAGGATGGATATCCAAAAAAGAAGCAGACTTTTTAATGGTTAGGGAGCCAGTCATTCCATATTTCTACTCCCTCCCAAAAACCCATAAAAACAGGACACCACCTCCAGGACGCCCGATAGTGTCCGGAATTGGATCCGTGTTAGAGCCCCTTTCAAAATTCGCAGACGAATTTTTGAAACCTCTTGTTCAAAAAACATGTACATACCTAAAAGATACAAGAGATCTCCTGTTACAGATTGAAAACATGCCTTTCGATCCTACAACGATGCTTCTAGTAGGCCTAGATGTGGAATCCCTTTTCACGAGTCTCCCTCAAGATACAACACTACAGATGTTAGAGGATGTCCTTTACTCAGAGACGTGGCAGTATAATACACCAAGACATTTCATACTGGAATGCTGCAAGCTGGCACTTAAAGAAAATTTTTTCAAGTACAACAACCACCTGTACCTCCAAACCCATGGTACCTCTATGGGCAGCGCCTTCGCGCCTTCGGTGGCAGGACTCTATGTTAGCCAATTCGAAACAGAGTTTGTCCTCAATGAAACCAACATGTTCTCTTCCAGTATCATATACTGGAAGAGATACATCGATGACATTTTCCTAATTTGGAACACCGACCAAGACCTGACAGAGTTTATGTTATGGCTGAACACCCTGGATCCATGGTTAAAATTCACACATACTTCCAGCAATAGCCACCTTGACTTTTTGGATCTGACAATATTCAACGAAAAGAGTATCCTACAGACTAAAACATACACGAAACCGACGGCGAAAAACAGCCTGTTGTCCCACAAGAGCCATCACCCCAAGCCTCTAAGAGACAATTTGCCTTTTAGTCAATTTCCGCGCCTCAAAAGAAATTGTAGCAAAAACAGTGATTACCAAGAACAAGCAAAGGACCTGAGCAAAAAACTAAAAAAGAGGGACTATACTGAAAGAGTCATCAAAAAATGCAAAAAAAGAGCTGACAACCAACCTCATGAGTGTCTCTTACAAACACACCAAAAAGAACCAGTAAAAGACCTAACCACGTGTGTGACTACTTTCAATCCAGCAACATATGCTATTCAGAAGTTAATAAAAAAGAACTGGCACATAGTGAACACTGGACAGTTCGATTGGCCCAGACCAAGGTTCGCGAATAGAAGGACCAAAAACCTTAAAGACACTCTGGTCCATACCCGCCCCAGGTCTACTGCCCTTTTATCTGTAACCAACAGTGTCAATATGACACCTCTGTCAGGACACTTCCCGTGCGGGACCTGTGTTGCTTGCAAATCAACAACAGCCACAAAAACCCTGCAACTAAAGAATGAGTTTATATGGACTCAGAAGCAGTTCACAAACTGCAATTCATCTCATGTTATTTACATGATTCAGTGCCCATGCCAGAAACAATATATTGGAATGACCTGCCGCAAAGTCAAGCTCAGGATAGGAGAGCACAAGAGTTATATCAGGTTGAAAAAGAATACCACCAAGTTGTGCTCCCACTACTTGGAAAAGAACCACACTCATGAGGAAATGCAATGGACAGTCATTGAAATGCTGACCAACAAATCTGGTAATGCCGAAAAGGTACTGTACGAAAAGGAGCAAAGATGGGTGGACCGCTTGCGCACTTTCGAAATCGGTCTAAATGACAATATAGCTTGGCCTCACTTTGCTAAGTAAATTACTAACACGTTTACTCGACCAGATGCTAATTCCTGACCTGTTACATCTCAAGTGCACCCCCAACAGGTCCTAAGCAATAGATGTAATTAATTACCTACCATCCTATATCAGTACTCTAGTTATTACTATTTGTTACTGTAATCTGTGACCCTTTTACGAATCTGATGTTTGTACCATGCCACGAGTAAAATTGACGTGCCCCTGTGCCTTTAAATCCGAGGCGCTCTACCGCCCTTAAAAAAAGAAACCACAACTCGACTTCCGTACTCCGGGGGCAGAGTCAGCACAAGGCTGGAGTATAGCCTCCACGCGGGTAATGGCGGAAGATATCTCCGACTTTCTCCTTGGGTAAGCCGTATAATTTCTCTTCCCCTCTCATTCTTACCGAGGTTCTTGCTCTGCTTCAGCTCTGCAGCACATGAAGGCGTCCCCCGCTGGAAGCAGCGTTTCCTCACACGACAGGTAAGAGCTAACTGCGTTTTAACAGCGGGCATTGCCTCCCTATCGTCTAACATGAAAGGGCGTGTACCAATACTCGATAATAAATATTTGATGACAGTAGCTCGTTTAATGTTAAATCGAAGTTTAAAGCAAGATTTGACCATCCGCTATCTCCACAAGCACCAATACAGTTAGGAGAGGCTTAATCACAACAATAAGATCTCACGGTCACACAGTTTACAAAATGAGGACAGCACAGGATAGATAAAAGGCACACTTCCCTGTGTGCACTGAACATGATATAACACAGCACCCGACCCGGTGCTGACAGAATACACCTTGAGACCCCCCCGGTTAACAGTGGTAAATTTCGAAATATGAGATGATGAGATTACCCAGCGCCTGTATTTCATAAAGAAATGTATTCATAGCCTCCCTATATTCTCCTCCCTTCATGAGTAATTCCAGTGTTAATAAAACGCTTATTTTTTTTAAAAAAATCCTTCATTAGTAATGCAAATGTTATTGAGAGTACTAACTAAGTTACTGCACTTACCCATTAGAAAATTTCTTAAAATCACTGTTATTAGCTAAAAAAAGCTTTAAATGCACATTCTTCCATAGATCGTGAAGAAACACAACACTCATATAACTGCTATGAGTTTGGGATTACCGCACAAATCGTGTGAGTAGCATTATATGTGTATATAAATATTGTTTGTTCATTTTGTTATGTAAGTCCTGACGAAAGCTCTACAGACCTCCGGGCCCAATAGAGCTGAAACATGTCGACAACCCTATCCCTGTAATACTACACGGCCTAGTAACTCGGCCAATAACTGAGTATTTACTATTTTTTAACTAATGAAAGTTTGCCCTATAATAAAAATTTTCGGGAGCACATTTTCTTTTTTAAACCATTTTTTGGGGAAAGTCCTTTTTGTCTCTGGACACTGCACTCGAGACTGGAGGTGCCTCTGGATGAGGTGAGCAGTACATACTAATAGGAATAACCCTATGATAACTGCGTGAATGTCAATGTGGGGCGGATGAAACAATATACCGCAATTTCCAATCATACATTGACTTCTCTGAGGGTTTCCTTATTTGCACTGAACCAAAGGTTGAGCAGTGTTACAAGTGTCCAATTTTGTTGATTACAAATCCTTTAGTTCCCACCTGGAACTGCAACCAGGGGAATCTGGTACCTGCTGACTTTTAAGTCACACAGGTCGCACTCTTCCATCATCCTTTCTCTAGCAGTCCACAGTCTTGTTGTTTCTAGCTGTTCTTAGGCAATCACAATTCCGACAGAGTTGGCCAGCACTTTCCCTCTCTCTAAATGCAGGTTGGCTTTTAACCACCTCAGGTCAGTTAACCTGCTTCTTTCTGCAAGGCAAGACTTCAGGTGATGTTCCCTCATGCTTGGAAAGCTAGGTGTCAGGCAGGTACCAGCCCTGGTTGCACAGCGGTCCTTTGTGGACCACTCCCTTCCTTGATCATAGAGAACTGTGAACTTCGAACTGGAACAGCAAGTGACAGTGAGTTCCAATTTTTTACAGTCAAAGCAGAAAGAAGATGAGGATCCTCTGCCTGCACTTTTACAACCCATTTGGGGTGGTTCTCTCACTCCCTTAAATAACTGGCTTATGGTGCATCACATTTCGAGTGTCCTCTCAGGCTGCTGTCTGTACATTGCCTTGGTGTAGAGTAATAAAACTCACAACTGGTTATTCCTCAGCTCGAAGCACCCACGACAGAGTCATAAAAGAGATGCGAGATGTCTGCATCTTGATATAAATCGCCACACTGAGCAGTGATCATGGAAGAGACAAAGGATTAGCTTCACCTAAAGGGGTCTTTTACACTTTAACAGAGACTGCTGTTCCACCTTTCACTCCCACTTCCTCCAAATTGCAGTGCTGCAGGATGACTAATCAGCAGCTCATCTCGGCAAAATGCCTATTTGAATTTCCAAAGGAGCCTTGACTCCTCTATCTCCACTTCACTGTCAGTCAGTCAGTAAGAAAACTTTATTTGGTTAATTACAACCATAAAAGTGTACCCTATACATAAAATTACTATTAAAACATAGGCAAGAACGTATTAAAAACATGGTATAAGTACATATCATAAGATACACATAACCTTCATACAAAATACAAATGACCATCGACGACTAGTTAGGTCGGGTAAATCCATCATCTACATCAGGATCCTTCCAAGGAATTCCATGCCGTACCGTTGTCCTTTACATGTAGCGCATCATCCTACCCCAAGTGCATTGTAAAAGCTATTTACTCTGTACACTGAGGAACACCCTGACCTTACTCATAAATTTCCCCATAGCACATGCAATGTCTAGGTTCGTCATTTCAATTAGAAGGTTAGCAGCTTGCAGCCTATTTCTGATCATATATTTTTTAAAAATCTGACATAAAATCTCTTTACGAAAATCCCAAAACTTCCTACAATCTAATAAAATATGCACGATATCGCAATGATTACCTAACGCGCAAGTACAGGTACCATTACTATTCAGCATAAAACTTTTAAACTCTATATTCCCATAGCAGGGGTTTATTCCCATTCGCACTTTTAGTACCTCCCGTCTTAGGTGGAAGCTCGGCAATCTGTCTACATAGGGATACTGTTGGTTAGATTCCCAAGCCAGGGTCATATGCGACACCGAAACTTTCCGCGAGAGGTACTCTCTGTCATATGTGCGGGAAGTCTCTGCTCCCAGTGTTCTTAATTCTGTCTTTGCTATACTTGGAGGACCCAGTTGCGGAGATAGTTTTAAACTCAACTCTCCATAAGCTTCACTTAGTGCGGCTCTTATCTGTTTCGCCCAGGCCAGTTCACTAGTGACGATTTCACTTTTACACCACTGGGAAATTTTTAGGTGCTCATCAGACCCTAGGCGCTGGCAAAATCGAATTAGTGCCATACAGGCAGTTGCCGCCCAAGAGGTCATTCCCAACTCGAGTCTTGCAGCTTGTACCATAGAGGATTTTGGCAGTGAGAATAAGCTTTTTAGGA
This sequence comes from Lissotriton helveticus, assembly GCF_964261635.1. Lineage (NCBI taxonomy): Eukaryota > Metazoa > Chordata > Amphibia > Caudata > Salamandridae > Lissotriton > Lissotriton helveticus. Next base: position 775,585,985 of record NC_136072.1, read on the forward strand.
TATTTCCCTCTTCTTTATCCCAGCCTTTTTTCCCACTTAAATAAAGCACTTCTGCCCCATACAGGAATTGGGGAGAAACCATTGCTAAATAGGCTTTTATGACCGGCCTATCTGAATTTTCTCCATACACACTGTTGAATATTTTTAGTCCCTTCACAGAGGCAGATGCCCTCATTTTAAGTGCCTCCAGATGGGTATACCATTTAGGGTTACTCATAAACCAGATTCCTAGGTATCTATATTCATTCACTCTCTCAAGTAAATTTGTACCTAGGCACCAAGGGAACCGGGATTTACTCCTACCGAAGCATAACATTTTGGTCTTTTCCATGTTCACAGTTAGCTTTTTATTTAGACAATATTCATTGAACATGTTTAGTTTTCTCTGGAGACCTATCTGCGTCAGGTCCATGATCACTAGATCGTCAGCGTATAGTAAACACGAGACATTATTACCACCCACTTTTGGGCTAGCCCCTTTTACCTCTTTTAATTTTGCTGGTAGGTCGGCTAAAAACAGGGGAAAAAGCAGAGGGGCAAGTACGCACCCCTGCCTCAAGCCATTTCCAATTTAGATCCTCCCAGCTAGTCCACCCTCCTCATCCAGGATTATCTGGGCCCAATTTTCAGTGTGTAAGGCTTTTATAATCGCCAATATGTCTTCATAGAGATTGTATCCTTCCAGAGTTGACCATAGCTGCTCTCTACTCACAAGATCGAAAGCTGCACGGAAGTCCACGAAACAGCAGAATAAATTATCCCTCTGTTCAATCGACTTCTGCGCGATGGCCCAGAGAGAAAAACAGTGGTCTATCGTTGAGTGCCCTTATTTGAACCCCCCCTGTTCTGGGGGTATTATCTGGTTATCCTCTGCCCAGTCCTTTAACAGGCCTAGGATTACTTTGGCGAATACCTTTTCCCCAATGTCAAGGAGATTTATTAGGCAGTAATTTTTTGGGGAGTTTACATCGCCTTTTTTGTGTATCGGTCTAATGATAGCCCCTTTCCAACTTTCTGGTATTAGACCTGTCTTTAATATTCCATGAAACATATTTGAGAAAAACTCAGCCCACCAGTCAAGATTCGTTTTTATAATAATTGCTGGTAGGTTGTCTGGGCCGGCTGCTCGGGATAAATTTAAACCAGCTATTACTCTCCTAATATGGCCTGGGGTAAAATGTACCAGTATATCCTCCCTAACACCTGGCCAGCTTGTCAGTATTATTTCCCCTTTGCTAGGCCATTTGCCTTATAATTCCTCAAGATAAACTGCCCACTTATCCTCTGGGACGGAGCACTGCAGGGATCCCACAACTTCCCCCGTGCATTCCTTAATCAATTTCCAGAATCCTTTAACATTTGTTTCATCAATGGCCTCGAGTAAATTAACCCAACATTTTCCCTTAAAGGACCTTTTTTTTCTCTGATTGTTGACTTGTATTTTAACCTTGCTTTCTTTAATTCCAGTGATGGGATAACATTATAGCTCCGCCTAAGGCCTCTTTCCAGTTTCTTAATAGCGGCCTTAGCATTACGACATTCATTATCAAACCAGGGTTTATTAACTGGGGGTGCACTAACTTTACTTTTTGGCCCATAGTTTCCCCATTTAATTTTTACCCTAAGACACTCCACTAGTCGTCTTATTAGATCCTCATACCAGGGTAAGGCCTCCCCATGTAGGGGGATTTCTAGCCCAACTAATAGCTGGAGAGCTCTAAGTTTCTCTAAATGTTCATCACTAATCAGGGTTATAAGCCGCTTTGGGTATTCAACATCTATTTGTAACACTCTCTGTCTTGGCGGGTCCCTATTTACCTCTAATTCTATCAGCAAAGGGAAATGGTCGCTACCCTCTACTGCAAGTACTTCAAAGTGTTTTATTAGATGAAAACACCATGCTTGGATAAATACATAATCTATAGGGCAAAGTTGCTGCCCTATTTTAAAGGTACATTTAGCGGGCCGATACGTTTCTTTCCTTCCGTTAACACAGATCAGGCCCATGGCTCCCAGCAACTGCCCTAGCTTTACGTCCTGTGAGGAGATATCACTATGGGGGAACTTTGAAAGTTCTATACTATAAGCTCTTAGCACATCACTCTGCCATGAATCTATTTTTTGGGGATTTAATCTGTGGTTAAAATCACCCAATAATAAAAACACATCTTTAGGGTATAACTCAAATAATCCCTCCAGATCCTTCTTTAGGCATTCCAACTCCACTTTGTACTCCTTTGTTTTCCCTTTCTGAATGTACACATTTATGATGCAGATACCTCCGCCACCCGCGTTATTATTTATTAACAGTAATCTACTGCCTAATGCCCAGTTGCATCTAAGTTGAAGGGATGGTATAACTTTCACTATCCTTGTTGATACTAGGGTCATATGGCCACCTGATGGCCTACCTACTTGATTCTTTTTTGCCGGCCTTACCTGATGAGCAAAGCCTTTAATAACTAGGGTATCGTCGCACAGCCACGTCTCCTGCAGACAAACAATGTCGGTCTTCCCAAGGATATTTTTAAACACTTCCTCTATCGCTATTCTTCTATATCCATTTACATTCCAGGACAAGATGGATAGGCTGTGCGACGACCCAGATTCCTAATCATTATTCCTCAGGTACCCCTCTTCCTCGTGGCCCATATATGGATTTATGACGTTACAACGCATGCTTTTACCACGCATGCTGTTACAATGCAGTTTTTACAACGCATACCATTACAACGCATAGCGCTTTGGGGTGCTGTGTGGTAAATAAATAAATAATACCTCTATTTTTTGGATGAATAAATGAATAACAGATAGCTCAATAAATAAGAGTCAAGATTCGAGGTAGTAGGAGTTTTGCAGGTTTAATACAGCATAAGGACAGGAACAGGACAACCTGCATAGGAATAGGATGGCAGGGCCCAGCAGCTGCTGGGGCTGGATCTGGGATGAGCGCGCTAACATTTAATAACAATACACGATCATATATACTAAAACAGTTGCATTACAATACATACGATAGGCGGAGCAGTGGGTGTGATCAATAGCAGTCGCGAAAGATAAGGGTGAAAAGAGGTGTAACAGGGCGTATACATAGACATGTGATGCAAACGTAACAGAATATGTCATGAATGGGGCGGAAACCATGGAGGGGGCTACCTGAGGAGCCGGGACCTCTAACCTGATGGTGCGCGCAAACTGGCAATGACGTATCACTAGGAGAAGCTGGGGGCTATGAACTCTGTGCTAGGAGCAGACTGAAGTCTGGAGAGTCAGGGCGACATGTACCTAAGCAGTATCTAGTATCTGATGTTTAGAGAACATGTTGATATGAACTAAGAGTCAGGAGGGGAGAGGCTAACGGACTCTAAGACTGGAGCATGCATTATTCTACATGTAGTGCGTGATGAAGAATATTAAATGACCATTAAAATGCAGTATTTCTCTAACGTGGAGACGTAAAGGCTAGACAATGACGGAAACTATTGATGCGATTCAGTAGCTTAGGAATGCAGAGAAGGAGTACTGAACTGATAACTGGAATCATAACATACTCTTGGCAGACTCAGAGGCAGAGCCAGGCTGAACCGGGCACTGCGAGGCAGGAAGTAAGTGAAGGGTCGAGGATACAGGTGGGGGCTGTATCGCTCCTCAGCGAGACTTCAGGAGACAGGAGACAGGAGCTGAATCTGGTGTCCAGGCCCTTCTGAGGCCTAGAAACGGGGACTTTACAATGGAATAACGTGCACACTGAGAAACGTGGCAACGTAACTTCACATGGGCCTGATATTCGTAGTATTCACGAGAACTGGAAACTGGCATACTAGAGGTGGACACAACTGTAATTGCGTCTTTAATCGAACATAGGGAATACATATGCATATTAATCATGCACAAATAACATATGATGGATGACGCATAGGGACACAGAACATGGCAAAATTTACTTTTCCACATTCCCTCCTTGTCACTACGTTTCCATCAGGAAACATCAATATTCATGATACCATCTATCATTTCATACAGTATCATTTGCTCGTCTCGAATTTTCTGGGAACGGGTTTTAGAACGGGGCTTGGGACTAGGAATACAAGAGGTAGCACAAATGCCGCAAATCGCAGGGCCACATTGTATACAGAGGCAGCAGCTGAATATGATCGCTACTGCAATACCTAGAAATGACAATACTTTCCATCCCCAGGCGGAAACTATGTTCCAGAACCAACCGGACCACGTCCAGGTGCCTGGATCTTGGTGTAACAGATGGGCAATTTTATGGAGTCTGGTTATAGCTGAATAAACAGACGGCGCGTTATTTGGAATGAAAATGCAGCAACTAGATCCGATGACTCTACAGGCCCCGCCCCTATCGGACAATATGACGTCAAGGACGAGACGATTCTGTAAAACGACAAATCTCATAGCAGATTGCTCTTCAGTTAAGTTACCTAGAGCAGAGGCAGTCTCATTGACTACTACTTCAAGGGTTCTGGTTAACCTACGGATTAGCTTACTATTCTGGATAGGTCCTATAAAGAAGAAGAAACCTCTATTGAAATCTGTATACTGTTCTAGAGCAGTTTCAGTATAATCGACAATGGGGGACTCCCTTCTATGTCTAATGTGTACTAGATGTGTGTTTCTATGATAATCAGGTGGGGCTAGGAAAACAGGTGGCAGTAGGAAGGCAATGTAACAGGTTCCCTCCCAATCGAGGGGCAGACGAACATATGCGGTCTGACCACAAATAAAATAAGAATGACGTGAAGCTTTGAAAATAGATTTCCCACTGTCACTATTTTTGACAATAGTAGTACAATCACTATGTCCTACGTGTGTAGAACCATTATTCCGGACACATAATTCACCTTTGACTGGTAGTACCGAAATTGCAGGTAAGTCTGGAGTAGTATCAGACTGAACATTCAGGACCATGAAATTCGAAGAATAATTACCTAAATTATACACTTCATTTTCTAGGTCTAACCCGGTTCTGTGGGGGAGACCTTGCTTGTCTGGAAAACACGTACTGTTAAGAAAAGACATATCTGTTGAGGATGACGTTAACGTGGACCATGCTCCACACGAACCATTATGTGAAAATGGATAAGGAAAGAGTGGCAGAACTCCCTTCGGTATCTGGAAAGGGGGGAGTCGGCCACACACCCAACAATTAGTGGCATTGCTGGTCTGGTGTGAATAATGTAACATGCGGATGAAAGAGTTATTACGCATAGCGAGGCGGTAAGAGAGTTCATGAGGAGGCAGATCACTAAACGTGTGTTCTACTGTAGCATTAGCAGACTTATTTACATGAGAAACTGGAAAATACAGATAAAATGCATAACTGGTGCAGGAAATCATAATGCTGAGAAATAATATGAAACTTAGAAAAACGATACATCGGATTGAGTTTTGACTAACTCTCTCACTATGGGGGTCTATTTTATACATGTCAGAAACAGTCTAACCGTTTCACCTAGGGGAGGACTTAGACAATCAAACTGGCTGACTTATTTTACTAGACCGGAGTTTCAACTTATACTCCTGCTGTGGAGTTTTCTCTAACAGGGAGGGTGCAGTATCATTGTTCTTTGCGGGACAGTCCTTGAGAATAGTACTTTGGTAATCCTTCAAATCCTGGGAAATGTTCTTTGAGACCGGTTTCAGTCCATAAAACTTCTTTATATGTGAAAGATGCACCCAGCCTTTGCGGCCCTCCAACTTCACGGCTGTACGGGTGGCGAGGAGGACCTGTCGGGGCTCCTTCCAGCGTGGCTCCAGCGGACTTGAGCGGTCAAAATTGCGAACCAAGACCATGGATCCGGGAACGATTTCATGCGGTGCCACCTCGGTATTGTCTGGAAATGCGGCGGCAACCTGTGAACGACAAGAGTTGAGGGCAGACATCAAGGAAGCTAGGTAATCTGTCAGCATATTACTTGAAACATCGGTAATACTTCGGGGTCTGGGTGTACCCCACATGTTAGGGGGGCGGCCGAAAACGACCTCATACGGGGACAGACCTGATCTGGAATGTGCGACCATGCGCATATAGAACAAAGCGACTGGCAGAGCTACTAGCCAGTCCACACCTTTCTCTTTACATACTTTGGCGATGCGAATTTTCAGGGTCTGGTTATGTCTCTCTACGAGACCTGCTGCTTCAGGATGGCGTACACAATGGAACTTCCACTGGTACCCTAACAAAAGGGAAACATGCTTCATTAACTCTGAGGAGAATGGCTGGCCGTTATCAGAATATACGACCCTAGGGAGTCCATAACGGGGGAAGAACTCACGAACCAACTGCTTGGCAGTGGTCGCGGCTGTGTAATCTGGGACTGGATATGCTTCTGTCCACCTGGACAAAGCGCATACGACTACAAGGACATACTTGAAACCTCGACATCGCTCCATCTGAATATAATCCATCTGGAGGACTTCAAAAGGGTGGTCAGGAGGTTGGAATCCACCTTGTTCCACCGGGACACTTTTACCTGGATTAAACTGACAACATATCATACAGGTACGGACTTTCTGCTTGGCTGCAGCTCGTAAATGCTTGTTGAACCAAATGTTCTGGATACTGTCTAACATAGCTTTTTCTCCTAAATGTGCTGGACTATGTGCGGTATTGATAATGACTTGAACCATAGAGTCGGGGAGAAACCAAGTGGCTATTCCTTTCGTTAACCATCCTTGATCTGTCTGGACCCCTCCTTGTTCGGACCATTTCTTGATTTCTTCGGGAGTAGCATGTAACTGGATATCTATGACATCTTGAGTAGGGTCCTTAACTGTCATACATGTAGTCGGATCTAGGGTGTGTGTCATGTTAACTGGAATGTCTGGGGTCTGAGCTGTAAGCTTGGCTGTGCGATCTGCTAGATCATTACCTTGGGAAATAGTGTCAGTAACCTTCGTATGTGCTTTGCATTTCATGATAGCAATGGATGTCGGTAAATGTATTGCATCTAACAGAGCTTGAATAAGGAGACCATGCCGAATCTTGGTTCCATGAGAAGTCATGAAACCTCTCTCCTGCCAGAGCACTCCAAAGTCGTGTACGACTCCAAATGCGTAGCGTGAATCTGTGTAAACATTAACTTTCCGGTTCTTAGCGTGTATGCAGGCTTGTGTCAGAGCAACTAGCTCTGCTGCTTGAGCGGACAGGGTGTCAATACGGTGTGTCTTAATAACTTCAGTGTCAGTAGTCACTGCATACGCGGCTACTAGTTCTCCTGTACTAGTTCTCATGCATGAACCATCCACATAAAGTGTCAGGTCGGGATCTGGTAGTGGAATATCTGTCAGATCTTGTCTTGGCTTGGTCATAATGTTAACTACTTCCACACAGTCGTGTGTGGCAGAATTCGAAGTAATTGATGGTAACAATGTAGCAGGATTTAAAACGTTGCAGCGTCTGATTTCTATGTGTGGCTGGAACAGTGTCAATTCATAACCTGTTAAACGTGCAATTGTCAAGTGCTGAGTTTGTGTTCGGTTTAAAAGAACTTCCACGGAGTGTGGAACCTGTACTGTCAGGGAGTGTCCTAATACTATGGAATCACTTTGTCTGATAGCTAGTGCTGTGGCTGCAACTGACTTGAGGCACGCAGGCAGAGCCTGGGCTACAGGATCTAATGTGCTCGAAAAATAAGCACAGGGCTTGTATTGTCCTGCTTGATCTTGTGTGAGAACAGATAATGCTGTACCTTCGCGTTCTGTGACGAAAAGTGTAAAAGGCTTACTGTAGTTTGGTGTAGCTAGAACTGGAGCTTGACATAGGGCTTTCTTTAACTCATTGAAGCTGAGTGTATGTTCAGATGTCCAAGGGAGGACAGTCGATACGGCTGCCTCCTGTGTCGTTAACTGTATCAGTGGCTTGGCTAGAAATGCATACTGAGGAATCCATTGTCGGCAATAAGAAGTGAGGCCGATAAAAGCACGTACCTCCTTCTGGGTCTTGGGCTGAGGAAGACTCGCTATTAACTGGATACGGTCAGGTGTCAACTGCCTACCCCTCTTGGACAGTAAGTGTCCTAAGTATACCACTTGCTGGACACAGAATTGAAGCTTCGAAGGGGACACCTTGTGCCCCATCTCGGCTAGGAAATACAGGACCGTCAGTGACGCTCGCTCGCAGTCACGTTCAGAACGGGCTGTGATCAGTAGATCATCGACATACTGGAGCAGGGCAGTGTCAGTTGGCATGTGAATGTTGTCTAGTTGTCTCTTAAGTGCTTGACTGTAAATACTAGGACTTTCTGTGAAACCTTGAGGAGCTCGTGTGAACATATAGCTCCTTCCATTTAAACAAAATCCGAAAAGGAACTGGCTGTCTGGATGAATGGGGACACTAAAAAATGCATTCTTGAGGTCTATGACTGTAAAAAATGAGGCTTCTGAATCAATGGCTGTCAATAGGGAAGAGATGTCTGGGACAACTGGGTACTGGGGAATAATACATTTATTAAGCTCTCGTAAGTCAATCACTAATCGATATACTGGGGGTGCATTTGGATCAGTACGTTTCATGACTGGAATGATCGGAGAATTGCATACATTGGAGTCAGTTTCTACAACCACTCCTTGAGCGATGAGCTCGTCAATAATTTTGGATAAGGCTGCTACAGCCTCCGGTGGCAATCTATACTGTCTGATTCGTGGTAACACTACACCTGGCTTGAGAGTCACACGATGGGGTGTGATTTGCATATAACCAACATCGGTTGGACCTTGCGCCCATAGATGCTGCGGAACATTGGACAATCTGGGATCAAAATCTCGTAATACATAGTGACCCTTAAAGTCACGCAGGAACAATCGTATTCCCTCTGGGGAACAGCATATAACTGCACCTAATTCTTTCAGTGTTTTAATGCCTAATAGATTTTCTGGACATGACTTAGTAAGTAACAGATCAGTAGTGCGGGACAATGGACCTACTTCTAGAGTAACTGGCTTTGATATTTCATTTACAATGGGTTTTCCTGAAAATCCAAGGGAAACATTTCTTGAGCCTGAGAGCGGAGCCCCTGGAACTTCGGCGTGGCTAATTGTGGTCCTACTTGCCCCTGTATCAATCAAAAACTTTCTGTCTTTCCCTAATACTTGACTGTGAACATAGGGACCTTCTTGATCTACAGGTATCTCGATGAGAGGCAAGCCTACCTCCCTCTCTAGGCTGTTTCATGAATACTGCTGGTACTCTGGATACTCAGACTGTGCATACTGGTACATCTGCTGTGTAACATGCTGTGTTGCAGCGATGGGCTGCGGTGCTGTAACTGTCTGTGGTGCATTCTGTGGCTGAGGAATCTGTGAAACTTGTTCTTGTCTAGGCGGACGTGGTCTTTCTTTAGTCTTACCAGTGGCTATATTGTGTTTCAGAACTGCACACTTGTTTATAAAATGACCTGGCTGTTTACAATAATTGCAGTTCCCTTTAACGAGAGCTGCAGGATGACTGGCTTGATTCGGACCCCTCTTCTGACTGTCTTGAGGAACAGATTGTGCAACTAGTACTTTCATTTTCGTGTCTTTCATACGTTTTCTCTCGTGTTCTTGCTCTTCTCTGATTCTATTCTGGTGGTATTGGAGCATCTGTAACATCTGGGACGGGGTATTAGCTTGCCAGGTACTTTCGACTTTCAAAACTCGATTCTTAATTTGTGGACTTGAATTCTCGACTAATTTAGTAACAAAAAGATGAGGGTATGACTCGCTACTCGTCTTGAGGCCACTGTTGATGCTAAAACATTTCTCAAATCTAGAATAAAAATCACTAATGTCTTCGTCTTTTTTCTGTTTACAGGCTGAGATTGCATCCCAGTCTTCCTTTCTAGTTGTCAATAACCTGGGCAAAACTTGTATTAATAATTCTGGTAATTCTTTACATTTATCTCCAAGACCGGTACCTGGTACTCGTGCCTTGTCTTCAGCTTCTAGAACTGCCCAATCGATCTTTTTCTCTCCCACCTCCCATTCTTTTTCCTTGAGCTTTTCATACACCCCTGCGGGCAGCAGAACCTTTAACATTTTAATTATATCTGGATACGTGTATTCTCCCATACGGAGCATGTCTTTTAATTCTCGATGGAACCCTGCTGGATCTTTATCATGACAGGGGATTAATTTTTTCATTTCTAAGAGTTCCATCTTTGTGATCGGGGTGTAAACAAACACTCGTTCTAGTTCGCCACCCGTTCCTCTAACTGGGTGGACTTCTCGTAACGGATTCTGTCTCTCTATGTAAAATGGTTTACTTTCTGGGGGTGAGACATGAACAAAATGCGGGTTCAAAAACGTTCTATATTTGTGACGCTGTTCTAGAATGACACTGATTAAATCGGTACCTAAACCTTTCCATCTATACTGGAGTAACTCGTTCAGGATATCATGTAACGGGCCTGGATCAGAGTGCTGACCCTCATACAATGTAATGAGGTGCTGAATCATATACATACCCGCCAGTCGTTGCTCGGCTGGGGGCATTTTCAGAAACATTTGTGCCACTATTTCGTCTGGAAAAGTGGTAGAATCAGTAGTCCATCGGACTGCTGATCGGGCTAGTTCTTGTTCATGCATAGTACTTAACTCACTGTAACCGATTCGTGATTTCAGAATGTGATCGGTAGCTTGAAACACTTGTTCTAGAGAACCTTGTTCTGGTGCTGGATGATGGAAAGTTGACTTGTGTTCTAGGCGTAAATGGCGATCTGGAAATCTAGATTTTCCTACATACGCTATTCTGGCGGGATTCTCGTCGTCTACCTCTTCAGTATCAGAGTTACTTTCTTTCTCGCTTACTTGTGCTGCTTTACGCTGTTCGTGTATCCTTATTATTTCTTTACGGATTTTCTTGTACATACTTTCCATAGCACTGATGGTCCTGTGCTTACCCTCGGCTATATTATCACTCCACTTTGTCAGGGTTCTCATTTCGGCTTGATCTTTGGACGGGTAATCTTGTTCTCTTATTAAACAATTAATCAAAAACTTTAGTATCATGAGCTGGATCTCGGCTTTCCTTTGAGACATGACTTCGCCAATGCTTTCTGGATCATCCCCTGTACGGATGAAACGATATATTCTGTCTAGATCTTCTTTCATATTCGGTAGGGTGACTAGATACTCGGCCACCTTTCTTACACGTAATGAATATAAAACCATATTATCCTCGCCTGGGACTGGATCATAGCCGCATTCATTAAGGGCTTTTCTTATTTCTGCTACAGACTGATGTCTGGGCGTACGCTGTGACGCTTGTGCATGTAATTCGGCTGACGTTAAACGCTTGTGTGGCGGCGGGGTCTGAGGAGGACCTCCTCCTGCGGCCCCTAAACTAGAATCGTCGACTGATCCTCTCGTACTAGTGTGGCAGGAAATTGAAATGCGGGCTGAACTGGTATGGCGGGCTGGACCGGGGGGACCGTAACAGGTACTGCAAGGGGTACCCCGGTGTCTGGAGAAACGGGGAGTGCCTGATTTACAGGGACTGGCGGAGCGCGAACAGGATTTGCATATTCTGGGACTGTGTCGTCCAAATAGGACGAAATGAAAATATCAGCTGCGGTCTGTTTGTGACGTAGCTTGGTCGGAACTAATGGTGGCGGAAAGTTACTGGATGCCTCCGGGGTCGCTTTTGGCAGGCCCTCGGCAAGAAGAGGATACATACCCTTAACAAGAGCATGCCTCTGTCTGTCTGACTGTTCAGTTTTAACTCGTTCACCAATCTCGATTAATTCCCTTTCTTGGGCTCGTTCCAAGGATTCTCTACTTAATTCTGACTTTCTGATTTCTTTTTCGGTTCTTTTATGAGATTGTTTGCGCCATAACTCAATGGCATCTTTCTGTGACTGTCTGGCTTTCTTTTTCCATAATGCTTCTTCTACTCTCATGATGCACTCGGCATCCCATGTGCCTGACACAGGCCATCTATACTTTTCCTCTAACTGTTTGGTATACTCGACCCATAAATCTAGATACAATATGGCGCTTATGCCATGCTTCTGATACATAAAATGACCTGGACTGTCCCTAGGCGGGACAGGAACTGCTGCTTCTAGCAGACCTTTTTTAGTTCTCAACTGACGCAGTTTTGAAAAGAGCGGCATGACTGAACTATAATCTGGACACAATACGATACACAATAAACACGATAACTACTTCACACTCATTCCACGACATCAAGATACATGAAGAACATTCAAAATAACAGTTCGAACAGAATACTACCTGGAATACGGAAAACAGAATACATGAATTTTCTCGAGAACAGAACTGACTAGAACAGAAACTAGATGCACTGCTGAAACAGTACGAAACTTACCGGTCTCATACAGAGACACGTCAGGACCCGCATCCACCGAAGTGGACACTTCGTTTGTGGGACTGTGTACCACCAACCCACGGACCAGAGTCAATCAGATTGACCCTGTCTAGATACTACCCCAGCAACGGTACTCACCGGGCAGCAAGAACGGAAGGCCTCAGACTGGACGGGACTGCTTGGACGCCGGACGGACGAACTTCGGACTTCTGTTACGGGTGGGCCTCCGGATACCTCGGACCTTGGACTCTCGGCTTGGGCTCTGGTCGGGACTCGCCGCGTTCCTCCACCGTCTCGTCTGGATGCTGGACCGCCTCCTCCGTCTCCTCCGTGGGCCTGAGGGATACTTGAAGCAGAAATATCTGCCGGTGCGCAGAAGAGTTCCGTCACGACTGCAGAGGGTCAGGGGGTCGGTGTGGCTTCACCGACGCGTGGGGAGAGGGCAAGTTCCTGTTCGGGCGCCATTATGTGGTAAATAAATAAATAATACCTCTATTTTTTGGATGAATAAATGAATAACAGATAGCTCAATAAATAAGAGTCAAGATTCGAGGTAGTAGGAGTTTTGCAGGTTTAATACAGCATAAGGACAGGAACAGGACAACCTGAATAGGATGGCAGGGCCCAGCAGCTGCTGGGGCTGGATCTGGGATGAGCGCGCTAACATTTAATAACAATACACGATCATATATACTAAAACAGTTGCATTACAATACATACGATAGGCGGAGCAGTGGGTGTGATCAATAGCAGTCGCGAAAGATAAGGGTGAAAAGAGGTGTAACAGGGCGTATACATAGACATGTGATGCAAACGTAACAGAATATGTCATGAATGGGGCGGAAACCATGGAGGGGGCTACCTGAGGAGCCGGGACCTCTAACCTGATGGTGCGCGCAAACTGGCAATGACGTATCACTAGGAGAAGCTGGGGGCTATGAACTCTGTGCTAGGAGCAGACTGAAGTCTGGAGAGTCAGGGCGACATGTACCTAAGCAGTATCTAGTATCTGATGTTTAGAGAACATGTTGATATGAACTAAGAGTCAGGAGGGGAGAGGCTAACGGACTCTAAGACTGGAGCATGCATTATTCTACATGTAGTGCGTGATGAAGAATATTAAATGACCATTAAAATGCAGTATTTCTCTAACGTGGAGACGTAAAGGCTAGACAATGACGGAAACTATTGATGCGATTCAGTAGCTTAGGAATGCAGAGAAGGAGTACTGAACTGATAACTGGAATCATAACATACTCTTGGCAGACTCAGAGGCAGAGCCAGGCTGAACCGGGCACTGCGAGGCAGGAAGTAAGTGAAGGGTCGAGGATACAGGTGGGGGCTGTATCGCTCCTCAGCGAGGCTTCAGGAGACAGGAGACAGGAGCTGAATCTGGTGTCCAGGCCCTTCTGAGGCCTAGAAACGGGGACTTTACAATGGAATAAGGTGCACACTGAGAAACGTGGCAACGTAACTTCACATGGGCCTGATATTCGTAGTATTCACGAGAACTGGAAACTGGCATACTAGAGGTGGACACAACTGTAATTGCGTCTTTAATCGAACATAGGGAATACATATGCATATTAATCATGCACAAATAACATATGATGGATGACGCATAGGGACACAGAACATGGCAAAATTTACTTTTCCACAGCTGGATAGTGAATAGTTTAATTTACTATTCCAACTCCAGTCCCCGTGGACACTAGGGAAGGTGTTGGATAGTAAATTAAATCTATTCCCTATCCTAGAGCGCCCCCCAGCGCAATGCGTTGTAATGGTTTTCGTTGTAAAACCTGCGTTGTAAAGGCACTGCGTGGTAAAAGTTGCGTTGTAAAGGATGTTTCCCCCCATATATACAAATTCTCTGTATCTATTTCCCACCAAAACATCACCATCCTCCCAATTTGTGTTTGTAGGGATTATCGTGACTTCAAGAGCTTCCTTTATACCCCGACCTGATGTTATCATTTTTATTTGCCTGTCACCCAACCCGCGTGGTTCCTGAGGAATATTTTCCCTTGATTCACCCCAAACACCTCCTCTCTCTTCAATATTCTAATCCCTTCCCTTAGCATCGCAGCCTCTGCTTTTTCCATAGCAACTTCTATTAGTGCTGAGTGAAGGAGGACTTTTGTTACTTCATCCCCCCTGAAGTTATTCAGGAACCCTACTTCTTTGAGGTCGTCAGTGCTGACATATTTTAAACTAGGACATTTTGCAAATGAAGCAAGGAGCTGGGACCGATTTAGGGGCTTTAATTTCTTTGTCCTTTTTCCCCCTTTTTCCTGGCCTGAGGGTTCTAAAAATAGCCAGGTATCCACCATCCTAGTTTGCTGTGAAGTTTGGGATTTTCCAACCACTCGTCTTGGCGTCTCCATCCCGCCTTCTAGTTCTGCCTCCTCCTTCCATCCTTGGTAATTCCTCCAGGGGGCCTTGATATTCCTTGCTGTACTTTTCCCTGCTACCCTCTTGGATTGGCCCTCTGCACTGTGGGCTCTTTCACTTGTATCTACAAAAGTTAGCTTTTTTGATTTTGGCCCCACCGCCTTAACTCGTGCCCTTGTTCCTGGGGGTACCCCCTTCCCATCCTCCTGTTGCTTTACCGAGTGCTGTTTATATAGGGCCTTTTTGCCCATTCGCCACCTCGGGATGTTTTGTTTTAAACTCCTCCTATCCATATTTCTCTTTATAATCATAGGACAACGGGAGATATATACTGTTGGTTCCTCTTCTCTGGGTCTACTCACTACTTCCTCTTCCCTTACCACCTCACCCACATCGTCCTCCCCAACCTCTTCCATATCCTCCTGAATTTCCACTGCTCTTACTAAAGTGGGCATTAGGCCTTTAATCTGGATCAGCTCCCCTACTATATTCTTAACTTGGTTACTTTGTGTTTTTAAAATGTAATTATTTAACACTGAAACCTCTAAAATGCCCTGTAATGTTTTCTGTAGCATTAGCATAACCTCAAGCATAGATGAGCTCGATGACCCCGTCACCTCAAAACTATGCGCGGTAATGCCTGATAGATCAGTACGAGCAGCATAGAGGTTTTCCCCTCTAGGGTTCACATATGGACTGGAGTCCTTCTGGTCAGATTCGCCCCCACCCGAGATATTACTCTGTCTTTCTCTTCCCTCTTCCTCCACTTCAACTTCCGTTTCCTGAACAATTAACGACTGAAATAGCCGTGGAGAAGATGACAGGCGGGGTTCCAACTGGAATCCAGCAATGTCAAAGTCAGTCTGGTCAAGGCATTCCACACTTATAGCTGCCTGGTCCTCGATGATTAACGGTGACTCTACCGCATTTGGCTCCTTTTCTGGTGTCTCTTTCCCTTTAAAGTGTTTGCCTATAAAATCCTTGATGGATTTTGAGACTGCTGAACCGTCCTTTACGCCTACTTTCCTTGCAGACTCCAACACCTTCTTTGAGGATAAGCCTATGTCACTGTCTATGTCTCCTCTTTCCAGCCTCAGGAACATGATTAATACACTTCCACTGTATGGGCAAACAACCTCAGGTCTTGCTCCTTCATCTTCTTGCCATGTGAACAACCCCCCACCTTTGTGCCTCACACAAACCTTTCTGATGGACACTTTTTACTGCAGACATCTCACCTTTTGAATTACCCCAGATGCCAGTCTGGACCAGCAACTTTTCCAGCAATTGCTCCCAGGCGGTGATAAGTGGTGCCTAGTGACTCTATGGCGGACCTCCTCGTTCCTCAAGGTGTGACGGCACATAGTTGTATGTAGGTGGCACTCCGGTGTGCTGAAATCATTTTCTGTTTTTTTAGCGCCAATTGGGGATCCATATCTCTTCTCCTGAACATTGATTTTCACTGACTTTGAAAAATTATATATTTGCTTGGGGTGACAGTGTGCTGGGGATAACTCCGCCATCCCAAAGACTACAGGCCTCACACTATGCAGCACCTCCAGGATGCAGATGTCAGTTACGGACCATCTTTGGTGTCTTGAAACGCTGACCACAATAAATGAGATCTGTGTACTGCAAGTCGCCAGCCTATTCCAGCCCAAAGTCCTTTTACCAATCCAGATCCCCATCCTCAGGTAAGTCTAAGATGAAGTCCAAGGATAAATCTCAGCACAAATTCAAGTCCAGGTGGAAGTCCTACTTCCATTTCTAATGTTCCAGGGAGAGATCGCATAGTCTGCACTCAATAGGCCTGATTCAGTGTTTGTGATCCGACTCAGACCCTATTCCACAACTGGACGCGCTGCACCTTGAATTTCTCTGGTCTGGTTATCCCCCACTCTACAGCAGGCATAGACCTTCACAGAGGCATAGGGCCCGATTCACAAAAGTAATCGGAGACAAAATCCTAACTTTGTGACTTTTGGTATTCACAAAAGGCATTTAGTAGTAGTAAAGTTAGGAATCCTAACTTTGCTACTACTAAATGCCTTTTGTGAATACCGAAAGTTGTAAATTTAGGATTTTGTCTCAGATTACTTTTGTGAATCAGGTCCAATGTTATTGGGTGTAATAAAAAGGTTGTTGATTATCGGTTTTTTCTCTAATCTTTTCATATTATTTCAAACAGGAAGGCATACATTTAGCTATTGAAATGAAGGCAAAGAGACATGGTAAAGGACAAGAAATAATCAGTATGAACAACCAGTATCTGTATGATTAAAAGAAAAAGTAAGTTACCTTCTGAAAGGCTCTTTCTGGGGGATACTCTAATTGCACATTCCTCACCAAACCACCGTCTTCCCTGTTTAGATATTAATAAAGTTTCAAGTTAAAGCTGCCACACAAAGTATTTCTGATGGTCTACATCTCATGGCCCCGAGACTGCTTTATAAACTGACATCAGCACGCAGGGGAGGCCTATATAAGAGTCAGCTGCATCACTTCCTGAGGCAGGTCGAGGCCTCCACGGAGTCTGATGACACCATCCATCGGTGTATATGAGAGCAGTTGTTGGAAACGTTTCCTGATCCAGTCAGGCCCCTGGGGGAAATCAAAAGGTGAGCAATCTAATATTGGATAGACAATCATCCACAAACTACATTCCCACCATGTTTTGTTCTTTGTAGCCAGCATTTTCTTTTTTTAACGTCATCAGTGAAGGGGTGCATTGAGCATGGTTACATTGGGTGCAACTTGTTTGCAATGCAGTGACTGAACCATAACTACAGAATGCTGACTGCCCTATATATTTATATATAAATACATATAGCGGGCGGTTTTTGCAACTGCTAGCATGGGATATATGTTCTCTCCAGCCAGAAATGCCTTGCCCAGAAGACTGGCGCCTCCTGGTGACTGGGCACTGCAGACGCCGATGCGGTGAGGTTGTTTTGGCAGAATCACTTTGTACATGGGTCCCCCTCAACCTCGAGTTTGTGCCATATTTTTATTGCATTTAATTCATGCTGTCTGTCACTATCAGATTGACATTTGCCTTTGCCCCGGCTACACGTGAATCGGATATTGATTCTGTGGCAGTTAACATTTCAGCATAACCAGTGACATTGACCTAGCAGTACGATCATATGGCGATAATTGCCTGCTTCACTATTGACTATTTGGGGGCATTATGGGTATGGTAGTCCCGAGGGGTTCCACAGCACGTGCTTGCAATTTGACTTTGAGTTAGAACATTGCTCTGTCATGTACTTGGCCCCCAGGTGAAGCTTCAGTTTTCCGTTCCCAGTGCCTCATGATGTTTGAAGACAATGACTGTGTTATCAGTAGCACGGCAGGAATAAGATATATTTTGCAAAAGGTCACACTGTGGCGGATGTGTCATTAGCTCGGGAGAGCTGAAACCGGGACATTGGCTGTCTTCAAGTTTGCTATAATCAGTGACATTTGGGAGCATTCATTTTAAACGTACATTTTATATAAATTTGTAAATCTGGCAACACAGGATGAAGAGTTTGGCAGTGGAAATGTTAAAAGCCAGTTTCTCAATATGACGGATGCTTTTATAATTCACATGTGTATTTTGTTACCTAAATTGTTTTCTACACGATATTTCCAGCTAAACTTATGAATGAATGAATGAAAGGGAATTTGTAAAAGCGCGGACTAAGTCCAAAGGCATCAAGGCGCTCTGAACAGATGGGCCTACAGGCACAGCCAGCATACATACTCAGATTTGTTTTACAGGAAACAACCAGGTCTTAAGGGTGTTACGGAAAATAGAGTGAGCTTGCTGGCCCGAAAGGGACACAGGGAGAGCGTTCCACGCCTTTGCCGCAGCCTGTGAGAAAGCTCTTCCCCCCATCTCATCTTTTTAAATCTGAGAACCGCGAGCAGATTTTTATTAGCTGACCTGAGATTCCTAGAGGGAGCGTACCTGTGGAAAATATTCTTTAAACCCACAGGGCCATGTCCGTAGTATGCATTATGGGTGAGGCATAGAGTCTTAAACAGGACTCTACAGTCCACCGGGAGCCAATGCAATGAACTGAGAGCAGAAGAGGCCGAATAACGCTTGGGGAGATCCAATACCAGCCTAGCTGTAGGTGGCGCAACTGGCCCTTATCTATTCCCAGATAAAGAGCATTGCAGTAGTCCAGCCAGGTCAATATTAGGGCCACAACGACCTTTTTTCGGGCTTCAGTGGAAGGAAACTGAGAGATCTTTCTTATCACTCGGATAAGTCCAAAACAAGTGGCAACTGTTCTGGAGACCTGGCGAGACATGGAAAGGCCGTCATCAAGCACCACTCCAAGATTTGTTCCCTGGGAGACAGGAGTGGGACAGGTACCCAGGGAGTTGGGCCACCATTCACTTGACCAGGTGTCAGAGTTGTCCCCGAAGATCTCACCATTTAGTTTGAGGTAATTTTGAACCATCCATAAGGAGACAGCAATCATACAGTTCTTAACCGCATCCATGCAGAGATTTTTCCCGCTGTGCGCTGGAAAATGAAAAAACCCATTGTTCATGACGAGCTCACCTTGTCATGAGTGTACCAGAGGTACACCTCATGACGAGCTGAGCTCGTCATGATCATCGAAGGGGTTAAAGTTATGCACAGAATCCCTGGACTTTTGGGTGATAGAGACCATAATCTGCGTGTCATCCGCATAGGACAGCACCTCTAGTCCAAAAGATTGCACCACCCTTGCCAACGGGGCCACATAGATATTAAAAAGGGTGGGGCTCGGAGACGAGCCCTGAGGCACTCCATAGACATGGGGGCGGCAGGACTCAGAGTAGAAATCGCCCAATCTAACGGTTTGAGACCGCTGACTAAGAAAAGAGGCGAGGAGGTCCAGGGCCCTGCTGCCAACCCTTATCTCCTTGAGGCGCTCCACCAGTCTCAATGAGGACAGGGTGTCGAATGCGGTGGTGAGGTCAAGTAAAATAAGGAGAGTGGTATGCCCTGCATCCATCTGAACTCGTATATTGTCCAACACCATGGTAAGAGCCGTCTCCCTGCTATGCGCTCGTCTGAACCCATGTTGGGACCCATCCAGGATATTGTAGTCCCTCAGGTAGGCACTCAGACGTGAGTTCAGATGGGATTCAATCATTTTTGCAGGGATTGGCAGCAGGGAAATAGGACGGAAATATTTTAGATTAAGTGGATCTAGGGAGGGTTTTTTAAGGATCGGCCTAACCACCGCAGCCTTTCAGGTCAAGGGATATTGGCCCGATGATAAGGCTAAGTTCAGGACCATCGTGAAATGCGGGGTCAAGGCATCTTTAGCTATTTTTGCAACTTTGAGAGGACAGGGATCCAAAGGTAACCCGGACTTAATACCTTCAAGCAAGAGCAGGGCCGGACTGGGGACCACAACCAGCCCTGGCAAAGTGCTCGGCCGGCCACCCTCCCCACTCGGGGGGGGGGGGGGGGGGATTGGAGGTGCCGCCAAGCTCTTTGCCGGGGCCGGTTTTCGGCCGATTTTGGTACAAACCGGCCCCCACCCATGCGGCGCACCGGGGGATTGCCCAGTGCCCGCTATGGCCAGTCCGGGCCTGAGCAAGAGGTTTACAGATTCAGGTGATAGCGTAGGAAAGGCGCAAAAACTTGCAGAGTTCACACTATTGGAAGAGCTGTTCAGGCGGACTTTGGCGGAGGCATCAGGTACCTGATTGGCATTAGGAAATTGCAGCTGATCATAAATGTCGGAGATCTTAGAGCAGAAAAAGGAGGATAAACAATCACGGGGCCGCAAGGGAGTTAAAGATTTTAAAAAGCTCCTTGGGAGTAGTGATATCCCCAGTGATCTTGGAATAGTATTTTTCCTTTTCTTCCATTATGGCTGCTTTATACGCCTTTAGACAGTGCTTATGGGAATCCCGGCGGGAGGGTGCCAGGTCCTTCTGCCAGTATCTTTCCTTCCTTCTACACTCTTGTCTCATATTTCGAAGTCGGTCGGAAAACCGAGGAGCGGAAGGGGTTTTCCTGGCTGAATAACACAGTTTTTTGGGGGCAAGAGCGTCCATCACAGCAGTGATTTTATTAGAAAAATTTTCCGCCGCCGTGTCTACATTGTGAAGGTCTGATTGCTGGAAGTCAGCAAAAGCAGTCATGACTGCTTTGTTAGTAATCCGGGAAAGGTTTCGTTTTTCAACCATTTTCAGCCCTGTACTCTGAGTGTTATCTAGGGGAGTAGCCCTTAGAACAAAAGGAACTGCAGAGTGGTCGGACCATGAAAGTGGAAAGGGCGCGCCCACCAGGTTTCTATCGTCATTCGAAAAGTGCCCGTCAAGGGTGTGGCCCGCAATATGAGTAGGGGTGTATACTAATTGTGTGAAGCCTTAGCCCTTCATGCATTCTAACAGTGTTTGGGTATCATGATTCGCGCAATTTTCTAAATTAAAATTAAAATCGCAGAGGAGCGTAAAATGTGTGCGCTCAAGATAAGGTTCAAGATGATTGCTAAAATCATAGCTAAACGAAGCCCTGGGGCCAGGTGGCCTATAATACAAAATCCCTGAGAAACTCTCAGAGGGAGTAAAATTTATAGAAAAATATAATGCCGGGTAGGGATCAAGGGCTGAGGTCAGAGGTTCTGATCGACAGGTCAGAGAATCTTTGACCAGGATACCTAAGCCTCCTCCACGACGGACCTCCCTATCCAGTCTGATAAGGGAATACCCCAACGGTATAGCCTCCACCAGCTCGGGACCAGAGGAGTCGTTAGCCCAACTTTCAGTGAGGAAAACCCAATCAGGGGCGTGTTGTAGTACAAAGTCCTTAAATGCAATATTATTCTTAATCAAAGACCTGGAATTAAGGAGGAAACCCTGCAACGACTTTTGCCGTTGCGTGTGGTGGGCTTCAACAGGCAGGGAGGGAGGGCTAATGCTTCTACCCCCTTCAAACAGAGGCCACACCAACTACATGATAAGGGCCTTTCTTGAACAGAGTGTCTTCTTTCAGGATGTGAACACAATGTGGCAAATTTCTCATCCCAATATCCAGCAAATCCCCCCTTGAGTACCTTAATGTGGGCCCAGATTCTAGTTGGAGAGATGCAGCATCTCCGGCCCCCGGCGTGGACTTGGCGCGGAAGGGCGCAGACGGGCTTGCCTTTGAGCGGTGCGCCCGCTGTGCGGAGCTCGAGGCATGTTGCTAAAATAGAGGGGAGGTAGCCGTACACTAGAGCGCTAACCGCCCAGTCTCCGCCCCTCGACCAGCCGGCCGAGGAGCAAATCGCGCCGTCCAATGCACCCTCCACACAAACGGTAAAAACCGCGGTGGACCGGGGTGCGCGGCGGAACAAGGCTTCCTAGAAATCAGGTGATCAGAGGGAGCACAAATGTGGAGTAGCAATAAAAGGTTTAAAAAAAATAAAAAGCGGCACACCACAATTAGAGAACAAATGAATGTGGAACGGAGCAAAGATTAAAATTGGTTACAGCACACCAGAAACAGTATTTTAAAACAAATGAAGGGACCGGAGGAGCCCAGCAACGTAAAGGTAAGCAGGACAGGGGTACCTGCAGGCGTTTAATCAGTTTATATTTTACCTACAATCAGGCTGGTTTAAGCTGTAGAAAACATTGCTTTGTAGCATTCTGGGCCATACGCTGTTCGCATACACGAGAGTATGCTGTCTATGTTTACTCAATGGGAAGGACTATTTATTTGGCATGTATTCTGGCGCCATGCCAGATTGACAAAGGCTTCCTGAAAGCCGAAACGCGTCTCTCCTTACTTCTGGGATTGAGGGCGACCTGGCAGTATAAATGAATGCTGAATCTTTAAACACCTTGAGTCCATGCCATTCTTCCATGGAGTTTCTGTGGGAGCTAGATTTTTGTGTGTGTATATATATATATATATATATATATATACATATATCTCCTACTGGCGGTCGCCAGTAGGTAGTTATAGTTAGGACCAAGGGGCATATGTATGAAGCCCATTTCCCGATCGCAAGCGGGCCGATTCTCAGAATCTGCCCGTTTGCGAATGGGAAAAAGCCTTTTGGGATGTATCATCCCAAAAGGCCCTCACAAAATTTTGAGAATCGTTATGTTGTGAAAGCATTTAAGGAATTGCAAATTGCAATTCCTTAAATGCGATGTAAAAAGCACCCAAGTTGTGCGATTTCTAATTGCGAATCGCAAATTGAGAATGTCTTCCCTAGTTTCCATAGGAAAAGAGGGGAGCGGGGAGCCGACAGGACCGTGGGGGCATTGGGGCTCCTGCCGCGGTCCCCAATGAAGTGGCCAGTTCCGGGGGATGGGGTCCCCGGGGCTAGAAGTGGCCTGAGATGGGAGCCACGCGGCCCCCTGCCCCTGGGGCCTGGCCACTCCATTGGGGACCGTGGCGGTGCAGAGAGGTGTAAAAAGGGACTTGGCCTTGGACCACCTCTCTGCAAAGCAGCTCTGTGCCGCTTACCGGAGGTACCTGGTGGGCTAGTTTGCCCCACGGACCCTCAGGATTCAAGGGGACTTAATCCCCCAATTTACAACGTGCTAGGGGGCACTACGCACGGTGGTGCAGGGTGGGGGCAGGCCTGATATAAGAAGTTAGCGATCCTGCTGTGTGGGACTTACTGGTAGTAATAAAAGGGATAGTTGGCCCCCAAGGTTGAGGTTAGGGCTAACTACTACTACTCCTGTTACCTCCAGTAAGTCCCACACAGTGGGATTGCTAAGAGGTGTTTGGGAGGCCATGCTCACATTTATCCATCACTCTGTAAATTCGACTGGTGTGTTACAGTTAGAAATTAGCATTTAAAAAACCTTTGAAATTCACTGAAAAAAACATAGGTTTAAGGGACGTTATAGTTCGAAATTAGCATTGAAAAAACCATTGAAATTCACTGAACAAACCATAGGTTTCAGGCTCGTTATAGTTAGAAATTAGCATTTAAAAAACCTTAGAAATTCAGGTTTCAGGGACATTATAGTTAGTTGGACATTTCACTCGTACAAAATCAGAGAAATTCTGCAGTTATAGTTAGTTCAGCTAATTATAACTTGCCCCCCCCCGCAATGCACTGCTGATGACGTCACATATTATATCATTCATGACATGGTTGGTACACACGGGCCCCCTTGGTTTGTTACACTTTAGGTACCTTCGCTGAAGATGGGGCATATGTGAACTTGGTTATTAGCTCACTCTATCAGCCCTTTTTCCATCTAGAATCACCTGACCTTTCTGGCACTGCATGGTCACTGAGGGGATAGTGTAATTTTGGTAGAATTGAATGCAGATTTAAATGGTAATTATTATTTTAGTGATATTATCCCCTTGTCCTGATGAAGCCAAAAGCAATTACTGGCTGAAACGCGACCGCAACTGCGTCGACATTTTGACGAGGAGTCCCATCGTTTTTGAGTTCTTTTGAAAAGAAAAAGCGCCTAGAAAATATTTGGTTAGAGGTGTTATGCCTCTGGCGCAATAGGGATTTCCTCATAGTGTACTACTCGGAGTTAGGAGTGTACACCGCGATAGTTCTATTCTTAGTAGGGGTATATTTTTTTGTATACTTTTTGGTATATGTATGTTTTGTAGATGTTGTATATGTTGTATATAATTTATATATGTATTGTAACATGGATATGAATGTGATTTAAATGTGATTTGTTGTGCTTGTTTATGTCTTATACATATGAAGTGTATATATACAACTGTGTTTATTTGTGCTCTGCCCCTTCATTTGACACATATATGAGTTTGACCTTTGGATATATAGGATATGTAAATAATAATTGGGAACATCAGGGTAACTAGTTGTACCTTGAATGAGAATAAATGTTGAATTGGTCCCTCTGTACTTCTTTGTTTTTAATATACAACTTTGATGTCTTTGCTCAGGTATAGGAGGGTGATTTGGGCATAATCCCTTATTGTTTTTTACCTGTTTCTTTAAACTTTGTTAAGTGTGAGGGTAGCGGTTAGTATTTAACCTAATTGAGATAGGCTAATTTTGAATCATAATTTGATGTACTGTATATACGTGCCTTTCTGATTGGGATTTGGGATGTGTATTTATGGTTTTGTATTGTTGCATTTTGATTATACACTTTTTTCTACCAATATTTTTCCTTCCCCATAGTGACTTAGTTGAGATTGTAAATGTATGAGTTCATATGTTATCAGTTTAAATTGCAGATCACTGCCGAGGCACAAAAGAGATGTCTTTGACTTACTCACTACCATACAACCAGCTGCTCTATTTCTTACTGAGACCTGGCTTAACGATAGCAGTGGCCCTGACCTAGCATCAGCCCGTCCCGATAACTACACTTACATCGGTAGAAACAGAGTTGGTAAGGATGGCGGAGGGATAGCAATCATTTTCAAAAACACATACAACTGTAAATGGAAGGACTTAGATATACTGAATTGTGAAGCTGGCCTTTTCAAACTTTTGTTGTCCCCCAATTTCACCCTTTCCGGTATTCCTATTTATCGTGCCCCAGGTCCAGCTAGTACTTGGGCTACCTCCCTTCCTGAGTATATTGCGCCCCTCTTGTTAGATGCTACTAACTTTTTGATTGTCGGAGACCTCTACATCCATTTTAACGACACCTCTTGGTCCACTAGTACCAATCTCATTTTGGATCTAGCAGCGTTGAATGTCACTCTCCGTAACTCGGGCCCTACTCACAAGGCAGGTAATTTACTTGACCCCATTTTTTCCAATCTGGATACCATCATTTGTAAACCTCACCTACCCATCCCCTGGTCAGATCACTATATGGTGGAATTTTCTATAACTATTGATCGGTCTCCCAAAACCATAGCCCCTCTCTCAAGACCTAGGGTGGCCAGAAATTGGAAAAATCTGGACATCAATAAACTTAATTCTTGCCTTGATAACTCCAGGCCCTTTACAACTATAAATAACATAGAGGAGGAAGCTGGCATTCATAGCTGGCTTAGCTTAGCTGTTAATGCATGCCTTCCACAATATAAGAAAAAGTACAAATTGCACCACCCTCCCGCCCCATGGTTCAATGAATCATTAAAAAGGGAAAAAAACACTTGCAAAAACTTAGAGTGGAGGTGGCGCATTCATTACGACCTCTGTACTAAACAATTGTACAAAGCAGCCTTAGCTAAATATCATGCACTTTGCAAGATAGCCAGGGCAGAACACGTTAACCTTACTATTTTGAACGCACATAATCACCCCAAAGCACTTTTTAAAGCTGTACAAGAACCCTCGGGCAACACATGCTAGCCAAAAGCCCCGTGCTTGGATTACATGCAATGTAATGTTTTGGCGGAATTCTTTATCACTAAAATCAATAATATCTATGCTGATTTTCGTGACTCAACTCCTACCTTTACACCAGCGGAGCAGCCTGAACTGGCTACCCCCAACAAAATTGATACATTGGAACAAACGTCCAGCAACTCCAATCAGCAGCTAACAACATGGGACCTTCTTAACACTACCACACTAAACAATATTATCACAAGTTCTACAAGCTCTGGATACTTCCAATCTTAATCTTATTTTAGAAATTCTTAACTCATCCCTAAGGGAAGCCATGGTCCCCAAAGCATAGAAACATGCGATGATAGTATCTTTGCTAAAAAAAGGCAAATGCCGATCCAGAAAATCCATCTAACTTCCGCCCCATATCATTGCTACCGGTCTGTTCTAAAATTTTAGAAAAACACATCAATTCTCAACTTACCAAATACATTGAGTCAAGGAACCTCCTCCATCATTCTCAGTCTGGCTTTAGGTCAGGATTCTTGACAGAATCAACACTGTTAGGTGTCTCTGAGACGATTCGTGGCCAAGTTGACAAAGGGGAAACCGTGGCACTTATTTTACTCGATCTTAGCGCCGCTTTTGATACGGTTTCCCATACAATCCTTCTCAACACCCTCCAATCCTGTGGTATTACTGGCTTGGCTCTAAAGTGGCTTGTTAGCTTTCTTTCTGACAGAACTTTTCAAGTTTTCTCTACCACACCTGTTTCCAAAATACACTACTCTAAATACGGTGTCCCTCAGGGCTCCATTTTGAGTCCCTTACTTTTTAATTTATACATTAGCCCTTTAGCCACTATTGCAGAACAAGCTGGGCTCACCATCTACTCATATGCTGATGATACCCAGCTTATATATTCACTCTCCGCAAACTCACATTCTAATCCATCTTCCCTATGATCTGGACTCAATAATATTGCCAAATGGATGTTTGAAAATAAACTAAAACTTAATGGGGGAAAGACTGAACTTCTGCTGTTCGGCAATAATACAGCTCTATGGGGCTCACACCACTGGCCTCCTCAGATTGGTTCTCTTCCTTCCCCTTCCAAAATGGCTCATAACCTTGGCGTCATTTTTGATGACCAAATGTCTATGAAGCAACATGCGATCAGAGTCTCGGCTACCTGTGTCACTATCCTCAAGTGGCTGAGGAAGATCATATGGATGCTCCCTCATGATACACAAAAAACCGTAGTCCAGGCTCTAATAACATCTAGACTGGACTACGGTAACGTTCTTTATCTGGGTGCCTGCAAGGAAGTAATACGGAAACTTCAGATGGTGCAAAATATAGCGGTCAGGCTACTTTGCAAACTTCCTAATAAATCTTCTACATCGACTTCCTTGTGTAACCTTCATTGGCTCCGCATCGAAAGTCGCACAAAGTTCAAGGCTCTGTGCTTTATGCACAGAATTAACTCAGGTAGGGCTCCACCTTATCTTAGAACATTAGTTCACCATTACTGTCCTTCTCGTGTCCTCCGTTCCTCTAACCAGCATAAGTTTCAGGTACCCAGGATTAAACGAGCCAGAATGGGCAGACGCTCATTCTCTTACCTAGCTCCATCCCTCTGGAATTCTCTTCCATTTCATCTGCGTACAGAACCTAGCTACCTTAAATTTCGTAAGGACTTAAAAACCTGGTTGTTTAACCAATAGATTGTTCAATCTTTTGCTGCTGAATCTCTTGTGCTGCTCCTCTGCTTCTCATCTTGTCCCTAGCGCCGGGAAACCTCCGGGTAGCTGCGCGCTTTATACATTTAAATATAATAATAATATAATAAAAATATGTTAAAGAAACATGTCAGAACCTCATATGGTAAGCTATACCGAAGAGGAGATAAATAGACTAAAACAATTACCGTCCTTGTTGGGGGCTGATATTGTAGGGGATAGGCCACGCCGCTCTGACAAAGGAGAAAGACCTATCCAACTAAGAAAGAAAAACACGAGGACCTAGTTACACGCAGAGGTCTTGTTGGGATACTTGAAGACTAATACGATACCGGTGGGACTCCAGGTTAAAAATATCCCGGTGATCTTCCTTAATGATAACCCCTACTTGATTGATTTTAGTGGAGTAGGAAATAAATGTTCCAGTGATTGGAAAGTTCTATCTATAAATACTGCTCTACGAATCAGTGAAGGGGAACTGAAGGAGATCAATAGATTGGAGGAAGAGATAGAGGGAGACTCCACCATTGTAGACGCCAAAGCTTTATTAGAGAGCATTAATAAAACCTTGGCTGATTTCAAAACCCATACAGTGAATTTGAAAACAACAAAGCTAAGCAGGGATATCAAAAATGTCAATCAAGATCAGGTATACCCGTATCTTAAAGAAGATTTTTTTTAAAACACTAATCCGGGTGCTTTTAATTCACAATGTAAGGGCAGATCACGCTCTAGGTTTTTAACTTCCTCCGATTCATCTTCTGATTCGGACCAAGGTGCAGGTGCCTATTATCACCTTATCAACCTTTCTACCAATATCCAAACGCCCATCCACCTTTTTTTAGACAGAGGGGGTCGCAGGGGCAGAGGATTCAGAAGAGGATGGAGGCCCCCACAGTTCCAACCCCCACAGGATCAGAACCTTTTTCAAACCCGACAGAGAGTATACAGGCTGTAGTTACCAACAGGGGGGTGCAGATCTTAGGATAGCTCCCTTTGAAGCCTTATCCACCCCGAGTAACACTTAACTTATGCCTATATACAACCTGTCTAAACATTCATTGACTCCGTGGGAATTGAAAGTGTTACAAAAAGGTCTTTCATTTGTCCCCTTAGTGGTACAAGATCCCGTTGACACCAAGACCGAAGTATTAAATTTTTTGCGGAAGATTAGGATGAAGACCTATTTTTCAGAACAAGATGAGACGCCAGAGTTGAATGTGAGTTGGCTGAAGATGAAGTCCTCTTTCTGCCCTGACAGTGCGAGTATGCCAGATGAAATTATTCTTTTTGAAAACCAAATTTTGAGGGACATAGACAAATTGAACAAGAAACAAATCTCATATAACTCTAATTTTAATAAAAAAGAACATCTTGCTCTAACTAATCTAGCGAATAACCCTTTGGCGGTAATAAAACCTGCTGAAAATGGAGGGGAATTGCCTTGTGGGACAGCAATGACTACAATAATGAGGTGTTGAAACAACTGGGCAATCCGACCCATTATCGTAAAATTCAGGACAGTCCCGCTGCTATGCTGAGAGCCAAGGTTTTGTATTTAACCACACAGGCACTGGATTGTGGATACCTGAGTAAAAAAGAATATTAGTACTTGAATTCCTCAATGCAAAAAGTACCTAGTATGTATGTACTCCCGAAAGTCCACAAGGATGCTGAAAAATCTCCTGGGCGTCCGATCATTGCCGCCTGTGGTTCCTTACTTGAGCCACTCGCTGAATATATAGGCTCTTTCTTAAAGCCATTTGTCAGTGCCACACAAGCTTATGTGAGGGACACTATGGATTTTATTCATAAGAATGAGCACTCGATGTTCAATGGAGACCTCCAGTTGCTAGTCTCCTTCGACATCGAGAGTTTATACACGAATATCCCACAGGATGAGGCACTGTTGGTGATGGAAATGGTCTTAGATCAAAGGATCAGGCCCCATCAGGTCCCAACTAAGCTCCTTCTGGACTTAGCTAGAATTTGCTTGAAAAATAGCTTTTATTCTTTTAAAGGCGAGCTGTGTTGTGTTTTAAATTTGTGGTTTTCGCTGCCCATGATTGCCTCCATTTAGTGTGTTGAATTGTGGGATTTGCAGTCCAACCTCTGTAGTTTGTCCCTCTCATTCCTTGGTGACAATTCTGTTTTTCCTCCAAATTTCACCTTTGGCCTGTGCTAAGACCTGTATGTTAAAATAGTGCACTCCCAGCCACCATTTTGTGTTCACAAGCCAGTGAAACCAGCCCCCCTGCCCCCCACCCCCCCAGCAACAGGGATTTTTCTACATCAGAGGGTGCTTCTGTGAGCTGTTTAAACTGTGTTTTACTAGGGCCTGTGCACTTCGCTTTTTGGCCAGCAGGGGGAGTAAAGTTTTATTCAAACAGTATTGTTAGATTTCAAGTTAGTGAGGCCCTTACCTGCTGAAGTCCAAAGTGTGAATTGAGCCTGTCTGTCTCCTAGGAGATTCTGAACAGGAGAAGCAGCTACCCAGCCCCCACCCCAGGCCAGTAGACCATTGGCTATTCAGCTACCAGGCAAGTCTGAGCCCTCCTCTCACATCTGCCCAGGCCCCTTAAGGCCTCGCTGGGTGCACCCCAAATCATTCTCCTCCATCTTGTGAGTTGCAGCCTACCTGTGCCCCAGATTGCAGTGAGCAGAGTCCAGGAAGTGGTAAGGAGACAGACTAGTGCTACCTCTTCCCAAGACAAAAAGTTGTTTAAAAAACGATTTCGACTTTCTGTGTTTACTGTCTATGCCTGTGGTTGTTACAGTTAAAAAAGTTAGTTTTAGCCTGCCTGTAATTGCATATTTTATCACGTGTGTTGTGTTTTAAATTTGTGGTTTTCCCTGCCCATGATTGCCTCCATTTAGTGTGTTAAATTATGGGATTTGCAGTCCAACCTCTGTAGTTTGTCTCTCTCATTTCTTGGTGACAATTCTGTTTTCCCTCCAAATTTCTCCTTTGCTCTGTGCTAAGACCTGTATGTTAAAACAGTGCACTCCCAGCCACCATTTTGTGTTCACAAGCCAGTGAAACCAGCCCCCCCTTGCTCCCCCCCCCCCAGCAACAGGGATTTTCCTACTTCAGAGGGTGATTCTGTGAGCTGTTTAAACTGTATTTTACTAGGGCATGTGCACTTCGTTTTTTGGCCAGCAGGGGGAGTAAAGTGTTATTCAAACAGTATTGTTAGATTTCAAGTTAGTGAGTCCCTTACCTGCTGAAGTCCAAAGTGTGGATTGAGCCTGTCTGTCTCCTAGGAGATTCTGAACAGGAGAAGCAGCTTCCAACTCCCTGGTCAGCATACCTTGTCTGAGGTCGCTGGGACCATATATGTTCTGCTAGTGGTTGGTACATGTCTACACTGATTGGTGGTTGTATCTGGTTTTTCCATTGGATTAGGGTTAATGTCCTCCTTGGTTGTGTATTTGAGGGTTCTGATTGGTTTCTGGGTCTGTGATTCAATCATTGTAGGGTTGGGACTAGGGATAGGGTTAGGATTTCTATTGGAAGTAGGGACTAGGGCTTCCTATGTTATTGGTTGTTGGGAGTAGGGTGGGACTAGGGCTAGGGTTAGACCTTTAATTGGAAGTAGTGATTAGGGTTTCTGGTATGATTGGATGCTGGACTAGGTGTAGGACTTAGAGTAGGGTTAGGCTTTCTATTGGAAGTAGGGACTAGGGCTATCTGTGCCATTGGTCACATGGACTTGTTTTGGGACTACTGGTAGGGCTAGGGTCTTTATTGGACATAGAGATCAAAGTTTTTGAACTGATTGGGTGCTTGGACTAGGGCTAAGATTGGCTGTAAGGTCCTGGTCTCCTATTGGTTCTAGATTTTAGGGTTAGTGTTGTGATTGAATATTGTTAGGGCTAGCGTTCCCATTGGCTGAAGGGGTCACCTGATTACTAGGGCTATAAAAAAGGCCAGGGTTAGGGCGTCTCCGCCCGGGCGTCGAGGCTAAGGCCAGAGAGGACAAGGGCAGTTTCCTGTTTGAGCCTGTTAAGGGCAGAGAGGACAAGGGCAGTTTCCTGTTTGAACCTGTTAAGGGCAGAGAGGACAAGGGCAGTTTCCTGTTTGAGCCTGTTCCGGACTGGTCAGGACTAGGGCCAGAAAAGCTGCCCTTATTCTCATTTAGCAATACCCAGCCCACACCAACCACATCCACAAACAGAGCAACACACTCACACCAAATGTACACCACGCACAACACTATGCACAGATTAATGTACCAGCCTGCACTACAAACCCAAGCAAACTACATCTACACACCCTACTATCCCAACTACCACAAATATCCACCATCACCTACAAACAGTACACAACTCTATCTTATACCACTAACCAATACACTCATCTTCTAACACAACGCCAATCAACACCATACATAACTACATCCCATTCAGACACACTCTCCCTGCTGTAATTACACCTAACAGACCACCTTTTATCACTAAAAAATGTATAATCATCCTTCCATCAGTTGTCCAACAAACACCCTCCTCTCCCTTCTACCATAATAACACTAACGCACAACACACACAATGCACACCACCACACTTTGTAACTCTTGCAACAAACCAGTCTAAGATAAACACTCTCACCTCTACTTCATTCCCTCCAACACACAACATACACTATACTCATAAACACATCACCACCCCCTCTACGTTACATCCTCCTCTCACAAACAATACTACACAACCAAATCCATTGCATGAAACATATACATCAGCACCCTTTTTGACTACTCCTCATAAGCAAAATATATCACACACACCAGCACAACAAGGTCTTCAAAGCGCAACACCTCATAATACTTACCATCACAAAATACAAACATACCCACCTTTCAAACCACACAAAGGAACAAACTCCAATGCCAAGCTTTCACTCTTCCACCACACCTAACACAGGTACAGCAATACAGCACCTCTCTTCTAACCGCCTCTCATTCATTGAACAATTTAGAACATTACTACATGACCCACATGCTGCACCCCCTCCCCTGACTCATACACCTTCCACCTTAAATACACACAAAAAATATAAGCAACATGCCACACGTCACAACTTTGCTTCCCCATGTCTACCTCACAACAATATTACACCACAAAAGCAACACAGCACTCCAACTCACTCTCAAACACCATCTCCAACATATACACATGAAGACCCATCAAAATGCCTTCTTAACATGCTGGATGAGGAACACGATACAGGACAGCTACACGATTGCTATCCTAATACAGCTAAGACCAGCACTAAAAACACACCTGCTACAAAACCACACAATACTGATCACTCTTCTACCAAACAAAGTCCCACTATCACCAAAGGCCACTCACTAAACTGTCTACTAAAAAATGCTCGATCCCTCTCTAAAAACAAGCATCACATCTACGACCTTCTCACCGATGCAAAACCAGACATGCTATTCATAACCGAATCAAGGTTGGAAAAAGATATGGCTCCAGTCCTGCATGAAGCCATTCTTCTGAGCTATCAAATAATCACCCAAAATCGTATAGCCAAAAACGGAGGTGGTCTAGCTGTTGTAGTCAGGCAAACAATACATATAACTAAAATTGACAACATCTCCATAAAGAATTGTGAGGCTCTTCTAACAAGATGCAATCCAACACAGTCTTCCACCTGTAACTTATTGCTCCTTTACAGACCTCCACTTAGCAAGGCAACATTCCCAGACGCACCTCTACACACAGTTTCAAACCTGATAACAATACACTCAAACCTATGCATTCTGGGTGACCTTAACATTTGGTTTGATAAACCCAATATGACCCAGCCAAAAACTATAATCACCTGCCTAGACGCATTGAACCTGCATCAGATTGTCCACAATCCGACACACATCGCAGGACATATCCTAGATGTCATTTTTGCTAATACTGAACTAGTTACCTTTCAAACTATAACTCCAGTCACATGGTCAGACCACCACTTGCTTGCCTTCTAAACATAAAACAACGCTAAGCGACTCATCTAAAACGACCATACATCCATCCACCTATCGGCCGTCGAACAAACTCAACTTGGAACACTTGGAAACACAACTAACACCCAGTACAAATCTGGAAAGCATAAATTCTATTCAAAATCTATATGAGTGACTACAGGAAGCTTTTGACATCCTGATACCACTCAAAACCACACAACAGAACAAAAGAAAAAAAGCGCCTTAGAGAAACAGAAATAAAAGACATAAAACAACAAATTAGAAAGCTGCAACGTACCTGGCTCAAAACAAACGCCAAACAAGACAAACTTCACCTACAGAAAATTAACAGATTATACAAGTCTGCTATCAAAAAAGCTAAGAAAAGGTACTATTCAGATAGAATTCAAAACGCTAAATGTGCAAATAAAGAATTCTATAAAATACTTAATGAATTTCGCAAACTAAATTGTCTAGAAGGAACTCATCCTGTTACTCAAGATTTCACAGAAAACTGGCAAATCATTACACGGACAAAGCAGACACATTGGAATCGTACTTAAAACAGAAACAAAGCTCCAGCACTAACCCTTTTACAAAACAACAATTCAAGAATGCTCTAATCAAGCCTCTCCGTTCCTTCCGACACATCTCACACGATGAATTTATGGACCTGGTCAAAGCAAGCAGGCCTGCCGGCAGCCCTTCTCACCCCTGTTCACCACAAACTTTCAAGACAATTCTTTTAACATCCTCTGCTGCCACTCCAGTAAGAAGAATCATCAACGATTCCTTAACTACTGTAATATTTCCAGAAGAACTCAAAAAGTCATACATAGTTGGACCCACTGAACCCTGACAACTACAGACCCCACATAAGCACCATACGCAAAAAGAAATTTACAGCATATCCCTCTGTATACAAGCATTTTTTTCACTATAGATATGTACCTATCTTTGTGTATTACTTTGTATAAACATGTAAAATAATTATGTTGGTGAGAGAAAAAATTATAATAAATAAATAAAAATCATCTTTGGTCTACATGTACATACTTCCGTTGTGCATCTATGTTCCTTCCATGTACTTGGATCTGTGTGTCTGTTACTTTCTTCCTGAAAATGCATATCCAATGCACTACCCTATTTCTCATCCTGTGCCTCTATCAATATTTTTAATCTACATATACTTACCTCCTTTATGTGTCTATATATTTTCAATGTAATTATGGATCTATATATTTATCACTTTCTTGTAATTTAGCATTTTCAATGCACAAGCCTATTTTTCAGCCTATACTTCGCTCAATATATCTTCTAGCCCAACCTTCTGACTCATCTCAAACTTCTTCTACTACTCCTTCCAATGCACTACCCTATCTCTCATCCTATACATCTATCAATATATCCTCTACATCCACTCTCTCATTTATCCCAGACCCCATACCACTACTATGATTGCCAAAATAACCCTTTCTAGACTCTCTCCTACTCTACCCCTCCTTGCATCATCTGACACCTCTTTTACTATACCGATCCCCTAAAACAAACCTTTCTAAACTCTTTCCTCTGAGTTCTCCCCACCAAAACTCCTTTTTACTCATCCAAAAGCCTCCTCCTATTGCAAAGACCTAAAAAAAAATTTAAAAATCTTTCATGCTTTTATCCCTTCACTTACCTTTTCAATCGAAATTAACAGATTAACATGTTCACTTCTCAAATTCCATATTAAACTATACTAATATACTACCCAAATAACTGAATAACATATCCACTACTCAAATTACTTCATATATTTTTACTATACTAATTTTCAACAGTAATCCTTCATTGATTCCGGAGTGGCGTGCTACTCGCCAGAAAAGCGATTCAACACCCATCAGGGGTAACAAGGGCTATATGAATGCAAATCTTTGCCCTTTTATCCCTCCGCTATCCTTCTCACTCGAAGTAACTGACTAATATCCACCACTGAAATGACTTCATATTTCACGATATTCATTCACCACTAATCCTATGTAGGCTTCCTGAACAGCGTGCGTCAACAAGCGCTATATAAATACAAACCTTTTTCCTCCTCTATCCTTCTGCTATCATTCTGAATCCAAATAACTGACTAACCTATTCACCACTTTAAATGTACTTGCATGTTTCACTATACTAATTCAACACTAATCCTCTATGGGTCCCGGAGTAGTGTGCTACCCGCCGAAAAAGCGCTTCGACGCCTCGTGAGGGGTAGTAAGCGTTATATAAATGCAATTACAATACAATACAATCTGTTTCATATGTGGCTAAATTTGTGTACTCCTGATTTAAACTTTACTAAAACCTTCAGTAGAGATAGAATTAACTTCTTGGACCTATGGATTTTCAATAACAATGGCCAAATAGAGGTTAGTCTTTACACCAAACCCACTGATCGGAATACCCTCCTGGAATTAACGAGTGGACATCCGAGGAGTTCAAAAGAAAATTTGCCCTACGGGCAATATTTATGGATCCGCCGTAATTGCTCGAATAAGAGCGATTATTTTGACAACGCGGAAATCCTGTTAATGAAACTGTGTATGAGAGGCTACCCGAGGAAATTAGTAAAAGCCGCTCTGAAAAGGGCTTGGTATATGCCTCGTGAAACCTTGCTCACCCCGAAAGTGAAAACCGATGTTACACAAATGACCTGTGTTTTGACTTTTAATCCCAAAGCGAATAAAGTCAAACAGATAATTTTAAAAAACTGGAGTTTGATCGAACACCTTAATATTCCGAAGCCACTTTTCGCCTTCAAGAAGGGTAAGAACTTAAAACAACATCTTGTTAGAGCGAACAGAGAACCACAGGCCAAGAAAGATACCAGAAGCATGTTAGGTCTGCCAGCAGTGGTCGGACACTATCGGTGTACTAACTGTGCCGCATGCCCAAATACCAAGAAGGAATTGCCAATACTGATCCTTAGATTCAAAAGAATGAATCAACAGATATAAAGACCACAGTTCAATGTATCTGTGTGCTACTGAATAGCAGTTTATTTGAAAAAAGAATTTTTGTTTGAACACACTTTTAAATCAATACTGATGTTCAAAAGACAACACAATGTATAAGAAAGAGTAATCAAAGAAAGGACACTAGAATAGAATAAAAATACTCATTCAAATCCTCATTCATAATTTTCACACATCTCACAGTCATACCTGTTACATTCAAAACACAATCATACAGTTCGCTCAGTAGCCACAGGTAAAGGATTTGTATAAACCAGTGGGATGAATGCTCGGTCTACTGTGTTACTAATAGCTTTTCCTATTATTTACAAATAAACACTTTAGTACACAAAATTATAAGGTTCACAATGTCAGTTAATACAGTTTAAACAAAGGTCTAAGTGCACAAGTCTCAAACATGAACAGCAGACCGAAGAGCCTACGCGTTTCGAATCCAACGAACTAACAGGATTCTCATCAGGGCCAACAAGCTCTGTAGGGAAAAGGAAAAACAATTGTCTAATTTCTAATACCAATAAACGGAATCAAGAATCAAATCAAGCGCTACGACACCACAGTATCCAATCAGCTTACCAGATAGTCCTTTAGTAAGGATCTTGAATTAGTTTGCAGAGAGAAATTAAGTCACCTATGCAAGTGGAAAGAAAAAGGGGAATCAAAAAATTGTAGGGGGCCCTTTAGTGTGAGGTTAGTACTACAGGGGCTAGTGTAATGTCTTACCTCAATCAGAGACTGGAGTCGAGGTCATATGATCAAATTCACAGAGTGAAAGTGGGTTCCTCAAAACAACTAGCCTGTGGAAGGTAATGAATGAAGCTATGAAGGCCATGTCTAATAATAAGAAAAGCTGTATAATTGGAAATACATTCTAAAAGGCAACACTGTCTTACCGGAATAAATCCGGTCGTGGAAGAATGCAGTAGTGTCCGTGTCCGCCGAGCTCTTTTTCCTGAAAGGAAGTGAACGACATTCATTAAAAAATGTCCGCAACCGCAGGCTAAATTTAAGTATACTAGGGACATGGCTGGGGTCGAGGACGAGATAGCGAATGTGCCATGACGATAGTCCTAATTTCCAAAATGCCCCCAAAACTTACCGAAATCGGCGGGACATCCAGCAGAGAAAATAAATCTTCCGCGGTTAGGAAAACGTCCAGCAGTCAGAGTGAATCTTCCGTAATAGCACTACGTATGGATTAGCGTAGGCGGTGATGGGAAATGTAGTCTTACTCTCCAGCCGGGCAGGAAGAGACGCGTGCGCTTGCTTCCGGTGTCGCATGTAGGAATTGAAGTCTTTTAGTCAATCATAGATGAAAATTGCAAATAAGTTCGAACTCATGCATGAATGTAATGATGATTGGAATTCCACGAGTTGTTTATTATTATGAATGTATGAATCATAAAAGAACAGCTGGGATTTAATTGTGAAAGTAGTTCGACGTTGTTCACATAAAATCACAGGCTATACATGGAATGCAATTCATGAAGCTTGGGTCACCATGGAATTGGTTTTACGATGACCAGAGGCAGATAGGATCGAAGATGGGGGCGTGCCTGCGAGAAAAACGGGGGGTATTTTGGGAATCAGGTGCAGGTCTATAGAAAATAATGCATGGGTGCCAAAGAGTCAGCACAGTGGGCATCTATAGTTTATAGATTTCAGAAAGTTTGTTGAGGCCTGATACAGCCGTATCAAACTTAACAATCAGATAAGCCTCTCTTTTAGATAATTTTTGATCAAGATCCCCTCCACGGAGGTCCTTTTCCACTTTTGAGATGACCGTCCATCTAAGGTCTCCAATTTGGTGTTTTAATCTTGTCCAGTGGTTAACTAAAGGTGCAGTTTCCACTTTGTTTTTGATTCTGGATTTATGTTGGCAAATCCTTTGTCGTACCTCCTGGTTGGTCTTACCGATATACAGAAGTCCACATAGGCATAATACTCCGTACACAATGTTTTTTGATTTGCAGTTACTGAAGGTGTCATGTTTCCATGAGATTCCTCTATGTTGGAAGAGCGAGCCTTCTATGGTGGATTCACAACTTATGCAAGTCCCACATTTATGGTGTCCAACGATGGGATTTAAACCCATCATTTGTCTCAAGGTAGGTGGAACCTCTCTTGGCACTGATGCTCTTACAACGTGATTGGCAATATTTCTTTCTTTTTTGAAAGCAAAAAGTGGAAGTTGATATAAGCTTTCATCCAAATTTTTGATGAGGTGCCAGTTTTGTCCGATGATCTTTTTTAATTTATTGGCATTTGGACAGTACATGGTGATGCAAACTTGGCGTTTCATTTTTGCTTTACTTCTGCGTTCCATAAAACATTCTCTAGGGGTCCATCTTGCGCGTTTCTTGGCATTTCGAACCAATTTTTTTGGGTATCCTTGCTCACATAATTTGCTCTGTAATTTTTCAGCAGGCGTATTGTAATCCTCGTTGAATGAACAATTCCGACGGATACGTAAAAATTGGCCGTATGGCAAATTTTCCTTTAAGCTACGGGGGTGGTTGCTTGAGAACAGCAGTGCTTTGTTTCTGTCTGTTTCTTTCGAAAAAAGTCGAGTTGCTAGTCCACCTTCAGCAGGGAATACCTCAACATCCAGAAAAAGATATTTTAGTTGCCGTATGTGAGATACTGAATTGAATGTCAGCTGTCCTTGCATTCAGCCATTTATGGAAAAGTAACAGGTTTTCTTCTCCCCCGGTCCAAATTAAAAACACATCATCAATGAAACGTAGCCACGTTCCAATGTGTTGTGTAAATGGATTGTTGTTATGAATAAAGGTATCCTCAAATAGGAACATAAACAAGACAGCCAGTTCCGGAGCAAAGGGACAACCCATTGCCACCCCTTTTATTTGGAAGTAAAAGTCCTTACCAAAGCAAAAGTAGTTCTTCTTTAATGCGAATGGTGCCAAATCTACTAAAAATTGGGTGGGCACCTGGACTGGTCTAGCTCGTAAGTCCAGAAAGTGGGAGAGTACTGCCACTGCTTCGTCCTGGGGAATTTGAGTGTACAATGAAGTCACATCCATTGTGACTAATAGATCATTCCCTCTATTGAATTTGATGTTATCGATTTTGTTGATGAAATCCGTGGTATCTTGTAAGTATGAACCCACAAGGTTCATAAACTCTTTCAAAAAACAATCCACATATTTGGCGATTGGCTCGAGTAGGGAGTTGCACCCTGCCACTATAGGTCTTCCAGGTGGCGTGGTTTGGTTTTTATGAATGTTGGGCAAGATATAGAACAATGGTGTTTTTGGATGTTTTTTTTGTAGAAATTCATATTCTTTGGGGCCCAGGAAGCCTTGCTCATATCCTTCCTTCAGAATAGAAAATAGTTGATTTTGCAGTTCCATTGTGGGATCCTTATTGATTTTACGAGAACACGTGGGGTCATTAAGTTGTCTCATTACCTCAGTGGTATATGCATTAGTGTCCCACACAACAATGGATCCGCCTTTATCCGCCTCTTTTATGGTAATTGTAGGATCATTCTTAAGAGTAGTTAAGGCAATTGTTTGTTCTTTAGTGATATTATACTTGACAAACTTTTTTTGTTTCTCCATGTCAGAAATAGCGGATAGAATGGTCTTTTCAAACAGAATAATTTCTTTAGGTGTTTTGTTCCCGGGTGGACAAAAGGTCGACTTGTTTCTTAATCCAGTGACTTCAGATGGAGTTAAGGATATATTTTCACGAAAAGGTTAACCTTAGTTTGCGACAGAATTCAATGAATTCTGTTTTCATTTTAACGAAATCCGTTCTTTTGGATGGAACAAAGGACAAGCCTTTCGTAAGGACGCTTTCTTCTGCAGTAGTTAAAGTTCTTTGGGATAAATTGAAGATTGGGGAGACCGCTAGTTCTTGTAGTGTTGGCGGCGGGTTGTCATTTCCCACGGTTGTGTGTATCTTGTTTTTGCTCGTTGTCCAGGTTGGCCCCTTCCTAAAAAAGGAGTGGATGGGCCCTGTTGTTGTTGTGGCTGATTCCATTTACGGTTTCTGATGGGTCTACTGGTACAATTATCATTTCGCCTCCGGATGAAGATGATGTATCAGAAAATGTTATAAACTGATTACGTGATCTGCCTCGATTGTCGGATAAAGTCTTGAGTCCGGTTTGGTGTAAAAATCCACTTGTATGAAAGGATAAACGTTTTCCAATGAAAAATTCTTTTTATCTTTTTCAAACTGGTTTGTTTTTTGAGTGATAGTATAGTCCTTAAATTCTAGGATTTCTTTGTCCACTTTTTCCAATAATGCTTTGGAATCTGTTATAGTTTGATTTCCGTTTATTTCTGATTCCAGTTCAGCAATCTCCTCTAGCTCTTGTAATGAAATCCTTGCCGCGGTCTCAATGGTAAGGACCATAAGGTCCCTACTACATTTGGTCTCAATGCAACTAAATCCCTTTTTGAAGATGGGATCCTCGGTGAAGATTACCGGAATATTCTTAATTTGGAGTCCTCAGCCTTACTGATTAGAGCCGGCCCTATTTGTTACTAGAATGCCCAAATACTGCAGATTCCAAATCAAATGTAATTAATAATAAGACCCATAACATTCAGTCCTTCTCTAATTGTAACACCAAAATGTGGTGTATGCGGTGACGTGCCCGTGTGGGCACTCCTACATCGGCCAGACCACCCAAGAGGTTAAAATGCGCATTTGCCAACATAAGTCTCGCATAAGATGCAGGACCCAGGGAGCACTGTTGGTGCATCATTTTAAGGAGTATGGACACAGTGAAGATGATTTAACCTGGACAGTACTAGTGGTGATTAAAGCAAGTAACACGGGAGAATTGGAGATGAAGTTGAACCGTACAGAAGCTAGGTTAATAGAAAGATACCATTCTGCTATTGAGGGTTTGAATGACAGAGATGAATTATGGGCACTAATTTAGATACTTCCTTTCTTCTCGAATTGAGTAGTTGGGTATAGAGAATTGTACTTAGCGATCCCTTTTCTTGGAGGTGTAGAGGCTTGATTATAAATGGTACATAACTGACTGTGTGTTTTAATAAGAGTGTAAGCCCAGATGCGAACATGCAGTCCCAGGAAGATAGTGTTGATTGCTTGGTATTCTGTATACTCTCATAGGCCCTTGACTCTGTTAGCCTGGCTAAGATAGAGACCGCCTTCCCCCCCGTATCCTCCGATATGGCTACTTGACGTATGAAAAGAATGTTGATTTTAGCTGCCAGTTTGGAGTAATTGAGACTATTCTTGTGAGGTTGACAGTGCCGTGTTGCATGTCTAGGTGGACATTGCAACTAGTCTATATATTGTTTGACTTCGTTTTGATCCGTTTTTGACCCCTGCGGGACTCCCGCCGTGAGATTGACTTCCGTTTGTTCACCGCTTTGACCCATTTATTGTTTTTGGTGGAACAGCTTTGGAGGCAGCTTGAATATTGGGTCGTTGATCTCCCCCTTTGGTTGACCCCTGCAGGATCACCTTTTGTATTTCACTTGATTTGGACTTTCTTTCTACCATTACCTTGACCTGCGTATTATTCGAGGTGGAATAGTATTAGGTGCTGCGTGATTGACATTTTGGCTCTTGACAACCCCCCACCCCCCCCGTGTGCGCATTTGTGTTGTGGCACGATTATTATAATTTTCTTTACTATCCTGGGAGGGACCCGGGGTGCAATTGAGGCTTGAGCAATTTGTTCCTATAATAATTACTTGGGTGACTAGGTGATGTATATTTTAGGACGTCTTTAGCTTGAGTCCGTCCTCCATGTTGGTAAAAAGACGAGTGTGACGTCATCAC
The DNA here is from genome assembly GCF_964261635.1 of Lissotriton helveticus. Classification (NCBI taxonomy): domain Eukaryota; kingdom Metazoa; phylum Chordata; class Amphibia; order Caudata; family Salamandridae; genus Lissotriton; species Lissotriton helveticus. Next base: position 775,628,456 of record NC_136072.1, read on the forward strand.
GTACGTTCTTCTTTTACGTCCACAACGGAGGGGCCTTTAGTGTGTTGTTTGGAATGCGAATTGAACGAATAGTGGAGGAACAGTGTGGCGTGACGGGGATTCCTTACACAGGTAATTAAATTGAGGGGTTGCCGTAATCCTTTGGGTAATATACTGTGCGTATGTGTAGTGTGATATACCGATAGGAGAGTACGCTTGAACTTTTTGCTGTCTGTGGTCTTTTACCAGGAGACAAATATCTGCGACTAATGAGAAGCGAGGAGTGAACCTTTGGTGATTTTCCGAGCACTGTTAGGCTGTGTCTCTTCAGGCATGATGTTTGCCTTGAAGTTTGAATATTACCCTCGAGCGACAGGCTTGCTCAATGTGTTTACGATCTTTGATGATTGATTACAGGTTTTTTGCTTTGTCTATGTTTTTCCAGATTTGTAGTGAGCCCCCAAGCTAGGTGGCTGCGGGGACTTTGCCTGCGAGCCAGGAATTGGAGAGTACTTCACTCTCATTTAAGGTACTTGTGTGCCCCCCTAGGTTACGTTCACCTCTGTTGTGGGTGATTGTTTGGTACACTTGGGCCCCCTTGGTTTGTTTCACTTTAGGCACCTTCGTTGAAGATGGGGCATGTGTGAACTTGGTTATTAGCTCTCTCTATCAGCCCTTTTTCCATCTAAAATCACCTGACCTTTCTGGCAGTGCATGGTCACTGAGGGCATAGTGTAATTTTGGTAGAATTGAATGTAGATTTAAATGGTTGTATTATTATTTTAGTGATATTATACCCTTGTCCTTATGAAGCCAAAAGGAATTAGTGGCTGAAACGCGACCGTGACTGCGTCGACATTTTGACGAGGAGTCCCATCATTTTTTTGTTCTTTTGAAAACTACTCGGAGTTAGAAGTGTCCACCGTGATAGATCCATTCTTAGTAGGGGTATATTTTTTTTAATACTTTTTGGTATATGTATGTTTTGTAGACGTTGTATATGTTGTATATAATGTATATATGTATGTAGCATAGATATGAATGTGATTTAAATGTGATTTGTAGTGTTGTTTACGTCTTATATATATATATGAAGTGTATATATACAACTGTGTTTACTTGTGCTCTCCCCCGTCATTTGACACGTATATGAGTTTGACCTTTGGATATATAGGATATGTAAATAATAATTGGGAACATCAGGGTAACTAGTTGTACCTTGAATGAGAATACATGTTGAATTGGTCCCTCTGTATTTCTTTGTTTTTGAAATACATCTTTGATGTCTTTGCTCAGGTATAGGAGGGTGATTTGGGCATAACCCCTTATTGGTTTTTACCTTATAGTTAGAAATTAGCATTTAAAAAACCTTTGTAATTCACTGAAAAAAACATAGGTTTAAGGGACGTTATAGTTCGAAATTAGCATTTAAAAAACCATTGAAATTCAATGAACAAACCATAGGTTTACTTTTAATCGTCCAGGGCAGTCCTCCCGTATAGACTATATTCTGGTTGAGGCTTGCGCCTGGTCTAAGGTCCTGGACTTTGTGGTTTTACCCCGCCACGACAGTGACCATAATGCCCTGGTTCTCGAATTAGATTTCCCTGGGTTGAATTTGAACATCGGACCAAGTGAGGAAATACAGGAGCCGCTAATATTATCTAATGATAGGAGAAGGTTAAAATGGCCGACCGTAAAGGGTTCTCCTGAATTAATGAGATCACTCTACCAAACTGTCCTCCGAGCCCTTGACTACCTAAGTGGTACAATAGATCTGGGGCAGGGCCTATCTGCAGAACAAATTTTTATTACGCACGCGGGCCTAGTTGCCTCCCTCTCCTCACTCCTCAACCCATTAATGGGAAAATCCAGGAGTAAGAAGAAGATCAACACCTGGTATGATTCAAACTGTGGGAAAGCAAAGGGGGCTCTCTTGGCTGCAATTAAAGCCTCAAATCGACCACTAATTAAAATCAAGAGGGTTGAGTATCAGAATCTGCAGTCTGAGGCCAAACAGATGTTGGAAAATACTAAATGGGATGATATAAAAAAATGCATTAGGCAGTAGGGACATGAGAAAATGTTGGTCCATAGTCCGTTCTGGTACCAAGGAAGGGCACATTGTTTCTGCTCCTAATATTGCACTAGAGAGCTGGGTGGACCACTATCAAAACCTATATGCCGTCCCAGCCGAAGAAATCCTTCTAGTTGAACCTTCAGATCAGTTATCACCCCAAAACCTGCTCCCTATCAGGTATCAGGATCATTCCACCACCTATGAATCTTTAGAGTCCAAAATAAGTCTGAAGGAGATAGAGGTAGCTATAAACAGGCTCCCAGTAGGTAAGGCGCCTGGCCTTGATAAAATCCCCGGAGACCTTTATAAAGATCAAACTGGGATATGGGTCCCTTATCTCTATCTGCTATTTAATGCTATTTACAGGGCGCCAAATTACCTGCCACTTGGGTTGGAGCCGAGATTATACCAGTCTTCAAAAAAAGGTTCCCCTCTTCTTCCGCTCAATTATCATCCGATCAGTCTGATTGATGTGAGCCAAAAATTATTTTCACGTATCATTCTTGATCGGCTCCAGAATTGGATGGAAGAATGGCAGATTCTCAGCCCCTTTCAGGTGGGTTTTCGGGAAAAGACGTCCACGATCGACCAGCTATTAAGGCTCCAACTACTTTACTGGAAGACTGTGAGAGTAGAGGGTGGCAGCCTCTACTTAATTTTCGTCGACCTCAAAACTGCCTTTGATCTGGTGCCCTGTAAAATCTTGTGGGATGTTTTGGAGGAAATGGGGGTACCTATTGATCTCCTTAACATCATTAGGAGACTCCATTCAGATAACTTTGCCCAAGTAAGGAGTGGCAAATGGGGCAGTCTTACATCTAAAATCCCAGTCAATAGAGGAGTCAGACAACGGTGCGTACTGGCACCTACTTTATTTTGTCTCTTCATTAATGCTTTGATTGCCCACCTTAAAGGTGTAAAAGACATTGCCGCCCCAAAAATGAGAGGAGAACAGGTGGTGGCATTAATATTTGCAGACGACACTCTTCTGTTGTCAAAATCTCCCATGGGAATTCAACGTGCCCTGGATAGCTTTGCAAACTTTTGTCATATAAGGGGTTGGAGATCAATATACAGAAAACCAAATTCATGGTCTGCAATCCAACTAAGACCCGCTGTCCCAATCCCTCTTTGAATGGCGTAGCTTTGGACAGGGTCACTGTTTTTGACTACCTGGGTATCACTCATAAGGACAAAATGGACTGGGCCCCTCAATTGGCAAAGGCTAAGCTGAGACTAGCCCAGATTACGGGTGGTATTTTAAAATTACACAGAGAGTCCTCTTCTAAGCCAGTAGCATCGATTTTTGAAATCCATAAAGCCCAAGCCAGGGGAGCAATCCTATATGGAGCTGAATTGTAGGGCCATTGCCAGGTGGGTGGTATTTGGTTTATCCAACTCTGTAAAAACTTGGGATTCAGACATTATAAAGAGGCCCTCAGAACACTTAAGAGTAATACTTCTACCCCAGTCGTATTCTCAGTTTCACACTTTATTGACGCCATGTGGCGAAGGAGAAGATCTTATCTGTAGAAGGAAATGATTTCTGTACAGTACTTAACTCTTTTTAATGTTGTACAGTTTTTTACATTTTTATATTTGTATTTATTATTAGTGCTCCTTGTACAGTGTTCTTAAGAAATGTTTAGGATGGTTACTATGTATCTTTTATGATCTTTTGATTGAAATAAAGATTAATTGACTGACTTGCATTTTAAAAAAACTTAGAAATTCACTGAAAAAAATAGGTTTCAGGGACGTTATAGTTAGTTGGGCATTTCACTCGTACAAAACCAGAGAAATTCTGCCGTTATAGTTAGTTCAGCTAACTATAACTTGCGCCCCCGCAATGCACTGCTGATAACGTCACATATTACATCATTCATGACATGGTCAGTGACATCATTGATGACATCTCAAATTACATCACTGATGACATCATTCACGTCATAATCTGATGCACCTCCTCACACTCTAATATACCCTCTGATACACCCACTGTAAAATACAGACTAACCTTTTTCGAAACAATTGACACACCCATACCAGTTACTACACACGCACTCACTGATTCCTAGGTCTACACACACATTCACTCATTCACCCATACAATCACTCATACATGCAGTTGCTCATCAATACAACACTATCATATGCACTCATACACCTATACAGACACTCACACACCACCACTCATCCATGGAGTTACTCACACATCTAGTCAGTCATGCAAAGAATCAATCACACTCCCATTTACTTACCTATACAGTTATACACACACACCTCCTCACTTATTCGAACAGATATTAACGCATACTTACTCTCTTATATAATCACTGATACAAGTACACACTCATCCATACAGCCACTCTCACAATCACTGACTCACGTATAGTCATTTATATACTCCAACTCTCACATATGTAGTTACTTGGACATGTACCACTGAGACATCCATTCACTCACCAACACATCCATCCATACACACACTCACCCACCCATACAGCTGTTTCCGCATGCACTCTTGAACCCATACATCCAGTGCATCAACCACTCACACATCTATGCACAGTCACACACCTCCCACCCACCCACACACACACACACACACTGAGTCTCCATACAAATACTCAGGCAACCAATCAATAACCCATATAGACACTCATGTAGCTACTGATCAACCCATACAGCAGTTTACACAACAACAGAAAGACTGATACAGACATCCACACAGTTTAGTCACTAACCCATGCATTCAGTAAGATACATTTAATGACTCACTTATACAGTCAGTCACGCACCTACTAAATCTTCCATTCAGACACTTATACACCCTCTCATTCTTCAATACACTTTGGCATATATATAAAACATATTTAAACTTTACAGAAACACACAATAACTTGATGATGTCCTCAGTGATGTCATCAGTGATGTCACTGACCATGTCAAGAATGATGTAATATGTGACATCACAAGTGCATTGTGGCTGAACTAAATATAACAGCGGAATTTCTCAGTGGAACGATCTGCAGTCAGTCATTTTTTGACTGATAAGTTTCTGTTTGGTCGAGACTCTTTCCAAGGCTTGTCTCCAGTCTGTCAGAGATGTTCCCCAAGTAATCAAAGGTGTTTAATCCCTGTGGTTCCTGCCCCAGGCAGATACCCATGACAGATCCCCATCTGATTTATCTATTGTGCTTGTAGCCAGACCACGACTCCAAGACTTATTAGTACTGCCATTCTATTGATCCCAAGGAGCTTCAAGAGTGCTCCTTGAAGCTCCTAGTTGCCCGTTGCCGGTCGACTCCAAGATTCTATAGGTCCCAATAGCGAGTAATGTCCCGGCCCATTCGCTGAGTCATTCCAGGTGTTCGTCATTGCACTCAGTGGTCAGGTAATTCCCACAAGAAGTTCAAGAAATCAAATAAGTTGCCGGAACATTGTCAATCTAGCCCCCACTCCCACTTGGAGCCTATGCTCTGAGTCTCCCTGGGTTTCCCAGAGCCAAAGTGACCCCAGTCTAACACAGTGAGTTCCAGGAGGCCGTACACTTCATTTTAGGGTGCAGTGAGACCCTAATAAGTGATTATCTGTGATCTAGAAGAACCATGATTGATTGGTTGACCCCTCTGGAGCACCTTCGGGCCCCATTGGTTTGGCAGTTACCACCACTGGATTTGCGCCTGCACGTTCAACCTCAGCATCATTCAGGCCCCAGGGCCTGATCAACAACTTAGTTACCGGCACCACACTGAACCCATCATCATGTCAGACTCTAATAATGAGCCGGACTGGCGTCGACCGATGCCAAATGCGGTGCCACTCAGGACTCCAACTTTCAAGTCAGAACCAGGCCTCCCTTTTTCAATATGCCTGGAGAGGAGTATGATTGGGTAGGATCCTTATGGGGGCACCTCTCCAGACACTGACCTGGTCTTTCCTCCTGGTGTGGCTACGGAGGAAGGGGTCTCCTTCACTATGGTGGTGAGGACCTTTAGCTACCTTCAGTGGCAGTCAGGACAAATGTCTTTACAGAGGTGTTTCAGCTGGGAGTCATCCCCTCAGAACCCTGTCTCCTTTTTAATAAATCCCTCACTGATGTCCTGCTCGGGGCCTGGGCCAAACTCTGCAAGGGGGCGACTGTCCACAAGACAATTGCCCGCCACTCTTGCTCGCTCCTGTGGACTTATCTTTCATCACCCAGCACCACACTCCGTTGATTCTGGTCGTCTAGGCCCCCAACTCTAAAGGCAACCCTGGCGTATTCCATACCTCGCCACTGGAGAGGGAATCAAAGAGGCTGGACACTTTTGGCAAGATGATGTTCTTTTCCACCAGCTTTCCACTCTTGTCTGTGAACACTGTGTGTCTTTTGACCCACGTGGTTTGGAATTCCGTTGCACAAGTGCTGCTCATGGTCTCGGAGGAGCCCCGAGCCATTCTGTCCCAGGCTATTGCAGATGGCAGAGATGCAGCTCAGTTCACAATTCACTGTGGACTGGATACGACTGACTCACTAGGTAGAGCAATTGGCTCAATACTCTACACCTAGCCGAGATCAACTGACTTTTTAGGGGATGTCCATGCATACCTTATGGACATGCCCTTTGATGACACCCATCTCTGTGGAGACCAGGTAGATTCAGCAATGGAGTGCTTTAAGGACAGCCAAGCCACTGCTAGTTCCTTGGGCTTCTCCATGGCTCCACGTCAACCCAATTCTGCCTTTTGCCCTTTCCAAGGCTACAGTAGAGACTACCAACAGTGGCCATTCACGGCCATCCACCAAGGCCAACGGACTTCACATTCCTATTGCCGACATAATACCCACAAGTCTCATGGGACAACCAGCCAGAGGTCAACCCAGTCCGCCACCCACCTGCAGCCGTAGCCTTCAAATCACTTTAGTTTGCCCTTGTACCATCATGGGCACCCAGTTGGTGGCAGGATTCAACATCACCTGTCCCACTGAAAGTCCATAACATCAGGCAAGTGGGTGCTTCAAATCGTTCATTGCGGTTACTTCATCCCTTTGCTAGAAATCTTGATGTACATGCCACCATCTTCAAACCGGCTGAAGGAGGTCCTCCTCTCCCTGCTCTGTCAGGAAGATCAGGCTTTTTTGGTTGAAAGAGCCAATGCGAGGATGCTGGCATCAGAAGTGGGTCATGGTTGCAATCCCCGCAATGTTCTCGTGCCCAGGCTGGACGGAGGCCTTTGCCCTATTTAGACTTGCTCTCTCTCAATGTCTTCATGAAGGAGAATAAAATCAAGATGCTCAGGTTCTGTCTGCTCTAGACCCTAGAGACAGGATGGTTGCGCTGGACTGGCAGGATGCCTAGTTCCATAATGTTGTCCTTCTGCCCACAGGCGCTACCTGCTGTTCATGGTGAGCCACAAGCATAATCATCTTGCTGTGCTCCCTTTTGGGCTTACTAGTGCCCCTCTGGTGTTCACCAAGGTGATGGTGGTGGTTGCAGCACATTTGCAGAGGTGAGGGGTTTCAACCTTCCCCTCACTCAATGACTTTCTGTTGAAGGTGTCCTCATCCCAGGCAGTTGTCTCCCATCTCTAGACTACAGCAGATCTCCTGGATTTCACTGGGGTTTGCTATGAACGTGCTGAAGTCACACCTGACGCTCAGACAGTCTCTTTTTTTGGAGCTGTTCTGGATACAGTGCAGTTTCCGACCTATCCTCTAGAAGGCTTGTTCAGGATATTCAGACTTTGATTCCGATGTTTCAGCCTCTACACTGGATTTTGGTGAGGCTGACTCCGAGGCTCCTGGGCCTCATGGCCTCCTGCATTCTGCTGGTAAAACATGCCCGTTGGCTAATGCCGGATCTTCATTAGGACCTGAAGTCCCAGTTGGCTCCGCACCAAAGGAATCTTTCAAACCTGGTCCAGATATCAGAGAGAACTGCAAAAGAGTGACTTGCAGTGATGGCTAACAAACTGTAATTAGGCCAGCAGGCAGGCCTCATTAAGTTCCCAACCAGAGCTGACTGTAGTTAGAGATGTCACTCCTGAGCTGAGCGGCCATCTAGGGGTGGTGAAGTTCTGAAAACACTGGTCTCCGTGGAGTCTCATCTCCAAATCAACTTGCTGACTGGCATTGAAATCCTTTCTTCCTTCTATCAAGGGAAGGCTATTTCAAATGTTCCCTGGACAACATCACAGCCATGCAATATTGCAAGAAACCAGGCAAGGTGGGGTTGTGGACCCTCTTTCAAAAGGCCCTGTGTTTCTGGACATGGCTGAAAATCAGGGCTTTCCACTGGTGATTCAGCATCTAGCAGGCTCTCTGACCACCACAGCGGACAAACTCAGCCATGGATTCCTAATGGATCATGAATGGCATCTCCATCTGGAGATGGCATGCTGTCTCTTCAGAGACTGGCGAGAACCTTGGTTAGTTCTATTTGCCACCATCAATGACATGCGTTGTGAGAACTTCTAAGGTTCCCACTCACACACCCATATACACAAGGATACATACAGTCACACAGCCACTCCCATGGTACCTTAGTATGTATGTTTAACAATCATAAACTCTTACAAAATACTTGCACTCACTTGATGGTGCCATCAGTGATGTCATTTGAGATGTCATCAGTGATGTCACTGAATATGTCATGAGTGATGTAATATGTGAGGTCATAAGCAGCACATTGCGGGGTCGTAAGTTGTAGTTAGCTCAGCTAACCGTAACTGATGAATTTCTCTGGTATTGGACGAATGAAATCTGACCCTAACTATAACGTCCCTTTAAGCTTTGTTTTTTCAGTGAATTTCTAAAGTTACAAAAAGCTAATACAGAACTATAACGTCCCTTTAACGTTTGTTTTTTTCAGTGAATTTCTATGTTTTTTTTAACTATCAATTACATTTGCAGAGTGGTGGAGAAAGGGGGCTGGGCTGGGCCTCCTGCCAGCTCTCAGCAGTCCTGCTGTGTAGGATTTACAGGAGGCATCAGGAGGGCTTATTGGCCCCCAAGGTCCCTCAGGTGTAAAGTGGACTTAATCCCCCTACCAGTATTGCACCATGAGCCGCGACGCGTTTACAGAGTAGTGGAGAAAGGGGGAGTGGCCCCCTTTGTCCACCACTATGCAAACACACCTCCTGGTGCACTGCTAGTTGGAGGATGAAGTGCCATTGAGGGTCCTTGTGGGCCAACTACCCCCCTGCCATCTCCAGTAACACCCACACAGCTGGATTGCTGAGATGTTGTCAGAGGACAGGCCCCCTTTCTCAACTACTATGCACATGTGCCTCCTGATGCACTACTGCCTGGGGGAAGTGATCCGCTTTACTCCTGAGGCCTTCAGGAGTAAAGTGGAATTCATTCCCCAACCAGGAGCGTGCCAGGAGGCACGTTTGAAGAGTGATGGAGAAAAGGAGTGTGGCCTTCAAGTCCTCTCAGCAATCGCTGTCAGCACTTACTGGAGGTAACAAGAGGGCTTGTTGGCCCCCAGAAATAATCAGCATTCAAGGGGATTTTATTCCACAACCACCTCTGCACCAGGAGGCATGTTTGCAGAGTGGTGGTGAAGGGGCCTTCGGCGACTTGCCAGAGTTTATTTTTGTTTATTAAATGTTTTCTTTTTTTTAGGGAAGGGAGACAGGGGAGTCCCCCTTCCCTCCTCTGATTGTGGCCCAAGGGACCCAATCCCCCAGGTCCGGTCTTATTTTAAATCGGGAGGGGGGCCGTATATGGTATCGTGGACTCCATCCCCCGGGGGCAGGCCGTCATCATTTTTTTTATGTAGAGGGCGCCTGCGCAGCCTCCCTGCTAACATGCAGCTCCCTCTGTCCAAAAGTAATTCTGCTCCGCTTTGTGGAAGTGAGAGCATTTTCAATGCTCCTGCTTCCATTAGGGGGAGCAGTGTTTGCTATGGCATTTGCCACAGCAAACACAGCAGCCGGCCCTGGGGGGGTGGCGGTCCCCAGGGCCATCTAGGGCTCCACGAGGGGGGCCACACCAATATTAAGTAAGCCCCAGCGAGGTGGTGGTCCCTGGTGCTGCTGTGGCCACGGGCCACCGTATGTAATTGAATATGGAGTTGCCCCCGGGAGGTGGCGGTCCCCAGGGCTGCAGGGGGCTGTGTGCCCCCCCCCACATTTGTGTGAGTTAGCCCTGGGGACGTTGCAGTCCCCAGGGCTGTGGGAGGGCCATGTTGCTACCCCGCATTTGTGTGAGATAGCCCCGGGAGGTGGCAGTCCCTGGGGCTGTGTAGGGGGCTGAAACTCACAAGCATTATTTTTAATATAGCCCTGGGGAGGTGGCTGTCCCCAGGGCTGCGGAGGCCCCATGTTGCTCCCCTATATGAGTTAGCCTCAGGGAGGTGGCAGTCCATGGTGCAGCATGGCAGGGCTGGTACCCCTCATGCATTTTTTTTAATATAGCCCTGGGATGGTAGTGGTCCCTGGGGCCGCAGGGGGGTTGTGTGGCCTCCCGCATTTGCCCACAGGCCCCCCCATCATTATTTTTAAATGCCCCTGAGACCTTGCCCACACAGGGCTTAAATTAAATGAAGCGTGGGAGGCCACGTTTCGTTTTATTTGTTTTTCATTTTCGGCAGTTGCAGCGAATCCAACCCGACTCTCACCGAAAAGTTTTAAAAATCATTTTTCTTGTGACTAGGTTCAACTGAGACACAAGATGGCTGCCAGAGCTTCCTGGTTTGAAGTGTTGGCAGACGATCAGATCTCCGGAACCAGATCGTGAGGGGTCGCGGATCCACAGCGGCCACAGTTGTATATCTGAAAATCTTTACATTTCTCAGCATCTACTGAACAGATTTACACCATTTAACAACAAGAATGCTTTCTGGACCAAGAGCCAACTTTTTGCCAAATTTGGTGTAATTCCGTTCAGTAGCTAAGGCTGTAGCCGCGTCTAAAGTATCCTTTAAAACAAAAAACATGGAGAGAAAGCCTTTTGGGACCCCCCTCCCCGTTTCTCTCAACCCCCGCTTGATGGATCACCCCGAAATCTTCAATACAGCAGCTGGAATGAGTGTCAAACTAGTTTTAAAACATTCGCGAAGATTCGTCGAACACGCCAAAGTTATTGGCAAATGAAAAAACACTCTTCCTATGGAAGCTACATCCTAGCTATAACTACCTACTGGTGGCCGCCAGTAGGTAACATATTCACTGAACAAAACAAAACTTAAAGTAAAGTTGTAGTTATGTGAGTATTTCAGTGATGTTATTAATGTTTTGAACTAAAAAGAAAAGAAACATAAATTCACCCGTTATAGTTAGCAGAGCTAACTATAAGTTGGGCCCCTGCCATGCACTGCTTTATGATCTCACATATTAAATCACTCATGACATATTCTATGACATAATTTATGACATCACTGATGACATCTAAAATTAAATTACTGATGTCTTCATCCAATGAGTGTGTTAGTTTGTTTTATAGTTTACATAGTGGCGGGTAACTACAATATTATTATTATTATTATTAGTGCAGTTTTATATAGCGCGTAGTTACCCTGGAGCATCCCAGCGCTTTCAGAACAGGAGTAATAATCGCGAGCAATCAGGGACAGCAGTTAGCAAAAAGGTGTGTTTTCAACTGCTTGCGAAAACGAAGGAGGCAAGTTTCAGCACGCAAACTTAAAGGGAGTGAATTCCAAAGCACGGCAATATTCACAGAAAATCTTCTTCCCCCCGTGCGGGCCTTTTTAACTTTCGGGGTTTTAAGCAGATGTTTTTGATCCGAACGTAGAGTTCTGCAAGCCTTATAAGGTGTAACTAAACTATGCAGAACAGGAGGGCCTGTACCTTGCAGAATTTTGTGCGCCAAACAAAGGGATTTAAATTTTACCCTTTCGCGCACCGGTAACCAATGCAAGGCCCTCATAGCCGGTTTGGCCGACTGTGACATGGGGATGTTTTTAAGTACTCGTGCTGCAGCATTTTGAATTTGTTGTAATTTATTCAAAGTTGCCTCCGGGGCACCCAGATAAATAGCATTGCTGTAATCAAGCCTTGATGTAATCAGCCCCTGAATTAGGAGCTTCCGAGATAGCGAGGGAAGCAGAGGCAGCACTTTACGCACTGACCGGAGAAGGCCGAAGCAGACACCTGCCAATTTAGTAGCCTGGGTCCTGAAGGAGAGATCTTGCTCCAACCAGATCCCAAGACTCTTGATCTCCTCCTTAGGATTCGGAGGTGAGCCCAGACAGCTGGGCCACGCCGTCGGAGGGAGTGGGGAACCTTTATGCCCCAACAGCATAATTTCGGTCTTTGAACCGTTCAGCTGTAATGCTGACTCACCCATCCATGTATGAACTTTGGACAGGCAGGAGCACAGCTGGTCGGGACTTTCAGTGGCCTGGGAAAGAGCGAACACCAACTGCGTATCGTCGGCGTAGCTCACGATCTTGATATTATAAGGAGCAACCACATCCTCCAAGGGGGCCATATACACATTGAACAATGTGGGGCTCAAGGAGGAGCCCTGCGGGACCCCACAGTGGAGGTGGGTAGATGCCGAACGTGCGCTACCTTCCCATACCTGATAGGTCCGGTCACTGAGAAAAGATTGAAGCCATTTCAGTGCCTTCCCCGTCACCCCGACATCTGACAGTCGCTGAAGTAACACTTGATGGTTGACAGTGTCAAAGGCAGCACTGAGGTCCAGGAGGATCACTGCCACTGATCCCCCTGAATCTAAAATGCTCCTTGCTTCCTCAGCGACTGCCAGTAGGGCGGTGTCCGTGCCTTGGCCTGGACGAAATCCAGTTTGCGAACTTCTTAGTAGGCCGTTGGACTCCAGAAAGTTGGATAGGTGGAAATTCACCAACTTTTCCGTGATTTTGCTAAGCCCAGGCAATAGAGAGATGGGCCTATAGTTCGCCATGTCAAGGGGATCAAGGTTGGGGTTTTTTAGGAGAGCTTTTACTACTGCTTCCTTCCAGCTCGGCGGAACCACACCAGACCCCAACGAGGCATTGACCAGGTCGGTTAAAGGTTTAGCAATGCAGGAGGCGACCTGTTTTAAAATCCTCATGGGAACTAAGTCCCGCGGAGAACCACTCTTGACAGTCGCCAGAGCCTTAAGAACCTCATCCGTCGATACTGGTCCAAAAACTTCTAGACTGACCGGGGGTCTCCCTACCACACTGCTAGGCTCTGCTCTCATGGTAATTTGGGGCAGGGTGTTTAAGATCTTTACTATTTTAGTCTGAAAATAGTCTGCCAAGTCTTTACATTTTCCTTCTAAGTTGTCTATGGCTGCGGGCGGCTCAGGAACCCTCAGCAGTTCTTTAATCACTAAGGTTTCCCTAGAGGGAAACCTTCCAGCTAATTGGTATAAGTGTTTACAAAACGCTTGCGCTCCTAATACATCATAAGTATATAGAGTTATTGAACACATTTATAAATCTTTGTATTAAAGAGTAACTCTGTTTGCAGGTGACAGTTGACAACTTGTGTTCATTATGTTCAACCCCAAATATTTGGTACTGCAAAATAAGTTTCCAGTAAGGCAAAGATTCTACATACTAAGTTTAGTATGCAGCCTTACGTTATTAGACAAAATTGTCTCAGCATGACAATTTGTTACTTAATATAGCAGACTTTGTGAACCAGGTACTAACCTATGTACATGTGCTTGTGTTCTTCAGAAGATAGACTGTAAAGTTTTCACCACATTAAAAAGGCTGCAGGGTGCATGATCTTTAGCACCTTCAGGCATTGCTTATTTTAAATGAATAGTTGCTCTTTAAACACGTTTCGCGAAGAGTGTACACTGTTCTTAGTAGATACTTTTTAATACTCTGGTGTATTCTTCATGAGAGTTTCACTGCCTGCACACAGGCAGTGTGGTACAGAGTAATCTCGCTCCATAAAGTAAACAGTTATGTTATGTTATGTTATGCTATGTTAATCCAAGATTTATAGAGCGCACAGCTACTCAACAGAGTGTCCTGGCGCTATGACAGAAGAGACTTGAGAGCAAAAGCTACGAATACTGAAAGGGACCAATAATTCAAAGTGATTGCTGAAACATCCAGGTTTTTAACTGCTTTCTAAATTCCAGAAGGGTCGTGGTCTGTCTCAGCAATAGTGCCAGGCTATTCCAGACACGAGCCACTTGAACATGGAGGACAGACCTCCACACCGGGCTCTACAGAAATTCGGTGCCATGATCAAATATTGGTGAGCTGATCTTAACGATCTATGAGGGTGTAAAAGGAAATTCTTTTCCTGAGGTAATGTGCCCCCTGGCCATGGAGAGTTTTGAAGGCAAGCGTCAGGGCTTTGAAAATAATTCTGGACCGAATCGGGAGCCAATGTAATTTCTTCAGGTAGGGAGACATCCGTTCCCTGGCCCCTAACTTCAGGACTGCTCTGGCCGCTGAATTTTGAACAATCTGCAGCCTGTTCAATACACACTCCGGTAGACCAAAATATAGGATATTAACATAGTCCAATCTGGAGGTAATGAGAGCCTGCACCACTAACTTCCTGTGCATCATTGGTAGCAGGTAGAGGAATTTCCTGATCATTTTCAAAAGTCTGAAGCATGTGCCGGTTACTGACTGAACTTGAATTTTCATGGATAGCCTGTCATCCATTTTTACTCCCAGATTTCTCACTGTGTTTACTGCCATCTGGGGTGGCGACATTTCATCAGGCCACCACTGTTTCCAAACATCCAGAGGAGGGGAGCCCAAAAAAATAATTTCTGACTTCTCCGGATTGCATTTAAGTTGGTGAAGTTGAAACCAGGAGAACACTTCTGTCAGACAGCTTCTAATCCACTGTCCGTTAAAGTCTTCCCCCAGCTGTGTGTCGTCCGCATAGGATATAATCTTCGCCCGCCTGCCTCTGCTAACTTAGCTAGGGGGGACATATAAAGATTGAATAATAACGGGCTCAAGATAGAGCCCTGAGGGACCCCCACATTCAACGGAGGAATCCTGGCTGTGAAGGGAGGAGACTCGACCTCTTGTGTTCTGTCCTTCAAGAAGGAAGCAAACCATTTCAACACCGTGCCACCAAATCCAAACTCCTGCAATCTCTGCAGTAGATGATCATGGGGCACTATGTCGAAAGCAGCAGAGAGGTCCAAAAGGATCAAGACCGTTTTTCCTCCCTTATCAAGGGTCTCTCCAATTGTCGCAGAGACCTCAAGTAAGGCCGTCTCCATGCTAAAGTTGGAACGGAAACCTGATTGACTGGGATGAAGAAGATTATTTGTTTCAACAAAGTTGGAGACAACTGAATGTACATATTTTTCCAATGTTGTAGCGAAAAAACAGGAGGAGGGAGATAGGTCTGTAGATGGAAAGTATCTTTTGGTCTGCTGAGGGTTTCTTCAGCAGTGGAATTACTTTTGCACTTTTCCACTTCTCCGGGACTTGACCAGTACACAAGGACAGATTCAGGATACTGTTGACTGTAGGATTCAGTGTCTCTGCCATCGCAGCCAGACATTTAGCAGGGCAAGGATCTAACGGAGGGCCAGACTTCAGTCCCTTCATTATTAATAAGGAAGCTTCCAGAGGGAAGTAACAGTACCCACTTTTCGACTTATTTCCACTTCTTTTCTCAATGTAGGTTCAGTGACTGTCCAGGGTTTGATACAGGTAAAGACTGTCCATTGTACGCTTTAGTTATGTTACCGGAGTATCTGGAGGAACTTGTTTTTCTCTGAACAGTTGTATACAGATTGAACACAGTTTGCAGGATCGGTTACCCTTTTATCTGTGGTTTATATTCAACATGAACCTGGCTACTCATGAAGTGTATAACGCAAGCTTGCTTCACCTATGGGGGTTGTTTGTATGATAGTAGCGATGCTTCATATTATTCGTTATTTTGCACTTACTTTCATTGCTTCAATACTATACCCATTTATAGAGCAACGTGTAAAAAAAGAAGCATTTGAGATGTTATCAGTCATGTCATCAATGATGTCATAGAACATGTCATGACTAATGTAATATGTGATGTCATAAGCAGTGCATGGCAGGGGAGCACGTTATAGGTGGCTCTGCTAACTATACATGGTGAAATTCTGTGGTCTTTTTAATTCAAAACGTTAATGTTGTCACTGACATATTTGCCTAACTATGACATCACTTTAACCCTTGTTTTTTTCCAATGAATTTCTAAGATTTATTTTTTAAACAAAAATAGATCTTTTTATCAGGCCTAACTATAATGTTACATTAAGCATTGTGATTCTTCTGTGACTTTCAAGTTTTGTTTTTAACATACATTAATATTTTATAGCCATACACAAAGCCAACAACCTGGTGGGGGGAGGGAGGCCACAGGACTTTTTTTTTTATTTAAAGGAGAGGGGTCCACATGCACCCCTCCCCAAGCTTTATCAGACCTTGGGAACTACATCCCCATATTCTATTTTTTTGTGGGGGGCGGGGGGGGTGCGGGGCAATTGAGCACCCTTCATGAACCTTATTAGTCCCATTTCCTGTGACTTTTTCTTTTTTTAAGGGGTGGGGGCCGGGTCCCCCCTCCTCACCGATCCTTATTCGGCCCTTATTTTAAATTAAAGGGGCAGCCCCTTTGACATTTATTAAGCCCTTGGGACCCCATCCCCCAAGGTTGTTTTATTTATTTATTTGTATTAAAGAGGAGAGGGGCCATGTGGCCACACTCCCCTAACCTTATTAGGGACTGGAGACCCCACCCCCCAGGGTGTTTTTATGTAGGGGCGCAAATGGCCCCACTATCCAAGCCTTATTAGGACCTGGTGATCCCATCCCCCAGGGCCCTTTTTTCAAAATTAAAGGGGAGGGGCGCCAGAAGCCCCCCCTAGCCAAGTCTTATTTGGCCCTGGAGAACCCATCTCCCAGGCCTGTCCCAAGGGGGAGGGAGGGAGACTGCAAGCCCCCCTCCTCAAACCTTATTAGGCCCTGGGCCTTT
Organism: Lissotriton helveticus; assembly: GCF_964261635.1. NCBI lineage: Eukaryota > Metazoa > Chordata > Amphibia > Caudata > Salamandridae > Lissotriton > Lissotriton helveticus. The sequence goes on from NC_136072.1 coordinate 775,645,437, forward strand.
TTTATGAAGGGGGCCTTGTGGCCTCTCATTCCCTGAGCCTTTTTAGGCCCTGGAGACCCCAACCCCCAGGGCCTACTTTTTTTAATTAAAGGGGAGGGGGCCACAAGGCTTCCAACCTCATCAAGCTTATTAGGCTCCCGGGATCCCATCGTCAGGGCCTTCTTTTGTGAAAGGGGAGAGGGAAGCAATTAATCACCCTTCCAAAGCCTTGTAAGGGGATCCTATTCTCCAGGGCCATATTTTTTTATTAAAGGGGAGGAGGGCAGCGGGGCACCCATTCCCAGGCACTCTTATCCTCTAGGGCCCCATTCGCAGGAGGGAGCTAGTAATCCCCCTGCCTGAGCCTTGTTAGGCTCTGAGGGCCCCATCCCTCAGAGCCACTAATGGGGAGGGGGGCCACGCACCCCTTCACCGAGCGTTGTTCAGCCCTGGGCACCCGGTCTCCCAGTGCCCTTTTTAAAAGTTAAAGTGGGGGAGGCCCACATGGCTCCCTTCCCCAAACCTTATTAGGCCCTGTGGCCTGCATCTCCCATGACCTTTTTTATATTAAAGGGGTGGCCTCCCTCCCCGAGCCTTATTAGGCCCTGGAGACCCCATGCCCAGTGCTGTTTTTAATAATTAAACAAAGGGGGGCTGTGTGGTCCCCCTCCTCAAGCCTTGTTAGGCTTTGGAGAGCCCATGCCACAGGACTGCTACTTAAAATAAAGGGGCGGGCCACGCAGCCACCGCTCGAGCCTTGTTAGGCCCTCAGCACCCCTTCCCCATGGCAATTTCTTAAAATTAAAGGGGAAGGGGGCTGTATGGCGCCCCTACCCGAGACTTGTTAAGCCATGAGGGGATGGTTTTTCTTTTCTTTAATGAATTAAAGAGGAGGGGGCTGAAAGAACTCCCCCTCCCCAAGCCTTTTATCCCCCGGAGAGCCAATCTCCCAGGGCATTTTTTTATAATAAAAGGGGAGGTGGGTGTACATAGCCTCCCTCCCGAAGCCTAGTTAGGTCCTGGAGACGCCATCCACAGGGCTGTTTTTTTATTTAAAGGCGATAAGGGCCGTCAGGCCCCCCTCACCAAGCCTTATTAGGCTCTGGGGATTACATCCCAAGGGATTTTATTTTCATGAAAGTGGATAGGAGCCTCATGATTCCCTCCCGAGCCTGATTAGGCCCCGGGGCCCCATCCCTCAGGGCCGCTACTTACGGTTTTATGAACAGGGAGGGGTGTCCAAGTGGTCCCCTTCCTAGCCATATTCGGCCCAGGGGACCCCATCCACAGGGCCATTTTTTTTAAATTAAAGGGATATGGGGGCAGTATAGCCCCCCTTCTGCGCCTTATTAGGCCCTGGAGACCCCATCCCCCAGGGTCGTTTTTTAAAATTAAAGTAGATAGGGGCCAGATGATCCCCTTCCAAGCCTTCTTAGTATAAATGGATTGTGAGGCTCCACAGCCCCCCCTACCCGAGCCTTGTTAGGCCCTGGGGACCTCATCCCCCATGGCCTTTTTTAAATTAAAGAGGAGAGTGGGTTGCATGCCCCCCTCCCCAAGCCATGTTATTACCTGGGAAACCCGTACCCCAGGGTCATTTGTTTTTCTAATTAAAGGGGAGGGGGTCCTTGTGCCACCCAAGCCTTTTTAGGCCCTTGGAACCTCATCCCTCAGGGCTTTTTTTTAATGAAAGGGGTGGGGGGACCAAGTGCCCCTCTCCTCAAGCCTTTTTAGACCCCGGGTCCTCCATTCCCCCGGGCTTTCTTTTTTTTAATTAAAGGGTAAGGGACCGTGCAGCCCCTCTGCCTGAGCCTTGTTATGCCCTGAGTACCCCATCCCCAGGGCTTTTTTAATGAAAGGAGGAGAGGGTCAAGTGACCCCCCCTCCTCGAGCCTAGTTAGGCCCTAGGGAACCAACTCCCAAGGGAGCTTTTTTAATTCTTTTTAATTAAAGCGGGGGTGGGTGCATGGGACTTCATCACTCAAGGCCATTTGTCTTTTAATTAAAGGGAGGGATCCATTGGGCCCACTCCCCAAGCCTAAATAAGCCCCCAAACCTCAAAGCCTTTTTTTTTTTTTTAATTGAAAGGGAAGTGACCCCCTCCCCGAGCCTTATTAGGCCTTGGGGACTCCAAACGCCATGGCTTTTTTTATGAAAGGGAGGGCTGCAGGCTCCCCTTCCTGAGTCTCATTAGGCCCTGGGGACCCCATCCACAGGGCCATTTTTTTAAATTAAAGGGATATGGGGGCAGTATAGCCCCCCTTCTGCGCCTTATTAGGCCCTGGAGACCCCATCCCCCAGGGCCGTTTTTTAAAATTAAAGTAGATAGGGGCCAGATGATTCCCTTCCAAGCCTTCTTAGTATAAATGGATTGTGAGGCTCCACAGGCCCCCCTACCCGAGCCTTGTTAGGCCCTGGGGACCTCATCCCCCATGGCCTTTTTGAAATTAAAGAGGAGAGTGGGTTGCATGCCCCCCTCCCCAAGCCATGTTATTACCTGGGAAACCAGTACCCCAGGGTCATTTGTTTTTCTAATTAAAGGGGAGGGGGTCCTTGTGCCACCCAAGCCTTTTTAGGCCCTTGGAACCTCATCCCTCAGGGCTTTTTTTTCAATGAAAGGGGTGGGGGGACCAAGTGCCCCTCTCCTCAAGCCTTTTTAGACCCCGGGTCCTCCATTCCCCAGGGCTTTATTATTTTAAATTAAAGGGTAAGGGACCGTGCAGCCCCTCTGCCTGAGCCTTGTTATGCCCTGAGTACCCCATCCCCAGGGCTTTTTTAATGAAAGGAGAAGAGGGTCAAGTGACCCCCCCTCCTCGAGCCTAGTTAGGCCCTAGGGAACCCACTCCCAAGGGAGCTTTTTTAATTCTTTTTAATTAAAGCGGGGGTGGGTGCATGGGACTTCATCACTCAAGGCCATTTGTCTTTTAATTAAAGGGAGGGATCCATGTGGCCCACTCCCCAAGCCTAAATAAGCCCCCAAACCTCAAAGCCTTTTTTTTTTTTAAATGAAAGGGAAGTGGCCCCCTCCCCGAGCCTTATTAGGCCTTGGGGACTCCAAACGCCATGGCTTTTTTTATGAAAAGGAGGGCTGCAGGCTCCCCTTCCTGAGTCTCATTAGGCCCTGGGGACCCCACCCCCCAGGGCATTTATCTGATAGAGACATCTAGCCGCAGATTCCTTAAGAATATCTCCCCAGACATCAGACTGGATCTGGAGAATCTTTTCGCCCCCAGAAATACCTCTGCACGCCAGGAGGTGGCGTCGCCCGGCTCCCTCCTGACGTCGTCCACGGAAGTGATGACAATGGAGCCATATGAGACCCTCCTGGCACGCTGACGTCAGATTTCTTCTTTTCCTCATCTTAACGCGGATCCGGGAAAGTGATACCTCTGGCCTATTTTTGTTATCTTAAGGCCTTTTTGATGCCTTTTTGCGTCAAGGAACAGTGTGTTTGACGCCCTTTGCGAGCTTCAAGCCGTGCCGGTCCTGCTTGCGACAGATGTCAGAGACGGAACCTCACAAAATCTGTATGTGGTGCTTGGGCGAGCACCATAACTCCATGGAGTGCGACGCTTGCCGTCAACTGCGGCGAAATTGCCTGCAGGAACGCCGCTTGAAGCTGCTGTCTGCCCGGATGCCCGAACGGACCCTCTCAACACAGGTCTCCTTCTCCAACGGAGACGTCCACGCAGCGCCAGTCCTCACAGGAGGACGTTCCTATTCGGGACAGGTCCCGGGACCATCGTCGCCGAGGATTTTTGGTTGCATGACGGTGCTGTCACTTTCTTTTCTGTTACCCGTTGTGGGTTACAGATGTTCTGGGTTGTGTGGCTGTTCAGGCGTGTTATTTCCCTATTCTGGTCCAGCCGGTTAAGCTGCGTTTACCTTTCTTTTGAGCATCTGCCTACAAGCTTGTCTAAAGAGGGACCCATCTTTTGTAGGGTTGTGCCTTACCCTATGTGGGGTATTTGTTGTCTGTTATATTGCTACTCTTCCTTACCCCGGAACTTTGGCCGCAAGTTGTCTCTTCCTACTGTTGTAGGATGTCTCCTCTGGTGAGATCCGTTGGTTTGGTTTCTCTACGGGGGTTACAATTATTTGTCTACTGTTGGTCCGTAATACATCCCCGCCTCCGTAGGGGTGTCCTTCCCTGCTGTATCATTGGGGTTTTGTCACACCTGTTCTTTCCTGGCGTGTTCTTGCAGCATCGCCGTGCCAGTCTTGCCTATCTACAGGTGGACAGGCGCCCCTGGGGGGGTAGGTTCCCCTGTTCCGTTCTGGAACCGTCTCTTTTGTATTTTGTGAATACTTGCTGTATTGGTGCATACAGGTTGTGCTCTACGTCTTTTCTTGTGGCTCAAGCACTGTCAGGGTTCTTGCCTAAGACAAGAGGGGTTCCCACCGGCTCTGTCTCGGCTGTGTGTTACCTCCTACCCCACTTCCCTAGTCTCCGGTCCTTTGCTTCTTGCAGGACAGGGGGTCTGGTTTGTCCGTTACTGCCCTGTGCATATTTCTTAGTTCTTCAAGGAGTGGCTCTTGTCTATGACTTTCTGCCACCGGATCTGTGCTCCACCCCAGCGTTTTTTCGAGGTGTGGGTTCTTACTCAAATTTGTAGCTCTGGTGATAGGCTCCCCACCAGCTGTTTTTCGGGGTGTGAGTTCTTACTCCCATTCTGGCACAGTTGCTTCTTTAGGTAGCATTGCGGTGCATGTATTCTTCTCGACATTCTCCTTTTTAGGTCTCGCTGGAGTCAGCGCGCATGTGCTGCTCTTGCGAGAAATTAAGTAGGTGCTTTAGAAGTGCTCCAGGCCAGCGAGCAGCTTGCGAGAACGCGCACAAGCATGCGCGACTTGCACAGCTCTTTTTGCCGTTGCGCGCACAACTCACATTTCTATTGCCAATGCTTGTTACATTTTCGATCGATTCCTGACTGGCATTGCAGTGACGTGCAGGCCTTTCAAATGACATTAAGACAGGTTTGTACTTTAGTTGCGCGTCAATCGTCCCCGGGCGGTCGGGCAGTGGGCTTCACGTTAGATGCAGCATTGGAACGCGCGTTGCAGCCGCTTGACGCAGGGCTGACCCCTAGTGGCCGTATCAGCCTGCACTCAGTTTACAAGAAAAAACATTTTATGTTCACCTACCCCAGGAAGCTGACGTCCAATAAACTTTCTCAACGGCACCAAAAGGTTGCTTTTAATCAGCCGCTGGGATGCCAGTGTTTTGGTAGCTTCTGGATTTGAAGAGGACTGCGCTTTGTGTTCTGCACGTCAGGTACGTGTTTTTTCATGTTTCTCTCACAGCACGCCATTTACTATATTTCACGCACTTATACACTACAGGCGCCTTTTGGCCGTATTCTGTCGTTCTCTGGTCCTTCCATGGCTCATACTACTCTTTACTTCCAGTTATTTATTTATCTACTTGAGGTTCTTTATGCTTTCATTCACTTTACATATCACGCTCCAATTGGATTTCCCTATTTTCCTATATCTTTTACACGGTCGGCACAGGCTTATTTCTTTCTCTTTTAACTCACGCCTCCTCACTCTTTTCCTAATATGCACTATTACCGTGACTAGGCTATTTTGACACCTCTCTTACCAGCCTGCGGCATCTCTTTTATTTCCCAGTCATCTTCTGCTAAGCTTGTTACTGTTACCATTTTTTACAGCGCAATACTTCTGCCAGCAGCAACCTGTGTTGGTCACCCTTTACATGGCCCCCCTACAATGCGTGCATTATTCCTCATCTCTAATGCCACCTGCAGCCCCTTCTGCCCCAATCGTACTTTCACCAGGCCTCACGCCCCACACGGACTTCTTCTTATGGTTTATATTTTCCCGAACTGTCTTCTACATAATGCCATTTATATACTGACTGCTCCTTAAGGTTCATATTTCTCTGCACATTTTGCTAGGATAGGTCTTTTTGATGCACACCGCTCCTTTTGGTTCCTATATCACCGAACGATTTGCTACGTTCCCGCCTTGGTATTTGGCCCGCCTTCATCATTATTATCACTTTTCGCCCTGAGGACCATACATATGCGTTTTGTATTCTAGTTCTAAAAGGCTGCGGGCAGCACTACATCAGGCTAGAAGCATCAAAGGGCACCCATTGGGACATTAGTTTGCTGGCTCCTTCACTAGGGTGTCTTTAAGAAATATTTGTTTTCATTTATTCGGTACGTGAGAACGCCTATTTCTTTCCCATGAACATTACCGATGATCACTTCTTCACTCTGCATAACGGAACTACATTTTGAGCTGACTCAACTATTTTTTCACATAAAATGTGGACCTGTATCGGTCATTCATTTATACTTGCATTTGCTTTACAATGCAGATATTTACTTTACGGGCTGAACTATGGGGCCATTCTGGGCCCGATAACTTATCACAGGTAGAGAATAACTTTTTGAGGCATTTGTTGAATCTCCCACAGAGCACCTCGTTAACTCCTCTCCGATTAGACTTGGGGCTTATGGCAATATCAGAAGTACTGAATCTTAAACCCTTAATGTATTGGTGCCATTTGTGGGTAACCCCAGAGCTTTCATCCTATAGAGAAGAACTTTTAGAGGTAATGAATCTCCGGGGGGCTGCCAATTTGCCGTGGCTTGCTTACATTAAACACACGTTTATTAGCATGGGGCTAAGGGAATTCTGCGTTGACCCTGAGCTTGCCTGCTCCTCATTATCTAGGAAACAACTGAAGATTCATTTTTGAAGAGCATAAAATGGCCCCGCTTTATAGCTGCCCACGAATAGGCAAGCTAACCTCCGCATTCCTAGAGGTAAAAGACAGATTTTTATTTGAGCCGGCTCTAGATGTCATCAAACAGCTGCCGCAAGAAAACTTTACCTTCAGTATAGGTATGGGGTGTTGCCACTTCGCTGATTCACTCATAAATGGGAGGGTTCAAAAGCTTCGAATTGCCGGCTTGTGACTACCCTGATGAGACAGTACTCCGCGTGTTCTTCAGCTGCCCTGGCTACTACAAAGCAAGGAATCGTTGGCTGGCGCAGATTTGCAGGAACCTTGGAACTAGACACTGTATGGAGGCGTTCAGAATTCTCAAACATGACACAAGTATCCCTATTGTTTTCTCAGTCGCAGGCTTTTTATTTTCCATGTGGTGCACTCGTAGGCTTTTTCTTCAACCTCCCCGAAAGGCGATAGAATCCCCTACAATAGAAACTTAAGTATTCCATTTGTTAATAAGTTGGGTGGTTCACCTTCCCATGGTTACCCATTGGTAGCTTTAAATTCCTAGTTTCATTTTTCTGATTTGAGGGACAAAACTAAGGGCCGATTATGATAGAGGATTTTCCGCCTCCTCCGGGCCGGCGGAAGCCACCGCCGGCCCGGAGGAGGCGGAAAATCCTCTGCGGAGTCACCAAAGACCCACCGCCGCATTACGATGGCTGGTGGGTCTTGGATTCTGTCCGCTGCTTTTCCGCCGCGGTCGGATTACAACCGCGGCGGAAAAGCTCTCCTTTGGCTGGCAGTGTCTATCAGACACCGCCAGCCAAATTAGGAAGCATTAGTAAACATGCTTTTCCACGGCGGTTTTTCCGCCGTGGAAAAGCATGTGTACTTTTGCTTTTGGGGGCCCGTTGCGGGCCCCCAGGGCGTAGGCGGGTGGGGGGTGCACATGGGGGGTACCTATGGTACCCCCAGCATTTACATGCACAAAGCGGCAGGCACCGCGCGGTGCCTGCCGCTTTGTGCATGTAAATGTTACACATGCACTTTTAACATTGCGGCGGATGCTGCTTGAAGCAGCACCCGCCGCAATGTTAAATATCCAGGATGTGACCGCCGGGGTGGCGGTCACATCCTGATTTGCACGGAGGGACCTCCGCAGTCCATGCGGACGGTCCCTCCACCTCTGGGATGGCGGACGGACGCAAGTCCATCCGCCATCCTAATCGGCCCCTTAGTGCGACGACTGTGCCGACATTTGTAATATAAGAGTGTGGTCATCTTTTTATGAACTTTTTTAGAACAGACGTATTTATTTATTTATTACTTGTGCTATGCACTTTCCATAGATTAACTCATGTTTATAGCTTAGTACAACCCTCTGAGATATGATCTTTTGTCCTCCATTTCAGGGCATAGAATACTGAAATAGGCTTGTGAATTTTTGCTATTTTTATTGTATGGTATTAATGTACATATCGATATCCATTTAATCCTCATTTTTTAAAACAATGTGTAAATGCATTATGAGGGTATTTCACTATTTCTTTGTTTTTAAAATTCACTTGTATGTATTTTGACTGTACTTTTGAGGTCATACTGACCGAAATAAAGTTTATTGATGATGGTGATGCTTTACAATGCAGATATTTTCCCAAGAAGCCAGTGATCCCTAAAGAAACATTTATTTTGGCCTTTCCTCGCTTTTGAGAAGCCGAAATTAAAATCATGTATGCCATGCATAGCAAACAGCTTAGATATAGGGAGCATACACACATTGTTGAACTGGCTGCCTATTTCAGCTAGGTCCCAGATGGGGCATTTTTGTTCGTTTTGAGTACACATTTGTGCAGTGGTGCACGTTATTTGCAGCAGTGCGCAATGAGTGTTGTCTGCCGCAGTGTCCGTGAGCGGCACATCATAGTTCTAGTACATGGTAACCTTTTCATGCGGAAAACATGTCTTCTTAAATCAGACCGCATGGCCCAGTGTTTAGTAATTGTATAGCTCTTCAATCTCTTGCAGCACAGAAGCCAGGTTAATGAGCTACATGACTACACACTTTTAAGGTCCAAAAGGCGCGACCTGTTGGCTATGTCAATGCTTTTTTTATCAGGCAGCATATCACTCTTGTCTTCCCTCCCTCATAACCTATTTCCAGGTTCTCCTGTGCCACAAAGTCATACAATTGGCAATAGTGATTTACAATGATAATCACTCCACTGCAAATAAAACCGCAAAAGTTATAAATATTGTAATTTTCAACACCAAAAGCTTTAACTTTCACAAATGCGAGACCTATTGCATTGTATACAACCCCACACACATACAACCCCACACACATACAACCCCACACACATACATCCCCCCACACACACAACCCCCCACACACACAACCCCCACACACACAACCCCAAGCACACACACAACCGCACACGTACACATTTGTGCAGTGGTGCACGTTATTTTCAGCAGTGGCAATGCAAAGGACACCCATTGGGACATTAGTTTGCTGGCTCCTTCACTAGGGTGTCTTTGGGAAATATTTGTTTTCGTTTATTCGGTACATGAGAACGACTATTTCTTTCCCATGTCATGACGCGGAGGAGCATTACCGATTCAGTTCTACACTCTGCATACCGGAACTACATTTTGAGCTGACTCAACTATGTTTTCACATAAAATGTGGACCTGTACTGGTCATTAATTTTTACTTGCATTTGGTTTGCAATGCAGATATTTTCCAAGAAGCCAGTGTTCCCTAAAGAAACATTTATTTTGGTCTTTCCCTGGTTTTGAGAAGCCGAAATTAAAATCATGTATGCGATGCATAGCAAACAGCTTAGATATGGGGAGCATACACACATTGTTGAACTGGCTGCCTATTTCAGCTAGGTCCCAGATGGGGCATTTTTTTTCGTTTTGAGTACATATTTGTGCAGTGGTGCACGTTATTTTTAGCAGTGCGCAATGAATGTTGTCTGCCGCAGTGTCCGTGAGCGGCACATCATAGTTCTAGTACATGGTAACCTTTTCATGCGGAAAACATGTCTTCTTAAATCAGACCGCATGGCCCAGTGTTTAGTAATTGTATAGCTCTTCAATCTCTTGCAGCACAGAAGCCAGGTTAATGAGCTACATGACTACACACTTTTAAGGTCCAAAAGGCGCGACCTGTTGGCTATGTCAATGCTTTTTTTTATCAGGCAACATATCACTCTTGTCTTCCCTCCCTCATAACCTATTTCCAGGTTCTCCTATGCCACAAAGTCATACAATTGGCAATAGTGCTATACAATGATAATCACTCCACTGCAAATAAAACCGCAAAAGTTAAAAACATTGTAATTTTCAACACCAAAATTTTTTACTTTCACAAATGCGAGACCTATTGCATTGCATACAACCCCACACACATACAACCCCACACACATACAACCCCACACACATACATCCCCCCACACACACAACCCCCACACACACAACCCCCACACACACAACCCCAAGCACACACAACCACACACACAACCCCATACACACATCAACCCCCCCACACACACACCCACCCATACACCTAACCCACCACACACAACCCCACACACACAACCCCACACACACAACCCCACACACAAAACCCCACACACACAACCCCCAACACACAACCCCACACACACAACCCCCCACACACACAACCCGACACACACACCACCCCACACACACACAACCCCACACACACACAACCCCCCACACACACAACCCCACACACAACCCCCGCACACACACAACCCCACGCACGCACACACAACCCCACACACACACAACCCCACGCACACACACGTCATACAATTGGCAATAGTGCTATACAATGATAATCACTCCACTGCAAATAAAACCACAAAAGTTAAAACATTGTAATTTACAACACCAAAAGCTTTAACTTTCACAAATATGAGACCTATTGCATTGCATACAACCCCACACACATACAACCCCACACACATACAACCCTACACACATAAAACCCCACACAAACAACTCCCCACACACACAACCCCCCCCCACACACAATCCCGAGCACACACACAACCACACTCGACCACACAACCACACACACCCACACACACACCCAACCCCCCTGCAAACACACCCACACACACACCCACAAACCTAACCCACCACACACAACCCACCACACACAACCCCACACACACAACCCCACACACACAACCCCCCACACACAACCCCCCCCACACACAACCCCACACTCACAACCCCACACACTCACAACCCCCCCCCACACACAACCCCACACACACAACTCCACACACACAACCCTTCCATACAACCAACACACAACCCCCCACACACAACCCCATACACACAACCCCCCACACACACAACCCCACACACACACAACCCCACACACATACAACCCCACCCACACAACCCCACACACATCCACCCACACACACACAACCACACATACACAACCACACATACTCAAGCACGCACACAACCACACACAAGCACACACACAACCAAACACAACCACACTCAACCACACACACAACTCCACACACACAACCCCCCACACACACAACCCCCCACACAACCCCCACACACAACTCCCACACACACCCACCCCACCCACACAAACCCCACCCACACAACCCCCCACACACACAACCCCACACACACACAACCCTTCACGCACACAGCCCCACACACACAACCCCCTACACACACAACCCCCCCACACACACAACCCCCCCACACACACAACCCCCCACACACAGCCCCCCACACACAACCCCCCAACACACACATCTATCTATCTATCTATCTATCTATCTATCTATCTATCTATCTATCTATCTATCTATCTATCTATATATGGCCCTTACTCTATCTATCTATGGCCCTCACTCTATCTATCGCCCTCCCTCTATCTATTGCCCTCACTCTATCTATCGCCCTCACTCTATCCATCTATCTATCGCCCTCACTCTGTCCATCTATCTATCGGCCTCACTCTATCCATCTATCTATCGCCCTCACTCTATCCATCTATCTATCGCCCTCACTCGATCTATCTATCGCCCTCATTCTATCTATCTATCGCCCTCACTCTATCTATCTATCGCCCTCACTCTATCGCCCTCAATCTATCTATCTATCGCCCTCACTCACTCTATCTATCTATCTATCTATTTATCTATCTATCTATCTATCTATCTATCTATCTATCTATCTATCTATCTATCTATCTATCTATCACCCTCACTCTATCTATCTATCACCCTCACTCTATCTATATATCTATCGCCTTCACTCTATCTATCTATTGCCCTCACTCTATCTATCTATCGCCCTCACTCTATCTATCGCCCTCACTCTATCTATTGCCCTCACTCTATCTATGTATCGCCCTCACTCTATCTATCTATCGCCCTCACTCTATCGCCCTCACTCTATCTATCGCCCTCGCTCTATCTATCTATCTGTCGCACTCACTCTATCTATCGCCCTCACTCTATCTATCTCCCTCAATCTATCGATCGCCCTCAATCTATCGCCCTCACTCTATCTATCGCCCTCACTCTATCTATCTATCTATCTATCTATCTGTCGCCCTCACTCTATCTATCGCCCTCACTTTATCTATCGCCCTCTATCTATCTATCGCCCTCACTCTATCTGTCCATCTATTTATCGCCCTCACTCTATCTGTCCATCTATCTATCACACTCACTCTATCTGTCCATCTATCTATCGCACTCACTCTATGTGTCTATTAATCGCACTCACTCTATTTATCGCCATCACTCTATCTATCTATCTATCTATCTATCTATCTATCTATCTATCTATCTATCTATCTATCTATCTATCTATCTATCTATCTATCCATCGCCCTCACTCTATCTATCACCCTCACTCTAACTATCGCCCTCACTCTATCTATCTATCTGTCGCCCTCACTCTATCTATCGCCCTCACTCTATCTGTCTATCTATCGCCCTCTATCTATCTATCTATCTCCCTCACTCTATCTATCGCCCTCACTCTATCGCCCTCACTCTATCTATCTCCCTCACTCTATGTATCTAGCTATTCATCTATCTATTCATCTATCTATCTATCTATCTATCTATCTATCTATCTATCTATCTATCTATCTATCTATCTATCTATCGCCCCCACTCTATCTATCTATCTATCTATCTATTTATCTATCTATCTATCTATCTATCTATCTATCTATCTATCTATCTATCTATCTATCTATCTATATATCTATCTATCTATCTATTGCACTCACTCTATCTATCTATCTATCTATCTATCTATCTATCTATCTATCTATCGCCCTCCCTCTATCGCCCTCTATCTATCTATCGCCCTCACTCTATCTGTCCATCTATCTATCGCCCTCACTCTATCTGTCCATCTATCTATCACACTCACTCTATCTGTCCATCTATCTATCGCACTCACTCTATGTGTCTATTAATCGCACTCACTCTATCGCCATCACTCTATCTATCTATCTATCTATCTATCTATCTATCTATCTATCTATCTATCTATCTATCTATCTATCTATCTATCTATCGCCCTAACTCTATCTATCTGTCTATCTATCTATCGCCCTCACTTTATCTATCTATTTTTATTTTATTTTATATTCTTGTAGAGCGCCTGAATAAACCCCCGAAGGGGTATCTCCGCGCTTTTGCCAGTTGAAGGAATATAGATTATGCTAATTCATGTTCAAGAATGACTGATTGGATTGGATAAGTGTTTAACTACTTGTGAAGAGATAGGTTTTGAGGGTTTTTTGGAAGGATAGATGATTGGTGATTTGTTTTAATGTCTGGGGCAGAGAGTTCCAGAGAACAGGTCCAGTGTGGGCTAGGGCACGACCTCCCTGCCTAGATTTTTTAATTCTGGGTACCTGCAGTAGCTGGAGGTTGCTGGAGCGTAATGAACGCCCTGGGACATAGGGTTGGAAGGCTTTTGTTAGGTACTTAGGCCCTGTACCTGTCAGACATTTGTGGATGGTACATAAGATTTTGAACTTAATGCGTTGCCGCACTGGGAGCCAGTGTAGTTTAGCCAGTAGAGGGCGGGAGGGAGTCCTAGGTGGAGCATTGAGGACTAGCCTTAACGCAGTGTTTTGGACTATTTGCAATTTGTTAAGTTGATCTTCATCAGTTGATAGGAGAAGACCATTGCAATAGTCCAATCTACTAATGACTAATGCCTGGACCAAGGTCTTCCTATGTCTGTCAGGTAGATATGGAAACACCCTTCTCAACAGTCCAATGGCCCTAAAACATGTACCGGCAACTTGGTTAACATGATCTTTAAATGTAAGGGCTTGGTTTAATAGCACTCCCAAGTTTTTCACGGTCTGTTTAGGGTTGGGAACAGGTCCCAGTTCTAGGGGCCACCATTCGGGGGACCACAGTGTCACTGCCTCCCCGAACAGCAGTACTTCCGTTTTGCCTACATTACACTGTAGGCAGTTCTTGGCCATCCACTCTGACACTGCCCTCATTCCATCTGCAAAAGATTTTTTTAGAGCAGGTGTGAAGGTTTTAAAAGGAAACAGAAGTTGGGTGTCGTCGGCGTATGACACCGGGGTGAACCCAAAGGATCTCACTAGGTCAGCCAGGGGGGCCACATACACATTAAATAATATGGGGCTTAGGCATGAGCCCTGCGGCACTCCCCTGGTGAGCTCCCTAGAGATGGATTTATGGGAGCCCAACCTGACTTCTTGAGAGCGGCCTTAGAGAAAACTCTCCATCCAGGACAGAGCTACACCCCCCAATCCCACATCCTTCAGACGACTGAGAAGCACTTCATGTGACACCGTATCAAAGGCAGCGGATAAATCCAACAGCACCAAAATCATTGACCCTCCACCATCCAGTGTCATCCTGATGTTATTGGTCACTGCTAGGAGGGCTGATTCGGTGCTGTGGTTAGGCCTGAACCCAGATTGTGAGTGGTCCAGGCCTTCCGTTGCCTCGATATGATTTGATAAATGGGTGTTCACGTGCTTCTCAGTCATCTTACCGATGTGCGGCAAGAGGGAGATGGGCCGAAGATTTGAAAGATCTGTCCATGGGGAGGCCGCTTTTTTTCTTATTGGGTTCACCACCGCTATTTTCCACTCCATTGGGACTTGCCCGTCTGTCTATCTATCTATCTATCTATCTATCTATCTATCTATCTATCTATCTATCTATCTATCTATCTATCTATCTATCTATCTATCTATCGCCCTCACTCTATCTATCACTCTCACTCTAACTATCGTCCTCACTCTATCTATCTATCTGTCACCCTCACTCTATCTATCGCTCTCACTCTATCTGTCTATCTATCGCTCTCACTCTATCTATCTATCTATCTATCTATCTATCTATCTATCTATCTATCTATCTATCGCCCTCACTCTATCTATCACCCTCACTCTAACTATCGTCCTCACTCTATCTATCTATCTGTCACCCTCACTCTATCTATCGCCCTCACTCTATCTGTCTATCTATCGCTCTCACTCTATCTATCTATCTATCTATCTATCTCCCTCACTCTATCTATCGCTCTCACTCTATCTATCGCCCTCACTCTATCTATCTATCGCCCTCACTCTATCTATCGCACTAACTCTATCACCCTCACTCTATCTATCGCCCTCACTCTATCTATCTCCCTCACTCTATCTATCTATCTATCTAGCTATTCATCTATCTATCTATCTATCTATCTATCTCACTCACTCTATCTATCGCATCATCACAGCATCACTCATCACCACCACAGAATCACTCAGCACCAGCACAGAATCCCTCAATACCAGCACAGAATCACTCAGGACCAGCACAACATCACTCAGGGCCACCACAACATCACTCAGGGGCACCAAAACATCACTATGTGCAACCACAGCATCACTGAATGCACAGCATCACTTGTCGCCACCACAACATCACTCAGCGCCAACACAGCATCAATCTGTGCAACCATTCAAGAACAACTGGTTCAAATCTGTTCTCTCAATGTTTCAAGCTTTATTACAAATGTCACAAAAAGATGTTAATATTTCACTTCTGATCTTGGATTTTCGTCACAATAAAATACACTGAACATAATCTTCACAAAAGTAATTTACAAAAGTTAAAGCTATTGCCATTATAAATTACAATAACTTTTATTTAAGTATTAATTATTTAAAAAATAAAAAGCCATTGTTATTTGTAATATCAATATATCTAAGTCACGTAAATATAACACATATTACATTACAAATGCTATAGATGTCACATTTGCGAAAGTTAAAACTATTGCATTGTAAATGACAAAGCTATTAATTTCGCTATTTTCAAAACCAAAACATAAATAAAATATTTGTCTTTTACAATACCAATAGCTCAAACTTTCCTAATGCTAGACATATTGCATTGCAAATGCTTGTTTGTAGATGGTGTCGGTCTATGGTGGCGTATGCTTTTTGCCGACAGGCTTCTGTTTGTGACTTCTCTTAATCCTTTACTGGCAGTATCGTGGTCTATGTTTCCACCTGCCTCACGGGCGACCATGTTTTTTCCCCCTTGGGAAACTTGTTTTTTCTGCGTTCTGTGCCTGTTATGCCGCACACCGGTACAGTGGTACCGATTGAGCGACTCCCCTGTTTAGGGTTTCGTCACTTCACGTATGTGTGGCAACATTCCTGTCTTGTTGTGTATATGTCGTAGGTTCTACCTTGCCACAGGGGTGCTCGCATACTAGGTTCTTTTTTCCCTAGTGTCAGAAGGGCCGGACTGGGAACTGAAAGCAGCCCTGGTAAATTTTGGTAGACCAGCCCCCGCCCCGCGCATAGGTAGTGAGTGCAGGGAGCGAGCCCGACCGCTACTACGGGGGTTTGGGGGTCTTCTCCCCCCAAGAAAATGTTGGAAAACAACAGACCAAAATGGTGAATTTTACAGCACATTTTTCATCAAACGTTCAATTGTATCAACTTTGAAAGCACAGTAAATAGAAGATGATGACCTTAAAGAGCACCAAGTTACCCAACTAGTCATATGTACCCATAGACATTCTTTCAAAGAGCACCAAAAATAGACACAAGTAGTGAATCAGAGAGAACAAAGTAAAAGTGAGACCAGCCCCCCACATGTTGTGTAGCGAGCAAGCGCAGTGAGCAACCTCTAGTAGGGGGAGTTTTGGGGTTTGAACTTGTCTCCCCTAAGAACATTTGGGAGACAGAAAGGCCAAAACAAAGCATTTTTCAACACATTTTTCATTACATATTAGATTGTATTAACTTTTAAAGCATAGTAAATGATTACCTTATGGTCTGCGGCACCATGCGGCCTATGTCCACTCCCCACCACAGCTGCCAATGGAACTCTTGATCTCGGGTGGCTTTCAGTCAGGTGCCACAAGAAGGGTCTCCCACACAATACAGGGCAATTATGGACTAGGTTGTTGTGTGATTAAAACAGGAATCTTAGCGGGTCCATGACAGAGCTCACTAGAGTACGTTTTATACGGCCACCATTTGGTCACGCCCCCAAGCACCAATCACATTCTTGCTGCTAAGTTGATCATCTGCCTCCAGGGAGCAATACTATAGACATTTGTGGATACAGACGTTTGTACTACAGACGTTTGTGGCTAGGCTCTAGGGGCTAGGCAACATAGCATGCATTGTTTGAAAGGGAGTTCAAGACTACGTATTTGTTCTGTTTCCGATATCTTGGTGTTCCACTTTCTACTTTCTTGAAGTTCATTCCCCACCCTGGTGTGTTAGCTTCCTTCTATATCTTGTTGGGTAACTGAAGAAAAGGATGCAGTTTAGAATGCAGGCATTTATCATCAGTTACTTAGTGTCCTTTCCTAGTTCAATCATGGGATTAATTACTTACATTGTTTTACAGTCCACGAAGAAAATATGACA
This sequence comes from Lissotriton helveticus, assembly GCF_964261635.1. NCBI lineage: Eukaryota > Metazoa > Chordata > Amphibia > Caudata > Salamandridae > Lissotriton > Lissotriton helveticus. Next base: position 775,663,106 of record NC_136072.1, read on the forward strand.
GTGTGTCTTAATATATGTTTTGTTTTTTTTAACCAGAAAGTGGCAGCCTGAGTCCAACATATATTTCGGTGCAAAGAAGAACTACTCAGGCGCTCCTATAAAGCAGATATTTCTGGATCTATGTTTTAAATCTAATGCAAATTACTCATGCCATCCTTGTTAGATCATTATACACCGTTAATACAGTAGTCAGGGTAGAAACAAAGCACCCAACAGACCTTGAGAATATAATCAGTTCTACCCTCTTGCTTGAACCATACTGAAACCTGACCTTCTCCCCTTTGTATTAATAGAAGTAGTGTTTTTGATGGTTAATGTAAAACTTCCTTCTCCATACAACTTTAAATTGGCAGCTGGAAAGAATATGTACAAAATTGGCAACATTCTCAATTTGAATATTACGTCTATTAAACCATATGCCATGTTTTGAAAATCATATCCATGTGCCATTGCACTCCAGAACCACCCATCATTCTTAAGTCACGGTGCCTTATCACTGCAGCACAATTTGTTCCTCGTCTGGCTCTCCATTGTTTTTCTTCTATGCTCTGTGTGCTACAATTCCTTAGTACCCAAAGGCTGTGCGAGAAAGGCTCTGACAATGTTCACTTGCAATTCCACGCCTTCCTGCCTTTATTTTAACAGAGAGCCTTAACTGTTGTTTATAATACATCTCCTTTCACATCTTCAATTGCATTTTTGTCAGATGAGCCAACCAAGTAACTTTATGAAATTTGCATGCAGAATATATGCTTAAGGCTCAAGTCACTTAATTAAGATTTATGCCAGTTAACTTTGAAAGCACAGTATTATTAAATCTTAAATATAGTGCTGGTAATTAATCACTACTCAGAACTCGAGTTAATCTGCTGCATGGCAGCCACTGGGAGATTTGCTGTTATGAGCTTGGTATTTTAGCACGAAACACAATGATTTGAATGGTGTCATTGCTTGTTATATAGCAAATGCTGATCTCCACCATACATTTTTTATGTGAATTAATATAAGTATGGTACCTTTTCTCAGAGAGTCTGGTAAGAATGAAACTCAGTTAGGTGTGGCCAGGAGTAGCAGCTCCCACCCCTGGCTTGCCATTGGGTGCTCGTGGTGGTACTGCCCTTGTTGGTTTCTACCCCTGCACCAGGGGTAATGCAGAAGGCAGGAGCAGAAATAGAAACTAAGGAAGGTTTTAAAGGGCCTATTAGTGTGTGAAGTGCCCCATACCTGATGACTTTAAAATCTTTTCACTATAAGAGAGAGGAGGAGGAGGGGGCATAAACAAGGAGAGGTATGGCTAGCGAGTAGCCTGAGAGCCACTCAACTCTCTCTCCCCTAAAACTCTAGCAAAAGCTTCAGAGGCTACCACTAATTTCCTAGGGAGGTTGCAAACCCCTTTATGGACGTCAGCAATGCAGAGCCTCCACACACAAGCTAGAAGGCTGCTCTGTGCAAGTGTTTCCAGCTCACCTTGTCCAGCACTATGATAACAGCTCTTCCTGACCATGTGAATGGAGCCAATAGTGTGACACACGCTCACACCGTGTGAGGTAGCAGTTCTAGCTTCCACATCTGATCTTTCCCTTGCTGCCCCTGGGACCTTAGGAGCAAGTAGGAGGCTGTTGAAGGTCTTGGGCTGGGATCCGAGATCAACTCTGTGATGTCATCAGAGGATTGGTGATGTAATTTGCCTAACACTGCGCCTTCTGTAGAAAACTCTGTGCATCTAATTTGTTACAGATTGGAATCGATGCAAGGCAGACCCAGCTTTTTTTTTAGCTTTCTGAGACCAAAAAACAAAAAAATACTATTCAGCTGGATAATCTGTTTCATTGACATTGAAATAGAAACATCATAGAACACAAAAGAATTGGGCATTATGAAACAGGAAGTCTCTTTCGAAAATTTCTCTCCGATTGCACACTGGGAACTGCAGCTACCATCACTGTGGCCTGATTGCATCTTTTAGAAGTGAACCATCCGTTGAACAGTCAACACACAAGTGCACATTTTAACAGCGCAAACTCCTTTCTTGTGGAATCCGGACTGAAATCAGGACAATTAAAAAAAATATAGGTCAAAAACCAATTGAGCCAGCGTCGAGGGAACGCTCCGAGGCCAGGGCTCCTAGAAATGTACACGTTCGCCTAAGCGGCAAGAGCCAGTGGCAACACCAGTAACCAGTGGAAAACCAAACAAAAGGACTCACTTGTGTGTAAAAAAAAAAAACCACTAGAAAGCCCTGTTGTTGGCTTAAAGTATCTTTTTCAGCACAAGCCCCAAGCTGGGGCTTGTGCTGAAAAATATATTTTAAGCAGACTTGCTGACCCCAACCTTTGCCCCGGTTATAGCCCCAAGAGTCAAGCAGCACAGCGCCACCAAAGGGAGCACACAACATGTATCCTGCCTGCTGGCTGCTACCGCGGTACATTTCCGCTGGCCTCGCCCTGCTCGGTGTCGGATACACACACGAACAACAGACAACACCTGACCCTGATGAAAAGAAAACCCATTTTTATAGAATCTGACCTGAGCTCATCAGGGTTTGAGGTCAGTACTGCACTGCTGGGGGCGGTGGGCGGCCCGTGGCCCATGGCAGGAGGAACCAAAGCAGGCAGGCCTGCTCACAAATACATCCACACTCTGGGGCCAGGGCGCTAGTGCGCGGTGCTGCCTGCGCAGAACCGGGGCGGGGATTAAACAAAAAGGTATAGGTGAAGGCCCAGGCTGGGCCTGGGCCTGGGCACTGAGGGGGGGGGGGGGCAGCCTTTACCTTTTGTTCAATCCCGGTCCGGCCCACAGTGCCATGATGAATCTACCTACCCCCCTCTTCTCTACACCCTCCAGATGCCGACTCCTTATAGCCCATGTGTTGTCATCCGCCTGCTGGAGATAGGTAATGCTCATGTGAGCTGGTTACCTGCCAGGGGCAGCCCCAGAGACCAGGTGCAGGAGGCACTTAGCAAAGCGCATAGAAAAGAGAAACGGGGCGATGCAGCTGTGCAGAAAAAGCCACTTTTTTAGCGCTATGTTCACTCCGCACATAAACAGCATTCTTAATGAAATGTCAACGTAATGTTACAAAGGCAAACAATAAAAATGCGCAGGGACGATGTTTAATTATCTCTCCAATAAGCTGCCCCCCATAAATGACAATGGAGCTAATACAAAGATAAATGCATGCTTCGTGTCCCACTGTGGCCCTCTGGTCTTCTGCTCTGCCCCTCCGCGGTTGCCTACATGTACTTCGGTCCTACCCATTGACCCCGTGCTCCTACTGCACCTTCTGCTGTGGTATTATCTGATTGCAAATGCAATTTGCAAAAATGCAAACGACACTCATCTGCGAGCGGCGGGCAACAGACAGTCTGCAGCAGGAACACTGGGACAGGCAGGGTCAGGGCTAGAAATATTTAAATTATGGGGTGCCGAGAGAGGGCCTCTCATCGTCTCAGTCTCTGGCTTAGTTCTGGAATGCGGGTCACACGCATCTTTTATTGCGTGAGCCCCAATGCGCATGTCACAAACAGCCGCGCCCACCCCACCCCCCTAAGGTGGGTGAACTGAAGACTAAGAGACCGCGCAGATGCGGCAGAGACATCCGCGCGAGACCCACCCTCTAAAATGGCACTGCTGCTCCAACGTATTATTTATCCTTACAGTAACAGAACAGATGATTGAAATTAAGAGAATCCATTCCAGAGCAGAGATTGATTACGGTGTGCTTTTTTTCTCACGGAGGGAGGAGCGAGTGAGACGCAGATGCAGCAGAGTAAAGTAGTGAGTCAGTGACTACTGTACTTAGTGTACAAAAAATCGGCCCCAGCATCAAAACCAGCCCCTGGTCAAAAAAACGGCTCCCACCCCTGGCAGCCTACTGGGGGATTGCCTGGTGCCCGGCATTGCCAGTCCGGCCCTGAGTATCAGCCTTCTTGCTCACTCTCTCCTTCGGGATAGGGTCTTCTATGTGCTCCTGGCTTTGCAGGTAATCCCCTCACAGTGGTACCTTTTGGTACGTTTGGCAGCATGCCTACCTACTGAGCTTTTGCTCAATGGTGGCTCTTCTCTCTCTGTTGACACTGAACTCTGGGTTCGGCCCTGCCACATTGTCCCCTGTTTCATTTTGGCATCCACTGTAGTGTATGTTCAGGCGGTATGCTCTGATATTTTGGGGCTTTGTTCCTCATGGATCATAGGGACCGGTGCTGGGATCCTTCTTTGAAGGAGTCAATGCATTGTTTCCTACGTTGGCACTGATCTCTCTAGTTCTGTATTTCCTTTCGTTTGTGTCTATTCCAGAAAGGTCTCACACCGTCCCTCGTCAGATTTTGGTGTCTTTGCCATCACTTATTCATGTCCCTTACAGAGTTTCCTGGGTCTAATTTCAGTTGCCCTGGCATTGCAGTTCCCACCGTGTTTCGTTAGCTTTTTGACAAATGTGTTCTCCTGGAACTTGGTGGTTGTTTCGCAGACCCTCCTCCTATGGGGTATTGCTTTGGTATCTATTCTAAGCTAAGGAATCTGCGGCTATATATCACTATCAGATGGAAGAGTTACCTACCTTCAGTTACAATATATCTGGTAGAGAGACAGTCTAGCTGCAGATTCCTTAATGCCTGCCCATCCTCCCCTCTCTACGAAGGCCTTTTCATATGATGTTTTTCCACCTAGTCCCCCCTTTCTGGTGGCCTTGGTCTCCCGGAGGTGTGCTCTCGCACCTCACTCTGGGTTAGGGTGTGTTCTCCTGCGTGGGGCCTTTCAGCCTCCCCTCCGTTCTATTGTTTGGCTGGTGGTGTGTTCTCACACCTTCCTTTGGCACAGGGGGTGTTGTTCGGCTTTCAAGCCCTTTGTTTCTCCTCTCCATCTACGTTTTTAGGTGGTTAAGGTTTATACTTGTCACTGCCTTCTCATGTTGTTCCACCTGTGTTCTTCAAGCGTGGAGTTAATCTGTTTTATTATTCCCTCCCACCGCCCACGCCTATGCCTCCTTCTTTCTATGGCAGACAGTTGGGTTCTCTTTGGTGCTACAGTCGTTCAATCTCTGGAGGGTGTGCCTAGTGAGCTTTCTAGTGGTCGTTCACTTCTAGGCACTTGTCTTACAACGTGTTGCTTCGATATTGTGGTTCTTTTAATTTCCCTCCTGTGGTGACAAGCTGAGCCTGGCTTGTCATATCTTGTGTGCCGCAGCCGTTACCCCCTCGAGGTGGGGCACGACTTGGTACTTTGTTAGGCCCTTGCTTGCAGCAAGTGCTTTATAAGCTCCCTTCAGTCTCTCCGAGTACTGGGTGCTTTTTCAACTTCCTATTGTTTCTCATTTTCTACTTACTTATCGTTGTTCTTTTTTAACACACACTTCCTATGCTATCGCAGTTTTTTTGCATGGCTCTGCGTTGAGGCGCGGAAAAGTTTCCTCTAGAAAACTGATGTCAACACGCAGGAAGGGGCTTATATGGCTCCATTGACGTCACCTCCATGGACGACGTCAGGACGGAGCCGGGCAACGCCACCTCCCGGCCTGCAGAGGTATTGCCGGGAGGAAAAAAAGATTTTCCGGATTCAGTCTGACGCCAGGGGAGATATTCCAAGTTAAGGAATCTGCAGCTAGACTGTGTCTATACCAGATATATTGTTACCGAAGGTAAGTAACTCTTCCTTTAATGAAAGATGAGGGCCGCAGGCACCCCTCTCTGACCTTTGATAGGCTCTGGCGACCCATGTCCTACGGCCCTTTTTGTAATTAAAGGGGGGTGGGGGCATGTGGCGTCCCTCCCTGAGCATTGTTAGGTTTTTGGGACCTCATACCCAGTGCTGTTTTTTAAATTATCCCTCGTGGACCCCACCGCCCAGGGCTTTTTGATTTATGAAAGGGGAGGGAACAATGTGGCCCCCTCTCTCTGAGCTTTGTTAGGCTGTAGGGACACCATGCCCAGGGCACTTTTTAAATAAAAATTATTAAACTGGAGGTCAGTGCATGGCACCCTCCCCAGCCTTGTTAGGCCCCATCTGCAAGGGCAGTTGTTTAAGGGCACTTGTTTAAATAATGGGAAGGGGAGTTATGTGTTACCTCTCACCAAGCCTTGTTAGGCCCTGGGACCTTCTTATCCCCCATTGACCCCATCCCCAGGGTTTTTTTTAATGAAAGGGGAGGGGGACAGTGTGGCCCTTCCCTCTGAATTTTGTTAAGTTCTTGGGACACCACCCCTATGGCAGTTTGTTTTTAGTTTTAAGGAAGGGGGGCACATGGCCCCCACACCAAACCTCATTAGGCCCTTTGGACCCCATCCACCAGGGAAGTTTTGTTGTTTCTTTTCAATAACGGGAAGGTGAGCCATGTGACCCCTCTCCTCGGGGTAGGGGGGCATGTGGCTGCCCTCTCTAAGCCTTGTTAACCCCTGGGGCCCCATCCCCAGGCCCCCATCCCCAGGACCCATGCTAACATTAAGGGTGAGGGTGGCAACGCGCCCCCCCTCCCTGAGCCTTCTCTGGCCCCTGGGACCCCATTGGCTGGAGCCCACACTATCAAAGGTGATTGCCCTGGTGCCCAACCAGAGCACCCACTATGTATGCCTTGGAGACCCCCAGTGGCTCCAACCAGCTCCCCCATGCAATGGGAGCCGGCATAGCTGCCACCCAAAGAGAGCAGCTACTAATGCTGCTCCCTGCGTGCTGGATAAGTATTTGGATCTGTTACTCTACCCGCATCAGTGCAGGAAGGGAAACCGAACAAGACTCTGCTCCCAGCTGTTGGGAGCATTTTCAAAGCTCCTGCCCACAGGGAGCAGACTTTGCATTTTGCCCCTTCCCACCCTCCCCATTTTCAATCATTTTTACCCTGGGGATGTGCTCCACAGGGTCTTAAGAGGCTCGGGAGGGAGGTTGCGTGCCCCTCTAGCCATTTTTAAACATTTTGTTTTGGGATGGGCTACCCACGGCCTGTCATGGCTCAGGGAGTGGGGAGGGGTGACCACCCTCACCTTCATTATTGAAATCAGGCCCAGGGCTTCTGGAGGCTCAGGGAAGGGAGCCTCCAGAAGCCCCGGGGAAGGGTGGGCTCCCTGAGGCCTTTAATGGCCCAGGGCGGGGGACACATAGCCCCTTCTTTATCTTTATGGCCCCTGTGGGAGGGAGTCCTTCTGTGTATCACCATGGTGCCTAGTGCTCAGGGTATTCCTACCCTGTCCCATTATATTACTTTTAAGTGTTTTACTTCAACAGAGGTGACGAAGTTCCTGAGTCTTGTATTGGCTGCCAGCAACATTTTTGTGTTGTTGCTGACAGCCAATCAGAGCGCTCACTCCCATTAGTGTCTGACTCCAGTGGGACAGAGATGGCCCCAGGGTCAAAAAGCTCTCAGGCCCAATCAGAATGCTCAATTTTTAAATTGGTGCTTCCACGAAAGTCTCTTGAGCCTCTCGTGAACTCAACTGTCCAGGTACACAATTATTTTTTAACCTTCATTTCTCAAAAATTAGTAAAGGGATTTACACCAAGACGCCACATTACAAAAAACACAATCTGCGGACCAAGATCTTGGGTCCTGCCAAATGTGGTGTAATTCCATTCAGCAGTTGCTGCTGTAGCTTTGTCTATAGAGGTCTATGGAAAATGCAGGGGGATTTTGCATTTTGGGACCCCCTTTTTTCACCCACTGCTTGACAGATCACCCTGAAACTTTTCATGTACAAACTAATCAAAAAGTAGCATCTTTTTCGAACGTTTCATGGAGATTCGTCAAACAGTGCCTAAGTTATTAGCAACACAAATACACTTTTGCTATGGACCAGCTGACCTAACTAGAACTAACCAGTGGCGACCGCAACTGGGTAAAATAAATACATAGATATATATGTACATAAATATCATATATTACAGATTGGCTACAGCTACTCTGTAGTTATAGTTAAGATTAAAAGAGCTAGGAATTCCTCAGAACTTTGCTTGGTATTAACTTTGCCACACTTTGACAAATATCCATGAAACTTTGCATGCCTATTGTTTTTTAGCTCGAGCCTGAGCAAACGCTACTCTGGCGAACTGCTGTAGTAGAGTATTAAAGAGAAGCCCCGCCCACATTTTTCATTGGCTTTTGTCTTTGTCCTTTGTAAATACTGGCTTCTGATTCCTTAATAGGCTTGTTAGTCCCTCCTTAGTTCTGCCTTGTCTTCATTTGTACTCTCCCACGGCCTTTACTTCGGTTCTTACACGGTATTTGTTATTTTAGTGTTGTAAGCACTATTTTCTTTATTCAGTTTGTCCTACTTCAGGCATGACGACGTGCTTTGTTCACATTCAGCGCGATGTGCGTTCTTCCACTTTCGAAGGGGCTGGGAAAATCGCGACCGCTTGTTTTATTTACGTCGCAGGTACAGGTATACCGTATTCTCCCTTATGTTCCTCTCAAAGCTCCCATCTCCTCTCTGCCCAGAGAACAGGGTGCACCAGGCCTCTCCTGTCACAGGGAGTGCACCCGGGAAGCCGTCTCTTACCTCAGGTGGTGACTCATCCCTGCTCATCCGTTGTAAAAATACATCTATTGACTCATGTGTTCGAGGTGAGAAGCACCAGTAAGTGACGGTATCAAGGACACGGTATAATCTTGGACCCCCTCGGAGGGCACGCGGGCAGAGTGCGGGGTTTGTAGGTGCTGCACGCATTATTTGCCAATGTGAATATTGCTCAGACAATCAAGGCGCCTGCTCTGCGTAGGGCTGAAAACTCCCACTGGAAAGTGAAGGCTCCTGAAGAGGCTGGAACAGACTGCTATTGTTTACTAGATCCTTTGTGCTTGTTGTACCAACCTTAGAAGTATAAACGCCTCTACCGTCTCCTTTGGGGTGAAAACGTGTGACCCCCAAGAGAGAGAAAAAAACAAACATTTTATTATCATCAAAATGTCAGCAATATTTTAGGAATGCCGCCACTGTATTTCTGAACCTTACACTAACTCTGGGTTCGAATATGGCACTTATTCAAACCATACTGCCTCCCCCTGCAAACTCTGGCCCTTTTCATATCACACTACCACTCAAGGAGATTTTAATAAAAGAACAAATTGTTTCTAGTTCAAACGGATCAAAAGTTACTAAACACATGGCCGCAGTTTACCTGTGCACTGGAAGGTCCTTTGCAAAGGTTGACTAGTCGTCATTTCTTTGCTTATTACTTTATTTGGTGGTAAATTGGTATTAACAAGGAGAAATCTTTCCTCAGGCAGTGTTACCAGGTGTAAAAATAATGAAGTGATTCTATCACAAAATGTGGCGGCATTATGTTGCTTAATTTCCTTTTATTGCCGCTTAATTTTATAATTGAGTCGACCCTGCTGCATAATTTCCTATGCAAACATAAATCCAGTGGCCCCGGGTTTAGCAAAACCTTACAGTGGACCTAGAGTTCATCCACTGCTCTAGTATCCCTCCTTTCTTTACTTCTTTTTTGATGGCTTTTCTTCCATTTATTATTTTTGCCCCTCCTACGGACCATGACCTCTCGACCATCCTCTCAATTGGATTACTTTTATCCTTCCGCTGCTCACTGTTAGCATAAGACTTTTCTAGATCTATCCGTGAGCTTCCTTCACCCCCCCTCCCAGCCCCTTCCCCAGCAACTTGCTGGCCCGTGTTCCGTGTTGATCTATCCCCTGTGTGCTATTTTCTCATGTGCTTATGTTCCCTCACCCCATGTTGCTCTCTCCTTCGTATGTGCCATCCCATCCTTTATCTCTTCTCCCCTAACCAGATATATTTTAATTTAATCCGCCACCCACTTCCTGTTGCTTCCCCACGTCCACTCTTCTGTTGCTCCCCCATCTTTCACAAGCATTTACGTTTTTTCTTGTAACTTGATTTTATGGAAGGCCTCACAGCTCCATTTATTGCCACTTCGCTGGTACAAGAAAAACACTTTTGTGCAATTAAACATTTATATTTTCTTTTTACCTATCTGAGTTGTGTTCCCAGATTTTGGATCAGTCAATAAAAAAGTGAAAATTGCCAGAGTCATTCTGTAGGCACTGATATGCACGGTGACTCATTCATGCGCATGCTTGATGGCGCCAAACAAGACCAAGTCTTCGCAGTTTTTCCTTTTTTTTTTTAACGCATTGCCATAGTGAATAGGTGTATAAGGTGAGACCTATCCACTTTGACAATGTTTGTTGTTATATTAGCTTTACATAAAATTTTATATTAGTGTTTTTTCATAGTGCTACTTTCTTAATTATTTTTCTCTGTAAAAGGTTCACTTCAGTGACTTAATCCTGACTCAGCTAGTTTATGTAGCTCTCTTAATTTCATCTGATTCTGTAGGCAATGCATGTCCCCTGGATACCTGTTTTTAGGTTGAGCCTGGGCAGCGCATGCGCTGCTCTGGGAGCCATGCTGTACTAAGAGTTTGCACTTGAAGCCCTGTCCACATTTTCCATTGGCTTGTGTCATTGTCCTTCGTAAATGCTGGCTTCTGATTCATTAATAGGCATGTTAGTACCTCCTTAATACTGCCTTGTCTTAATTTGTAACCTCCCATGAGGACTGGCCCTTTTACTTCCATTGTTACACGGAACATCTTATTTCGTCTGTAAGCACTATTTTCTTTAATAAGTATCTGGTACTGCAGGCACGAGGGCTTTCCTGCAACGGTCTTTCCTGCAACATTCAGCGCACCATGCAAGCTTTCATTTTTATTTAGTACATATGATTAGTTGATTAATGCTTACGTGGGTCACCTTAGCGAGATCTGCGACTTTTCCGCAATGTATCTTTAAAAAAGGCGGTCACACGCTTTTATTTATTTTTATTTATTTATTTTCTTATATAGCGCTTGAGTCAATTCCCGAAGGGATATCTCCGCGCTTGTGCTCCTATCAGATGGGCTCCAACATGATCATATGCTAATAGCAGAAAAATGTTACATTAAAACTGAGTGAATAAATGAGTTTTAAGATTTTTCCTGAAGGATTCTAAATTGGAAATTTGTTTCAGCATGGATGGAAGGGAGTTCCAAAGAACAGGGCCTTTGTAGGAGAGGGCACGACCTCCCTGTCTGGTTCTTCTGAACCTTGGGACCTGTAATAGCTGATGACTACTGGAGCGTAAAGTGCGTACAGGGACGTATGGTACAAACTTTTCCCTCAAATATTTGGGTCCTGTGCCATACAGACATTTATGTATTGTACAGCACGTTTTGAATTCTATACGTTGTCTTATCGGCAGCCAATGAAGCTGGTGAAGAAGAGGACGAGAGGGAGTTCTAGGTTGAGCATTGACAACCAGCCTCGCCGCAGTATTTTGGACTACTTGTAGTTTTTTTATTTGTTCCTCATTTGCCGCGATCAGCAAACCATTGCAATAGTCCATCCTACTGATTACTAGTGTCTGGACTAGTGTTTTCCTGTAGTTATCAGGCAGGAATGGAAAAACACGCCGTAACAGCCCGATTACGCGGAAGCATGCTCCTGTAACTTGATTAATGTGTTCTTTGAATAGGAGTGCTTTCTCCAGACGTACTCCAAGGTTTTTAACAACTTGTTTCGGGCTGGGTACAGGTCCTAACTCCAAGGGCCACCATTCTGGGGACCATAGGAGGGTAGCCCCACCAAACAACATGACTTCCGTCTTGGCTACATTACACTGGAGATAGTTCCGTGCCATCCAGTCTGCCACAGCTCTCATCCCATCTGCAAAAGATTTTTGAATTGCGGGCGTGAGAGTCTGGAAGGGAAACAGGAGTTGGGTGTCGTCAGCATACGACACCGGGGTGAACCCGCATTTTCTTACAATGTCCGCCAAGGGGGCCACATACACGTTAAAAAGCGTGGGGCTTAGGCATGAGCCCTGTGGCACTCCCTTGGTGAGCTCCCTTGAGATGGAATTATGGGAGCCCAGCTTGACTCCTTGTAGACGACCCGAAAGAAAGCTTTCCAACCAGGACAGAGCCATGCCTCCTATGCCCACCTCCTTCAAACGACCGAGAAGTATTTCATGCGACACCGTGTCGAAGGCAGCGGATAAATCTAACAGCACCAGAATCGTTGATCCCCCCTCATCGAGTGACATCCTGATGTTATCGGTCACTGAGATGAGGGCTGACTCGGTGCTGTGATTGGGCCTGAATCCAGATTGAGAGTGGTCCAGGCCCTCCGCTGTCTCGATGTAATTCGACAAGTGGGTGTTTACATGCCTCTCGGTTATTTTGCTAAGGTATGGCAGGAGGGAGATGGGCCGGAGGTTAGAAAGGTCTGTCCATGGAAGTGCGGCACTCTTCCGGATAGGGTTCACCACCGCTTTTTTCCATTCCCTAGGCACGTGTCCTTCCCTAAGAGAGTGGTTTATTATATCTAGGATTTGAGGTCCGAGAAGAGTACTCAGCGAGGCCATCATTTTTGCTGGTATGAAGTCATCGGGAGATCCTGACTTTATGTGGCCAATGAGGGAAGGGAGGTCTAATTCACCGACTGGTGGAAAGGCTGTCAAGAAGACATTTCTTTGTATAGGTGGAGGAGTAGGAGCACAGATGTTACTTTGATAACTAGGAGCCTTCAAAATTTTCTCGTAAATCGAGTTGATTTTGTTTTCAAAGAACAGGGAGATGTTCTCGGATAAGGATTGGGAGTAATCGTCTGGGCTATCACAGGCTGTCGGTTTTACGAATGCCTGTAGTATTTCGTATAATTCCTTAGAGGAATTGACCGCCTCTGCGAGTTGCTGAATAATGCTGTTCTTTCGCGCCAGTTTTATGTTCTTATAATAATTAGACTGGGCATCGCGATGTGCTCTACTGTTTTCTTCTGTGCGTGCTTTCCTCCATTTTTTCTCTATCTTCCTGCATCTCTGCTTCTCTACTCTCAGAGCCTGAGTGTACCATTTTTCTTGTTTGCTTGCAGGGAATTGTATATGCAACTTCAGGGGGGCCAATTTATCTATTGCTACAGTTATGGAATCATTAAATTTAGCTAAGGCACCCTCCACATCATCTGTTGCCGTAGGGTTAGGTTTTTCCCAGACCTTTTGTAACTCCTCCACCGTTACTCTGTACCAATGTCGACGCCATACTGGTGGAAGAGTGTTCTTTTTAGGGCGTATGTCCACTTCTGATATACAGAAATCCAGCAGGAAATGATCTGACCAATCTAGCTGGGTGGTGGATTGGCACTGAATTTTGGTGCTATTTGAGAAAAGCAGGTCAAGAGAATGGCCTCCCTTATGTGTTGGTCCATTGTTCTGCAACTCCAGACCTAGGGTGGACAGGTCAGCTAGTAAGGATTTAGTTTCAGGAAGCTCTAGGATATCTGTATGAATGTTAAAATCGCCAAGGAACAAAACGTTTTCATTGGCTCTAAAATGAGGAGCTAAAAGCTCCATAAGAGAAAGAGTAAAACCTGAGCTAGGTCTTGGTGGGCGATAAACCAACGCTCCCTTCCAAGATGCTCTTGTGGCAGTAATTACTCTAAAAACCATTATTTCCATGTGTGGGCTACATTTTGGTTCTAAGATAGTAACTTTCAAATAGTCTTTGTGTACAATGGCTATTCCACCGCCTACTTTATCTGGACGATCCATATTTAAAACTTGTACCCTTGAGGGACCCCTAAAGCTATAGAAGGTGTTGTATGAGGTTTAAGCCAGGTCTCTGTAAAAAAAAAAACAGATCGGGTTGAGATGTTTGTAATAAGTCCCATATTTGGATTTGGTGCTTGGGCATAGAGCGAACATTTAATAATAAACATTTTATCTCATTTGTTGGTAGGTCTGTTACAGTGTTAACCTTACTAGTGGAATTTAAATAAGAGGCTTGGAAATGACATTTACAACAGGAAAAGGGACCTTCTGGGCATTGCCATTTATCACTAACGCAGCCAGAAAATAAGGGTTGTCTAAGTGTTAATAAATGTTGGCGAGAGTACCTAATTATGGAATTCTCCATTTGTAGTGCGTGGAGCGTGGAGGGCAGGGCCCCTGGTCCCGGTCCCGTTCTGTCGCGGACGGGCGCAGACGGGCAGCTCTTTGGCTGCTCTTCGGCGTGTCTTCGGCTGCGCGCGATCGCTGCGCGCTCAGAGGGGTGCGAGGGCTAAATAGCCCCAGAAGAAAACCACTAGAGCGCTACCCGCTGCAGTGGTTACCGGAAGTTCCGGAAGTGCTTGGCTCTCACCTGCCCGCCCTCCGCACAACGGTACTAGTTACCCTGTCGGAATGAGGCGGACAGGAAGAGAGATTGAGCCAAACACTGCTTGCTGCCCTGAAAAATGCAAAGCTAAAAGGTGCTTCCCCTCCTTTCAATTCAGGTAGGGAGAAGCTCAACACGATGGTGCTCAGATTAAATTACACGCGTGATATTTCACAGCATGCAAAGTGTGTGCTGAATTATTTAAAAGACCAGCCAATTCATAAAGTAAATAAATGAGGGTAAAATGTGCAATTTCAGCACGCAGCATAGATCGCTGTACGGGGACCAAAGTTGAAGCAAGCGGTTCGTGGACTCTGCCACCGTCACTTACCGCAGCTTCACTGTAATGGTGCTCCGCCTAAATAGCCCCAGAAGAAAACCACTTGAGCGCTACCCGCTGCAGTGGTTACCGGAAGTTCCGGAAGTGCTTGGCTCTCACCTGCCCGCCCTCCGCACAACGGTACTAGTTACCCTGTCGGAACGAGGCGGACAGGAAGAGAGATTGAGCCAAACACTGCTTGCTGCCCTGAAATATGCAAAGCTAAAAGGTGCTTCCCCTCCTTTCAATTCAGGTAGGGAGAAGCTCAACACGATGGTGCTCAGATTAAATTACACGCGTGACATTTCACAGCATGCAAAGTGTGTGCTGAATTATTTAAAAGACCAGCCAATTCATAAAGTAAATAAATGAGGGTAAAATGTGCAATTTCAGTGCGCAGCATAGATCGCTGTACGGGGACCAAAGTTGAAGCAAGCGGTTCGTGGACTCTGCCACCGTCACTTACCGCAGCTTCACTGTAATGGTGCTCCGCCTAAATAGCCCCAGAAGAAAACCACTAGAGCGCTACCCGCTGCAGTGGTTACCGGAAGTTCCGGAAGTGCTTGGCTCTCACCTGCCCGCCCTCCGCACAACGGTACTAGTTACCCTGTCGGAACGAGGCGGACAGGAAGAGAGATTGAGCCAAACACTGCTTGCTGCCCTGAAAAATGCAAAGCTAAAAGGTGCTTCCCCTCCTTTCAATTCAGGTAGGGAGAAGCTCAACACGATGGTGCTCAGATTAAATTACACGCGTGATATTTCACAGCATGCAAAGTGTGTGCTGAATTATTTAAAAGACCAGCCAATTCATAAAGTAAATAAATGAGGGTAAAATGTGCAATTTCAGCGCGCAGCATAGATCGCTGTACGGGGACCAAAGTTGAAGCAAGCGGTTCGTGGACTCTGCCACCGTCACTTACCGCAGCTTCACTGTAATGGTGCTCCGCCTAAATAGCCCCAGAAGAAAACCACTAGAGCGCTACCCGCTGCAGTGGTTACCAGAAGTTCCGGAAGTGCTTGGCTCTCACCTGCCCGCCCTCCGCACAACGGTACTAGTTACCCTGTCGGAACGAGGCGGACAGGAAGATAGATTGAGCCAAACACTGCTTGCTGCCCTGAAAAATGCAAAGCTAAAAGGTGCTTCCCCTCCTTTCAATTCAGGTAGGGAGAAGCTCAACACGATGGTGCTCAGATTAAATTACACGCGTGATATTTCCTAGCATGCAAAGTGTGTGCCGAATTATTTAAAAGACCAGCCAATTCATAAAGTAAATAAATGAGGGTAAAATGTGCAATTTCAACGCGCAGCATAGATCGCTGTATGGGGACGAAAGTTGAAGCAAGCGGTTCGTGGACTCTGCCACCATCACTTACTTAAGCTATTAGCATTATAAATGACAATGTCTTTTATTTATGTTTTAAAAACCAACACATAAATAAAAGGCATTGTCATTTATAATGCCAATAGCTCAAAGTTGCGTAAATACGAGATCTATTGCATTGCCAATGCTTGTTCTACATGGGCAGATGTTGCACAGTTTCATATTAAGGGGGTGCAGAGAAAACAGGGGATTTCCAAAACATGCCCCTGGTGCCTATCTGGGACCTAGAGTACTAAGGCATGAGCCCTTGGGGTAAAACAGTGGACCATCCAGTGAGGGCACCCCACACATGATCCCAGGCTGCACGTGCCACCCGTAACCAGGAAGGAGTGGGTCAAGCATTCTAAATCCCACCTTACTCAGGACTTTGTACCTGTTGTGATTGCCATGGACCCTCTAGCAGATACCAGGGAGAGTCCTCCACCATTATGGGGCTTGACAAGCCCCCTTCGGCCCCGGCCCAGGCCCAATCAAAAATGGACAGTTACACAGCAGGGGTGAATGTCCAGCTGCCCCCACACCAGGAGAAGAGACATAACGATGATTTTCCAGGCAATCCAAGACTCCTGCATTGCCCTTGAACCAAAAATAGGCAAAGCAAAGTACCAGTGGATGTGGTTACATTATGCTAAGACCTCTGCAATACTATGGTAAGGGTCGCAGAGGGGAACATCTCTGAGTTGGGAGGGCAGTGCCTGGGACCTGAAGACGGAGGTTACCTGTTTGCCTGTTTGACCTCAATGTCCTGTGGACAAACCCTCAGCAGGTTGCTAACCGCACATCGCCTTTAGCATGCAAAGCATAGGATTTGTCTTTAACCCCCTGGGAGTGTCATCCCTTGAGGTAAAAATAATATGTTTAGAGGAAGGGGAGTGGGGACCACATCCCCAGGGATAGTTTCAATAAAAAGGAGTGTGGGGCTGTGTGGCCCCCATTCTGAAGCCTTAAAAGTCCCCAGGGGCCCTATCCAAAAAAAAGGGAAGGAGGGTGGGCAGCACACCTCCCTGAGCCTTAATAGGCCCCGGGGACCACATCGCCAGGGCAAAATACAATCAAAAAGGGGGAGGGGCTCTCTGGCCCTTCCCAATTCATCCTGGGCCCCAGAAACCCCATCACCAGGTCCTTTTTTTGTGTAAAATGTGAAATAGGCTGCATGACCCCTGCTCCCCTAGCCATATAGGGCCATGGGGAACCCAACGCCGCAGCCAAATTTAGTAAAAAGAGGGGAGTGTGCATGAATTCTCCCCCTTAACAAGCCTTATTAGGCCCCGGTGGACCCCATTCACCGGGATTGGAATTTAAACAAAGGGGGATGAGGTCCTGCCCTTCCCGGGGCTTTATAGCTGCCATGGATCCCATCTCCCGGGCCATGTCTTATTTATAAGGGGAAGCCATGTGGCCCCCCTCCTGGAGCCTTATTAGGCCCCGGAGAACCCATCTCCTGTGGCCAAATATAATAAAAAAAGGGGAGGGAGCCGCACTGCCTCCATTCCCGAGCCTATATTGGCCCAAGGAATTCCCATCCCCTGGTCCTCCGTTATTTAAAAGGTGGGTGCCCCGGTGTCCATTTGGGGCACCAACCAAACATAATATTGGGGGCTGTGGGAGGAGCCCCAGGGCCTATGTGGCCCCAACCGGCCTTCCGCATGGGCAGGAGCAATCTGTTGTTCTGTGTGCCTGCCAGCATCAGTGCAGGCAGGGACGCAGAATACAAGTCTGCTCCCAGCCGGCGGGAGCATTTTTAAAGCTCCTACCTGCTGGGAGCAGAGTTTGGGGCTAATTTAGATCTTGGCGGTAATTGTCCCGCCATCACTTTTTCGACTGATTCAAAGCCCGCATACTTGGTGGTCTGCCCGCTTGATTTAGATGTTGGCAGGTCCATGGACGAAAGACCGCCATAGTCCCGACGACTCCACAAGGAATTCTTACCCGCGTCGATGGCGTCAAAAGCGGCTGTCGGTGGGAATCCAGCCAAGATGACCACCAAGCTAATCACAATTTGCCTTTCTGTTGAGGCAACTGTGGGGGGAATACTTCCTACTTTGAGCTGGCGGAATCGAAGGAAATAAGGTAAGAACTTACCTTTTTAATTGTTTTCCACTTCTATTTCCATCTTTAACCCCTCCGTCCAGGATACTTCTTTGCTGCTTCAACACCACCTCAATGCCAACCACTCCATTGTGGCCGGGATCTTAGGTACGCAACTTTTACAACTGTCGTACTGTGAATCGTGGTTGACAAATGGTGTAGCCATGTGCTTCCCAGGACACAGCAAGTGAGCCTGCCCCAGGTATGAGGGCCCTGGGGCCAATAAATGCTCGAGGAGAGGGGCCATGTGGCACTCCTCTCTTTTTTTGGAGAGACGGCTCTGGGAAAATGTGTCCCCAGGGCCTTTGTAAGGCATGGGGAGGGGGGATGCATGGCCCACCTTGCCTTTTCCCCGGGAACCAAACATGGTTTCGGGAGGGGGGCTGCAGCCCCTTCCCTATAATTTAATTGGGCCCCGTGGGATGAGTTCCCCGGGTTTGAAAACAGTTGTAGAGGGCGACCATGCACCTACTCCCCTTAATGAATAGTTTAGGCCAATGGGATGGGGTCCCCAGGGCCTTTTTAAGGCTTGGGGAGGGGGGCCACACAGACCCCCCCTTTTTTGAAGTGATGGCCCAGGGGATGCGGTGTTCCTAGGGCCTTTTTATGGCTTGGGAATGGGATTGCACACCTCCCTCCTCTTAATGATTAAATTGGACCCCAGGGAATGTGCCCCCTTCCCTTACAAACACTACCTTTTTAAATAGATTGGGTCTTGGGGGTGGGGTCCCCAGGGCCTTTTTAAGGCTCAGGAAGGTGGCCTCACGCCCCTTCCTCTTAATGAATGAATTGGGCCCTTGGACAGGGTTCCTTGGGCCAAAAACAGCTCAGGGAGAGAGGGGATTTGTGCCCTCTCTCCTTACATATACACAGCCTTGGGGGATGGGGTCTTGGGACCCTAGGTGGGCTGGGTAGGGGGCCCTACTGACCCCCCCCTCCCCAGATACACTTTAGAAAATGGTGGTTGCTTTTTTTTTGCTGCGATCCAACAGTAGAAAAATAACAACAAAAGAGTGCTACTTGATGGAAAACAAAAAGGTAGATGAGCACAAGAAGTCAACAACACCAGTTTGGTGTGTTTAGAAAGCCCTCACTCACCGACCTAGTCGGTGACATGCTTCATCATCGGGCCCCACTGGGTGTGACCCAATGTCACCCCAGTGTGCTTCAACGCCAGATTTACTGCGGAGCGAGTAATGTGAAGATATGAAGGCTAGGTGATAGATTTACGTGAGTAGAGTGATATGGTGACTTAAAAATGGCTTGTGTGTATCAAAAATTGATTTAATGGTTGATCACCAAGGGCATATTAAAAAATGTGTTGGTAAACAAGGTCAACTAAATTGGTTGGCCTGTTTCCAATAACATTACGTGAGCGGTCAACATGTTTCTGCCAATGTTGGTGTAGTTAACCTGGCATTCGTCAGGACCTAGAGTGATTAAACCCCGGCGGTATGGGCACGCTAAGGCCCACCCTACCAAGGGACGTGAAAGTGAAAATATCTGTCGAAGTGCACTGAAAAGGTGGCTTCACCGATAAAAAACGGGAGGCACAACCCTTCTAGTCTCAGAATCAGAGACTCAAAAATTAGATGCACCTGTAAAGAGAAAGGGTACAGACAGACATAAACAGACAAATACATAATTAGTTATTGATCTGCCGGCCAAAGAGCACACAGTGGTGACTTGTGCTCATATGTACAGGCAAGTGCACAACACACGACTAATTCGCAGAGGTGTGTGGTTCTGCCTGTGGCTATATATTATCTTGCTACATGATAGCGTTTTATGTGTAATATCATTATCACGTAGTGATGGGCGAACTGAATTATTGCCCGCCTGTGAGCATGTGTCATTTCATGCGGCGCGTGGAAACTGCGTGGTATAGTGGGGGGGGGGGCGTTACAATGAGAAACCCAGTCTATAACGCGTTCTTTAGTAGGAACTACACGATCAATGGGCCAAGGGCCAGTGACCAATGTCCCCAGAAAAACGAAATGCTCGTTTAATGGTTCTCACTTGGAAGGAGAGAAAATATCACCCCATAGACTGCGGGAGGGGGGGTGACGGCGTATTTGGCACATCCTGTAAATTAAAGAGACAAACTAGGCCTCTTGGCTGTGTATCATTCTCAATAGACAACCTTTCTCACATTCCCTTTTGTAGGGGTCGAACCTAACTTCATAAATTACATCTCTAACACCTTTAACCCGAAATTATGAGCTCACGTGCATCAGAACCCTTATTGTGAAACCCGTTGCTATTCCAGCTGAAATATTGGTATTCCCCGTGATTACCATCAACATGGGAAAACTTTCTTCCGAAATTTACGATTACCGCCAGAGGACCCCGCTCTGATGTATCAAATGAGGCAATTCCCTATTTTACTGTCTACAAGTGAATCCTATTCCACTTTTTAATTTTTAGTTTCTCTTGTTGTTTTTATCCAAATAAGTCTTTCTTTCCGTTCTGGTCCTAATTCCAGACATTACGAAAGAAGTTTAGACGCTCCAGTCCCTCTATGTCTATGACTGGTTGTTTACTTCGACCGCTTTCCCTCATTGGTCGAACGTACGTAACCGCGCCTTCAGCCACGCCCATTCCCGGAAGAGCGCGCGCTGGTGACAGAGCCCCGGCCTCATATACGGCGTAACCCGACCGGCTCTTGATCGTCGAGACGCGGTCTTGAGGGCTGGTCAGGTTTACACTCGGGTGCCTGGCGTCGTGGGCGTGAGTGTGTTTTCGGCCTTCTTCTTCTTTCTTCGGCTTGAGCTAAGTACCTCCGAGGCCTCCATATTAAGTTGGTCTCGTGTTTGTTTGTCTCTTTAATTTACAGGATGTGCCAAATACGCCGTCACCCCACCTCCCGCAGTCTATGGGGTGATAGTTTCTCTCCTTCCAAGTGAGAACCATTAACGAGCATTTCGTTTTTCTGGGGATATTGGTCACTGGCCCTTGGCCCATTGATCGTGTAGTTATTACTAAAGAACGCGTTATAGACTGGGTTTCTCATTGTAACGCCCCCCCCCCCCACTATACCACGCAGTTTCCACGCGCCGCATGAAATGACACATGCTCACAGGCGGGCAATAATTCAGTTCGCCCATCACTACATGATAATGATATTACACAGATAACGCTATCATGTAGCAAGATAATATATAGCCACAGGCAGAACCACACACCTCTGCGAATTAGTCGTGTGTTGTGCACTTGCCTGTACATATGAGCACAAGTCACCACTGTGTGCCCTTTGGCCGGCAGATCAATAACTAATTATGTATTTGTCTGTTTATGTCTGTCTGTACCCTTTCTCTTTACAGGTGCATCTAATTTTTGAGTCTCTGATTCTGAGACTAGAAGGGTTGTGCCTCCCGTTTTTTATCGGTGAAGCCACCTTTTCAGTGCACTTCGACAGATATTTTCACTTTCACGTCCCTTGGTAGGGTGGGCCTTAGCGTGCCCATACCGCCGGGGTTTAATCACTCTAGGTCCTGACGAATGCCAGGTTAACTACACCAACATTGGCAGAAACATGTTGACCGCTCACGTAATGTTATTGGAAACAGGCCATCCAATTTAGTTGACCTTGTTTACCAACACATTTTTTAATATGCCCTTGGTGATCAACCATTAAATCAATTTTTGATACACACAAGCCATTTTTAAGTCACCACATCACTCTACTCACGTAAATCTATCACCTAGCCTTCACATCTTCACATTACCCGCTCCGCAGTAAATCTGGCGTTGAAGCACACTGGGGTGACATTCGGTCACACCCAGTGGGGCCCGATGATGAAGCATGTCACCGACTAGGTCGGTGAGTGAGGGCTTTCTAAACACACCAAACTGGTGTTGTTGACTTCTTGTGCTCATCTACCTTTTTGTTTTCCATCAAGTAGCACTCTTTTGTTGTTATTTTTCTAATCAGAGTGGGGAGTAAGAGTGCCTTGTCTACCCTACCTCTCTTTTTGTTGATTTGCGATCCAACAGTACTCATGCATCACTGATTTGTTTTTGGCTGCGGGGGTGTCACTCTGGGTCCCCCCATGGGGCCATGGGGAGCATGGTATCCCTACCCTATATCCCTACCTTATATTAATGTCCGCCAGTAACAGTTTTCTCATGTTGCTGGCTGCCAGTCAGAGCGCTCGCTCTCGCGGAGACTCTGACTCACACGGAAGCAAATTGGCCCAAGGAAAAAAGCTTCCTGTGCCAATCAGAACGCTCTGTTTTTAAATTGCCTCTCCCACGAGCCTCTCGCGGACCAATAGTCCAGATATACAAATATGTTTAAACCTTAATTTTCCAAAAACTATTGAACAGATTTACTCAAACTCACAAGAAGCATAATCTGCAAACCAAGATCTAGCTTCCTAACAAATTTGGCTTAATTACATTCAGCATTTTTTTCTTTAGCCCTGCCTGATGATGTCATTTAAGATGTCATCAGTGATGTCATGAATGATGTAATATGTGAGGTCATAAGAAGTGAATGGTAAAGGTGCAAGTTATAGTTAGCTCTACTAAGCAAATTCCTGTTTCTTTTAGTTCAAAACGTTGATGTTGTCATTGACATATTCACCTAACTATAACGTTACTTAAATTTTTATCACACTTAACTATACTTTAACATTTGTTTTTTTCAGTGTATATATGTATATTTATATTCAATGAAAAAAACTAAGATTAAAGCTTATAGTTAAGAAAACTTATTTTCCCTATAAAAAAACATTTTAAATTACACAAACTTTAAAAATTCTTTAGTTATAACTTTCATTTACAATTTATCCGCCACCTTTAAATTATTATAAATAGTGCACCTCTTAAAATACGCTTTTCAGTTCGCTAACCAGACTGCACTAACTATAACTTGACACTCTACCATGCACTGTATTGTGACAAATAATTCCATTTGAGTAGTTATAAATGTTGTTATCCACTTTATGATTTCACATGCGATAAGTGATGCATGGAAGGGCATAAACAGTGCATGGAAAAAGCATGAGTTGTAGTTAATGTAGAGTGGCTAGTGAGATGCAAGACTGTTCGGAGGTGCGTGATTCATAGCAATTTGAAGGTGGTGCGTAAATTATAAATTAAAGTTATAATTATAACTTTACAGCTTTTAAAGTTTGTGTATTTTAAGATCGGTTTGCATAGCAAGAAAACATAACTATATATTATCATTAACCTTCGTTTTTTTCATTGTATGTTAATGGTGTTTGCTTTTTAATAAAAATGTGTTTCAAATCATAGTGTTGAGTGTCATTAATTGAAGTGTTGTAAAGTAGAGTCTAGTACAATGAAGTAGAGTGGAGCATTGTAGAGTGGAACAGAGTACAGGGGAGTGACGTAGCATACAGAGGCAAAAAGTGTTATACAGTGGAGTGGTGTAGTGTGTCGTTTCTTGGAGTGTCATAGAGTGTTGTTGAGTGTGGTGGGATAATGGAGTTCAGTGAAGTAGAGTGTGTATAGTTTGAGTGTAGTGTTGTACAGTGTAGGCGAGTCTTGTACAGTATAGTGCTGTATTGTGGAGTATCATTATTTGTGAGAGAACAGTGCATGATAGAGTAGCGAGTTACAGTTAGCAGTTTCAAGTTAGCAAGCTGAAAAAAGTGTGTTACGAGGTCCGGTACTTATAATAATTTGAAGGTGTTGGATAAATTGCAGATGAAAGTTATAACTATAACTTGAGCATTTTTAGTTTGTTTAGTTTGAACTTGATTTGTATAGGGAAAATAGGAGTTCCTTCCTATAAATAAGCTTTAACCTTTATGCTATTGAATTTCAATTTTTTTTTTAGAATTTTTAATAAAAATGTGTTTAAATCATGGAGTCCAGTGTTACAAGTGGAGAGTTATTTGTAGTGTTGTGCAGTACATTAGAGGAGAGTGTTGTAAAGTCTATGGTCATAGACTGGAATATTGTAGATAGGAATTGAGTGTAGTACAGTGTAGTAGCATATCGTACAGTGTAGTAAAGTGTTAAATATAGTGTTATGGCAAGGTGTCTCATATAGTGGAGTCACGTATCGTACTCTGGAGCAGCAAGTTTTTCAGTGGAATAGCGTATGGAACAAAGTAGTGTAAAGTAGAGCATCATAGAGTAGAATGTCTTCAAGTGGAGTGTCGTAGAGTACAGTAGAGGAGAGTGTTGTGGAGTGGAGTGCCTTGTCATATTGTTGAGTGGTAGTTTGTTGAGAAAAGTTGAGTGGTGTGTCGGCGAGTGTCATACAGTGTAGTACAGTGGTGTAGAGCAGATGGACATAGAGTCATAGAGTGGATAAGAGTGGCATAGAGTGTAGTACAGTGTTGTAGAGTGGAATTGCACACAGTGGAGAATGTCGGATAGTGGAGTTGGATTTTGTACAGTGGTGTAGAGTGGGATGAAGTGTAGTAGAGTAGAGAACACTGGAGTGGTGTAATGTAGAGTGGAGTAAAGTGTCATTGAGTGGCATAGTGTGTCTTAGTCTATAGTGGAGTGCAGTAGAGTGGAGTGGCATAGCAAACAGTTAAGTAAAGTGTCATAAATTGGAGTACCATATTGTACTGTAGAGTGTGGTGGGGTGTCGCACAGTATTGGAAAGTGATATAGACTACAGTAGAGTAAAGTGGCATATAGTCTAGTTGATTTTTGTACAGTGGAGTGGTGTACAACACAGTATTGTAGAGTGGATCAAAATACAGTGTTATAGAGTACAATGCCATTGATTGGAGCAGCATACAGAGGAGTAGAATGAAGCACTGTGTCGGAGTGGAGTAAAATGGGCCGTAGTGGCATACAAAGAGCTGCTTACATGGTTTAACAGTGGCATACAGTATAGCACAATGCAGTGAAAGGGAATAGACTGGAGTAAAGTGTCGGAGAGTGACATACAGTGCAGTAGAGTGTTGAAAAGTGGAGTTGCATAGAGTACAGTAATGTGTGAAATAGTGGAGCTACATAGAGTGAATTGTCGTAAAGTAGCGTAGAGTGAGGTAAAGTCTTGTACAGGGCAGTAGAGAGTAGTGATGTAACATAGTGTGCAGTAAAGTACAATAAAGTGTACTGGTGAGTCGTAGAGTAGATTGGCATAGAGTGGAGTGCACTGGCATATCATAGCTAGTAAACTGTTATAAATTGGATTGGGATCATGTACAGTACAGTGAAGTGCTGTGTCGTATAGAAAAGTGTAGTCTAGTTGAATAGAGTATAGTACATTGGAGTGTACTAGCGTAATCTATTATCAATAAATCTGTAGATTTGTAGAGCACTTCTTGTCACCCGTGAGGGTATCCAGGCACTGGCAGAGTCTCGTTGATAAGCCAGGTCTTCAGGGACTTTTGGAATTCTGGAAGATGTTGGGAGGTCAGTTGATGAAAGGGTAGCTTATATCATGACTTCGCTGCTAGGTAGAAGAAGAATCTACCTCTGCATCTGCATCTGCTACATTAGATGCAGGAGGTGAGGGTTAGAGAAAGGGATGCAGAGCAGTGGTGTACGGTGGGCTGATGGAAATTCAGGCTATAGTTCAAGTAGGCGGGTCCGCAGTTGTGTAGGACCTTGTATGCATCGGTCAGGAGCTTGAACTGGCATCTTTTCTGCACAGGGAGCCAGTGGAGTTCCCTGAGGTAGAGGGTGATATGAGTTCAGCTAGCGAGGACCAGGACGAGTCTGACTGCGGCATTCTGTATGGTCTATAGTCAGAGGAGGAGAGCTGTGATCCCTCCGTAGAGAGTGTTGCCGTAGTCTAGTCGGCTGGAGATGAGGGCCTGGGTGATGGAGCATCTTGAACTTTGAGGTAACCATTTGAATATCTTATGAAGCATGCAGAGGATCAAGAAACAGGAGGATTAGACTGAGTTGCCCTGAGTCGTAAGTCTGAGTTCTGTGGTACACCAGTATGCATCCCATGGGGTGCTTTTGTTTCTGAAAATCAGTCCCTTTGTCTTGTCCATGTTGAGCTTCGGGCCGTTGTCCTTCATGCAGTTGGCGATGTCTGTTATGCAGTTGTGGAAGTTGGTCTTGTTGGTGTCTTCGAGGAGGGAGAGGATGAGTTTTGTGCAGGGCAGGCTTTAACACTGGTGGCGCCCTGTGCGACAATGTCTGTTGGTGCCCCCCAATGACCACCTCTGCCACAGATTTCCTCACAAGCACCCTTCAACAGTGTCCCTCAAGTCTCCATAACCACTGTCTCTCAGATTAATTTAGCTTTATAGCACCGCTCATACCAGTGTAAGGTGTCAGAGCACTTTGCATCGCACACACATATGTATGTAAATCAGTGTATAGGAAATGCTACATCAGACAGGACTAGAAGGTGTAGGTGTGCATGTCATTGATACTTGTAGGCAATAAAGTTTGAGTCCTTATTCTGGAAAAACACAAATTCAGAGTTTAAAACGTAACATTATTGTTAAGGGTTCTCCTTAATAATAAGAATTGTTTTCTACCCAAATGAACCCTTTACGCAAAATTAGGATGATGAAAGACTGGGCAAAAAAACATATAGCTCTAACATATACCGTGCAGCTTACATGCAGCTCTTTGATGACAGTTAATAGCTCAATGTTGTATATTAGGATTTTGTGTTATAAATGACAAGTTACAAAAAGAGCTCTCTTACAGAAGCAGTAATCTACTGACCTATTTACGTTATATGCACTTTATCTGCATAGTAGACGTTCTTAGCAGTAGGCGTTTTAACCCTTTGCGCTACATTAGGAAGAGTCAGATCTTCCACTAGACAAACCTCTGTTCTCTTTCTAGGGAGACGATTAACCACCAGAGTTATCTTGACAGTTTAATTGAGGCCTGAAAATTGCTGGGGCCAGGAACACAGCAGCAGTTGCTTTTAAAATGATAATTTACTTGTAAAAATGACGCCCCCACCCCAAGTCAGCGCTCGGTGCGGTGGCCCCGATCGCAGTGCCCTAGAGCCGGCCTGGGTTGTGTGTCATCGGCATAGGATATGATGCAGAGCCTGGAATTATGGCGATGCTGGCCAGAGGTGTCCTATAAGTTTTGATACGGTTGTGTGGTGGAGCGACGATCCTCCGGTTACTCGACAGAAGATTTCCTTTGGTTCTGAGGTGAAGGTGGTCTTTTTGCATTTTTCGGTGAGGAATGATGCGATGTATTTGAGAGCGGCTTCTTGAAAGGCTATGTTGTGCAGCCTGTGATGAGTGTGTGGTGAGAGACCATATCAAAGTCTGCCGAGAGGTCTAGGAGAATCAGAGATGCAGTCTCCCATTGGTTGAGTGGGGCTCGGACACGTGGGTAGCCGTTATGAGGGTTTTCTCTGGGATGTAGTTTGCTGTGGAATACAGATTAGGAGGGGTCCAGTAGTAGGTTTCATTCTGGATGTAAAGAGATTTGTTGGTTGATGGATTTTTTCTTGAACTTTGCCCGTGAACAGGAGCAGGGAGAACGGTAGGAAGTAGTTGAGTTTGCTGGGGTATGCCAATCGTTTCTTTAGTAGGGTGTTGACTTCTGCATGTTTCCAGTCCTCAGGGAAGGTGACGTTGGCAATTGAGGTGTTGAACAAGATGGTAAGTATGTGGCTGACTCTGGCTTCACCCATGTTGAAGATGTGATGAGGCCATGGGTGGGGTGGGAGCCCCTGAGTGGATCGAGTTCATGATGGACGCGGTGTCCTGTGGGGCAAGCTGGCTTCATTTGGTGAGTCAGATGTCTGTGGTAGTTGGGTCGATGATGAAGTTGGTGGCGTTAGGCTGGGGATTGAAGTTTCCGTAGATATTGGCGATCTTGTCATGGAAGAAGTTTTCAAGGTTGTCGCAGAGTTCCTGTGAGGGGGTAATGTTGTTTGTTGCAGCGGAGGGGTGGGAGAATTCTTTGACAATGTTGGAATTATTTGCTGAGCATGATTCGATGTTTGAGGCCAACTGTCTGTGGTAGAGGTAACACCTCAACTTCAGAGCTGCAAAAGTCAGCGTGGTCCAACACTTCTGCATTCGGTGAGAGACTCTGAGGTTTAAGAGCGCATTTTATCTCCTCAATTTGTAAATGTTGTTGGACTCTGAGTATTGTTGGACCATCCCCATTCCTGCCAGGCTAACCTTTTCAAGGCAGATATTTTTCTATTTTCTATTTTGATGTCTTTAGCAGAGTGACTTATTTCTGGGTTCTGGCAAAAGCCTTAGAATCCCGTTTGGGGCCGACAATTGGCTAAAACATGCTGACTACACCAAGAAGGTATGTTTGTTAAGAATCCCCAATACTGTCTTATTTTTAACCCTATCCCAGAGGGTATCTGAATAAACTCATTCCAGCCCTTCTAGACATAGTTTTATCTCTATTTCTTCCTGCACTCTGCCCTTTACTCTCTGCCAACATCTGCTTATCATTTTTTAAAACACCTCAGCTCCTCCCCATCAGGAAGTTGTAGCCCACACCAGGTACCGTGCGGTTCTGGTGTGAGGGGGGAACCCAATGATGAAGCATATCACCCGTGGGTGAGTGAGGGTTCTTGTCCTTAAAGAAGTGCTGTTCCCTGGAGACACTTACTTTCCCTGCTGCCCCCTCTCCTTTTCCACTTTAGAGACTAGACTATTTTGCCCTCACCTCCTGCTGTGTAATTTGCGAGTCTGCGGGCAGTCTGAATCCTGTGATTGCAGGATGACTGCTGCCCCTTTCAGTGCGCATATTGGATTGGCCGGTTGTCGTGCAGCAGCCAGCCCAACATGTGCACTGTAGCCCCCGAAATCCCAGGGCTGTAAAACAGCCAATGGATTGCTGGCACAGACCATAGCCTCAAAATGAGCACTGGTTTAGCCTGCTCCAACCAATCTTGAAGCTGCTCTCATACTGAAAACAGAAGGGGAGCAGCTCTAGGATTGGTTGGATTCACGTTCAACTGGGCAAGAAGGAAGTCCTTCCATTCCTGCTTGTGGATGCCAGGGGAGAAGTGCTGCACTGGGCGGGAGCCGCATTTATGGTGAGTTTGGTGTAATCGCGCCCTGCCATATTTTAGCACTTCTAGCTGCCCCTGTGTTCGGAGACTCTTGATTACACTAAAGAGTTTTACCTTTTTTTATCACTGCAATAGTCAAGTGAGGACAATTGTCATCTCACACAAATATCCTTTAAATATAAATCCATTCCATACTTCTGGGGTCTGTTGGACTCAGTAATCAAATGACATTACCCCAACAAGCAAGCTTTTGCCACTGTAGCCTTTGCGGTACAGAAAATCACCCCAATTGTCATGGTGGCACCTCGAACACTCATGCAGAACATGCACTATATGCTATCATTCAGAAGCCTAAGACTACCTTAACTACGCAGAGAGTGTCAGAATACAGGGCAATACTACCACTCTCCTATTTGAAGATGTAAAGTGTCATACTGTGAACTCCGCAACAATTTTGTCTCATCCTATATTGGACTCTGAGGATGATGCACATGATTGTGCAAGGTATGTCCCTAATGAATTCAGCCAAGCAACAGAGGATCCTTTTCTCGACAGCATTGTATATTTTGTTGATGGTTCCTCTACCATTGACAAGGACACAGGAGTAAGACACACAGGTGCAACAGTGGTCAGAGCACAGCAGCACGATTCCTCAGACACATTTAGTTGAGCAGATAACACTGCTAGCATATTATTCTGCGCAAGCAGCAGAATTGATAGTGGCTTTCAAGCAAGGAATAGGAAAAGTTATCATGATCTATTCGAATTCAACTTGCGTAACTGCCACAGTACATTCAAGCATCATGAGATGGAGCAGAAGAGGCTTTCTCTAATCAGATGGGAATGCTGTCATGCATAGAAATATCTTAGAAGCTTTAAAAGAGGCACTTGCCTTACCACAAGCAGTGGAAGTTGTAAAGTGTGCAGCACATACAAATGGACAGGATTTTGTATCACAGGGAAATGCATTAGTAGATTGGGAGGCTAAAGACTCAGCTAGGTGCAGACCGCCATCTGTGCCAGCAGGTTCACAACATACCCAGTCTTGGTGGCCCAGGCTGCGTCGCTGCATGAGCCTGAGTCAAAAACAATCACAGATGCTATTACACCTCATTATGCTGAGACAGCATGTTTACATCTGCTGCTCCATTGCATGAGAAACTATTATGGACCGTGCTCTCTGTGAGGGGATGATTTGATGTATAGGGAAATATCTACAAGTAAACCAGTGATACCTCGAGCTGTTCTCATGATCAAGTGCATTTACCAGCTCACCTCTCGAGAGATCATTTGTCTATGCAAATACAACAAGATTGGCTAGTTCCTAACTAGCATGATATACTTACTATGTACATTAATAATTGTACTATTTGCCAACAATTCTCTCCAGGTCCTTTTAAGGCTCTTCACATTGATTTTATCAGCATGATCGATTAATGCAACACCTATTGGTACCTCATAATTGTTGTTTGCCCTTCTTCCTGATGGGTTGAAGCAGGACCTTGTACCCACTGTAATGCTAAGTCAGCAGCTACTTTTCTGATTTGTGAGTCGATTCCCCGCTGGTGAATTCCAGAAGGGATAAGATCTGATAATGGTACACACTTTATCAATTCTGTTTTTATCCTTCTCACAACAATGCTAGGGGTAAAACATAAATCATCTTCTGTTTACCGCCCCCAGAGTAATAGCATAGTTGAGCACCTTAATGGCTTACTGAAATTAAGATAAGCAAGCTATATGCCACCTTGCACAAAGAATGGTTGCATTGTTTACCTCAGCACTATTCTCCCTTAGGAACACTCCTAGCTCCTTTCACCACGTAACTCCCCATCAGATAATGACAGGAAGACTCATGAATGTGCAAATACCTGCCACTAGATGTAAGGTGCAGGGAAAAAGTACAGCTGAAATTCTGAATGATGAAATGCATGTCTGTATCTCTGAACTAACAAAGGCTGCAAAGTGAATTTCCAAACAGGCAACCAGAGAAAAGGAGAAGCACACCATCACCACGGTCGACCTCTCAGCTATGCACATAGAGATTACATTTGTACTAGGAACTTTGTTTAGAAATAGAAAGACCCCAAATTCGATGAGCACATCTACTGCCATCAAAGTCAACAGCAGGAAGCCATGGATCCAACTATCAGATGTTCAAATGAACCCCGCTTCACGCCAAGCACTATCAGCGATATAAATTGGAAAAGAGGTGGCAAGAAGATCGAGACTGTAAAGATCCCCTCTCCACCTATATTTAGGGACAATTTTTCGGTTTCACAAATGGAAAGTTAGGATTTTTTTTCTTTCTGTTTTTGTCTTTTGATACTACTATTTCTGTTGTTTTTCTATAGTGATGCACGTTTAAGCTCTACTTGCTCATATTACACACTTGCGAGGAAACCTGTCTACTCATACCAATGGGTCTTATAATATTCATGATAGTCTGCTAGATAACATGTGGTATCAACAGATGTTAGGAATAGGATTAGAAAGCACCAAAGAATCATGTGTTTTGTTTTCATTGATACCTCAGGCCACAGGATCAGATAGATTACACTAAACTAAAGAAGTACCCCCAAGAATAGCTTTATGTCTCTTACACTGCCATCTCTGTAGAACTAAGGCCCAAATGCATCCAACACATGTTAGGGTATCACGTTTTTTAGTTAATACCACAAAATACGACTCCTTAGTAGAAGTATTATGTACCCTCACAGATAGGCAGGACATTAAGGATGAGATAGCACAAATGCAGAAAACAGGTCATTCCAAAACTGCAGAATGGAGAAAAATGTTTCTGTATTTGGGCTTTTTAGGAGTGACACGCCCACCCACTGAGTTTGATAGCTACTTATTAAACCCCTTACCTCTGGATTATGTTCGTAGGCCAGGACCCAGAATTACTGGATCAGTTTATGCCCATGACCAATGGCATTCTGACATTGAGTTTCCTGTAGGGTCATATCCCTATAGAATGGTACTGATATTAGTCAGGATGGGGTAGGAAAGTGTGCATGTGTATGGGATGATAATATTGTGTGATACTCTTGGATGGATAGTACAGTCAGTTCTCAGACAGTTACAATGTCTAATTCTTTGGATTTCAGAGGAAATGGCACCGTCAATTTATGGAACAATATCAAATGCAATACCACTATAGATAACGTCTACATGCATGGGGTACCTCCAGCCACATGGACTATTATTGGCAGTGTGGAGAACTGCTACACATCCAGTTGCCACCTAATTAGAATGGCCTCTGTTCTTTAGTTACCATGCACACACCAGTCTTGGTCATTCTAGGAATTGATATTTCTAGACTCCATGTCCACCCCATGACCCGTCCAATTACTTTGTTACATCATCAACGGAGGAGCAGAACTGCATAATATTATGGTACTACCACTTGGGAAGATGTTCCCCAACAATACAGCTTGTTGTATGATGCTCAATTGTTCTTTGGAAGTGTTCTGACGTTTATTCATACACAAGCAACTGCTCACTGGTTACAGATAATAGATGGGAACTCCTGAAAGCAATTAATGCTACAAAAACGGATTTAATGCCATAAAGCAATGTGTGACATGAGAATGATGACCATGCTGCACTGTTACATGCTTTATCTTATGGCAGCAATGGAAGGAGGAGTATTGCCAAGATAGACACTTCTAGTTGTACTTACATCCCAGCAAACAAGATGGACAATGGAACATTGCTAGAAGTTATAGAAACTTTGCACAATCTGCAAAAGAAAATGGTGAAGGAAGTGCCCCAGATTAAAGGTTCAAAGGGTGGTTTAATTGGCCACCACCCCGGATTTTGTGACTGCTTAAGGTTTTATTGCCCTTTCCAGTGCTTTTGCTTTTGATATGTTGTCAATCAATCAATCAGCATTTGTTGTGTTATTTAATTAGTTATAGCTTATTGTGAGAAGATGAATACAAAGGTGGGAGGGGTGCTCACAGTTCGGCCACCTACACAAGTAGTAGATGCTCAGGTCAATACATACCATTTGATACCAAGTGCAGATCCAAAATTAGGGAAAGTCACCTAGCCAGCCACTTGACGGTGGCCTCCAGTTCCTACTTGTTCCAACCTGATCCAGTGACACCAACGCAGCCTGGGTTTTCCCGCTCACCGTTCTTACTGCCAAAAGAAGCCCCGGAAAACCCAGACCTACCTAATTTAGGCAACAGCGCGACTGCACAGCAGACTCGTGCAAGGGGCATGCCAAAGGCAAGCCCATCTGCACCCATCCACGCCTCAACCACACCCAGCGCCATAACCCTGTGCCCATCCCCTGCTGATACACCATCACCGAGCTCTACACCCTTGACCCAGATGCCACATCAAACACTGCCACTACGCTGATGCATGCTCCATGGTAGGACCTTTCAACTGTACCCACTGCCACTTCACCTGCCACAGCACACACACACCAGCCCCTCTGACCAGTCCCACCCCGAACACACCACCTGAACAATAACACCAACTCACATGTGCCCTTCTCAACACATGCTCACTATACACTTACACCACAGAGATTTGGGACCTAATCTCTACCCGCTCCACTGACCCCCTCTTCCTCAGAGACCTGGCCCAACCCCACTTCCGTACTCAACATCACCACTGCAAAACCCAAAGGATACAAGATCACCACCACCGTGACGCATGAACAAGCCTGGTGGAGGGATTGCCATCATACACAAGGAATCCATCGAAAACACTACCGCAAATGACGGGAACACCTCCAATTTCGACTCCAATCAGCCAGAATAATCACCAACATGGGGAACCCTAGTCTAACGTCCTCTTGGACCACGTACAGCCTTCTGCAACTTCATCGCCCTCTCTCACCATAGATTCCCAAAACGATATTTTCCTCAGTGACCTCTACTTCCATCTGGATGAACACAATGACATTAACACTACCAACCTCCTCGACAGCTTGAACATCAGACTCACCTAACTGGTCCATGACCCGACACACACCGCAGGCCACATCTAGACGCCATCTTCACCTCCAGCGACTACATCAAGTAAAGCCACACCATGAAGCCCACCTGGGCCAACAACTCCATCGTCATCTTCAACATCACCAGCTCACGGACCTCTGCCACCAGTCTGTCCAATGTCTCTGATACAGCGCTTTGGGCCAACCCTCTTAACATTCATCCTCCGATGGACCTTTCTTTTCTGACTGAGAGGCGAGGTGTAGCAAGATTGCTTTGTATTTCATTTTCCCCTCAACATTCCCCCCTAGTTGATCTTTCAACCACTTTCCCCCAGTAGTGCACCATCACGTTGGACAGGTGGGTTTTGCAGATAGTCAGAAGGGGCTACTCCCTCCCATTCCAGGCTACCCCTCCAGCAGTGCCACCGCAATACCAACGCATGTCGGAGGATCACCTGCCCCTTCTCCAGCAGGAAGTTACGGCTCTTTTGGCCAAGGGAGCCATCAAGCACATTCCTGTCCCAGAAGTAGGTTGTGGTCGTTATTCCCACTACTTTCTGGTCCCCAAGAAGGACAAGGGCCTACGTCCTATCTTGGATCTCAGGAACGTCAATCGCTTCCTCCGGAAGGAGAAGTTCAAGATGTTGACGCTTGCTCAGGTCTTGTCTGCCCTCGACCCAGAAGACTGGATGGTAGCGTTGGACTTGCAGGACGCTTATTTTTACATCGCTGTTCTGCTGGCCCACCGGCATTACCTGCGGTTCACTGTAGGCCATGAGCATTTATAGTTTACCATGCTCCCCTTTGGCCTTATCAGTGCCCCCTAGGTGTTCACGAAAGAGATGGCGGTGGTCGCAGCTCATCTGTGCAGATCAGGGGTTTCAGTCTTCCCCTAACTCAATGGCTGGTTGTTGAAGGTGGGCTCGTCCCAGGAAGTCGTCTCCCACCTCCAGAATACGGCTGGGGTTCTCCATCAATGTGCGGAAGGCGCACCCGATTCCCTCTCAGAAGCTCCTCTTCATCAGGGCAGTTCTGGACACAATGCCATTTCGGGTCTATCCTCCCAAACATCGGGATATTCAGGCTATGATTCTGATCTTTCAGCCTCTATCCCGGGTTTCTGTGAGGATGACCCTGAGGCTGCTAGGCCTCATGGCCTCCTGCATCCTGCTGGTCGCTCATGTCAGGTGACATATGCGGGCTCTGCAGTGAGACCTGAAGTTCCAGTGGCTGCAGCATCAGGGAAATCTTTCTGATTGCGTCCAGATCTCGGAGGGCACTGCATGACAATTGCAGTGGTGGCTCACGAACCAGGATTGGGTCAACAGCAGATCCCTCTCCCTTCTCCAACCAGAACCCACAGTGGTGATGGACGCATCCCTTCTGGGATGGGACAGCCACATGTGAGGCGGAGATCAGAGGCCTCTGGTCTCCGGCTGAGTCCGGGCTCCATATCAACCTTCTGGAGCTCTGGGCGATCCGTCTTGCACTCAAGGCATTCCTTCCCTCTGTCCAGGTACAGGTGTTCATGGACAACACCACCGCCTTGTGGTACTGTAACATACAGGGTGGGGTGGGGTCGTGGACCCTATGTCTGGAGGCCCTCCGCCTCAGGACATGGCTGGAACATCAGGGCATATCCCTGGTGGTTCAACACCTGGCGGGTTCATTGAACGCTAGTGCCGACGAACTCAGCCACAGGTGCATGATGGATAACGTATGGCGTCTTCACTCGGAGGTGGTGCAAGGTCTCTTTCGACAGTGGGTAGAGCCTTGGTTAGATCTATTTGCCGCCGACGAGAACGCACAATGTCAGCAATTCTGCGCATTGGAATTTCCAAGGCGGCACTCGCTAAGCAACGCTTTTCGTCGCAAGTGTTGTTGCGGTCTGTTATATGCCTTTCCGCCTATACCACTTTTGCCCAGAGTGCTGAAGAAGATCAGGTGCTATTGGGCCCAAGTAATTCTTGTGGCTCCGGATTGGGCACAAAGAGTCTGGTATCCCGAGATGCTCAACATGGCCATCGATCCTTCCGACCCGTCTGCATCTTCTGGAGGATCTTCTATCACAGCAACAGGGGTCGGTTCTCCACCAGAACCTGTCCAGCCTCCATCTCCTTGCATGGAGACTG
This sequence comes from Lissotriton helveticus, assembly GCF_964261635.1. Lineage (NCBI taxonomy): Eukaryota > Metazoa > Chordata > Amphibia > Caudata > Salamandridae > Lissotriton > Lissotriton helveticus. Next base: position 775,699,059 of record NC_136072.1, read on the forward strand.
AGCGGCGGCAGTTGACGTCATTCGACCTGCCTCCCGAAGTCTGAGATGTAATTCTGGCAGCCAGGCGCCCCTCCACTAAGACCTTATACGCCTGCCGGTGGAACAAATTTGTGGTATAGTGCACAGCAAAGGCTGTGGATCCCCTCTTTCTGAGGTTCTTTTGTTCCTTCTTTCTGTGGCCCAGCAGGGCTCTGCTCTGTGCACTATCAAGGGCTATCTCTCGGCCATCTCTACCTTCCTTCGGCTTCCAGATCAGCCCTCCCTTTTCAAGTCCCCGGTTGTAAATCGTTTCTTGAAAGGCATAACTCATCTCTTTCCTCCTATTGTCTTTGTTATGCCTCAGTGGGACTTGAACCTGGTTTTAACTTATGTGCGCTCCCTTTGAGCAGCTTCACAACTGTCCTTTGAGGCTTTTAACTCTCAAAATTGCATTCCTGGTGGCCATCACCTCTGCCAGACGAGTGAGTGAGCTCCAGGTGCATTCTTCTAAGCCTCCTTTTCTATCTGTGCATCCGGACAAAGTTGTCCTCAAGACTCGTCCATCCTTCCTGCCCAAGGTTGTCACTGCCTTTCACATCGGGCAAACCATCACTTTGCCCACAATCTTTCTGACTTTGCATCCTTCGAAGGAGGAAGAGGAGCTCCACCGTCTGGACCCAAAACATGCGCTTTCCTTTTGTCTGGATCGCACCAAACAGTTCCGGGTGGATGACCAGCTCTTTGTTGGGTACGTGGACCCAAAGAAAGGTCAGGCCGTACACAAGGGAACTATCTCCCGATGGGTCATCTTGTGTATCAAAGCCTGCTATTCTCTGGAAAAAAAGGAGCCTCCAGTGCGGCTGCGTGCCCATTCCACCAGGGCGACGGCAGCAACCACTGCTTTGGGACGAGGCGTAGCTCTGATTGACATTTGTCAGGGGGCTTCGTTGACCACTTTTATGAAACACTACTGCCTTGACAGTTAAGTCTGGAGAGACTGCTTCTTTGGCCGTTCTGTTCTCCAGCACTTTCTGGTGTAAACTTGGTTCGCAAACCCACACCCATGCTGGGGTATCTATTGTAAGGTAAGGAATCTATAACTAATGTGTTCCTTTCAGATGAACAAGTTACTTACCTTCAGTAACGATATATCTGTAAGAAACATTAGTTAGTTATAGATTCCTTACTGCCCCACCCATCCTCCCCGTTCTGCAAACTGATTTTTAGGGTTAAGTATATCCTTTCAGGACTCTAGTTTTGTGCACCAGTGGTCAGTGTGTTGCATGGCTCTGCATTTCTGGCATGGAAAATTGTGTACAGAACTGACGTCCCTGCGCGAGGGCGGCATCTAAGTAGCTACCGCGATGTCATCCTGGCGGCACGACTCACCAAATGGAAACATCTCACCTCATAGACACCACAGCCATCATGAACTCCATTCACTCGGGAGCACTGATGGACTCCTGCCCCCACCGCCTCTTCAACCTAGGAAGTAAGGATATCAGCCACCAACTCACCATCATCCTCAATGCATCCTTGCCACAGCCACCTTTCCTGACGCTTGGAAACACCCAGAAGTCATCTCCTCAAGAAACCCTCCGCTGACCTGAGTAAACTCCAGAACTAGTGCCCCATCTCACTGCTCTCCTTCCCAGCCAAAGTCCTGGAGAAGGCCATCAACTGGCAGCTCACTGAACACCAGGAGCGAAACAACCTGCTTGACGCCTCCCAATCTGTTTTCTGTGGCAAACACAGTACCGAAAATCCCCTGATCGCCACCACTGACAACACCCACACCATACTTGACGGGAGAATCAGCAGCCCTGATCCTCCTTGACCTACCCGCAGCATTCAATACTAGATCCCACCACACATTCATCAAGAGACTACACCAGATTGGTTCCAGGGAGATACAGTCACAAGACAAATGCAGAGAATCCACCTACCCTCTTCCCCTCTGAACCCGAGTACTATCTGCGGTGTCCCTCAAGGATCATCCCTCAGCCCCACCCTCTTCAACACCTACATGACACCCCTAGCCAATATCGTCAGAACCCATGATCTCAACATCATATTATGCACCGACGATACCTAGCTCATCCTTTCGCTCTCAGCAGACCCCACCAAGATGAAGACATACTTCAACAACTGCATGAAGAATGACGCTGACTGGATGAAGGCCAACCATCTAAAACTCAACACTGACAAGACCAAAGTACTGATGTTTGGCAGAAACACCTCTCTCTGGAACAAAACCAGGTGGCCCGCTGAATTTGGACCCACTCCCACAGCGACAGACCACGCCTACAACCTCTGCATCATCCTGGACAGCAAAAGCATCAGGAAATAACAGACCAAAGCAGTCTCTTATTCCTGCTACCACACACACCGCATACTCTGAAAAATCTTCAAATGGCACCCAACCCCTAATCACCAGTCAGCTGGACTATGGCAACGCACTGTATGCAGGCACCACCACAGAACTCATGACACGACTCCAGACAATACAGAACTCAGAGGCCAGACTTATACTCAACCTTCTCAAACTGACACACATCACCCTACACCTTAGGAACCTCCGCTGACTTCCCCATCCAGAAGAGATGCTAAGTGAAGATACTGATACACCTACAAAGCCCTCCATGACCAAGGACCAGCATATATGAACCACCGCCTGAATTTCCATCAACCATCCAGAGACCTTTGCTCCACCTCCCTCTCTCCCTCACAGATGCCATTCATCTGCCGAAGCCACAGTGTAGCCTGTTCTTTCTCCAAACTCACTGCCAAGTCCTTGAACTGCCTTCCCCTCCACCTCTTAACAGCACCCTCTCTGGCCGACTTCAGGAAGAGACTCAAGACCTGCCTTTTCAACTGAGCCTAAAAACCTTGCACCTGGATACCCTCATGAGTGATAAGCTGTGCTTTACAAATACTGATTGATTGATAGAGTGGAGTGGGGTAGAGTGGGGTTGTGTACCGTGTAATAGTGCAGAGTGGAGTGGCATAGAGCGGTGTGTTGTATAGTGGAGTGGCATAGAGTGTGATAGTGTAGTGGAGCAGTGTACAGTGAGCGACGTATAAATGAGTGTAGACTGGAGTTGCGTACAGTGGCATGGGGTAGAGTGTAATATCATGCAGTGGAGTGGGGTTGAATCAAATACCATAGAATGAAGTGGCGTAGAGAAGAGTACCATACACTAGAATGGAGTAGAGTGGAGTATAGTACAGTGGAGAAGTGTAGAGTGGAGTGGAATAGAGTGTCATGGAGTGGCTACAGTGGTGTGGCATACATTGACATAGCGTACATTGGAGTGTTGTAGAGTGGAGTGGCATACAGTGGAGTAGATTTGAGTGAAGTGGCATACAGTAGAATGGATTAGAGTGGAATAGCGCATAGTGGAGTAGCGTTCAATGGAGTGACGTAGACTGGAGTGGCGTAGTGTGAAGGTGTATACAGTTTAGGAGCGTAGAGTGTAGTGGTGTTGCGTACAGTGTAATAGCGCAAAGTAGAGTCTGGTATAGTGGAGCGGCGGTGAGTGGAGTGGCATAGAATGTAATAGAGTGTGGTGGAGTGTCTACAGTGGTGTGGCATACATATGTATGTGAAATTTAGTAACAATGTAGATTATGGTCTCCAGAGTAACGCAAAATAACGAATTGCACTGCCTTACGTTTCTCCAGATTTACCAATCAACTCAGGGCCATGCTTGGTGGCCTTGTATTCCTTTGTAAATCTGACATAAGTATTGCATTGCCCATGGACCACCATGAGTGACGCATGGGTACCACAGTCCAACAATACAGCTAGGCCTTACTTATATTTTGGACCATTGTATACCATGATAACTTTGCAGTATACAGTGGTACATGGCAATGACAAGCTGGTATAGAATTGGGTAATGGCTGTTATTAAAGACTGAAGAGGCAGCCATATTTTTACTACACTTTGGCTATGTTCAGTGTTAGGGCCTCAGATATTGGTGACGTTGTGAAAGTGGAAGTAGGTAGGAAAATTGATTTATTTTTTTAAATCTATTTTTAAATAAGTTTATGGCCATGTACCATGGTAGTTTCACAAAGTTTTTTGAAAATTCCACAAAAGTACCGCAGTGACATATCACTAAGTTTAAATGCATTACAACTTTAAAAATGCTTACCCTACATAACTGCAATACACAACAAGCATTTGCAATGCAATAGGTCTCGCATTTACGCTAGTTTGAGTTATTGGCTTTGTAAATGACAATGCTTTTTATTTATGTTTTCGATTTTAAAACATAAATAAAAGGCATTATCATTTACAATGCCAAAAACTTAAACTTGCATAAATGAGAGACATATTGCATTGCAAATGCTTGTTTGGGAAGTCTAGTCAGGTGTACTGAGCTCCCAGGGAATATACAGCGACTACCTTTTTTGCACTCCAGGATCGTGATGCAGTGTAAGGTGTCTGAAAGGTGACATGTTGGCACTATACAAAGGAGAGGACTTCTAATTGCCAAAGGATAATTAAAAAATATATATCTTTAAAGGCCAGCACAGGTGCCTGCTAAAATATGAGGTGCGGCTCCCGTGTTAAAAGTTAATGTTTAGCCCGGGTGCAGGACAGCAATGAGAAGCAAATAGTGGAAAAGCGGGCGCTGTGGTGCAACCTAAAGCGTGGTGCCTGTGTTGTGAAACCAAAAGCCGAGATGTTGATGGAGTTGGGCGAGCCGTGCGGCCACCATCGTTTGCTTAGTTCTCGGTCAGCCGTAATTATATGTGGCGTTACGTACTGTTAAAAAAAATAAAGCAAAGTATTACTTATTGACAAGAAAATGAAGTGGGCGCCTGCTAAACTATTAAGCGTGGCTCCATGGCCTGCTGCGAAGTCGTGAGTGTAATAGGGAAAGGTAATTAAAGAAAATAGTGCTCACTGACCATATCAAGCACACCGTATAACACCACAGGTCCAGTCCTTGTGGGAGGTTACAAATGCAGACATGGTGGTACCAAGGAGGGACTAGTAAGCCTATTTACCCATGAAAAGCACTGATTTAGAAAGGACGGTAGTAGGACAGAGCCATTTGAAAAGATGGGATAGGAAATGGGTGGAGCTTGTATTCCATACTCAATACAGCAAGCCTCGTTGAGCGAGCAGTGCATGCATGCTGCCGCTAGGCTCGACCTCAAAAGCATCATCTCTGCACCATTATGTATAATTCTGCTAAATTTCATATAAATTCATTCATCCCTTTTTGCTCTCCTTCAAATACAATAGTCTATGAAAAATTAATTGGTGGAAAAATATGCTTTGGGACCCTTTTTCAGGTCGAGCGTACATGTATGACCTCTTGTATACTTTAGTATACTTCCCTTGTTAGATTAATGCCATCCCCCTGCTTTTTATTTGTTTGTTTCAGTGTCCTTTAAAAATCCTTGCTTACTAGTGGTCAGCTCTTTGTCCCTCCATTTCTCTTCCACTTCTCCCAGGAGAGCAGAGACTATGTACTGTCTCCTTCCACTAAGAATCTTTATCGTTTCTTTGGGAGACTATTTTTTTCTTGGTTTCCTGCTCTGTTACTGTTTGCCTGTGTTCAGCTTCGGTGCCATAGCTGCTTACATTTAAAAATAGCATTTCCCCCTCCTACCTCCTCTTAATGTCACAGTTGTGTTAGTGCTATCTCCCGTGCCATGCCTATGCTCCATTAATTGTATTTTTTTTGCCTTTTTGCCCTTTCTGATGACCACCGCCACTTGGGCTTTTTTTGGTAGGCAATTCATTTGCTTTTGGGCTTCCTCTTAAGGAGGATTGGGCATGTTGAAGTCTTATTTACTATTGTTCCATCCTTGTGATTATTTAGTTGACGCATGAAAGCCTTTAGAAAGATATAATACTCAGCATGTTTTGGATCCAGCGGTTTTCGCAGGAGCTGATCTCCTAACAGGTAAACAAACAACAGAAACGGACTCCCAGGACAGGATAAGGCAAACAAAAATCTGTCTGTACTGGCTGCTCCACCCATCCCCTCTCATCTTACAAAAAAGCGCCCAGTAACCCAAACAGGCCTGGTGTGATGTGCACAGTCTACGGCAACAGCCCAAAAAGCCAATGTGCAGTCCGCTCCATCCCGCCTGATTTATTTTGTGTGCTCATTTTGGGGTATATCAAAGAACGGGTGGGACCGGGAGCTGTTTTTAAACAGGTCCTGCACACAAACTGCAAAGTAGAACTGCGTATCAAGAGGATGTGCAGTTCCTAAAGGGTTGTGTGGGAAAAGGAAGTTCTTTCTTCGTGATGCCCTCACACACCCTGGGGGATGTCATGCCTCATCATTGGGCCATGCTCCTCGTCGGGCCGGCACTGCAATGACCGACGGGCTCCCGTAAACGGGGCTGTTTGGGGGAGATCTTTTCAAGAAGCTGTGAGGTGCGTGCAGGTGTGGGGACTGGGTAGTGCACAGATTAGTGTGTTAAAATAAGTCTGGAGCAGTCCTATTCTGGTCTGGTTTTATTATTAAGGTAGCTAAAGCTTAATTTAAATTGTGTTGAGGCCCTAAGCGGATGCAATGTTCCTATAGGGCTGTCGCGGTGTGATGGGTCAACATGTTTCGTGCCTGATTTTCCCCTAACGGGTCAAGTGGCACTTCATCAGGACCTAGAAAAGTGGGTGGTGCACTACCATGGGTCTGGTTCCCTAGATATGGTATAATATCCAGACGCGGTAGGAAAGTACCCTAGTAGACTTTTACTGGGGTAATGAGGCCCTATTGAGAAAAGGGGAAAAAAAGGGGGGAAGAAAAAGCAACAAATGGAGATATTAAGAAAGGACTTACGGCGCAGTACACTTGTGGTAATAAAACCAGAGAAAACAGCTATGGTGTAGCTGTAATTCGGCATGCACATGCTTGGTGATATCAGATGACTAAATCGAGATAATAGCGCCAAAGAGGATTTCATTTCGGCACCACGGTGCTGCTATTTGTGATAAGTGCCCCAAGTGACAGTTGTTTATTCATACGGCATATGGTGCTCCTCAGTTGCAACATTCATCCATTTGAGAGGTGGAATCATATGTACAAGTGGAAGCACTTTCAATATGTTGGCATCAGTCCAGGTAGCCCTCCACATTAGCATCAGTGATCCACGAGGGCAGTGAGGTGCACGTATATGTGCATGTGGGGGTGAACTAGATTATACTATGTTGGTGACCTGTGTCAGTTGCAGGCCTGATCTATGGTACCTAGATCAGGGTGACTGGCGCCTAGCGTCATGTTATGCTGAGTGAGCCCGCAAAGTGAAAAAGCCTAGAGCACGTTTGTCAAACCGTGGGCGTGCACTTATGCGCAGGTTTAGTTATAATTACATGTTGATCAGAAACTTGCATGCCCATGTGAGTGGTAACCTACAGTTATATATAGCTACCGGTAACATTGTGCCTGGTGCCGGACAGCGCCAGTGAAAGTAACTAAAAGGCAAGCAATCACACTTTTCATGCACACTGACTGAATGTTGGCGCACAAGATGTTTTTTTTTGACGAGTAGCACCCGTTGACAAAATGCAATAAAATGGTGTCACGACTATGCAGCACATTGCTACTCCCCCCTGTAGAGAGCCACCCGGGCTCTCACACACAATGTATCTCTTTCCCCCACGCATGCACGCACAACCTCGGGGCGGGCTCGCGCCGAGGTATAAATAAACAGGCGGAAGACCGCTCGGGGTCTTTCCGGCTAACTGCATCCAAGTGTCCGTGTCATCATTATCAGCATTGTACCCTGCAAGTGAGGCCTTACCCCAGAGTGCCACATTGGCGACGAGGCCGGTCGTCATCCACGCGTGCCCGCTGCTGCCCGCGGCGCCGCGTCATCTGGTTCCCGCTGCGGTGCCCACCCGCGCTGTTCTGCCGACCCCCTCTGGTCCGAGACCCGCCCACGCGTCTCCCGTGAGGGAGCGTCTTCAGCTGGCGGGGCTCGTGGGGTCAGCGTGCCTTGCTGGGTTCCTGAGGGTGAGTCTGCCGTCTGCCCCGCGTGCGCCTTCACCATCCGGCGCTGAAGAAGTGCACCCGCCAGCGGCAGAAGAGTCGCGGAGCCCGGCGACCGCACCACGTGGCCCAGGCCTACCCCGCCTCCCCGCCGCCTCAGGCACGCGAGCTGCGCTCGTCCGCGTGTGCGCGCAGTGCGCCGCGCGCTCTGCTCCGGCCTGCCACGGGGATCAACAAACAAGCCCGAGCAAGTGCACCAAGAGACCACGTGTCTACCGGCCCCTCAGGCGCGCCTACGCGGCTCTACTCATCAAGCATTGGCAAATGCAAAGAAGATTCTGCACTCACTAGGCCTCCCAGACGCCCGGTTTGCACCACACATTTTGCTGTGCTGGATCTCATTGCACACCTTGGCAAGTCGCAGTGCCTCAGCCCAGCTACGCGCCCTGCTACATCGCAATAAGCATTGGTAGATACAAGGACTTTTGCCAGGATCCTGCGGCCACTGGAGGTTCATAGTGCCCCTGCCTTGCGCACTGCCGCGACACCGGAAAGCACCAGATCAGCCTAAGTGACGCCACGCTATGAACCAAAACGCGACAGGGGCGGCCCAAGACGGGGCTGGCCAACCCCCACAGCAGGCGATCCAGCCACCGCCAGTCGTGCCCGCAGCTCCGCCACAGGTTCAAGCCCAAGCAGGAGCCCTGGCCCCTGTGGGACCTCCCATGCCAGCGCCTCACGCACATCAGCACGCCGGCACAGCGCCCATCCCGCCGTTCAGCGAATCTGCGGACCCTGCGACAGCTGCGCTCCGCTGGAGGGCGTGGGTCGGGCGCCTCAATCTGTACTTCAAGGGCACTAGAGAAACGGATGGGACGGTGAAGAGGTCACTTCTCATTCTATATGGAGGTCAAGAGATTTATGATCTGTTCGAGTCGCTCCCTAACACTGGGCCCGAGGACAACTATGATGCCGCTGTCGCGGCCCTCAACGCCCATTTCGATCCCCAGCTTAACAATGACTTTGAGAAGTTCAAATTCAAGCGTGCCTGGCAGATGGAGTCCGAATCGGTCGACATGTACTACGCTCGACTCCGTCGACTTGCGAGCACATGCCCATTCGCCAACCCCCGGGAAGAAATCAGGGATCAAATCATAGTCGGTTGCAAGTCAAAGCTGCTGAGGAAGCTGATCCTCAGGCAACCGGGAATTTCGCTCGACGAGATTCTCATCCTGGCCAGATCGCATGAACTGTCCGATGCCCGAGCAGAGGAAATGGAAGTGGCGCTGCGCACCCCGGTGATCGCCCCACCTGCTGCAAGAACTCCGACCATCAAAGAAGAACGGGTGGATGTGATCCACAGACGATTCCCACCAGCGAAGCAGCGAAGTGGCCCGCCACGAGGCAACCAATGCGGGTATTGCGGTGACGATCACCCTGCCACAGCCACGTGTGGCGCCAAAGGCAAGACGTGCCTCAAGTGCGGGCGCCTGAATCACTTTGCCGCCGTCTGCCGGGGAGGGAAGTTCCGATCAGCAGGCCCGCGCGCCAGGACAGTAACACAGCGCGTCCGGCAGCTGTCACTCGACCAGGAGAGGCCCCCTCCTGACACTGAAGCGCAGGACCGCCGGCCCAGGTACGAAGACGAGGAAGACGACGAAGTGTATGTCATCTCCTATGTGAGCCGAGCATCCACGAAACGAAGACCGCCACCCATGTGTTCCATATCTGTAGAGGAGACGAGTGTCAACGCGCTGATCGATACCGGAGCGTCCGTGAATGTCATGGACTCGGACCAGTACGAGAGGATGTCCCCGAAGCCGGCATTGACACCGTCCGCGGCGAGAATCTACACCTATGGAGGGACTGAACCTCTGCCTCTTCGAGGAGTGATCCAAACCACCGTAGTCAACGGAGAGTACTCCACAGAAACCAAGTTTCACATCACCGAAGGAAAGAAGGGCACCCTCCTGAGCTGCCACACGGCAGAAGACCTGGGACTGGTATTCTTCGCCAATCAGGTGCACCAAGCACATGCAGATTTCATGTTAAAAGACTTCCCTGAGCTGTTTAAGGGCCTTGGCAAGCTCAAAGGAAAGAGGTTCAAGCTGCACATCGACGCAACCGTCAAACCTGTCGCACTCAGGCACCGGCGGGTGCCTTTCAACCTCAGGCCACAAGTGGAGGAGGAGCTTCGCAAACTTGAAGAGCTGGGAGTAATCGAGAAAGTGTCGGGCCCGACACCCTGGGTCTCCCCACTGGTGGTCGCCCCCAAGCCGAAGCAGCCTGGGGCTATTCGTCTGTGCGTGGACATGAGGCTCCCCAACACCGCTGTCAAGCGTGAAAGGCATATCACCCCTACTATGGACGACATCATAGCGGACCTCAACGGGGCGAAGTGGTTCTCAAAGCTGGACCTCAACTCAGGGTACCACCAGCTCGAGTTGGAGCCAGCTAGCAGATACATCACCACTTTTTCGACGCACGTGGGGCTGCGTCACTACACCAGGCTCAGCTTCGGTGTCTCATCGGCCGCCGAAGTCTTTCAAAACGCCATTCGCGAGGTGCTATCTGGCCTACGAGGGGTAATCAACCTGAGCGATGACATCCTTGTGTACTCCACAACCCTCGAAGAACACCATGCCAATCTAAGGGCGACCCTGCAAAGGCTTGCCGACAGCGGCCTGACTCTACACCGAGCCAAGTGTGCATTCTACCAAGAGTCGGTGGACTTCTTTGGCTACACATTCACGAGGGAAGGCCTGAAAGTCGATCCCAAGAAGGCGGAAGCCATCAAAGCAGCCAGCACCCCACGGAGTCCAACGGAAGTGCGCAGCTTCTTGGGCATGGCCACATACTGTGGCCGGTTCATCCCGAATCTGGCTGCCATTGCGGAACCCCTCCGGGCCCTCACCCGTGCTGATCAGAAATGGGACTGGACTGCAGCCGCTAACAAAGCGTTCCAGACCATCAAGACCAGCCTTCTGGACAATACCACTATGGCCTACTTCCAACCACGCAGGCGGACCGAATTGATCGTCGACGCCAGTCCAGTAGGGTTGGGAGCCGTCTTGTTACAGGAATACGGGCCAGAAGAGTGGAAACCGGTTGCCTACGCCAGCAAGGCCCTGTCGGACACCGAGACCAGGTACGCCCAAATTGAAAGAGAAGCCCTGGCCATCAAATGGGCATGCCAGCACTTTCATCTCTACCTCTGTGGACAGGAATTCACGGTGGTCACAGACCACAAACCTCTTCTGTCTCTCTTCGCGGGGACGTCACGACTGGCTCCCCCGCGCATTGAACGATGGGCTGTTCAGCTGCAGGGCTACAGGTTCAAAGTGGTATTCCGGCCAGGAGCACACAATCCTGCTGACTACCTATCACGACACCCGGATGTCGTCCCACCGCAGCCCCTCACCGAAGACGGAGAAGAGGTGGAAGAAATCGTCCACATGGTCACGCAAGCCGCATGCCCCGAGAACATGTCGCTCAAGGAAATCGGAGACGCCACTGCCGGGGATGAGACTCTGACGAAAGTCCGACAAGCCCTCGAGGGAAACCGCTGGGCCCACTTTCTCGACGGCGCCTCCTGCCTCAGACCGGAAGTGCGCCACGCCAGACAGCAGCTGTGGCAAGTACGCAGTGAGCTAAGTGTAGGAGAAGACGGAGTGGTGTTACGCGGACATCTCATTGTCATGCCAGAAAGCCTCCAACAACGAGCTCTGAGCTTAGCACATGTAGGACACCAAGGTATGGCCAAGACAAAAGCCCGCCTGAGGAGTAAGGTGTGGTTTCCGGCGATGGACAGCCAAGTGGAAGCAATGATACGGTCCTGCCATGCATGCACGATCACCGGAGGAGAGCCTGTCCCGGCACCCGTTATCACGGAAGAAGCACCCCAGACGCCTTGGGCTCAACTCAGCATAGACTTTGGCAGCTTCCCGGACGGACGGCACATGCTAGTGTTAGTTGATTCCTTCTCAAAATTCCCAATCGTGGAAGTCATTGCATCCACTGCATTCCCACAGGTCAAGAAAGTGTTAAACCATGTGTTCGCCACGATCGGGCTCCCCGAGGAACTCAAGTCCGACAATGGACCCCCCTTTCAAGGGAGAGAGTTCCAGGCCTACCTGGAGGCTCTCCGGATCAGGCACCGAAAAGTCACCCCGTTGTGGCCCCAGGCCAACGGGGAGGTGGAGAGGTTGATGCGAACATTGAATAGGGCTCTCCGCATAGCTGTAGACAATGGTGAAGACCCAGAGACAGCCTTGGACCAGTTCCTAGGAGCCTACCGTCAGACACCTCACTCAACGACCAAGTGTGCTCCCTCCCACGTGCTGTTCAAGCGAGCTCCGAGGGACGGCATCCCCACCACGGGCACGTGGGTGCCGGAAGAAAGGGACGCGGAAGCTACCCAAGCCCGAAGGCAAACCACTAACATCAAGGCAAGCGTGCGTCGGCACGCCAAGGAACCAGACATCCGAGAAGGGGACGCGGTAGTTGTCAAGGATCGTCACCCAGGGTGGAAATTCCGAACTCCATTTGAGCCCGAAGTGTGGATAGTAGACCGAGTACAAGGAACAATGGTCACCGCAAGGAGAGACGGCCAAGTGGTAACGAGAAACGTATCATGCTTTAAGAAGGTGACCGACACAGCCGCTGGACATCCGAGGGCAGGAAGAATGGAACCCGGAGACCAGGAAGATGTGGATTTCGACAGTTTTCCTAGTCCGACACCTGCCCCGCCACGAGGAGATAATCCGCCAAGGCCAATGTCACCAGGCCCCAACATCGAGCGGAGTCAGCCAAGGGCCGAAGAAGCGAGCGAAGGTCCAGGGACAGCCCCGGCCGGGGTTGTCGAACCGCCTTGGACCAGGAACCACCGTTACAGCCTGAGGCCCAATCTAAAGCCTAGCCAGCGGCTGAGGGACTTTGCCTGGTCATCACCCTAACCACGAGGCCTAGAATGTGCCGGCAGAAAAGGACTAAAATAAAGGAGGAATGTAGAGAGCCACCCGGGCTCTCACACACAATGTATCTCTTTCCCCCACGCATGCACGCACAACCTCGGGGCGGGCTCGCGCCGAGGTATAAATAAACAGGCGGAAGACCGCTCGGGGTCTTTCCGGCTAACTGCATCCAAGTGTCCGTGTCATCATTATCAGCATTGTACCCTGCAAGTGAGGCCTTACCCCAGAGTGCCACACCCCCCCAGTAAAGGAGCCTACAGCTTACGGGGGAGTCAGAGTACGTCGTTGCTCTCAGGCTGTGGAAAGAGTAGTTTACAAGGTCACAAACCAAGTTAGAAACACTGCTTACCGGTATCCCCATTTGTGTAGGTGTATACTCACGAAAGGGTGGCAGATGATTATCGTGGATCCTACCCTTGCTCCGGCCCCGTATCGACTGCTTCCGGAGCTTTTGTAAGCGAACGTACGTCAAAGGGGTCCCATCGCTGGTAGGGTAACCAACCTGGGCAGCCATCTTGGGACTATAAGTATCAATGTAACTTTATTGCTTTGTTCATGATGATCGTTATGTGTGTGATATCTAAAACGGTTCTTGACCTATTGGGCTCTGAGTAAACTAAGTTTGTGTTTTATTACAGAGTTTTGAATTGAGACCGTTATGTTATATGTAATTCCCAAACGGGACAATGGGCAATTGTATTGTGGTTGACTAATTCCCTGTAGGTGTCTTCCATGATGCTAAAGGACTAGAACCGGGATGCTGGTTGGAAAGATGTTGATCTGCATCACCCTTAACGGTTTAGTTCAGCCCAAGGGATGTCGTAGTTGAGACCCCGGGTGTCAAATGATAGTTTAACACCCAGCTCTGTTCTTTCCTAAACAAGGCTTCTTTTGCAATGCTTTGGAAGGCTTTCAGGATGGTCCAATGTAAGTTATTTGGAGTGTGGTTGTGTTTGGCATAGTGTGCACACATCTTAGTATAGGTCTTTCTACATCGGATGTTGCTTCTATGTTCTGTGATCCTTGTTTTCACTGGGTGGGTTGTCATGCCTATGTATTGGCGGTGGCAGGGGCAAGTGATTAGATATACGCAGTTGCATGTGTTACAGTTAGTATGTTTGTTTTGCCTCCATGTCCAGGTGTTAGTGAGTGTGATTGTTTTTGTTGCTTGGGTTAGGGGACAGACTACACATTGACTGCAGGGATAATGGCCTGTGACTAGTGGCAGATTCCACAATGTGTCAGGAGGTGGTGGTACACTCCTTTTGGGTCTGGTATTGATAAGTAAGTCTTTGATATTTGAGGTACATTTAAAGGCGAACCTGGGCCTTCTGAAAGACTGTTCTCCTACTTGGAGAATTTTCCAGAATTTATTGATGACCCTTTTTATCATGTTTGATTCTGATGTGTAGGTAGTGACACATGTGATAAGGTCAGACTTGTGTTTTGTGTATGTTTCAAGTAGATCCAATCTGTTGGTGTTACGGATTCTTTTCTGGGCATTTTTGATTTTGTTGATTGGGTATTGTCTATGTGCTAGGTGTGTACTCAATTCAGAGGCTTGTCTTTTAAAATCCTCCATATTACTGCAATTTCTTCGTATGCATAAAAACTGTCCGTAAGGGAGTCTGTGTTGATGATCTGATTAGAGTTCTTCCAATATCTCCAAAAAAATGTGATTTTATTCCTTTTTAAAAATGTTAGAGCAGAGATAATATCATCTTGTGAACAAAATAGTAACAGTAGTGCAAAAGTAAGGGAAATTCTGGGGACCACATAAGGCCGGACATCCAATATTTAAACTGTAAAATGTGTTTGTGATATGGAGCATCGAGGCAGGCACCATGACAGTCGAATAATCACAAATTAAAATTCAAAGGAAGGTACGTTCTGATATGCAATACTTATGCTGGAGACTAAATGCAGGCTGAGATGCAAATGTAAACCTGGGGACTAGGCAGGCTGTGTGCAGCAAGCCTGAAGCCCGAGTAAGGCAGATAGTGCAAGAGTAAGACTGGAGTCAAAACAGGGTTACGGCCAAAGCTAGACACCAGATAGGGGGCATAGTATATTAAAAATAATCAGGGGCATGGGGGAACACAAAAACCTGAGGTGTTATCAGTCACCATCTTAACTGTGAACACAGTAGAAAATACAAAAACAATACATAAATACAATATAATTCACACATAATGTCTCGCCACACTAAGGGATTCTGGGGTTGATTGAAGGTGCTGGAAACTGTCCTCTTTAGAGGGCCCTTTTTCCTGTCCCTATTGTTGCTACTAGAGCCTCTCTTAGAACCTGGATGTGATAACTCCCTACAAGACTGAGTCTACCTCTGTTTTAGAAACACCATCGCAGTAAGCTCCTATCTCACCCCAGGCACTCACTCCAGAATGGAAGGGCTTCCTCTGCAATGTTAGATCCCTGCCGAAACATGCTATGGCAATTTGGGACATATTGTCCTCAGAAATGTCTGATTTGGGTATCTTCACAGAGATATGGTTAAATCCACCTCCACACCCGCCATCACCTTGGCCTTTCCAGAGCAGTTTCGAAATCTAAGGGTTGATAGAGACAGTAGGATGGGTGGAGGTGTTGCTTTAATTCATAGAGTCATTAAAAGTATCTATGATTGAAGCCTGCACTGAGGACAAAATAGAAATCTGTATCTTCAAAATTGAATTATCACTACAGGAATGCTGGAAAGGTGTGTTAGTATATCGTCCTATGGGACCATTTCAAGATTTTACCCTTAAACTGCTGTACTTAATTGCTATTCATGCAAGAATAGTGCACAGGGAGAAGTGGCTCAGTTTCCGTTTGATCTGGCCTGCTTAGGTCTAGAAACAACCAATGTAGGCCCTATGCACTCGGCTGGTCATAGGCTAGATTTAATCCTTACAAATTCTGATTAGTTACAGTGTATGGCTCCTCGCCAGGTAGTGTGGTCTGATCATGCCATAATTGATTTCACAATTTCTAGAACCCAGCTGGACTCTCCCAAAAATACTTCTCTTCACAGCTTTAGGAGATAATGGGATAAAATTACACCAGAGGCCTTCAAGGAAAGGTGTCAATCACCATTAAGGGTGGAGCAAGGGGAAATTAATTCAAGTTTGGAGCATTATTAAAGAGCTCTAAAAACTGCTGTTAATTATATTGCCCCTTTGAAAAAGTATAAGCCCACTCAACCAAATGAGACCCTGGTACTCCCTGCTAGGCATATAGAAATCAGCATGTAAACGGTGGGAAAGACGCTGGTGTTCATCATCAGAATCAAAGAGAGAGAGAAATCTATAAAGAAGCACTCTCACTACGTCATACAAATCTAAAAAAGTGCACAAAACACATACTGCTTCCCAACTTAGACAAGCCGTAAATTCCTCCACAAGTTGTACACAATTCTGAAATCCTTTACAAATCCCATGGTAGCCAAGGCCACTACCTCTACTTCTCAAGGATTGTGCGACAACCTCACTTGGAAGTTAAAATAAATTCAATATATACTTAATTTCCTACTAGCATTGATAGCACTATAGAATCTCTCTCTCGCCCACCCCCCCTTTTAGATAGCTTTACTCCCTTACAAGTTCACAAGGTGGAGAAAATGCTAAAATCAGGCAAGTCTGATTCCCCTATGGACATTATACCAGCAAGGGTTGCTGCCTTTCTATCTGCGCAGCTTGCTCCAGCCGTTCGTACATTATTTAATCTCTCGATGAGTGAAGGCTTACTTCCCCGGAAGTGAAAGGCAGCGCATGTGATCCCGATTTGCAAAAAGGCAAATATATCTCCATCGGTTCTATCGAACTATCGCCCCATCTCTCTTCTTCCTCAGATGAGTAAATTATTGGAAGGATATATTAATAAAACGCTCACTGAACACAGAGTCCATTGGTTGTCTAGACCCTTGGGAATCAGGTTTTAGACCTATGTACAGCACAGAGTCGGCCCTGATTGCAGTATCTGATTACATCAGATGGCCTCTGGACAGCAATCAGCTTTTGACACTGTGTCTCACCATATCTTATTGCAAAGATTGGAAGAGATTGGAATTTGGCGCTGTGCTCTGCAATGGTTTACAAGCTTTTTGACAGACCATACGCAGGTCATCAATGTAGGCTCCTCCCGGTCCCGTGTGATGGACATTTCTAAGGGAGTACCCCAAGGCTCTTGCTTAAACCCCACTTTGTTTAATATATATGTGAATGCCCTTGCTAAGATTGTTAGGGATTTGGGTTTTATCCCCATTTCATAGGCAGATGATAACCAACTGCTGCTAGCCTTCAATAATAATTCTCCAACCACAATATCCTGTTTCTCATAGGATATGAAAGCTATCTCCACTTAGGTGATGGGCAACTATCTCCAGCTAAATGCTGATAAGACGGATATTATGTTGCCAAGAGATTTTGGTCCACGGATTGGTGGCCAGCGGACTTGGGGACTGCTGCCGTCCCTAGGATGGTGGTAAAAAGCTTTGGTGTTTACTTATATCAGACACTGTCTATGTAGGACCAAGTGGGCGACCTTCAGAACTTGCTTCTCTAAGGTATGCTTGCTACACAGAGTATTCTCCCTCCTTCCACTGGTGGTACACAAAAACTTAATCCAGGCACTGATGATGAGTCACCTGGATTATTGCAATGCGCTTTTGGATGCTGCCAACAAATCTTTGCTAAATAGACTACAGGTTGTACAGAACACTGCAGCGCATTCTGTTACTAATATGCCTCCTAGAACGGCCTCTCTTCCCCTTCTACAGCATCTCCACTGGCTGCCCATCCACCAAAGAATTATATTCAAAGTATGCTGTAGGGCCCACAAAGCCTTAAACCGCAAAGGATCTAGCTATTTAGCTCAGAAACGTATTCCTTACCAGCCCAGCAGAGTATTACGCTAGGGTATGAACAATCTTCTCACTGGTCCCCTTGTGAAGAAATGCCGTTATGGTCGCAAAGCTTTCTCTTATAGGGCTCCTTGGCTGTGGAACTCCTTACCCCTTACTTTGTGCAGCTGTGAGGATCACTAGTGCTTCAGGAAACTCCTGAAAACTGTTTTATTATTGGCTTAAGTGTCAGTAGCCCTAGAACTGCTTGTTTGCAGCGTGAAGATACCCACTCAGGGGTGAGTCCTGCGCTTTATAAGCTTCTAAAAATAAAATAAAGATATAAGCAATGGAAATACCCATGAGAAAATAAACTGAGAAAATAACCTCTGATTCGAAGACTTAACCAAACGTCTAATAGTCCCCATGTAATTATTTGTCATGTTGTTTACAATTAATAGACAAAGTTATGCATTTACCATGTAGTCTGCTACTTACTATTTTTGCACTATTAACATATTTAAGGGAATGCATGTACCTGAGGGCTCTGAGAAAAAGGAGTTTTTGATTTTTGAAAGAATTAGGAAGCACAGAAATTCTGCCCATAGTTTCAAAATTATCCAAAGCCACGTCTCACAGCTCCACCCACTTCTGGATTTTTAGCCAAGGGCGTGGTGCAGTCTGTTTCATAGGAGCCCATGCATGGGTGTCACGCACCCTCATGTGTTGGTAGTGACTGTCCCCAAGTCCAGGTTTTGCAGGGATCAGAATCTCTCGTTATCAAGGAAAGAAATTGTCAAGAAAGGAATGCATTACCCTATGCAGGCTGACGTATAAAGCCATCCCTGTCTTTACATCTATCTGACGGTTTTAGGTTTGACCTAAACCTCTATCAGCGTTGAATATTGTTCAAGACTCAACACTCCTATTACCTGCAGATAGGATTGTAACCTTGCAAAAGTAGCCCAATTTTACATCTTTCTTCATGGACCTCGAGTAAAAAGTCTGAGCACAACATTCGGTGGTGGAACTCCTGATGAAGGCAGTTGTCTGTCGAAACGCGCCTTGAGTTATTCTGGAAACCACCCAAGGAATTATGTGTTCATCAGATTGTTTTGCTACATAAATTGCAAATTGAATTGTCTTTTGCTAAGAAGATCATATACATCAATATGAATATTTGAATGTAGTATGCCTGTGTATCGAATGAATGCCGTGAGAATGTTGTTTTATGGTTAGTCACTGTAGGACCTTTTTCCTATATGTATGTTTTTTATATTTATCAAACAAAGGGCCATATGTAGGTAATTCTAATTTACCGATTCATAAATACCGAATTTTACCGATTCGGTATTTATGAATCGGTAAATTAGAAGGTGGGAGATGTAGGAGAATTTTAATTTTCAATTACCGAATCGGAAACAATTGGTATTTACAGATTCAGTAAATACCGAATCGGTATTGCCCATTGGTTCCTATGGGCCTTGAAGCCCATAGGAATCAATGGGCAATACCGATTCGGTATTTACCGAATCGGTAAATACCGAATCCTGCAAGGGTGCAGGGGGTGTCACTTTGACACCCTCGAGCACCCCGAATACAGGCACGTGTAACATGTGGCACACATGCATGCCCTAAGGGCATGTCTGTGTGTCACATGGCACAGGTGTGCATGCAGAGATGTGCATGCACACCTGTATTCGGTATTTTACCACCCAATAGGATTGGGTGGTAAAATACCGACTCTTAAGGGCCTGTGGCACTCTTTGTAGTGCCACCTACATCTCATTTACAGAATCGGTAAATTTACCGATTCGGTATTTTACCGATTCTGTATATTTACCGAATCGGTAAATTTACCGATTCTGTAAATGACATGCCCCCTACATATCAAACAACAAATACCGGTCAGTAACGGCAGAATTCGGCCGTTACCGACCGGTATTTGCTCTCCTACATCTGGCCCAAAGTATGACGATCAATAAATAATTTTTGTGTTTTTTCAATCATTAGTGTCACTATAGTGCTTTACCTTCTAATGCTTTGAGATACTTATTTCATGAAGTAGCCCTAGATTATTTACATTAATGCCTGCTTGTAATGACATGTGTTGTAGTGACATGCAATGTAATGGCTGCGTTGTAATGACATGCGATGTAAAGGATGTTGTGATGTAATGACTGCTATGTAAAGGTAATGCGATGTAATGACTGCGTTTTAAAGGTTGTTTCCCTATTGTAGGTATCTGTAGGCCTCTGTACTTGCCAGCTGATATTCTGCGTGTAACTCCCTAAACAGGATCCCATCGTCTATTTTCCCCAGGTCACCAACTGTTGAGGTGCCAATCGTGTCCCATCTATCGAACCCAGGGCAGTTGCTCGGAGTACCCAGTTGCTCTGCTTCCCATAATTGTGTTGCTTTTGTTAATTTCTTATGCCAGCCCAGTTTTTGGATGCTTGGTGCCATATTGCTATTGTATGGGCCATGGGTCCTGTGAGTCGCTGGCATTTAGGGTCTGTGTAGAGGCCTCTTAGGTAGCCACCCGGGCTCATTAACCATTTGCCCATCTGGTAGACTGGTTCTAGTTGTGGACCATATAGCCACTGGTTGATTACTGCTAGTTGGCAAGCCCAATAGTATTGTTTGATATCAGGCAGGGAGATTCCCCCGTCATACCACCCTCTTGTCAGTTTTTAAGTAGCTGTACGTGGGGTTTTCCCGTCCCATAGCAGGATCAGTACCATGCTCTCTGTGTTGGTAAAATATGTGCCTGGGACCCTAAGTGGGGTATTTTGTAGCACATATAAAAACCAGGGCAGTGCCAACATTTTGAACAGTGCTGGGCTGCCCAAAAGGGTTAGGGAAGAGCTCGCCAGTGTTGTACGTCATTTTGTAACAGTTTCAGTGGGCCCTGGAGATTGATATCCTGGAAGAGGAGTATGTCAGGTGTTCTATAGATTCCAAGGTATTTGATCCCGTTGCGCAACGGTAATTTTGTAGTTTAACAGTGTTCGCGGCGGGGGCTCCCGGGTCATATATAGTGGGGATTTTGTCCAGTTTATATTGTAGCCTGCATGTTTATCCAAAATCGCAAATATATGATATGTAGAATCCTGTGGATGATGCTGCCGGGCCGCTACATATAACAGTATGTCATCAGCATATAAGGAGATTTTGTCTTCATGCTGTTCTGTCCATTTCTGTCCTCTAATCATGGGGTCTCCCCTCACCCATGTCACCAATGCCTGAAGCATCAAAGCAAATATGAGTGGAGACAGGGGGCAGCTCTGCCGGGTTCCCCTCCCCAGTCGGAATTGCCGGGATATGTGGCGATTGACGACTATTTGTGCTATTGGGTCGGTATATAAAAGTTTGATCCATTTGATGTATGTAGGTCCAAAACCCATGAATTCTAGTACTGCAAACAGATAAGGCCAGTCGATCGTGTCGAATGCCATTCTGGCATCTAGTGTAAGTAGGGCCACATCTTCCTGTATTGTCTGCCCTTCCCAGTACTCCGTGCAATCGGTGTAGGTTCAGGGCAGTGCTATGTCCAGGCATAAAGTCTGACTGATCAGAGTGTACAAGTTTGTTAATTATAGGAATTAGTCGATTGGCTAATGCTTTGGCTAAACGTTTTGTTTCTGCATTGAGCAGTGAGATGGGTCGGTAGGAGCCACACTCCTCCGCCGGTTTACCTTGCTTGTGTATCACAACTATTGATGCTAATTGTAGATCATCTGGGAGGGAACCTTTCTGGAGGCTTTCTTGATACATGGCGCAGAGGGGGGTGTTATCTTAGAGGCCATCAAATTTAGCAATTCAATGGGGAGCCCATTGAGTCCAATGGCTTTCTCTTATTTTATACTCCGTATGGCCATCGATATCTCCTCCTCTCTGTGGTCTCCCCCCAGGGATGTCCCGGTCCTCTGGGGTCAAAGAGGTGACTGGAATGGTGGCCAGTAACTCCCTAGAATCCATGGGTGTGGTTGTGGTTGCGGATGTATATATGTGGGCAAAATAAGAGGCAAATGCCTCTGCGATGTCCTGTGGATCTCTCAACTCTTCTCCCTTATCACCCCATAGTAGGGGGACCCAATCCCGCTTTTCCAGCCAGGCCAACAATCTGCCCGTTTTGTCACCTAGCTCATATATTTTGTGCTGTATGGCCTTCTGTTTGGTTCTGGCTGCCTCCTTTAATAATTGCATGCAGTCTAGTCTTTTGATATTAAGGATGTGTCTAGCTAAATCATCATCTGTGTTTGCTACCTTTGCTTCTCCTTCCAGAATTTCCTTTTCAAGTGTCTCTATGCGTGCCCTTAACTCTTTTTTGTGGCCAACTGCTAAAGCAAGCGTTCGGCCCCTGATCACTGCCCCAAACGCACCCCACAGGGTTTGTGCCAATTCTACTGTGCCTGTGTTTTTGTTAAAATAACAGTCTGTGTCTTTTATTAGTTTAGTTTTCACATGAGGGATTTTCAAACTTCATGGATTGATCGTGAGAGATGTGCGTCCAGTGTTTGGGTGCGTTGATATTTCAGTGCAAACTGGGGAGTGGTCAGAGATACCTCTCGCTAAACTCCTTGCCTCTATAAAATTGGGGATGTCCTCTGTGTGTGTCAGTACGTAGTCAGTGCGGGACTGGCTAACATGGGCACCCAAATGGAATGTGTACTGATGTGTCTGTGGGTTGAGGTGTCTCCAGATATCGGTGAGACCGAAGGCTGCAAGAAAGTCTGCCAGTTGCTATGTGTCATGCTTGCCTCCTTGAGAGGGGTGTTGCTCTAATTGCTTGTTTACTGTTAAATTAAAGTCCCCTCCCATCAGCAATATGCCCACCGGGAGGTCCAACAGGAGTCTGCTGAGATCTGCCAATGTCGTCTTCTTCATAGCAGGGGGTATGTACACTGAGAGTATGTTGATCAATTTCCCCTCCCACGTTCCGGCTATTGCAACAAATCTACCCTGTGTATTTGTATAAGAATGATATCTTGCTGTTTTCATGGCTGACCGGGGGTGCAGTGCGCACAGTTGTCCCACTAAACCAAAACTGAAGAATGTAGCAGCACTTTCAACCATGTCTGATCAGTCTCTGGAAAACTAACACTCTCAGCAGGATCAGAGTTTGTCAAGTCGAGAGAAGTCATCCCTAAGATCTCACAATACTTGACAAATACAGTTACTCGAATTCCTCGACATTTCACCATTCATGTTACTCTTCTGATTCTACACAACAACATGGATTGCCATTGTTAATTGATTCAGCTGCTACTGGAAATTGTTTTGATCTTAGCTTGGCTAGCACTCTAGGACTACCCAAGATCTTAAAAGCAGAACCGGAAACTGTATGAGCTTTTTGATGGCTTTGCATTATCTTCCGGCCTCATAACATACCAGACTATACCGCTCACGCTGATGTGTGCCAATGGACATACTGAACATTTAGCCATTGATCTGATTGATACTCCAACCTTTGGTGTAACCCTAGGTGTACCTTGGTTAATGAAGCATAACCCTAAGATTGATTGGATCTCCAGAACAGTAACTTTGGATAGTGTTTACTGTCGAACTCCTTGTTATCAAGACTCTGAAACAGAGTAAGTCACCCCATCACATTGTGCTAGTACCTCTAAAACACCATTTGTCATTCCTCCACAGTTTCAGGATTTTAAGGATGTTTTTAACCCAGTAAAGGCTACATCCTTACCACCATACAGAACCTATGGCTGTTGAATTGATCTCATTCCTGGAACTCCGCTGCCTAGTAGCAGAATATATGCATTGACAGAAGCTTAAAAAAAGTATCTTAGACAATATTTGGACAAATTATTGGCAATTGGATTCATAAGACATTCCACCTCTCCAGTCTCCTCTCCTCTTTTCTTCATCCCAAAACAAGGCAGAGATTTGAGAATGGGCAATGACTATTTAAGCCTTAATAAGGCAACAATTAAAAACAAATATCCATTGCCTTTGATCCCTGTTTTACTAAATCAGCTCAGACATTCATCAGTTTATTCAAAATTATACCTCCGGGGAGCATGCCACCTTATACGAGTCAAAGAGGGTAACAAGTGGAAAACGGCCTTCAGAACAAAATTTGGGCTTTTCGAATGCACCGTCATGCCCTTTAGCTAGTGTAATGCCCTGGCAGCTTTTCAATTCTTCATTGTTGAAGTTTTGAAGGAATTTTGGACATCTAGGTTGTCGTCTATATTGATGAAATCCTCATTTACTCTAAAAATGACAATGAGTATGTCCAACAAGTAAGAGCTGTTCATCAACGTCTATGTGAATACCATTTGTTTGCCAAATTAGAAAAATGTACTTTCCATACACATACAGTGGATTTCTTAGGTTATCATCTCTCCCCCGCTGGTATTTCCATGAACTCTACTAAGGTAGAAGCAATATTAAATTGGCCTGAACCCAACACTGTTACAGATATTCAGTGGATATTGGGTTTTGCAAATTTCGATAGGTGATTTATTCAGAAGCTTTCTGAAATAGTTGCTCCCATCACCCGATTGTTGAGGAAAGGCTAGAGATTCAGCTTGTCCAAAGATGCTGCACAGGCATTTCAAATCTTAAAAGAAAAATTCACATCAGCTCCAATCCTGAAACACCCTGACCAACCATTTTTTGTGGAAGCAGATGCTTTGCAATTTGCTGTAGAAGGTGTATCATCTCAAAGAAATCCAGAATATAGTCAATTGCACCCAATAACATTTTACTCCAATAAATTGCTTCCTCTGGAGCAAAATTACACAGTAGCAGAGTGGAAGCTTCTTGCCATTAAGCTACTTTTTGAAGTATCGCCGCGCCATCTCTTGGGAGCCAAACATCTAGTTACCATCTTTACTGATCATAAAAATCTCTACGATTTTGGTTCTGTAAAAGCATTAACAGCATGTCAAATGAGGTGGCTTAATTTTTTGTGCGAATATGACTTCATAATCACTTACCGGCCAGGTACTAAACAGATCTGGTAAGATGTGTTTTCCAGTTTAAGTTATCTTTCCAGTAGCAGAGAGATTGTACACCCCCCTCCCCATCATCACGCCAAATACGATTGTGGCACTAACACAAACTAAACAAGAGTTTCATACCACTCTCCTAGGCAAAAGACAAGCAATAAACATACAAGAATGGCTTTCCAAACCAAAGAAAACAGTGAACAGAAGATTATTTTATCATAGCTCCAGTCTTTTTCTTTACCAACCACTGAATTGCGTAAACAGGTGTTAGAATGTGTGCATGGCTTCCATATGTTGTGCATCCATGAGTGTATAAAACCATGGCTAACTGTAAAAAAAACTGTTTTGGTGCTACTCCATGCATAAAGATGTTGTAAAGTATGTTGCTACATATCCTACCTGTGCTCGTCAGAAAAACACCCATCATGCTCAAACAGGATTTTTGTGCCCCCTTCCAATACCACCTACTCCTTGACATACAATTGTAACACATTTTGTTACCAATTTACCACCAGCTGGTAGATACACCACCATTTGTCTGATAGTAGATCTCTTATTAAAGATGGCACACTTTATTCCATTGATCAAACTACCCAGAGCTGCAGAATGTGCACAGTATTTCTCAAACAGATCATATGAATACATGGTTTGCCTTCCAAAATTATTTCAGATCAAGGCAGTCAATTCACAGCATATTTTTGGAAAAACCTATGTAAAACATTAGGGATAGAAGTAGCCCTGTCCACGGCATATCACACAAAAACTGATGGCCAGATGGAAAGGGTTAATCATACCCTGGAACAAATTCTCTGTTGTCTTTGTCTACTATCACATGTGAATTGGATGTATCCTTGCCAATAGCTGATTTTGTATATAATAATACAGTACATACAGGAACCCATTGTACACCATTCTATTTCCTTATATGGTTTTATCCAGAGCACCTTCCAGTTACCATACCAACTCCAACAGTACCAGCAGTTGCTGATCGTTTAAAACAACTGCTAGTCATTCAAAAGCAAGCTAAATTAACATTATGAAAATACAAAAGGAATAGTGGATAATAAACGAGAATCTACACTACCTTATAAAATCAGAGACAAAGTATGGCTATCAACTAAGAACTTTCAAGTAAATGGACCTTGTAAACTCATGTCTAGATTTATTGGTCCATTTGACATTACCTAAATAGCAAATTCCATCAACATTAAATTAGATTCACCTATGGAGTATTCCATCCACCCAGTATTTCATGTGTCCCTCCTAAAACCTTATCATCCTAATACACGACCAGGCAGACCACCCCCACCTTTAGTAGTCAATGGGCATCTTGAGTATGAGGTGCAGTATATTCTTGGCTCCAAGCATATACTAGGGTGTCTGCATTATTTAATTGCATGGAAAGGCTATGATAATAGTGAAAATTCATGGTAACCAGCCTTCCGTGTTCATGCCCCCCATTTGGTAAGAGAAGTTCACATACGGCACCCAGATAAACTTTGCGGGCTGGCAACCACCTAATTGCAGCCGCACCCGAGTACTTAAAAGGTCTTTAAAAGACCAATTAGTTGTAAATGAGGCTTTTGTAGTGTGTTCACCCCTTCCTACAGCCCCTTTGTCCGAGGTTGGAAGAATTAGCCCCCCCCCCGAAATATTCCCCCCCCCCCGAAATTTGGCTCTAGTTGCCCGCCTGGGTGCTTCCAAACACGCTACACTAACTCAGAAGCGTGTTTGGAAGTACACGAGGCTTGTCACCAACACGAGTCAACTGCTGTCGGTTCAGCTGCTATGCGTGCTTCAAAACACGTGCGCAGTGAACTATAAAAGAGAAAAGATTCAGAGAAGCAAAGCTTGGCCTCTGAGCAGATCGTCAACTTACCTGTGCTCCTGCATCCCAGTGGCAACATCTTTGGACGTCTTCTTTTTTGGCTGCAGTGGGTCCCGTCCTCATTTTCCATCTCCCCAGCTCTGTAATGTCGAGGACTGCGAGGCAGCAGTCTAGTTGTCCGCGTCCGAAAGGGTGCGTATGCGCGGGCGTGCTACGTCACGCGTGGTAGTATAAAATAAAGGGAGGCGTGGCCGGGAGTCAGTCCGGACCACGCGGAAAGCTAATCTGGTGTCCCGTGTGTTCCTTATGCCGTGGCGCCGTGTAACACTAGCGCCCGCGGCCTGAGACCTCACACTGGCGACGAGGGTCTGAAAGAACCCATGCTGTGCCTCGGAGCACACCACGAACCCCGGACTCCCATTGCGGCCGCCACACCAGTATCCGGAAGGCTCCGAACCAGCAGCGCGACGAGCGCCCTTCTTTGGAGGCCTCGTGGTGTCCGCCCACGGCGCCCCTCGCTCCTCCCGCCTGCGCAGTGAACCGCTTGGCAAGTCGGCCTCGTGCACCTGGAGTGCCTGCACCGACGCAATGACCGTCAGGACGGTTGGAGTGGCGCGTTAATCGCCGTGGTGAGGGAACTACACGCACGAGCCCAGCGCGGATCCCACACCGGGCCCGGAGGGGGAACAATCACGCGCCTGGCAGCGCACTACGTCCGAGGCCCGCACCGACAGTGCCCCCACAGCTACCTGCTCCTAGCCTAAAACCAAGGGCTGCCCGGAGGATAGCCTCACCCGCTCTGGCCCAGATTGCCACGTGCAGCATAGCAGGCCCATCGGCGCGCCAACATGACGTCCATTCCCGCCATCGAGCCGTTCAGCGTAGACGGCGCCCCAACATCCCTAGCGCCACGCTGGAAGGACTGGACGGACCGTCTGCAGATTTATTTTGAAGGGACTGGCACTGCCAGGGAGAAACGCACGGCACTGCTTCTTCATCTGGGTGGTAAGGACATTCACAAGATATACAAAACGCTGGTGGAAGCTAGCCCCAAGTCGTACCACACTCTCCTCAACGCTCTGAATGCACACTTCGAACCCATGGCAAGCAAAGACTATGAAAGGTTTGTGTTTCGTCAAGCAAAGCAAGAAGCTGAGGAGTCGATTGATGCGTTCCATGGGAGACTGAAAGAGCTGGCCAGCGCATACTGTTTTCACGACGAACAAGAGGAGATACGGGGGCAGATAATCCAGGGCTGCTACTCCTCCAAACTAAGAGTCACAGTCCTACAGGAGGACGGAAAACCACTTGCCGACATCCTCAAGCTAGGGCGCTCGAAGGAACTGTCGCAAGCCAGAGCCTCGCACATGGAAGCCGCCCTCCATCGGCCAATCAAGCTGGAACAGGTCAACACGGCGGAGAAGGTAAACGTCGTGAAGCCTAGGGCACGCCAGTATGGAGGAAAGAAACAACAAGAAAGGCACAGAGACTGCGGATACTGTGGAGGCCAACCTCACCGCGCACAGGACTGCCCAGCAAGAGGGAAGAGATGTAGCTCATGTGGGTGGATAAATCACTTCGCAGCTGTATGCAGATCCACGAAGTCAAAGAAAGAAGCCGCACACGCGATAATGGAAGAGCAGGACAGCGAAGATATGGACGATGACACAAACGAATATCCTGTCCACTACGTGTTCGCCATAGATCAACTGCAGCGGAAGAAACGACGACTCCCGAAATGCCGCATCAAAATCCACCAACAAGAAGTGCGAGCGACAATTGACACTGGGGCGTCCATAGAGTTAATGGCGGCAAACGTATATAACCAACTCAGTGCCAGACCCCCCCCTGAAAGAAGCAAAGATTAGAGTGTTCGCATACGGACAAAAAACACCAATCCTGCTAATAGGATGCTTCAAGACAGAACTACAACACCAGGACTTGAAAGTCCCCACGCCAGTTTACGTCACAAGGGAGGGCAGTGGCATGCTGATCAGCGGACAAGCAGCCGAAGAACTCAAGCTGATATCCTTTGCCATGGCCGTGCTGACAGAAGAGCTGGACACCATCCTGGAAAAATTTGAGGAAACCTTCAAGGGCATTGGGTGCCTCAAAGGGAAGGAAGTGTCCCTCCACATCGACCCATCGATTTAACCAGTAGCCCTAAGACACCGAAGAATAGCATTCCACTTAAGGAAGAAAGTCGATGAGGAACTGGAGGCCCTAGAGAAGTAGGGCATTATTGAGAAGGTCAGTGGACCCACACCCTGGGTATCTCCGATCGTAGTGGCTCGCAAGCCGAAGCAGCCAGGCCAAGTCCGCATATGCGTGGACATGCGACTACCCAACGCAGCAGTCAAAAGAGAAAGACACTTAACCCCCATGGTGGACGACATCCTGGAGGAGTTAAATGGAGCACGGTGGTTTTCGAAAATGGACCTTCGTTCCGGCTACCACCAACTACCTCTCCACCCAGACTCACGGTACATAACAACGTTCTCTACCCACCTAGGCGTCCGGCGCTACCGACGCCTCAACGTTGGCATCTCTAGTGCTGCCGAAGTTTTTCAAAACACAATCCTGGAGGTACTAAGTTGGCTCCCAGGAGTACTAAATGTAAGTGACGACCTGTTGGTCTATGCCAAGTCCGTTGAAGAGCACCATCAGAGACTTAGAGGCGTGCTGCAGAGTATCAAGGAGGCAGGGCTTACGTTGCACCGAGAGAAGTGTCAATTTCTACAGAGCAAAATCAGTTTCTTTGGGTACACATTCTCCGACCAAGGGATAGCCCCGGACCCCGACAAAGCCCAAGATGTAAAAGACGCTCCACCCCCATCCAACATATCTGAAGTACGGAGCTTCTTAGGGATGGTGAACTTCTGTGGGCGGTTTATCCCAGACCTATCAAACCTCACAAGGCCCCTCCGAGAGCTAACGAAATCCACCACCCCCTGGCAGTGGGGTGAAGAACAGGAGAAGGCGTTCCAAGACACCAAGGAGGCCCTGTCGGCAAACCAGACACTGTCTTATTTCGACCCAGTCAAGCTACGAACATAGCGGTCGACGCCAGCCCCTACGGCCTGGGAGCCGTGCTGACCCAGCGACAAAACAACGAAGAATGGGCTCCCATAGCCTACTCAGTGAATTGAGGTTAATGCACAGCTTTGTTTTTCCAAAAGTATCTTGTTACTTTGATTTAGTTCTGGGTGCTCCGTAGGTGACTTCCAACGTCCTAGGAAGTCGAATATTGAACAAGAACTTGTGTTTCTAGTGAATCACTAGACCCATCCCTATGGGCACTCGCTGTTTCCCTCAATGGAAAATGAGGGTTCCAACACAAATTTTGACGTTGTAAAGTTTTTATCACTTTTATTTTGTGTTTACAATTTCATATTTTTCTTTTCATCATCATTATTTCATATTTTTCATATGTTTAACATGTGACATTGTTATACTTGATCCAATGCATTTCGGGCAATTATTATAGCCCTTCATCAGGGAACAACACTAAAATAACCATAAAAATTAAATAATCAGTAAACTGTAAAGTAACAAAGTAAACAATAAAGTACATAGCGCAGCTTTGTCATCTAACGATGTCGTTCTGTTACATTTTCATACTTGCTCCTAGAGGGGTAGATTTTGTGTGAACCCAGTGTGTTAGCCTCCAACACCTATTAAACCACGAAAAAACCCGTGAATTAAAAAAAAAACACGTGATACTTCACGTTTCATTCACATGTCAACTTCTATCACATCTTCGTCAGTTTCGAGATGATTAAACTGAGGAAAGAAACCAAAAAGCGTAAAACACCTTTCACCAAACTTCTGAACTCCTTATCTAAATATCTGCTACTCCTGCAATTGTAGCCGTGTTCCACTAACCTTGTCCATTAAAACTTCCGATTTACTCGATGTATTCCATACACGACTCCTGTTTCCACCAAATGCCGATGGCGTCTACAACACTGGTTGTGGTTTAAAAATCGAGCTATTCCGGTCACATGATCTCATGGAGCTAGACAACAGACTATTTCGCTATCAATTGCGGTTATAACGATACGATCTAATTCCAACAAAACTATATCCGAGGACGTGGGTACATAACCAATGCTATTCCGACCAAAATTACCTTGAATTTCACCTGGACTGAATTTAAAAGGAAACAGAAAATGAGAAATGAACATAAGAATGGTAAAGACCCAGGGTGGGTTTCGAACCCCTGGTATCAAAAGATGAGCCCTTTATGTGTTTCTAATGTGTGGAGCTACACAAGATGATTTTTCAGTTTTGCTGCGAATTCAGGGAAGGATTGAAAAAACAATAATGACAATTCAATGTAACTCATAATTAAATTACAAACACATCGCAATAACTACATATTTCGTTCAAAGGAACATTCATGAAGTTCATAAGTAACACGATAGTTCGATCCGGTCATTGAGACCGTGCGGTTTCTGTGTGGATAATTTCTGTATCCAGTAATTCTCTCTTTGTAGGAGAAATTTCGTGTTGTCTCTTCCTTCCACTTTCTCAACAGTTTCCAGTATCGTAAATTTCAGCTGTGATATATTATGCTTCTCTTCTGTGAAATAAACGGCAATTGATGATTTCACATTTTTTAAACGTATGTTCAATTTGTGTTCTGTTAGTCTGATTTTGATACGTCTCTCAGTCTTGCCAATGTATAACATTTTTTGTATAAGACAAAAAATTGATACAATGAAGAGATGTGAATTACTCAAAACCACAAAGAAAAAGGAACAAACCAGGATGGTAGTAGTTTCCAAATTTTCGACAGCTAGCACAAAATTTTGGAAAATTATTACGAAACATTGGAAAATACTGAATCTGGAATCAGACTTCAATAAAGCATTTGAAAGTCTCCCGATATTTGCGTATACACGAGCACGCAACTTAGGAGAAACTTTGAAACACAAACCCAAATCACAAGAAATATTCAAGGGCACAAGAGCTTGCCTTAATTGTGGTCATTGCAACAATATAATCAAGGGCAATAAGATTAACCACCCCATGAAAGGCTTTGAAATAAAAAAAAAAAATAATGCCACCTGCGACACATCAAATGTCATATATGCATTGAAATGCCCTTGCGGGAAGTTATACATTGGCAAGACTGAGAGACGTATCAAAATCAGACTAACGAGACACAAATCGAACATACGTTTAAAAAATGTGAAATCATCAATTGCCGTTCATTTCACGGAAGAGAAGCATAATATATCACAGCTGAAATTTACGATACTGGAAACTGTTGAGAAAGTGGAAGGAAGAGACAACACGAAATTTCTCCTACAAAGGGAGAATTACTGGATACAGAAATTATCCACACGGAAACCGCACGGTCTCAATGACCGGATCGAACTATCGTGTTACTTATGAACTACATGAATGTTCCTTTGAACGAAATATGTAGTTATTGCGATGTGTTTGTAATTTAATTATGAGTTACATTGAATTGTCATTATTGTTTTTTCAATCCTTCCCTGAATTCGCAGCAAAACTGAGAAATCATCTTGTGTAGCTCCACACATTAGAAACACATAAAGGGCTCATCTTTTGATACCAGGGGTTCGAAACCCACCCTGGGTCTTTACCATTCTTATGTTCATTTCTCATTTTCTGTTTCCTTTTAAATTCAGTCCAGGTGAAATTCAAGGTAATTTTGGTCAGAATAGCATTGGTTATGTACCCACGTCCTCGGGTATAGTTTTGTTGGAATTAGATCGTATCGTTATAACCGCAATTGATAGCGAAATAGTCTGTTGTCTAGCTCCATGAGATCATGTGACCGGAATAGCTCGATTTTTAAACCACAACCAGTGTTGTAGACGCCATCGGCGTTTGGTGGAAACCGGAGTCGTGTATGCAATACATCGAGTAAATCGGAAGTTTCAATGGACAAGGTTAGTGGAACACGGCTACAACTGCAGGAGTAGCAGATATTTAGATAAGGAGTTTGGAAGTTTGGTGAAAGGTGTTTTACGCTTTTTGGTTTCTTTTCTCAGTTTAATCATCTCGAAACTGACGAAGATGTGATAGAAGTTGACATGTGAGTGTAACGTGAAGTATCACGTGTTTTTTTTAAATTCACGGGTTTTTTCGTGGTTTAATAGGTGTTGGAGGCTAACACACTGGGTTCACACAAAATCTACCCCTCTAGGAGCACGTATGAAAATGTAACAGAACGACATCGTTAGATGACAAAGCTGCGCTATGTACTTTATTGTTTACTTTGTTACTTTACAGTTTACTGATTATTTAATTTTTATGGTTATTTTAGTGTTGTTCCCTGATGAAGGGCTATGATAATTGCCCGAAATGCTTTGGATCAAGTATAACAACGTCACATGTTAAACATGTGAAAAATATGAAATAATGATGATGAAAAGAAAAATATGAAATTGTAAACACAAAATAAAAGTGATAAAAACTTTACAACGTCAAAATTTGTGTTGGAACCCTCATTTTCCATTGAGGGAAACAGCGAGTGCCCATAGGGATGGGTCTAGTGATTCACTAGAAACACAAGTTCTCCCATAGCCTACGCCAGTCGCTCCCTGACCGACACGGAACAAAGGTAATCCCAGATCGAGCGAGAGGCAATCGCGATTCACTGGGCCTGCAGGCATTTCCATGTCTACGTCTACGGGCACCCCTTCACGGTGTCAACCGACCACAAGCCGCTGATACCCCTGTTCTGGGGCTTGGTGTCAAAGCCGCCCCCGAGGATCGAGAAATGGATTCTCCAGTTGCAAGAGTATGATTATCAGGTGGAAGACAGACCTGGGGCGACGAACCCTGCGGACTACCTATCCCGACACCCCCGTGCCGCCACTGAGATGGAAAGGGAAGATGCTGAGGAAACGGAGGAGTACGTGAGAGTCATACTGGAACGGTCAAGACCCCTCCCCAGGAGTTTGGAAATGATCATCAAAGCCACCCAAAATGATGAAGTGCTACAGCTTGCAGCAAGTGCCCTACGAGCCAATGACTGGAGGCCAATCCAAAATTCCCTGAGCAAACGAACTCTACAAGCCAAAGCGTACCTAGAGGCACTCTTGAGGGTGAAGGAAGAACTGTCCCTTGACAACCGAGGCTGTCTACTGCGAGGCCCGCGGATAGTAATGCCGGCGAGCCTAACTCACCAAGCTGTAGAGTTAGCACACCAAGGACACCAAGGCATGGTCAAGACCAAGAGCAGGCTTTGAGCCAAGGTATGGTTCCCCGAAATGGACGCACTGGTGGAACGGGCAGGCCGGATGTGCACGTGGTGCCAAGCAGCAGGACTTCCTGAGCGTCCACCCCCGATCATCACGGAGGACAGCCCGCAGAAGCCGTGGGAGCGCGTGAGTGCGAGTTTTGGGCACCTGCCAGAAGGAAGGTATGTCCTTGTCATCATTGACGACTTCACCAAGTACCCCGAGGTAGAAATTGTTGAAACCCAGACTACCAAGGAAGTCATTGCGAAGTTTGAAAAGACAATAGCCACTCATGGCATCTTCGAAGAGGTCAGAACAGACAATGGCCCACCTTTTTAGGGACAAGAGTTTGCGGACTACCTCCGGAACTGGGGGATCCATCACAGGAAAATAACTCCCCGCTGGCCTCAAGCCAACGGGGAGGTAGAAAGATTCATGCGCACCTTAAACAAAGTCATAAGGATTGCCCACGCTGAAGAATCCCCCCTAGAGAGGGCAATATACAGTTTTCTACGCGAATACCGGCTAACTCCGCACCGAACCACGGAGACTGCGCCAAGTCCTGCCACAATGGGGCGTGTGGTCCGAGACACCATCCCCAGTCACCCCGACTGGATCCCGAACCGGGTGGACCCGCAGAAGACCCTGTCAAACAGAGCCCGGTCCAACAACTATGCCAACTCACGACGAAGAATCAAAGAATCGGAGATTAGAGAAAGAGATCGAGTGTTTGTGAAAGACCGATATCCAGGAAGCAAATTCAGGCTTCCGTTCAACCACAACCATGGACAGTCATGCGCCAAAATGGCACC
Organism: Lissotriton helveticus; assembly: GCF_964261635.1. Lineage (NCBI taxonomy): Eukaryota > Metazoa > Chordata > Amphibia > Caudata > Salamandridae > Lissotriton > Lissotriton helveticus. The sequence continues at coordinate 775,733,652 of NC_136072.1, forward strand.
CTGGTGACAGCTCAACGTGGGCCAGAAACCGTCACCCGCAACGTGTCTTTCTACAAGAAGGTCCATCCGGACACTGTTAGCCCACCAGAGCCGGAACAAGAACAGGAACTGAGTCAGGGGGCCCCCAGCCAGCTGGACGATCTCGAGGGGTCAAGGACAACAAACAGAGACATCCACGAAGAAGACCGTGCCGAGGGTCCAGCAACACCTGGGACTCCCAAGATGAACACTGCACTCTCTCCAGCGGGGCGGCCAGCCAGAGGCCCCACATCCAGGACAACTCCGCTGAGAGCACCGACCAGGGGAGAACGGACCGGGTATGGTCTGAGGAAGAACCCGGCTCCCTCATCCCAACTGGCGGACTTCATGGTGGACTGAGCCCCTGATTAAGAGCCACGAACTGGTAACCTGCAGAACAATGCTTGATTGCTATATTGTTTGATTTTCTTACTGCTCACATTTTGTCTAATAAAGGTTAGAAGGAATGTAATGTCGAGGACTGCGAGGCAGCAGTCTAGTTGTCCGTGTCCAAAAGGGTGCGTATGCGCGGGCGTCCTACGTCACGCGTGGTAGTATAAAATAAAGGGAGGCGCGGCCGGGAGTCAGTCCGGACCACGCGGAAAGCTAATCTGGTGTCCCGTGTGTTCCGTATGCCGCGGCGCCGCGTAACACTAGCGCCCGCGGCCTGAGACCTCACACCCAGCTCCAGGCGTCCTGCTGTTCCCGGTCACTGTCTGCCTTCCGGAAGAGTTTTCACTTCCAATCTCAACTCTCCCAGCTTCAGGTTCCTAAAAAAGAAGGGAGTGTCAGTCTAAGCGATTATGAAGAGAAAACTAATTTTGGAATTACTCTGGGGTATCAGAAGGGATGGCCCGCATAGAATGCTTAATCTGTGATTTGATGAAAATATGCATACTGGAATGAATGAAGATCAGGAGCGCTTGGGGACACCTCCTAAATAAAGATGATGGAGCTACCTATGCTTGATTTAAGAGTTTGCAGAACGAATTAAAAAACTTCATTAAAATAAAGAAGGGGAAGGCTATTAGAAAATGATGGACTGAAATCGAAATTGCTTTTCAGGTCAATGATTGGAAAAAGTTCTGGAAGATGATTCTATGACAGCCCGTGAGACGCCAGCAACACCGATATCCAGGAGTACATAGAGAGAGTCTATCCGGAGGCTCAATCCCAAGCTTGGTTTTGAAATTGGCTAGGCAGGACCAGCTATTTGGAAGTAGGCTGTAATATGGAAACGGAAACAAAATTTAACAAAAAACATAAAACATAGAAAATCAATAGGCCCAGCCAAAGTGCCGAATGTGGTGTATAAATGGGACCGAGAGTTAAGAGCCACCATCTTTGCCCTAATTTTTATTTAATTGGACGTTACATTTGCATGCCAGATATTTGGCAAGACTACTTAGTAAGGCCCATTAATAAAAATGCAATAGGTCTCGCGTTTCCGAGAGTTAGAAGTATTGGCGTTGTAAATGGCAATGACTTTTACCTGTGTGTTTTTGTTTGGAGTGTTGTGGCTGGCTGTGGTGTAGTAATTGCAAAGTAAGGGAAGAAAAGAAAAACTACAGGAAGTAAGGGGGAAGGGGGAAGGATGGAAGGAAAGAAAAAGCGGGACCACGGCATTGCTTAATGTGACTGGGGACTAGATGCGCCTCTGCTGTGCTTTTGTTTGAACTACCCACAGCACTCTGTGAGTTGTAGTTTTGTTTTGCTTCAACAGGACTAGTCGAATCAGAAAATAATGGTTGCACAAGTAAAGCTGAGGATGGGAATAAGTGGACCGAAGTTGTTCAAACAAGGCTTCTAGTGGAAAGCATTACCTGGTGTCATAGGCATACGTTTATAGACCAGGAAAGCAAATGACAATTTAAAGTCATTAGCTGTGATGATATTTCAGGGCATAAATTATGTAGTGTTTTGTAAATGTAGAAATATAGCTTCAAACAACATCCTGAGTTCCAGCAGCAGGATCTCTTTCACTAAGAATTTGTAATCGTTAACCACACACGCCCCTCCCCCACAATTGCCTTGTCACATAAAGCATTTGTCCCTTCTCCCCACCCATTGTGGATTAAGCGTCTGCCAGTTCAAAGGCACCCTTTAGAGAAGAATCCTTGTTTCTCTGGTTTAAGGAAAATAACCTTGAGAAGAAAAGGGAACAACGACATACACAAGTGGCCTGGTGTACGTTGCTGCACTTATCTTGGCGCAGAAGTGCTAAAGTAAGTTGTTTTAAGCTGATTTTATGGGCTGATGCTCTAGCCACTACTGGGAGGCAGCCTCCTATTATTAGTACCCTGGCAGAAGATAAGCAAGCAGATTGGCGGCCACTGGTTGATAAAGTTAGTGTGAAGAGAGGTGACACGCGCACAGGGCTCCCCGAGCTACCCCTGAAAGAGCAGGTGTGATAGGTGGGCGTGCTGTTTCTCCCTCCCCGCAGTGCCTTGCTGTAGATGAAATACTCTTCTTGGCTATGCTGGTCAGTGAGGCAGTGTGCATTCCCTAAAACATTGGAGAATGGAAAAGTTTACGTGCTTGGTGCGAGTGAAGGGAAGAGAAAAAGCTGCCGCCACCACCTCTGCTTCACTGCTAAATACACGGCTGCACTTTCGAATAGATAAATGTCTGAAAAAAATTACATTTGCAGCCAAAGTGTGTTTTGGATCAATTTTCATAGAGGAACTGTTGGAACTGGCCCTTCGTGCAGGGTCATCCTCAAACTTTTTGCTTCTTCCTCCCTTATTTTTCCTGACCCGTGGCTGTTGGCAATAGGACTCCGCGCACTTTACCACTGCTGATCAGTGCTAAAGTGCATATACTCTCTGTGTAAATTGTTATTATGATTGGATATACATGATTGGCATATTTGTAATCCCAAGAAGTCCCTAGTAAAGTGCACTGGGTGTGCCAGGGCTGGTGATGACAAATGCTACTAGCGGGCCTGCAGCACTGATTGTGCCACCCACATGAGTCGCCCTAAAATGGTGTCTCAGGCCTGCCACCACAGTGCCTGTGTGCAGTCTGTGAACTGCCATGTCCTCCTGGTCAGTGTCCCCACTGACCAGGCCTAACCCTTCCCTTTTTGTGTACATTGATCACCCCTATGGAAGGCCCCAGGTACCCCCCTGGGAAGGGTGCAGTGTATGTGAAAGGTAGAGCATGCACTGATGCAGGTGACATGCTCTGGTAGTGAATTACAGCCATTTTTGTTTTTCATTATTGTAAGGCTATCTTGCTCCATAGGTTAACATGGGGGATGCTGGCTACAGTGGCTACCAGCATTTCTTCCCATAGGAACAAGATAGGACATAAGATTCTAGTATCCCTGAACTCAGAATTTAATAACACATCTTTTAGGAAAGGTTGTTTTTAAATCCTGTGTTTGAGAATAGCACTTTTAGAAAGTTGCTGTTCTCTTGTCTGACCTTCCTGTGTGCCTTAGCCTGTTTGTGTATTGACTGTCTGGTTTGAGAGTGACAGGGGCTGGGGATTCCCCAGGAGGCTGGCTGAGTCAGCCCTAGGCTGAATGACTGCATTTGCAACTTGAGTGGTAGGAGGCGATAGCACCTGGGCCTGAATAGGACTGTGCCTGCCTTCCACAATGCTGGCTCCACCTCCTGCTGGGCGGCTGACGACCCTGCCCCTCACTCTGAAAGGAAAGGTGAAGCCAGGAAAACAAAGTGCTCAAGAAACACCCAGAACTGGTTCAGACCGGGCTCAGGGCCCCCTTGCACAAAGTGAACAAAGACTTTTAGGGGTATAAGACAACAGAAAATTAGATCATCCTGGAATCAAGAAGGAATCTCTGCCAAGGGGAAAGCTGAAACTGAAGAAGGAAGATTATCCAGCTGTTGCTCTGCTGGATTGCCCTGCTGTTGCTTTGCTGCCAAGGAGAGGGGAAGGACTTTGCTGTGTGCTGTGTCCCCTTGCTTGAAGGAATCTCCAAGGGCCTGAGAAGAGCTGGCTCCCTGTTCTGAAGTCCTAGGAACAAAAGGACTTCACCCCCAGCTTCCCCTGAGCTCTACTGAGAGAGTTATGTCCTTCATGGAGTGCTTGGCCCATGTGTGGTGCCTCTGGAAGTTGTACCTGTGTTGGGAAGCTGGAAACTAAGCTTGAGAGACTTTGCTAAAGAAAAGTTATCGCATTGCTCGCTGCGGAGCGCATCCCCGACAGTGCGAGAAGATTCCCGCCGCTACGCAGGTCGAGATCGTCGCAGCGCCTGTTGCGGCTGTCAGAGCCGTCGCATTCTTCGTTTGCAGGACGCACCCGATCGGTGCAGGAAGTCTAACATCACTGCGAGTGTCGTCGCAGAGCCTGTCGTCGCTGGGTGAGATCGCCGCACCGCCTGCTTCCGGACTGCATCACGTCACTGCGAGAGTCATCGCTGAAGCCAACGCATCGAGGAGCTGCGAGAGAGAAGATCACCGCTGGTCCACGCATCGTCGCCCCGGAGATCGCCGCACCTCCAAAGATCGTTGTATCGTGCCTTTGCGAGAACAAACTTCCCACGGAACCTACGCACCGGAATCCATACAAGTGGCCTTCCTCCCCATACAGACCGGATTCCTCGCAACACGCCCGCTGCTGCAGCGGGGCTGTCGCAAACGCCTCCCCAGTGTCTCAGGAGCAACGCATCGCTTGTTTTCCACCGCACCAGCTTCTGCTTTTGGAATTTTGGCGCATCTAAAGGTACTGCGAGCTAAACGTGACGCAACTGTGAACTTTTCACGTAACTGTGGATTATTTTATCGTCACCTACAGAATTTTATCGCGACCTGAAGAATTTTTGTTGCAACCTTAAGAACTCTTTTGAAACCATGGGGCATATTATCAAGGGGCTTTATCTCCGCTTTTTTGGCTTTAAAAGCCAAGAAAGCGGAGATAAAATGATCTCCCTATTACCAAGCTGTCGCTAACACCAGTTAGCGACAGCTAATAGGAGATAGTGACCATCTTGGGCCCCGCTTTGCATGTCAGTGATATTTATCACTAATGACATGCAAAGTGGGCGTGCCAAGATGTTAGTGACTGAAAACAGTAGCTAACATCGCTATCTCCTATTACCAACTTTTGGAGATATTCGCGCTAAGCGCGAATATCTCCAAAAGCTAACACTTGCCCAGGAGCAGTTCTTAGCCATGTTATCCAATGGGAGGTGGATAACATGGCTAAGAGCATTTGCTCGATAATGCATGAATATCGCTGACTTTTCAGCGATATTCATGCATTGCGGCCGTTTTTTATCGCATTTGCGATAAACCTTGCTAATAGCAAGGTTTATCTGCGATAAAAATCGCCGATGTGTGGCGATAATTTTTGTCTCTAAACAAGTTAGAGACAAAAATTATCTCTATTGGTTGGTAATATGCCCCCATATTCTTGAACTGTGTATGTTGGGTTTTGTCGTTTTGGTCTTGTGTAGTTTAGATTAAATACCTTTATTTTTCTAAACTGTTGTGGAGTCTGTTTGTGGTGTTTTCACTGTGTTACTGTAAGTGTTGGTACAAATACTTTACACATTGCCTCTGGTTAGCCTAGACTGCTTGTGCCAAGCTACCTAGAGGGTGAGCAGGGGTTATCTCAGAGGGTTTCCTGCTTACCCTGACTAGAAGCAAGGGTCCCTATTTGGACAGTGGTACCTCCCCCTGCCAACTAGAGACCCCCATTTCTAACAGGAACAAATTGTGGAAAAAGAGGGCAAGAGCCGTTTGATGAATTCATGGTTTTCTTTCCAGTCAGGAATGCGCTACGACTGCAAAGTGCTAATAACCAGCCGAGCCGCCCCTGCCTATTAATTAACATCTGGCCTTCAAGTTACCCAGATTAATTTCGGATGAAGGGCTAGGCATTATCTGAAGTAAACAAACCTGCTGCTGTCCGTCAGGTCTGCAGGGCTCTAGGGATCTTGACGCTACATCCAGGCAATACAACAGCGCCAATGCAGTTACGTAGGGAAAGCAGGCAAAAATCTTAGAACCCGCCAAACTGCTGACAATAGGTGCAGTTGCGACATTGTTAAAGTGTACAACATTTTGCCATTGTTGGTGCAAAAAAAAGAATTTTGAAAAGTTGATTTAGGCGAGCCACGCAGCACAAAAGAAAGGCGTGCAGCTGCCTTGTTAAATTGGCAGCACTGTATGGCGCATTGAAGAAAACAAATATTTAAAGTTAAAGCTGACGGCGGTGCCCTTTATATATTTAAAAAAAAACAAAGCGTTTGTTGTTAGCCTGAATATAGCAACAGCACGCTCGAATTAGTCGACGAGGTGAGCCCACAAGTGGGGTGTGTGCGCTTGGGAGAGCAGTCTACTCATTTTCAAGCACTGCACCCCTGCTCGCTCCCGCAAGGTGGATCCCGCGACGAGCACGAGTGGGTGCTTGAAAATGAGCAGAGCAACGGCTAAAGGCCCTCCTAATACAGCGCATGCGCCCTGCATAGGCAAGACCTAAAAAACCTGTGAGTTATTTAAACTTGCATTATTCGCTTCAGCAATCAGGTACATTTATTGTTTATAAAAGACTACGCTCTGTGTATAATTCCTTGGAACATTTGATATATGTTTTACTTATTTAACCCCTTGGGCGTGGCTGAATTCCACGCGTGCACAGATTGGACGGCCCCCGGCCGTCCGAGGCACACGAGCACCGTGGCGTCGGATGGCCGGGGGCGTCCGATGCATGCACGGGGTTAAAGTACATCGTTTGTTTTGGATAGTTCGGTTAACAACTAAGGAAGTCAAATATAGACCTTAAGCTTATTAGAGATAAGAAGTGATGTCAAACCTCAACAGAATTTATTTCCAGCTCAAAGAACTTTATTTTGAAAGAAACATTGTTCGAATACAATTACAAAAATGAATTCATAAAAGACTATAGCAAAACTCAAAGGTGAAAATAAAACAAACAGAAACGATTGTGTGTCACCCAAGTGGGCAATGTTGCAAACATTCATTTTGTAATGCTCTCATCTCCTTTTACAGATTGCAATATTATTGCTTAAATGTTTAATATCAAGAAAAAGGACGGTAGCTAGACAACCTGGCAAATGGGTTTTGGCATAAAAAGATCAAAGAAGCATTTTGTGGTATGCCTTTCTGTAGTAACTGATGTAACTCGTACTAATTGCCAGAGTCAGTTATATTCCTTGTGTTCAGTTCAATTAGTGATTATCATTGTTTTCTTTCCTAGTCACTATTGAAAGTAAATTTCAGGTACCATTACTCAGCATCATCCCATTAAGCAGCACCCTCCAGGACTTACACAGGAATAATCACTACGAACAAGTGACTTCCAATACGCCTGTATATTCTCTTTGCTTTTTAGGTCGAGCATTCAAGACCTATTGTACATACTTTAATATATACCCATACGTGTATGTACTTTGTGGGCTCTGGAGATCAGCCCTAGGACTTGTCCGCTTCCGCTTTGGGGCTTTAAGTTCTGTTCAACTGCCTCTATTTGATAGAAAACGACCGGTAGAGGTCAGTAAAATACCAAATTGCTTTCTGCATGTTCAACTGCCTCTATTTACCCGTCTTGATAGAAAACGACCAGTAGAGGTCAGTAAAATACCAGAATTGCTTTCTGCTGAGGGACTTTCTTTTTAAATTTTTCTGGCAACTGCCTCTATTTAACTTTCTTGATAGAAAACGACCAGCAAAGGTCAGTAAAATACCAGAATCACTTTAGCATTCTTTAGATGCCAGCCCATAGAAACTGTCTACCATAAGCACCCTTAGACAATAATATTTTTTTCAAATCTTGTATTTCCAGTGATATGACCACCAAAGGCCCTGATTTTATATTAAAAAGTTGGGTCCAGTCGTCTCTCGAAGGGAGGACTTAGACTTACAGGTGAGTGGACTTGACAAGTGCATAGCGGGTGCAGAAGTTAAAGTTATCTCAGTAAACTGGTGAATTTCAGATTTTTGTTTTGTTTTATGCATTAGTTTTGGCCTTAATTCAACCCTTAACTATATCATCACTTTAACTTTTGTTTTTTCAGTGTTTATATACACACAAACACCGATGGAAAAGAGGTTACAGTAAACAAATGAATAAAGTCAATATTTAAAATTAACAAAATGTGAAAAACTATTTAGGGGCAAAGTAAAAACAAAATTGGTGGGTTAGATCCTATAGAGTTTTGATAGAGACTTCTAACAGCAGGTTCCTTACCTTAGAACAGTGGTTCCCAAACTTTTGACGCCTGCACATCCCCATTAAGTCACCACTGGAAGCCGGGGACCCCCAAGCAATTTGTAGGATTTAAATTTCAAACATTAATTCGAACAAAATAAACACACATGTGCACACATATTTACAAGCCCCTATCCCCAAGGGAATTGTCACTTTTTGTGATGTTCCCATTGCGATAGGGGCTTCGCCTTATTTACAAGGCAGCGTCGAGGTACTAACCGTGGCTTTAAGCTGCCTTGCAAATACCGCCCCCTTTCATGTAATACTTAGCGTGAAAGAGGTGGGCAGTGGGTGTTGCGGTGGGCGTTCCACTGCAACACCCATTGATAATTACGCTGCCTCCTATTTACAAGAGCAGCGTAAATTGGAGACTGTGCCAAAATTAAAACCAGGAAACACCTGGAGGCCCATTATGATGTCGGATGGATTGCCCCTCCCAGGCTGGCGGTAGCCACCGCCAGCCTGGCGGGGGTAATCCGCCCGTCATCCACACTCGTTTCCCCCCGCCATGTTAGTAATAATTAATATTTTTTTGTAATGAGAAATATTTTATTGTTCAATATTTAATATTTGGTGACTATTATTTAATAATTAATACTTATGGGTATTTATAAATGTATTGTTAATTTATTAATTTAAATATTCAATTTTAATTATGTTTTTAATAATTATTAATGGGTATTTGTAAATGATGTAGAGTTATTAAAAAATTAAATTATTTATTATTTTAAATACAAAAATTATTTATAAGTATGTTATATTTAAATTGTACGCTATCCAACGCTTTCCCTACTGTAGCAACCTCTGGATTTGGAATATTAATTTTTACCCCTACGCTATCCAACGCTTTGCCTACTGTTGCACCCTCTGGAGTTGGAATAGTAATTTTTACCACTACGCTATCCAACGCTTTCCCTACTGTTGCACCCTCTGGAGTTGGAATAGTAATTTTTACCCCTACGCTATCCAATGCTTTCCCTACTGTTGCACCCTCTGGAGTTGGAATATTAATTTTTACCCCTGCGCTATCCAACGCTTTCCCTACTGTTGCCCCCTCTGGAGTTGGAATAGTAATTTTTATCCCTACGCTATCCAACGCTTTCCCTACTGTTGCCCTCTCTGGAGTTGGAATAGTAATTCTAACCCCTACGCTATCCAACGCTTTCCCTACTGTAGCACCCTCTGGAGCTGGAATAGTAATTTTTACCCCCACGCCATCCAACATTTTTCCTACTGTTGCACCCTGTGGAGTTGGAATATTAATTTTTAACCCTACGCTATCCAACGCTTTCCCTACTGTTGCACCCTTTGGAGTTGGAATAGTAATTTTAACCCCTACCCTATCCAACGCTTTCCCTACTGTTTCCCCCTCTGGAGTTGGAATAGTAATTTTTACCCCTACGCTATCCAACGCTTTCCCTACTGTTGCATTTTCTGAAGTTGGAATAGTAATTTTAAGTGTTACGCTATCCAATGTTATCATTACTGTAGTTTTTTTGGAACTTTGAAAAGTAGTTTTATTAATTTAGCTATTTAATATTTTTATTATTATTTTTGATAATATAGTATATTATTAATTTTAAACATATTGAAAGTATATTTAATTTTTTTAATTTATTAAATATAATTATTTACTTTTTATGTATGTTATTGTTTTATGTGTGTAGATGTATTTGTAATTTATAATACTTTTTAATAATTTATAAGTTATTAAAATAATTATTAACACTTATTATTAAGTAAGTATATATTATAATTTGTATGTATATGTTTAATTAATGTTATATTATTGTATATGTATTATTTAATAATTTTAAACATTATTCAATATTTTTAACTATGTTTATTTGGTTTATAACTATTATTTACTTTATTTTGCACGTTTTTTTATTTAAAAAAACCAATATTTTTAATTACGATATTTTTAACATCTATATTTTGGTTTCGTTATTTTTGTACTTACCATGTTGTAGATAGGCTGTCGATATTATTGTCTATGATATTCCAACGTCGATTTTTTTGTAGGTCGATATTTTTACCGTCGATATTGTGTCAGTGATCCAAGGCTAACATGGCGCTTGAATGCTTTGAGGAGAGTTGGGTCACTGCCAGGTCCCTAGACCTCTCCTTTGGTTCCCAACAACAGCACTCCTGCTTTTGCCTCTTAAATGGCCAGGGTTACCAAGTGTGGTTGCAATTCCAACCTTACCTCCAAGACCAGCAGGTCTCCAAGTATCAGTATCACAGTATCAAAATTCTTTATTCGGCACTTCAAGAGATACCATAAAAGTACATAAAAAAAATTTAAAAACCACATTAAAAAGATAAAAACCATTACATTCGTACATTTCGGAGGTTTCCTATTGTCCGGTCTCTGTTTGCAGGGGATTACAATCACTTATTTCTCTCGTATTCCTTAGTCTCATTGCCACCTTAATAAAACTCAATATGTAAGCATCTGTGGCCTTCTGCAAAAACAATAGGGCTACCTTGGCGTGTTTAAATTTAGCTCGTTTCAAAATTCCCACTAGGAACTTACGCCTGGGAGATGAATAAAATGAGCATAACAATACAAAGTGAAGGGTATCCTGCGGAGACCTATTATCGCAGCCGCAGGTACCCTTTTGCTCCACCGTTAAAGTAAAACCAGAAGGAACGGACAATAAATGGTGCAACATGTTAAATCTGAGACGGGTCATGTAAAATCTGTCTTGTGCAATGTGAGTCTCTGATAGATAGGGTTCCATTCCACTTTCCGTTTTCAATAATCTGTAAGACAAAACCATGGATTTACGCTCTTCTGTAACCGGCCTACTCATGGTTGTCCATTCGCCAAACAGTTTCTTGACCATTGTCTTGTTCTGGGCGTTAAGGGCTTCAGGCACGGTGAAAAAGTTCTTACATCCAATGGCCTCTAGGGTGTCTTTTACATATTTTATCCATGGGATGGAACTCCCTTTGTGACGATTCAGGCAGTCTTTGATGATTTGCCTGCTCAGACCGGCCTCAGGGTTGGACCAGATTTTAACCCATGCCAGGAGCGGCCTGATCTTGATTTGGTATTCGATATAGGATTCTCCCAATTCCTCGTGTATAATATAGGATGGGGTGCTTTGTGGTACTTTCAAGATCCTTCTAAAAAACTTGTTTTCTTCTGCCTGGACCTGGTGTGTATTTTCAAAGCCCCAAACTTCCGACCCATAGGCTGCCTTAGCACAGCATATTGATCAGTACAAATTCATCACTTGGTCCGGGGACCATCTACCAAGTCTTCTCCCATAGCCCATTATAGCCCCTGTCGAAGCCACCAATTTTGCAGCATGTTTGTCTACCAGGGATTTAAACTTAAGGAGCCCATCGAATAGTACTCCTAGATAAGAAAAGGACTGGACCAGGCCTATTTTATGGGGGCCAATCTTGAAAACAAATTTCTTATTTCGTCTTGCCCCCGCTAGCATAACATGTGACTTGTCCAGATTTGCTGACAGATCAAATGTGGCCATAAAACTTACAAATCCATCAATCAACCTCTGGAGCCCCCGCGGTGTTCCGGCTAGCAACACCGCGTCATCTGCATAAAGCAGGACGGGAATTGGGCGGGAGCCTATTTGTGGGGAATCCACTCCAAGTTTACATAGTTCCCTGTCCAGGTTGTTGATGTACAAAGAGAACAGAAATGGAGCTAAAATGCAGCCCTGCCGCACTCCGCTCGTGCATGGAAATGGTAGGGTCTTACTTCCATCTTGGTTATAGTGGACAGACGCAGATGTATTCCAGTGTAGGGCCTTAAGGATGTCAACTAGGTCTTGTTCCACCCCTAGGTCTATCATCAGGGCCCATAGTTTCTCCCTATTCACGTGATCGAAGGCCGCGGAGAGATCCATGAACCCTAGATAGACCCCCTCCTTGCTGGCTATAGTGTACTTTGCAATCAAGAGGTATAGGTTCAGGCACTGATCCGTGGTTGACCTTCCTTCCCTGAACCCATATTGGATATCTGTTATTTGTTGGTTGCTATCTGCCCATTCTGAGAGGCGTTTTAGAAAACCGCGACCCAACACCTTCGCCGTAACATCAATGAGGGATATTGGGCGATAGTATTGGGGGTCATCCCGGTTCCCTTTCTTAAATATTGGTACAATCGTTGCCGAGGACCCAGAGCGCGGGAGACCTGCCTCTACTGCCGCATTCAAGACCCTCGTGAGAATCGGAACCCACAATTCCACATTACTGAGGTAGAGGTCGGGGGTATACCATCAGGGCCAGGTGCTTTGTTTTTAGTAAGCCCAATAATTGCCTCTTCTACTTCTGCCAAGTTAATCTCTAGCCGTGCAGTCAGCTTTAGCCTCTGCCCTTCATCGTGATTTGTTTCACCTGTATGATTATACAAGTTCTGAAAGTGTGCCTGCCACTGCTCGGGTAAGATGGTGTTCAGGATTTGTGGGGCGTCTAAGTCTTGGAAGCATGGGTTATTTATGATTTTCCAAAACTCGGACAGGTCTCTTCTATCTGCCGCCTCCCGTAAATCCTCCCAGGCTTGTCTTTGGAGGCTAGCTTTGCAAGTTTTTAACGTCTTTTTGTATTTCAGTTTGCTTTGGGCTATTCGAGTATTATCCCTGGGGCGCTGTTTGAGGCAATTTTTAAGGTCTTTATGATCCTTTGAGCATTCTTTATCGAACCATCGAGGTGTAGTGGCTCGTGCCCTGGTATTGGTGGTCTTTAAAAGTCCATCGATGAGGTGTGCCATCTCCTCGAAAGCAGTCACTACCGCTACTCCCTCTTTATTTAGGTCGAGGCATATATTTATTGCCTCTGACCCTGTAGTTATTAGGCTTTTATAAAACTTATCCCCGTCTATTTTGGACCATCTGAGCCTTCTCCCATGGTCTGTTATCCTTTCTGTCTTATCTACTCTGGGTAGTGCGTTCCTAAGTTTTAAACATTTTAGCTCCACCACCAATGGGTTATGGTCGCTAAATGTGCTATTTTCAATTGCCGCCCTACTGACCCATATTTTAAGTGTGAGGGAAACCATAATAAAATCTATGTACGAGTGACATCCTCTCCCCTTAAAAGCTGGGCTGGGTTCTCCGGCGCTACCCATCTCAATCATGTCCATTGTGTGGGCCAAATTATACCTTTTCATCACCTTGTCTATTTCCCGCCCCTCTAGGGAGTGTACAAAGTGAGGCCCTTTCTCCACTGTACATCGTGACCAGTCCTTGTTTAGTGGTCTTAAATTCCTGCAAAGGTGGCAATTAAAGTCGCCGACAAGGACGACACGAGGGACAACTACTGCTTTTGTCTCCGATAGCTGGGCATTTAGGAAAAAGTCTAATTCTTTTGTTGCATTTCCCCTACTATTTGCACCTACAGAGTTATACCAGTTTACCAGTAAGATGTTTGACCCTTTAGAGCGAAGGCCTATTGCCTGCATGTTTTGCGATTTCCAGTTATAGTTGGACCATACCCCTTCTATCCGGAGATCTACATATATTAGTAGCCCTCCCACCGCTCTCCCTGAGGAGGACCTTTGTGCAGGAACTGGGAAACACTTATACCCCTCCATGGTAAAGTGATTAGAATCAGTCATCCAGGTCTCCTGTAAACATATAACTTGAAACCTGGTGATGTATTCTCTCCATTCCTGTACATTGTATTTGGCAGCGAGTCCTGCTATGTTCCAGGATACGATTTCGAGTCCATCCTGCCAGTCTGGTATGTTTACCCCCGCCCCTGGTGGGTAATTGGTCCTGTCTCCCTCAGCTATAGTTATACCATTTGGGACAAGTACAGTGTCTAACTTAGTCCCTTCTGTTTTCTCTGAGCTGGAAGCGTCCCACATATCTTTCCTCAGTGCCTCATGATCTGTAAGCTGGGTTTCCCATATTTTCTCTGGTTCACCCTTCTCGCTACATCCCTCTCTCATACTTTCTCCGGGGGTAGTGGGTAGTGTATTTCCCTTCAATGTGGACTTTTTTTATAAGTTTTCCCTTGACAGATTGAGATGGAGAATTTCCATCCCATAGGAGTTAATCCACCTCCTCCAATACACTGAACCTATTCCAGTGGGCTTGTAATGTATTTATAAGTTCGTGTGGGTAGAAGCCCTCCCCCGGTGCTCGCCACTGTTGCATTCTGTTTGATGGACCATAGTGGCCCCTCCTACAAGGAGCCCTGTTAGGGTGGACTAATCTACAGGGTGGAGTGGAATAGAAGTATGACAGGTGTAGTGGATGTATTTGGGTGCCTGGTCCACCCGGGGGGGGGCATTGCAGATATAATTCACAGCAGAGGTATCCCTAAAGTTTATTACTATGATGTCTCCTGCCACGGTTTTTGGTCCCTCCCCAATCCACTCCACTCTTCTGACAGTGAGTATTTCCCCTGAGATGTTTGAGGGTAATGGTCTATTTGCACTTAGCCATTGCATGCACTTGTTTTTTAAGTCGGAGTGATTTTCTCCTCTCCCTTCATCTAAGGGCGGAACTCCTGTAAGTGCAACAACGAAGGGCAGAGCTTCCAGGGGAAGGTTAATGGTCGGCAGTCGTGCTGGACCGGCTTTAACTGGTGCATTTCTTGTTTTGGGCAAACTGTTTTTAATATCATTTCTGCCCTCCTTGGGGTTGGGACCGAATTTATCAATGTTGGGGTTAGGGTTTCCTGCTCCCTGGTGGATCCGGCCATGAGTAGGGGTTGTGGGACGCGGGGGTGGTGGAGCTCTAGTGGGCTTGGTGGCGGTTATGGATGTTCCTTTTTTTTTTTCCAAGTTGCACAGATTACAGATCATAACACATTTGCTATCCTACTTTCTCCGCAGTTAATAAACAGTATCTTTTGTTTGTAATTACATTTCATTACAATTCATTACAACAACTTTGATTAGTTATGGCACCGCCTCCTGATTAAAAACAAACATAGAGTTATAAGAGAAAAGATAGATAACCAAAATAATGAAAGAGATACCCCTAAGAAGTGGGATCAACCTGTCCAGAGGAGTAGTTAGTCTCCAACTGCCGCTTCCATCTACAAATAGGATCCCATATTATTAGGCCTAGCATCCTCCCTTTCTTGCCTTTTCGCGCGTAGATGGGCTTTTCCAAATTATATGCCCCTAGGAGATTAGCCAACCATACGTGCATTGCTGGGGGGGTTTTATCCAACCATGCCCTGGCTAAACTTAATCTGTATACTGCCATAGCGATAAACAAGAATTCTCTCTGTGGCTCATTTGTTTCTGGTCCTATCCCTAATAAGATTCTCGTAGGGTTAAGCATTACTTGAATATCTAGGGATTGATCTAAGAACTTCTCTATATCCCTAATTAGAGTGTGCAATTGAGGGCATGTAGCAAAGATATGGATCATATCTGCCTCTGCTGAATTACATCGTGGACATAATGTGCCCGTGGTACCTCCCCATTTTGCAATTCTTGCTGGTGTAAAATACAGTGAGTATAAGGTTTTGTAGTGCTGTGATTGTAAGGGGGCAGAGCAAAGAATTGTACGCCCCAAATCCAAGGAGTCCTCAAACCAACCTTCTTCTCCATTCAGTTTCTCTGCCCATTTCTTACTGTATTTCTCTCTATCATCAACTTTTCCTTCTAATAGACATGCATAAAAACTGCGAATAGTACATTCCCCCCCCAACCTGATTTTCTCCAGTATATCTATTTTAGCGAAGCCCGCCGGTCCTCCTCGTTTAGTATTTAAAAAACTCCTTACTTGTAAGTATTTAAAGAAGTCCCTCCTGTCTATTCCGAATTTAGTTACCAAATCTGAAAACTGCAGAGATCCCTCAGTATTCATTACATCACCAACCTGGTGGATCCCCTTCTCTGCCCATCCTGCCATCACGATATCTGCGAAGACTGGTACTGGAAAGGACTTGTTTTTATACAGTCTGATATACCAATTGAACCTCCCGAGACGAGATCTTTTAAAAAAAGCATCCCAGACTTTAATGGCGGCCCCTACTGTCTTGAAATTAGTTCTTTTATAATATCCAAAGTCAATACAGTTTAAGAAGCAGTTTTCCGCCTCTACCCCTAGTACTGCAGTGTATATTTTGGTGGAGTAGTTAGTGATTCTTTGGTTGAAGCCATCCTATATTTATGTTCGGTGTAGAAGAGGTTACTGGTGATGCTACCTTATCCCTATGTGTAATTCTTGCTGTGCCGCTCTGCTCAGATGGGGCTAGATTACTTGAGGGATTCAAGGGCTTTGTGGTTCCTACCCCCCTGTTGTTTAAAATGGAAGCTAATCTGTCAATCTTAGACACCAAAGGTTTGATGTGGGTGACAATAGTCTGTTCCAGGCATGCCTGTAGGTCAGCCACCATATTAGTGACCCAGCAAGGTATACCTGGTGTCAATTGCTGCGTGTTGGTTGTTGGCGTCACCAAGTTATGATTTGTTATGGTTTTTCTCCCCATTTTCTTTTTTGTAAAGCTGTCTTTTCTCCTTCTGGGACATGATTTGCTTGTTTTGGGGATTTCCGATCTGGGGGGTGGGTTCAGATCTATAGGGGTGTCCTCCACCACTATGGGGGTCTCTGTGGGTGCCTGTGCGCAGGGAAGCTCAACATAGGATGATGTTAAATATGAGCTTAAATCAGGGCCATCTGTTACAATAGCTGAGCAATCCCCTCCTGGGTCTTGAATGCTAACAGTGGGTGTGAGTGAGAACCTTCTCTCTGTGTTTTCAATTGCCGTTGCAACCACCCCTATGGTTTGTTGTAGCATCTTGTCTATTGCAGTTAAGCTAGGTAAGGGCTGCGGCATAGCCGCTTGCAACCAGGTGTTTGGGCGCTTTATAGCACTTTTTTCCCTTTTACCCGCATTACTCATTTTTTACAGGTGATTGCTGGTTCAGTGTTGGAGGTAGCAGGGGGTCCCCCTCCGGTTCAGTATTTATTTCTACAGGGCTAGGACCTGGGCCGGTGTTGCAGGCGTGTGGAGCCAAGGGGTTATATAAGTTGGTTGACAGTACCTTTAGTTGATAATCTAGGCGTCGTCGGCGTCCACTGCAGGTGAAAGAGGGAATGCCCAGGGCGGCCTCATCCGGCCTCCGAGGGCCACAGAGGGTTTGTAGTCCTCCTGGCTCCTTGGTCACCCCCTCTCAGCGGCCGTAATGGTAGTTGTAGGGTTACGGCGGCGGGGGTGAGCAGACAGGCAAGGCAGCGCTGAAGCAGCGCAACCGGAGCAAGGTGCGGGCCAAAGTTCAGGAGCCCCAGGTAAACTGCTGTGTCACCAGTCTTGTAAGTACCCCCGCTCTGCCGCAAATGACCAGGTAATTTAAGCGCCTCCTGGCGCGATAACGCTGTGTGCGGCTTCCGGCCGCGGGTGGCACTGGGGTTTGTAGTCCTCCTGGCTCCTTGGTCACCCCCTCTCAGCGGCTGTAATGGTAGTTGTAGGGTTACAGCGGCAGGGGTGAGCAGACAGGCAAGGCAGCGCTGAAGCAGCGCAACCGGAGCAAGGTGCGGGCCAAAGTTCAGGAGCCCCAGGTAAACTGCTGTGCCACCAGTCTTGTAAGTACCCCCCAGGTCTCCAAGTAATTTTGTGGCCGGGGACCGCGGACCCCACGGAGGTCGTGGCACCCACATCCAGGGCACTGTCCATTCCCCAGCTCCTCTAGGTGCTACAGCCTCCACATTTCTTTAATGGGTACTCAACATCCACACCCATCCCTTTTGTGG
Source organism: Lissotriton helveticus (assembly GCF_964261635.1). Lineage (NCBI taxonomy): Eukaryota > Metazoa > Chordata > Amphibia > Caudata > Salamandridae > Lissotriton > Lissotriton helveticus. Next base: position 775,751,567 of record NC_136072.1, read on the forward strand.
CGGTATCAGGCACCACCTGCCCCAATGGCAAGCAATACCCTCCAACAAGGAAGTTGGTACTCCAAATTGTACAACAGGGTTATGTCCTTCCGTTGTTGAGAACCCCACCTCCCTTGCCACCATCCTTAGAACAGCTGACGGAGGACCATCTTTCCTTGTTATGTTAGGAAGTACAGGCCCTCTTGGCCATCACCACCCCCTTTTGTATCACTTTGTTCGCCATAAGTTGGCAGTGTATGCTCAGACGTGAGTCCCTTGCTCACTGTGCCACTGGATTCAAGCAAGCCTGGCTGAAGATGGCTGGAATGCCAGAAACCGGTCCTAGGAAGCTTGTTTCCGGTCCAGGGAAGGCATGGCTTGGAGGTTCGGGCTGGACTGTTCCAATGAGGCACAGGGTCAGACTGATTTGCATATGGCCATGTCTGAACTGGGGTGGCAGTGTGGGCTAAAGAATGGTGATGGATTAAACCCAGATATTTTGACTGGGTGTGAGTGTTTGATTGGATCAGATGCTCAGTCCATCACCACCCCCTTTTGTACCGCTTTGTTCGCCATAAGTTGGCAGGGTGTGCTCAGACGTGAGTCCCTTGCTCACTTTGCCACTGGATTCAAGCAAGCCTGGGTGAAGACAGCTGGAATGCCAGAAACCGGTCCTAGGAAGCTTATTTCCGGGCCAGGGAAGGCATGGCTTGGCGGTTCGGGCTGGACTGTTCCAATGAGGCACAGGGTCAGACTGATTTGCATATGGCCATGTCTGAACTGGGGTGGCAGTGTGGGCTAAAGAATGGTGATGGATTAAACCCAGATATTTTGACTGGGTGTGAGTGTTTGATTGGTTCAGATGCTCCGTCCATCACCACCCCCTTTTGTACCGCTCTTAGCCAAAGGGGCAGCGAGATGGTGCCAGATCAGAAATATAGCATGATTTTTATTACTGCTACTTTTCGGTGGCAAAAGAGGATGGAGGCCTCCATCTGTTCCTAGATCTTCACACTCTCAATGCCTCCCTACCCTATTGGCTCAGGTCCTGCCTGCCTTGGATACTGAATGGTAGCGTTGGACCCTTAGGATGCATATTTCCACATTTCCTTCCTAGAAGCCCACAGTTGGGTGTGATCCCCTTTGACCTCACCAGTGCCCCTCGGTTTTTCACAAAAGTGATGGTGGTGGTTCCAGCACATCTTCGGATAATGGATTTACATTCTTCCTTTACCTTGATGGCTGGCTGTTGAAGGCGGGCTCGCCCCAGGCAGTTATCATTCACCTCTAGACTTCAGCGAATCTTCTGCATTTGCTGGGGTTTACTACCAACATGCTGAAGTCACATCCACTCCTTCTCAGGTGCTCCTTTCCATCAAAGCCATTCTAGGCATGCCATTCTGCACTTGCCTTCCGGGGCTGGGAGTCCAGAACATTTCGGCCATGATCCTGATGTTTCAGCCTAAGTCTCGGATCTCAGCGAGAATGATTCTGTGGTTGCTAGGTCTGATGGCCTCCTGCATCATGCTGGGGAAACACACCAAATGGTACATGCGGGCTCTGCAGTGGGACCTGATCTCACAGTGGGGACAGCACCAGGGGAATCTCTACAACCTGGTCCAAATCTTCGGGGCAACTATGAAAGATCTGCAGTGAATCAGTGGCAGACCCCTCTCCCTTCCCCACCCAAAGCTGACAGTGGTGACCAGTGCATCCCTTCTGGGTTGGGGAAGGCCACCTTGGAGAGGTGAAGTTCAGCAGTTTCTGGTCTCCTAGGAAATCTCTGCTCTATATCAGCCTTGTAGAGGGGAAAGCTATCCACTTGGTATTGAAAGCTTTTCTCCCATCCTTCAGCGAAAGGCTGGTTCAGGTGTTCATGGGCAACATTACGCCCTTTATGGTATTGCAACAAGTGAGGTATTTGGCCCTGTGTCAGGTAGTTCTGGACCTCTGGACATGGCTGGAATTTCAAGACATTTTCCTGGTTGCAAAACACCTGGGGGGATCTCGGATCACCAGGGCAGAGGAACTCAGCCATCTATGCCTCATGGACCATGAATGGCATCTGCAACCTGAGGTGGTACAAGGCTTTCCCAAGAATGGGGAGAACCTTGGCTCAATCTCTTTGCTATAGCTGAGAACGTGCAACGTCAGCAGTGTTGCGCACTGGAGTTTCCAAATTGGCTTTTGCTAGAAGACGCGTTCCAATTAGGCCGGAACTCAGGACTCCTGTATGCCTTTCCACTGATACCACTCTTGCTCTAGTTCTCAAAAAGATTGGGACCCACCAGGCCTAAATACTTGTGGTGGCTTCGGACTGGGCATGGAGAGTTTGGTAGCCAGAACTCTTGAGAATGAGCATTCAACCACAGATCAGGCTGCCCCGTTGGGAGGATCTCCTGTTACAACAGTATGGCAGGGTCTTCAACTAAATCCCAGAAAGTCCGAGATCTTGTTGTATGGGAAGGACCAGGGACTCTGGTCAGATAAATGGTGGCCCGACTATTTAAATCCCGCACCGGTGCCAAAGGGGACGGTGAAGAACTTGGGCGTCTGGTTCGATACCGGTCTGACTTTCGATAAGCAGAAAAAAGCTGTAGCTTCTGTCTGCTTTGGGCTTCTGAGAGGGTTGAGACCCTTGCTTTGTTTCTTCCCTCCCGGAGTACGTCAGACCATCCTGCAAGCTTCCATCTTGGAGAAGTGTGGCTCAATGGTTAGAGCGGCAGACCCTGATGCAGAGGTCTAGCCCGGGACCAGGGTTCAATTCCCCGCCTCGGCGGGTCTTGAGCTCAAAAGTTCCACGGACCTGATAATTCTCGCCTCGGTGCCTATTCCAATCATGGAGTCCCACTCTGCAACTCTGGGCAATAGCTTGCTTAATATTCACAACGGCCCCCACAATGCTAAGGATGCCTGGCCTCCACCTTGGGGGTGCCCAGGAGTGGACACCTCACAGGGAAAGCCAGGATGGGTTCCAGAGCGGTATTCATACAAGCGCCTTGAGACCCTTGCGGGTGAGTAGTGCGCTATACAAGTATCAATTTATTTATTTATTATTATCTTGGCAAGGCTAGACTATGGCAATGCCCTATATCTTGGTGCTAACAAAGCTAGCATCAAACGCTTGCAGAGGGTTCAGAACGCAGCCGCACGTATGTTAGTGGCTCTTCCTAAATCGCACTCTGTGTCCCACGTTCTTGTGAAACTGCATTGGCTGCCAATCGAAGCTCGCATCCAGTTCAAGGTGCTCTGTATTGCGCACAAAATTTGGCGACTTCAAGCCCCAGCGGGGCTACTGGGCCTGTTGAAGCCTTACCTGCCTAGTAGAGCCTTACGATCGACCAATCAAGGTCTGGTCTGTGTCCCTCGTGTTAGAAAAGCAAGGGCGGGGGGCGGTCGTTTGGCTTCTTGGCGGCCAAACTGTGGAATTATCTTCCAGTTTGCATTCGTGCTATTCCCAATCTTCTGCCATTTCGCAAGTTCCTTAAGACTTGGCTGTTCCCCACACTGTGATATCCCCTGCTTGCTATGTTCTCCTGTTCTGATTAGGTTTCTGGTTGCGCTGGGACACCTCGTCGCTGAGGCAGCCATGCGCATTATAAATCTTGTAATAATAATCTTACACCTGAACCTGCTCAATCTCCACCTTCATTCCTGGAGATTGAGTGGCAACAGTTGAATGCTGTTGATCTTCCTCCTGAAATGTGTGAAATGTGATATTTTGGCAGCCACTCATCCCTTAACAAAGGCAGTTTATATCTGCTGTTGAGACATGTTAGTGGCTTAGGTCTCCACTCAGAAAGTGGGCCCACTTGCTGTCTTCGTGTCAGAGGTGCTGTTGTATGTGTTCTCTTCAGCCAAGCAACATGTCTGCTATTTCGGCCTTTTTGTAGTTGCCGGATCAGCCCTCCTTATTTCAGTCACAATTTATGACACGTTTTCTCAGAAGATTACTGAACTTTTCCCCACCTACCCCTTTTGTTATGCCCCAGTGAGACCTAATTTGGCCTTACTTTTTCTTATGTGTTCCACTTTTGAATCCATGCACAGCCCTTTGAGGCTTCTGATGCTTAAGACAGCCATTTTAGAGCCAATTACATCAACCAGAAGGGTAAGCAAACTTCAAGCTTTTTCTGTTAATCCTCTTACACCAGCTTCTACCCAAACAAATTGGTTCTTTGGACCAGGGCTGCTTTCCAAAAATGGTGACCCCATTCCATATTGACTAGAAAATTATACTGCAGACATTTATTTCTTCACCTCATCCCTCTAATGAGGAGTAGAATCTCCATCATCTGGACCATTAAATAGTCCTTTCCTTTCATATTGATCTACCAAAGAACACCAGGTAGACGATCAGCTCTTCATTGTTTTGCTGGAGTGAAAAAGGCAATGCAGTGAAGAAATGGACCATCCCCTGTTGGATTATGCTCTATATAAAAATCTGCTACCCATTGGCCAAGAAGCCGCCACCTGAAGGCTTGTTGGCTCATTCTACCATCACTCCATTAGCTCATGCAGTGGCTGTCCTAATTATACAGCAGGCTGCTACTTAGGCAACACTCCACACGTTCATGAAACACTACTGCCTGGACAGCCAGGTCCATCAAGCTGGGCATTTTGCCTGTTTGGTACTCTAGGACTTTTAGGTTTAAGCCGGTTCTCAGACCCTCCTCCTGGAAGGTATTGCTTGGGTATCCATTCTAAAGTTAAGGAAGCCGCAATTAGTAGTCGCTATCAAAAGAAGTTACTTACCTTCGCTAATGTGTTTTTGGTGAAGACTGTCTAACTGCAGATTCCTCACTGACCCTCCCATCCTCTCCGCTCTGTAAAATCGTCTCTTCACCCCAAAACATCTTGTTAGTTTCCGCACACTGGCAACATCAATCAGTTGTGGCTCCATGTTTTTGTCATGTAAATAGTCCCAAAAGAAACTGATGTCAGTGTGTATAGCTGGCACTGATATGGCCACCGTGCACATCACTCCTGATGTGGACTACATCGATGCAGAGCCACTCAAAGCCACCTACTGGCACACAGAATTACTGCTCGAGATTTTCCAGATCCAGACTGACAACTAAGGAATATTCTAAGGTAAGGAATCTGCAGTTAGATAGAGTCTCCACCAGAAAAAAGCATTAATGAAGGTAAATAACTTGTTTGTTACTGTCATGGTCCACTGTTTGGCCCGGCACTCGTGTCCATGAAGGAGCACATCTACTTATATACTATTTGTGCCATGGAAGTAAAAATGTATGTGGCCTAATGAGACATTTTAATTAGAGCACCTGCACAAAATAACACAATTTTATTTAGTCATCAATGGAGCGCACACCGCTAGCCCCTCCTCCGGATCGCCCCTCGGGACTCTGGTACTTGTAGTTCTTTAGTGGATCACCCAGGTGGGTGCAAGTCGGTACTTGTTGGACTGATGAATCTCTAGACCCGATACATGTCCCGGGTTTTAGGATATCGCCCGAGACATGTCTCGGGTTTCGGGATAACTTCCCTCATCAGTAGAGAAAGATCGTTAGGGGTGGAAGAGAAGGCCGCCACACAACAGTCAAAGGCCTCGATGCCAGAACCGGCACGCAGGTGCGTCGTCCAAGAGCCCGTCGGCCCAAAGCTCAAGGGAGCCATATTGTGTTTAGTCATCAATGGAGCGCACACCGCTAGCCCCTCCTCCGGATAGCCCCTCGGGACTCTGGTACTTGTAGTTCTTTAGTGGATCACCCAGGTGGATGCAAGTCGGTACTTGTTGGACTGATGAATCTCTAGACCCGATACATGTCCCGGGTTTTAGGGTATCGCCCGAGACATGTCTCGGGTTTCGGGATAACTTCCCTCATCAGTAGAGAAAGATCGTTAGGGGTGGAAGAGAAGGCCGCCACACAACAGTCAAAGGCCTCGATGCCAGAACCGGCACGCAGGTGCGTCGTCCAAGAGCCCGTCGGCCCAAAGCTCAAGGGAGCCATATTGTGTTTAGTCATCAATGGAGCGCACACCGCTAGCCCCTCCTCCGGGTCGCCCCTCGGGACTCTGGTAGTTGTAGTTCTTTAGTGGATCACCCAGGTGGGTGCAAGTCGGTACTTGTTGGACTGATGAATCTCTAGACCCGATACATGTCCCGGGTTTTAGGATATCGCCCGAGACATGTCTCGGGTTTCGGGATAACTTCCCTCATCAGTAGAGAAAGATCATTAGGGGTGGAAGAGAAGGCCACCACACAACAGTCAAAGGCCTCGATGCCAGAACCGGCACGCAGGTGCATCGTCCAAGAGCCCGTCGGCCCAAAGCTCAAGAGAGCCATATTGTGTTTAGTCATCAATGGAGCGCACACCGCTAGCCCCTCCTCCGGATCGCCCCTCGGGACTCTGGTACTTGTAGTTCTTTAGTGGATCACCCAGGTGGGTGCAAGTCGGTACTTGTTGGACTGATGAATCTCTAGACCCGAAACATGTCCCGGGTTTTAGGATATCGCCCGAGACATGTCTCGGGTTTCGGGATAACTTCCCTCATCAGTAGAGAAAGATCGTTAGGGGTGGAAGAGAAGGCCGCCACACAACAGTCAAAGGCCTCGATGCCAGAACCGGCACGCAGGTGCGTCGTCCAAGAGCCCGTCGGCCCAAAGCTCAAGGGAGCCATATTGTGTTTAGTCATCAATGGAGCGCACACCGCTAGCCCCTCCTCCGGATCCCCCCTCGGGACTCTGGTACTTGTAGTTCTTTAGTGGATCACCCAGGTGGGTGCAAGTCGGTACTTGTTGGACTGATGACGTATGACACCATGGTCTTACCCCATTGCTTGACGACCTCAGCCAGTGGCCTCACGTAAAGATTGAACAACGTGGGGCTCAGCGAGGATCCCTGAGGGACCCCAAGATCCAGAGGGTAAGATTTTGACTGGTGGGGCGGAACGGCCACGCAAAAGGATCGATCAGCAAGAAAAGAGCGGAACCACTGAAGCGCAGGGCCAACGACGCCAGCTTCCTCCAAGCGCTGCAAAAGAATCTTATGCGAGACGGTGTCAAAGGCGGCGCTAAGATCTAACAAAACAAGCGCCGCCGTTTGACCCGAATCTAACACAGTGCGAAGGTGTTCCACCATGAAGAGGAGGGCCGTTTCCGTGCTGTGGCCAGAACGGAAGCCGTTCTGCGTGGCGTCCAGGATGTTGGCTCGCGTAAGATGGTCAGAGAGAACAGTGTTCACATGCGCCTCTGCTACTTTTGCCGGCCACGGAAGAAGCGATATTGGACGATAGTTCTCAGGTTTTCCAGAGTCCAGAGATGGCTTCTTCAAGATGGGCATAACCACTGCCTGTTTCCACTTGGCGGGAACCACACCTGATGCAAGCGAGATATTAATCAAGGAACAAACTGGCAAAAGATCGAAGGATGCTGGGTCTCTAAACAAAGTTGGTCTTAAGGGGTCTGCCGGAGACCCAGACTTAACTTGCTGAGCCAGTTTCTTGAAGCTTTCAGGTGGAAGGCAGGGAATAGAGTGTAAAACATCCTGCACTGGAGGGGTGTAGCCGTGGGAAAGGCTCGGTGGATGGCTTGGACATTTTCAAGAAAAAATGCCGCCAGAGTTTCGCAATGTGAACCAGAGCACATTGCATTCACAGAGGACTTTTTTGCCACCAGCTCTTTGAGAGCCTTAAAAATAGTTTTAGATGGATTAATGCTGTTGCGGAATTCGAGAGCATAGAATGCCGCACGAGCTCTGCAGACAGCACGATGGTAGGATTTAATGGTGGCCAGATACAGGGCTTTTTTGCTGGTGTCATAAGTTTTACGCCATTCTCTCTCAGCACGTCTACACGTACTACACGTACTTTTCAGCGCCCGCTGTAATGTGTCTTTGAGCTATGTGGATATATGTGCTTGAATAATGGTGCGTGAAGTGTAACTATGTAGGTTGAAGTGTAATTATGTGTAGTGGAATTATCTGGAGTTAAATTGTGTTGCATGGAGTGTGATGGTGCATGCAGTTGTATTATGAGAAGTCGAATTATGTGTCAAGAAGCGGAGTGGAAGTTTATAGAGTTGAATTTGATGTATTGTAATTATGTGGCATGTAGCGCATCAAACATTTTGTTAATGCCATTAAAAAAAAAACATAATTTTTCCACCCTTATGCAGTAGGACTTAAGATGACTTGCTAGGAGACCTAATTTGCAAACATATAAAAATGGCTAAGTTAGAGATGAGTGTTTTAGACGCTTCACGCTACTTACGCTGTGCTGAAGGATGATTTATTTGACTTTGATGCTTAATTCCCTACATTGCTGACACACGCTTTCCCTTATCGAATTTCTTTAGACCTGCCGAATATAAAAACAAATGAAATAAGACAAAAGGGAATCACGGCCCAGTCTGCTCTTCGCGTGTCACGTGGGGTTGTTAGCTTTGTACTTGGCCCAACAAGACGATGCAGCTAGTAAATTATACAAAATAAATAAAGACTAGTAAAATACTAAAATATAGGCGATTTCCTTCTGCAGTGTGTAGGTGCAGTAATAAATCAAAGTTACCACGCTTTGGGTAAACGAAAGAATAAAATGTGCTTCTCTGCGTGCCTGATGTTTGCAGTTAATGGGATGGCCACTTAATATCCCTCTTACTACATTGTGCGAGACTGCTCCATTTTGCCAATGTTGTAATTTAAAGCGCAGTTCGAACCCGTGGCCGCAGCGAAAAGAGGTCGGCTTGTTTCCTGTGAGTGAAATACCCAGACTGGAGCAGGGAAGGTGTTTCAATCGGTGGTGCAGAGCAAGTGAAAACGCACACTTAAAACATTGGGGCGAAGGTGAGGGGAGCTAACTTCGAAGCGAGACTTGTCGCGCAATAAACAGACCACGCAGTGTCAGCGTAAAAGGCCATTTTATTAGACCAGAAACTGCGTAATCTGTACAAAAACAGTAAACATAAACAGGTAATAACACCAAACCCCCACTCACACTCCCCTCTCACTCGTTTCACTCGTTCCACCTCATCACAAAGCCCTAGAGGCTCCATACCATGCTTTCTTCCTGCCCCTCAATCATTTGTCATCCAGCCCACTCATTGCGTCCTGCCATTCACACTTCTATCCCCCCTAAGAACTCCCCCCCCCAAGGGATGGGTGTGCCCGCTCTTGACCCCCTTGTCCCTCCAAGTACCGCCTAACGCAGCTCTGGCCTAAACTGGCAACGCCATCGACCAGCCCAAAAACCCACCTCCAACTGCCGGGTGGGTGGGCGGCCTTTCGTGACCCTCCCGATGGTGCCAGGCGCAGGAAGAGGAAGTTCCCTTCCTCCCCTGCACCTATATACCCCACCCCCTAACTCCTCCCTTTCCCCTACCTGGCCTATCAGCGCGAATGACCCCGGAGGAAGACTAGTCTGCGACTGTGCTTCCCCCGGGGCCCGGCATCGCGCAATAAACAGACCACGCAGTGTCAGCGTAAAAGGCCATTTTATTAGACCAGAAACTGCGTAATCTGTACAAAAACAGTAAACATAAACAGGTAATAACACCAAACCCCCACTCACACTCCCCTCTCACTCGTTTCACTCGTTCCACCTCATCACAAAGCCCTAGAGGCTCCATATCATGCTTTCTTCCTTCCCCTCAATCATTTGTCATCCAGCCCACTCATTGCGTCCTGCCATTCACGCTTCTATCCCCCCTAAGAACTCCCCCCCAAGGGATGGATGTGCCCGCTCTTGACCCCCTTGTCCCTTCAAGTACCGCCAACCAGTGAACCCCCTGTAGGGCGGTTCACTGCCCCACCCCCCCCTCCAAGGGGTCCCGGTCCGCTACACTCGCCAGCATTCATACTCTGGGACACCAGATTGCCTCATTCCACAACTTGCTCACCACATCTCTCATCTCCATCATGTAATAAGCATTGCCCAACTGTGACAAGTGCACCCCGTCGTCCCTAAAAACTAACGGCTCCGCAAGTCGAATCCCTTCATGTGCAATTACTTTAATGTCATTGTCACCACAGTAAAGTCTCATGGCCCTGTTGAGCTTCCTTCGTGCCTTCTCGATCGCCCCATGCTTCATAGCCCCTCTCCACACTTTCCTGGGGACCAACTCCGTCCAGGCAATGCAGGTCCCTGCAAGCCTGCCTTTCAACACATCCAGATCCCGTTGCATGAGTTGCAAAAGTGCCAAACCGGACAGCTGCACCATGTCGTTCTCCCCCAGATGTATGATCAACAAATCAGGGCATCCCCTCTGTGGGACCATCTTCACGAGCCAGGGCAGTAGTGCCCCCCATCGCATGCCACCTTTGCCCCACCATTGTACCTCGTGCAAGTGTCCTTTCAGTCCCAGGTTACGGCCGTAAACCTGTCGCTCCGCATATTTGGATGCCCAATGCATGAAGGAGTGCCCAACAATCCATGTCACTGTCTTACTGCCCGGTCCACCCACGCAACCTACGAAGAAAAAGATGTTAGAAACAGGAACACAACGACATGCTCAACAACAACCCTACAGGTAACCCTCACTTCCTCACATACTTCTCGCAACAGCGGGACTTCCACCGCCCAATCCTCCTTATCCTGTCCCAGGACCACCCCAGCCTGGCCGCAGCCGTCGCAGCCCCAATCCTGAACGAATGAGTCCCGAACCCAGAAGCATCCAGTCCCAGTCTCCGCAAAGCCTTGCGCAACACTGCCAGCAACTGGCCCGCCGTCACTCTCGCGCCAGATGCATGAACAAAAATCTCCCCCCGCGCCACACTCACCGACCCCAGGAAAAACCGCCACTCAAACACTGGGCACACCACCCCGCCCTCAGTCTCATTCAGCCACACCCACTTACCCCTGCCCAACTGGTCAGTCTTCGAACACCGCAACCAAATCCCCAGGCGGCCCCCATCCACCCGAATCTCCTCGAACAACCTGCCAGCCATCCTCCTCGAACCCAACAACTCCGATACCCGGAAAGCCCCGAAAAACATCCACACCATACACAAACGGAAAAGGCCAGCCTCAACCAGGTCGTAACAACAATCCGGCAACACCCCAACCAGCCGAACCAGCAACTCAAAAGTGATTGCCTCACGTAGCCTGCCCCCCCACTCCCGCGCTCCCTGCCCCAACCCCGCAACATCCTGCTCACGATCACATCTTTGTTCGGATCAAACCCCAGAAACAGGACACAGTAGAAGGATATCCCCGCCAATTTACCAGAGATCGTAGCCGCAGACAAACCCCTGTCAACACAAACCAACACAAAACGTCTCAGCCCTTGCCTCACATCAGACTCAGCTCCCACCACACTATCCACGTTCCAGCCCATGAAAGCACTAAATTCCGACCATGCCAAACGATATGTCCTCCTCGTAGTTTCAGCCAGCGAACCCTCCACCAGTCCAATCATCCTCACTCCCCCAAGGCCCAGATGCCGGCCGGCAGCTCGGTCTTGCAAGTATCCACTCCCGGTGCCAGGCGTCGAAACCGCTGCCACTGCGAACGAGACAAAGCATCCGCAATGTCATTATTCGCTCCAGGGACATGCTTAGCCCGAAACACCACATTCAACCGCAGACACGTCAACATGAAACTCCGCAACAAACGCAACACTCTCAGGTCCCGTGCCCTCTGATGATTCACCAACTCCACAACTGTCATGTTGTCCACATGGAAAAGCACAGATCTGTTCCGAAATTCCTCCCCCCAGACCTCCAGCGCCACCAGCAAAGGGAAGAATTCCAAGAAAGCAATGCTCCTCCCCTGTCTCAACCATGGAGCCGGCCAGACCTCCGCACACCACCTCCCGTCCCAGAACACATCAAACCCCGCCGACCCAGCCGCATCGGAGTAAATTTGGCATTGCCAGACCGCCCTCTCCTCATCAAAATCCAGGGACACACCATTGAAGTCCTGCAAGAAAGCAATCCATGTCCTCAAGTCAACCCTCACTCCCATGGAAATCCTGACTCTGTGATGTGGAAGCACTGCCCCCGACATGGCCATGCCGAGCCGCCTGCAGAACGTCCGTCCTGCCCGCACCACCCTACACGCAAAGTTGAGAAAGCCTAGAAGTTTCTGAACTGCCCGCAAAGGAATCCGCTTCTCCCCAACCGCCCAGTCCAGGCATGCCAGTATCTCCGTCACCTTGGCCGCAGGGAGGCGCGCCATCCACTGCACCGAGTCCAATGCAATCCCCAGGAACGTGAGGCAACAGCTGGGACCAGCCGTCTTTTCCGGCGCCAGAGGCACCCCAAAACGAAAGGCCACCTCCTGGAAATGCGACAGGGCCCTGCCGCAATCCCCGGAATCCGCCTTCCCCAGGAAGAGGAAATCGTCCAAGTAGTGAGTAACCTCACGGCACCCACTGACCAGAACCATGACCCACTGCAGAAAAGTGCGAAAGAGCTCAAAGAGAGCACAGGAAATGGCACACCCCATGGGCAAAACCTTGTCCACGTAGATGGCCCCCCCAAACTGCATGCCCAGGAGCGAAAAATCCGCCGGGTGAATAGGCAGCAGACGGAAGGCCGACTTGATGTCGCATTTCGCCAATTCCGCCCCCGGACCACAAACCCTCACCAGACGGATCGCATCGTCCACTGACGCATAGAGCACCCTGGAATCCTCCTCTGCAATAAAATCATTCACTGACTGGCCTTCCGGCCAAGACAGATGGTGGATCAACCTGAACTCCCCCACCTCCTTCTTCGGCACCACCCCCAATGGAGAGACGATCAGATCACACAAAGGCCAGTCAGCAAACGGGCCTGCCACCCTTCCTTCCAACACCTCCTTCTGTAGCTTCGCAGCCACTACACTCGGCAGTTCCTTCGCTGATCTCAAATTGTCGCCCAACGCCGCTCCCTAGGACCCTGATAGCCCACTCTAAAACCCTCCGTGAACCCCTAGAAAAGCCGCGCCGCGGCCTCCCGATCCGGGTAACAAGAGAGCCAAGGGGCCATCGCCTCCACCCTAACCGGAGTAGGCGCCCTTCTGTCCAGGGTGTCCCCGCCCCCTAGCGTTCCTCCACTGCTCCGAGGGTGTCGTGAGGGTAAGGCACTGAGTAAGGGGATGCTTCCCACCACATTTGGAACACTCATGTTTGAATTTACAGGGGTACCGAGAACAGTACCCTCTGCTGTAACTCCAACAAACCCCCGTGGAAACCCCTCCCGGCTTGGACTGTTGCCAAGAGACGATAGTGCTGGGCACCGAGCCTCCCCCCACCCCGCCGTGGGCAGGACGCGGCGGAAAGGACCGATACACCACCGGCAGGCCACTGGCAGTATGTGTGGACGCAGTGGAGTGCGTCGACGCCATCCACTGCACCCAGAGTTCCTGATCCACCTCCCCCCAGCACTTCTCCGGATTCGCACTGACCCTGGCTCGAAACTCCTCATCGTAGCTCAGCCATGCAAACCCCCCAAACTGCATCTGGGCCTTACGAATGATATCCATGTATTTGAAAAGCGCAATCGCCCTATCCAAATACTTCTGGCAGTAGACACTGGCAAAGATTAAGAATGCCGACGTCCAATTCTCCATCGTCACCGGCACCCTAGGGCGCCTAGTCAGCTCCCACTCCTCCTCCTTGGACCCTTCCTTCGCCTGCACCTCCCTATGTAGCAACTTAAAGACGTCCACAAACTCATGCCTCCAAATCCGATCCTTCAATTTTTCCGATAGGTGGGACCCCAGCGGCATAGCCAGCCCCATGTATGGCAGCTTCTTTGGTACCTTCACTCCCTTTTCCTCTTTTTCCCCCACCTTGTCCGTCTGCACCCCCAACGTCACCAACTTACCGTCCACCTGTTCACCCTCCTCAGGAGGACTGCCCGATGGCTTCTCCCCCTCCCTCACTGACCCCTTCCCAACTCCCACAGACCTGCAAGCCCTCTTGCGCCCCTCCCCACTCCGGGGACCGTCATCCCAGGCAGCCCACCACGCACCCTCACCTGTGAGTGTCTCCGTCCTTTCCTTGGGCTGACCCCTGGGCACCGCCACCTGGACCACCGTCGTCCGTGCCTTAGTCCTCGTCGACGCAGGGGCCTGCAAAACACCAAGGTCGCCGTTGTCCGCAGCGCCCCCTAAGCCTTCCAAGTCATCCCGCACCTCCCCATCCTCCAGGTCATTACTCTCCGCACCATAATCCAACTCATGCACCGGTTCCTGATCCACACACACATTCTCCACCTCCTTCACCGCTCTCTTCACACCTTTCTGTACACCCTTCTGCACACGCACACCCACTTCCACACGCGCCGCAGGGGCCCGAGCCCTCGGTGGAGGGACAGCCGCCGCAGACTGCCCTGCTACTTCAGTCCTGCGTTTCGGAGCCGTCTTGCGCTCCGCCAGGCACCCCCGGGCTCTGCCAGCAGCCGCCGGCTCGGATCCCCTCCCACCCCTCAGGTCGCTCCAGCCTGAGTGGGCCCCAGCACCATCGGGCCTCAAAGCCGTCCTGGCCGTCCCTACGCCCACCATGACTCTCTGCGGAGGGGGGTCCTCCACAGACTTCTTGGCCCTGACTCTCCTGAGCTCTACCTCCTTCTCTGCCTCCTGTTCCTCCTCAGAGGTCGGGGAGGGGCACTCATCAAAATCACGGTGCCAAACTGCACTCACCCTGGCCCCGGACTGTTCAGCCCGCCGGGCCTCCCGGATCTGCTCCAGGATCCTCTCCCCCCTAGCTCTCTCCTCCCAAGAAGCAGAACCCCAGATCTGGGGGGGCGGGGCTGAGCCGTAGCCATAAAAATCAGCCCCCGTGGGGAAGAAACCCACCTGCGAGACCCACCCAGGCCCTCCAGCCATCGGAAACAGTGTGGGCCGCTCAGCCCCGCCCCCCGATGCCCCCCCCCCGCCGCCTGACCCGCCGGGGCAGGGGTGCCCGCCCTGGAACTGGTGGACAAGTCGATGGGGCACACCTCCTCCTGACCCCTGACCTCCCCGGTGATGCCCCCTGTCAGGCCAGCCCCAGGGGTGCTGGCAGCAGCCTGCTCCCCGGACCCAGACGTCCCAGCCCCACCCGGGGCTAATTCCACCTCCAAGGTAGGCCCAGAAGATGTATCTTCCAGCCCCGCCTCCTGCTCGGCGCCGGCCGGCACCTGCAGGGGGTCCAGAAGTGGAAACGCGGGGGCGCGGGCCCCACAGCGGCCCCTGTCGCCCCAGGCGCGAATTCAATCTGGGGGTAAACACGGGGGGGCAGGTTCCTGCGTTTCCCGCCCCTCGCCGTGTCCCTGGGCACTCCGCCCCCCCCGATCAAAAACATGCCCCTCCGTGTCAGGCTCGTCGTCCTGACACGCCACCACCGCGGCCGAGACCCCGGCCGAGGCAGCGCGTGTGCCCCTGGTGGCCCCTACCCACGCTTGGCCCAGAACCCCCGGCCGAAGCAGATCGTCCCGCCCGGCCCTCGCGAGCAACAGCAAGGCCTCCCGGACCTCCTGGGACGTGACACCCGACATTGTGCAGAGTTGCACGCTTCCGGCGTGACAAAACTAACCCGGCTGCCGTGAAACAGCCCCCGGCGCTCAATGAGCCGACCCAAAGACCACCCAGCTACGCTAACACTAAAACCACTAAACTACCACTAACCTCCCTTTCGTGACCCTCCCGATGGTGCCAGGCGCAGGAAGAGGAAGTTCCCTTCCTCCCCTGCGCCTATATACCCCACCCCCTAACTCCTCCCTTTCCCCTACCTGGCCTATCAGCGCGAATGACCCCGGGGGAAGACTAGTCTGCGACTGTGCTTCCCCCGGGGCCCGGCATTGTGTTTGTGCCCAACAAGACAGTGTAGCTAGTAAATTATACAAAATATATAAAGACTAGTAATAAACTAAAGTGTAGGGCAATTTCCTTCTGCAGTGTGTAGGTGTAGTAAAAAATAAAAGTTACCACGCTTTGTGTAAACGAAAGAATAAACTGTGCTTCTCCGCATGCCTGATGTTTACAGTTAAAGGGATGGTCACTTAATATCCCCCTTACACTGTGCGAGACGGCTCCATTTTGCCTGAGTTGTCATTTAAAGCGCAGTTCGAACTCGTGGCCGCAGCGAAAAGAGGCTGTCTTGTTTCTTGTGAGTGAAATATCCAAACTCGAGCAGGGAGGTGTTTCAATCGGTGGCGCAAAGAAAGTGAAAACGCTGTGATGGAGCGAGATAGAAAACAAAATTTTGTTTAAACTCGTGAAGTCACATTTCCATAACATGATTAATAATATTAATGATTTGTGATATGTCGTGCTAATACAACTTAGATTAAACTTTACACATGGGGGGACTAACATGTGTGCTCATAAACGTGCATAATTGTTGCATCTTTTTGTTCGTGCAAAATAATAAAATAATTTATTGTTTTCGTTTTTGTCATTACTAACTGCTGCAAACTTAAAAGAAGCATGTGCTTGTTTTGCTTTTCCTTGTCTGTGTGATGTCATTTCCACTATTCTAGGTGCATATAAGTCTCATGGATTATCGAAGACTGGTAGATATAAACGCTGCTTTATTTGTTTGCATTGGCTAGGTAACATTTGATTAATCGGGTGGGTTAATTAACTAGTAAATCTTGGGGTGGATACAGAATCTACATTATTTCTTACATTAATACTTTTCTTGTGTTTGTTTTATACTAGAAAGCATAAGTTGCCTGCTTTTGGGCCTAGTTTACTCGAGCTACAAAAAGATGAATTTTACTTCTGCAAAAGTCACGAGACGCCCATTCTGAAATAAAATATTCGTCAAAAGCTGCGTTCACAAAGCAAAAACTGACGTGCTATCATCATTCTGTCGGACATGGCCAAGGTCGAAAAAGAACATTTTGTCAGCCCTTAACTTGGCATCCGCGGAAGTCAATTGGAAGCAATGAGACATTTGTAGCAAACCTAGGAAGCTCCTGGTTGCATACAGAAAAGACAATGGTCCTTAAGAAAAGTGACCTAACGGAACTTTTGAAATGTGGGTGACATGCCACTTGTCACTCTCAGCCAATGGGACGTCGAAGATTTCTGAAAACTTTCCTTTGCGTAGTTTAGTTAGCGTAGAAAGGTATAAAAAGTCATGCTCCTAGGGATGGGCTGGCTGCTGCTTTCTGACTTTCCGATGAGGGTGAAGTGCTGTCGGACATTGCGTGGACCACGTAAGAATCCTCAAAGAACTTTACTTTAATTTCTATCTATTTAGCTTAGTTAGGGACTTAGGTTTTAGAAATGCTAAACTTTAAATATTCACTTTAATTTGATTCACTTGCTTAAATTGTATTTTCCTCACGTTTCTTTACAATTATGCTTGCTTCAATGCTAATAAATTACTCTTATAAAACTATCAATTTATATACCATAATTTAGTAAATAAAATCTTACTTTTGACAAACAAGCTGGTCTTGATATTTTCTATAGGCCGCTGGATCAATTCTCTGGTAGCAGAAATTGATGGTTGCTAAGGGTAACCAAGGTAATATGTTGGTTGCTAAGGGTTACTAAAGTGTTATGGTATGGAAATAGGATCGATGTTTTAACACATGTTGAGTTCGTTTTTCGTACTATCTGTAAGCTATACCGGTATAGATTGTGTGGCGAGAAATTAGTCACGCAAGCCATCTGTTCTGTTTGTAGTGATATCGCCGAGTATCACAAGAGGTATCGCCGTGTACCATAGTGTTGTCGCCGAGCAGCACAGTTTTAGGGCTAGGTGTGAATCTTGTATAGTGAGGGTTTTCTAAGAAATTAAAGCAGCATGAGAATAGGGACAAAGCGCCTTCCATAAAACTCACTGTGATAAGAGTATTAGTTATATCCGAGCTTGAGTGAAGGGTAAATTAGCGTCGGTGCATGATTATCTATAAACAGGTTAGAGTCCTGTACGGGTACATGTTTCATATCTATAAACAGGTGAGAGCCCTGTACGGATAACGTCGTTATTTTGCTAACGGTGCATGATCTCTATAAACAGGTGAAAGTCCTGTACGGATTTCATGTGTGTTTGAAATTAGGGAATTTTCAGTGTGAAAGTGCGAGTTTGATTTGTATTTTATGTTCAAGTGGAACTCTTAGAACTGTCACTTCGCGGTGGGTTCAGAGCAAAGCGAGTTCATAATTATACGTGTTAGAAGGGTGGGGTAAGGGTTACTCTACTGACAATTGAATATTATCCTTAGTGTGAATAGCGCCGTCTATTCCGAAGTGTGGATACTTGAATGTATGTAAACTATCCTAAATAGTGAAACGAACAGATGTTGTCCTTATAGTCATTGTTAAGAATTAATTTACACTGAAAAGTGTTCTTAAAATGGCGCTGTGAAAAGATTTTGTGAAGGAGGGGTAAGCGCCAGGAGTGAGAAACGAGAAACCGCAGCTGCTGTGTACGTCACAGAGCCGCGCTGGGATTGGGTGACCTACGTCACAAGCTATATTCTGATTGGCTCTTGAGTCTCTGACGACCTGTGAGCTGATTGGTCCTTCAGAAAAACTCCAAATTTATTGGTTGAGCAGAAAAGTGACGTAGCTCAACTGTCATTGGCTTGTTGGTGTGTTTCGCGCACGGATTGGTTGTTTTGCGGAACATCCCGGAAATATTTTACGAACGATTTTGTGAATTAGATTTAACTCTTAAAAATGAGTTATCATTTTAAACATGTTGAGAAAAAGCCAACATTATTTCAGAAATTTAAGAATTTATTTTCACCTGACAAGAAAATCGAAACGCGAGGTGGTAAACTACTTCATAAGTATAAAACACCTGCAGCGTATATGGAAGGTGAATATGGATATCATACTGTCTTATGGTTCGATAGTTGGAAACGCTATACTAAGAACGACGGTGTTTTAACTTGGCCAGATGATGGTTCATTTAACGTAAAAGTCTTGAGAAATTTACGAGAGAAAATGAATGCTCTTGTTCCGAAACCGAGACCAACTCAATTTGAAGCTTTAGTTGAGTGGGAAGACGAGATGTATCAATTACAAAGAGAAGCTAGTGGAATTAAAAGACCTTCTAAAAATCCACCTTGGAGAAGAGAAACTCATGAAGATAGATTGCGAATGTGGAGACAGGGAAACATGAGTGAAGGATTGTATTTAATTCAGGAAATGGTAATGGGTACTCCTACAGGGAAATCTATGGAAAGTGAATCTGAGGATGCAGTTATGGAAGAAATATATACAACTGCTAGAAAGAATCAGCCTTTGAGACCTCCTAGATCATGGTCTACTCCGGTGATTTCTACTGAAACTTCACCGAGTGCACCTCCAATTAATGAAGCTCCTAAACTTTATCCAAATAATTGTGAAATCATTGAAACTCCTAGAAGACCAGAATTTGATAATGCTCGAAATGAAGGTAGACATTTTACAATGGCTCCAAGGGCAAGAGAAGCTCCAAAAGATTATACAAGAGAGGCAAGAAATGTTGAAGATGTTGATTATAATGAATATTTAAGATCTAAAGAAGAATTAATAAAAAGAATGACAAAAGGCATAGAAGCTGTGACAGTTCCAGTAACGATTGGTCCTGTTCAGCCTGTATTTGACCAAAAGGAAACAAACAAAACAGGATTAACTATTCCTTTAAATACAGAAATTCAAAAGGCTGCTGAAAAATTTTATTCAGACTTATCTGAAATAAACTCTTCTAAATCGAGAATGCCTGATTTAACCTTTAATGAGGATTTATCTCCAAAAACACCAATGGGTGCTATATCAGATATAGGGAGTCCTGAAGTCAGGGTAACCACACCAAAACTTGATGTGGCCAAATTAAAAGCAAATATCGAAGAATTAATAATAGGAACAATTGGTCCAGATAGTTTAAATTACTATCGAGATGATGAACTACTGTTCATTTGCAAAAGCATACAATGGAAAACAAAAAATAAATATGATCAACTAGAGGATCTAGCAGCAGAACTTGAAATTGATGTGAGCAAACAAAAGAATTTTGCGAAACATTACAGATTAGACTTTTCAGAAAGTGACATTGAGAGTTTGAACTCAATGGGAAGAATAGTTCATATAAAAGATTTGATTGTCTATATCAAAAAGCTAGGAGAACTGAATAAATGGAGAGTAAAATGGACGAAAAAGAAGGAAGATGAAAGATTGGAAAAATTGTCAAAACAATTTCCAATGAGAGAAATTGCAGGTGGAGGATATGTTCATGTCCCTTGGTCGAGACAGGACATTCTGTTATTTACAAATGACTTTCCGAAATTGAGGGAAAAACCAGTTGAGTGGTACAGGCAAGTCGATAGATTTATCAAAGTGTCAAAAGTTCTGTGGATTGATTTAGATGGATTTTTTGATATTGTTGTTCCATCAGATCTTTGGACAGAATGCAAGATATCGATTAGTTGGCCAAAAACAGAACCTGAGCGAATCAAAGAAACAGGTGCTCCTAATCCTCTTGTAATGGATTTTTATGAAAAAGTAATTGTTTGGATGAAAAACAAAATTCCACCCAAAGAAGTCGATTGGGTTAAAATAGAAAGGACAGAACAGGAAACAAAAGAATCAGTTCATTCTTTTTATGAAAGACTACTGTTAATCTTTAAACAATACAGTGGTTATGAAAAACTAGACGAAAAAGACATGAGCCATTTTGTCTATAGATTTGTTTATGGACTAAAACCTGAAATTGGAGAAATGATCAGAAATAGCATTGTCGGATGGCAATCACTATCTGTAGATGATATTCTAAGAAAAGCTAAGTATTGCAGTGATGAAATAGAAGTAAAACAGAAGAAGCTCAAGGAGAAAGCCATGTGGGCCCAGGTAAAAGTGGCTGAACAACAAATTGCCAGCATGGGTAATAAGAACACTAATTTTGTTCAAACTGGAAATACAAACCAGATACAAGGAAAGTTTAAAAGTAATAATTTCCCAAAGAAATTTAGCCCAAAGATTGAGGAGTTGAAACAAAGATTACCTTGTTTTAATTGTGGCGAAATTGGACATTGGAGAGACGAGTGTCCTCATCCTCCTAAAAACTTAAAGAATCCCTTATTGAATCCACAGATGCAGAATGGTGTTGACCTGCAGCGACAGCTACAGATGCAACAGGGGTTAAACGAATTAAATATTCAGCGACAGTTACAGCAACAGCAACAGCAACAGGTGAATAATCGTCAAGACCAATTGCCACAACCACCTTTTCCGAATTGTGGGGGAGTTCAAAAATATAATCCAAATGTGGGATTTCAGGGAAGTGAACAGGTAATAAAACCACAAAAACAACAAAAGCAGCAAAGAGTTCAAATGCAAAATGCTTCACAACAGTTTTTATTAACAGAAAGTCAAGACAGCGATTCTGATGATTATTGCTGACGGTGCCCGAGAGAGGAGGAAGAGTGTGTTGTTGGAGCCACTCTTGAGGTTGACCAGTCTGGTCCTTTTGTAAACGGGAAAGTTAATGATGTAGACATCACTTTTCTAGTGGACACTGGTGCTACCCGTTCTACTGTTAGATCAGTGGAAATTGAAAACCTACCTCTCTCTGGGGATACCATCCAAGTTGTCGGAGTAAGTAATCAACAAATTAAAACTGACTTAACTGATCCAGTACCAGTTGAAATTGGAAATTACAGAGACAAACACAGATTTGTGGTTTGTAATAGTAGTCCAGTGAATCTATTGGGCAGAGACATCCTATGTAAAATGAATTGTAGAATATATTGTTCTCCTGATGGAGTTGAGTTACAAACAATGGAGGAAGATGGTTTATACAGAATGACAATGATGATGATGGAAGCAGAAGAAACAAAATTGTTTCCTGCATTTGAAGAAAAGGATTTACCTGAAGAACTCAAGCAAACAGTGAAATCTGAAATATGGGATTTTACTGGAAATGAGATGGGTCTGATGAAAAACGTAGATCCAGTAAAAATTACATTGAAACAGGGAATAGAATTTCCAAACATTCCACAATATAAAATGAAAACAGAAACAATTGAAGGTATTACACCTATAATTGAAAAATTTATCAAGCAAGGTGTATTAAAAGAAATGGAGAGTAGTCCTTGTAATTCACCAATTATGGGAGTTAAAAAGTCTAACGGAACATTTAGAATCGTACAAGATTTGAGAAAGGTTAATCAAATTGTCGTTCCATGTTGTCCTGTGGTTCCAAATCCAGCAGTAATTCTATTCCAGATTCCACATGATGCTGAATGGTATACAGTCATTGACCTTTGCAATGCATTCTTTACTGTTCCCTTACATCCAGACAGTTATGAAATCTTTGCTTTTAGATTCCAAGGTAAGACCCTGGGATGGTCAAGAATCCCTCAGGGCTATACAGAAAGTCCTTCAATCTTTAATGAACTGTTAAAAAGATCATTAGAAGACCTAGACTTACCTGGTAGGTCTACGCTAGTGCAGTATATTGATGATTTGTTAATAGCTGCAAAGACAAGAGAAAATTGTGTGACAGACACAATAATTCTGTTAAATCGCCTTGCAGAAGAAGGACATAAAGTGTCCCCAGCAAAACTACAGTTTTGCAAACAAGAAGTAAAATATCTTGGTCACAGAATTGCAAAGGGAAAAAGACAAGTAACAATAGAGAGAATAAAAATGATTCAAGCAATGTTACCACCTAGAACACAAAGACAGGTCAGAATGTTCTTGGGAATGGTTGGTTACTGTCGACAATGGATAAGTGGATTTTCAGTAATTGCAAAACCACTACAAAGACTGACAAAATCAGATGTAAAAGATCCAATTATTCTCAATGATGCTGAGATGGATTCTTTTGAGAACCTGAAAAAGAGCTTATGCCAAGCTCCTGCTTTAGGTATGCCAAATTGTGAGAAAGATTTCGAACTGTATTGTAGTGAGAGAGAAGGATGCGCATTATCTGTGTTAATTCAGAGACATGGAAATTTAAAGAAACCTATTGCATACTTCTCTGCAGTTCTTGATCCAATTGCAAAAGCATTACCAGGTTGCTTGAAAGCAGTTGCAGCTACAAGTATCAGCCTCGAACAAAGTGAGGGGATCATTATGGGATTTCCTGTGAAAGTTTTTGTGCCTCATTCAGTAGAAATATTACTGACAAGAGGTAAGACTCAACATTTAACAAGTAGCAGATTGACAAAGTATGAGAAAATCATACTAGGAGCAGATAATGTTTCGATTTCAAGATGTTTAAATCTGAATCCTTCTACATTACTGCCTGATTCTGAAATTGTTGATGACATTGAAACAGAACATGAATGTTTAGATGTCATGGAATTCTGCACTAAACCAAGAAAAGACATCAAAGACAGACCTTTGTCTGAATCGGATTTTGTCTACTTTGTAGATGGCTCAGGCTTAAGATCCGAAGGAGGTGTCTTAAAAGCTTCATATTCAGTTTGTACAGTCAAAGATGTCGAAGAAGCATCATGTCTTGAAGGAGTTCGTTCAGCACAAGTAGCTGAATTAATTGCTTTAATTCGTGCATGTGAAATATCAAAGGATATAAGAGTTACCATCATTACTGATAGTCAGTATGGATACGGAGTTGTGCATGATTATGGACAACTCTAGTCACAGAGAGGATACATGACATCAGCAGGATCACCAATTAAAAATGCAGTTTTCATTAGGAGATTAATTGAAGCAATTCAATTGCCAAAAGAAATCGCCATTGTTAAGTGTGCATCGCACACTAGAGGAATTGATTATATTTCCAAAGGAAATGCCTTCGCAGATGAAACAGCTAAATACTGCGCAAGGAAAAATTATGCATACAATCGGGAGAGAAGTAAAGAAACTGATTCAAATTCATTAATGCTAACAACAGTTGTAGAAACATGGCATGAGATTAGAGATTTACAAAATGAAGCAGAAGATGAAGAAAAAGACTTGTGGTTAAGATCAGATTGTAGACCACGTGAAGAAGATGGAGTGTGGGTTTACAAAGATGGCAGAGTAGTCTTACCAAATTGCTTGATTGCTGACATGGCCAGATTATATCATGGTCCAGCACATCTGGGAAGAGATTCTATGGTTAGACTTTTCAGAGAAACATGGTTCAATACTAAGTTTAGAACTATTGCAGAATCTTTTTGTCAAAGGTGTTTGTCATGCCAACAAATGATTCCAAACAGAAAATCAGTGGTGGGGACAGGAATAATTGGTCGAGAGGGTGGTCCCTTTACCAGGTTACAAATGGATTTCATTGAAATGCCCTTACACAATTGTTTGAAATATGTGCTTGTAATTGTTTGCTTATTTTCAAGATGGGTAGAGGCTTTCCCTACACGACATTGTGATTCAATTACAGTAGCAAAATTAATGCTCAGAGAAATAATCCCAAGGTACGGTTTTCCAGTCACTATTGAGAGTGATGGAGGAAGCCATTTTGATAACAAACTAATGAAGTTAATTTGCGAAGCTTTGAGCATTGAGCAGAAAATACACTGTGCATACAGACCAGAGGCATCAGGAGTGGTTGAACAAATAAATGGAACAATTAAAAACAGAATTGGAAAAATGTGTCTTGAAACAGGTATAAAGTGGACTGATGCTCTTCCACTTGTTTTGATGTCATTAAGAAGTACACCAGATAAAAAGACAGGTTTGAGTCCTCATGAAATTTTAATGGGAAGAGTTATGAGGCAAGCTTTTGTACCTGTAGGTAAACTGTTGAGCATAAATGACAGTGCTATTTTGGATTACTGTAAAAGGTTATCTGATATGGTAACTTCTGTGTCTAATCAGGTGGGAACTGAAGCACAATCAGATGAAAAGGTTTTGACACATGATCTGAGACCTGGCGATTGGGTCAGAACGAAAGTACATCGGAGAAGGAATTGTCTAGCTCCTAGATGGCAGAAACCTAGGCAGATAATTTTGATCACTACTAATGCTGTAAAGTGCAGAGGATTGAAACGCTGGATTCATCCTAGTCATACTATTCCAGTACCAACTCCTGAGAGTTCTGATGTTGAAAGTGATACCACAGATGATTCTGATTCTGAAGCAGAAGGCGAAACAGAAGGTGAAATAATTCCAGATTCTGAAGATCGACAAGAAAGTCGACATCTGGAAACTGTGCCAGTGAATGGAAATTTGACAAGAAAAGACTTGGAAATCATTGAAATAGATTCTGAAGGTGAAGAGAATCTGTTAAAAGGAAAGATAACTGAGGATTCGGTTGTTTCTATCGAAGACAAAGAAGCAGAACAAAAAGAAGTTTCAGACCAGGAGAGTATCGAAAGGCAGAGAACAAACTCTGGAGTAAGGAACAAAAATCCGAAATCTGGGAAGTTGAGGGTAATTGAGGAAGAGGAGGAAGACGAATTACCGAGTACCAGTGATGGAAGACAAAGTGAAGTTCCTGAAGGAGTGAAATTGCCGAATAGAGAAGTTCCTGAGTCAATTGAAATTTCAGACTACGAAACTGAAGAAAGTGACGTGGATGGTGAAAGTGAAAACAGAAAGAAAAGGACTTGGAAGTCAGAATCAAATAATTCTGAACCAAAGAAGAAGTACGTGAGAAAAGCAGACTACTGGCCTGGTGGAAGATTGAGAGTCAGATTGATCAAGAAACCAAAAGAACAAGTTGAAGAAATCAGTAGTCAAAAGAGTCCTGGAAAAGAAGTTGGAGTTGGAAGAAAAATTGAAGTAATATCGAGAAAAGGGAAGAGAATAGTAAGACCAAACCAAAAATACAAGTCTCCTGAGTGGACTTACTTAGTAATTCCACCTGTTATTGACATATATGATAGTAGTGAAGAAGAAAACGAAATCCAAGAAATTAGTGACAATGATTGAAATACAGAAATATTAAATTGGCAAAAGGCTGAAGAAAATTTGTTAGTTGACACAAGGTCGAAGAAAAACTGTTTAGTTGAAGAAAACTTATGTATGACATAAGGTCGAAGAAATCTTGTTTAGGGTTTTAAAAAAAATAAAAAAAAAATATTTTAAAAGGGGGGTGTAAATATAAATTTAGATTTTTAAAATTTATTTTATTTTATTTTTATTTTGAGGCTAAAATTAACCAAAAATGCCTTATGTTAAGGAGAGCACTTCAAAGTGTTCTGTTTTTAAAAGATGCTGTAAGATGACTCTGGTGTGTCTGCTCATTTTAATTCTGCTCTGGTTGGTTTTAGCTGTGATTATCCCTTTGGAGATGAATAGAGAATTACACAAAGTTAACATAACAAGCAAAGCTCTGGTTAGCCAAACTAAACATAGTGCGTCTACAAAAGTTATTGATCATCAGCCTAACATTCATCAAGATAAATCAATTGGTGATTTTTCAAGTAATACATTCACAAAGCTATTGAGTGAATATGTTAAGGTAATGGATGCAAAAGACTGCTACGTCTGCGTTAAGTTACCTGCTTCTGTTTCTGAGGGAGTAACATATAATATGCTTCCTCTCACTTATGCTGTAACATGTAGTGTGTTAACTAGTTTATTTTATCAAACTGGACGTTTAGAATATTACTATTCAAATTATGATGACATTTTTGCAAATATTAAGATTGATAATGCTTTAAATAAGCATAAGAAAGCAAAGCAAATGAGAGAATTTTTCCTTGTTACTAACGAACTTACTTATGAGTATGCTTATAAAAATAATCTAACTTGCAAATTAAGTGCTGAAGGAAAGAAATTTTTGAATATGGTAGAGGAGAGAAGAGCAATTTATAAGAGGAATGAATTAGTCAAGCAGACTAAGTCAAGTTTCTGGCAGAAAGAGGATGAGAAGTTAAATGGCAAAATGCTTGAAAATATTGCAATTCACATAGACAAACCAATTAGTGGAAAGCTTTGCATTAGAAGAGATAATACACTTTTTGATAATTACTTTGTAGGTGCAAGTAACTGTGAAGATACTTATCAGATTTTGGGAGGTTGGGGATTCAAAGGTGGAAAGGATCCAATCTTTCCTGGGATTTATTTTGCTTGTGGTGACAAAGCCTACTACAACCTTCCAGACCACTGGTATGGAACTTGTTATGTGGGAATTGTTTTTCCTAAAGTGTTTCATGTTGACAGAGATTCAGAAGGATTGTTTAAAATTCATAATTATGTAAATAGAGTTAAAAGAGAAACATTTACTGAAGTTCTGGGAGATATTTTTCAAGCAGTAATACCTTTTGTTGGTATAACCTTAAATGCAGGGAGAATTAGAAAATTATCCACTATAGTTGATAGATTATCAACTGACACAGCTGATGGGTTTCAATTAGTAAATGTTGAAGTTATTGCAATTAGATCCATGGTGATTCAAGATCGCCTTGCTTTAGACATACTCCTAGCAAAAGAGGGAGGAGTCTGTGGCATTTTACATGTACAACATTGTTGTACATATATACCTGACGAAAGTAAGAATATTGAAATGTATATTAAGAATATTACACAAATGCATTCAGAGATAATTCCTTTAGAAGAAGAAGATTTTACAGGGAAACTTTCAAAAAGGTTCCAAGCAATTAAAAACTGGTTTCATGATATCGGAAGTTCAATTCTTGGCAAGATTTTGGCACCTTTGATTATAATAGTATTCATTTTTATTTTGACCAAAATAGGTTGTTTGTTACATAAAAGAAAGAAACAGTTGAAAGAAAAGAAAAGAATTTATAAACTTAGAAAAGAAGAAGAAAGGGAGATCGAATTACAGGAGTTACATAGAGAGCGTTATGCTAATTCCAAAGATTATGCAGAAACAGACTTTTAGGTTTACTGATACAAATGAATCGATTTCTTATAAATTTAAATTACCAAAATTTTAAGTGCTGGTGTGGTGATTTGTTAATCACCAGATGAGGGAGTTGATGGAGCGAGATAGAAAACAAAATTTTGTTTAAACTCGTGAAGTCACATTTCCATAACATGATTAATAATATTAATGATTTGTGATATGTCGTGCTAATACAACTTAGATTAAACTTTACACATGGGGGGACTAACATGTGTGCTCATAAACGTGCATAATTGTTGCATCTTTTTGTTCGTGCAAAATAATAAAATAATTTATTGTTTTCGTTTTTGTCATTACTAACTGCTGCAAACTTAAAAGAAGCATGTGCTTGTTTTGCTTTTCCTTGTCTGTGTGATGTCATTTCCACTATTCTAGGTGCATATAAGTCTCATGGATTATCGAAGACTGGTAGATATAAACGCTGCTTTATTTGTTTGCATTGGCTAGGTAACATTTGATTAATCGGGTGGGTTAATTAATTAGTAAATCTTGGGGTGGATACAGAATCTACATTATTTCTTACATTAATACTTTTCTTGTGTTTGTTTTATACTAGAAAGCATAAGTTGCCTGCTTTTGGGCCTAGTTTACTCGAGCTACAAAAAGATGAATTTTACTTCTGCAAAAGTCACGAGACGCCCATTCTGAAATAAAATATTCGTCAAAAGCTGCGTTCACAAAGCAAAAACTGACGTGCTATCATCATTCTGTCGGACATGGCCAAGGTCGAAAAAGAACATTTTGTCAGCCCTTAACTTGGCATCCGCGGAAGTCAATTGGAAGCAATGAGACATTTGTAGCAAACCTAGGAAGCTCCTGGTTGCATACAGAAAAGACAATGGTCCTTAAGAAAAGTGACCTAACGGAACTTTTGAAATGTGGGTGACATGTCACTTGTCACTCTCAGCCAATGGGACGTCGAAGATTTCTGAAAACTTTCCTTTGCGTAGTTTAGTTAGCGTAGAAAGGTATAAAAAGTCATGCTCCTAGGGATGGGCTGGCTGCTGCTTTCTGACTTTCCGATGAGGGTGAAGTGCTGTCGGACATTGCGTGGACCACGTAAGAATCCTCAAAGAACTTTACTTTAATTTCTATCTATTTAGCTTAGTTAGGGACTTAGGTTTTAGAAATGCTAAACTTTAAATATTCACTTTAATTTGATTCACTTGCTTAAATTGTATTTTCCTCACGTTTCTTTACAATTATGCTTGCTTCAATGCTAATAAATTACTCTTATAAAACTATCAATTTATATACCATAATTTAGTAAATAAAATCTTACTTTTGACAAACAAGCTGGTCTTGATTATTCAGAAGTGTAGGTTACTATTAGCTAGATCACGTCGCCAATGGTGGTCGTTTAAATGGTTAAGTTTTATTCTAATGACAATATTCTTTCCGCAGATGTATAAAATTGTATATAGTTTGTAGATAATGTATATATAGATTTAATCTGACCACCTGATTCAGTAGGCCCAAAATATGTCAGGTTTATAAATGGGTCCAAATTTTAGTATAGAATTTTGTTTATAGGTTATGAAGTTGGGTAGCGTTGTTTATGATATATTTTCTATAGGCCGCTGGATCAGCTGGAGAAAGCAAAACACGACACAGGGCCACTGGGTAATGAGGGAGCCACTCAATCAACACACTGGAGAGTCCTTCAGACAGAAGAAGCCACAGTTCAAATTCCATGTTATTGCCGTAATACAGTGAATCTGACATGAAAAGAACACCTATACTGCCTTCCAAATTCCGTGTTAACATTACTTCACACATGGATATAGCTCTGGTAGTCACAAGGCCTCTTCATTCTGATTTTAACTTACTGGACAAATTTAACACAGTTCATTCTAGTTTAACTTTTGGCCAAATGTTTTTTTGTAAACAAATGGGCATGATAAACAACCATGACATAGGCCGTATATGCAGATGTGAAGAGTATAATTTAATAATTATTGGCATTGTTGAGAGAGGGGAGAAGCATTATGACAAAACGGTTACAATGAAAAAATAATAGAATATAATTAAAACTAACAAAAAAAATGTAAAAAAAGGTTTGGGGAATAAATTAAAAATGTGCTTAGGGACCTAGATCATATAGCAGTCAGTGCCGTAGTTCACATTTCGATTCAGCACTTCTGGCCATGAAAGAGCACAAACCGTGGAACAGCACCACATGGACCCTGGCTGAGGTGAAATGTGGACTACTATGGTAGCTCCACTCTTTGATTTAACCTCCTCGAAGAAAAGCCCAGGGGACTCAAGCTGCATTGGGTTCAGAGTCAAATGTTTGCTTAGGTCAAGCTGAAATATCACATGAAAAATGTAAGAGAATGGCAAGATAAGTTATGCAATAAAGCAAAAGAGAAAATCCTTTTTATCATATACAAAAGTATACCAAAGTTATTAAGAAAATGCAAATGATTAAAAGCTGTAGGGCAACTTGCAAGGGGCAGTTCACTTATTCTTTTCATAGACCCTAGCACCGATGATGTAGGAGGCTGGCTTAGTATATGGTGCTCCCTTATGTAAGTGCAGCACCCTGCACTAATCCAGCCAACCCTTATGGTGATTTTAGTGGTCTTCGACAACCTTAGAAAGCTCTCCAAGTGGTAGCTGTGAAGTGCAGCCTTCAGACTTAGTCCTGATGCAGTGTGAAGCAGCTTGTTTTATCAGTACTAATCATATAGTGTATGTTAAGTGAAAAAGAACCACACAGGATGGTTATAAAAAGATGTATTTATTATAAACACTCACCAACACATTGCAATATCTTCTCGCCAGAGATATAATCACAATAGACACAATACTTGAATAATAGAACATGTAAGTAGCACAAAAACACTGTGGTCTCCAGAGGAGAGGGAGACCAAACCATATACTAAGAAAGTGGAGTGCGATCCACAACCTAAGTCGCGACTAGACCCAGAAGACTTAGAATTGCCGGGGCCCCAAGGAACCTCCTGAGGTAAGTACCCAGGAACCCCATGAAGGCCGTGTGCAGAGTGGAAACACGACTGCCTACTCTCTACAATTCACTGGGGAAGTGACGGTTGCAGTTTTCAAGAAGAAGGACCCTTCTCAGAGGACCCTGAAGAAACCCCATGGAAGAAGGAAAGTTAGAGAGCCACCCCACCCATAGATACCCCGGGAACCAGTATACTTGCACCAGAGAAGCCGGGTGCATAGGTGCGAAGTGTTGTTGGAGACCACCGTAGACCATAATGGAGGACTTCAGTAAAGATGCACGTGACGAAGAAAGTGAAAGAGTCTGGTGTAATGTAAGGGTGGATTCAGGAAGAGAGGTACCTGCAAGCTGAGGGGACAGAGTCTATTTCACTCAAGAGTGGCCGGGAGGGCCACAAGGCAAATACCCACTGATGTCACAAGGTGCAACAGAGTTGACGGTGACCATGTCGCTGTAGCTGTGTGGACCAGGTGACGCTGTGGAAGACCAGGAGCCGTTCATGAGCTAACCCACGTCGGATGTCAAGAGCCAGGGGGGTTGGTGTCGGGCAGGAGCATCAACAAGCCTTGGCAGCGGCACAAAACGTGGCAGATGAAAAAGGTGCAGTGTCAGGACAAGCGAGGTACAAGGGAATCACCAAGTGCAGGTGAATCAGGGTAGGCTCTAAACCAGCAGAGGAGCCTGTTATAGCCATAAATGACCCTACAGAGGACCCACAAGCGGGAGGCACAGTAGTCGCAAGAGGACCTCGAGCAGTACACCAATGATGCAGGCCCAAGGTGTAGAGGATGCGGTGAGGACAAAGATCTTGAAAGAAAGAGATGCTAGAGGCTGGAGCTTCTTGGAGACGGAGGATCTCTGGAAAAAAGAGTCACTGCTCCAGCTGTTCTGATGAAGGATACTGGCTTCAAACCTGCTATGACGACAGTGCAGGCCTCGAGGGAGTTGCAGAACCACCACCTGTGTTGAACCTTTCGGAGTCCATGGGAGTTCAGGAACAGCAGATCAGTCAGCTTTGTAGCGGTGCCTGTAGATACAGGAAAGTGACTCCTTCACTTCAAGGGAGATTCCTTTGGGTGTCTTGGATGTCCACAGGCCTGGAGAAGAACCTGTATGGAGCACAGGCACAGACAATGCAGAAGACTGGCAGGACGACGAGACCAGGAGCAGCAGGAGTATTCCCAGTGCAGTCTTGGTTCCCAAAGCGAAGTCCAATGAAGTCCAAAGTGCCCACATAGTTGGAGATGTTTTGGATCTGACTCTTATCCCACGATGAATCTAAAGAACCACCCACAGGTAAGCCCTTAAAGAAAGGGTTGGGACGATTCAGGGTTCCCTCTCAGAGGAGGGGCTGGACAGTGGGGAGGATACTCCCATGTCCTTTGTCCAGCTGCATGCCAGAGCGGGAGCCAACAGCTCCCAGAACTGTTTCCAACTGGAGTATGCAAGAAGGGCATCAACTATGCCCTTCAAAGCAGTCTAGTGGTGCTGGCAAGCGCCCCCACCCTGGCCTAATACACTAACTGGCACATGCATCAATATTGCATTTTGCGATTCCTTAATTGCGAAAAATAAGGAATCGCAATTAAGAAATTGCAAACTGCAATGCATCAAGAAATTGCTCAAAAAATAGCGATTTCTTAAAATTCCTTAATTGCGATTCTCTAATTGAGAATCACAATTAAGGAATACCTCCCCATCCATTCCTATGGGCCTAGAGGCCCATAGGAATGAATGGAAAGACATTCTTAATTTGCAATTCACCATTAGAAATTCGCAAATTAAGAATGCAATTTCAAGGGTGCAGGGGTGTCCTGTTGCACCCCTGAAATCTGCTTAGAAGTTCATTTTGCACACTCACATGCCCCAAGGGCATGTGTTTGTGTAAAATGGAACTTTGAAAAATGCACTTTAGTGCATTTTTCAAAGTTTTCGCAAATTACCATGAAGGTCAACTTCATGGTAATTTGCTCCCCTTATTTGCGAATTCGCAAATTTTTAGTTTGATGCATTGCATTTAAGGAATCTCAATTTGAGATTCCTTAAATGCAATCGCAATTTAAGAAATCGCAATTTTGCGATTTCTTAAATTGCGAAAATTACAAAAATGTTAATGCATTCCAAAAATGGGAATTGCATTCGCAAACTGCAGAATTTAGCAATTCGCACCATTTGCGAATGCAATTTCCTTTGATGCATGTGCCCCTAAGTCCTATCTGGGAGGTGATCACACCTCACTGTGACAGGAAACCTATTGTCCTACCTTCCCCTGCTTAAGCTTGGCTCAGCAGCAGGATGGCAGAATAGTGTCTGTGGTCGGCAGCAGCGCTAGCTTGCTGGCAGACTCTGGAAGACTGGTACCGGGAGCATGGAGGGCTTCCCAAAGAGGCCCCACAATGCATGGAATCCTGCCTCCAACACCATTTATGGTGTTGGGATATGATTCCAACATGTTTGATACCAAACACTTCAGGGTTTGTTACAGCCAGTTTAGAGTTAGCCGTCGCGTAATGACTCATGGCCACTCAATGTATTGTAGTGGCTGATGCACTTACAACACCTGGAGAATGGACTCCAACATTTGTAGGGGTGTCCTGCCCATGCAGGGCCACCCTCACACTGATACCCAAGCACCCTGCCTTCAGGATTGAAAGGCCTGTTTTAGGGGTGACTTATAGGTTTTAAGTGTAGTGACCTCAGATATAAGAAAACATATCTGTAGTAAGTTGTGCTAGCACCAGCTTACACAGGCTGCAATGGTAGACTTGTAGTCACACTTTGAGTGGTCTCCCATGGGTGGCATAATACATGCTTCAGCCGATGGGTGACCTCTGGTGTATCTATGCCCTGGGTACCTTAGTACCATGTATTAGAGACTTAAAGGGTACACCTGAAGCCAATACGGAGTGTAATTTCGTACTCACCATGGTCAAATTTAGGGAGGAAGCCCAGAGACTGGGGTCCTGATTAGCAGGCTCTCAGTCAGATTTGTCAGAAAACAGAATGACACCAGGGGGTGTAACCATGAAATCAGATCCTACTATACTAGAGATGGCTATAGGTACTAAACAGTAGTTACACAACAAAAAATATGTGAAAGTAGTGAAGAACGTTTTTGAAGTGCCAACATAATCAGATGAACAACGGCGTGCAGAATAAGGGAGTGTTTGCTTTTGATTTTGTGGACGTCCTGTACTCTTCAGTAATAGTGCAGTCTTTCTTCTCTGCGTCATAGAGCTGCTAGGCATCTGAATTTGAATTTGAATTTAAAAGCATTTGTTTAGCGCACTTATACCCAGCGGTTTCATGGCGCTATAGGAGCTACTACTAGCAACAGCAACAAGAGGGGCAGGTTAGGCAGCAAAAGCTCTGGAAAAAAGGAAGGTTTTCAGATTCTTCCGGAACTCCAAATAGGAGGTTGCGGATCTGAGTGTCATGGGGAGGGAGTTCCAGAAGACAGGTGCAAGGACCGCAAATTTCGCCCCACCTGCTTTCTTTTTCTTGAAGCGAGGTGTGACCAGGAGTGCCATGTGGGTAGAGCGGAGTTCTCTGCCCGGCAGGTAGGGTTTGATGGCTGAGCATATAAACTCGGGGGCAGTGCCCATCCTAGCCTGGAAGGTGAGGCAACCTAGTTTAAATAAGGCCCGCTCCCTCACAGGTAGCCAGTGCAATGATTTCAGCAGTGGGGTTGCTCGATGGAATTTGGGCAGCCCATGGATCAGGCGGGCAGCCTGATTTTGCACTAGCTGCAATCGGTGTATGGCATAGGCCGGTGCGCCGTTATAGATTATGTTCCCATAATCAAGGCGCGAGAGCACCATTGCCATCACAATTATTTTCAGTGCCGGGAGGGAGAAGAAGCGAGATATCTTCCTAATTATCCGGAGGGAAAAAAAGCAAGAGGAGACCACCGAACTGACCTGGGGGTTTACAGATAGTTGGGAATTGAGAAAGATCCCAAGGGTTTTAACTTTAGGAACCGGGAGGGGGGGGGACACCGAGTGAAGGGGGCCAAAACGAGGGGGACCAGGGGCTGCAACCACCTCCTGTCAAGACCAGCTCTGTCTTGTCAGGGTTGAGTTTAAGGTGGTTGTAGTTCATCCAATCTTGGATGAATAACATAATGGTTTGAAAATTCTGAACAGAGGAGGGGGAGTGAGAGAGATTAAAGATAAGCTGGAGGTTATCGGCTTAATTAAACACCGTGACCTCGAGCTGCTGCAATGAAAAAATAAGGGGGTAGATGTATAAATTAAACAAAAGAGGGGATAAGGAAGAGCCCTGAGGGACGCCGCACTCCACCTTTCGTGAGGAGGCAGTAAAACTAGCGAGATGAACAGCCTGTGCCCTGTCACACAGGAAGGAATTGAGCCAGGAGAGGGCAGAGCCCTCTATGCCCGCCCCTGAAAAGTAAACGTACTAGTTTGGGGTTGCAGGTTTTCCTGCACATTTAATAACCGGCTCCGAAGACATCATAGCTCACGTTTTGAATGATGTCACCCGTGATGTATGTCTTTGATGGAGGATGCCATGTATGATGTCACATGTGAGGTCATGCATGGCAAGTGTACTGTAGGGAGTTGCTTAGGTCCCATATTTGATTTGTAGGTTCAGGACCGTAATCACATCGTCCTATCAAAATGCTATTTTTCCTGACCATTCATGTCTATTAATAGTTTGTGTACAGCCACTCTCTACCCTGACCTTTTAGACTCTGCGTGGTCGATAAAATGTAGCTAACCCACATTACCACCTCTAAAGACAACGCATTCAATCATAAATCTAAAATGACAGTTAATGTTTAATATATGCTGTAAGGACAGATAAAACATTTCAAATAAATAATTTGTGATGTGCATAAATTACTGGTACATGAAAGCTATCCGGGGCCAATTAGTTTACCCCTTACTGTGCTGTTGTAAAAGGTAAAATCCAGCCTCTGACATGAAATGGATTAGCGGATAACTCATTTACCCCTCACTGTGCACATGTAACATGCACTGTTGGAGTCTCAGAATTTGACAAGTGAGGGGGAGGCCTTTTGCATAACCCGGGTACCCCTGTGAAACCGGTTTGCCGCAGTGTCTTTGAAATGTTATAGGAGAAACCAGCGCGGTGCACTTTAGTGATGTATAGGAACACATTCATGGTAATGAGTCTGCAGCATCTTCCTGCACACCCATCACCATGGTAAGTAGTCTTGTGCAAACGCGCCCATACATGGTCAGTGATTCACTCATAATCCACAACAAGACAACAGAGTTAAATAACCAACACCTATCCGTTATGGATTAAATCCAGGCTTGTAGCACTAAGAATGGGGGAGTGGGATTTTATTGACCACCTTCCGGCTTGGTCACCGCTCCACTAACCAAGGCACAAGCTGCAGCCTATGTGGACAAGCAAAAGAAACACTAATCCACGTTCTGTGCATTTGTCCTCGGCTTTCACCGCAAAGGAATTGGTTACTTCGAGCCAACTATATCAGCTCATGCCGGCAGACAATAATAGCCAGCCTGAACCCACAGAACTGTCAACTTAACATAAAAACAATTACATTCTTCAAATTAGCAACTACCAGTCTAGGCAGGGCAGGAACAACATGCAGTACGTGAAACACGTATCGGGACCTAAAGCGTTGGAAACCTGCCAGGCTGGAGGGACACCAAACGACCGACGGCTGGCTCACCTCAGGCGCTTTCGGCCCTCCGCGTCCTAAAGCCGTAGCACAGCAGACCAGAATAACCCAACCTGCATTAACTGAATGTCGAGGGATGACCCGAGCAATAACATTAGGTGTCCAGTTCTTCAAGTCTCTCGCTGCATCTGGCCTGCTCCTAATAATTTACCTGACGGCCGGACTGAACTCTGCAATCCAGTACTGGGCTGCAACCTGCCAGCACAGCAAGCGATTCAAACGAGGCTGAGCATCAATAGCCTCACTATGGATTAAATATAGCATCGTAGTAGGCCTATTATTTTTAAAATGGACCTGTCTTGGAAAGATTGTAACGTTTCCTAGCATTTTAAACATTTTTTTTTCTAAAGGTTTTTATTAACTGCACAATAAAACATGATTATGACTATGAGCCATGGTAAGTAGGTGGTGGTGCTTGATTACGACAGCAATTAGAGTTCATGTAAAAAACCATCAATATCTTTGGAATTCTTCTTAGTCTGAGAATTAAGTTCCAGTTCATTTTATGTTATAGTCTAACCTGTGATGTGTATAATCGACCTACCTTTCATCATTTCTTGTCTCTCCACATTGCCAGTTTTCATGCACCCTTGCCTTAGTGTGAGGTTGTTCGTCTTCAGCTTGGCCAAGAGCGGCTATTTCATCTCTTGACCTACCTTTGCCGCCCCCACTTGGCAGGCGCAGTGGTGGTGCATGTTATCTCCCCTTAATAGAGCAGGAGGGATGGTTATGCCTTTCCTAGACAAAGAGCATGGGTGGTGACCTTCTCTCTCGTGTGCCTTTGGCAGAGGGGTAGGTATTTGGCCTCTTCCTCCATACCTGTTCCAAGGATTGGGCCATCGTTTAACCCTTCCCCCCATTGCCAAGGGTGTTTGTCCCCCACCACCTATGCCAAGAGTGGGGTAGACATTATTTTGCCCATTCTCACTTTTGAGAGGAGAGGGTGTTGCGTGTGTATTTCCTCTCACTGTGTAAGGAGTGAGGATGTATTCATTCCCCTCCACCTTGCCCAAGAAGGGGCAGACATCACTTTAACCTGCTCGCCCTAGTTTCGTCAAGGGCGAAGGATCTATTCTCCCCCGCTTCGCCTAATGGCTGAGGCGTACTTTATTCAGCCTCCTCCACCTCTTGCTGCCTTGCATAATGACAGGAGGTTTGTAGAATGCATTTTACACCTCTTATAATGTTTCATGCAATCAAGAGGGACTCAAAAATATGTGCCAAGCTGTAAAACATTTGACAAATTGCAAGTTTATTATGAAAACATAACGTTTTCAACAACATTGAAATGCAGGGCGCATTCAACGGAAGTAGACAGGGCTGTATTTGTTACCCCCTTGTCCTGACCAGGCTAAGGGAGACAAGTAGGTAGGAGACTTCAGCCTTGTGTTTAGCTCTCGCCTAGGCAGCGCAGGCGCTACCTTGCAAAACATACTGTCTCTACTGTACGGGCTTTCAGCAAGCCCATCCATTTTCATTTGTTCCTTTTTGTGCCTTTCGAAATTTCTTTGTTGGTGAATAGTTTACATTTGTCCCTCCTTTTGCTGTTTTGATCTTGCTCTGGAGACTGGCCCAATTACATGGACCACTTCACTCTCAGACATATGTTCATTTCAGCTCACTATTTTTTCTTTTGCCTTGGCTTGTTTGTCTTTCTGAAAGCGCACAGCCGTGGGCTGCAAACCATGATCTTATCTTGTTTTCCAATGGCTTTGGTTTCATGAGCACTTTTTCAGCCAGAGGCTATGTTTTTCATTCTATAAAATGTTTGGTTCATTAGCTCAAATGGCCAAACCTTAAATAATATACTGACTTAATGGAAGTGTTGTTTAAGAAGAGGGCAGACAGTAGGACCAACCTATTTACATTGTGCTTTTGACAGTGTGATTATTTGGTTCTGATTAAAGAGGTGAACATGCTGTTTTTGCTCTGTTTTATAAAAATGGAAGCAGCTTTAAGTTGCACACTTTCAAATTTTTATGCTTTCTTTTAGGTTTCAATCATTCGTGAAATAAAGAATAATATCAAGAGATGCCTCCTTGTGCTCTCCAAATGTAATATGTAATGTGAGGTTACTTAACAATCTGTCCTGCAAGTAGACAGTGCAACACTGCCACCTCACCATCAGCGCAGCACCATTTCAGCACCAGTCATCGTCACTCAGAACCACTTCAGCAGCACCACCGCAGCACCACCTGAACCTCACTCAGCACCAAACACAAGATGATGGATGGAGTGCTGCAACTTTTCAACCACTCACACCATTCAATAGATCTGGGTTTAATCCACAGTTCTTTTGCTCACAATACCATCCCAGTTTAGAACCAGCCATATGCAAATCAGTGTTCACCCTGCTACTCATTGGTCCAGCCCGAACAGGCAGGCCAGGTCCTCCCTGGACCAGAAACAAGCATCCCAGGACTAGTTTCAGAGCATTGCCCCTCATCAGCCAGGCAAGCTTGAATCCAGTGGTACAACAAGCAAGGGACCCACGTCTGGCCATACCCTTAGGTACTTAGGCCAAACATTGCAAATACAACAAGATGGTGCACGAAGTGCTGAAATGTTTCAAATACTACAATACAGTCAAGAGATCTGCGTTAAATCCAGTGTTCTTTTGCTCACTATGCCACCCCAGTTTGGACCCAGCCATATGCAAATCAGTCTTGAACCTGCTTCTCATGAGAACAGTCCAGCCCGAACTGCCAGGCCACGTCCTCCTTGGACCAGAAAGAAGCATTCTGGAACCAGTTTTGGGGTATCACCCTCATCAGCCAGGCTAGCTTGAATCCATTTGCAAAGCGAGGAAGGGACCCACGTCTGGGCATAACCTAAACATCTTAGAGCGTACACAGCAAACACAACAAGAGGATGAATGGAGTGCTGAAACTGTGCAACCACTCGCTCCCAGTCAAGCATCACTCAGCAGCACCTGAGCACCACACAACACCAGCACAGCACCATCTCAACATCACTCAGCCCCAGCGCCGCACCACCTCAGCACCAGTGCAGCACCACCTCAGCACCAGCATAGCAGCACAACCCCACTACCAGAGCAGAACTACCTTGGCATCAGTGCATCACCACCACCTTAGCATCAGCGCAGAACAGCATCAATCAGAACCACCACAGCATCAATCAGCACCACCCCAGCATCTCTTCAGCATCACTCAACACCACAACAGCAGCTTCAAAACAGCACCACCTCCGTGCATCACCACCAGCACTGCACCAACTCAGCATCAGTGCAACCTCACAACAGCATGAGTGCCGCACCACCTCAGCACCAGTGCAGCACCACCTCAGTACTAGACCAGCACAGCACAACCTCAGCAGCAACTCAGCACCAACGCTTCACTACTTCAGCATTAGTACAGCACCAGTGCAGCATCACCTCAGCACCACTGCAGCACCAACTTAGCATCACTCTGCTCCACCTGAGCACCAGCATGGCATCACCTGAGCACCACCACAGCATCAACCAGCATCACATAGCAGCACCTCAGCATCACTCAGCCCCACCTGAGCACCACCTCGGCAATAGCAGACCACCCCCTCAGCACCAGCACAGCATCTGCATAACACCACCTCAGCATCAGTACAGCACCATCTCAGCATCTGCAAAGCACCGCCACCAGTGTAACACCAACTCTACATCAGCACAGCACCGCCTCAACATTAGCACAGCGCCATCTCAGCACAACGTCCACATCCGTGCACCACCACCAATGCAGCCCTACCTCAGCAGCAACTCAGCACACACAGCACCATTTCAGCTTCAGTGCCACACCACCTCAGGATCAGCACAGCATCACCTCAGTACAGCACCAACTCTGCACCTTCAGAGCATCACTCAGCACCAGCGCAGCCTTACCACTGAATCAGTGCCCCACCGTCTCAGCACTTGCGCAGCACCACCTAAGAATCACCTTGGCACCGGTGCAGCACCACCTTAGCACCAGTGCAGCACCACCTCAGCCCCAGAGTAGCGCCAACTGATCCCCACCAAAGCATCACTCAACACCATCTGGGCACCACCTCTGCACAAGAAAACCACCAGCTCAGTATCACTCAGCACCACCTCTGCACCAGCACAGCACCACCTGAGTAGCACCACCCAAGCATCAGCACAGTGCTATCTCAGCATCAGCACAGCACCACCTCCTCATCAGTGCACCACTACCAGTGCAGCATCAGTGTAGCACCACATCAGCACTGCACCATCTCCGCATCAGCACAACACCATCTCCGTGCAGTGCACCACCACCAGCACAACCCCACCTCAGCAGCAATTCAGCACCACTTCAGCATCAGCGCAGCACCACCTCGGCATCAGCGCAGCACCACCTCAGCATCAACACAGCATCACCTCAGCATCAGTACAGCACCATCTCAGCATCTGCATAGCACCACCACCAGTGCAACACCAACTCTACATCAGCACGGCCCCACCTCAACATTAGCACAGCACCATCTCAGCACAAAGTCCACATCTGTGCACCACCACCAATGCAGCCCTACCTCAGCAGCAACTCAGCACAAACATAGCACCATTTCAGCTTCAGTGCAGCACCACCTCAGGATCAGCACAGCATCACCTCATTACAGCACCAACTCAGCACCACCATAGCATCATTCAGCGCCAGCGCAGCCCCACCACTGAATCAATGCCCCACCACCTCAGCACTTGCGCAGTACCACCCAAGCAGCAACTCAGCAGCAATGCAGCACCACTTCAGCATTAGCGCAGTATCACCTCAGCACCAGTGCAGCACCACCTCAGCACAAGCGTAGCACCATCTGATCACCACCAAAGCATCACTCAACACCATCTGAGCACCACCTCTGCACATGAAAACCACTAGCTCAGTAGCACTCAGCACCACCTCTGCACCAGCACAGCATCAGCGCACACCACCTGAGTACCACCACCCAAGCATCAGCACAGTGCCATCTCAGTATCAGCACAGCACCACCTCCTCATCAGTGCACCACCAGTGTAGCACCACATCAGCACTGCACCCTCTCAGCTTCTGCACAGCACCCCCTCTGCTCAGTGCACCACCACCAGCACAACCCCACCTCAGCAGCCATTCAGCACCACTTCAGCATCAGCGCAGCACCACCTCAGCATCAGAGCAGCACCACCTCAGCACAGCAGCAACTCAGCATCACTCCGCACCACCTGAGCACCAGTGCAGCACCACAACCTCAGAGTGACTCAGCACCACTTCAGTATCACTCAGCACCATCCCAGCATCACCACCACACCTTATCAGTGCACTACCAACAGTTCTGCTTCAACTCCGCATCAGTGGCCATTAGCCAGCGCAGCCCCACCTCAGCAGCTACTCAGCACCAGTGCAGCACCATGTCATCATCAGTGCAGCACCACCTCAATATCAAGGCATGAGCACAGCACCAGCTTCACAACACCTGAGCACCAATACAGCACCAGCCCCTCTGCACTACCACAGCATCACTCAGCCCCACCACAACATCACTCAGCAGCACCACCTCAGCACAGCACCATCTCAGCATCAGCACAGCACCACCTCCTCATCAGTGCACCACTACCAGTGCACCCCCAACACAACATCAGCACAGCCCTACCTCAACATCAGCATAGCACGATCTCAACTTCAGTACATCACCACCTCCACATCAGTGCACCATGACAAGCTCCGACCAACCTCAGTACCAGCCCCACTTCAGAAGTAACTCTGTACCTATGGAGGACCACCTCAGATTCAGCGCAGCACCACCTCAGCATAAGCACAGCATCATCTCAGGACAGCACCAGCTCAGCACTACCTGACAACCAGCTCAGCACCACCTGAACACCAGCGCACCACCACCTCAGCGTGACTGAGCATCAGCACAGCATCACTCAGCACCTGCACAGCATCACTCAGCGCCACCACAGCATCACTCAGAATCTCCTCAGCATCACTCAACACCACCACCTCAGCATCAGCACAGCACCACCGCCACATCAGTGCACCACTAGCAGCACAGCCCCACCACAGTATTAGCACAGCACCACCTCATCACCAATGCAACACCACTTCAGTACCAACTCAGCATCACCTAGCACCACCTCAGCACCAGCTCAGTACCATCTGAGCATCATTGCAGCACCACAACCTCAGAATGACTCAGCACCACCTCAGTATCACTTAGCACCTCCTCAGTATCACTCACATAGCACCACCTCAGCATCAGCACAGCACCATCGCAGCATCACCACCACACCTCATCAGTGCACTACCAACAGTTCAGCATCAACTCAGCATCAGTGGCCACCAGCGCAGCACCTCAGCATTAGTGCAGCATTATCTCAACATCAGCACAGCACCATATGAGCACCAGCACAGCACCACCTCCACATCAGTTCGCCACCAGCGCAGCCCCACCTCAGCAGCTACTCAGCACCAGTGCAGCACCACATCATCATCAGCGTAGCACCATCTCAATATCAGGGCATCAGCACAGCACCAACTCAGCACCACCTTAGCACCAGCTTCACACCACCTGAGCACCAATACAGCACCAGCCCCTCTGCACTACCACAGCATCACTCAGCCCCACCACAGCATCACTCAGCAGCACCACCTCAGCACAGCACTATCAAAGCACAGCTCCACCTCCGCATCAGAGCACCACCACTAGTGCAGCCCCAACTCAACATCAGAACAGCCCCACCTCAACATCAGCACAGCACCATCTCAACTTCAGCACATCACCACCTCCACATCAGTGAACCTTCACCAGCTCCGACCCACCTCAGTACCAGCCTCACTTCAGCAGCAACTCTGCACCTATGGAGCACCACTTCAGATTCAGCGCAGCACCACCTCAGCATAAGCACAGCATCATCTCAGTACAGCACCAACTCAGCACTACCTGAGAACCAGCTCAGCACCACCTGAGCACCAGCGCACCACCACCTCAGCGTGACTGAGCATCAGCACAGCA
Organism: Lissotriton helveticus; assembly: GCF_964261635.1. NCBI lineage: Eukaryota > Metazoa > Chordata > Amphibia > Caudata > Salamandridae > Lissotriton > Lissotriton helveticus. Next base: position 775,794,845 of record NC_136072.1, read on the forward strand.
TCACTCAGCACCTGCACAGCATCACTCAGCGCCACCACTGCATCACTCAGAATCTCCTCAGCATCACTCAACACCACCATCTCAGCATCAGCACAGCACCACTGCCGCATCAGTGCACCACTCGCAGCACAGCCCCACCACAATATTAGCGCAGCACCACCTCATCACCAGTGCGACACCACTTCAGTACCAACTCAGCATCACCTAGCACCACCTGAGCATCAGCACAGCACCACCTAAGCACCACCAAAGCAGCACTCAGCAAACCTCAGATTCCCCTCAGTATCACTCTGAACTATCTGAGCACCACCGCTGCACAAGTACACCACCACCTCAGTATCACTCAGCTCCACCTCAACACCACCTCAGCATCAGCACAGCACCACCCCAGCATACCACCTTAGTACACCCACAGCAATACCACAGCACAACCGTAGCACCACCTCAGCATCAGCACAGCACCATCTCAGCATCCACACAGCCTCCTCATCAGTGCACCACCACCAGCTCAACCCCACCTCAGCATCAGCACAGCACCATCTCAACATCCACACAGCCTCCTCATCAGTGCACCACCACCAGTGCAACACCACCTCAGCACCAGTGCAAACCCACCTCAGCAGCAATTCAGCACCATCTCAGCATTAGCGCAGCATCACCTCACACCAGCTCAGCAACACCTCAGCACCAGTACAACACCACCTCAGCATGACTCAGCACCACCTCAGCATCAGCACCGCACCATCTCAGCATCAGCACAGCCTCCTCATCAGTGAACCACCACCTCAGCACTAGTGCAGCACCACCTCAATCAGCACATCACCATCTCAGCATCAGTACAACATCACCTCTGTATCAATGCACCACCACTGGAGCAGCCCCACATCAGCACCAGCAATGCCCTACCTCAGCAGCAGTTAAGCACCAACGCTGCACCACTTCAGCATTAGTGTAGCACCACCTCAGCATTGGTACAGCATCACCTCAGGGCAGCATCAACTCAGCATCACCCAGCACCACCTGAGCACCACCCCAGCACCACCCCAGCACCAGTGCAGCACTCAGCACCACAGTATCACTCAGCACCACTTCAGCATCACTCAGCACCACCTCACTATCGCTCAGCATCATCTGAACATCACCTCTGCTGCAGCACACCACCTTGACAGCACTCAGTACCACCTGAGTATCATTTAGCATCACCTCAGCACCAGCTCACCATTACCTACTGTCCACCTGCCTCTCCTGTTGTAATTCATGTACTATTTCCTAAATTCCACCCTCCCCTTGTTTATGACTACCCCATAACAAACAAAAGAGTTTGAGGTACCAGCAACTTCCCCAACAATAACGTTTTGTAAAAACATGACAAAACAAGTAGTGGTGGCCGACATAAAACCTATATCCTTTGTGTTATACGTGCTGCTCAGCCAATGTGAGTGGGGTGTGGAATGCTGGATGAGTGATGATGCTTTCGAATGTTGGATGAGTGAGGTTCGCAGTTGATGTATTGGCTGAGCAGCCGGAAGGCTGCTCCTGGTGAGGTTCTCTGTACCTTTACTCCTGAACTTACTATGTTAATAAATACTGTCTTAAATTACCCTGGAGTTGGATCTACGTTTGATTACAACACTTTGCCAATACTTGTGCTTAATTTTCCAACCAGTGTTAACAAATAGTGTGAGTCTGTGGTTCTTTAATGATTTAGTGCACATGTGTGTAACCTGGTGAATGCCTATGTTTGTATATTTCCCCATGTTTGTGATCATGTATCTCTATTTTTCAGAGATCTGAAATATTTATGTATGTATATAATAAGGAAGCATGTGCACTGGCACATCACATTCTTGCTTACGCATCAGACTCCTGACCCACATGTAGATTCTCACAAGAAATTAGCAGGTCATTATGTAGCTGTTTCCTGCCGCTAAAACGGCGATAACTTTATCGCAGTACTTAATAATATGCCCCCTAGATGTGCAAGAATATATTCATTAAGTCAATTACAAAAATTTCAAAATGAAACAACCTACAGAAATATTCCTTCTGATCTCCAAATTGTTACATTTAATGCTTCTACAAAGAAAGACAAACGTTTGGTTTGGAAAAAAAATTTACCAGGAGAAAAAAATAGGGGCATATTGTCAAGACAGGCGGTACAATTATCGCCGTTTTCGCGACAGAAAACTGCAGCTAAAACGGTGATAATGGGCTATATAATATGCTCTATGGAAGTCCAATTGAAGCCCATGTTAGATGTTCTTCACATCTAACATGAGCTTCAATTGGAATTCCATAGAGCATATTATCAAGCCCATTATCGCCGTTTTAGCTGCAGTTTTCTGCCGCTAAAACGGCGATAATTGTATCGCCTGTCTTGATAATATGCCCCATAGTTTTATAGGTAACCCGCAAAATTCCCTTTACTTTTTGCCTAAAATCCCCAACAGAAAGTCCCTTCAGTTGGGTAACTACAGTTTGACAGAAATCATCTATGTTTACTGCCTGGTTGAAGTGAGGGAGGCCTTGAATGGGATGCTCATCTACTTGAAGTGTATGTGGGAGTTGATCAGTAAATATTGAATGTTGCATGGAGGTGGTTTTATCCCAAGATCTTAATGCAGCCACTGATCTATCAGTGACATTCAGGACTAGACTGAAAGAGATGCGGGTAGCCCTATCAGCACCAGTCGCATTCCTTGAGCAAGTAGAGAACGGGTTCTTAGGGACGGTTTTAAAGTGCTTGTTGAATATTTTGCTCTATCAGGAACCTTCGTGCACTGGCACAGAGACTGGTGGAGTAGTGTTAAGAAAATACACATAAAAACAGGTTTCTGGGTTATCTCTAACAACCACACAGGACAGTCCTTAGTGTGTGGTTTTCCTGGGACACTGATGGTGGAGCAGTGTGGAAGGCAAAAATCTACCTTCCCTATTGCGATTAAGGGTCGAAAATTCCACAAATTTTCGAATTGGAGAAATGAGCAACCCTGAAATCCGATAGGATGACCCCATTTTGAGAAAATCTAGTGACCATTCAAGACTTCCCCATCATATCCCAGAGGTAGAAATGAGGGTGGGTTTACACAAAATGTCGGGTTACTCAGCGGGGAGTGACGAGTCTGGTAATGAGCCTTTTGGAATGATATAGTCTTTTATTTTTGGCATAGCAGGGCCCAGCATTTAAGGTGGTGAACCTGTGAGAAGATGCTTCTATGGATAATCCCGTTGTAAATTACCAATGCTAATTGTTTAGCGTGGCTCGTGTATACACTACAGCTCCCGTTTGAACACATCCTAAAGCTGTGATTATGTTTGTTAATCTCCCAGGCCTGCACAATTGTTCATGTTGTAACAGTTAAATTGAAACCTGCAAAAATAAAGTTGTTCTTAAAAAAATGCAGGGCTACAGGTTTCAGAACGCAAAGAAAAGCAATCAGGACTGGGTGAGCCCCTTACATCTAACATGGGACTACTTGAGACTCCTTCTGGTGCATGTTGAGGCCCTGGGTGACTGTGGGTCATAGAGGCATCTTCCCACAGCTTCCACTCTGCTGAAATGTATTTTGTTTGTAGATTTCTTTAGCCTGACAAAGTTAGGGGGCTATCAGACTGCTTTACATTTTGTGGCAACTATTCATGCATACAAAGTTATGTATCACCCTGTAAATTTGGAACTTTACAAGGTGTACTATTTACAAATTTACAGTTAGGATATAGCACAGTCACTGAGCAGAAATGACAAAAACCAAACAGTCAAAGGAAATGCTAACATTTAGCGGCCTTTCAATGCAGACTGTGCAGTCTGTAAATAACTGTGCACTACCACAACATGCTTTAGTAATATATGGAACATTGTGTGCTCCAAAGTGCACCACTGCCTATTTACCAAATCCTTACCACTCTTCTGCTGAATGGGCGGGCCTCATTTGGTATACTTGTTTCAGTGTCACACTTGAAGTTTTCACAATCCCTATGCCTTCAGTTACATACCAGTGATGGCAGCACCCCCACTCTGAAAGTTGTTCAAGCACCACTGCTATGTAATGTATTTAAGTTGCAGTTGTCGCCTCAGGCCATCAACCAGTCTCTTCACTTAAAGCCTTTATGTAAAGCCAGGAGTACTTTCTCATTTATATTTGAAGGTAAAATAATATAGTGCTTTCATGATAAATTAAAGTTTCTCCGCTCCGCTGGCTCAGCATTTTCTCGTTTATTTTAATATATGCCTCTTTCTGCTTTATAGCCTGCTGTCTGCTTTTGTTAACCACCCACCAGCATCACTCATGTTGGAAAATAAAGCAGTTCTCTCCTCACTGGCACATCATCCTGTCCTCCCTCCTGCTCCGCATCCCTGATTGCAGCGGCAAAGGAAGCTGCAGCTCGGAGCCCGGCACAGAATTATCTGTTATTCATTTAGATGCAAGATGAAGGGAGCGTTGAAGGTGATGGAGCGAGATAGAAAACAAAATTTTGTTTAAACTCGCGAAGTCACATTTCCATAACATGAATAAAAATATTAATGATTTGTGATATGTTGTGCTAATACAACTTAGATTAAACTTTACACATGGGGGGACTAACATGTGTGCTCATAAACGTGCATAATTGTTGCATCTTTTTGTTCGTGCAAAATAATAAAATAATTTATTGTTTTCGTTTTTGTCATTACTAACTGCTGCAAACTTAAAAGAAGCATGTGCTTGTTTTGCTTTTCCTTGTCTGTGTGATGTCATTTCTACTATTCTAGGTGCATATGGGTCTCATGGAATAACGGAGACTGGTAGATATAAACGCTGCTTTATTTGTTTGCAATGGCTAGGTAACATTTTGATTAATCGGGTGGGTTAATTAATTAGTAAAACTTGGGGTGGATACAGAATCTACATTATTTCTTACATTAATACTTTTCTTGTGTTTGTTTTATATTAGAAATCATAAGTTGCCTGCTTTTGGGCCTAGTCACTTGAGCCGCAGAAAAGAGCTGACATGTAATTCTGCAGAAAGTCACGAGACGCCCATTCTGAAATAAATTATTCGTCAAAAGCTGCGTTCACAAAGCAAAAACTAATGTGCTGTCATCATTCTGTCGGACATGGCCAAGGTCGAAAGTGAACATTTTGTCAGTCCTTAACTTGGCATCCGCGGAAGTATAATGAAAGTCAATGGACGCTGCGAGAATGACTTTATACATTTGTTGCAATATGAGGAAGCTTCTGGCTTCACGTGGAAGGGACAATGGTCTCTATGAAATATGATTTAGTGGAACTTTTTGAAAACTGGGTGACATGTCACTTGTCACTCTCAGCCAATGGGACGTCGAAGATTTCTGAAAACTTTCCTTTGCGTAGTTTAGTTAGCATAGAAAGGTATAAAAAGTCATGCCCTTAGGGATGGGCTGGCTGCTGCTTTCTGACTTTCCGATGAGGGTGAAGTGCTGTTGGACTTTGCGTGGAGCACGTAAGAATCCTCAAAGAACTTTACTTTAAATTCTATCTATTTAGCTCAGTTAGGGAATTAGATTTTAGAAATGCTAAACTTTAAATATTCACTTTGATTTTGATTCACTTGCTTAAATTGTATTTTTCTCATATTTCTTTACAATCATGCTTGCTTTATTGCAAATAAAATTCATTTATAGAACTATCAACTTATATACCATAATTTAGTAAATAAAATCTTACTTTTGACAAACAAGCTGGTCTTGGTTATTCAGGAGTGTAGGTTACTATTAGCTAGATCACGTCGCCAATGGTGGTCGTTTAAATGGTCAAGTTTTATTCTAATGACAATATTCTTTCCGCAGATGTATAAAAATGTATATAGTTTGTGGATAATGTGTATATAGATTTAATCTGACCACCTGATTCAGTAGGCCCAAAATATGTCAAGTTTATAAATGGGTCCATATTTAGTATAGAATTTTGTTTATAGGTTATGAAGTTGGGTAGCGTTGTTTATGATATATTTTCTATAGGCCGCTGGATCAATTCTCTGGTAGCAGAAATTGATGGTTGCTAAGGGTAACCAAGGTAATATGTTGGTTGCTAAGGGTTACTAAAAGTGTTATGGTATGGAAATAGGATCGATGTTTTAACACATGTTGAGTTCGTTTTTCGTGCTATCTGTAAGCTATACCGGTATAGATTGTGTGGCGAGAAATTAGTCACGCAAGCCATCTGTTCTGTTTGTAGTGATATCGCCGAGTATCACAAGAGGTATCGCCGTGTACCATAGTGTTGTCGCCGAGCAGCACAGTTTTAGGGCTAGGTCTGAATCTTGTATAGTGAGGGTTTTCTAAGAAATTAAAGCAGCATGAGAATAGGGACAAAGCGCCTTCCATAAAACTCACTGTGATGAGAGTATTAGTTATATCCGAGCTTGAGTGAAGGGTAAATTAGCGTCGGTACATGATTATCTATAAACAGGTTAGAGTCCTGTACGGGTACATGTTTCATATCTATAAACAGGTGAGAGTCCTGTACGGATAACGTCGTTATTTTGCTAACGGTGCATGATTTCTATAAACAGGTGAGAGTCCTGTACGGATTTCATGTGTGCTTGAAATTAGGGAAATTTCAGTGTGAAAGTGCGAGTTTGAATTGTATTTTATGTTCAAGTGAAACTCTTAGAACTTTCACTTCGCGGTGGGTTCAGAGCAAAGCGAGTTCATAATTATACGTGTTAGAAGGGTGGGGTAAGGTTACTCTACTGACAATTGAATATTATCCTTAGTGTGAATAGCGCCGTCTATTCCGAAGTGTGGATACTTGAATGTATGTAAACTATCCTAAATAGTGAAACGAACAGATGTTGTCTTTATAGTCATCGTTAAAAAAATTAATTTACACTGAAAAGTGTTCTTAAAATGGCGCTGTGAAAAGATTTTGTGAAGGAGGGGTAAGCGCCAGGAGTGAGAAACGAGAAACCGCAGCTGCTGTGTACGTCACAGAGCCGCGCTGGGATTGGGTGACCTACGTCACAAGCTATATTCTGATTGGCTCTTGAGTCTCTGACGACCTGTGAGCTGATTGGTCTTTCGGAAAAACTCTAAATTTATTGGTTGAGCAGAAAAGTGACGTAGCTCAACTGTCATTGGCTTGTTGGTGTGTTTCGCGCACGGATTGGTTGTTGTACGGAACATCCCGGAAATATTTTACGAACGATTTTGTGAATTAGATTTAACTCTTAAAAATGAGTTATCATTTTAAACATGTTGAGAAAAAGTCAACATTATTTCAGAAGTTCAAGAATTTATTTTCACCTGACAAGAAAATCGAAACGCGAGGTGGTAAACTACTTCATAAGTATAAAACACCTGCAGCGTATATGGAAGGTGAATATGGATATCATACTGTCTTATGGTTCGATAATTGGAAACGTTATACTGAAAATGACGGTGTTTTAACTTGGCCTGATGATGGTTCATTTAATGTAAGAGTCTTAAGAAACTTACGAGAGAAAATGAATGCTCTTGTTCCAAAACCGAGACCAACTCAATTTGAAGCTTTAGTTGAGTGGGAAGACGAGATGTATCAATTACAAAGAGAAGCTAGTGGAATTAAAAGACCTTCTAAAAATCCATCTTGGAAAAGAGAAACTCATGAAGATAGATTGAGAATGTGGAGACAGGGAAACATGAGTGAAGGATTGTATTTAATTCATGAAATGGTAATGGGTACTCCTACAGGGAAATCTATGGAAAGTGAATCTGAGGATGCAGTTATGGAAGAAATATATACAACTGCTAGAAAGAATCAGCCTAATCAGCCTTTGAGACCTCCTAGATCATGGTCTACTCCGGTGGTTTCTACTGAAACTTCACCGAGTGCACCTCCAATTAATGAAGCTCCTAAACTTTATCCAAATAATTGTGAAATCAATGAAACTCCTAGAAGACCAGAATTCGAGAATGCTCGAAATGAAGGTAGACATTTTACAATGACTCCAAGAGCAAGGGAACCTCCAAAAGATTATACAAGAGAGGCAAGAAACGTTGAAGATGTTGATTATAATGAATATATAAGATCAAAGGAAGAACTAATAAAAAGAATGACAAAAGGCATGGAAGCCGTGACAGTTCCAGTAACAATTGGTCCTGTTCAGCCTGTATTTGACCAAAGGGAAACAAACAAAACTGGATTAACTATTCCTTTAAATACAGAAATTCAAAAGGCTGCTGAAAAATTTTATTCAGATTTATCTGAAATAAACACTTCTAAATCGAGAATGCCTGATTTAACCTTTAATGAGGATTTATCTCCAAAAACACCTATGGGTGCTATATCAGATATAGGGAGTCCTGAAGTCAGAGTAACCACACCAAAACTTGATGTGGCCAAATTAAAAGCGAATATCGAAGAATTAATAATTGGAACAATTGGTTCAGATAGTTTAAATTACTATCGAGATGATGAACTACTGTTCATTTGTAAAAGCATTCAGTGGAAAACGAAAAATAAATATGATCAACTAGAGGATCTAGCAGCAGAACTTGAAATCGATGTGAGTAAACAAAAGAATTTTGCAAAACATTACAGATTAGACTTTTCAGAAAGTGACATTGAGAGTTTAAACTCAATGGGAAGAATAGTTCACATTAAAGATTTGATTGTCTATATCAAAAAGCTAGGAGAACTGAATAAATGGAGAGTAAAATGGACGAAAAAGAAGGAAGATGAAAGATTGGATAAATTGTCAAAACAATTTCCAATGAGAGAAATTGCAGGTGGAGGATATGTTCATGTCCCTTGGTCGAGACAGGACATTCTGTTATTTACAAATGACTTTCCAAAATTGAGGGAAAAACCAGTTGAGTGGTACAGGCAAGTCGATAGGTTTATCAAAGTGTCAAAAGTTCTGTGGATTGATTTAGATGGATTTTTTGACATTGTCGTTCCATCTGATCTTTGGACAGAATGCAAAATATCGATTAGTTGGCCAAAAGCAGAACCTGAGCGAATTAAAGAAACAGGTGCTCCAAATCCACTTGTAATGGATTTTTATGAGAAAGTAATTGTTTGGATGAAAAACAAAATTCCACCCAAAGAAGTCGATTGGGTTAAAATAGAAAGAACAGAACAGGAAACAAAAGAATCAGTTCATTCTTTTTATGAAAGACTACTGTTAATTTTTAAACAATACAGTGGTTATGAAAAATTAGATGAAAAAGACATGAGTCATTTTGTCTATAGATTTGTTTATGGACTAAAACCTGAAATTGGAGAAATGATCAGAACTAGTATTGTCGGATGGCAATCACTATCTGTAGATGATATTCTAAGAAAAGCAAAGTATTGTAGCGATGAAATAGAAGTAAAACAGAAGAAGCTGAAGGAGAAAGCCATGTGGGCTCAGGTAAAGGTGGCTGAGCAACAGATTGCCAGCATGGGAAATAAGAACACTAATTTTGTTCAAACTGGAAATACAAACCAGATACAAGGAAAGTTTAAAGGTACTAATTTCCCAAAGAAATTTAGCCCAAAGATTGAGGAGCTGAAGCAAAGATTACCTTGTTTTAATTGTGGCGAAATTGGACATTGGAGGGACGAGTGTCCTCATCCTCCTAAAAACTTAAAGAATCCCTTATTGAATCCACAGATGCAGAATGGTGTTGACCTGCAGCGACAGCTACAGATGCAACAGGGGTTAAACGAATTTAATATTCAGCGACAGTTACAGCAGCAGCAACAACAACAGGTGAATAATCGTCAAGACCAATTGCCACAACCACCTTTTCCGAATTGTGGGGGAGTTCAAAAATATAATCCAAATGTGGGATTTCAGGGAAGTGAACAGGTAATAAAACCACAAAAACAGCAAAAGCAGCAAAGGGTTCAAATGCAAAATGCTTCACAACAATTTTTATTAGCAGAAAGTCAAGACAGCGATTCTGATGATTATTGTTGACGGTGCCCGAGAGAGGAGGAAGAGTGTGTTGTTGGAGCCACTCTTGAGGTTGACCAGTCTGGTCCTTTTGTAAACGGGAAAGTTAATGATGTAGACATCACTTTTCTAGTGGACACTGGTGCTACCCGTTCTACTGTTAGATCAGTGGAAATTGAAAACCTACCTCTCTCTGGGGATACCATCCAAGTTGTTGGAGTAAGTAATCAGCAAATTAAAACTGACTTAACTGATCCAGTACCAGTTGAAATTGGAAATTACAAAGACAAACACAGATTTGTGGTGTGTAATAGTAGTCCAGTAAATCTATTGGGCAGAGACATCCTATGTAAAATGAATTGTAGAATATATTGTTCTCCTGATGGAGTTGAGTTACAAACAATGGAGGAAGATGGTTTATACAGAATGACAATGATGATGATGGAAGCAGAAGAAACAAAATTGTTTCCTGCATTTGAAGAAAAGGACTTACCTGAAGAATTAAAAGAAACAGTGAAATCTGAAATATGGGATTTTAGTGGAAATGAAATGGGTCTGATGAAAAACGTAGATCCAGTAAAAATTACATTGAAACAGGGAATAGAATTTCCAAACACTCCACAATATAAAATGAAAACAGAAACAATTGAAGGTATTACACCTATAATTGAAAAATTAATCAAGCAAGGTGTATTAAAGGAAATGAAGAGTAGCTCTTGTAATTCACCAATTATGGGAGTTAAAAAGTCTAACGGAACATTTAGAATCGTACAAGATTTGAGAAAGGTTAATCAAATTGTTGTTCCATGTTGTCCTGTGGTTCCAAATCCAGCAGTAATTCTATTTCAGATTCCACATGATGCTGAATGGTATACAGTCATCGACCTTTGCAATGCATTCTTTACTGTTCCCTTACATCCAGACAGTTATGAAATATTTGCTTTCAGATTCCAAGGTAAGACCCTCGGATGGTCAAGAATCCCTCAGGGCTATACAGAAAGTCCTTCAATCTTTAACGAACTGTTAAAAAGATCATTAGAAGACCTAGACTTACCTGGTAGGTCTACGTTAGTGCAGTATATTGATGATTTGTTAATAGCTGCAAAGACAAGAGAAAATTGTGTAACAGACACAATAATTCTGTTAAATCGCCTTGCAGAAGAAGGACATAAAGTGTCCCCAGCAAAACTACAGTTTTGCAAACAAGAAGTAAAATATCTTGGTCACAGGATTGCAAAGGGAAAAAGACAAGTAACAATAGAGAGAATAAAAATGATTCAAGCAATGTTACCACCAAGAACACAAAGACAGGTCAGAATGTTCTTGGGAATGGTTGGTTACTGTCGACAATGGATAAGTGGATTTTCAGTAATTGCAAAACCACTACAAAGACTGACAAAGTCAGATGTAAAAGATCCAATTATTCTCAATGATGCTGAGATGGAATCTTTTGAGAACCTGAAAAAGAGCTTATGCCAAGCTCCTGCTTTAGGTATGCCAAATTATGAGAAAGATTTTGAACTGTATTGCAGTGAGAGAGAAGGATGTGCATTATCTGTGTTAATTCAGAGACATGGAAATTTAAAGAAACCTATTGCATACTTCTCTGCAGTTCTTGATCCAATTGCAAAAGCATTACCAGGTTGTTTGAAAGCAGTTGCAGCTACAAGTATCAGCCTCGAACAAAGTGAGGGGATCATTATGGGATTTCCTGTAAAAGTTTTTGTGCCTCATTCAGTTGAAAAATTACTGACAAGAGGTAAGACTCAACATCTAACAAGTAGCAGATTGACAAAGTATGAGAAAATCATACTGGGAGCAGATAATGTTTCGATTTCAAGATGTTTAAATCTGAATCCTTCTACATTACTGCCTGATTCTGAAATTGTTGATGACATTGAAACAGAACATGAATGTTTAGATGTCATGGAATTCTGTACTAAACCAAGAAAAGACATCAAAGACAGACCTTTGTCTGAATCGGATTTTGTCTACTTTGTAGATGGCTCATGCTTAAGATCCGAAGGAGGTGTCTTGAAAGCTTCATACTCAGTTTGTACAGTCGTAGATGTTGAAGAAGCATCATGTCTTGAAGGAGTTCGTTCAGCACAAGTGGCTGAATTGATTGCTTTAATTCGTGCATGTGAAATATCAAAGGATATAAGAGTTACCATCATTACTGATAGTCAGTATGGGTACGGAGTTGTGCATGATTATGGACAACTCTGGTCACAGAGAGGATACATGACATCAACAGGATCACCAATTAAAAATGCAGTTTTCATTAGGAGATTAATTGAGGCAATACAATTGCCAAAAGAAATCGCCATTGTTAAATGTGCAGCGCACACTAGAGGAACTGATTATATTTCCAAAGGAAATGCCTTTGCAGATGAAACAGCAAAATACTGCGCAAGGAAAAATTATTCATACAATCGGGAGAGGAGTAAAGAAACTGATTCAAATTCATTAATGCTAACAACTGTTGTAGAAACATGGCATGAGATTAGAGATTTACAAAATGAAGCAGAAGATGATGAAAAAGACTTATGGTTAAGATCAGATTGTAGACCACGTGAAGAAGATGGAGTGTGGGTTTACAAAGATGGCAGAGTAGTCTTACCAAATTGTTTGATTGCTGATATGGCCAGATTATATCATGGTCCAGCACATCTAGGAAGAGATTCTATGGTCAGACTTTTCAGAGAAACATGGTTCAATACCAAGTTTAGAACTATTGCTGAATCTTTTTGTCAAAGGTGTTTGTCATGCCAACAAATGAATCCAAACAGAAAATCAGTGGTGGGGACAGGAATAATTGGTCGAGAAGGTGGTCCCTTTACCAGGTTACAAATGGATTTCATTGAAATGCCCTTACACAATTGTTTGAAATATGTACTTGTAATTGTATGCTTATTCTCAAGATGGGTAGAGGCTTTCCCTACACGACACTGTGATTCAATTACAGTAGCAAAACTAATGCTCAGAGAAATCATCCCAAGGTACGGTTTTCCAGTCACTATTGAGAGTGATGGAGGAAGCCATTTTGATAACAAACTGATGAAATTAATTTGCGAAGCTTTGAGCATTGAGCAGAAAATACACTGTGCATACAGACCAGAGGCATCAGGAGTAGTTGAACAAATAAATGGAACAATCAAAAACAGAATTGGAAAAATGTGTCTTGAAACAGGTATAAAGTGGACTGATGCTCTTCCACTTGTTTTGATGTCATTAAGAAGTACACCAGATAAAAAGACAGGTTTGAGTCCTCATGAAATTTTAATGGGAAGAGTTATGAGACAAGCTTTTGTACCTGTAGGTAAACTGTTGAGCATAAATGACAGTGCAATTTTGGATTACTGTAAAAGGTTATCTGATATGGTAACTTCTGTGTCTAATCAGGTGGGAACTGAAGCTCAATCAAATGAAAAGGTTTTGACACATGATCTGAGACCTGGCGATTGGGTCAGAACGAAAGTACATCGGAGAAGGAATTGTCTAGCTCCTAGATGGCAAAAACCTAGGCAGATAATCTTGATCACTACTAATGCTGTAAAGTGCAGAGGATTGAAACGTTGGATACATCCTAGTCATACTATTCCAGTACCAACTCCTGAGAGTTCTGATGTTGAAAGTGATACCACAGAAGATTCTGATTCTGAAGCAGAAGGCAAAACAGAAGGTGAAGTAATTCCAGATTCTGAAGATCGACAAGAAAGTCGACATCTGGAAACTGTGCCAGTGAATGGAAATCTGACAAGAAAAGACTTGGAAATAATTGAAATAGATTCTGAAGGTGAAGAGAATCTGTTAAAAGGAAAGATAACTGAAGATTCGGTTGTCTCTATTGAAGACAAAGAAGCTGAACAAAAAGAAGTTTCAGACCAGGAGAGTATCGAAAGGCAGAGAACAAACTCTGAAGTAAGGAACAGAAATCCGAAATCTGGGAAGTTAGAGGTAATTGAGGAAGAGGAGGAAAACGAATTACCGAGTACCAGTGATGGAAGACAAAGTGAAGTTCCTGAAGGAGTGAAATTGCCGAATAGAGAAGTTCCTGAGTCAATTGAAATTTCAGACTACGAAACTGAAGAAAGTGACGTGGAAGGTGAAAGTGAAAACAGAAAGAAAAGGACTTGGAAGTCAGAATCAAATAATTCTGAACCAAAGAAGAAGTACGTGAGAAAAGCAGACTACTGGCCAGGTGGAAGATTGAGAGTCAGATTGATCAAAAAGCCAATAGAACAAGTTGAAGAAATCAGTAGTCAAAAGAGTCCTGGAAAAGAAGTTGGAGTTGGAAGGAAAATTGAAGTGATATCGAGAAAAGGGAAGAGAATAATAAGACCAAACCAAAAATACAAGTCTCCTGAGTGGACTTACTTAGTAATTCCACCTGTTATTGACATATATGATAGTAGTGAAGAAGAAAACGAAATCCAAGAAATTAGTGACAATGATTGAAGTACAGAATTATTAAATTGGCAAAAGGCTGAAGAAAAATTTGTTAGTTGACACAAGGTCGAAGAAAAACTGTTTAGTTGAAGAAAACTTATATATGACATAAGGTCGAAGAAATCTTGTTTAAGGTTTTAAAAAAAAAAAAATATATTTTTAAAAGGGGGGTGTATATAAATTTTAAAAATTTATTTTTATTTTTTTGAGGCTAAAATTAACCAAGAATGCCTTATGTTAAGGAGAGCACTTCAAAATGTTCTGTTTTTAAAAGATGCTGTAAGATGACTCTGGTGTGTCTGCTCATTTTAGTTCTGCTCTGGTTGGTTCTAGCTGTGATTATCCCTTTGGAGATGAATAGAGAATTACACAAAGTTAACTTAACAAGCAAAGCTCTGGTTAGTCAAACTAAACATAGTACGTCTGCAAAAGTTATTGATCATCAGCCTAACATTCATCAAGATAAATCAATTGGAGATTTTTCAAGTAATACATTCACAAAGCTATTGAGTGAATATGTTAAGGTAATGGATGCAAAAGACTGTTATGTCTGTGTTAAATTACCTGCTTCTGTTTCTGAGGGAGTAACATATAATATGCTTCCTCTCACATATGCTGTAACATGTAGTGTATTAACTAGTTTATTTTATCAAACTGGACGTTTAGAATATTACTATTCAAATTATGATGAAATTTTTGCTAATATTAAGATTGATAACGCTTTAAATAAGCATAAGAAAGCAAAACAAATGAGAGAATTTTTCCTTGTTACTAATGAACTCACTTATGAGTATGCTTACAAGAATAATCTAACATGTAAATTAAGTGCTGAAGGAAAGAAATTTTTGAATATGGTTGAGGAGAGAAGAGCAATTTATAAGAGGAATGAATTAGTCAAGCAGACTAAGTCAGCCTTCTGGCAGAAAGAGGATGAGAAATTAAATGGCAAAATGCTTGAAAATATTGCAATTCACATAGACAAACCTGTTAGTGGAAAGCTTTGCATTAGAAGAGATAATACACTTTTTGATAATTATTTTGTAGGTGCAAGTAACTGTGAAGATACTTATCAGATTTTGGGAGGTTGGGGATTTAAAGGTGGAAAAGATCCTATCTTTCCTGGGATTTATTTTGTTTGTGGTGACAAAACCTACTACAACCTTCCAGACCATTGGTATGGAACTTGTTATGTGGGAATTGTTTTTCCTAAAGTGTTTCATGTTGACAGAGATTCAGAAGGATTGTTTAAAATTCATAATTATGTAAATAGAGCTAAAAGAGAAACTTTTACTGAAGTTCTGGGAGATATTTTCCAAGCTGTAATACCTTTTGTTGGTATAACCCTAAATGCAGGGAGAATCAGAAAATTGTCCACTATAGTTGATAGATTATCAACTGACACTGCTGATGGATTTCAATTAGTAAATGTTGAAGTTATTGCAATTAGATCTATGGTAATTCAAGACCGTCTTGCTTTAGACATACTCCTAGCAAAAGAGGGAGGAGTCTGTGGCATTTTACATGTGCAACATTGTTGTACATATATACCTGATGAAAGTAAGAATATTGAAATGTATATTAAGAATATTACACAAATGCATTCAGAGATAATTCCTTTAGAAGAAGAAGATTTTACAGGGAAACTTTCAAAAAGGTTTCAAGCAATTAAAAACTGGTTTCATAATATCGGAAGTTCAATTCTTGGCAAGATTCTGGCACCTTTGATTATAATAGTATTCATTTTTATTTTGACCAAATTAGGTTGTTTGTTACATAAAAGAAAGAAACAGTTGAAAGAAAAGAAAAGAATCTATAAACTCAGAAAAGAAGAAGAAAGGGAGATCGAATTACAGGAGTTACATAGAGAGCGTCATGTTAATTGCAAAGATTATGCAGAAACAGACTTTTAGGTTTACTGATACAAATGAATTTGAATCGATTTCTTAAAAATTTAATTTACCAAAATTTTGAGTGCTGGTGTGGTGATTTGTTAATCACCAGATGAGGGAGTTGATGGAGCGAGATAGAAAACAAAATTTTGTTTAAACTCGCGAAGTCACATTTCCATAACATGAATAAAAATATTAATGATTTGTGATATGTTGTGCTAATACAACTTAGATTAAACTTTACACATGGGGGGACTAACATGTGTGCTCATAAACGTGCATAATTGTTGCATCTTTTTGTTCGTGCAAAATAATAAAATAATTTATTGTTTTCGTTTTTGTCATTACTAACTGCTGCAAACTTAAAAGAAGCATGTGCTTGTTTTGCTTTTCCTTGTCTGTGTGATGTCATTTCTACTATTCTAGGTGCATATGGGTCTCATGGAATAACGGAGACTGGTAGATATAAACGCTGCTTTATTTGTTTGCAATGGCTAGGTAACATTTTGATTAATCGGGTGGGTTAATTAATTAGTAAAACTTGGGGTGGATACAGAATCTACATTATTTCTTACATTAATACTTTTCTTGTGTTTGTTTTATATTAGAAATCATAAGTTGCCTGCTTTTGGGCCTAGTCACTTGAGCCGCAGAAAAGAGCTGACATGTAATTCTGCAGAAAGTCACGAGACGCCCATTCTGAAATAAATTATTCGTCAAAAGCTGCGTTCACAAAGCAAAAACTAATGTGCTGTCATCATTCTGTCGGACATGGCCAAGGTCGAAAGTGAACATTTTGTCAGTCCTTAACTTGGCATCCGCGGAAGTATAATGAAAGTCAATGGACGCTGCGAGAATGACTTTATACATTTGTTGCAATATGAGGAAGCTTCTGGCTTCACGTGGAAGGGACAATGGTCTCTATGAAATATGATTTAGTGGAACTTTTTGAAAACTGGGTGACATGTCACTTGTCACTCTCAGCCAATGGGACGTCGAAGATTTCTGAAAACTTTCCTTTGCGTAGTTTAGTTAGCATAGAAAGGTATAAAAAGTCATGCCCTTAGGGATGGGCTGGCTGCTGCTTTCTGACTTTCCGATGAGGGTGAAGTGCTGTTGGACTTTGCGTGGAGCACGTAAGAATCCTCAAAGAACTTTACTTTAAATTCTATCTATTTAGCTCAGTTAGGGAATTAGATTTTAGAAATGCTAAACTTTAAATATTCACTTTGATTTTGATTCACTTGCTTAAATTGTATTTTTCTCATATTTCTTTACAATCATGCTTGCTTTATTGCAAATAAAATTCATTTATAGAACTATCAACTTATATACCATAATTTAGTAAATAAAATCTTACTTTTGACAAACAAGCTGGTCTTGGTTATTCAGGAGTGTAGGTTACTATTAGCTAGATCACGTCGCCAATGGTGGTCGTTTAAATGGTCAAGTTTTATTCTAATGACAATATTCTTTCCGCAGATGTATAAAAATGTATATAGTTTGTGGATAATGTGTATATAGATTTAATCTGACCACCTGATTCAGTAGGCCCAAAATATGTCAAGTTTATAAATGGGTCCATATTTAGTATAGAATTTTGTTTATAGGTTATGAAGTTGGGTAGCGTTGTTTATGATATATTTTCTATAGGCCGCTGGATCAAAGGCTGTTGTGCGAACCGGGGCACATTACAGACCACTGACTCCTTGTTTGTGTGGAAAAGGCCGCTTTAATGAAACAGGTGTGTATCACATAAACATCCTCGACCTAAGGCCTTACAGAACTAAAACCGGACTATACATTCAATGATCTACATTCCTTACCTCCCTCCCTTAATCCCGCCCCGTATACATACCCTTCAAACTTTGACATCGGGGTGGGTTTGTTGAGACCCTGCCTTCCTGCCTGCTTAGCCTATATTTACAAAAATAACCTTAAGTGAAGGCCCGCAACTTGTGGGCCAACCGCCCCATTTTTGCACCTGTCTGAGGGGACAACCAAAGCAAAAAATGCCCCTACGCACCTGTCGCAAATAGCCTGCCCTATTCGTGACCATCAAAAACCAACCTACCCTTTCCTCTGACCAATAACACAAGGGTGGGCCGGAGGGAGAAAGGTTTACTGTGCTGCTATGGGCTTGAAACATGTGCACCAACCAACAAAATGGTGGATGGCAGTCCAAAATGGTGCGATACATATCCATTGGGCTACATCCTTTACCATATGTAGCCCAACATGCCCAGGTGTCTAGACTGCGCCTGATTCCCTCAATACCGCCTATTCTGCCCCTTTTGTTTAACCCCATTATCTGCTCCCTAGAACACACTCGCCTACCTGCCTCTGTCGCTGCCCGAATCCTGAAAGAATGAGTGCATAATTCGTTAGCCACCAACCCTAGACAAGCCCAGCTTCCTGAGTGCCTTTCTCAAGACTGCTAACAATTGAAAAGAAGTGACCCGATACCCTTGTTGGTGTTTGAAAACCACCCCATCCAGTCTCCTGCTTGTCCTGAGCTTCTTGCGCCACGCACTGAGCAAACCCCTTCCTCTTGAACCTGCAAAGTTGCGGTTGCTCCTTTTGACCGCTGGTCAGTCTCTGACCTAAGCAGGGGGATTTCAAGACCATTCTAACATCTTACCATTTCAAAACCTGTTCACCCCGACCTCCCAATAGCTCTGATACCCTAATCGCCCCAAAAACCATCCACGCCATTAATATTGAGAAAATAACAATTTCTACTTGGGAATAACACACCTTTGGCAAATTATAAATCACCCTGCAAAAAACCTGCCATGAAGGAGGCCTCCTCCTATAACCCACCTTACTTTGTTCACCAGCCCAACGTTCTAACATCCTCTTGCCCAGTTCCCCCGCTGATGGTGCATAAAGCAACAATAACTTTCCCATGAAGACGATGCCTCACAACTTCCTTGAGATTGTTACTCTGGATAAACATCCTCTGTCTCCGATGGTCCATAGCTCCGGTGGCATCAGAGTTCTATCTCTGTATGCCTTTGTGGCCTGCCCATGGAACCTCTCCCACTGCAAATGAAACAAAGCACCCACAATGTCACTGTCCACACCTTGTACATTCCTGGCTTCAAACTGAATGTCCTTTCTCAAACATTCAAGTACAAAACCCCTCAACAACTTGAGGACCTGTGTGTCTCTTGCTGACTGCTTGTTAACTACCTGAACCACAGCCATGTTGTCAATTCTTAAAAGGAGTACCTTCTTGTGCTGGAACCATGTTCCCCACAGTGGGACAGCTACCACCAATGGAAAACACTCAAGCAATGTTACTTTGTCACTCTTGTTTACAACAGTCCGGCCATTACTCTGCACACCAGCGTCCCTGCCAATACAGTTCATTGCCTATACCATCTGATGCACCTGAGTAAATCTGAACGTCCCAGTCAAAATCCTGTTGCCCTGAAATCAAAATGCTGTGGAAAGAGTCCAAAAAGTGCCGCCACATCCATGGATCTATCTTAAACCCCTCAGATAACCTAACCTACATGTGGTAGGTAAAGCCCAGAGAGCGCCAATTCCAACCTCATGCAAAATGTCCTGCCGACCCGCACCACCCTACAAGCAAATTTGAGGTGTCCTAACAGCACTTGTACCTCTCAAACTGTGACTTTATTTTTTGTCAGCACTGTGTTAGTAGTATCTGTGACATGCTGGGGTGCACAAAATGTGCCCCATTGAGTGCTTAGCACTACTGTTTATATCCCGGGTAAGTCAAATAAAGTGGTGGTGGTATCGAGTTTTTGTGAATCAGTACAGTGACCCAACCTTATTGTCTGCATCAGAGAATAGAAAGTCTACAGACCCCTTTGTTGTAACATTTTCTAGTTATGTGTTAGATTATCTGTATGCTGACATGCCTAGTGTGTGTATCTGCAGAGTGTTGCACATTTATGACAGCAGGACTCTGTGGTCGGTGAGTGCTTTACTATTGGGGGCAGTCAGACCCATTGCTGATGTTTCTCCGTTTAGCATGGTACAAGACAGAGGGTGGGTACAGCTTCCCCAGAGAGTAGAGGTGTATTGACTGGATTCCTGTGGCTGGAGGGTAGAGACCAGGACAGCGAGGAGAAGGAGGATGGAAATAGGCTCTGCTTAGACATTCAATGAGGTCCTTGTTAGCAAAGGCCTGCAGGTTAATTCTTCCTGAGCATTGCTATTTGGTAGAAGGTAGGTGTCGTGGGTGTGACTGCAGTTTGTGTTTTTCAAAGAGAGGAAGTTTGTAGGTAGGGTCTTCCATTTTGTTTGTCCTCGATTACTGCATCTGGAGGGCTGATGACAAACTGGTGCAGAGATGTCATACTTCATTGTGCCATTGTTTTGGCTACTCCTGCTTGGAGCCAACTTTATTACTACCTAGCACCTTGCAAAAAGGCAGTATCTGGGGAGAAGTCAGAAAATGACATTTGAAAGAAGCAACCTAGCCCACACAGGAAAAACGTTAGACAGTGAATCCTCATTCCACGTCTGCAAAATTTGTTTAAAAGTGGAACCCAAACTATGCCACTTTGGTCCCGTTTCTTCATGAACAAGATAAGGAGTGTTCCGCAGAGTACTTGAAGACATGTTGTGTGACCGGGGCTGGTGTCTGCATGACAGCTATTCTCTTAGAGGTGAGGCAGTGTCACCTTAAGTCTGCAATTTCTTCTGGAGGAGTTGAGTGTCTGCATCAGGACAACCAGACGGTAAGGTACACTTTCCTGTGACCATGAGAGTTGAGTCATGTATACAATTGTTTGCTACTAATATGTGCTAACTGCTAACCTTGTGGATCGTATTTATAGCTGCATAGAAACTATCCATTTTGTACCCTATGAAAAGGAATCTGTACTGATGTTACGATGCCAAAGAATAACACAAGTTATAACAATGCCAGAGACTAATGCAAGCTATAATGCCAGAGATATTATAAAGTACTTTGGTTCAGGGAATGCACAACAAACTGGTGACATTTAACAATGAACAAGTCCATATGACAAATCACGATGTGCATGCTTAGTTTCCGTTTGTTTGGTAATTGACAGATGTACTTTTTTAGTTTTCAGTATTTTCAACCTTGCGGGAAAGCCCACATCGCCACCGCCATCTTGTTTGCTGCTGCTATATAAGCAGCCACACCGAGCATTGGAGATAGTCGCCTCAGAATGCAGTCTGGCAGCTTCTGAGTCACCCTTTGATAACGTGGTAGCCTGTCCACTGTAGAGCACGTCAGGACTCGGGTAGGAGGTCTATTGTCCAGCTCTAATGCATCACGTGTGATGTTACATTTGTGCTACAGACATTTTGGAGAACCTGTGTGCCACATCAGTGCTCTGGCAAGACATACTTTGGAGCTGTTTGACTATCTCAGTGATATGAGTTGGCATGCGTGTATCTTTTGGTTTACAACAAGACAGCGCTAAATTGTGGGCATATGGTACATCATTGTACTGGTACTATAAAAAAATGATGTAAAGTCAATACTGTTTCATTAATGAGCCCCATGACTAAACAGGTAGCCACTGTGAGGTTTGAGCATTTGGCATAATTTGTGGAGAACATTACTGCAGACTATTGTGTTACTATTATAGTGAACCATATGACATATTACCCTCATATAAAGAGATACGTAACATGACCAGAAGTCATTGGTGATTCAAGTTATAGAAGAACAGTATCTTCCTTTCTCAGGTAATGACAGAATCTTGTGCATCTCATATTTACAATGGAATTGAATGCATGGAGATAATGCTTATGAGGTACCTTTTAGTAAAGGTTTGAACGTTCTGTTCCAGATCTCCTTACCCTCGTCGGTTCACTCTGAACCTTTGGTTTGTGCAAACTCTGAGTTGGAGCTGCCGGATGGTGGGTTTCTTGAGGGTACTGCTCCTGAGAAACCTACAAACCTTGAAAGTCTGCTTAGAACCTAGAAGGCTGCATACATGTTGAGCAAAGGAAGGAGTTTGCCTGGCCCTACAGGAGGAGAAACTGTCCAGGAGGAAAAGCATCATGCATTTCTGGTGTGGGGAGAAGTCAGAGAGAGACAGTGAGTGATTGCAAGGGAGAGATGCTCCCTAAACAGCTCTTGGTCTAGTTGAGAAATGCAACAAGACTTCTGCAAAAGCCACTACTCACAAAGGTACATTTATGAGTGTAAATGTGCATCTAAGTGTGTACTTACATGGCTGTCTATAGTTAATACTAGTAACTTTTCACGCATAGGTGGAGATATCCCTGTGGTAAAGTATAGAGAAAATTAATGAAATGTGTTGGAAATGGGATCCCTGGCTGGCCAGGGCTTTCGCCAAAGTCAGTCAGAGACCACCACACCCAAGTCAGGGCAAGGGAGTTACACGCCAAGATAACCCCTACTCACCCTCTATGTAACGTGGCGCGAGCAGCAAGGCTAAACTTGGAGGCGATGTAGGCTAAGTATTTGCGCACGCACCCCAGCAACAACAACCAAAGGCCCACCACAAAGGAAACTCCACACAAGGTTATATAAAAATAGCCTTTGTATTATCATAAATATACATCAGATAAAACACACATCTTGTTACACTGTGCCAACAGGCACGGGCGGAATTTACAAGGGATATTGCACAGGACAGGGCCACTTGGACCACTGTCAGGGGTATCAGCACTTCTAGAAATAATACTTTCAGAAATAGCACTTTAGAAAGTAAAATCAGTGTAGCACACAATATAAAAGTAGAGCTTTTAACCAGTAACTACTGGTAACAGGACCTCACTAGCACCACCTGTACTAGGGAGAAAAACAACCACCTACATGTCACAATACCTGTAGGGGTGTAAAGACAAAACACATGATGCATTAACATTCAGAGGTGTAGCAATAACATTGCGCAAAACTTAGATCCGTCACCACCTGTGACAGTCCCTGTGTCCCAATGTCAGGGCCTAAACGTAGCAGTAGCCCACAAAGTGCTGGGCAACTGGTGCAGGGAAAGTTAGGGCAACGTTGGAGCCTCTCTGGGCTCAAGAACCACCACTGTGGCACTGTGGGGCCTCTCTGGGCTCCTGGACAAGAACTGGCCCTCCTGAGCCTCTCTCAGGTTCTTCAACAGAATGGGCACTCGAGCCTCTCTGGGGCTCGCAACGCAAAAGGGCTGGGGCCTCTCTGGGCTCCAACACGAGGGAATGGCACCCTCAGAGCCTCTCTGGGCTCAAAGAACAAAATGGCCCCCAGGAGCCTCCTGGCTCGGGAAGAAGATGCCCCCTCTGAGCCTCTCAGGGCTCAACACAAAATGCGCCGTCTCCAGAGCCTCTCCGGGCTCAACACAAATAAATGCCCGGGCCCCCCACAGGGCCTAGAACAATGGTGCCCCCTTCGTTGGAGTCCCCCCTCTGGGGACTCAGAATGCAAGACAAGGTCCCACGAGCCTCTCTGGGCTCGAGCGCTACTGGCCTCTCTCAGGCCCGGGTACTGCAGGGGAGGGGCGGGCACTCACCGGTCTCTCTGCTGCAGGACGGCTCCTCTCGCGCTGCTCCTCTCTGGGCGGCGCTGCAGGGGCCGCGGGCGGCCTCCTCTTCCTCTCCGGGGCCTCGCAGGTCCAGGACTCTTCCTGGGCGGCGGGGCTCCTTTCCTCTCGTCCCGGGGCTCCCCTCTCCACTCGGGGAGCCTCGGGGACCCGGCCGGCAGCTTCTCCCTTCCCGGCTCGGCTACGGAGGCGGGACTTCCGGTCGGCCTTTCCTGGGCCGCGCTGGGATTGGCTGGCCGCCTCACCACTTCCGGGTCGCCGCGGGCAGTGCGGCGGCTCCCTTCTTAGGCAGGCAGGCGGGCTCCCAGGATCCGAGGAGTGGGCTCCCTCGTGAATCCAATAAATCACGGGCAAAACAAAGCGGCCATGAGCGGGGTGGCACCCGCGCCGCCAAAGCAAATATAAAGCGAGGTAGGCACTCGCTAGGCACCGCAATTTCGGGCTGATGCCGGGTGGGCACCGGCTGGCTCTCAAAGCGCTAGCAGCGCTAGCCTCTAAGAAAAGGCGCTCCCAAGCGCCACCGGGCCAAATAAAGCGCTCTCAAGCGCTAGGCAAGGGATTCCAGTGCTCCCCAGCGCTGAAGGTCAGAGAGCAGCGCTCTCAGTGCTGTAGGCACAGCACAAGCTCCAGCAGGGGCTGGAGGCAGGCAGGGGGGGGGCAAGGCTGGGCCAGAGCCAGCACACTGGGTCTCCAGGCAGGGAGACACCCCAAGTGGCGGTCCTCCTGGCCCCAGCAGCAGCAACAGCCCCCTCTGGCAGGATCCAAAAGCAGAACAACATCTGTGGGGACACAGCCCAATTTTTATACACCATTTTCCTTTGTCTGAAGGTGCAGGGTGGGGGCGGAACCAGTTGCAGCTGGTTCTTGAGTACTCTGTTTACCTCAACCACCCTCTCTATTCACTGGCAAGGCTTGGGTCATTAGACACACCACAGGGGGGCGGAGCCAGCATTGTGTGGGGGAAAACCCAGCCCACCCAGGACACAGGTACACTCCTCCCACACATCACTCATGCTAATCTCCCACTCACCACCGGGCAGACCCATCCAGACTTTCTGGAGCCTGGCATGCCAGCCAGCTCCAGCCAATCACACTCCAGCACCCTCACTGCACACGTACAGCCATGTCTAGAAGTAGCACTTCCCTTCTAGACACATACATGCTGCATACACCATCTCGCAGCATTCACTCTCACGAGTTTACACATACTAAACTCGAGCCTGCACTCCCCACGCATCAGGAACTACCAGGGACACACACATTCCCCATGCATTCCTATGGGAGGGCAGGCCAGCCATACTACACGCACGCACTTTCACTCTGGGACCCAGGGAAAAGTGCGCAGAGACCCAAAAATCACTGACACAGGGTCACAAATAACAGCAAAAAGTTTAGGGGTGAACCTGCCCTGCGGGCCAAGTCCAACAAAATGTATACATGAAAAATATAAATTATACATATTTTATTGTAAATTAAAATAATGGTTATTAAATTGAATTGTTTCACATTAACTCATCAAATCAAATGTTCATTGAATAATTGATTAATAAATACATATTCATTTACTTTATTTGTGGCGTGTCTTGGCTAACATGGGTGTCCTGGCAAACCTGCTTCAGCTCCTGGTAAAAATCAATACAAAGAACTCTGCCCAAGTTCGCTGTGGCAGTAAGGAAGAATTAACACTACACATCTCCATCGAAAGTGGCTGCATCAAGGGTGCGTTTTAGCTCCGACGTTATTTACCTTTTTTTATGTTTGAAAAGCTTTATTAAGAATAATGATGATAACAATTGACACCAGCAAATGAGAATATAAAGGATAAAAGTCAGATGAAATCATATGTTGCTAATGTCAACTAAGAACGAAAAGCATTTATACAAATTTTCAAAGGAAAGGGAAGGGGGAAGAGGGAAGGGAAGGGAATAGGAAATAATATACCTAGCAAAGTCATACTATAAAGAATAACGGCAAAGAAAAAGGATAATACAAGAAATAAGCAAAAAGGACTACATAATATATGCAACACATTATAAAAGAAAAAAAATGTAAAATAGTATTCAAATATGAAAGAAGGAGGGAGTAAAATCATTCAAGGGGGTTTAAAATTCTCGGAGTTGATAGGAACCATTGGTTTTTTAGCTAGATGATCTAAGTAAGTGGTAAGAGGTAGCCAATATAGTTCAACATTACGGGGTGGGTTACAGGAGGAAGCAAAGGAAACATCAAGTCTGTGAAAATGACATAAAGAGTTCCACCAATGATGTATGGAGACATTTGTAAGGGATTTCCAGTTAGAGGAAATATGTTGAAATGCGAGTGCAAGCATAAGATCAAAAAGACCCTGTGAATGTGGAGGAAGACTTAGAGAATCTGAGAGACTACCTAGAAAAAGAAGAGGGAGTGAGTATGGAATAGAGAGTGAGAAATCATGAGAAATGCAAGACCAAGCTTGTTTCCAAAAAGCAGAAACTGTAGGACAGAAAAAGAACATATGTAAAAGATCAGCATTAGGAGGTTTACAAGTCCAACAGTGAGAATCAGAGGAGGCTATAAAACGAGAAAGAGGAGAGAGATAAAGTCTATGATATAGAAAAAACTGAGATTGAGTGAGAGATGCCGAACGGGAAATTTTCAAAATCTTGGACCAGAGTTGATCCCAAAGGGTAATGGGCCAAGTGCATCCCAGATCTGTTGCCCAGGAAATTTCCAGTTTGGATTTGGTACGGTCTGGATTAGGAGAAGAAAAGTATTTATAGATAAGAGACGCTCTAGGAAGAGTAGAGAGTAGTACAAGAAGATGAGGAGGGGTAGTGAGAGAAGAGGGAGAAGGAAGAGAATAAAAGCGATCAAGAATGATTTCCATAAGAAGAGTATATTTCTGAAGAAAAGAGCGAGGACAATGAAACTGAAGTTGAAAATGGGGACAGGAACAAGGCTCTACCCCATCGAAGAGTTGACGGATCCATATGATACCCTTGAGTCTCCATGAAGTCCAACAAATGGTCCTATTGTGGAAAAGAATAAGTGAGTTATACCAGATGGGTAAATGTAGAAAAGATTCACGCGAAATATCCGGTGTGGAGAATAAAAGTTTAAGAAGAGAGGAGGTATGCTTAAATAAGGGAAGCGAATCATAGGGAGATTTAGAGGAGAAACAAAGTATTTCTTCAAAATAGAAGGGCGATAAAAAGGATTGTTCAATGCTAAGCCAGAGAGGAGAAAAGGGGGATGATTCCAAGGAAAGCCAACATGAAGCTTGTCGGAAAGAAAAGGATTTGTGATATAAGCGAAAATCTGGTAAGTTA
Organism: Lissotriton helveticus; assembly: GCF_964261635.1. NCBI lineage: Eukaryota > Metazoa > Chordata > Amphibia > Caudata > Salamandridae > Lissotriton > Lissotriton helveticus. Next base: position 775,821,893 of record NC_136072.1, read on the forward strand.
ACACCACCATTCGATTTAGATCTACGGAGAGATAAAAGTGAAATTCTAGATTTTTTTATTTTTCCAGAGAAATTGTGAGATAGAAGAATCGATGCGTTTGAAATATAGGGCAGGAATGTGAACAGGCAACAATGAAAGGGTGCAAATAAGAATAGGAGCGATCATCATTTTGATGGAATCGAGCCGACCCCACCAGGAAAGAAAAAGAGGATTCCAAGAAGAAAATAACCGATTAATGCGAGAGAGAACAGCAGACATATTTAACTTAACAGAGGAGAGAATAGAATTGGAGAACCAGATACCAAGATACTTAATATTGGTGCTATTCCAGGCAAAACCAGTGGAAGAAAAGAGATGAGGGAGACAAAACTTAGTCAAAGGGAGAATTTCTGTTTGATCTGAATTAATTTTATAACCAGAAACAAGGGAAAAAGCTTCAAATTCAGATAATAAAGGAGAGATAGAGGATTCTGGATCTGAAATGAACAAGAGGATGTCATCGGCATACGCAGAAAGTTTTAATTGGTGATCACCATAGGGAAAACCAGAAATGCAAGTGTTCTGCCGAATGGAGGACAAAAAAGGTTCAACGGCTAAAGCAAAAAGAAGTGGAGAAAGAGGGAACCCCTGACGAACTCCCCTTTGAAGAGTAAAAGAAGAAGAGAGTTGACCATTCACTAGAACAGAAGCCTTGGGTGAAGAATATAATAAAGAAATAAGAGAAATAAAATTGGATCCGAAGCCATGCCACTTAAGAGAAGCAAATAAAAAGGACCAATCTACTCTGTCAAAAGCCTTTTCAGCGTCAACAGAAATTGCAGCTAAAGGTATGGAAAGAGAGGAGGCTTTATTTAAAACGTTCAGAAAAAGACAAGAATTATCAGAAGTGAGTCTCCCTTTAACGAAACCACATTGTTCCTTTCCAATAAGATGGGGCATAAAGGAATCCAAACGCAAAGCAAGCAATTTGGCAAAAGCTTATAATCAACATTGACTAGTGAAATAGGACGATAGTTTTTACAAAATTTAGGGTCACGACCTTCCTTCGGAATGAGACAAATAGTGGCATCTTGAAAGGTACCTGCAGCAGTACCAGAGGAAAAAAAGGATTGAAAAAGTAATAAATGCTTGGGCAATAAGAGGGCAGAAAAATGCAAATAAAACTCCACAGGGAAGCCATCAGGACCCGGAGTTTTACCCTTAGTAAGGGTAGACAGAGCCGTAAAGAGTTCATGAAGGGAGTGATCAAGATCAAGGGTTGAAAAATGAAGGTGAGAAGTAGATGGCTTAGGTAACTTATCAAAGTAAGAGTGAATCATAGAAGGAGTAGGAGGGGATTCTGGGGTGTAAAGTTGTTGATAGAAGAGTTGAAATTGTTCAAGAATATGTTGGTCTGTGTGAAGAAGAACATTATCAGAGGAAAATATGGATTCCATGGAAGTACGTTCCTTACGAGATTTAAGGTAATTCGCTAAAAGTTTCCCAGATTTGTTACGGCCTCCATAATAGCGCGCACTACTACGAAGAAGAATGGATGAAGCATTATCCGTGGTAAACTTGTTGAAAGAGTTCTTTGCACGCAAAAGTTCTGGGGACATACATTTATCAGAAGAGGTATAAAATCGATGTTCTAACTTTTTAATATATGCAAGAGAAGACTTACGTTTTTGAAGAAATTGTTTCTTCTTCTTAGAGACAAAATCAATAATAAATCCTCTTGCAGTAGCCTTAATGGAGTCCCAAAGAATATAAGGAGGAATGTCGGGAGTAGAGTTAGTTTGAAAGAAGTCAGTAGTAAAAGTACGAAATGAAGAAGAGAAAACAGGATCAGTGAGAAGAGCAGAATGAAAAGCGCCAACGAGAGGGTTTGGGACGAGGAGGAAGTAAATCAATATCAGTTATAATGGGAGCATGATCCGAGATAACAATAGGTTCAATAGAGGAAGATAAAAGATTTTGAGTGAGAGACTGAGAGAGAAAAATATAGTCTAATCTTTATTTTATTTATTTATTTATTTATTTTTAAAATTTCTAAAGCGCACAAATACCTTACGGTGTCTCGGCGCTGGAGTTCGCAGATTACAGGGGTTCCACTGACATCTTACTGATTAAAGAGCCAAGTCTTGAGATGTTTTCGAAATGAAAGTAGTGAAGAATGATGTTTGACATGGGAAGGGACTTGATTCCATAATTTTGAGGCAGCCACTACAAAACGTTTATCTCCCCATGTAACCTTTTTTGTGCATGGAATTTGGAGCTGTTGGGCCGAAGATGAACGTAGTGTTCGACTGGGTTTATAGACTTTGATTGCTCTTTTGAAGAATTCAGGTCCATTGTTGTTCAAGGCCTTGTGAATAATGCACATGGCCTTAAACTTTATCCGGCTTCTTATTGGTAGCCAGTGAAGCTCGCGAATTATGGGAGAAATAGATGCGTACTTAGGTATACCCATAAGAATCCTTGCAGCAGCATTTTGAACAAGCTGTAATTTGCTCAAAACTTGCTCCTGTGCGTTAAGCAGTAGACCATTGCAGTAATCCACCTTAGATAACACCAAGGAGGACATTAAGGTTTTACCTGCAGTTGGGGGAAGAAAAGGGAGCAGTTTCTTCACCATTCTTAGGGTAAAGAAAGAGGCTGAAACCACAGCGTTGGCATGGCTAAGGAACGTAAGCTTGTTATCGAAAAGCACGCCCAAGTTTTTCACCTTGGCTACTGGTAGTGGAGGGCTTCCCAGTTCCGAAGGCCACCAGACCGGGGACCAAGACGGGGTTAGTTCACCAAAAACCATCACCTCCAATTTGTCAGACTTTAACTTTAAGCAATTCCGGTTCATCTATGTACTGATGGCCTTCATGCCCTCCTGAAAATTCGCTGCCACTGCTTCTCCATTTTTGTGTATCCCCAGGACCAGCTGTGTGTCATCGGCATACGATGTTAGACCTATAGCGAATGACTTAATTACCCTCGCCAAGTCCGACACATAGATGTTAAAAAGTGTCGGACTCAGCGAGGAGCCCTGGGGAACACCACAAGGGAGAGTGAAGTCAGGAGAACAATAACACCCCATCTTCACGGACTGTACTCTATTGGCCAGGAAAGATGCCAGCATTGCTCTGGCCCTACCCTGGATGCCAATGGCAGCGACACGGTCGATCAAGATGGTGTGATCGACCGTGTCGAAAGCCGCAGATAGATCCAGGAGGATCAAGATAGCTGCGCCACCCCTGTCCATGATTATCCTGACCTCCTCAGCAGCTTTTATCAGAGCAGTCTCCGTCCCATGGCCCTTCCTGAAACCAAACTGCGAGTTGTCAAGTAGATCATTCTGATCAATGAAAGTCGACAACTGTTGGTTCATTACCTTTTCAATTATTTTTGAAGGATAAGGGAGAGAGGCAATAGGACGGTAGTTTTTGGGCTCTAAGGGATTTAATGTGTTTTTTTTTAAAAGAGGTATTACAATTGCCTTTTTCCAGATAAGGGGATAAACACCTGTCTGAAATATGGTATGACAGATGTTGCTAAGTACTGGGGCTATTAGGTTGGACACTGATTTAAGGATAGGTGGAGGACATGGGTCCAGTGATGATCCTGATTTAACAATATTTATAAGCTCCACCATAGACAATGGTGGAGAAAAAACCTCAAAGTTTGGTTTTGGTGACAAAGGGGGAATCTCCGGGGTGGCGGAGTCAATAGTCGTTGTTTTAGTAAAATTGTCAAAAATATCAATAACCTTAGCCTGAAAGAAGTCCGCTACCTGGTTGCAGAATATTTGGGATGGTTCAATTGGGGGGGGGGGGGCAGGAGGATTAGCTGACTCTTTTACCACCTGATACAGCTGTTTGTTCGAGTTGAGAGCACGTTCTATTTGTGTGCTATAGAAAGCGCGTTTTTCAGCAGTGATCAACTTTCTGTAGCTAAGCAAGGCATTCTTATAAGTATCTCTATCGAAGTTGTCATAATTCCTACGCCAACACCGCTCCAAGTTTCTGCAGCGTTATCTTTCGAGCCTTAGTGACTCCGAAAACCAAGCTGCAGAAGGTTTGGTGCGATTTGGCTGCACTTTTTTATTTGGTGCTAAGTGGTCAAGTGCCTTATATGGCCAACATTCGTAATTATGGGATGCTTCGTGAGAATCAGATATATCTTCAGGTATTGTAGATTCCAGGAAATTGTGTAAAGCAGTGACATCAATATTTTTCCAATTGCGACATATGATCGGAGGGCATGTACTAATAGAGGGGTTCTTATGATTCTTAACTAAAATTGTAAATTTGACAGCTAAGTGATCCGTCCAAATGAGTGGGAGCACTGTAGAGTATGTGATATGGGCGTTGTTAGTGAATAAGCCATCTAAGATGTGTCCTGCTTGATGAGTAGCTACGTTAACCTGCTGTTCTAAGCCAGCGGCCAAAAAGTCAGAGATCTAAGTGTGCGAGTCCTTATCGTTATAGTTCTCTAAATGGAAGTTAAAATCTCCCAGTATGGTGTAGTCCTGATTAGCAGCTACTGGTTCTAATAAGTGATTAAGAGATTTCAAGAAGGATGTGCGTAAAGTAGGTGGTCGATAAAGGAGAGTTCCTTTAAAAGTTTGTGTAGGGGAGAGAAAAATCGTAAAGGCAAGGGCTTCCGCAAAATTGTAGTCAAGAGGTTCAGTTTTTATGGCTAACTTAGCTCGATGTATAATAGCTAGCCCCCCCCCTCTTTTCCCTGAAGATCTGTCTAGTCTTGTTACCTGATAGCCATCTGGAGTGGCGATATTAAAACCCGGGCCTGTGGTAAATAAATAATTAATTACCGGTTCTCTTTTTCAGGATACTCATATAAACAGATAGCTCAATAAATAAGAGTCAAGATTCGAGGTAGCTGGAGTCTACAGGCTTTAATCAGACATAAAGGACAGGAACAGGACAGCCTGCATGGGAATGGGATGGCAGCTGCCGGGGGTAGGATCTGGGAATTGGCTAGCTTTTAATAACAGTGCACAATATTTATAGTTAAACAAATACATTACATTCAATACAGGGGGCGTAGCAGTAGGCGTGGTTTGTAGCAGTCGCGAAAGATAAGGGCAAAATGATGTAACAAGAAGGCGTGTACAGGGCGTATACATAGACATGTGATGTAAACGTAACAGAATATGTCATAAAAAGGGGCGGAAACATGGAGGGGGCTACCTGAGCAGCTGGGACCTCTAACCTAGTGGTGCGCGTAAACTGGCAATGACGTGTTACCAGGGAGAACTGGGGGCTATGACTTCTGCACTAGAAGAGGAGACGAAAGTCTGGAGGGTCAGAGCGACATGTACCTAGGCATATCTAGTATCTGGTGTTTATAGTACATGTTGATAGAATCCAAAAGTTATCAGGGCAAAGGCTAACAGACACTAAGACTGGTGCATGCATAATTCTATATGTAGTGCGTGTGCGAGGAATATTCTATGAATATTAATACAGTATTTCTCTTACATGGAGACATAAAGGCTAGACCATGACGGAAACTATTGATGTGATTCAGTAGCTTAGGAATGCAGAGAAGGAGGGCTGGACTGATAACTAGAAACATAACATACTCTTGGCAGACTGGGAGGCAGAGCCAGGCCGGGCCGGGCACTGCGAGGCATGAAGTAAGTGAAGGGTCAGGGTCAGGGATACAGGTGGGGGCTGTATCGCTCCTCGGAGAGGGTTCAGGAGACAGGAACTGATTCTGAGTCCGGGCCCTTTTGAGGCCTAGAAACGGGGACAATTCAATGAATTAACGTGCACACTGTAAAACGTGGCAACGTAGGTTTACATAGGCCTAATATTCGTTGTTTTCACGAGGACTGGAAACTGGCATACTAGAGATGGACACAACTGTAATTGCGTCTTTAATCGATCAGAAAGGGGATACATGCATATCGATCATGCACATATGACATAACATGGGGAACACGTAGGCACATATGACATGGTAAAATTTACTTTTCCACATTCCCTCCTTGTGCCCTACGTTTCCATCAGGAAACATCTATATTCATGATACCATCTATCATTTCATATAGCATCATTTGCTCGTCTCGAATTGTCTTGGAACGGGATTTAGGACTAGGAATACAAGAGGTAGCGCACATGCCGCAAATCGCAGGGCCACATTGTATACAGAGGCAGCAACTGAATATGATCATTACTGCAATACCTAGGAATGACAATACTTTCCATCCCCAGGCAGATATAATACTCCAGAGCCAACTGGACCATGTCCAGGTGCCTGGATTCTGGTGTAACTGATGGGCAATTCTGTGAAGTCTGGTTATAGCTGAATAAACAGACGGCGCGTTATTAGGAATGAAAATGCAGCAACTAGATCCGATGACTCTACATGCTCCTCCTCTATCGGCCAGTATGACGTCAAGAACGAGACGATTTTGGAGCACGACAAATCTCATAGCAGATTGCTCTTCGGTTAAGTTACCTAGAGCAGAAGTAGTCTCATTCACTACTGCTTCGAGGGTTCTGGTTAACCTACGTATTAACTTACTATTCTGGACAGGGCCTATAAAGAAGAAGAAACCTTTATTGAAGTCTTGATACTGTTCTAGAGTAGTTTCAGTTTGATCGACAATCAGGGACTCAATCTCCCTTCTATGTCTGACGTGTACTAGATGTGTGTTTCTATGATAATCAGATGGGGCTAGAAAAACTGGTGGCAGTAGGAAGGCAATGTAACATGTTCCATCCCAATCGAGGGGCAGACGAATATATGCGGTCTGACCACAAACAAAATAAGAATGACGTGAGGCTTTGAAAATAGATTTCCCACTGTCTCTATACTCGACAGTAATAGTACAATCACTATGTCCTACATGTGCGGAACCATTCTTTCTGACACATAATTCGCCTTTGACTGGTAGTACTGAAATAGCAGGTAAATCTGGAGTAGTATCAGACTGAACATTCAGGACCATAAAATTCGAAGAATAATTACCCAAATCATATACTTCATTTTCTAGATCTAACCCTGTTCTATGGGAGAGACCTTGCTTGTCTGGGAAACATGTTCTATTCAGGAGGGGCATATCATTGGAGGATGACGTTAACGTGGACCATGCTCCACACGAACCATTATGTGAAAACGGATAAGGAAAGAGTGGCAGAACTCCCTTCGGTGTCTGGAAAGGGGGGAGTCGACCACACACCCAACAATTAGTGGCATTGCTGGTCTGGTGTGAATAGTGTAACATTCGGATGAATGTATTATTACGCATAGCAAGACGATAGGATAGCTCGTGAGGAGGCAGATCACTAAATGTGTGCTCTACTGTAGCATTAGCAAACTTATTTATATGAGAAATTGGAAAACATAAATGTAATGCATAACTTGTGCAGGTAACCATTAAACTTAGAAACAATAAGAAACTTAAAATGACGATACATCGTATAGAGTTTTGACTAACTCTCTCACTATGGGGGTCTATCTCATACATGTCAGGGACCTGTCTAACCGTTTCACCCGAGAGGGACTTAGACAATTAAACTGGCTGACTTATTTTGCTAGACCGGAGTTTCTTTTTATACTCCTGTTGCGGAGTTTCCTCTAACAGGGAAGGCTTGAGTTCAGAGTCTGTTTTTAGGCAGTCCTTAGAAATGGAACAGTCCTTTGCAAAAGATTTTTCACGAAGTCCATGGAATTTCTTGATATGGGACAGATGGACCCATCCTTTTCTTCCTTCTAGCTTGGCCGCCGTCCTCGTGGTTAACAAGACTAGACGTGGCTCCTTCCAACGGGGCTCCAGCGGACTTGAACGATCAAAGTTCCTGACCAATACGAGGTCGCCTGGAATGACCTCATGCGGTTTCACCTCGGTGTTGTCTGGAAATGCGGCGGCAACCTGTGAACGACAAGAGTGTAGGGCAGACATCAAGGAAGCTAGGTAATCTGTCAGCATATTACTGGAAACATCTGTAATACTGCGGGGTCTAGGTGTACCCCACATGTTTGGGGGGCGGCCGAATACGACCTCATAAGGGGACAGACCTGATCTGGAATGTGCAACCATTCGCATATAAAATAATGCAACTGGCAGGGCAACTAGCCAGTCTACACCTTTCTCTTTACAAACTTTTGCAATGCGGATTTTCAGGGTCTGATTATGTCTCTCTACGAGACCGGCTGCTTCAGGATGGCGCACACAATGGAACTTCCACTGGTACCCTAACAGAAGGGAAACATGTTTCATTAACTCGGATGAGAATGGCTGGCCGTTATCTGAATACACGACCCTAGGGAGTCCATAACGGGGAAAGAATTCACGAACCAACTGCCTGGCAGTGGTCGCAGCGGTGTAATCTGGAACTGGATATGCTTCTGTCCACCTGGACAAAGCGCATACAACTACGAGGACATACTTGAAACCTCGACATCGCTCCATCTGAATATAATCCATCTGGAGGACTTCAAAAGGGTGGTCAGGAGGTTGGAATCCACCTTGTTCCACCGGGACACTTTTACCTGGATTGAACTGGCAACATATCATACAGGTACGGACTTTCTGCTTGGCTGCAGCTCGTAGGTGCTTGTTGAACCAAACGTTCTGTATACTGTCTAACATGGCTTTTTCTCCTAGATGTGCTGGACTATGTGCGGTGTTAATAATGACTTGAACCATAGAGTCGGGGAGAAACCATGTGGCTTTTCCCTTCGTCACCCATCCTTGATCTGTCTGGACCCCTCCTTGTTCGGACCATTTCTTGATTTCTTCGGGAGTAGCATGTAACTGTATGTCTATGACATCTTGTGTAGGGTCCTTAACTGTCATACAAGTAGTCGGATCTAGAGTGAGTGTCCGTGTCGTGTTAACTGGAATGTCTGGGGTCTGAGCTGTAAGCTTGGCTGTTCGATCTGCTAGATCGTTACCTTGGGAAATGATGTCAGTAACTTTCGTATGTGCCTTGCACTTCATGATAGCGATAGCTGTCGGTAAATGTATTGCATCTAACAGAGCTTGAATGAGGAGACCATGCTGAATCTTGGTTCCATGAGAAGTCATGAAACCTCTCTCCTGCCAGAGTACTCCGAAGTCGTGTACAACTCCGAATGCGTAACGTGAATCTGTATATATGTTTACTTTCAGGTCCTTGGCACGTATGCAGGCTTGGGTCAAAGCAACTAGCTCTGCTGCTTGAGCAGACAGGGTGTCAATACGGTGTGTTTCAATAACTTCGGTGTCAGTAGTCACTGCATACGCGGCTACTAGTTCTCCTGTACTACTTCCCATACATGAACCATCCACATAAAGTGTAAGGTCGGGATTAGGTAATGCAATGTCTGTCAGGTCTTGTCTTGGCTTAGTCATAGTGTTAATGACTTCCACACAGTTATGTGTGGCAGGATTTGAAGTAACTGACGGTAACAGTGTAGCAGGATTTAGAATGTTGCAGCGTCTGATTTCTATGTGTGGCTGGAACAGTGTCAGTTCATAACCTGTTAAACGTGCAATTGTCAAGTGCTGAGTCTGTGTTCGGTTTAAAAGAACTTCCACGGAATGTGGAACTTGTACTGTCAGGGAGTGTCCTAATACTATGGAATCACTTTGTCTGATAGCTAGAGCTGTAGCTGCAACTGACTTGAGGCACGCAGGCAAAGCCTGGGCTACTGGATCTAATGTGCTCGAAAAATAAGCACAAGGCTTGTACTGTCCTGCTTGATCTTGTGTGAGAACAGATAATGCAGTACCATCACGTTCTGTGACAAAAAGTGTAAAAGGCTTACTGTAGTTCGGTGTAGCTAGAACAGGTGGTTGGCATAAGGCTTTCTTTAATTCATTAAAAACAAGTGTATGTTCAGATGTCCAAGGGAGGACAGTCGATACGGCTGCCTCCTGTGTCGTTAACTGTATCAGTGGCTTAGCTAGAAATGCATACTGAGGAATCCATTGTCTGCAGTAAGAAGTGAGGCCAATAAAAGCACGTACCTCCTTCTGTGTCTTGGGCTGTGGAAGACTCGCTATTAACTGGATACGATCTGGTGTCAACTGCCTACCCCACTTGGACAGTAAGTGGCCTAAGTAGATCACTTGCTGTACACAGAATTGTAATTTGGAAGGGGACACCTTGTGCCCCTGCTCGGCCAGAAAATACAGGACCGTAAGTGACGCATGCTCGCAGTCACGTTCAGAACGGGCTGTGATCAATAGATCATCGACATACTGGAGCAGGGCAGTGTCAGTTGGCATGTGAATATTGTCTAGCTGTCTTTTAAGTGCTTGACTGTAAATACTAGGACTTTCTGTGAAACCTTGAGGAGCTCGTGTGAATTTATAGCTCCTTCCATTTAAACAGAATCCGAAAAGGTACTGGCTGTCTGGATGAATGGGGACACTGAAAAATGCATTCTTGAGGTCGATGACAGTGAAAAACGTAGCTTCAGAATCAATAGCTGTCAATAGGGATGAAATGTCTGGGACTACTGGGTACTGGGGTATGATACATTTATTAAGTTCTCGAAGGTCAATCACTAATCGATATACTGGAGGTGCATTTGGATCAGTACGTTTCATGACTGGAATGATAGGAGAATTACATACATTGGAGTCAGTTTCTACAACCACTCCTTGAGCAATGAGTTCATTAATAATTTTGGATAAGGCTGCTACAGCCTCAGGTGGCAATCTATATTGTCTGATTCGTGGCAAGACTATACCTTGCTTGAGAGTCACACGATGGGGTGTGATTTGCATAAAACCTACATCAGTTGGACCTTGCGCCCATAAATGCTGCGGTACATTGGATAATCTTGGATCAAAATCGCGTAATACATAGTGACCTTTAAAGTCACGCAAAAACAATCGGACGCCTTCTGGGGAACAGCATATCACTGCACCTAATTCTTTCAATGTTTTAATGCCTAACAAATTTTCTGGACATGACTTCGTAAGTAACAAATCAGTAGTTCGGGACAATGGACCAACTTCTAGGGAAACTGGTTTTGAAATCTCGTTAACAATAGGCTTTCCTGAAAATCCAAGGGAAACATTTCTAGAGCCTGAGAGCGGAGCCCCTGGAACCTCGTCATGACTGATAGTAGTCCTACTTGCCCCTGTATCAATCAAAAACTTTCTGTCTTTCCCTAATACTTGACTGTGCACTTAGGGACCTTCTTGATCTACAGGTATCTCGATGAGAGGCAAGCCTACCTCCCTCTCTTGGCTGTTTCATGAATACTGTTGATACTCTGGATACTCTGTCTGGGCATACTGGTACATCTGCTGTGTAACATGCTGTGTTGCAGCGATAGGCTGCGGTGCTGGAACTGTCTGTTGTGCATTCTGTGGTGACTGAGAAGTCTGTGAAACTTGTTCTTGTCTAGGCGGACGTGGTCTTTCTTTAGTCTTACCAGTAGCTATGTTGTGTTTCAGAACTGCACACTCGTTTATAAAATGACCTGGCTGTTTACAATAATTGCATGTCCCTTTAACGGGAGCTGCAGGATGACTGGCTTGATTCGGACCCCTCTTCTGACTGTCTTGTGGAACAGATTGTGCAACTAATACTTTCATTTTCGTGTCTTTCATACGTCTCTTTTCGTGTTCTTGCTCTTCCCTGATTCTATTCTGGTGATACTGGAGCATCTGAAGCATTTGTGACGGGGTACTAGCTTGCCAGGTACTTTCGACTTTCAAAACTCGATTTTTAACTTGTGGACTTGAATTCTCGACTAGTTTAGTAACAAAAAGATGAGGGTATGACTCGCTACCTGTCCTCAAACCACTGTTAATAATAAAACATTTTTCAAATCTAGAATAGAAATCACTAGTATCTTTATCCTGTTTCTGTTTACATGCTGAGATTGCATCCCAATCTTCCTTTTTCGTGGATAATAACCTTGGCAAAACTTGTATCAATAACTCGGGCAATTCTTTACATTTGTCCCCAAGACCGGTACCTGGTACTCGTATTTTATCTTCAGCTTCTAGAGCTGTCCAATCAATCTTTTTCTCTCCCACCTCCCATTCTTTTTCCTTGAGTTTTTCATATACCCCTGCGGGCAACAGGACCTTTAGCATTTTAATGACATCTGGATACGTGTATTCTCCCATACGGAGCATGTCTTTTAATTCTCGATGGAACCCTGCTGGATCTTTGTCGTGACAGGGAATTAACTTTTTCATCTCTAAGAGTTCCATCTTTGTGATAGGGGTGTAAACAAATAGTCGTTGCATTTCACCACCCGCTGTCCTAACTGGGTGTACTTCTCGTAACGGATGCTGTCTATCTATGTAGAATGATTTACTTTCTGGGGGTGAGACGTGAACAAAATGCGGGTTCAGGAACGTTCCATATTTGTGGCGCTGTTCTAGAATGACACTAATTAAATCGGTACCTAAACCTTTCCATCTATACTGGAGCAACTCGTTCAGAACATCATGTAACGGACCTGGATCAGAATGTTGTCCCTCATACAGTGTAATGAGGTGCTGGATCATATACATATACATACCCACCAGTCGCTGCTCGGCTGGGGGCAGTTTCAGAAACATTTGTGCCACTATTTCGTCTGGAAAAGTGGTAGAATCAGTAGTCCATCGGACTGCTGATCGGGCTAGTTCTTGTTCATGCATAGTACTAAGTTCACTATAACCGATTCGTGATTTCAGAATGTGATCGGTAACTTGAAATACTTGTTCAAGAGAGCCTTGTTCTGGTGTTGGAGGAGGAAAAACTTTCTTGTGTTCTAGGCGTGAATGTCGGTCGGGAAGTCTAGATTTACCTACATACGCTATTCTGGTAGGATTCTCGTCGTCTACCTCTTCAGTATCATAGTCGTCTTCTTTCTCGCTTACTTGTGCTGCTTTGCGTTTCTCGTGCAACCTTATTATTTCCTTACGAATTTTCTTGTACATACTCTCTATACAACTTAATGTCCTGTGTCTTCCCTCGGCTATATTATCACTCCACTTTGTCAGGACTCTCATTTCGGTCGGATCTTTAGTCGGATAATCTTGTTCCCTTATTAAACAATTAATTAGAAACTTTAATAGCATGAGCTGAGTCTCAGCTTTCCTTAGAGACATGATTTCGCCAATACTTTCTGGATCCTCTCCTGTACGGATGAAACGATATATTCTGTCTAGATCTTCTTTCATATTCGGTAGGGTGTCCAAATACTCGGTCACCCGTCTTACGCGCAATGAATATATAACCATATTATCATCGCCTGGGACTGGATCATAACGGCATTCGGTAAGAGCTCGCTTGATATCTGCAACGGACTGATGTTTGGGCGTACGCTGTAACGCACGTTCATGTAACTCGACTAACGTTACACGTTTGTGTGGTGGCGGGGTACCAGGAGGACCTCCCCCCGCGGCTCCTAAACTAGAATCGTCGACTGGTACTATTCGTGCTGGGAGAGTGACCGATGTAGCGGGTACTTGTACTGTAGGCTGGACCGGGGGTACCGTAACAGGTGCTGTAACAGGTGCCCCGGTGGCTGGAGGAACAGGAATTACATTATTTACAGGAGCGGGCGGAACAGGATTTGCATATTCTGGGACCGTGTCGTCCAAATAGGACGAGAGAAAAATATCAGCTGCGGTCGGTTTGTGACGTAGCTTAATCGGAACTAATGGCGGCGGGAAATTACATGGTGCTTCCGGGGTTGCTTTCGACAAGCCCTCGGCAAGAAGAGGATACATACCCTTAATAAGGGCATTTCTCTGTCTGTCTGACTGTTCGGCTTTAACTCGTTCACCTACTTCGATTAATTCCCTTTCTTGGGCTCTTTCTGAGGATTCTCTACTTAATTCTGACTTTCTGATTTCTTTTTCGGTTCTTTTATGAGATTCTTTGCGCCATAACTCGATGGCATCTTTCTGGGACTGTCTGGATTTCTTTTTCCATAATGCTTCTTCTACTCGCATGATGCACTGGGCATCCCATGTACCTGATACAGGCCATCTATATTTCTCTTCTAGATCTTTAGTATACTCGACCCATAAGTCTAGATATAATATGGCACTTATGCCATGTTTATGATACATAAAATGACCTGGACTGTCCCTAGGCGGGACAGGAACTGCTTCTTCGAGCAGACCTTTCCTGGTTTTTAACTGACGTAACTTCGAGAACAGAGGCATGACTTAGACTGGAATCTGGACACAAATACAATACACGATAAACACAATAATAACTTGAAAACAAATCATTCATACCACAACATTGAAAACACATGAATTGACATTTAACAGTTTCGGACAGAATATCACCTGGAATACTGAGAACAGAACACATGAATTTCTCGAGAACAGAACAGAACTTACTGGAATGACTAGATGCACTGCTAAAACAGTACGAAACTTACCGGTCTCATAAAGAGACACGTCAGGACCCGCATCCACCTAGGTGGACACTTCGTGTTGGATCTGTGTACCCAAACCCACGGACCAGAGACAAATTAATTGACCCTGTCTAGATACTACCCCAGCAATGGTACTCACCGGGCAGCAAGAACGGAAGGCCTCGGACTGGACTGGACTGCTACGACGACGGACGGACGAACTTCGGACTTCAGTTACAGGTGGGCCTCCGGATACCTCGGACCTTGGACTCTCGGCTTGGGCTCTGGTCGGGACTCGCCGCGTTCCTCCACCGCCTCGTCTGGACGCTGGACCGCAACCTCCGTCTCCTCCGTGGGCCTGAGGGATACTTGAAGCAGAAATATCTGCACGTGGCCGGTATGGTTCCGTCACGGCTGCAGAGGATCAGGGGGCCTGCGTGGCTTCTCCGGCGCGTGGGGAAAGGGCAAGTCCCTATTCGGGCGCCATTATGTGGTAAATAAATAATTAATTACCGGTTCTCTTTTTCAGGATACTCATATAAACAGATAGCTCAATAAATAAGAGTCAAGATTCGAGGTAGCTGGAGTCTACAGGCTTTAATCAGACATAAAGGACAGGAACAGGACAGCCTGCATGGGAATGGGATGGCAGCTGCCGGGGGCAGGATCTGGGAATTGGCTAGCTTTTAATAACAGTGCACAATATTTATAGTTAAACAAATACATTACATTCAATACAGGGGGCGTAGCAGTAGGCGTGGTTTGTAGCAGTCGCGAAAGATAAGGGCAAAATGATGTAACAAGAAGGCGTGTACAGGGCGTATACATAGACATGTGATGTAAACGTAACAGAATATGTCATAAAAAGGGGCGGAAACATGGAGGGGGCTACCTGAGCAGCTGGGACCTCTAACCTAGTGGTGCGCGTAAACTGGCAATGACGTGTTACCAGGGAGAACTGGGGGCTATGACTTCTGCACTAGAAGAGGAGACGAAAGTCTGGAGGGTCAGAGCGACATGTACCTAGGCATATCTAGTATCTGGTGTTTATAGTACATGTTGATAGAATCCAAAAGTTATCAGGGCAAAGGCTAACAGACACTAAGACTGGTGCATGCATAATTCTATATGTAGTGCGTGTGCGAGGAATATTCTATGAATATTAATACAGTATTTCTCTTACATGGAGACATAAAGGCTAGACCATGACGGAAACTATTGATGTGATTCAGTAGCTTAGGAATGCAGAGAAGGAGGGCTGGACTGATAACTAGAAACATAACATACTCTTGGCAGACTGGGAGGCAGAGCCAGGCCGGGCCGGGCACTGCGAGGCATGAAGTAAGTGAAGGGTCAGGGTCAGGGATACAGGTGGGGGCTGTATCGCTCCTCAGAGAGGGTTCAGGAGACAGGAACTGATTCTGAGTCCGGGCCCTTTTGAGGCCTAGAAACGGGGACAATTCAATGAATTAACGTGCACACTGTAAAACGTGGCAACATAGGTTTACATAGGCCTAATATTCGTTGTTTTCACGAGGACTGGAAACTGGCATACTAGAGATGGACACAACTGTAATTGCGTCTTTAATCGATCAGAAAGGGGATACATGCATATCGATCATGCACATATGACATAACATGGGGAACACGTAGGCACATATGACATGGTAAAATTTACTTTTCCAGAGGCCAGATGCAAGATCTGCCCAGGTCTCAGTGGTGAACATGACGTCAATGTTTTGGCTGATTATTAATTCCGTGACATCGTTCCTGTGTTTTATAAGGGAGCGTGTATTTATGAGTAAGCAGCTTATGTGTTTTACATTATTGTCTCCGGGAGGTAGGACAGAAGGGTGTTGAAAGAGGGGTGATATAGTCTTAAACGCGCAGTTTGGACAGCCGTTATAAGAGAGATTATACAGTGACCCAAAATCAAAATGAGTGCACTTCCTGTCGTATAGTCTGTTTCCTATGCTCAGAAGCTGTAATCTAGAGTAGGTGATTACCTTCGATGTTTGTTGGGGATTGTGGTGGCCAGAAGAACTGGCGCACAGCGCAGTCCCAGCGCAGACTGGCACCCCTTTGGCGCGGCTTCGGCGCGGAGACGGCGCTTCCGGGTGGCCATTTTATGTCCTGAGCCCCGCCCCCAGCTGAAACACTAGCTCCGTTAGGATTGGTGAGCCAGCGCTGAGGCACAATGGAGCTGACCCTGCCCTCCACACAAACGGCACTGAGCCGCGATGGAACGGGGCTAAGGGTGGTAATGATACAACAATAATGGTGAGTTAAAAACGAACTTTTTAAAATATACAATTAGTCAGTCAATTGCATCAAGTGATAAGTGCGTTTTTATAAGTTAAGAAAAATTTCTATCAGTAAGCGTTTCACAGTGGGCATCAATAGCGTGCAGAGGAGGGTCCCCTCGCAATCTGCGCGAGCTCAAACAAACCACACAGAGAGCTGCCACCACCCTGCTAGTCAGTCGAGCGGCCCAGTCCCGCTTCTACTTATCTAAAAGAAGAAGCATGAGGGTGTGAGAAGAAAGAATAATCTAGGGTGTCTGGATGTGTGAGTTTCCAAGAATCGGAGAGATGGGTTTGAAGAATAGTGTTCAAGAATTGTTTATGAGGTGTGTGGGGGATGAATACATTATTTACCTTCTACATGAATGATGGAGTGGAAGTATTGCCGGACTGTAGAAATGACTCACCTGTTTTGAACAAAAGAAAAGGTCCCCTTTCTATTGTTCGCAGATGATTTGCTCCTCATCTCAAAACACCTGTGGGACTCCAGCTTCTGATAAACAAATTCCTGGGATCTTGTAGTTCTAGGGGTCTAGAGCTCAAAGTAAATCAAACCAGGTACATGGTCAAGAATTCGATAAATCATGTTGGTGGTGAAGTACTTGAGAGGGTACACAGTTTTGATTATCTAGGAGTAAAATTAATGGAAAATTTCAACTGATTTGCACAACTTACTAAGAGCACTTTACTAATTGAGCATATATCTAGTGCTATTATAAGATTGTATAAAAGAACATGCTCTCGCTCCATACCACCGGCCCAAGAGGTTTATCAGGCAAAAGTACAAAGTGCTGTGCTCTA
Organism: Lissotriton helveticus; assembly: GCF_964261635.1. NCBI lineage: Eukaryota > Metazoa > Chordata > Amphibia > Caudata > Salamandridae > Lissotriton > Lissotriton helveticus. The sequence goes on from NC_136072.1 coordinate 775,839,319, forward strand.
TGGTGCCGGGATCTGGGGTTGCACTGACTCTCTCCACTGGTTACTGCTGAGAACAATTTTTGTGCAGAGGCTGGTCTTCATACTGACTTCCACCCATCTTAGTCCCCTCTTTTTTGACTTAGGGCTCAAAAGAATAGCTGACCTGGCTGTACTTAAAACTCTAGAGGATTGGGTTCTCCTTTGGTCCACACCTGGGCTCAGTGACTAAAGAGATTCCCTTTAGGACCTAGTTAACACCACTAATACCATGGATCAAATTCGTGTCTGATTGGTTGCACAGGTTGGGTTTAAAAAGACTGTGGGAGGAGCCATATTCCCTTTGCAAAAGCATAGTTTAATGGCTTGAATGTGGCTACTGGTTGTACATTCATGAATCATACACAAATAATGGGCCCAGGGGTCAGTTCACCAAAAAGTCCCTAGTGCCTCAGCTTTACCCGTGTTTTGACCTATTTCTGGATACAAGCTCACCGCCATTAGCCAAGAGTCTGTATGTCCGCTTTCGGCTAGGTGCTCTCCCGTTATTTACACTCAAATGGAAGAAAGAGCTGGCTTCTAGCCTGTGGCCTGCTTGTGGCTGGGATCCTGAAACGGAGGTGCATTATTGATCTTTTTGGCTGGAGTATCATGGGTCCTGTCAAAAGTCAATCAGGCCAGTTTGCTTGAATCTGGGGGTAACTTGGTACCTGGTAGCTCAGAGAATCTTAAAGTGGGATACATCTCTAATTGTTTTTGTGGTGAGCAATTTTTTGCTTAACGTCTGGTACAAACGCAGCAAACTTCCACTAGCAGACATTCTGTGATGGTTACTTTATGTACATTTTACTATGGCTTGTATGTAGTGTACATACTAGCTAATTTTTCTAGACTACTATTGTGCTTATAGTGGAATGTGTTTTTGCACTTGATGTAAACTTTTAAGATGCTTTAGCACTGGCTCCTTCTGAGTTAGACCACCTGTGTATAACATGATTATCACATTTTTAAATGTCTGTGTACTTATTATGAATTTTAGCGTGTTATTAATTGCTTTTATTATAGCTCAAGTGAAATGTAATTGTTTTATATTTTTAATCAAGTGGAATGTGATTGTTACTTTTACCGTAGATCGTCACGTCAGCACAGACGCCGGACGCCAGCACTATCGTGCCCAACTGAGCCCAGCCCGGAGCCCAGAGCCCCTGATCCTGGAAAATCATGGTGACTATTAGCATAGCATTGGCACAGAGTTCGGTATACCCCTCGGTGCTCCCTGGGTCCGGCTCCAGTTCCGGTCATGAACGCGAGCGGTGTAAAGTGAAAGAGTGGGGCAGCTGCAGGGGGCTGCCACAGAGAGTGGGCCGCGAGTGCCCACAGAGGTAGCTCGGTCAGAGCGAGTGCAGCCTGTGGCCCCCCAGAGTGTCCCCACCTGCTCCCACTTGCGATGTCTTAGGTCTGAACCACCAGTGGCATCTCAGGAGCACAACCAGTGTGCAACTTCAGGCCGCCCCAGAAGCCTAAACAGCCCTCTGAGTTATGGCCCCAACATCTTCAGGGAGAAGAACTTGTGTCCTGTTGTCCAGGAACAGTCAAAGAGCAGAGCCTCGAAGTCCTTGTGCACAATTTCGGAGCAGTGGGAACCACAAGTAACCAGCAGAAGTATATGTATTTAGTATTCGCAGCCCATAGTGGCACGTGCTGAGTTGAGCTAGAAGGCGCAGGAGTGTAGGGCAGTGGTGGTGAGGTGGAATCAGTGACTGGGCGTGGGGCAGCTGCTGGTCTCCCTGAGAGCTGTATCATCAAAACCCGCATAGGAACTAAGAGGCCAGGCTGACTCAGCATGCCATGATCCTGCCTTCTCTCCCCAGCTGCCTAACCACTGCCCCATACCAACCTCCACCCCACCCCACAGACAGCTTCACCCAGTGGTATCCTGTGGAAGGCCTTCACCAAAAAGTCAAGACCTCCAAGATGCAAATCCTCTTCAGCCCCCTGCCCGCCTATCATGTCCCAATCGAATTCCGCTCTGTGTGATAGTCGGCAGTTGGTGGGACTGCACTGTGGCATTTTTTGGCTCCTGCCCTAGCTTCCCGCCGTTAACTCAGCGACCTAATTCCCCTCTCTGCTGCAAGGAGACTGTAGTGAGTAGTGATGGCAAAAAATAATAATAATATTAAACACCAAAAGAGGCGGATAAAGAAAGAATAATGAGCTGAGGTATTGAGGACCCAAAGGGGGTGCTCACAATTTAACAATTTAGACTAGCTCGCCCCCAAATTGTCTGAGAGCTACTGCAACCCACTGAAAAAGTGCCGGAGCTACCAGAGGACCAGAGGAAAGCAGTCCCCATTTTTTTCAATCAAGCCTTCCATCTCCAACAGACCGACAGGCCTTTGGCTATCATATATATTGTAGCTCCACTCCTTGTTACCAGCCTTAGAGTGCTTTAAGTAAGAGCAAGCGGGTGAAGCAGGCGTAACCAGCCGGCCACAGCTATAGTTATAACTATTGCATGATGAGGCCAGGGAAAGTAAGGAAGGGATCAGTAAAACATTGAAAGAAACCCAGGACTGAATCCATCACCGACACCACAGACATGGGTGTGGTCTCATTCCCTCCGCCTCAGTGCAATCCACCTCACCGCTTGGGCAAGCGGCCACCACAACACAGCTCTCAGATCAGGACAGGACTCCCTGCAGTCCAGGCTGTACAACAGCTGTGGAAACAACAGAGGGAACCCTAACATCATTCGATGACCTAAACACCCACGGCAAGAGACAGGGTACAACAACTGCAGCTGCTTTAAAAAAGACAACCTTGAGAGACTACTTTAGGAAAACCGCCATAAACTCACTGGCCTCAAACAATCACGAAGCGATGATCACATCATCCACCCATCTCACTCATCCATGCTTGAAAGCGGAACCGATGCAAACAAAAGTACAGGCCATGATTCACGAGGGACCCAGTGGGCACCCGCAGTACACCCCAAGACAGTATCCCAGAAATGGAGAACCACCTCATACCAAATATCCCCAAGTCAAGTTCACGCCTGCAGATAACTGAATCTCTCCTTGAGCCATTACCTTTACAACGCCATAATACATATGGTTGTTCTCCAATCGCTATATCAAGTGAAGACTTGCATCTTAATTCGAAGTCACCTCTGTGCTTTTCATTCAATATACAAACTATAATCGATCCAGTCGAGAGCAAAATAATCCCTACTCCCCAAGCAGCACAATGGACCAGGTCTCCACCAGGTAACATCAAACCGTTGATCCCATTAATTCCTTTAGATCCAGTAAGTCACGACCACAGTGAAACAACGTGTGGTGAGCGCAATGATCGCTCTCTACTGGACTTATCCTTTTTTCAGGCTAACTCTTATAGGATCCCGGAACCACAGGAAGGCTTCACCTCGGCTGCAACAGAATCCAAAGCAAATTGTGCTCAACTTTTGCAAACTCTTCAATCTACAGTATCAGCATTATGTTACCATTCAGACAAATTAGAACTACAAGTCGACCTTTTAAACACACTTGCTGTGTACACTGCAGGGATTGACCACAAACTGGAAGCCCTTAACAAACTGATCATAAAGGCACAATCCAACACAAAACTTGTGCAAGCAGTTTGTTGCTGTTCCCCAATAATAGAAAGTCTGTCCGCTCTCCCTCAGTTTCTCACCCAAGTCCTAACAGAAATTAGGAAATTACAAGAAATCCAGTCAGGACTGAACTCAGCAACAGTATTCCTGTTCAAAGGTCCCAGCAGTGTTGACAGTCTCCGAAGAGGACAATGCGAAACAAGGATTCCACATATGCAATAGGTATTCTGAGGTGACCATGTCTGCCCAGCAAATAGTCACCCCAGTGGCTAACCCGAAGCCTGCTAATCAACCCGCCACCTGGAAGAGCAGCTCTGAGGTTCCGTGAAAATCGTTACGACGTTTTGGGCATCGCCGAATATGGACGAGTGTGGTATCTATGAACCGTAAATGACGAGTTTAGTAAGTGTACGCGGTATCGCCATGCTACTCAGAAGAGTTCGTCTCATTTACAGGTTTTTCCAATGAACCCTTGGGTTCCATTTTAGATACGGCATCCATTTTGTTTCTTGCCCTCACGTAGTCAGCGAACAAGCAACTGTCCGCATCGTGACCTTTTGTTCCCAAGCTTTACGGAAGAAACATATTCCTTTCATGCGTCTTTTATAACTAGGGGAAGGACACTGCTAAGGCAATTGCCTCCGATCGAAGGTGATTCTGCCCGGTCGGTCTATTGTTTCAGCCTCGCACATGCTGGGATCAAGCCCTTTTAAGCTACGATTACGCATCCAATATTAACTTCTTCCCTGCTGTCTGACTTCCTTGCAGCTGTTCTTGTCTCTTTCTTTTGCCTATTTACAACTCAAGTGGAATGTACCTAATGGTGAGAAGATGTGCTTTTACAGTTGGAGCTGGTGATGTTAATGTAATTATGTTCCGGGGTTCTGAATACATGAAAGCGACCCTTTTGAAGCCTTTTTGTGGGAACTGGGTTGTAACCTTTTGTTCACATGTTGTGCAATGGTAAAATCTTGTATAAAAGAGAGCGACTCACATATGCAATTTGAAGCAGACTCTCAGAACTACATGTTGTTGTACTTCTCGTGACTTTTGCCTCCCTGCAGTAATAAACCTTGATCTTTGACGCCGAAGGAAGTCTCCCGTGTCTCTGTCTTTAGTGCGCCAGAACAGGTATCCCATAAAGGTTTTAGGTGTTGTTCCCTGGCACCGCTGGGCCTTAAATAGTCCAGTCCTTCAGTTGGCGCCCAACGAGGGGCGACATCGGCGGTACCGGTCCAAAGCCTGACGATTGTGAGGAACTTCGTGTGAAATCTCCGAGGAAAAGGTGCACCCCGCTTCATCGATCCTGTTATCGAAATAAGTGGTCCGAAGATTTTTCCCGCGAAGATTCCCGCCTCCTGACGGCTGCGACGGACCGATGCCCTGACTGTCGACCTGTTTTCGACGCCTGGCGTAGACCTTTCGTACAGCGAGACGATAGACGGGCCTTCCTGGTGACGCCATTGAAGCTCTCAGTTAAGTATTTGTGGGTCGTTCCCAGTCCTTAGTTGTTGTTTCAGCTTGTTGAAGCTTTGTTGTTTGCATGGTTCCATTGCATTTGTGGTTCTTAGTTGTTGGTTCTTAGTTGTTATTTGACAGTTGCAATTGCCAAAAACCGAGGGTTTTGTCTTTCACGAAGATTCAGTACTTCGGTAACCCTTGAAGTTTGATACTAGGTTAGTGTGCACGATGCCTAGCCATAGTGGTTTTCTTGGTTTCTTAAAATGTTGCAACAAGGATTCCCGGTTGGAGGATTCGTGTCCGATACCTCCAGTTGGAACTCTGATATATGAGCTCTATAGTCGACATGGTGTGGGCCCTATTATATATAACGAATATTGGATCCGTTACACGAAAAAAGATGGTGTCCTTAGTTGGCCACCACATGGAAGCTTCGACCTTACGATTTTAGATAATCTAGAAGCTAAGTTGTTTAAAAGGAAAGCTAGGCCAGCTATGTTTGATTCCTTTCGGTTGTGGCGTAAAGAGGCCAAGCAGAAAGAAATCAAACAGATTAAAAAGGATCGAAGAGAAGGGATCGTTCCGATAATGCAAGTTGTACAACAATGTCAGCGAGATAAAGAAGAAAAAGAAATAGAAGTTTCTACTAGATTACATCACATGAGGATAGACAAATGTTATCCGGTTTTACCAGCTAGTCTTGATGAGAAAGAAGAGGATTCAAAGGAGGATCCCCTGTTAGCGTATTTGATGAAATCGCCACCTCCTTATGCACAGGGTGCTACAGCCCCTGTAGTTCCTCCTGTAGTCCCGCCAGTAATTCCTCCTGTTGTCCCTCCTGTTGTTCCGGCGGCTGCCGGTCAGCCCGTTGTTAATCCTACGTTTGTCCCACCACCTGTTCCTATTCCTACTGCTCCTTTGCCTGTGCCTTCGCAAACTCCAGTCTCTGTTACCCCGACTATCTTGCCTGTTTCTGCTGTTCCTAAGTTCACTTCTAATATTGTCACTCCTGTTCTTTTTCCTTCTTCTCCTTCTGTTCATACCTGTATTCCTAATACTGTTGCTACGCTCTATTCCCCACTATCCGGATCGATACTACCAACCAGTGCTTCCGAAACTCCCCAGAGATTAAAGTCAAATCCCTGGTGGAAGAGAGAGTGCAACGTTAGTGACAATGGCACATAGGTGGATAAGACATCCTGCTAACTACCCTCCACGCATGGTCTTCGAGACGTTTTCTCAGTTTAATGAGCCTACACAGAGATTCGTGTTCGAAGAAATGTGTAACTTTTTGAGGGAACAATGGTATAATGATGATCTAGATAACGTACCGCCCGATATGATTGAACTTCAAGGTCAATTTTCGAATGGTATGATTGTAGGTGGAGATGTACGACGTGCCTTAGAGCGATTGTTAGCCCATAGGTCGACAGTGCCTTCTCGAGTGTCGTTTGATGACGACTCTGAGAATTGGAAAGCGGCTCCTGGTCAGTACCCTATGAGAGGTTCCGCCAGTGTGGATGCCAGGTGATCCTGGTGCTGCTCCCCCAGTTTTGCCACATTTCCAAAGAGTTTGGATACACCTCCCATGGAAGCGATCAGAAGTCTTACAGGTCAAACAATCTTTGCCTGATCCACGCAAGAATCCGGCGGGTTACTATAAGGAGTTGTCCCAATTGGTAGATGCTACTATTATGAACCTTGCCGACATCGACATGCTGTTCGGTAATGTTGTGCCACAACCGGTTTGGGCGAAAATTCGTCAGGAAAATCATGTGAATGAGTTAGGCGGTGATTGGGCTGCACTAATAGCAGCTGATGGCCGACAAGTTGGTGGGGCTAAGCCTGAGCAGTTAATTACGGATTTACCTCAGAGAATAATTACACTTATGAAAACTCTCATGCCAGCGATGAGGGTGAACTGGGATAAATTATCAGCTTGTAAGCAAAAGAAAGACGAGAGTGTCTCGGACTTCTTCACTAGGTTCGAGGAAGCATTTGTCGATCATAGTGGTCAGGATATGAGCACTGAGGGAGGTCAGCGGTTATTCGTTGATAAGTTCGTGTTAAATTTGTTACCTGAACTATGCAACAAATTGAAGAATTCAGAAAGTGCATGGGCTATTTCAACCACTGCACAGATATTAGCGACGGCTCAATATTATGAAAATAGGGAGAAAGAAGAAAGCGATCGTGTAGATAAGAAAACGAAGGAGCTCAAAACGAAGGTTTTGTTGCAGCAAGCGTATCCTCCGCGTTCCAATCACACTGATTTGCAACAGCAATATAAACCACAATCGCAATCCTCCAGAATGCAGCCACGTCCTGACTACTCTGACTTCAGATCTATGCTTGGGTATAACCAGTGTGCATATTGTAGAAGAGAGGGACATATCAAATATGATTGCCCCGCTTTGCGTGACCGCCTTAATGGTGTATCGGCACGAGGGGGTCGTGGTGGTCCTCAACAATCATCTCGAGGTAGAGGTCGCGGTACATTCCAAAATCAGACTGAGCGCCCTAATACGTCCTCGGACGCGAATAATTGTTTCTGGCGCAACAATTTGGTGACAAACAGCGCCCATGCGCATATTTTTCTTCGACCTTAGACCCAGTAGCTAGAGCTTTGCCGAGTTGTTTAAGAGCAACAGCGGCAGCTGCGGCGTCCATTCGACAGTCCGCAGGTCTGGTCATGGATAATACGCTTACGGTGATGGTCCCGCATGCAGTTGACACTCTCTTGAACCGAACGAAAACTCAACATTTGACGAGCGCAAGGTTGTCTGGGTATGAGCTGACGTTACTAGCTAGTCACATACGGATAAAACGGTGTAATGTGTTGAACCCAGCAACATTATTGCCGATCAACACGGAGTCAAGTGATGCAGCACCACATGACTGTTATCTGAGAACCGAAGAGGAAACAAAAGGTCGTATTGACCTAAAAGATACTCCATTGGTAGATCCCGATGGTACTTTGTATGTTGATGGTTCCTGTTTTAAGTTACCGAACGGTGATGTGACGACTGCGTATGCTGTGGTGACGTTGAGAACGGTTGTGGAATCTACAAGATTAAATCAGAACTCGGCTCAGGCAGCTGAGTTGATCGCCTTGACGAGAGCGTGTGTGTTGTCCAGAGGAAAGCGGGTGAATGTGTTCACAGACAGCCAGTATGCTTTTGTTGTGGCACATAGTTTTGGGCGATTGTGGAAAGAAAGAGGATTCTTAACGTCGCATGGCACAAAGATTCAGCATGGACAGCTTGTGAATGACCTTTTAGATGCACTCACATTGCCTAAACAGGTGGCCATAATTAAATGTAGTGCGCATCGAAAAGTGACAGATGATGTTGGTCGTGGTAATGCGTTTGCAGATGAGACTGCTAAGGAGACAGCTAAAGATCTGACAAGTCGAATGTATGTCACAAGTTCAGTGAGATGGCCTGCGGAAACTAGTATGTGTGAGGACACAGTGGAGAGTGTGAAGGAAATACAGAATGAGGCCACTGAAATGGAAAAGACTAAGTGGAAAGAAAGCACGGGAAAATTAGATGAGGATGGATGTTGGGTTGATTTGTCAGAAAAACAGAGATGGATGTTACCAGATGCATATGTGCTTGCTGTTGTTACAATGGCCCATGGCACAGCACATATTAGCTCGAAGGTCATATGCAAGTTGTTGTCTCCTGTATGGAAGAATGAGGGGATTACTAAATGTGCAGAGAGAGTGGTTAAGAATTGCATGGTATGTTTGATGCATAATCCCGGTAAGGGCACCCCCACTCCACCTGGTCATTTTGCCCCTCCTACATGTCCTTTCGAAGTTATTCAGTTAGATTTCATCCACATGGAGAGATGCAACAATTTGAAGTATGTGTTAGTCGTGGTGTGTGCATTCTCCAGATGGATTGAAGCTTACCCTCTTAAGGATAATACTGCCCTATCCACAGCGAAAATTCTGCTCAAAGAGTATTTCCCCAGGTACGGCATGCCTCGGATTGTGTGGAAAGGTAACAGAAGGTCCAAGGGTTTCAAGGCTTTGGACAACACTTAAATAAGTACGATTAGTTGGTGGATGGAGACACACTCGAAGCTCTGGACCTCTTGGGCTTCAAGTTAGAAAGACAGGTTTGAGAAATTGTAAGTGTGGTCTCCACATAGAAATAATTCAGTTAGCCAGGATTAATATCCGTTTTTTCCAGCTCGTAGTATGGAGGACAGAGACATTTCTGTTTGCAGAATAAGTTTCTTTATTTTGATTCACACAGCAAAGACAGCCGACACGTGTTTCGCCCCCTCTTGGCGATTTGCGCCGGGGCTTTCTCAAGGCTCAATAGGATAAGTCTCATAAAAATTTCGATTCAAGGTAAGTACAGTGTCCGATATATAAAAATATAAATCTTCAGTAGTAAAATATTTCTTTATGGGCTGATGCCCTCGTTCCTATAGTCCTCCCGGCATGGTCGTTCCTAGGTCAATACCTCCTGTATGGAAGAATGAGGGGATTACTAAATGTGCAGAGAGAGTGGTTAAGAATTGCATGGTATGTTTGATGCATAATCCCGGTAAGGGCACCCCCACTCCACCTGGTCATTTTGCCCCTCCTACATGTCCTTTCGAAGTTATTCAGTTAGATTTCATCCACATGGAGAGATGCAACAATTTGAAGTATGTGTTAGTCGTGGTGTGTGCATTCTCCAGATGGATTGAAGCTTACCCTCTTAAGGATAATACTGCCCTATCCACAGCGAAAATTCTGCTCAAAGAGTATTTCCCCAGGTACGGCATGCCTCGGATTGTATGGTCGGACAACGGAAGTGAGTTTGTGGGAAGCGTGATGAAGAGTGTGTGTCGTGGTTTAGGAATATCCCAAAAATTTCATAGTGCTAATCATCCTCAGTCAGCGGGTTTGGTGGAAGGATACAATGGCACCCTGAAACTAAAACTTGCTAAAATTCAGGAAACAACTGGTTTATCATGGCCTGACGCTTTGCCTCTAGCTCTCTTATCGACCAGGGCTACTGTACACTCTCGAGTAGGGCTTAGCCCATATGAGATTGTGTTCGGCCGCCCTGCAAACATTTGGGGGGTTCCGAGGCCTAAAGAATTGAACAGACTTGAATATCCAATGTTAATTGATTATCTATATGATCTGACTGCTAAATTGAGTTTGATTCATCAACAGGTCTTTGAGGCTCTGCCGTCACGAACAGAGGGTCCTGGTCATCGGCTCCAACCAGGGGACTGGGTCCTCACCCGTAATTTCGGACGAAAACGTCACCTTGAGCCGAGATTTGTGGGTCCCTTCCAGGTGCTACTAGCCACGAGGACGGCGGTTCGGCTGGAGGGACGAAAACACTGGGTGCATGCCACCCACACCAAGAAGGTTCCGCTTCCTCTGCCGGCAGACATATGGATACGTAAAGGTTTTTCCTCGTCTGAAACTGACGTTCCCCAGCGCTTTGTCCCATTTAGCGAAGCTCAGCCCATAGGGAACACTTCAGTTTTATCTGACACCCCTGTTGATTCCTCTCAAACAACTTCCTTTCCTTCACCATTGAAGAATTCAAGTACTGAACAATTGCCTGAACAATCGAACACTCTTTCGCCATCCAATCCACTGTTTGAAGATCAGACTCGACCCGGAAGAAACCGATACTTTCTTCGTACACGCAATAAAGATGAATACATTTTTTTATTATTTTGATTTCAAAATACCCCCTCACATTTTGCCTTGACCATTGTGGACATTCTATTATGTATGTATTTCTTTTCCAGAACAGCTAGGAGACGTATATAAAATTGATTATTTAACTGATTAAAACCTGCCATCTGGGTTGGCCGTAGGGCCGCGCGGGTGCTTCTTTCTGTTTAGCAGTTATTGACATTAGGTCAATTTCTTTTGTCGATTTCTGGGAACTCCTGGGAATTGATAATCGCTACTCAGAACGAAGTGCGTCAAGAACGTTGCGGACGGTTGTTAGAGGATGAAGTTCTCCAAGCTGTCGAAGCTAGAGGAAAAGACGGCGCAAAGATCTAAATTGTACAGCACATTTCGAACAAAATGTTTTTTATTACAGGTTTTCATGTTGTTCCTAACTGTTTCTATGCTGCTGGTGGGTGGAGTATATTTTGTTTTTCAATCATTACTGCCTTCTGCCTTACTTACCTCTCCTTCTCATGATCTAAATTTCGTCTCTACTGTTTCTCCACATTCTTTTCACCTACTGCCCCAACATGAGCAAGTCAGACGTGCGGAATTTAGAAACAATTCCTTTGTGCAACTTTTGCATCAGCATCAGTTGGTGGTAAATACTACAAATTGTTGGGTGTGTGGGCTAATGCCACATACCATGGACAGGGGAATCCCATATTTGGTTCTTCCGTACAGCCCCCAAGGGTCAGCTCGGGCATTCCAAATCATGTTCCGTAGTGCACTAGATTCCTACCCCCATTGAGAGCCACGCTCAGCAAGCTTTGGTCCTGGCCCGTACCATAAGTCTCTGGCGATAGCGATGGCTGATCTAGATAGAGACATTTTTGATGCTTCGCTCATCCCAGAGGAGGAAGTGCAGGCCTATAAGTACCTTAGTGAGGCTGAGTATAGTATATCAGTGGGTGATAGGCAGCTTAAAAGCTCATCTCCGATCTGGATTGTACCTCACCTAGGCCACTTTTGTCTGCAAGGTCGTGGCCGAAATCCAAGAGCCCAGCTTGGGAAGAGTGCTTGTGTGGATACTTACGTTCTACCGATGCTCTTTTCCCCTGTCTTTCTGACTGCCAAGGGTACCTATTTTGTATGTTATGACCGAGCATATACGTGGTTACCTCATGACTTCTCAGGTACCTGCTATATTGCAAATCTCTTGCCCCCGACTTTCACTGTTGCTGCCGACTATCACAAAATCAGAGTTGTGAGAGGCGTCATTAGTAAAGAGGATACTTCCGGTCAAGAAGCAGGAGACTTCTTTAAGGGTTTTCTACCGTTTTGGGGCCCTATGGTCAATAGCAGAAATCTGAGACAGTTAACTTGTGTAGTAGAGTCAACCGCTAACATAACTGCAAGCGCCCTTGGTAATCTGACAGCAGAGCTTCAAGCGAATAGGCTTATGACGTTACAGAACCGTATGGTTCTAGACATTGTTCTAGCAGATAGAGGTGGTGTGTGCAAGGTCATCCATTCGAGCTGCTGTATATTCATACCGGATAACGCTCCAACGGTTTATTAAGCCATCTCCAAGTTGCACAAAATCTCGGAGTCCATACACGTGGACGAGGGAGATTGGACGCTTCTAGGATGGTTTTGGAATCTAATGTCAACTTGGGGTTGGAAGATTCTCATGGTTATAGGGGTTGTTGTGACGTTTCTGTTCACGTGTTGTCTTTGTGTACAGTGTGGTCCTGCCTTATGTGGCCTTTGTGCTACAATGTGTATAAGAAGGCCATCTGTTACCAAAGAGGCATTGATGGATAGAATTATGTTCCAACAACATCTGAATGATCTGATGAGAATCGAGATTGACTCCGACTTCGACTAGTTCTTGCCTACATGAGGGCAAAAGGAGCGTCTGAGGTTCCGTGAAAATCGTTACGACGTTTTGGGCATCGCCGAATATGGACGAGTGTGGTATCTATGAACCGTAAATGACGAGTTTAGTAAGTGTACGCGGTATCGCCATGCTACTCAGAAGAGTTCGTCTCATTTACAGGTTTTTCCAATGAACCCTTGGGTTCCATTTTAGATACGGCATCCATTTTGTTTCTTGCCCTCACGTAGTCAGCGAACAGGCAACTGTCCGCATCGTGACCTTTTGTTCCCAAGCTTTACGGAAGAAACATATTCCTTTCATGCGTCTTTTATAACTAGGGGAAGGACACTGCTAAGGCAATTGCCTCCGATCGAAGGTGATTCTGCCCGGTCGGTCTATTGTTTCAGCCTCGCACATGCTGGGATCAAGCCCTTTTAAGCTACGATTACGCATCCAATATTAACTTCTTCCCTGCTGTCTGACTTCCTTGCAGCTGTTCTTGTCTCTTTCTTTTGCCTATTTACAACTCAAGTGGAATGTACCTAATGGTGAGAAGATGTGCTTTTACAGTTGGAGCTGGTGATGTTAATGTAAATATGTTCCGGGGTTCTGAATACATGAAAGCGACCCTTTTGAAGCCTTTTTGTGGGAACTGGGTTGTAACCTTTTGTTCACATGTTGTGCAATGGTAAAATCTTGTATAAAAGAGAGCGACTCACATATGCAATTTGAAGCAGACTCTCAGAACTACATGTTGTTGTACTTCTCGTGGCTTTTGCCTCCCTGCAGTAATAAACGCTGATCTTTGACGCCGAAGGAAGTCTCCCGTGTCTCTGTCTTTAGTGCGCCAGAACAGGTATCCCACGAAGGTTTTAGGTGTTGTTCCCTGGCACCGCTGGGCCTTAAATAGTCCAGTCCTTCAGCTCTGAAGATAAACCAGACAACAGGGACCCAATGGCATTAAGGATCGACCAGCAGACTACACCATAGATAACACTCCTATTGAGCAATCGGGACTCAGCATGCACTCGACCAGATAATGGTATAACACATAATTGATTACAAATGCAATGGTTGATCAAAAGGGAAAAAAAAGATTATGAAAAAAGCATAATAATCTCACTGCTTAGTCTGAAAATACAATTAGTAATTATTTCTCAAAATATAAAACCAAACAACACTCTGGTTCGATAAGTAGATCTAGCACTACCTGCAGTCTGTCTATGTTACAACAATTACCTTTAAAACCAGCAGCTGCCCCGGCAAGCAAAGTGTCTCCCCCACTACGTCCCCAAAATGAGCCCAGGCAATCCTCCAGGTGCGGGCTGGAAGCAGCAGCAAATAATTTACAACCCCGGCCTTCTGTGGAGCAAGTCACTGATTTTTAGCAAGTTTTTGTCCTGAACCCCTTGGCACCAGGAGTCAGTCTAAACTCTTCCTCAGATGTCAGCAACGAAGACCAAGTTAAAACAAAGAATGGTTGTAACTTGCTACTAAGCAACCATCCGACAGCTCAAATCCAGGAGCCAAGGATAAATTGTGGATAACGCTGACAAAGAACCCCGAATCAGCAAACTTGTGCAAAACCGTCTTTAACAAGGCGGTCTCTCTCCTTCATGGCGAATCCATATGACTCCAGCAACAATCACTTACCGCTCAACGGAGATCAAACCAAACACAGAAAAAGGCCAGGAGCACTTTTTTCACCACAGGACGTGTCCAGACTAAAAACAAGCTTCAACTCTAAACTGCTATTTATTCCGGAGTACACTTCCCAAGGCCCGCACAATCATCTAAACAGAGGGAATATCCTCAAACATTTTTAATTTATACCGAAATTAAGTACGGTGGATTCCAATGACATAATATCTATTGAATTTACACCCAGTGAAGGCAATCAAACAACTGAAACAACATTAATCACCCTAGCATCAGAGGCAACAAAGGAGCTGGTCCTATCAATGGTTGATCAATTTAATAGCTGGGGTATTAAAATATCCCCTCCAATTGGTCAATGGTACCCAGTTCCTTCTCGCAGCTCTGGCAATCCACCTTTTTCAATACTAAAATCGTCTCAAAGTCGAGTCATCGATGGAAACGACCAACCAGTAACATAGAATTCAGCCACGATGACGGCAGACTGGACAGCTGTCTTGTCCGGGGTTTCCCATGATTGAAATAGCACCAACCTTGGCCTGACAATATGTTCCTGGAACATTACCATTTTACTGTGAAAGCGCAATCTCCTGACACAACAAAGTTTAAAAAAAATTACGAGATCATACTCCTTCAGGAAACATGGTCGGAGATAAGCATTTCAATACAAGGTTACCTGGAATTGTGGTCCCTGTGTCAAGATTGCACAAGTATGGTAGACCCAGTGGTGGGCTTTCGATACATGTAGGCGGTAGGTTAAATTTAAACATCAATCAGCTTGAATTCAAAGAAGACTGGATCATCAGTATTTGTATCAGGAGCCCAAATTCCATCAAACAATTGCTCCTGATCAGTGTATATATTCCACCAAACCCCAGAGATAAAAAAGGCTAAACTGGAACATCTGACACAGATAATGTGCAATTTATTAAGTGAACATGGAAGCACACCTGTCTAATCACAGGCGATTTTAACACAAACCTCTTCCAAAACATCTCAGAAGAGATTGATTATATACAATTGGGGCGTTAACAACACCTCCCGGATCAAATAAAGCCCACCGGTAACAGACATAGGAAACTAGGAGAGTACATGGTCCTACAATTTAGCACCCTGGGATACACAATATTGAATGGCCATTTTCCCCCGCCAAACTGGACAAGAACAGATGGACACACAAACTCTTTTTTAGATTATACACAATGTAACAACAAAATGCTCCCCTTGACAGAAAATGATTCCATCATGTCACAGGGAGAGAGCGATCATCGACCCTAAGTAATCACTTTGTCTTTCTGTGCCGCCCGCCACGCTACAACGAGTCATACTACTAATTGGATCTATAAAAAGAACCTCTAAAGGTTAAAATGGTCGGACTTCTCTATTCCCACAATAATGACAAGTGCAGAGGCCTATAGATGTAATGAGTTCAGCTGACATCGCATCAACTGCAGCATGAGCGTCCTTTTCAGATCAACTACTCAGCAAATTTCTGTCCACTTTGCGAAAACCCTCAACCGGGAATTTATTATCCACTTCAGCAGAGACCAAAAAATCAAAACCCCAACGTATTTCAGCCTTACGACAGGCTCGGAAGTGTCCGTGGGACATTCAGCTATTTAACATTTATAAGCAAGCCCAAAAAGCATTCAGGCAAGCAATATACAGAGATGCAAAAAATGCTCGGACCAGTTTTGGTTAAAATTAATTCATGCAAGCAAAAACCCCAAATCAAAGTCATTCTGGTCCCTTGTCAACAGGAGGACACAAGGCTCTAGAGGGCAAAGTAGTGCCAACATACGTGAAGCTGAATGGGTATAACTTTTAACAGATCACTTCAAAGTGTAAAAAAAGGAAGAGGAACAGCAAGCTGAATTTATATCGCCCACATCTTGTCCATTTATAACTATCTGCAGCTCTCCTTGGGCACAATCTGCACTGGAAGGCAAGGGCACCCAATAGATAAGGCTGCCTAGACACAAGTCGTAAACCTTACTGATGTTTTGTATCAGCAGGATGAGCCTCAGTCCCCGGCATCAAAGGCACCTGAAGTGTTGAGAGAGCAAAAATAGCACAAACTATAGGCAGCAGCCGGTCGGATTGGGCCCCGGGCCAAACAGTTTTCCTCAGGCTCCATATAAAATAGACATCAAGCTGTGGCCTGAGCATCTGGTAGCTCTATTCTCCTACTGTTGGTTCAGTCAGCATATTCCAGATTCCTGGTATGGAGCCATCATCCACCCAATGGTTAAAGGGGATAGGAGAACCCAAAAACTACAGGATGATAGACCTCCTGGATGTTGAATACCAATACTACGCTAGCCTCTTGCTCGAAGAACTGTCGTCCTGGGTCTGCAATATTCATCTCTTACATTTTAACCAGACCAGATTTGTGGCAAAATCTGGAACTACAACTAACCTGCTTGCCCGGTGTGTACTGATGGAGAAAGCATCAGTCTCAAAAATGCCACTCCATTGTTGCTTTGTTGACTTTAAGGCAGCTTTCAACCACATGCCCAGGGGTCTTCTTTAGCTTTAACTGCAGAGATGGAGAATCCCTTCACCTCTTTTAAAAGCCATAATTCAACTTCATTCAAACACCTGTATCCGCATAAAACTAGTGAATGGATCCCATGTCTCAAGGAAAATAAACACATTCTGTGGAGTAAAGTGAGGATGCGTGCTGGCACATCTTCTTTTTAACCTTTTTATCTCAGATTTATCACAGCGATTTGACGATATTAATTTCCACTCTCCAAAACTTGGTGGCACCTGCGATAGCAATCTACTATATGCAGATGATCTTGTTTTGCTCAGCTACACAAGGGTCGGCTTGCAGAGGCCTCTCGATCAATTGCTCCCTTACACAATTAGCAACAAGCTGGAATTAAACTTGTCAAAAACAAAGACAATTACCTTTAGGAAAAGGAAGCTGCTAAGCGATGGGTGGCAATTCAATGGCGAAAGCATCAAAAGTACAGCCTCACATAAATATCTGGGGGTTTACATGGACCCAAGGGGCTCCTTTCTCAAGCAGAAGTAAGTGGTCAGGCCAAGGCTCTTTCAATTGAGGCAGCAGTTACGAAGCTCGTGAAGAACTTATCTGGCCTAAGTTTGACCCCTCTCCTAACTGTTACGAAGGCCAAAATGTTTAATTGCCTATCGTATGGCCAGGAGATTATGCTGAGGAAGGAGTCCCAAATGGGAAACAAGACAATAACAAGAATTTTCAAATGAGTATGGAGTCTGCCGAAATCTTTATCCCCAGCTCAGTTAAGACTTGAGTTTGGCCACTTGTCCATCGAGAGGTGGGGACCAGCGCTTTCATCAAGCTGTGTAACAAACTGGGCACCTAAAGTGAAGGAAGCCTGGAGGCTATGCTATGGCAGGAAATATCATTCAGCCAAGAAGGACAAAAATACTGTTGTTATTTAGACCACTCACTGCAAAAGCTCGATGCAATTGAAATCTGGGGAACTAACCCACCCCTACAGGTTCTTACAATGTATATAAAAAAAAAAGAGTCCAGTCCTGGTCTATTCACTCCCACGGGGCACAACTGGCAAAACGCAAACATGCCTGGACGGTCTTATTGGGGTTTAAGTCAGGCGTTGCCATGCCACATCTATAATGCACTTACGCAGTAGTATGGAAAAGAAGATTTTTGACACTCGGGATGGGCAAATTGCTGTTTTTGCACCATCTACCAGATTGGCACAGTTCAAATGACAACACAGTGTGCACGGGGTGTGGGTGCTCAATATCCGGTTCACAAAGTTCATTACAAGAGCGGTAAAAACTCTAACGTAGTGGGAGTGCCACTAACAACACTCACCGGCCATACACCCAATTGCAACACCTTGAGACACTTGAGACCATTTTAGTTACTTAATGTAGAGATCATTACCCATCTTGATAGGGCCTTAAAGTGAGAGGACGGGACAGCTGGACTTCTCAGGACTGGTGCTACGTCCATTTCTCTTTTTTTTCTCCATCATTTTTTCCTGTGTTTTAATGGAATCGCTCCTTTTTAGTAATGAAGCTTCTGCGCCCCTTGACATAAACTTTTTATAGATAACCCAAGCCGTACCCGGTGGTCAAGTGCAATATTGTAGCATTACATTTTAATTGAACTTTTTTATTTGTATTTCAATTTCTCATTTTGATTTTTTAACAAGTATTTTCTATGGTAAAGGTTTTAATTAATCAAACAATAACGCTTCTTAACCCTATACTTTTATATTTGTATTTTTTATGCATACTTTGGTGGTTCTTGGTTAACCAAATAAAGTATTATTATTATTAATTTATTATTAAATAATATTGTTTAAACAAAACTTTACAAATATGAATGACAGGGGCATTTTAATATTTTGATAATGTTTAGTGAATTTAAGTAAGTTATGTTTTTAATTAATTCCAAATAATTACATTTTTTTAAGGTTCAAAGTTTTATTTAAAGAAATGAATGATTTTTTTAAATTATAAAATATTTTCATTTAAATGTGATAAAACTTTTTAACGCCAACACAATTAAAGAATTGTATATATATATATATTCACTGAAAAAAACACAGGTTTCAGGGACGTTATAGTTAGTTGGACATTTCACTCATATAAAACCAGAGAAATGTGGGCGTTATAGTTAGTTCAGCTAACTATAACTCCCACTCCCACAATGCACTGCTGATGACGTCACATATTACATCATTCATGACATTGTCAGTGACATCACTGATGACATCTCAAATGACATCACTGATGACATCATCCAGTGACTGTGTGTTTTTGTAAAGTTTAAATATGTCTTACTGAATGCATGGGTTAGTGACTAAACTGTGTGAATGTCTATATCAGTCTGTCAGTTGGTGTGTAAGTGGCTGCATGGGTTGGGGAGTAGCTACATAAGTGACTATTTGGGTTATTGATTGGTTGTCTGAGTACCTATATGGGTGCCTGAGTGTCTGTGTGGGTGGGGGGGCGTGTGACTGTGCATAGATGTGTGAGTGAGTGATTCACTGGGCATATGGGTTCAAGAGTGCATCTGTGAAGGTCTGTATGGGTGGGTGAGTGTGTGTATGGGTGTATTGGTGAGTGAATGGATGTCTCAGTGGTACATGTGTGAGTAAGTACATATGTGAAAGGCAGTATATGTGAGTGTTAGAGTATATAAATTACTATGTGAGTGATTGTGAGAGTGGCTGTATTGATGTGTGTGTGCTTGTATCAGTGATTGTATAAGAGAGTAAGTATGTGTTAGTATCTTTATGAATAAGTGAGGTGGTGTGTGTATAACTGTATAGGTGAGTAAATGGGAGTTTGATTCTTTGCTTGACTGACTAGGTGTGTGAGTAACTCTATGGATGAGTGGCGGTGTATGAGTGTCTGAGTGTCTGTATAGGTAAATGAGTGCAAATGATAGTGCTGTATTGATCAGTGACTGCATATATGAATGACTGTATGGGTGAATGAGTGGACATGTGTGTAAACATAGGAATCAGTGGGTGGGTATGTAGTAACTGGTATTGGTGTGTCTATGGTTTCGAAAATGGTAGTCTGTATTTTAGAGTGGGTGTATTAAAGGTTATATTTATATTAGGGTGTGGGGAGGGGCATTACATTATCAGGTGGATGATGTCATCAGTGATGTCATTTGAGATGTCATCAGTGATGCCATCAGTGATGTCACTGACCATGTCATGAATGATGTAATATGTGATGTCATCAGCAGTGCCTTGCGGGCCGTGAGTTATGGGTAGCTCATTGAACTATAACGGCCAAATTCTCTGGTTTTGTATGAGTGAAATGTCGAAGTAACTGTAACATCCCTGAAACCTGTGTTTTTTAAAGTGAATTTCTAAGGTTTTTTAAATGCTAATTTCTAACAATAACGTCTCTGAAACCTATGGTTTTTTTCAGTGAATTTCAAAGGTTCTTTAAATGCTAATTTCTAACTATGCCTACAGAGGTAGGATATGTGCAGAAAGAGGAAGAAAGATGCAGGAAGAAACAAGAAAAATGCGGAAGAGGCAATAGAAGTCTAGAAAGATGAAAAAAGGTGAAGAAAGAAGGAAGAGATATGCAGATAGAACCAACAGAGGTGCCGAAAGACACCTTGTTGCAAAGTCATCCTGTGCCCCCAACTTTATGCTGACTGGTACTGGTGATAACTGAGACTGACTAACCACGCCCCAGTGCTATGCTGAAAGACGTTTAGAATACAGGGGAAAACACCTACGTACACTAGGGTAAATCATGGGTTGGGCTACCCCTGTGATTGCCATGACCTCTCCTGTAAGGCCCTGGTACATAATAGGGCAGGAGGTTAAACCTACCTCTAAGACAGAGGTGCAAAAAGAAGCAAGAGCAGTTAAAAAAGAACCAACAGAGATGCAGAAAGAGGCAAGACGGGTACAGAAAGAGGAAAGAAAAGTGCAGAAAAAAGCAAAAGAGGCAAGAGGGGTACAGAAACAGGTAAGCAAGGCATAGAAAGAGGGAACAGGGATACAGAAAGAGGTAACAACAGAGGTGCAGTAAGAGGTGAGAAGGGTACAGAAAGAGGCAAGGAAAGTACAAAAAGAAGCAACAGAGATGCCGAAAGAGGCAAGCGAGGTGTAGAAACAGGCAAGAAAGGTACAGAAGGAGGGGACAGGGATGCAGGAAGAGGTAAGAGGGATACAGAAATTTACAAGAGAGGTACAGAAAGAAACAAGAGCAGCAGTGCAGAAAGAAGCAAGAGAAGTGAAGAAGAAGCAAGAGAGGTGGAGAAATAGGGAAGAGGAGTGCAGAATGAAGCCAGAGCAGTGCAGAAAGAACCAACAGAGGTGCAGAAAGAGGCAAGAGGGGTGCAGAAAGAGGCAAGAAAAGTGCAGAAAGAAGCAACAGATGTGCCGAAAGAGGCAAGAGAGGTACAAAAACAGGCAAGAAAGGTACCAAATGAGGGAACAGGGATGCAGAAAGAGGTAAGAGGGATGCAGAAAGAGATAAGAGGGATACTGAAATTTGCGAGAGAGGTTTAGAAAGAAGCAAGAGCAGTGCGCAAAGAAGCAAGAGAAGTGCAGAAAGAAGCAAGAGAGGTGGAGAACTAGGGATGAGGGATGCAGAAATGTGCAAAAAAAGGTACAGAAAGAAGCACGAGAAGTGCAGAAAGAACCAACAGAGGTGCAAAAAAATGCAAGAGGGTTGCAGAAAGGGGTCGGAGAGTTAAAGAAGCAAGAAAAGTGAAGAAAGAAGCAACAGAGGTGTTAAAAGAGGCACAAACGGTGCAGAAAGAGACAAGACAAGTACAGAAAGAAGCAACAGAGGTACAGAAATAGACATGAAGGATGCAGAAAGAGGAAAGATAAGTGCAGAAAGAAGCAAAAGAGGCAAGAGGGGTACAGAAACAGGCAAGAAAAGCATAGAAAGAGGGAACAGGGGTCCAGAAAGAGGTAAGAGGGATACAGAAATTTGCAAGAGATGTGCAGCAAGAAGCAAGAGCAGTGCAGAAAGAAGCAAGAGTAGTGCAGAAAGAAGCAAGAAAGATAGGGAAATAGGGAAGAGGGGTGCAGAAAGAGGCAAGGAAAGTGCAGAAGGAAGCAACACAGATGCTAAAAGATGCAAGAGAGGTGTAGAAACAGGCAAGACAGGTACCAAAAGAGGAAACTGGGATACAGAAAGAGGTAAGAGGCATACAGACATTTGCTAGAGAGGTGCAGCAAGAAGCAAAAACATTGCAGAAAGAAGTAAGAGTAGTGCAGAAAGAAGCAAGAGAGGTGGGCAAATAGGGAAGAGGGGTACAGAAAGAAGCAAGAAAAGTGCAGAAAGAAACAACAGAGGTGCAGAAAGAGGCAAAAGGGGTACAGAAAGAGGCAAGGAGAGTACAGAAAGAAGCAACAGAGGCGCCAAAAGAAGCAAGAGAGGTGTAGAAACAGGCAAGAAAGGTACAGAAGGAGGGAACAGGGATGCAGAAAGAGGTAAGAGGGATACAGAATTTTGCATAAGATGTACAGAAAGAAGCAAGAGCAGTGCAGAAAGAAGCAAGAGAAGTGCAAAAAGAAGCAAGAGAAGTGCCGAAAGAAGCAAGAGAGGTACAGAAAGAGGCTATAGGGGTACAAAAAGAAGGAAGCGAAGGGCAGAAAGAAGCAACAGAGGTGCTGAAAGAGATGCGAAGGGTGTAGAAAGAGCAAAAGAAGTGCAGAAAGAACCAACAGAGGTACAGAAAGAGGCAAGAGGGGTACAGAAAGAGGCAAGAACAGTGCAGAAAGAATCAACAGAGGTACAGAAAGAGGCATGAGAGGTGCAGAAACAGGCAAAAAAGGTGCTTAAAGAGGGAACAGGGATGCAGAAAGAGGTAAGAGGGGTATAGAAATTTACAAGAGAGGTGCAGAAAGAAACAAGAGCAGTGAAGAAAGAAGTAAAAGAAGTGCAGAAAGAAGCAAGAGAAGTGGAGAAATAGGGAAGAGGGGTGCAGAAGGAGGCATGAGGAATGCAGAAATTTGCAAAAAATACAGAAAGAAGCAAGAGCAGTGCAGAAAGAACCAACAGACGTGCAAAAGATGCAAGAGGGTAGCAGAAAGATGTAAGAGAGGTGCACAAAGAGGCAAGAGGGATAAAGAAAGAGGAAGGAGGGGTGCAGGACAAATGAAGAGAAGTGATGAAAGAAGCAACAGAGGTACTTAAAAAGGCATAAAGGGTGCGGAAAGAGGTAAGACAAGTACAGAAGGAAGCAACAGAGGTACAGAAAAAGACGTGAAGGGTGCAGAAAGAGGCAAGACAAGTGCAGAAAGAAGCAACAGAGGTACAGAAAGAGGCAACAGAGGTGCAGAAAGATGCAAGAGGAGTGCAGAAACAAGCAAGGGAAGTGCAGAAAGAGGCAAGAGAATTGCTGAAAGAGGCAAGTGAGGTGCAGAAGGCAGCAAGAGAAGTGCAGAAAGAGGCAAGTGAGGTGCAGAAAGAAGCAAGAGTAGTGCAGAAAGAACCAACAACGGTGCCAAAAGAGGCAAGAGGGGTGCAGAAAGAGGTAGGAGAGGTACAGAAAGAAAGAAGAGACGTGCAGAAAGAGGCAAGTACATTGCTGAAAGAAGCAACAGGTGTAGAAAGAAATAAGCGAACAGCAGAAAGAGCAAGTGATGTGCTGAAATACGCAAGAGCAGTGCAGAAAGAAGCAGGAGAGGAGCAAAAAGAAGCAAGAGGGGTGCTGAAAAAGGTAGGAGAGGTGCACAAAGAAGCAAGAGAGGTACAGAAAGAGGCTATAGGGGTACAAAAAGAAGGAAGCGAAGGGCAGAAAGAAGCAACAGAGGTGCTGAAAGAGATGCGAAGGGTGTAGAAAGAGCAAAAGAAGTGCAGAAAGAACCAACATAGGTACAGAAAGAGGCAAGAGGGGTACAGAAAGAGGCAAGAACAGTGCAGAAAGAATCAATAGAGGTACAGAAAGAGGCATGAGAGGTGCAGAAAAAGGCAAAAAAGGGGCTTAAAGAGGGAACAGGGATGCAGAAAGAGGTAAGAGGGGTATAGAAATTTACAAGAGAGGTGCAGAAAGAAACAAGAGCAGTGAAGAAAGAAGTAAAAGAAGTGCAGAAAGAAGCAAGAGAGGTGGAGAAATAGGGAAGAGGGGTGCAGAAAGAGGCATGAGGGATGCAGAAATTTGCAAAAAATACAGAAAGAAGCAAGAGCAGCGCAGAAAGAACCAACAGACGTGAAAAAGATGCAAGAGGGTAGCAGAAAGAGGTAGGAGAGGTGCACAAAGAGGCAAGAGGGATAAAGAAAGAGGAAGGCGGGGTGCAGAAAGAATGAAGAGAAGTGAAGAAAGAAGCAACAGAGGTACTTAAAAAGGCACAAAGGGTGCAGAAACAGGCAAGACAAGTACAGAAGGAAGCAACAGAGGTACAGAAGAAGACGTGGAGGGTGCAGAAAGATGCAAGAGAAGTGCAGAAACAAGCAAGGGAAGTGCAGAAAGAGGCAAGAGAATTGCTGAAAGAGACAAGTGAGGTGCAGAAGGCAGCAAGAGAAGTGCAGAAAGAGGCAAGTGAGGTGCAGAAAGAAGCAAGAGTAGTGCAGAAAGAACCAACAGCGGTGCCAAAAGAGGCAAGAGGGGTGCAGGAAGAGGTAGGAGAGGTACAGAAAGAAAGAAGAGAAGCGCAGAAAGAGGCAAGTACATTGCTGAAAGAAGCAACAGGTGTAGAAAGAAATAAGAGAAGAGCAGAAAGAGCAAGTGATGTGCTGAAATACGCAGGAGCAGTGCAGAAAGAAGCAAGAGAGGAGCAAAAAGAAGCAAGAGGGGTGCTGAAAAAGGTAGGAGAGGTGCACAAAGAAGCAAGAGAGATACAGAAAGAGGCTTTAGGGGTACAAAAAGAAGAAAGCGAAGGGCAGAAAGAAGCAACAGAGGTGCTGAAAGAGATGCGAAGGGTGTACAAAGAGCAAAAGAAGTGCAGAAAGAAGCAACAGAAGTACAGAAACAGGGGTGCAGAAGCAGGCAGGAAAGGTGCAGAAAGAGGGAACAGAGTTGCAGAAAGAGGCAAGAGAGGTGCAGAAATAGAAAAGAGGGGTGCAGAAAGAAGCAAGAGGGGTACAGAAAAAAGCAAGTGAGGAGCAGAATGAGGCAACAAGGGTGCAGAAAGATGCAAGAGAGGTGCAGAAATAATCAAGAGAAGTGCAGAAAGAGGCAAGAGAATTGAGGAAAGAAGAAACAGAGGTGTGGAAAGAAGCAAGAGAAGTGCAGAAAGAGGCAAGTGAGGTTCAGCAAATGGCAAGAGAACAGAGGAAAGAGGCAAGAGGGATGCAAAAAAGGGAAGAAGGGTGCAGAAAAAAGCAATAGAGATAGAGAAAGAAGCAAGAGATGGACGGAAAAAGGAAGAAGGGTGCAGAGAGAAGCAAGAGAAGTGTAGGAAGAGGCAAGTGAGGTACAGAAAGTGGCAAGAGAACTGCAGATAGAGGTAAAAGAGTTGCAGAAAGAGGCAAAAGGGGTGCAGAAAGAGGAAACAGGTATGCAGACTGAGGCAAGAGAGGTGCATAAATAATCAAGAGAAGTTCAGAAAGAGGCAAGAGAATTGAGGAAAGAAGAAACAGAGGTGTGGAAAGAAGCAAGAGAAGTGCAGAAAGAGGCAAGTGAGGAAGAGAGGTAGAGAAAGAAGCAAGAGATGGACGGAAAAAGTAAGAAGGGTGCAGAGAGAAGCAAGAGAAGTGTAGAAAGAGGCAAGTGAGTTACAGAAAGAGGCAAGAGAACTGCAGAAAGAGGTAAAAGAGTTGCAGACAGAGGCAAGAGGGGTGCAGAAAGAGGAAACAGGTATGCAGACTGAGGCAAGAGAGGTGCAGAAAGAGGGAAGAGGGGTACAGAGAGAGGCAAGAGGGATGCAGAAATGTGCATTATAGGTAGGCTGTCTGGAATTTGGTTAAAACCGACTCTGAACGAAAGTACACTACCGAATGAAAATCAGCTGACACTGTTTAAACCGAGTGTCACTGATTTTCATTGCTGTTGCACCACTTGGCCACTTGATGGAGCCAAAGCATTGCAGACCAAACTGCAATTAAGGCACCAAGAAGGCAAGAAGGAAGCAGCCCAGAACGTGTGTCACCCCCATTAAAAGAGGGGAGACAGATTGGTTGGCAAGGTTGTTGGGTTTGGCCAGGTCCCATTCTAAATACTGTCTAAGTTTGTGTGGTCTCACACACCTCACTACAGTTCGGGCAACCTTGACGAGGAGACGACGAGGAGACGATGACCAGACGAAGACCGCCAGTGTTCCAAGGCCTAGGTGAACCAGCCAAGGTAAATGTTGGGAGTGTTACCCAGCGCCTGTGGGTTGGGCGCCGGGTAAAGAGGCGGCATGCTTGTACTTTAATTCTGATGCCATTGCTAAATCGGCCCGTGAGCAAGGGCTCCCCTGCCTGGCTAACGTGGGGTGGGCGCCGGGTAACGAGGCCGCATGCTTGTACTTTAATTCTGATGTCATTGCTAAATCGGCCCGTGGGCAAGGGCCCCCCTGCCTGGCTAACGTGGGGTGGGCGCCGGGTAACGAGGCCGCATGCTTGTACTTTAATGTTGATGCCATTGCTAAATCGGCCCGTGAGCAAGGGCCCCCCTGCCTGGCTAACGTGGGGTGGGCACCGGGTAATGAGGCCGCATGCTTGTACTTTAATTCTGATGCCATTACTAAATTGGCCCGTGAGCAAGGGCCCCCCTGCCTGGCTAACGTGGGGTGGGCGCCGGGTAAAGAGGCCGCATGCTTACAATAACTCCCTCGCACTCGTCACCACACACAGACACACTCACAAATACACACACCCTCTCACGTTCATCAACACACACCCAATCACACGGTTTCTGATTGTGCTGGGATTGAACTTGGCCCACAGTCATAACTCGTGTAGACATGTTTTGCTGACACGTCATTGGACGACTGTGTCAATATTTGTGCACTTATTCGAAGCCACGTTACTGTCTCTGCCATCAGCTCGTCGCTCGCTGCAGTATATAATCTCTGGTACAAGGGGCCACACACAGGCTCGGTTTGTGGGCCGGAATGTGTGTGTGTTGGTGGGAGGGAGAGAATTAAAAGGAGTTGGGGAGAGAGAACGAGAAGGGAGAACGGCGAGAAGTGAAGTGAGAGTGTTAAAGAGAGGGCAAGCTACGGTGGAGTAACAACCAGAGCCAGAGCTGCTAACTAGGGAACCGGGTTCGAGTCTGGAGGTGGGCTCAACATCCGGAGATTCGGGCAGATCACGTAACCTCCCAGTGGCTATAAAAATTAATGTGCCCCTGTGTAATGTAATTGGTGCTCATGTAAAGCGCTCCAATACGTTTGGGTTGAGTTGGCGCTATGTAAAGCTGCAAAATAAAGAGCTAAAGAGAGGGGTTTTGAAAGAAATAAAGAGTGAAAAATGTTAGTACCACTGTGTATCTTTAGGTCAGAGTGAAGGAATGATGGTCTGAAAGGTGAGAAATGCAAGTTTGACCTTCAAAGGTAATTAAAAAAGCCCTGATAGAACTGGCGCAATCTGGTCATAAATTTTAAAATAACGGTCTTGAGAAGTGACGTGAGAGTGTTAAAGAGAGGGCAAGCAACGTGGAGTAACAGCCAGAGCTGCTAACTAGGGAACCGGGTTTGAGTCTGGAGGTGGGCTCAACATCCGGAGATTCGGGCAGATCACGTAACCTCCCCGTGGCTATAAAAATGAATGTGCCCCTGTGTGATGTAATTGGTGCTCATGTAAAGCGCTCCAATACTTTTGGGTCGAGTTGGCGCTATGTAAAGCTGCAAAATAAAGAGCTAAAGAGAGGGGTTTTGAAAGAAATAAAGAGTGAAAAATGTAAGTACCACTGTGTATCTTTAGGTCACAGTGAAGGAATGATGGTCTGAAAGGTGAGAAATGCAAGTTTGACCTTCAAATGTAATTAAAAAAGCCCCGATAGGACTGGGGTAATCTGGTCATAAATTTTAAAATAACGGTCTTGCCGCTGAATGTAGTATCATAGCTAGGAGCCTTAATCAATTTTGGAGATAACAGTGGCTTGAATTACAGCCCAGACGTTTGACAAGATCGACCTATGGAAGAACTGACCTATGTGAATTGTAGATCATCACATTTTTGGGGCGTTCTACAATATTGGAGAGATTCTAGTTATTTCCGGGTGTGCGCGGGTAGAGAGGCAGCATGCTTGTTTTTTTTAATAAAGATTCTATTGTTTAAATCGGCTCGTGAGCAAGTTCCCCCTGCCTGGCTAACGTGGGGTGGGCATCGATGAAATAGGTGCAATATTGTTTATTGCGGTGGGGGAGAGGAGCTGTTGAGATCTGCTGTTTGTTAGCCTGCAGCCGCGCCCCATTACTTCACAGGTCTTTAAAAAGACCATTTGCATAATGAGGCTTGAAATGCTTGCAATGGCTAACGTGGGGGTGGGCATTCTCTCTGGGGTCTGGTGACTCAACCATAAAGTGCAGGGGTGCGACACGGGCACATTTTCTTTTTAAACCATTAGGTCTTTGTCCAACCTAGACCGCTCCACTTGGAACAGACTTCGTAACCCTATCCCATTGCCCCACTGCTCTCCCTAAAAAAAAACGGAGGAGCTATCCAACCTCTTTTCACATGTATGACTTTGGTTGGGGGGGGAGGGTACTTTGATTTGCTTCAAGCAGGGCTTTGGGGGAGAGGAGCTGTTGAGGTCTGCCGTTTGTCTGCCTAATGGCAGGTCTTTGCTGCAATGGAAGAGCATACACAAAACACCATGTATTCATGATAAACATATAAGGGCATGTGAAAACTCTTTGGGGCAACAAACCCCCTCTGCCTGTCCCCCTTTTGTCGATCAGATGCTGAGCTCAGTGGTGGTGTAGTGGCCTAGCACCCCCATTAACTCAGCTGTCGCGTGCGCGAACGTGCAGTGAGCCCCAACTGATTCTCTGCCATCTCAATATATTTATTACCCTGCGCACACACACACACACACAGAGGCTTTTGGAAATGTAGTCGGGGCACAGGGCAAATAAAATTAGCTGCCTTCATTTCCACCACGATCTGAAGCAGCAGCTGCTACAAACAGGCTCAGCGATATATATAAATATATTTATATACATTTATATCCCCTAGAACTGCTTTCATATCGATGAGCATCGCGCGCCTGCAATGCCTGTGGGTGTCAGATTATTGCAATTAATTTGGCGCATAATAATTTCAAAGAGGAGTAGGCATGTGTGTTTGTCAATTGAAAATGATGTCTTATGAAGGTCAAAAATATATAAAGGGCGGATTAAATCTTTTTTTTTTTAATGAGCTGAATACTAATATTAAGGTATGGATACAACATTCCATGTCCAATTGTCAATATCTTTTTGTTTTGTCATCTTATTTGAAAGCAGATAAATAACAATAAAATACATTATTAAAATATAACCAGGTATACAAATCAGTCCTACAGTAAACGTGACTGTCAGTGTAACACCGTTATTAACATTTTCCAAAATAGGCTACACCGATAACCACATTCTATTTAAAGATTTCCATTGTTTTTCTGATTTGCTTGCAGCTGTAAATATAGACAGATCTTTAGCAAGAAAACTTTATTTTAATGTTGGTCAGCCTTTCTCTGCAATTCACTCTAAACAAGCATTTGCAATGCAATAGGTCTCGCATTAATTACGTTTCAGCTATTGGCATTGCTAAATATTGCAACACCATACTACGATTGCTACAATAGTTAATTGTGGATGCGTTAACAATTGATGTGTGCACTGATGGCTAGTGGTGTGTGTGCCTGTAGAAATTATGCACTGATGGCTGGTGGCGTGTGTGCCTGGTCGAAGTGTGCACTGCCGGCTGGTGGTGTGTGTGCCTGGTGGGAGTATGCACTGATGGCTGGTGGTGTGTGGCAATGACGCTCAACATCCTGTGAATCTGGGCAAACCACGTAATCTACCAGTCCCTAACAAAAATGCATGTGCCCTTGTGTAAAGCAACAGGTGCTCACGTGAAGCGCTTCAAAATCTTCAGCTTGAGTTTGCACTATATAAATCTTAGAGGAGAAAAAAACAGCAGTGAAAACAAGCCTAGCCTTGCACAGAGCCTCCATTTTCAGGCAAATTTCCAAAAGTGCTGACTTAACCTTACAGACATCAAGGCCTCACGCCAATGCCCTGGGGTGCTTTTAGCCTATTAGCTCCTGTGATCAGAACTTGTTGTTTCTGTTACTCATTGCAACACAAGTCCGCTCTTCCCTGTTTGCACAGCAGTCACCTGACCATGAAAATATTGTCTTTCTCTTTATTTTCCCAACAGTACGCACCCGGTTTCTAAGTGTTTTTTTATTGATCTAGTGTGCGCAGAACAACATGCCCGCAGAATAAAGACAGCAGAAGATTATGTGCTGGAAAACAAAGATTTCATGGTTGAAGAAGTGCGTGGGCAAAAGATGTTAATTTGCAGGTTTTGCAGAGTGACTGTCCCAATAGTAACTGGGAAGACTGCAAGCCGAATTGCTGAACATCTTGTCACCAAGACCCACTTGAAATTGAAAGAGCCACCTAATAGCGACAGCCTATGCCAGATGTCTCTTGCCGAGACAATGACCCGCTTCAAAAGAAAACGTGAGGAAGAAAAGGATGTGTCCCATGAATTTGTACGTGCCCTAGTGCAATCTGGAACCAGCTTACACCAAGCCGATGAACCCATTGGGAATCTGTTCCGCAAGCGTGCACCAGCATGCAAAACATTACCAAAAGCAACACAAATGTATGAGAAATACCTACCAGAGGTGTCCCTTGCAGATATTGAACATATTTCAGAATTACTCCAAGGTGATGTAAAGATATCTGTTACCATTGATGAAACCCCAGAGATGCGTGGCGACCCAGCAGTGGCAGTGCTAATCACATTTTGTGATGCACAAAATGGATGGTACAGACGTACCATCATGGCAGATCTAGTTGTACTGGAAACATGCAACGCAGTGTCACTTGGAATGCTGCTGCAGAGAGTTCTTACCAAGTTTAACAAAGATTGGAGTGATATTGTTTGTATTTACAGCGATTCAGCTACGTATATGAAAAAGTTATGTGATGACCTGTCAAAAGCAATACCTGAGCTGAAGTGTTTCCCTGTGAGAGATCCTAGCCACTTGCTAGGTGGTATGCTGAAAGCAGCATTACAATCTTCTGAGCTAATGAAGAATGCTATTGATTTTGTAGTCCATTCAGGCGCACTGTTTCGTTATGCGCGGGAACTCAAACGCAAATATTTCTCATTTTGTGTTTTGTGTGGCAGCAAAGAAAGAGTCATCCCAACTGTGTCATTTAGTCGGTGGTTCTCAGTCCTAGAGGCCGTGAATGCAATATTATCTATGTGGCGACCGCTTACTGAATTTTTGGTTAGTGATGATGCAAAAGGCAAGAAATGTGAGGAACTTCAGGTGCATATTGATAGTGATGTCAAAAAAAGTACACTGTACTGCATCCTTAAATTGTTACAGGAAAACATGACTACTGTAGTGGACATAATAAAAAAACTAGAGTCAGAAAACACCCTTGTCTACCAAGTTTTCAGTATAATTGGTGTCGATGTCAAACATCTCCTCTAGAGTAGGCTAGACAACACTTTTAGTGACTTTGGCACGGCAACATGTTCCCTGTTAGAATGCTTGCCGCTTGGTAAGCAAAGAAGTGTTGAAGACCAATTCAGGAAATTTTATTTTACCATGCATGAGAAATGGCTAGCTATGATGCATAGAAATGTCCTTTCACCAACCATGGCGTTTGAAGTCAATGAAGCCTCACTTTGGTACTCTGCACAAGTGTTAGATCCATTCTATAAAGGGGAATTTTCTCCCGACGTTGCAAAGTACAGCTTCATTTTTTACCGCTTTAATACCTCTGCGGGAATGTGCACCCAGTTCAACGCATATGTTGCAGAACCTGTCCCAGAGAATGTCAACCTTGAGGTGCACCAGCACTGGCATGGAAAGCTACGTCAGTGGCCAGAGTTGGCAAATTGTGTCCTGGCTGTTTTGGCGTTGCCAGTCTCAAGTGCCAATGTTGAGAGGGCCTTTTCACAAATAAAAGTGTACATGGGAAGGAAAGAGAGAGCGCGAATGACTAAAGAATCACTCAAGAAATATTGTATGGTGTTCTACAATAAATTTGACTTGTAAATATGTATTTGGACTTCATATACACGTACGTACACTGTCTATATGCCATGCGTCAATGAAGAAAGCCAGCAATAATAAAAGCAAAGCGTTCCATAAACACCGGCGCGAAAATTAGTAATCACTGAAAAGCACTGTTTTTTTCAGGTATTGAAATCACTGGAAAACACTGACAAAACACCACCAGAATTTACCAAAAATAGAAACTGAAAACAGGAAAGCCTAATTATAGGTGTAAAAAGAAGCAAAAGCAGTGCAGAAAGAATCAACAGAGGTGCAGAAAGAGGCAAGAGGGGTACAGAAAGAGGCAAGAGTAATGCAGAAAGAACCAAAAGATGTACAGAAAGAGGCAAAAGAGGTGCAGAAAGAGGCAAGAGATGTGAAGAAAAAGGGAAGAAGTTTGCAGAAAGAAGCAAGAGAAATACAGAAAGAGGCAAGTGAGGTACAGAAGGAGGCAAGAGAGGTGCAGAAAGAGGGAAGACGAGTGCAGAAAGAGACATCAGGGATGCAGAAAGTAGCAAGACAGGTGCAGAAAGAAGCAACAGAGGTGCAGAAGGAGGCAAGCAAACTGCACAAAGAGGCAAGAGAGTTGCAGAAACAGATGAAAGAGGTGCAGAAAGAGGTAACAGGGTGTAGATAGAGGCAAGAGAATTTCAGAAAGAGGGAAGAGGGGTGTTAGAAGAATCAAGAGGGGTACAGACAGAGGCTGGAGGGGTACAGAAAGAAGGAAGAGAAGTACAGAAAGAAGCAACAGAGGTACAGAAAGAGGCATGAGGACTGCAGAAAGAGGGAAGAGGGGGTGTAGAAAGTGGCACAAGGGATGCAAAAAGAAGCAAGAGAGGTGCATAAAGAAACAAGAGAAGTGCATAAAGAAGCAATAGAGATGCAGAAAGGGAGAGGTGGGATGGAGAAAGAGGCAAGAGGGATACAGAAAGAAACAAGAGAGGTTCAGTAAGAAACAAAAGAAGTGCAGAAAGAAGCAATAGAGGTACAGAAAGAGGTAAAAGGAGTGCAGAAAGAGGGATGCAGAAAGAGGCACGAGGGGTGTAGAAAGAAGCAAGAGGGATGCAGAAAGAAACAAGGCAGGTGCAGAAAGAAGCAAGCGTAGTGCAGAAAGATGCAGCAGAGGCACAGAAAGAGGCAAGAGGGATGCAAAAAGAAGGATGAGGGGTACAGAAAGAGGCAAACGGGGATGCAGAAAGAAGCAAGAGAGGTGTAGAAAGAAGCAACGGAGGTGCAGAAAAAGGGAAGTGTATGGAGAAGGAGACAAGAGAGGTGCAGAAAGAAGCAAGAGAGGTGGAGAAAGTGGGAAGAGGGGTAGAGAAAGAGGCAAGAGGGATGCAGAAAGTAACAAAAGAAGTGCAGAAAGAAAGAACAGAGGTGCAGAAAGAGGCAAGAGAGAGGAGTGCAGTAAAAGGCACAAGGGGTGCAGAAAGAAGCAGGAGAGGTACAGAAAGACGCTAAATAAGTGCAGGAAGAAGCACCAGAGATGCAGACAGAGGGAAGAGGGATGAGAAAGAGGCAAGAGAAGTACAGAATGAAGCAACAGACATGCAATAAGGGGGAAGAGGGGTGGAGAAAGAGGCAAGAAGGGTTCAGAAAGAAGCAAGAGAGGTGCAGAAAGAAACAAAAAAAGGAACAGAGGTACAGAAAGAGGCAGGAGGAGTGCAGAAAGAAAGAAGAGGGGTGCAGAAAGAGGTAAGAGGGGTGCAGAATGAGAGAAGAAGGTTGCAGGAAGAGGCAAGAGGGGTGCAGATAGAGGGAAGAGGGGTATGAAAGAGGCACGAAGGGTGCAGAAAGAAGCAAGAAGGGGCAGAAAGAAGCAAGAGATGTGCAGAAAGAAGCAAGAGATGTACAGAAAGAAGCAAGAGAGATGCAGAAAGCACCAAACAAAGTACAGAAAGAAGCAACAGACATGCAGAAAGAGGCAAGAGAGGTACAGAAAGAAGCAAGAGTGGCACTTTAACACCCACATTTAGCAATAAGTTACAGGTGATCATTCTAGGTTTACAAAGGACCTTCCACCACGCTGTAACACTTGTCACTGCATTTGTAGTAACGTCAAAGCCTTTTGAGCTAGAAACAAGGCTTTTTTGTTCAAATCTGCAGATTAGGCAACAGATGATGAATTATGTGGCTAATGCGGAAAATGTATAATTGTACAAAAGATGGCGCAGCCAAACAGTCACATAATTCCAGTGGCCCTGCTCATACCTCTGACTAGGTCCAGAAGTGCTGCTCAGTGATTCCTTATTTTTTTGTCTCATTCAGTTCATAGTTTAGCTTCTATGGAAAAGAAGAAGATTAAACCTGAGGTTACCACTCCACAACACAGACTACCATACCACATAATTACTCTTGGTAACACGTAATCCCACGGTACATAATTCCACTACACTACATACCACATACTTTCTATCCACATAATTTTACTGCACAACATACCAAATAATATTACTACACGCAACCCACATCCACTCCACTCCAAGAAACATTAATAAAACACTTTTAGATTTACAATGCTAATGGCTCTAACTCTTGCAAATGCGAGACTTATTACATTACAAATGCTTATTTAACTGATAGCCGTGTTTGCAGAGTGGCAGAGAAAGGGGGCGGGGCCTCCAAGCAGCGCTCAGAAATTCCACTGCATAGAACTTACAGGATATACCAGGAGGGCTACGTGGCTGCCAAAGTCCCTCAGGAGTAAAGTGGACTTCATCCTCCAACCAGTACTGTGCCAGGAGGCGCATTTGCATAGTGGTGGAGAAAGGTGAGCCTGGCCTCCAAATACCTCTTAGAAATCACACAGTGTGGGATTTACTGGAGGTAACAGGAGGGGTAGTTAGCCCCTAAGGTCAACCTTTGGGGCCAACTACCCCTCTTTTACCTCCAGGAAGTCCCACACAGCAGGATTGCTAAGTTCTCATAGCAGGCCATGCCCACTTTCCACTCTGCAAACACACTTCCTGGCACACTCTTGGATAGGGATTAAAGTCACTGTTGGGGGTCCTGAGAGGCCAATTACCCTACCTGATACCTCCAGTATGCCCCAGATAGTGGGATAGCTGAGAGGTGGACACATGACATGCACCCTTTCTCCACCACAGTGCCAAGGCACCTCCAGGCACGTTCTGGATTGGGGAATTAAGTCCCCTTGAATCCTAAGGGCCCCAGGAGGCCAACTAGCCCACCAGGTACCTCCAGTAAGTTCCATGCAGTTGGATTGCTGAGAGTGGTCTGAGGCCATGCCCCCTTTTTACACCACTAAGCAAAAGCGCCTCCTGAGGCACTGCTCCTCAGGGGATAAAGTCCACTTTAGTCCTGAGGTCCTCAGGACACAAGAGGACCTCATTGCCCCGCAAGCAGTGCACCAAAAGCGCGATTGCAGAGTGGTATAAAAAAGGGCATGGCCTAAGACCACCTCTCAGCAATCCCACTGTGTGGGGCTTACTAAAGTGGGCTAGTTGGCCTTTAGGGACCCTCAGGGTTGAAGAGAACTTAATCTCCCAACTTAAGGCGTGCCAAGAGGCTGGTTTTCAGAGTGGTGCAGGGAGGGGTGCAGGGGAGGGGTGCAGGGCCTCCGCAGATGCCAGTTTTTTTTTTTTTTAAATCTTAATTTAATTTACACACGATACACAGCTGTCAGCCTACAACCCTGGGGGCCGGCCGCTATGACATCCAACGTTGCATGCATCACACAATACCAGTCCTCACGGTAGTCTTTCAGGTAGAAACAGTAAGCATTATGGCTTGTACGTGGTTGAGGATAAAGAAGACTAGCAGTGAAGGTTTAGTTTTTAAATTTTTGATGATGCAAAACGAACAACATGAGACACAATCACATGGCAATAGTCGAATACTGGGAGTCAAAGGGAAGGGCGGTAGGTTCTGGGTAGCATATAATGATAAGCATGCAATTCGAGAGGGGGGTAGCGAGGAGAGCAATATTATACAAAATTGCTAGCATAGACCCGAAACGTCAATTAAGGGGACAATAAGTTGTCGATAGTGTATTCTTGTGGGGGAGTGCACAGGTTGCCACGATACGAGTTCCATTGAAACCATATTCTACCCCATTTCTTAGGCCGGCCCCTAGCCACATAGACCGTTTTCTCTCTGATCATACACCAGTACATGTTCTCCCTCCAGGCCGCAACGGTAGGTGGTCTGTGGGAACCCCAGAGTTGCGCAATGTCCCTCTTGGCCACCATGTTACCAAGAGTTGCCCAAAAAGTCTGGGCCGTGTTATAGTCCGTGGGTTCCCAGACATTGAGAAGACATCTTCTGACCTCGGGCAAGAGGGAGACCCCAGTGACTCTTTCCATGATAGCATGCACTCTGGACCAGAAAGCCGCAACAGCCGGACACTCCCAAATAATATGCAAAAAGGTTCCACTCATTCCACAGCCGCGCTTACATAGCCCATCAAGAGAGTAACCCATTCGCACCAGACGCGGACCCGTTACATATACACGGTGGAGGATCTTCAGCTGGACAAATCGGAGACGAGCAGGTATGGCCACCTCCTTGGGGGAGGAGACGGCCATTTGTCATCCAGTTCAAGGCCATCTGCGGTCCACGAGGCTCTGAGGCGCCCAAGCAAGTCATCCCTGTTGTTAATGAGCTTCTTGTAAAGCAATGATATGGTACTGTCAGGCAAATAGCCATCAAGGATGCGGTCCTCTAAAGGCGAGGAGTCAGGAATCTCAGTCCCCGGGGGGAAAACTGAGAGCAATGCGAGTCGCACTTGAATATACCTGAAGTATTCCTTATCATCAAGCTCATATTCCAGCTTAAGCGCCTCAAAAGTCTTGACGTTTCCCTTGGACCAGAGATCCTCCACTCTGCAGATACCGATCATATCCCATTTATCGAATCCTTTCGTTCTCCACAAATCGCCCAATCGATCAGAATCATACAGCGGGGTCACACGAGTCAATCTACCACTCCATCCCGTAGCAGCAGTAGCATCTCGCCACACTCGCACAACAATTTTCGTAGGGCCAATAGGGCTCCCAATGGCTTCTTGGAATACAGCGCCCTGCTAAAATTCCCGCCCGGCAAGAGATGCTTATCTATTGAAAAGGCAGGAGTATGGCCAGGGGCGTAAGTCACATGGTTGACGGCGCTAAGCTGCGAGGCCCAGTAATAGCGTCTGATATCAGGGAGGGCGATGCCACCGTCATACCACGGCAAGGTGAGCTTGGGTAAGGAGATGCGAGCACGCCCATCCCAGATCAGCCGCCTCTGAAGGCCTTCGACTTCACAGAAATACGCCGAAGGTATAGGGTCATAAAAATTCTGAAGTGCATAAAGAAATCTGGGAAGCGACATCATCTTAAACAGAGCCGCTCGACCCGATGGGGAAAGGGGAAGTCGTCGCCACCGTAAAACATCAAGTTTAAGCCTCTGGAGAGGGGCCAGAAGGTTACGTTCATAATGGACTTCGGAGTTTAGCGAGACATAAATCCCCAAGTACCGAAAACCAGACTCAGCCTACTGAATTGGAAATCTACGGGGCAGCGGGGGGAGATCTCCAGCTAAAACGTAGACGCATGACTTGGACCAGTTGATGACGAGCCCCGAGTTCTTACCGAAAGAGGTGAGAACATCGAAGAGCACATTCAGAGACTTTCGGGGGGAGGTGAGGTACAGAAGAATGTCATCAGCGTATAGCGAGACACGATCTTCAAAGTCAGGGGACCACCGGATGCCCATTATGGAGGGCTCCCAGCGAAGCCACTCAGCCAATGGTTCCAAAGCGAGGGCAAATAGTAACGGCGACAGTGGACAACCCTGGCGGGTGCCACGTCCGAGTGCGAAAGTACCAGAGACCCTGCCATTCGCTAACACCTGGGCTAGTGGTCGTTCATAAAGGAGCCGCACCCAGGCGATGAATTGAGAGCCGAACCCGAACTTAGCGAGAGCCGCCCAGAGATACGGCCATTCTATCATATCAAAGGCCATAGTAGCATCGAGGGAAGCCAAAATGGCCGACTCCGTAAGAGTCCCAGCTCTCGCGAGAACTCTGTGGAGTCTCCTGAGATTAAGGGCGGTATTCCGGTGCGGGATGAAACCGGATTGATCCGGATGGATCAGGTCTCCAACTACCTTAACCAGACGATTAGCAAGCAACTTAGCTAGAATCTTGGGTTCAGCATTGAGCAGTGAAATGGGCCGGTAGGAAGCACACCGATCGCGCGGCTTACCTTCCTTGTGAATGACAACGATGGTGGCCAGACGCTGATCAGCAGGAAGGACACCATTATCGAGAGCCTCGACAAACATATCCCTCAAATAAGGCGCCATTTTGTCAGGCCGTAGTTTGTATAGCTCAATGGGTAATCCATTGGGCCCCATGGCCTTGCCCGAACGAAGCGCGCGGATGGCATTGGCGATCTCATCCACTGTAATGGGAGCGTCCATCAAGGATCTATCCTCATCAGAGAGGCAGCGTAACGCGATATCACGTAACAGTAGGCGGGAATCACACTCATCCCTGTCACTCACCGAGGCATAGACCGTCTGGAAGTGGTCCATGAAACAATCAACAATTCCAATAGGGTCAGACACACAATCCCCAGACGACCTCTCAATCAATGGCACCACTCGATTTGCTCTCTCTTTCTGGTCCAGCCACGCAATGAGTTTACCCGCCTTATCACCCACATCATAGAGTCTACCCTGCTGCTCACTGCACATAACTTTAGCAGCATCGGTAACCAGGGCCCTATAGTCGGCCTGTTTCAGAGCCAGGGAGTGAAGAGTAGCAGGGGTATCGTTCCCACCCAGGGCGCCCTCGAGCACAACTATCTCATCTTCAAGGCGCGTCAGCTCCTCATTCCTGGCCTTTTTAGCAGTGGCAATCAATGACAGTGAACAACCCCGAATTACAGTCTTGAAAGCTTCCCACAGTGATACAGAAGAGGAAACAGACCCCACATTTACATCAAAGTAGCAATCAATAGCCTTGACCAGCTCGGAACGTGTTATGGGATTTCTCAAATGCCAGGGATTAATAGGAGCAACTCTCCCTGCACTACCCGCCCCAACAGCAACACTTAGCCACAAGTGAGAGTGATCAGAAATACCCCTCGGGAGGTGACGAACTTCTCGAACTGATGAAGATTGGGCCGACGGCAATAAGAAATAGTCAATCCTGGAAAGACTACCGTGGGCCCCAGAGTGAAAAGTGTATTGTAATTGCACAGGATGTAGCATCCTCCAACTATCCACCAACCCAAAAGTGTCCAGGAGCTCGGAGAGCCACCTCTAGGAGTTCGGTAAGGCCCTGGGCGGGTAGCGGTCAGAATCGCCCGAGACCACAGAATTAAAATCCCCTCCAAGAAGAAGGAGACCATCAGGAAGGTCTAGCAGAAGCCGCCCAAGGTCGGTATAGGTGGTGGCTTGTAGACCCGGGGGGACATATAAGTTAACAATAGAGAGCCTTTTGCCCTCCCAACTCCCCGAAAGTGCAGCATATCGACCCCTGTCATCGAGCACTACATCGTCTATTTCAAGGGCCAGGGAGGACCGGATCAGAATGCCCACCCCTCTAGAGCCAGAAGTGAAACCAGCATGTGCCACCAGCTTGTAGCCACGCCTATTCATTGCCTGGCAAGCATTTCCTATCAAATGGGTCTCTTGCAACAATACAACATCCGGGGAATGGCGTCTAAGGAACTGAGAGACAACACCACGTTTTATCTTATCCCCCAACCCGTTAACGTTCCAGGATAGCAACCTCAACTCACCACCCCCCATCCCGGAAACGGACCATGGCCCTCCCCCCTCGATACCCAGCAACAGAAGGATAAAAGCAACGTGCACAATGCCATGTGAAAGTAACAAACACAAAAACGATAACAATAACACTCCCCCCCTCCCTCCAACCACCCCCGGCTTCAACACCCCCCACCCTGCATCCCTGCGTACGACTCGAAAGCCACCCCAACATGCAGTGTGCCTGTCGCCCCTTCATAACTACACTACACAAAGAACCCAGGAGGAGGAAGAAGAGTCCCCTTACACCCGAACCACCCT
Source organism: Lissotriton helveticus (assembly GCF_964261635.1). Taxonomy (NCBI): domain Eukaryota; kingdom Metazoa; phylum Chordata; class Amphibia; order Caudata; family Salamandridae; genus Lissotriton; species Lissotriton helveticus. The sequence goes on from NC_136072.1 coordinate 775,879,220, forward strand.
CAGGCTCAACACAAACAATAGTGAGACAAATGGCATACCTCAGCTGATAAGCAAGTAAAAGAAACCGGACGTCAGGAACCACAATGTCACTCCCGATCTGAGGTGCCCCCCTCTGCTCCACCGGGGCGCCCGTTCAGATCGTCTCGTTTAGGCAGTGAATCAAGCCAGTCACTGGCACAGTCTGGTCGATCAAAGAAAAAGGTCCGCTCCTCGTGTTCAATGCGCAGTCGAGCAGGAAATAACATAGCATACTTAAATCCAAGATCTCGTAGTCGCCTCTTCACTCCCTGAAACCCCATCCTTTGTCGCTGGACCTGCGGGGTAAAGTCTGGGTAGATGTTGACCGTGCAGTTGTCAATATTCAAGGGGCCCCGACCTCGGGAGGCTTGCAGGATAGCGTCTCTATCACGAAAGTGAAAAAGCCGAGCGATGATGGGCCTCGGGGGGGGCCCCCGGTTGAATCTTCCCGCCCGGGAAACGATATGCACGTTCAACAGCGAAGAATTTGCTGAGTCCAGCGGGGGCCAGATGGTTGAGGATCAGATCTTCGACAAGCAGGTCAACCGTCGTACTGTCGGGTTTTTCCGGCACTCCCACCAAGCGTATGTTGTTACGCCGGGCCCTATTTTCATGCTCGTCCAGTCTTCGAGCCATCAAGTCGTGCGACGCTCCCAGGTTGCCAATCTCTGACTGCGCGTCCCCCACATCCGTGATAAGACTGGAGGTCTTCAAATCCAAGGCCTTGACCCTCTCATTAGTTTTGGCGAGGTCTGCTCTAATGAGTGTAACGTCGACCGCCACAGTATCAATCTTGGAGGCCAGGGCTTCATATTGTTGTCCCATATCCGCTTTCATCCCCGTGATGGCACTCATCAAGTCCTGGAGAGAAACCTCGGGAGGCTCGGCAGAGTCCGTCTTGGGGTCAGCAAAAGAGCGGCCGGGACCACCGGGGGAGCCCTTCGGTTGTGTAAACCGATCCATGAAATTAGTCTGAGTGAGTCCCCCGCGGACCGGCGTCTTGGTCTTGCGCTTCTCGGACTCAGGTTTGGAGGCCATATTAGGATCAGCGACCCAAAGGGGCCTTCTGGACCTGGTGAAAATGGCCGACGCCCGCGGGATACCAAGTCCAAATTTTAGGGCCAAAACTGGAAAATGCAGCTTGAGCAATAGGCTGAGGAAGTGGGGATGTGGGGATGTGGCCGGACACCACAGTGGTAGAATTGCACCGCCGTGGGAGACGATCCGCTTGTACCGCAATCACTCGAGGGTCCGGGGAGAAACCGAAACTGAAAGTGACAATCAGGCCGACTAGGGATACGTCCCTCCGGCCGCTGTTGTTGAATTACTCCCCGGCCCAATGAAGCAGCCAAGTCCCCGGTCACGCTCGGGGTGGGCCCAGATAGTTGAAGTCGGCGTAGAATCGGTTCCCGACGTCCAAATTCGATTTCTGAAAGGATATCAGGATCAGCGAGAGTAGATCTTCAAAAGCCCATCAATAGAACCAGGATATTATAAGGATATTTGCAGGAGGGCGGCGTGGGTCTCGGGAGCCCTCTGCTCACGCGACCATCTAGGACGCCCGCGTAGCTCCTCCCCCGCTTTTCTTTTCCCGGCCCCCACTTCTTGTAGTATTTTTTGGGCCCTGGGGACCCCATCCCCTAGGGCCTGAGCATTATTTTTTTAAACAGGAAGGGGGCCGCGTGGCCTCCTTTACCTGGGCCACTATTGACCCCGGGGACCCCATGGGCCTGGCCTCATTTTTATTTCAAAGAAAATGTATTTTCCAGGGAGGGGGGCCACGTACCCCCCTGCCCTGGGCCACTTCTGCTCCTAGCCTTGTTTTTTGTTTGTTTCATGGGAGGGTGGCCATGCGGCCCCCACCCCTGGCCAGTCTGCTTTTTTTGAGGAGGGGGGCCTCGTGGCCCCCCGACTGAGGCCAATTATGCCCCGGGGACCCCAACCCCTGGTGCCGGCCTTCCGTTTTTAAAATTTGTTGTTGGACTTGGCCCTTCTGGCAGGTTCACCCCTGAACTTTTTGCTTTTTATATGTGACCTGGGGATGGTGATTTTTGGTTTCTGCGCACTTTCACTGTGTCCCAGTGGAAAGTGCGTGCACACTCGGAGTGCGTGTGGTGAGATAGGCCTGCCCTCCCATAGGAATGCATGTGGAATGTATGTGTCCCTTGTAGTTTCTGATGCGTGGGGTGTGCAGACTCGAGTCTGGTATGTGCGGACTCGTGTGATTGAATCCTGCGCAATGATGCGTGCAGCGTGTTTGTGTCTAATATGGAAGTGCCACTTTTAAAAGTGTGCCTGTCAGTGTGCTGGCGTGTGATAGGCTGGAGCTGGCTGGTGAGCCTGGCTCCAGGAGACTGTATGGGTCTGCCCCGGTGGTGAGTGTTGAGATTAGCATGTGTGATGTGCGGGAGTGGTGCACCTGGGACCTGAATAGGGCTGGTCTTTCCCCACACAATGCTGGCTCCGCCACCTGTGGTGCGACTGATGACCCTAGCCTGCCTGGTGAATAGGAAGGGTGGCTGAGCACATCAAGAGTGCTCCAAAACCAGCTGCGACTGGTTTTCCCCCACCCTGCACCCTTAGACAAAGGGATTTAATGTATAAAAAAGGGCTGTGTCCCCTTGCAAAATGTTCTCTTCTTGGATCCTTTTGCTGAGGGGGGGCTGCTGCTGCTGGGCGCCAGGAGGACCGCCACTGGGGATTGCCTCACTGCCTAGGAGGACCCTGTGAGCTGGCTCTGGGCCCATCCTTGCCCCCCCCACCTCCTGAAGGACTTTGTGCTGGTCCCTGGACGTTTGGGACCCTAGCGCCTGGAAGCGCTTGATTTCTGTCTAGCGCTGGGAGTGCTTTATTTTTACCTGGACCTTTGTTTGTGCTCTTAGCGCCTGGGAGTGCATTACTTCTTCAGCGCTTGGGAGCGCTTCACTTGCTAAAGCCGGTGCCCACCCGGCAGTGCCTCGATAGATTGCGGCCTCGAGGGTGCCCAACCCTCATTTGACTGAAGCGCCGCCGGTGTGTGCTAGGGGAGGGCCACTGCGCTGCCCGCGGCGACCCGGAAGGGCTGGAGGCAGAAGGCGGAAGTCCCGCCCCTCCGCCGTGGAGCAAGAAGGAACCTGCCGCGGGTGTGCCAAGCGGGGCTCTCACGAGGGAGGGCCCTGGCCCGCTTGCTGAAAGACAGGAGTGCGAGGGAGCCTTGGAGGCTCCAGAGAGAAGTTACTGCACCGTTGAAGCCGCCCCGAGCTCCAGTGGCAAGCCGGAGACGGGACCAGACCCAGCACGACATCGGAGCCTCCGCCTTAGAGCCAGGTGAGTGTGGACGGGCGGGTGGAGAGCTCCGGGCCTGGCCGTAGAGCCTGAGAGGCTCCCCTAGTTCTGTGGTCACTGAGGGCGGCCCCGTTTGGCAGAGGGCCGCTCCCCCCAAAGCGCCGCACCTTGAGTTGGAACCCCGTGGGCTCCGGGGGCCATTGTTGTTTTGGGTCCCCAGGAGTGGGACTCCAGCAAAGCGGGGGCATTATTTCTCCGATTCCCCAAGGGGGGGACTCCTCCGATTTCCCCGCATCTTTGTGCCAGAGCCCCGAGAGGCTCAAGGCGCCCCATTTGGTCTCAGAGCCCCGGGAGGCTCAGGGGGCACCTTTTCACAGTGGTAGAGCGGCCCCGGAAGGCAGCGGGCCGCTCCCACCTTGCCCCACACTGGTTGGAGAGCCACGAAGGCTCTAGGGGCATCAGTTTGTTTGGAGCCCAGAGGGGTTCAGGGGCATTGCTTTGTTTAGAGCCCAAAGAGGCTCAGGGGACAGTCAGTTGTTCAGAGCCTGCGAGGCTCCCACGTTGGCCCCATCAGATCTCCACAGCTGCCCAGCACGTAGTGGGCAGCTGCTCCGTTTAGGTCCCTGACATTTGGGACACAGGGCGTCCTATCCCCAGAGAGGCCAGTTGGCCTGGTGACAAGTCACAGGTTGTGGCCTAATGTGATTTCTGCGAATTGTTCTTTGCTGCACCTCTGAATGTGTTTTTGATGCATCATGTGCCTTGTTCTTACACCGCTGAATGTATGTTTATGCATCATGTGTTTTCCTTCCCTACACCTCTGAATGTTAGGATGCATCCTGTGTAAAATGTTCCTATGCCTATACCCCTAAATGTATGGTGATACTTAGGTGGTTGTTTTTCTCCTAGTACAGGTGTTGCTAGTGAGGTCCTGGTTCCCTGCGTGACCTTTTCCTAAGGTGGTCAGGGTTGCGTAGGTGGTACTTACCTGTTACCAGTGGTTACTGGTTGGGTGCTTTATGTTCTATTTTGTGCTACAGTGATTATTATTATATGTTCTATGTGCTAATTATTATTCCTACAAGTGCTAATTCTACCAAGTACTAAGTCTAAAAGTGCATATTCCTGACAGTGGTCCAGGTGGCCCTGTCTTGTACATATCCCCTGTAAATTCTGCCCGTGCCTGTTGGCACATTGTAAAGTGTGTGTTTTTATCTAATGTGTTTTGGTGTAATACAAACGATATTTGTATATCTAACCTTGTGTGGAGTTTCCTTTGTGGTGGGCCTTGGGTATTGTTGCTGGGTGCACGCGCAAAGGCTCAACTCACATTGCCTCCGAGTTTAACCTTACTGCTCGTGTCACGTTACCAAGGGGGTGAGCAGGGGTTATCTTGGTGTATAACTCCCTTGCCCTGACTTAGAGTGGTGGTCTCTAACTGGTTTTGGCGCGAGCCTTGGCCAGCCGGGGATCCCATTTCTAACATGTATTTATTAAGTTAAAGGGGAGGGGTGCCACGTGGCCCCTCCCAGGCTACTTCTGGCCCAGGGGACTCCATCCCCCAGGGCTGGCCCTCAAGTTGGAGTCCATGGGGGGAGCCCCAATGCTCCCACCGTCCCAGCCCGCTCCCTGCCTCCTGCCGTAGCCGGCATTGGTTTTGGCAAGGGGAGTTTCTAACATGCAGCTCCCCTTGACCAAAAGCAATCTGCTTTGCTTCTTGGAAGCGAGAGCAGGTTTCCGGCTCTCGCTTCCAAGAAGCAAAGCAGTGTTTGCTCTGAAAGGGCGGTGGGCACCCTGGGACATTGCAGAAGCCGGTTCTGGGGGGTGGCGGTACCTAGGGCCATTGAGGGCTCCCAGAGGAGGGCCGTGTGGCCCCACTCCCAACATGTAAATAGCCCTGGGGAGGTGGTCGTCCCCGGGGCAGTGCGGGGGGGCAGGAGCCCCCATACACATTTTTGGAAAAAAAGCTACGGGGCCACATGCCTCCGCAAATTATAAGCGAAGCCCCTGGGAGGTAGTAGTCCCCGGGGCTTTGGGGACCACCATACCATAATTATAAATTGCCCCAAGACCTGGCCCACCCGGGGCTTACAACAAACAAAGCGCAGTAGCCCACGCTTCGTTTAGTCACTAACGCATGCATTCAGTAAGACACATTTAATTACTTACTTATACAGTCAGTCACGCATCTAATAAATCCTCCATCCATGTCCAGGCTCACTGCCATCGCTGAGGTGACATGGTAACGTCTGCTGAAGACAGCACACTGTGATGTTGCTATCACAATGACCACACTGACACACTTGCTCCGATGCGGGTTCGGGGGATGTTGGCAGTCCCTGGGTTATTGCGATAAGAGTTTTGGCCCTCATGGGTATCCGTGTATCATGCTCATTGACTCTATGATGTTGCAGGTATTCTGCTCATACACAGAACTGTGCACAGAAACCCAGGACCTCAGTGAACTGTGGTAGACCAAAAAACTCACCTCAGTACCTAGAACCCCTAACTGACTAGCATCAGTGTCTCATTAGCTCTAAGTCCTATAGCAAAGGTACCAATGATTAGACAACCCAGAACATGCGACTTAGGAAACACTCAGGAATGGTGGGAATCAACACTCTTTCGTCTGGTATTCTCATACCAGTCCACAACATGGGTAAAAAGAGACACGATTTAAAAGTTTAAAATGTTTATTTTTAACGACGTGCTCTAAGCTGCTGTATTTTTGCTAACATAAGCAGGCATATGATTAAAAATAATATGATCAGCATTGTTACAATTCCATAAAACACAAAAGGAGAAATCATATTATAATGATAGTGGGAACAGGTCCTATAGTGCCTTGTATGCCACCCTCCCTAGCTAGGAACTATGTTTTATATAATATAGAGGGTCTCTTAGGCTTGAATGGGGACCCCATACCTCCAAGATCAGCAGAGGTGAATCACATCGGGATCTGCAATAGCTCTTTCTCTCTGGAAACTGATTTTCTACAAGTATTCAAATCATGCATGCAGTGCAATATTTTATATTAAAGGTGCCAGAATTTCAGCTAGCCACGGCTGCGTGCATGTTGTGTCTAGAGCATGGGCCGATCAGCCCGAACAACACCTAACATTGTTATGATAACCTTGGAGGCTTCAGCACTCACTGTCAAGACTAAGGTTGAGATGTAAGTCTAGGGATGTTAAAAACAAGCTGTTCTCATGTGAAGAAATTCACGAAGCCTAACTTACAACAACAGTTACATGTAGTGTTGTGTGCAAAAGCAGCAAAAAGCTAAAATGGCGTTTAAACGTCTAATAAGCCTATGCTAACATAGCAATGTGCGCAAGCAGGGCCTTGCCTTCACTACAATGACACTTGAGGGTGTTCCAGTGTGGCTCTTGGCTGTGTTCCTTTTCATGTTGGAGGTAGTCATCCTGCTTAACACCAGCAGAAAGCAGGTGTAAAATCCCTTGTGCTAATGCAGCTTATTGCCAGAATTTGTTTCGCATCGCAGATTTTGCCTTTCGTTGTGAAAGTTGTGATATGTTTTTTTTCTGTACAGAAAAATAAACAAACTGGGCAGTGTATCCCGTCAAGATCCAGCACCTGAGTCATTATTCCTAATCAATATAAATTCAATGACATTTCTTCTTGTGTGTGGACTGTAAATGCACCCACTACCACAGTACAATTCAATACAGGATTTTAGTATTCAGAATAAAACATAAAGGTGCACCTTGTGTCTTTTTGCATGGGAACACCTACTCTGCATCTCATCATCAGCACTTTAATGTAACTAAAGTTGAGATAAATCTAACACACTATTCAGAAGCTGGTGCAAACAGCAGACATCACCAGTATTCCCACGATAACTGCCCCAAAATTTAAAACCATGGTGGACACCACAAAATAATAGTAATAAGAACGAGAAAGAGTCACACAGCACTTAAGTAACAACCAAAAACATTACTGAATTTTTTTTCTTTTTTTATTCAATTTTTATTTTTCCGTCAATATATATAAAGGATAAACTAAATTTAACAAACTGAACACAAAACAACAAGGCGGAAGACTCCTGTCGGGAGAATGAATGTCGATGACACAGCCTGGAAAATAAAGTACAAAATAAGGATGTGTGTAATGCCATATCAAAGGAGTGAGACACAAAGAAAGAGAGAAGGAAAAAAAGCCAGAGAGAAAAAGAGAGGGAAGGAAAAAAAGGGAGTGAGAGAGAGAGTGGACATGGAAGTGAGAGAGAGAGAGAGAGCGAGTCACTGCCGTCCCTGCGCATCCATGACCAAATAGTTACCTGCTGCCACCGGAGTGTCTACCAGTGGGCACTCTACTTGCCCGTCAAAGCTCTGCGGCCCGGCAGATCTCACAGATGTCACTCAGTCCTGCGTCATGAATGGCGGAGACCACATCAGCTTCCCTGTGGCCCGGCAGATCTCACACATGTCGCTGAGTCCTGAGTCATCAATAGCGGAGACCACATCAGCTTTTGGGTGTCACTAACCCTGGGCAACGCAAGTCTGCGCCACGTGGTGGTAGGCCGCTGACGGCCATACAACTTAGGGTGCGACTAACCCTGTGCAACTCAAGTCTGCGCCACATGGTGGTAGGCCCCTGACGGCCACATCAGCTTCGGGTGGCACTAACCTGTGTAACTCAACTCTACGCTACGTGCTAGTAGGCCCCTGAGGGCCCCATCATGTTTGGGTGGCACTAACCCTGTGCAATTCAAGTCCGCGCCATGTGGTAGTAGGCCCCTGACGGTCATACAGCTTACGGTGCGACTAACCCTCTGCGTAACTGTTCATGGCAACTTTATGATTCAGACCCGTGGAGCGTCCGCCATCCGGTCACCACTGCAATAAAGGATGTGACGTTGTCAATCCATTATATTTGCGTGGTCATATGGCCTGTGATGCATGTGCCGGATGGGTGTGGTGTATGTGCAAACCTGCCCTCAGGGAGTGGCCGTGAGATGTTGACAACTAGACCACTGAACTGCACACCAACAGCGAGTACGCCTGCGACAGGTAGCTATGTGGGGCCAACATCGGAACGTAATCGGAGTGTCGCGGCGTATGACGGAACAGGGCAGGGATAGCCACAATGACGTGGACGGCTCGTAGTACTGCATCTGTGAGTCGAGCGGACGGGCAGCAGTTGTCCGTCTGCGAGCCTGGGTGGGAACTGTACATAAGTCACCTGGCATCTGTCCGAGGCATTTCTGAAAACGTACCGGAGTTCTTTCTGTGAGAGATGCCCCTTTCACGCTGCAACTCCCCACATCAGCAGGCAACGCACCCTCTTCCCACATTACTAACATACCCCCAACAACCTTTTCGGGCTCGTAAGTGTCCCTGTGTGGTTAGACAAACAAGTATCTTTGTCATGTATAGATTTACATATAAAACATTTTATTTAAAGAAAACAACAACAAATAAAAATGAAGGGAGTCTGGTGCTGTGGTCGCTGCCATGGACTTGGGGTCACTGCCATTCAGGACTCAGGACAGTTGCACATGTGGGATCGGCTTGTGTTGTACAGCGTTAGTGGCATCACGTGTCGCCCGTCTTGTATATGGAAATATGCCTCACTGATCAAAGGGAGTCTGATGCTGTGGTCGGTGCCACGGACTTGGGGTCACTGCCATTCAGGACTCATGACACAGTTACACATGTGGGATCGGCTTGTGTTGTACTGGGTTAGTGGTACCATGTGTCGCTGGTCTTAAATATGGAAGTATGCCTCACTGATCGAAGGGAGTCTGGTGCTGTGGTCGCTGCCACGGACTTGGGGTCACTGTCATTCAGGACTCAGGAGACAGTTACACATGTGGGATTGGCTTGTGTTGTACTGGGTTAGTGGCACCATGTGTCGCCTGCCTTGCATATGGAAATATGCCTCACTGATTGAAGGGAGTCTGGTGCTGTGGTTGCTGCCACGGACTTGGGGTCACTGCCATTTAGGACTCAGGACACAGTTGCACATGTGGGATCTACTGTGCTGATGATGGGTCGGCCGGGCAGGCCATACTGGTAACAATGTCTGTTGTCTACTGGACTGCGTAATCTGCAATGGTGACTCAATCTGAATTGTGAGCCCTACACCTTGCAGTGTAGACCGGAGGCAGCGGTGAGGAAGGGCCCACAGCCACGTGTTGTAGACTTGAGCAATGTCTGTTGCTTACTTGACTGCGTCATTTGCAATCGAGACTCGGTCTGTATTGTGAGCCCTACTTACCGCAGTGGAGGCAGGAGGCAGTGGTGAGGAATGGCCCACAGGGACATGGTGTTGACTTGAGCAATGTCTGTTGCTTACTGGACTGCATCATTTTCAATTGAGACTCGATCTGTATTGTGAGCCTGGCTGTCCGTAGTGTATATCAAAGGCAGTAGTTTGCACAGACATAAGTCCGTGGTGCTCTGCCGCTGGGGGCCTGTGTAGCGAAAGCCAGCGATCGGCTGAGGAGGTTGGCGGTCACTATTTTTAGGATATTAAAGTTATAAAATATAATATATTTTTTTCAAAATTACTGAGAAAAACATAGGTTTATTGAACTTTATAATTAGAAATTAGTATTTAAATAACCTTTGAAATTCACAAAGAAAATAGGTCTCATGAACATTAAAGTTAGAAATTAGTATTAAAAGAAATTAAATTTACTGAAAAAACGATTGCCACATTTCCCAAAATTGAGCTATTATATGGGTGAGATACCATGCCTTTTTTGGAGGGTTCGCTGTCCTGTTCTGCACTGCCTTGGTGGTAGTAGGGAGAGGGGTGGAACGGGGGAGGTCCTGAGGGTTGTGGCAGTGGGTGTTGTGTCCTTCTTGAGTGTCGGAAAAAACTATAGGTTAAATGAACATTATAGCTAGAAGTTAACATTTAAAAAACATTAAAATTCACTGAAAAAACCATAGGTTTTAGGCACGTTATCGACAGAAATTAGCATTTAAAAAACCTTTGAAATTCACAGAAAAAACCATAGGTTTCCGACATGTTATAGTTAGTTGGACATTTCACTCGTACAAAACCATAGAAATTCCCCTGTTACAGTTAGTTGAGTTAACTATAACTCGCGCCCCTGCAATGCACTGCTGATGACGTCACATATTACATCATTCATGACATGGTCAGTGACATCACTGATGACATCTCAAATGACATCACTGATGACATCATCCATGTGAAAATGTGATGCACCTCCTCATACCTTAATAAAACCTTTGATACATCCACTCTAAAATACAGACTACTATTTTCAAAACAATAGAGATACTAATACCAGTACATAATCACTGATTCCTAGGTGTACACACACATCTACTCATTCACCAAATACAGTCACTCATACATGCAGTGACTCATCAATACAACACTATTATAGGCACTTATACACCTATACAAACACTCACACACCGCCACTCATCCAGAGTTACTCAAACATCTAGTCAGTCATGCAAAGAATCAATCACACTTCTATTTACTCACCTATCCAGTTACACACACAACCTCAGTTATTCATACAGATGCTAACATATACTTACTCTCTTTTACAATCACTGATACAAGTACCCACTGGTCCATACAGCCACTCTCACAATCACTGGCTCTCAAGTATAGTCATTTATATACTCCAACTCTCACATGCACTGACTGTGTTTTACATATGAAGTTACTTGGACATGTAGCACTGAGTTATGCATTCACTCACCAACACACCCATGCACACACTCACCCATCCATACAGCTGTTTCCACTTGCACTCTTGAACCCATACATGCAGTGAATGAAGCACTCACACATCTATGCACGGAGTAACGCACCTCCCATCCACCCTCACACACACTCAGACACCCATATAAATACTCACGCAACCAATTAATAACCTATATAGACACTCATGTAGCTACTCACCAACCAATGCAGCAGCTTACACAGCAATAGATAGACTGATACAGACATTCACACAGCTTAGTCACTAACCCATGCATTCAGTAAGATACATTTAATCACTCACTTATACAGTCAGTCACACACGTACTAAATCCTCCATCCAGACACGTATACACCCACTCATTCTTCAATACAACTTGGCCAATATATATATATATAACATATTTAAACTTTACAGAAACACACAGTAACTGGATGATGTCATCAGTGATGTCATTTGAGATGTCATCAGTGATGTCACTGACCATGTCATGATTGATGTAATATGTGACGTCATCAGCAGTGCATTGCGGGGGCGTGAGTTATAGTTAGCTCAACCAACTATAACAGGGGGATTTCTATGGTTTTGTATAAGTGAAATGTCCAACTTACTATAGCATGTCTGAAGCCTATGGTTTTTTCAGTGAATATATATTTATTCAATTGTGCAGCAAATTCACGGTCTTTAACATGAAGCTCCCTGGTAGGCGAAATCCCAGATGCAGTGTTTTTTAATTATGCTGAAGATGCCCACGCTGCACCTCTGTGCTTTGGGGACTGCTGCCTCTCTGAGACAAACAGTAAAATGATCTGGGGCCCTCACAGTCCCTCTGCAGCCTCGGGGATCACAATCTCCCCAGGCCAACCAATTATAGGAGTGCGGGGGCCCATGCACTCCCCAAGGCCCCTTGGACCGTCACCTCCCCAGGGCTCAAATAATATGATGGAGGGGGTCCATTGTGGACCCCTGACCCCGGGGACCACCACCTCCCCGGGACTAAAGTAATAATTGTAGGGAGGCACACAGCCACCTTCCTGGAGCCATACATAGCCCTGGGGACACCCACCCCCTAGGGCCAGCTCCTGCAATGTCTTGGGGTGCCCACCCCCGGTGCATAGCTGTTTGCTATGGCATGGCGGGAGCTTTACCGCTCCTGCCAAGCCACAGCAATCTATGCCCGCTTTCAGCATGCGAGAGCATTTAAAATACTCTTGCTTGCTGAATGCAATCATAATTGCTTTTACAGAGAGGGAGCTGCATGTTAGCAGCTCCCTTTCTGTAAAAGCAATGGCAGCTCTCACAGGAGGCGGGGAGTCAGCAGGGACTGCAGTGGCCTTTAGGCACCCCCTGTGGTCTCCACTGATGGTGAGTGTGTGCCCTGGATTGGAACCATGGCACCCACTATAGAGACTGGTCCTCAGGGCCGTAACCAGCCCAGGAGGGGTGTCACGTGGCCCGCCTCCCCTTATTTAAAAAAAAAAACAGAGGCTGGGCTGTGTGGAATGGGTTCCCCGGGGCCGAAACCAGATCGGGAAGGGAGCCACCTGGCCCCCCTCCCCCATTCAAGTAAGGCCTGGCCCCAGGGTATTGGGTCATCAGGGACAAAATTGGCCCAGGCAGGAAAGGGGGGCTATGTGGCTCCTTTTCCAGAATATACATTTTTTTTTTTTAAAGGACACCTGACAAGTGTCACCGAAGGCCCCACCTCCTTTCACAACCAGTCTGCAAACATGCCTCCTGGCGCACTGCTGGTTGGGGTTTGAAGTCCCTTTGGGTCCAGAGGGTCTTAGGGGGCCAACAAGCCCTCATGTAGCCTCCAGTGTGTATCACACAGTGGGATTGCGGAGAGGTCTTCGGAGGCCATACTTCCTTTTTCCACCACTCTGCAAACACGCTTCCTGGTACACTAGTGGTTGGGGGATGAAGTCTCCTTGGTTGCTGAGGGTCTGTGTGGGCCAACAAGCCCTCCTGTTGCCTCCAGTAAGTTCCACACAGCGGGATTACTGAAAGGTCTTCGGAAGTCTCACACCCTTTCTCAGCCACTCTGCAAACAAGCCTCCTGATGCACTACTGGTTAGGGGGTGAAGTCCTTTTGGCAGCTGAGGGGCCAAAAAGCTCTCCTGTTACCTCTAGTAAGTGTGGCACAGTGAGATTCATGAGAGCTAGCCGGAGACATGCCCTGTTCTCCACCACTCTGCAAATGCTACTACTAGTTTAAAAAACATAGAAATTCACCGAAAAAGACAAAGGTTACAGGATGTTATAGTTAGGAAACAGAATTAAAAAAAACCTTAGAAATTCACTGAGAGCACCAAAGGTTACAGGGACGTTATAGTTAGGCTGACATCACAAATGACATCATTCCAATCACACACTTACTCACTGAATCATAGTGCCGCTCACACATCTACTCACCCATACAGCTACTAACACAACCACTAACTCACATATACAGCCACTCATGCACCTACTCACTGACCAATACAGCCACTGACACATCAAGTGATGCAGATATGCAGACACTTACACACCCACTCATACACCCATACAACTGTTCTCATGCTCAATCAGTTACCTATACAAATACTCACATACCTACTCACTCACCCATACAGTCCTTCACTCACCCATACAGTTACTCAGACATCCACTCACTTATAGATATACTAACACATTTACTCACTCATCTATGCAGTCTTTGAGACATGTACATACTCTCCCATGCAACCTCTCTCACATTTAATTGCTCACCGATACAGCCACTCACACACCCATTCGCTCACCCATACAACTACTCACACATCCACTCACTCACTCATACACCAACTTACTCACTCATTCATGCAGCTATACAGTTACTTATGTACCCTGTCACTCACCCATACAGACATTTATGTACCTGCTCAGTCACCCACTAAGCCACTCATACACTCTCTCATTTACCATTCACAGCCAATGACACACTTGCTCCCCCAGACAGCCACTCATTCATACTCTTATTCACCATTACAGCAAGTTGCACACCAATTCACTCTCCCCTACAGTTACTGACACAGCCACTCACTTACTTATACACCCACTGACACACCCACTTGCTCACCCACATAAAAAACTCACACACCCAGTCACTCATATATAGTCTCTCACATACCCACTCACTCTTGTATACACCACTTACATACCCCCTCACTCACTCACACATATGGGAACTCCTACAGTCACTTACCTTAGTACATATGTAATTAACTTTTAGATAACACTCACAATCACTGGATGATGTCACTTGAGATATCAGTGATGTCATGAGTGATTTCACTGACCATGTAATATGTGAGGTCATAAGCAGTGCATTGACACCAATTTGGCTGTAGCATTGTTTTGGAGCTCCTGCCACCCCTGCCATGGTCTTAAGAAGGACATGTGTGTAACCAGGTTGCTGATTGACCCACTAGATAGGTGTTCCATTTGCATCCTCATGGATGTCAGCAAGGTTAGTGGACTGTGGTAAATCTAGGTAATGAAAGCTGCACCAAAGATATGTAAGGGTATAAAAAAAGTTACAACTTGTGATACGGATACACAGTGGGAATGTTCCTCCTGCCATCAGGTTTCACTTTTGGGGACATCTCCAATATTCACATTCACAGGGCGGCATAAAGCTACTTTCTTACTCTCACATACAGAGACAAATGCAAGCCAAGATAGCTTTCACCTCTACTTTCATGCACTTCAGTTTGCTCTAGCCCGACCAATGAGGTTGCATTGCCACTCTGTGAAACCAGGATCTCCAGGTTTCAGTGATATGGGAAAATGAATGGTTTTAACACATGACTGTGCAGGAGCAGCCTTCTTCAGACTTTGGATCACTGTAGTGTACATCTCTGCTAGGTGATCAAAACAAAACAAGGCAAGACTTTAGGAAAGACTTCCCACCTTCTTAAGAACTCTTCTGGCCATTTACTCTATCCCTGGCTGAGTACTTTCGGGTCCACAGTCTAATCTAGCATCATATTTTGTACACATCTGGGTGACAATCACCTGTTGCTGTCAGGCAGACAGGGTCTGTTTCTCTCAACCATTGGTTTAAAAGCACGCTTGAAAGTATGCATCTTGTAGTGACCCACTATCCCCCCACATTTATGGCACCACACACATGTTTTCATTGAGAGACCAGAACCATCTCTCTTTTTCTTTTTTTTTAAAATCTTATAGTTCCTTGAACTTTATTATTTCTTTCCTGGTACCCCTCTGCCATGTAGGGGCTGGGAACCCTCCATAGGATCTTTGTACTTGTAACCTGCTGCTGGGTGAATTGCCCTCTGGGGTTTTGTAGGTGCTGGCTGTTTTGAGAGTAGGAACAAATGCATCTTCACTTACACCTACAACGTTAGCAAGCACCATCCTTCTGGTTTGCCCCCTTGCTCCATCTTCAGTGCAGACTCGTCCTTCTGAGTCATACCTACTTTGTCACTTGTCTGGTGGGTGAAGATAGTACTGGAGCCCAAGAGTCCTGTTACAACAGTATATTGTGGTCAACAAAAGGTCTGAGGACATACAGCCTGATTCATGAAGCGAAATAGCGCCCGCAATGGCTGCGAAAATGCAATTGCGGGTGCAAAACACGGAATCGGCATTCAAGTACAAAATAGCGAATTCGCAAACACAGAATAGCGATTCAAATAGCGATTACGCTATAATAGTCGCAGACTCCGGGTAGTCGAGCATTAGCGATACGGAAATAGCGACCAACCACGGAATCTGCGAAATGAATAGCGAAACGCAATATTGTCTCAATCGGCATTCATGAAAAAAATACAATAGCGAAAAAGCTCAAATTCGCACTTTTGCGCGGCGCAATTTAAGGACAACTCAAAGCAGGTGGTAACCATAAAAGCCATGATTAAGTAAAATTTGAAAAACTGTTGGCCAATCACCAACAGGTCCAGGCCTGACCAATCACACATAAGGACATTCAGCAGCAGCATTAGGCGTTCCACAATGCCAGGGATGTACATGGTGGTGAGGCGGCGAAGGCTACAGCGAGCAGCACGGAGGAGACGCATGAGGCAGGAAAGGATTTACCGGCAGCGGGTCACCTTGCTGGGCCAAACCAGAGAACAGATTTATGCTAAATACAGGCTGAATGGGGAAATGATCACCTGGCTGATACAAGAACTCGACCCCATCATGCAGCACCCAACAAGGCAAAACAGTTCTGTGCCCACACATGTGCAGGTATTGTGCAGCCTGCACCTCCTGGCCTCCGGCAGTTTCCAGGGCATAGTAGCCGCTGCTGGGGGGATATCCCAGCCCACCATGTCACGCTGCCTCCACACTTTTGTTGACGCCATGCTCAGCCAGCTCCACCGCCACATCACATTTCCCACGAGCCAACAGGAATTGGACCTGACAAAACTACAATTTTACAATGTCGCCCATTTTCCCCATGTCCTCGGCTGCATAGACTGTACCCACGTCGCCATCTGCCCACCAGCTGCCACGGAGTATATGTACCGCAACAGGAAGTCCTACCACTCCCTCAACATACAGATGGTCTGCAATGCCAAGACCATCATCACTGACATTGTGGCCCAGTACCCAGAGAGTACCCATGACTCCTTTATCTTCAGGCACAGCGGACTCCACACACGACTGCTCAGGGGAGAGTTTGGGGAAGGACACCTACTTGGTAAGTACACTTTGTCGACAATGTCACATTGCTATGAAGTAACTGCGCTGCACAGGCAATCAACATCTGCTCCTCTCATTCAGGTGACAGTGGCTACGCCCTACGGGAATACCTCCTGACCCCTTACCTCAACCCTGCCACACCTCAGCAACGGCGCTACAATGTTGCGCACATCCGGACAAGGAACTGTATAGAAAGGACATTTGGCCTGCTCAAGAGCAGGTTCCGTATTCTGCACAAGACAGGTGGGGCGATGTATTACAGTCCTGCAGCGTGCTGCCGCATTGTGGCTGTCTGTGCAATGCTTCATAACATTGCAACCAAGCGCCGGATACCTGTTGACATCTCAGGCAGTGAATCTGAGGGGGACGACCGGCCACCAGCACATGCGCACCATGCACGCGGGGAGAACCCAGCTGAAGGCCACAGACGTCGCAACCACATCACAGCGAACAATTTCTAGCCCACCCTCTTCCCCCAACCCACATATCACAATTGCATGCAAAATGTAATGATTACACAAGGCTAATGTGTGCAGCAAAATAAATGTATTTGTTTCATTCACAAGAAAAAGGTTATGGTTTCAACTATTTACAAATTACAGTATTCCTGCATACTGCAGTGTGAAGAAGGTTCTTGGCAGGCTTAGCGTCAGCCTGTGGCAGTGTCCCTCAGACAGTGTCAAAGGCGCCTCCGGCGCGTAATGCCCAGGCGCCTGTGAGGCTCATCCTCATCCTGGGCAGCTGTACCAGGCGTTGCCCTGGTGCTGCGCCTAGGTGGCGGGACCTGCGTGGCAGATTGGCTGCTCACGCTGGAGGCACCCTCACTGGCATCGTCTCCCCCTACAGTGGCCGGTAGCACAGGTGTGTGAAGTGCCGTCACGGCGGTGGTTAGGTGCTCCAGGACCCGTGTTATGTCCTCGCAGCACTGGACCAGTTGGTGCTGCTGGGTGAGAGAGCGCAGCGACAACTGGGTGGTGGCATTTGCTGCCACATAATTCGACCTACTATAGGACGACAGCCGGCTCATTAGCTGGTGGTGACGCCTGCTTGCTACACTGCGGTGCTTGATGAGCGCAGCAGTGTTATCCTCCATGGCTGCAGTCATGCGGCACATGGCCGCCGTCATGCGGTCCATCCTGTCTCCAACTCCCGCCACATTGCGGCCAATTTTGTGCAGCTGGAGCTGGATGGCTCCTTGCTGCTGCGACTGGCGCTGGTGGATTCTGAGCATGCGCCGCTCGACGCTCATACAGGCATGGAGATGCCCATTGCCCCTCCTGCTGATCGGCCGCTGTGTTGCCGCTGTCGCAGGCCCAGATCTCGTTGCACGAGCTGCAGGTGGTGTCGCAGCAGGTGTTGCTGGTGCGGCAGGAACTGGAGGCACATTGGTGGGGTGCCTGGCTCTGGCTGCTGGTGGGCCGGCAGATGCAGGAGCAGGTACGGTGGGGGGCCTGGCCTTGGCTGCGGGTGGTGCGGCAGATCCAGATGCAGCTACGGTGGGGGGCCTGGCCTTGGCTGCCGGTGGGATGCTAGTTGCAGGGGCCACAACGGTGGGGGGCCTGGCTGCTGGTGTTGGTGCAGCGGCAGATGCAGGAGCAGGTATGGTGGGGGGCCTGACTGCTGGTGTTGGTGCAGCGGCAGGGGCTGGTGCCTGGGTTTCGGGTTGTGAGTCCACCTCCTGGGCCTCCTCATCAATCTGCAGCCTCTCGCTGTCACTGCTATCTGCGCCACCTGTGAGGGTAAGTGGATACTCATTAGTTGCATGTGACTGTCAGACGTGCAGATGTTACATGCATGCTGGGTGACATTCCCTGGATGGCTGTGGATTTGCGTACTTTGGAACCTTTCTGCCTGCATTGTGGTACTACTACATTGTGGACATACTACATCTCCCACAATGCTTCAGGGCATTTCCTGATGCACAACATAGGCATGACTAAGGGCCAGTGAGTGAGCCTATTTGGTCAGGGACGGTCATAGGGGACAGGGTCGCAGTCGCATGCCACTTACCTTGGGTGTCTTGGGTGGGGCGGGAGGAGTCCAGAGGGGTCACGCCAACGCACGCCTCCCTCTCCAAGGTGTTCTCAACCTGGTCCTCCAGGGGTGTGTTGGGTGGGACTGTCGGTCCGCCACCTCCAGTGCCCGATGCCTCACCAAGGCGCTCCGCCACCCTCTCCTTGGCACGACCTCGGAGGTCGTACCAGCGCTTCTTTAGCTCCTCCAAGGACCTATCGGCCACACCCACCGAGTTTACGCTGGAGGCTATTCCCAGCCAGATCCTCCGCTTGTCCTGCTCTGGGACCTTCCTGGAGTTGAGGCCGAACAGCCTGTCATGGTTGGCCACCACCCCTTCAATTAGGTTCTCAAGCTCCTGCTCTGAGAACTTGAGCTTGCGCTTTCGTCCTGCGCTGTTGCTGGGGCCAGGGACAGGTTCCTCAGACATGGCGGTCGCTATTTCAGGCGTTTCTGGAGTCGCTATCGCTGGTTAGGCGTCTGCTTTCCGACGTGCTCACTCGTAGGATAGCGTCACTGTGGTGTTTGGGGGTGGGAACTGCCTGCTTCCTGGATGTGATGTCATCACGGTGCTCGGAATGCGTCTTCCCGTTTTCCCGATCGCGCGAGAATGCGAGTCGCAATCCCGATCGCACGGGATTGCGAGTCGCTATCCCGATCGCAGGTAGCCGGGAATAGCGATTTTTCTGCGTTTTTAGTTGGTCGCTAACGGCTTTAGCGCCCGCGTGCGAGTCGCTATTTTTTCCCCGAAAAGTACATGAATGCCGTTTTGCGTTTCCTCTATAGCGAGTCGCTATGAATCGCTATTAGGGACACGCAAAACGGCCCGTACATGAATCAGGCTGATAGTCTTTGAGGACCAAGTCACAAAGTTATTTGACATCAACGACCTTTTCTCTGGAAAGCTGCAGGTCAGAGTACGATTCAGGTGCTAGGACAAGTACTTGTAAATTTATTTGTAATAGTCTTTTTGCAAAACATATAGATCAAGGAAATCATTAATACACATGGCACAGACACTAAATCATGCATTTTAAAGGTATCGACCAGGGTAGGTCCATATCAGCATCCTATCCTTCCTGAACAGATAAAATGTCTGCCATCGACCTTGATAATAATAACTACTCCTGCTCTTGTTGATGCAGCATTTTAGTTTGTGTTGTGCTCTATATGCAAATGGCCAATAAAAAAAATGGATGAGCAATTTCCTTGCCATACCAACGTTTACTGTTCAGAACATTTTTATGTAAGGTATTAAATGTGCTCCTGATTGTCGAGCTGTTTTTGTAGAAGTCACCTTCAATTTGTCACCTTCTTGAAATACACTCTCTGTGTTTATTTGATGCCACAATAAGAACCCTGCAACAGAGTTTGTATCCTTATAACTGACACCATCCGTCAACGCTCCTTGGATTATAGCCATAAAGCCAGTGAAGTAACAAAATGTGAGGCGCCCCTCTATCCCCCCCAACTCGTAAGATTTGCTGAAGCGGCCACAACACATGTTCAGCCTCCTCCGCCTCCAGAAAAAATCTGTATTTATGTGTTATTTACAGTGGTATGAAGCACTACTTATAAACCAAGATGTTGTTATGAGATGCATTTACAAAGTATGAGGTTGTTTGCATCTCCATCGTCGCAGAGAGACAGGGAGGTAAATAAAAAATGGCTTCTAAACAACGGTGATAAATGGACGAATGAGGATTTAGTACTGCTGTGCTAAATAATGTGTTACTGGGCCACATCTATTTTCACATGCAAAAAGAACAACTGATGGACAGAATGCTAAACAATGTGAAACACTCACCCCAGTAGAGGGATCTGCGCCTAAATCCATTGTTTTCTTTGCCCCCCATGCCATTCCAGTTTAAACCCAGCCATATGCTAATCAGTCTTGACCCTGCTCCCATGGGAAAAATCCAGCCTGAACTACCAGGCCAGGTCTTCCCTGAACTGAAAACAAGCATCATGGGACTGTTTTTGGGGTTTCACCCCTCACCAGCCAGGCTAGCTACAATCCGGCTGCATGGTGAGCACGGGGCATGGGCATACCAGTCCAACTCAGGGTGACAAATGCAACAAAAAAACAATTCGACGAAATGCTGAACAATGTCAAACATTCACCCCAGTACAGAGATCAGGGCCTAAATCCATTGTTTTCTTTGCTCACCATCCCATTCCAGTTTAAATCCGGACATATGCTAATCAGTCTTGACCTTGCTCCTGCACCAGTCACTTCTGGTACAGGAGCTGTCACTGGGGACAAGAAGCAGAACGGAGAGGTGGTAATGAGTGCTGGAGGGTTGGGGCGAGCATTATTACCATGGAGGTGTATGGCATGAAAGGGGAGCTCCACACTAGGGAGTGTAATCAGGTGGGGAGCAATATAAGGAGCAAATTGCTGTGTTTAGAGCATTGACTGGGGTCTACTCAATGTGGGCCGCTTACTTCAGGTAAAGCATTATGAGAGAAGTGTGCATGGGCGTCCCTTTGTGCCCCCCCTGCGGACGCCCATGCCTGTTGTGGTCACTTTGCATGTTCCCTATTGCACTTCTGTACACATACTGGCTGTCACTCTCGTATTAATATTAATATATGCCTGGTTTCTACCTAGTACGGCACTGTAAGGGACCATCAGGTAGATTCATCAAGCATTTTTGCGAGCGCAAACGGTGCGAATCGCAAAATTCGGCCGTTTGCTATCGCATTTAAGGAATCTCAATTAGAGATTCCTTAAATGCTATTCATGAACCATTTCAGAATTGCAAATTCGCTATTTGTTGCCGCTATTTACCGTGAAGTCTGACTTCGTGGTAAATAGCGAAAACTTAGAAAAATGCCCTTTAGTGCATTTTTCTAAGTTGTATGTTACACACACACATGTCCTTTGGACATGTGTGTGCGCAACATCAGTCTACATTTTCATTTCAGGGGTGCTACAGGGTGTCCTTTGGACACCCCTGGCACCCTTGAAATCTCATCCTTATTTGCGATTAGCAAATTGCTAATCGCAAATAAGGAATACCTCCCCATTCATTAAAAGGTCCATAGGAATGAATGGGGAGTCATTCCTTATTTGCGATTAGCAATTTGCTAATCGCAAATAAGGAAGCTGTAGAAATCGCAATTTTTTTTGCGATTTCTACCTGGATCCCGTTTTGCGAGTCTTTAATAGCGATTCCTTAATAATCGCTATTAAGGACTCGCAAAACGGGACATTGATGAATCTGGCGGCATATGCTCTGTTTTACATTGGACATTGCATATTCATGGCACTGCATTCTTTCATTGGTCAGTCGTCTGATTTACTCGTGTTTAAAACTTCACAAAACAAAGGAACAAGAAAATGAAGTCACATAGGTGTGGAAGGCAGAGAGGTGCGGAGGGATCAAGTGGTGAACTGATATGAAAAGGAAGATAAAACATCAGACCCTGAGAGCCATTGGCCTACAAACGACCGGAGAGCCACAAGGAAGTAATGAGCACCCCGAGTGCTGTTGCCGCTCAGTAGGTGGTGGCACTCATTTCATGGGTCCTGATGAAAGGATGAGACGATCTTGACTGACCTCCACTTAGGACGTGCATGCTACAGACATGTATGACGCCAGGGTTCAGCCAGCTTAAAATGGGCCAATCAACCAAGACTTCCAAAAGAAATGTCCATCGTTTAAAAAGTGCAGGTTGTGTATGAGGACGCCTTTTGTCCGTAATTCTGGGTCCCGCAGGGAGCAGAGCTGTTCCCTGCGAGAAGCCTCAACTCCCTGATGGGGCGCCTCGCACTCCTCCTTGCAGCCCCTCCCACCCATTGTCATTCTGTCTAATGCATAAACTCAGGTGCATGCACACACGCTCTCACATGCACACACAGACATGCATGCACACATTCACACACACACACCCATGCAACCAGACACGCACAGGTGCATGCACTCAGATGCATGCAAACACGTGCTCACGTGCACACACAGGCACTCATGCACGCATTCACACATGCGCGCACATACATACAACCAGACACACCCACGCACAGATGCATACACACAAACACACATGCACACATTCACACACACACGCTCTCTCACAAACACATACGCACACATGCACAAACACGCATACACACATATGTCACATTTATTAAAGGAGCATTTTCAAAGAAACTATTGGGTTTGCCAATGCTCACTTGTTTTCGCTGAACAGGCTAGCTGCTCCCTTTAGGAACTAAAATGGAGAAGTCAAATCTTGAACTCTCCCTAAAGGTGCCCCTCCGGGATCAGCTTGTACAATAAATGCTAGGAACCCCCAGGATTGCGTGTGCCAAGGAGTGGGAATTATTACTAAAACAACATTAGTATTTATATGGATTGAAGAGAGTGACCCTAAGTTAAAAAGATGCTGTTACACACATGTACATAGAACAGCTGTCTTAGTACTCACGTGCGAGGGTGTGCTGTTGTCGCAGGTTAATTGTGGACTCTGCTGAGGGAGTCTTCCGGTCACAGAGGGAGGCATAGAGGTATCCAAGAAACCTAGCCTCAGAGGGAGGCAGAGAGGAATCAAAGAAACCTAGCCTCAGAGGGAGAAAGAGAGGTACCCTATGAACCTAGCCTCAGAGGGAGGAAGAGAGGTACCCTATGACCCTAGTCTCACAGGGAGGAAGAGAGGTACCCTATGACCCTAGCCTCACAGGGAGGAAGAGAGGTACTCTATTACCCTAGCCTCACTTGGAGGAAGAGAGGTATCCAAGGAACCTAACCTCAGGAGGATGCAGCAGTGAGGTGCCCCAGGACCCCAGCCTCAGAGGGAGGCAGAGAGGTACCCTATGACCCCAGCCTCAGAGGGAGGCAGAGAGGTACCCTATGACCCTAGCCTCAGAGGGAAGCAGAGACGTACCCTATATCCCTAGCCTTAAGGGGAGGTTGAGAGGTGCCCTATGGCCCTAGCCTCAGAGGGTGCCAGGGGGTAATTTTAGGGTTTCAGGCGGACATGGGTTTTGGGGTGACAGGGGGATAATTTTAGGGTTCAGGGTGGGTATGGGTTTTGGGGTACCAGGGTGGTTATTTTAGGGTTCAGGGCGGGTATGGGTTTTAAGCGGCTAGAGGAGTTATTTTAGGGTTCAGGGCGGCTATGAGTTTTGGGGGGCAGGGATAATTTTAGGGTTCAGGGTGGGTATGGGTTTTGGGGTGCCAGGGGGATAATTTTAGGGTTCATGGTGGGTATGGGTTTTGGGGTACCAGGGGGTAATTTTAGGGTTCCGGGTGGGTATGGGTTTTGGGGTGCTAGGGGGTAATTTTAGGGTTCTAGGCGGGTATGGGTGTTGGTGTGCCAGGGGGTCATTTTAGGGTTCAGTGTGGGTATGGGTTTTGGGGTGCCAGGGGGATAATTTTAGGGTTCTGGGTCGGTAAGGTTTTTGGGGTACCAAGGGAGTCATTTTATGGTTCAGGGCGGGTATGGGTTTTAAGGGGCAAGGAGGGGTATTTTTAGGGTTCAGGGCGGGTATGAGTTTTGGGGGGCAGGGGTAATTTTAGGTTTCAGGGTGGGTATAGGTTTTGGGGTACCAGGGGGTAATTTTAGGGTTCAGGGTGGGTATGGATTTTGGGGTGCAAGGGGGGACATTTCAGGGTTCAGGGCGGGTATGGGTTTTGGGGTGCCTGGGGTAAAATTTTAGGGGCCAGGGTGGTACTGGGTTATGGGTTTTGGGGTGCCAAGGAGCTAATTTTAGGTATCAGGGAATGTATGAGTTTTAAGGGGCCAGGGGGTAATTTTAGGGTTCAAGTGTGCTCTAATTGTCCAGTTTCAAATGCAGAATTCACCACTTTTTTTTCTTAGCTTGGTCTGAGCATTACCCGATCCTGAATGTCTGCCATTTTAGCCCCGCCCCTATTGATTAACATTAGCCTTGCCCCTTCATTTGCCAGGTTAGCCCCCCCCTTGGAAAAATTTCTGTGGACGCCCATGGAAGTGTGGTGCATAGGGGTGTACTACAGAGGAACTATTGGGTGGAGAAATATATTTTAATATATTCCACATGTACCTGGATACAATGCACATCTAGCTAGTCAGCATGAGAGGTGATTATTCATTTTTGCCGGTGAACATGATTGTTTTTGCCCGTAGACTTTCCTCTATTTCTATTGTAATTTGCTCTCCCGAGTGACGCCACACATACTACATATCTACCCTGTGTTCGGTAAATATATTTTGTCTTAGTACCAGTCTATTGTGACTTTGAGAGAGAGATTATTTATTTATTCATTTTAAGTTACCCTTGACGGATGATTGGATTTGGCGTGAAATTGGATGTCCAGTCATGTCTGACAAGTTCGCCCATTATGTCAGCTCCACCCATCCACCTACAAAACAGAGCACTGAGTGAGTGCACTTGAACCACTCTACTGTTCTTTTGAGGCACTCAGCAGCTGTGTAGCATGCTGCTGGATTGTGGCTGCACGCGCTGTGCGCTCTCTTATTCATATATTGACAGTGATGTTCTTTCTTAGCCGAGGTGATAATCTAAGTAGTGTGGTAGCGCCCATTTGGATTAATTTTATTAGTGCTTGTGGAGTTGCCTTACGCACACCCTGTGTGCAGATTGTTTTCAAAAGTTACGGTGCTTGGCCAAAAAACGGCATTGCTTTGCACTGCTCCCCTGCACCGCTGTACTTCTGGGTCACAAATTGAATGTTCATATTAAAATAGTCACATTTGTTTTTATTCCTGGTATGTGTATAGTGGCCCACATTCCTCAAATTGTCCTCCAAAAATCCTAAGAAAGGGGTCAACCGTTTCTGGAAGGCCTGCCTCGACATGGTTTAGACCTGACCTAGCCTCTGTGCAAAAGCCTAGAAATGACTATACTGGTCAAAGACAGAGACACTCCCGTAGACCCTGAGATTTTGGAAGGATGGCTCCAATGAACACTACATTTACTAGGAAATGCAAATGGTGCCCTATCTGTGAATGCCACGGATCTGTCCTTATAAAGAGAGACCCTAAACTAGCCGAACTTGCCACTCCAGAGTAAGGCCCTATGGCCAACGTACTTCTCTTCGGAGACAAGTTTGTAAAAGACTTGGGCAAATTGGACCATATTTTCGCAGCCCTGGACAAGGCCCAGGTCCCACTCCAGAAGGTTTTTCATAATCACCTTTTTGGCCAAGCCAGTGAATATAGGGGGCAATTGTCTCTCTACTTACACCACTCCAGGGGCTCCTTCTATCCCGCCAGCCCTCATGGAGGTAGCTACCAGTACAGAAGGTTTTTTTTTCTGTGCCAGGGGAACTACAGTGCCAGAAAATGAACCCAGGTAAGCCTCAGTCAACCTGTGTCAGTTATGTTGGCAGGCAGAACAAGACTCTTTCTCTCTAACTGGAGGTCTCTATTGAACAATCCTGGTGTTCTGCAGACTATAACTGTGAGAAAATAGGCTTTTTTGCAGTTTCCCCCCAATTATTGCCCCCATTTTGACCACTAAAAGCTGGTTTTCTAACTCTGATTGTGCCCTGGGGTCTGCTAACTAAAACAAGGGCCTGTGCTCTGTGTAAAAGGTGCATGGTAATTAGGTATGATTACAATTGGTACCGACAACCTACCTGTAAGTCCCTAGGGCCTCATTTATGAGGCCTTGCGTGAGTTTTGCACTTCCGATGCGTCACTTTTTGTGACGCATTGGCGGCGTAAAACATGCCTCCGGATGCGCACTATTTACAAAGTGACGCATCTAAGCAGATGCGTCACTTTGTAAACCCCTGCGCTACATTATACCTGCGTCAGGTATAATGTATGCAGAGGGGGCGTTCACCGGCAAAAAGCCTCGTAATAGTGACGCAGTGAAATCTATGAGATTTCACTGCGTCACTTTTAGGATGCTGTTGCGTCAAAATCTTGCGCCTGCCTCACAGCAGGCGTAAGACTGACGCAAGCCCTTTCACATGGGGCTTTCCCCATGTGAAAGGAAGCATTGCTGGAGTTGCGTCACTTTTGTGACACACTCCAGCAATGCGTCACTTTTGCGCCTACAGATACGTCAGAAATACTGACGTATCTGTAACTCCTTGCGACATGATGCGTCATATTATAAATATGACGCATCAATCATGTCGCAGGGAGAGCGCAGTGAAAAGTGACACATCGCTGTTTTCACGCAGCGAAGCGTCACTTTTCATAAATGAGAAATGAGGCCCCAAGTATATGGTAGTGCATGTAGGTTTAGCGGCCCAGTAGATTTAATACACTTAAGTGTGCACTACTGTGTTGCCCGTTGTAACTTTAAAAGCCAGCCCTTCTTTGCAAGCTGCTATTAAAGTAAAAGTATATGCAAATTCAGCTTTGGAATTAAAGGTACTTTCATAGTCGTAAACTACCTTACTTGTACAGATAAGTCACACCTAAGGTCTCCCATAGGTGCCTCAAGGGTAGGATGCCATATAAAAGTAAAGCAGGTACATTTTAAAATATGTTTTAATTGCCCGAGTGAGGGAAAAACTGGCAAATTTATTTTTCACCATTGTAGCACACTAGCTCCATAGGCTGACATGGGATTACTTCAATAAAGCATAACTATTGATAGGAATGATCTACAAATATAATTTAAAGGATGAGAAATTATAGTTAGAATAAATCCAACAACTTGCTAAGGGTATATTTATTATAGCTATCACAGAACGTAGGTTATTGGATTTGCTTTTCTGATTAGCAAACATCCAGTCATCTAGCAGCCTCTCCCAATTGGCCAGCTTTTGACAGGCTGAGTCAAACTGCTCTGATGAGGTGTGAAGTGGCCTACATAGAGACAAAGGACATCTGGTGGGGGGAGATCTGCTGCTGCAGAGCAGAAGGCAGGATGGGGCTTGAGGAGCCAAACTGAGCTTTAAAGACTGAATGACAGGACAGGACACAGGCTCACCCCCACATCCTGCACAACCAGTCAGAGAGGAGCCCCAGTAATTGAATTAGCAGAGGGTCTGGAAGGGGAGTGTTAGGGAAACGTAGCCATGCTAGCAGGTTGGCTTAGCCAGGTCTTAACCTCAAGGAGAGAGTTACAACATTTTGGATTTTAAAGGACTAGTGCTTTCTGGGACAAGAATATGCCACACTTTGGAGGAAGTTGTCATACCTGAGGATGCTGCCCTGCACACTATTGGTCAGGGATGCCCCCCTGCTTGTCACCATCGAACACCGGATAAATATAGGAGAGCTGCCCAGCAACTCTGATCCTTGCCTTGAAGAAGGACTGCCCTGCTGGGCCCTTGGACAGAATAAGAGAGGACTGCACTCATAAGGGCTGCACCTGCTGAAAACTGTGGTTTTCAGCCCAAAAAAGGACTTTCTCTTGCTTTGGAAGTGGAAGGAGTGGGTCCCTGAAAAGAACTGGTTAAAGGAGTTCCACCTGCATCATTTCCACCAAGAAGAACCCAAGTAGACAGCATCCAGTGGACTTTTGAGGATTTAGCCAAGTGCATTGTGGGTAAATTAGTCCCAACATCCCAAAGAGCAACTCAGAGCTTCTGGAACCTTGGATTGGTGCCGTGGACAATTTAGAACCCCAAAAGTTCCTTCTGGAATAATCATCAGAAGTTTTAGACATTTGTAGAATTTTTGGGAAAAAGCTCTGTAAGTAGACCGACCCGTCTTCGAGAGTCAAGCCGCCATCGTCAAACCACGATCAAGCCTGGATTTCTGGTTCGTCCTGTTGAAAGCTCCAGAGCTCAAGACTTCCAGGATTTCACAGAGGCCTCTGGTGAACTAAGCCACCGCTGTTGACTGGAAATATGGCCTGACAAGGTGCCTAGCTCGACATAGAGAGAAAAAGCTCCAGAAAATGACTACGTCCAAAGGTAAAAACTTAACCGCTGCCTACCGTTCAATAAAGCCAACCCACACTCCATCATGTTCGACCTCAAACTTGACTTAGTCCCAGTCAAAGGCGATCAGATGTCCCAAGTTGGCACTTTTCATTTTTAGGCATAGATTGTATTTAAACTTTAGAAGTTCATATCCTTGATTCCCTACATTGGATTTTTGTTGTTTTGGTGTCATTTTAATCATAAAAATATTTTCTGTTTTTATAAATTGGTGTTAAATATTTATTTTATTTTGTTTTTTACTTATTTAATGTATTGGTGTATTTAAATGCTCTACATGCTTTTCTCCTAAGTTAAGCCTGCCTGCTCTCAGCCAGCTAACAAGTGCTGAGCAAAGGAATAATATATTGAGACATTGACTGGATCTTATATTGTGATTGTGGCATTATTACTAGTAGTAGGTACATACCTACACCTACTAATAAACCACCTTCCTACAATAACTGGCTACAAGATCGAGTTCTATTGTAAGCCCCTTTTCAAGCCACCCCCCTCAAACTCTCCTTTTTTCCAACAGGATCAGAATTTCATTCAGGAGGAGATCCTTCAATTCCTGCAGGAGGCCATTTGCCCCTCTCATGCGATCCTTTGGGATTCTGCAGCAATATCTTTGTAGTGACCAAAAATGATGGGGCCTAATGTTTAGTCATCATCCTGAAAGAATTCAACATGTGGATACTTTACTGCCACTTCAAAATGGAGTGGATTAACCTCATTAGAGATCTTCTCAGAGACAAGGAATAGATGGCCCGTCTTGGCCTGAAGGATGCATACCTCTCTTTCCCTATATTTCCTCTTCAGTGAAAGCACCTTGAAATCATATGGGGTGGTTGGTTGTATGAATTCAAACTCCTTCCTTTTGGTCTGTCTTCTGCCCCTTGGTGCTTCACCAAGGTGATGCTTCCGCGTTTCGAAAACCTCAATTCCAACTCTGTACGGATGCTCATTTATCTCAACGATATTGTCCAATGGTCCAAGATAAACACCAGTTGATGACACCTGAGTTGCATGATACATTTACTCCAGGAACTAGGTTTTCTGGTGAACAAGATGAAATTCCTTCTTTCTCCCTCACAGTGTATAGAATTTGTGGGGTTTCAAATTGACACCTTTTGCTTCTTCAACAGAAGTTGAAAAAGATCCAGAAGCAAATCTGATCAGCGATCCAGAAGGACAACGTTTCCATGAGAGACCTTGCCAGGATAGTAGTCCTTCTAGCATCAGCAATACAAGTGATATTCCCCGCCCGGTTATACTACAGTTCTCTCCAATGGCTGGAAATACAACATCTTCAGGGAGGGATTTTGTATTCAGAGATATATTGAGTGTGTCTCCAGAGACCATAACAGAGTTACAATGTCGACTAGATCATATGGCTGCCTAGACAGCAGAGCCATTTTCAGCTACCGACTAGGCATCTTTATATGATCAGGCCCCAGTCTGTGGGTTTGAGGAGCCAGATGTAGCAGTAACTCCGCCAGAGGTTGTTGGGGTCCAGACAGAGCTCCTTGCAGGATAATTTGCGATAAGAACATAAGCTCCTCGCAAATCCAGTTGCTGCATGCTACTGAGAATGGATAACATCACAGCTGTCTAATGCATAAAAAGACTAGGAGAGCCCAAATACAAGGTTCGGGTGTACATTGCAAAGGATTCCTGGCAATATTGCCTTCATAAGCATTTCCATAAAAGTGGAATAACCTCCGGGCCCGAACAATGTTGCAGCAGATTGGGACTCGAGGTATCTTAATTAGAGAGGTTCTTCTCCTGGAGAGCGTATCTGATGGCCCTAGCCATGGACGACTTTCTGCATGAATAGAACGCACCACTGCATTATCCTTCCCCCGTTCCTGCTTATTCCTAGAGTATCAGCCCATGCGTGCAACCTGTAAACTGAGCTAATCCTGATCACCCCACTGTGGAGAGCTCAGCAATGGTTCCCTGTTCTGCTGGAGATGTCCTGCAAATTCCCAGTCCTGCTTCCTCTATTACCAGACCGCCCCTTAGAACCAATAAGCCTTCAACATCCCTTGATTCTGCAGAACCGTCTACATGTCATGGCTTGGCACATATTAGGAGCCGCTGGTTCATGCCAGGCGTTTCGGAACAATCCGAATCTCTCATATCCCGTTATTGATCCAAGGTCACTCACAAATGATACTCCTCAGAATGGCAGAGATGGTTGGGTGGGTGCGACGGAGTCTAGATCCCTTGGGATTCCCATTACCTTTGTCATCCTGGATAAACTAGTTTCCAAGGGTCTAAACCTATTCCTCGGTAAACAACTATCGTTCATCTAAGCAGGCCATTCCTTGGTTGGGAAAAAACCAATAGATTATCACTCTGTGTTAAGTAGAGTCATGAGAGGTATTTGCTTAGCTAATCCTACTCTCCCAACGTACACATTCCTCTGGGATGTAAATATTATTCTTAACTTCTTGGGTTTCAATGCTTAACCGGCGGTTTACGGTGCTTGGCGCTGGCACTTAATTTTCAACACCTGCACAAATGACAGTCTACCACATGGTGGCGCTGTCTGTCTAATTTTGAGAAGAGCACAACTGCCGTATTTAACAATTCAAGATACAATAAAATGAATAATACTGACCGCCCAATCAATTGTTGTAGCCTGGAATAGTCTGAATTGTCACACTTGTAGGAGTGCCATGGTTACTACTTGTGTTGGTACTGTCATTAGCAGATCAGGCACGGGCAATGGTGCAAGCTGATCTGGCCTCCTGAGAAGGACCCTGGCACTTTATGTTTTTTTCTTTCTTTTTTTTCAAATGAAGCACTTTGTGTGGAATGCTAATTAAGTCCCAGACGTGAAACCCTTTCAGGTACAGAATATGCATTTAACATAGCATAGAAATACGAGGAATTTTAGTTCCCCATAAAAAGTCAGTGATCAACATTTGGAGATTCCCAAAGAAGTTAGCTGGGAGTATATATGGGAAAAGGAGCGATCAATTTAAATAATGCCCCCGTTCAATTGTTTAAGGGGGAAGGTAGGCCACACTCAGAAGTGTGACTCCAACTTTCTAAGCAGGAGGGCTATATTCAAGTCCCAGGATCAATAAGGCCCATTCGAAATTTCAACACCCAAGTATCTAAAGTAATCTTCGGATACCCGTAATTGGGCGGTCTCCAAGTACGCCAGAAAGTTTCCCATAACATGCACATAAGTCGATTGGTCCCGAATGTTCCTAAAACCAGAAGCATCTCCATAGATCTGCTGGATTTTAACTGTGCGATTGATAGATCAATTTCTGCTGCAAGAAAAGGAGCGTGTTGTTAGTGTGCAATGAGATTCTAGCTTCATGGTCGTTGCTCCAATGAAATCCCTTCATCTGTGCATCTATTCTATGCCATTCTGCCTGAGGTTACATAAGTAGGACAGAGAGCAGTGGATACAGCAGACATCCCCTGCCACAAATCTCTCATCTGGGAATAAAAAGGCGAGAGACCCATTAACTTGCACCTGTGTCCATTGATTATTTACAAGGGGTGGTGATGGACAGAGTCTCTGAATTAAGCAGAGTACTCTCACCCAGTCAAGAGATCAGGGCTAGATCCAACACCGTTTTTTAGCTCATTGCACCATCCCAGTTTCAGAACCTGGCTGTATGCAAATTAGTCTGTCCCTGGCCCAGTGCATCATGGGAACAGGGCAGACCAGACTACAAAAGCCAATTCTTACACTGGGAAGGAAACAAGCTTCCGGGGACCGGTTTCTGCCATTTCAGGCGTCTTCGGCCCGGCTTGCTTGAATCCTGATGGTGCAATGAGCAAGGGACTCACATCTGAGTATACCCTTCCACGCTTAGGGTGGACAAAATTATTTACAACAAGGGGTGGTGATGGACAGAGTCTCTGAATTAAGCAGAGTACTCTCACCCAGTCAAGAGATCAGGGCTAGATCCAACACCGTTTTTTAGCTCATTGCACCATCCCAGTTTCAGAACCTGGCTGTATGCAAATTAGTCTGTCCCTGGCCCAGTGCATCATGGGAACAGGGCAGACCAGACTACAAAAGCCAATTCTTACACTGGGAAGGAAACAAGCTTCCGGGGACCGGTTTCTGCCATTTCAGGCGTCTTCGGCCCGGCTTGCTTGAATCCTGATGGTGCAATGAGCAAGGGACTCACATCTGAGTATACCCTTCCACGCTTAGGGTGGACAAAATTATTTACAACAAGGGGTGGTGATGGACAGAGTCTCTGAATTAAGCAGAGTACTCTCACCCAGTCAAGAGATCAGGGCTAGATCCAACACCGTTTTTTAGCTCATTGCACCATCCCAGTTTCAGAACCTGGCTGTATGCAAATTAGTCTGTCCCTGGCCCAGTGCATCATGGGAACAGGGCAGACCAGACTACAAAAGCCAATTCTTACACTGGGAAGGAAACAAGCTTCCGGGGACCGGTTTCTGCCATTTCAGGCGTCTTCGGCCCGGCTTGCTTGAATCCTGATGGTGCAATGAGCAAGGGACTCACATCTGAGTATACCCTTCCACGCTTAGGGTGGACAAAATTATTTACAACAAGGGGTGGTGATGGACAGAGTCTCTGAATTAAGCAGAGTACTCTCACCCAGTCAAGAGATCAGGGCTAGATCCAACACCGTTTTTTAGCTCATTGCACCATCCCAGTTTCAGAACCTGGCTGTATGCAAATTAGTCTGTCCCTGGCCCAGTGCATCATGGGAACAGGGCAGACCAGACTACAAAAGCCAATTCTTACACTGGGAAGGAAACAAGCTTCCGGGGACCGGTTTCTGCCATTTCAGGCGTCTTCGGCCCGGCTTGCTTGAATCCTGATGGTGCAATGAGCAAGGGACTCACATCTGAGTATACCCTTCCACGCTTAGGGTGGACAAAATTATTTACAACAAGGGGTGGTGATGGACAGAGTCTCTGAATTAAGCAGAGTACTCTCACCCAGTCAAGAGATCAGGGCTAGATCCAACACCGTTTTTTAGCTCATTGCACCATCCCAGTTTCAGAACCTGGCTGTATGCAAATTAGTCTGTCCCTGGCCCAGTGCATCATGGGAACAGGGCAGACCAGACTACAAAAGCCAATTCTTACACTGGGAAGGAAACAAGCTTCCGGGGACCGGTTTCTGCCATTTCAGGCGTCTTCGGCCCGGCTTGCTTGAATCCTGATGGTGCAATGAGCAAGGGACTCACATCTGAGTATACCCTTCCACGCTTAGGGTGGACAAAATTATTTACAACAAGGGGTGGTGATGGACAGAGTCTCTGAATTAAGCAGAGTACTCTCACCCAGTCAAGAGATCAGGGCTAGATCCAACACCGTTTTTTAGCTCATTGCACCATCCCAGTTTCAAAACCTGGCTGTATGCAAATTAGTCTGTCCCTGGCCCAGTGCATCATGGGAACAGGGCAGACCAGACTACAAAAGCCAATTCTTACACTGGGAAGGAAACAAGCTTCCGGGGACCGGTTTCTGCCATTTCAGGCGTCTTCGGCCCGGCTTGCTTGAATCCTGATGGTGCAATGAGCAAGGGACTCACATCTGAGTATACCCTTCCACGCTTAGGGTGGACAAAATTATTTACAACAAGGGGTGGTGATGGACAGAGTCTCTGAATTAAGCAGAGTACTCTCACCCAGTCAAGAGATCAGGGCTAGATCCAACACCGTTTTTTAGCTCATTGCACCATCCCAGTTTCAGAACCTGGCTGTATGCAAATTAGTCTGTCCCTGGCCCAGTGCATCATGGGAACAGGGCAGACCAGACTACAAAAGCCAATTCTTACACTGGGAAGGAAACAAGCTTCCGGGGACCGGTTTCTGCCATTTCAGGCGTCTTCGGCCCGGCTTGCTTGAATCCTGATGGTGCAATGAGCAAGGGACTCACATCTGAGTATACCCTTCCACGCTTAGGGTGGACAAAATTATTTACAACAAGGGGTGGTGATGGACAGAGTCTCTGAATTAAGCAGAGTACTCTCACCCAGTCAAGAGATCAGGGCTAGATCCAACACCGTTTTTTAGCTCATTGCACCATCCCAGTTTCAGAACCTGGCTGTATTCAAATTAGTCTGTCCCTGGCCCAGTGCATCATGGGAACAGGGCAGACCAGACTACAAAAGCCAATTCTTACACTGGGAAGGAAACAAGCTTCCGGGGACCGGTTTCTGCCATTTCAGGCGTCTTCGGCCCGGCTTGCTTGAATCCTGATGGTGCAATGAGCAAGGGACTCACATCTGAGTATACCCTTCCACGCTTAGGGTGGACAAAATTATTTACAACAAGGGGTGGTGATGGACAGAGTCTCTGAATTAAGCAGAGTACTCTCACCCAGTCAAGAGATCAGGGCTAGATCCAACACCGTTTTTTAGCTCATTGCACC
Organism: Lissotriton helveticus; assembly: GCF_964261635.1. NCBI lineage: Eukaryota > Metazoa > Chordata > Amphibia > Caudata > Salamandridae > Lissotriton > Lissotriton helveticus. The sequence goes on from NC_136072.1 coordinate 775,914,164, forward strand.
ATCCCAGTTTCAGAACCTGGCTGTATGCAAATTAGTCTGTCCCTGGCCCAGTGCATCATGGGAACAGGGCAGACCAGACTACAAAAGCCAATTCTTACACTGGGAAGGAAACAAGCTTCCGGGGACCGGTTTCTGCCATTTCAGGCGTCTTCGGCCCGGCTTGCTTGAATCCTGTTGACTGGGTAGGAGTGTTCTGATTAACTCAGATACTCTGTCCATCACCACCCCCTTTTTGTAATTATTTTGGCCACCATGAATGTGGAAGGGTATGCTCAGACATGAGTCCCTTGCTCATTGCACCATCAGGATTCAAGCAAGCCGGGCCGAAGACGGCTGTAATGCCAGCAACCGGTCCCCGGAAGCTTGTTTCCTTTCCAGTGAAGAATTGGCTTGGTAGTTTGGTCTGCCCTGTTCCCATGATGCACTGGGCCAGGGACAGACTAATTTGCATATAGCCAGGTTCTGAACTGGGATGGTGCAGTGAGCTAAAAAACGGTGATGGATCAAGCCCTGATCTGTTGACTGGGTAGGAGTGTTCTGATTAACTCAGATACTCTGTCCATCACCACCCCCTTTTTGTAATTATTTTGGCCACCATGAATGTGGAAGGGTATGCTCAGACATGAGTCCCTTGCTCATTGCACCATCAGGATTCAAGCAAGCCGGGCCGAAGACGGCTGTAATGCCAGCAACCGGTCCCCGGAAGCTTGTTTCCTTTCCAGTGAAGAATTGGCTTGGTAGTTTGGTCTGCCCTGTTCCCATGATGCACTGGGCCAGGGACAGACTAATTTGCATATAGCCAGGTTCTGAACTGGGATGGTGCAGTGAGCTAAAAAACGGTGATGGATCAAGCCCTGATCTGTTGACTGGGTAGGAGTGTTCTGATTAACTCAGATACTCTGTCCATCACCACCCCCTTTTTGTAATTACCTGTGTCCATTGAGCCATGTATATCGTTTCTACAAAGCATTGGAACTGGGGGCTAATATTCATTTGTATTTTTTTTTTAAAATAGTAAATATTAAGAAATCTCCTACATGTTCCAAAAGGGAGAGCACTCCCACAGTGCAGAGATCTCCACCTATGTGTGCACTGGCAACTTTACACGTATCAATCCTGTTGTAGGAGACTTCCATCCAGATTTTAGTGGGTGGAGACAAGTTTATGCCAATGTGTAAATCTACTCTCAGAAATGGTGAATAGCAAAAAGGTGTATAATTACACCTCGGTAAGATAGTAAATATACAAGTGAGTAATTTATGCAAGGTTATTGTGGGGCATATTATCAAGGACGACGTTAAAATTATCGCCAGTTTAGCGGCAGAAAACTGCCGCTAAAGCGGCGATAATGGGCTTGATAATATGCCGTGGAGAATTCCAATAGAAGCCCTTGTTCGCACCAGAACATGGACTTCTATTGGAATTCTCAAGGGCATATTATCAAGCACATTATCGCAGTTTTCTGCCGCTAAACCGGCGATCATTTTTAACACCGTTCTTGATAATATGCCCCAGTTACCTTTATATGAATCAGTCCTTGTGTTAAAATGACAAAATAGCAAATTGACAGTGCCAGAAAATGTACTACAGTATGCCACATAATTTGCCTTTTTTTAAACATAATTTAGTCACCCTGCGGCATCATTTGGTTGTCTATTGCGGACGAATTACAGAGGCCTTGACCATAAATAATTTGTTTAAGCCAAAAACCAAATATCCTCTTTGGCAAAATCAATCAATTCATTTACAACCACGCAACATATCCACACTGCATCATCCGAGCATAAATGCACAAAATCTTAAATGCTAAAACCAGAATTTATTATTTTCATAAAAACAATTATTGACAATAGATTAAAACATATTATATATAAAAAAACGTAAGAAAATCATTGCATGCTCTATACACAATCAATTGTTATACATCCAGAAGAGGACATAAAAATACATATATTGGGTCAAAAGAGAGACATGTAGCAAAACAAATACAATTTCACAATTTTTAAACAAAAGAGCGGGAGAAAATAGTAGACAAAAAGTTCATATCATTGAACAGAAAAACCAGTGGCTATTAGATTATCGGTCACAGTCAAGATGCTTTGCTATGGGGAGGGCTGCAGCAAAGAGCATATGCAAGGGCGTGACATGAGGGAGAGAGAGCTAGAAAACACATGCATTCCCATGGTGGAGGCAATATCTTAAATGGGTTAGAGAAATAAAGCAATTCTTTCATTAATGTTACTAAAAATATCCCAGAAGTACTAGAAGGACCTGAGGTTCAAAGCAGGGAAATACAAAATAAATAAATACATTTTGAAAAAAACGAAACCTGCAAGACTAAAAGACTGTGTGCAAACTTCCATAGTAGCGAAGAGTCCTAACAAAAAGCACTATTGCTGACCCTGCATTCCAGGAAGCACACACACCTGGGAGTATTAACTAGAACAACTTGCTACTCTGTCTATGCATGTGTGGCCTACACTTCTTGCCTTCCATCTTCTAGTGTCCAGCTTCTAGTGACGCGAAACTTTAGAATGACCTAGGTGATATTGTCCGGCAGCAGTGTGACCTGTTCTGACAGTCCAGTACTATGTTGAACCCAATACGACGGCGCATAAATCCTGATAAACCTGAGACTATCCTGCAAAAGGACCTTTTTGCGTCTGATAGAATAGGTTTACTGAGGCAGTCTCGTTTCTCACCATCTCCTCCTGTAAATTTGACTAAATTTAGCATGTCTCAGAGAGGCTTGACTGAGCACATATGATACGGAGGCACATTTTCAATTGTTTCGTGCATAATCAGTTATCATTCTCTAGCAGAAAGCAATTTAGTTAATTGCGATGTTTCTGACTGCACAAATTGTTTTTAATTAACCTTAGCGTCTCATTGCCTGAGTTTTCTGTGTGGGTGAGCACTGCCAGTCAAGTCATTTCGGGCCCCAACGTCACTGCAAAACTGTAGTCCTATGTCAATGTTTGCTAAATGTCCTGGTTTCACTTTTTCAAAGTCTGTCACCCTGCTCATGCAGTGAGGATGGATGATTTTGTCGGTAGAGCAATAACTCTTCTTAGGGAAGGCTTCTTGGACCTTACTGAATGGAGTATGTGATGCTGAGCATCAATCGTGTCTATTCTCGGATTGGGGGTCCGAGCTAAGAAGCTCTTCCTCTTTTGAGATTGTGAACCTAGAGGATCTTTCTTTCATTTCCAAGTTCAAACCAAAGCAGCCTCACAATAGCCCTTCTTTGTAGGAAGCTGGCTCTTTATCGATTATACCCAAAGAGGTATATTGTGGAGAGAAGCCTGGTATCACTAATGAATGGAAAGGGCTTGCTTTAAGAATCCCAAGGGACTCTTTCTGTGGTAGTGTGGTCGCATTGTTAGGCTTATCAAGAAGGAGTATTAGACATTTTTTGTATACACCCTGTGAATAAATGACACACATACACGCAATAAGGAGATCCACACCAATTTAGAAAAATAGCATTTATTTATAAATATTTTTAGACACCAAGAACGTTGTTATTGGATAAGTACTTTTTAAAATAACAGTTTTGAAGAAAACAGGTAAATACACTTGTATTGTCTCTAATGTGGTAATGTTATCCAATGGGGAAACAACGCATATACTGCACATGGGTGCTTAGCAGTGACTTAAAAGACCAATCTTCTGGAGTTTAGTTAATTATGGGGCAAGGCAGCACCAACAGGTCACCTTAATAGGCTCTGGAGCGTCAGGAGGCAGAGGTGCATATTGGCGTTGGATAACCTAGTGGTTTCAATGGGAAACGGTCCTGAGAGAAAGAGGCTGCAATCTGGGACTGGGGGGCTGTCCAGTTGCACCCCAGGAATGGCTTGATCCTTGGGCACGTAGGGACACCATCAGTCCACTTCTCCTCAGGCTGTAGGGCTCGAGTGCAGAGGTTTCTTTAAGCATCAGGTTTGTGCTGAAGGAAACATGGTGGAGGGGACCTGCACAAAGAGGCTGCAGGCGGTGACTGGAAGTGCAGTTTGGGCAAACCCAAGATGGGGTTAGACTCTGGATGGTCTCAGAACCTCATTTGCACCATTGGATCACTTCGACTTGGCCTGGGGGCACAGGTGCAGTTGTGCTTTCATGGTCCGGAGTCCTCCCAGTTCTTCTTGGGTGCCTGCAGGATGCAGCCATGTAGCTCTGGCTACTCCATGGAAGATGCTGGCTACCCCATGAAAAGCTGGCAGTCCTCCCAGGCTTTTGGAGGTAGAGCAGCTGGAGGGGAGTCACCTTTCATGCAAGTTTTGGGTACAGCTGGCAGACCGGTCGGGTTGGCGCCAAGTTTGCTGCTCATCAGTTCTTGCTCTTCGGTGTCCTTCTTCTTAAGTTGACAGAATCTGCTTTACTGGTGTCAGGAGCTCCCCTAAATGCTAGATTTAGGGGCATTAAGGGGAGTGAAGGGTGGTAGCCAATGGGCTACTCACCCTTGGGGTCACTACTCTCCCTATATTACCACTTTCTGTGGAAAGTGGGCATTACCCTGTCTCAGAGTTCCTAATTCTGCCTTCACCAAGATGGCAGAATTTCCCTAAAGGGGGGCCCATCAGGTAGCTCACCTTAGGGGTGTGACTGGCCTATTAGTGCACCACGCCTCCCTACATATCTAATTTCTCGCCTGTCCTGGTGCCAAATGAGGCGAGGGCAGGGGGTTGGCATTTCCCATATCTGGGGAAGCCATGGTCACATACCAACGGCAACAGAGGACTTTGAAGCCTCCTGCCTTGATATGCTGATTACATAGCCACACTGCTTGGAGGAGGAGACAACACCTCAGACCAGCACAGGCCTTGTTTCTGCCCTCAGAGAGCATAGGCTCTCACCTGCCGGAGGTCAGAAACCTGTCTGTGTGGGCAGGCTGGTCTACAACAGTCAGCTGGCACATTAGAGACTGGTAGGTATTTGAGGGCATCTCTAAGGTGCCCTCTAGGTTATGTGTTAATAAATCTACCACTGGAATCAGTGTAGGTGTATTAATGCAAGGCGTTTGATACCAAACATCATAGATTTCATGTAACTGGGGAACTCATTTTTACCAGTGTCCAGCATGTGTGCCTAAAATGGCTTCCCTGTTCAATTGTGATATCTGACAATTGACATAGACATCATAGGGGCATATTTGCTCATGCAGATATGCCCACAATTGCAGTAAAGTGCATCCTGCCTTAGGGTTGTAAGGCATGCTGTAGGGGTGGCTCACCTATACTCCATGCAGTGTTTTCGCTTTTATCTGCACCAAGACACACAGCCTGCAACGGTGGTCTGCATAAGTTGGGTGAGGGGTGTCTGGGGATGGCAAAACACATGTTATATCCCTTAGTATCCCTCTTTAGTACCAATGTCCTGGGTACTCAGAGCACCATTTACTAGGGACTTACAAGGGTGCTAAAGGTATGGCCAATTGGGGGAACAATTGTACAAGTTATAGGGAAAGAGATCTGGTACTGGGAACCTGGAAAGCAAGAACCCAGTGCACTTTCTGTCAAAATGGCATTGAATACCAGGCAAAAAGTGGGAGTGACCATGTCAAAAAGGTGCACTTTCCTACACACTTGAGCAATGCCACACTTGAGTTTAGTTCAAACTCTGGTTATATTTGAAGAGTACAACATTTAAAGCTAACCTAGCCCCCGATAAATTAGTTCTGGGGACTCAGAGACTGCCTTAAGTGTCATCCACTGCTCAGAAAACCCTCTTGAAATATGGTAACTCATTAGTGGAGGTAAGCAATTACAGGATGGTGGCTGGTCACTCAATTTCCCCTTGTTTGCCACAGCAGGGCTAGTGCTAAGGTAATCTGCTTCCTCTAACCCAGGGAAGAAGGCGCCTGTATAGGGCAAAGAAGGAAATGTAACCTATTCACTCCAGCTGCCGACCTTGGAACCCAGGTAGCAAGCTCTAATCCCAGCTTCAGCACAGCATCCTGTGATTCTGTGCAAATCACCTGCTCTTCCCCTGCATCAGAAATGTGCAAGGCAACATGGTTCTATTATAGATAGCTTTAGTGCCCTTGATGGAGCGGGGATGTTTGAATCTCAATCTCCAAGTAAAATCATCAGTTCAGGGGTTCTATCCTGCAACTGATACACCAGCCCAGGGCCTGTACCCTTAGGCTGGACAGGGGTCAGGGGTGAGGCTGCTTTCTCCACACGCCCCTCCTGGGGCTCTGCACCATACCACCTGGAGCGACACCCCAAAAGACAATCAGGTTGAGGCACTGTTAGCAGTTGCCCCTCCCTCCAGGTCAGGGGAGACACCCTGAACCTAGCCCTCAAACCCAGGGTCTTTATCCCTAGGCTGGAACTGTGCCTGGCAAGCCAGGACTTCTGGGGTAGTACACCCCCCTAAGGAAAACACTTTTGTCATGATTTGTGCGAGAGTCTGCCCTACCTCTGATGTACTCTTCTGCCCAACTTTCTTCTTTCGCTGCTTCTACCCCTCCCTCTCCCTCCACAGTCAAACACTTATCCTTGCATGGTATCTACGTCCCCCCTCTCACTGGCCCAGTCTTGTCTACTCCCCCTCCTTTAACTTCCTCCACGCCTCCCCTCACTCGTGTTTCCCCCGGTCTCCCAGCTGCCTCTGCTTTTCTTCTCAACACTCGCTCCGCTGTAAAAAACCAAACTGCTCTCTTCAACCTTTTGGACACTGATTCCCCGGATTTCCTTTTCCTTACTGAGACCTGGTTCTCCTCGGATTCCCTCCCTGACCTTCTGGCCATTCTCCCTGGCACCCATTATGCTCTCCGTGCTGACCGCCCTGATGGTAAAACTGGAGGTGGAGTGGCTATGATAGTCCGCCGCTCTTTCCAATTCCAGCTCCTGCCGCATCCTAGTATTTCTGGTGTGGATTTTCTGGTGGCCCGCTCGCTCAACCTCCTGGTTCCCCTCACGGTGATTCTTCTGTACCGCCCCCCTCAAAACATGCCATCATTTGTGTCCACCCTGCAGGATCTCCTGGCCACTCTGGCTGTAAATAATTCCTCGTTACTCCTGCTCGGGGACTTCAATTTTTGGCCGGGTGATCTGAGGGAGGACTCCTCTTCTAAAGATTTCTCCGCCACCCTTCGTTGTCTTAATTTTCTCCCTCACGTCTCGGCCCCACCCACACCCTTGGTCACACTTTGGACCTGATCTGGTCTTTACGTTGTAATTCCTCGGTTAACTCGATCTCCCCTTGTGTGTGGTCAGATCATTTTTTGATTTCCTTTTCTATCTGCCTAGGTCAATCCGAGAAAGCCCCCCCGCCCAAAAACATCTGGGCCCGGAGCTGGAACAAGACTGATCTTAATGATCTTTCTTCCTCTCTGTCCTCTTCGGCTCCCACCCTGCCTGACCTCTCTGTGGAGAATCAGGCGGATGCTATTAACAACTGGCTTTCTTCGGCTTGCGACCGGGCCGCTCCACTCAAAAAGATCAGATCAGCCCGCCCTCACGATGCTCACAAGTGGTTTTCCAACGACCTCAGATCCCTGAAATTAGAACTCAGGCGCTCTGAGCGTCGCTGGCGCCGTAATTATTGTCCTACCCTCCGTCTCACTTACAAGGCTCTTCTCAATAGCTATAAATTGGCCATTTTAGCGGCCAAATCCAAATATTTCTCGGAGCGCGTAGCCCTCTCGGCCAATAAATCTCGTGAGATTTTGTCACTGGTGCGTAGTCTTGCCACCTCCGACCGTGCTAGCCTGTCCCCTGCTCCTTCTCAATTTCTCTGTCATTCTCTGAATAATTATTTTATCAATAAAATAATCACCATCAAGGCTAACATTCCTAGTGTGCCTGAACCTAACTTCCCGGATCATTCCCTCTCTTGTTCTTCTGTTTTGGATCATTTTAAACCCATTTCACCTGAGCTCTTCCGTGACCTTCTTGTTAAGGTCAAGTCCGGCTCTCCGGCGGATTGCGCTCCTGCACGGATCCTTAGATCCCTATACACTTGCTGCCCTACCCCTCCCTTAACTTTTCTTAATTCTTGTTTGGCTCTGGGTTCTGTCCCCTCTCTCTTTAAATCTGCCATTGTGCTTCCTATCCTGAAGAAAGCTGGCCTGGATCCCTCCCTCCCATCGAACTTCAGGCCGATCTCCCTTCTTCCCTACCTTGGGAAGATTCTTGAGAGCTACGTGACATCTTGCCTCTCCAATTTCATCGAGGAGAATAACATCTTGGCCTCTCACCAGGCTGGCTTCCGACCTGGCCACTCTACTGAGAGTGTGGTCCTCGCGGTCCTGGATGAACTGAAAGGGAAGGCTGACAGTAATCTCCCCCAGGCCTTAGTCCTCTTGGATCTGTCCGCTGCGTTTGATACGGTCGACCATGCCATTCTTCTCGACCGTGTCAGCGCAGCGGGCATCCAGGGAACTGCCCTCTCCTGGATCGCGTCCTTTCTTCAGGGCAGATCACAGGCAGTTCACCTCTCTGACTTCTCTGCACCCCCCCTCCCGGTCACTTGTGGGGTACCCCAAGGCTCTTCTCTTTCTCCTCTTCTCTTCAATCTTTATATCCGCCCCCTCATTTCTTCCCTTCTCGAGCTGGGGGTCTCCGTGTACAACTACGCAGACGACCTCCAGCTCGTCTTTGATCTATCTTCTCCTACTCACTCTCTCCCCAAGTTCAGCTCTACTCTTGTCTTCATTTCCCAATGGATGAGCTTCAATCATTTGAAGCTCAACCCTGACAAGACTGAGCTTGTCCTCACCGGTGGTCCCTCTAACCCCTGGTCCTCTGTTCACTGGCCCCTTTCCTTTGGTCCTCCCCCCTCCCCAGTTTCCTCCGTCCGGACCTTGGGCATCAAGATCAGTAATGATCTTTCTATGCATGCGCATATCAGTTCCGTTGTTTCCTCCTGCTTCCTCTCCCTCCGCCTCATTCGTAAAAGTTTTTTTTCTGTTGATGCCCTCAAAGTCATCATCTCTGCCCTTATCACATCCCGCCTGGATTATGGTAATGGCCTGTACGTAGGCATTCCGGCCTACGAAACTCGCCGCCTCCAGGCCATCCAGAACCAGGCGGCCCGTCTTGTTTTTCGTCTTCCTAAGTTTTCCCACATCACTCCTGCCCTCAAATCCCTTCACTGGCTCCCCGTTCACTTCAGATCCCAGTTTAAACTTGCCTGTTTGGCTTTCCGGGCGCATGCCCGATCTGCTCCTCTCTTTATCAATTCTTTAATTTCCTCTCATGCCCCTTGTCGCTCTCTTCGTTCGTCTTCTCTTTCTCTTCTTCACGTTCCCCGCTTCCGCAAATCCCGCACCGGAGGCACTCGCTTCTCGGTGCGGGCTCCCCAGATCTGGAATACTCTCCCCCTCTCGATTCGCTCCATTCCTATCTTCTCACACTTTCGTAAAGCTCTCAAAACTTTCCTCTTTATTCAGGCCTTTCCTGGCTAAATTCCCCCGGACCCCTTGGCAGATATGGTTGTGTTCCCTAGCGCCAGGAAGCCGCTTGGCCGCAGTGCGCTCTTATAAATATTTGTTTCATTTCATTTCATTTCTGGTGCAGGTCTCAAGCCTCCTGTCAACTAGACAGTGCACGGAGACCCCCCAGGCCATAAGTGGCGTCACCAGGGTCAGTCCTGGGGGTCTCTTACCTCAGAGCGGGTAACCCCTGAACCACCGCCCCCCCCCCACTGGTGACTGTCGCCCCTCACTTCTTTCTCTGGACTCATGCACACTCCCACCTGGAGCAGTGCTGCCAGACACCAGAACTGGTGGGACGCTTAGGACAGCCACTCCCCAGCTCACCTGGCACCCTGGGATCCCTCTCAGTGGCAGGTATTCTGGTACAGACTAGGCCTCATCCCTGGTGTTCACTAATGGAACCAACCAGGTCCTGAGACTGGGCCTGGGGCACTCTGGGACTGAGTCCACCCCTAGTCCCTCTAATCTTAAACCGGACGTGGGACCGTTAACCCATCCCAATACCCTGGGACATACCTGGACAAACACAACCCTCCCCTACATTACTTGTTTGGGGAAAACGTTAGCCACCTCCTTCAGGATCACCCCCAGATGCTTACCCCAACCCTCTGGAATCCACCAAAAGGTCCGCCTCCAGTGTGAGCTCCCTGGGGTCAAAGAACGCCTACTCCACCAGGTGTTGGCATAGCTCAGGAAAACAGGGACTGAATGTATGCTTTCCTGTATCCAAATTACACAGCCCCTCACATGTCACAAGCAAAATACCCTTCACCGGATGTATGACGTTACAACGCATACTTTTACCACGCATACCTTTACAACGCGGTTTTTACCACGCATACAATTACAACGCATAGCGCATAGAGGTGCTGGATAGTGGTAAGTATAATTTTCTATTCCAACTCCAGTCCCCGTGGACACTAGGGAAGGTGTTGGATAGAAAATTAAACTTATTCCCTATCCTAGAGCGCCCCCCAGCGCAATGCGTTGTAATGGTATGCGTGGTAATGCCTGCGTTGTAATGGTAGTGCGTTGTAAAAATTTCGTTGTAAACGTTACATACCACCCTTCACCCAACCATCAAGTGCCTCAGAAAAGTACCTCACATCATCCTGGTCAGACTGGTGAGACAGAATCTGATTTTTGCTGTCCCTCAACCCATACTCTTCTGGCTGATCTCCATACTTACTTACTAGGGCTTCTACCATGGGGTAACCCCTCTCCCTGAACCTCTTACCTAGAGTCAGTAGAGTGTCCCTCCCACCACCAGCAATATAATTGTCCTGTGCCAATTCCCCAACTCATCTCAGGGCCCCTGCCCACCACTGGGGTTACCTCATAACCCTGAACCCACTGGTGCATGTTGACCCCCTCCTTGAAGCAGGACACCAAGTCTGTGTGTGTGTGGACCTTATCCTCAGTACTGGACTTAACACTTTTGCTGCCACCATCTGGGCTGGACCTAGCCCTCCTGGCTTTCCAGTCCAGCTCTAGCTCTCTCAGTTTAAGTTCATAAGCTAAAATCATTTCCCTTTCCTCCATTTCAAATGGGCTTTTTACCCTTTCAAACTCAAGCCTCATGGCTCTCCATCGCTTTTCCAGCTCCTCTAGAGATAGTCCTGGAGAGGCACTACTGCTGCCTGACCCAGAGGGTACCTCCCCTCTGAACAGCTCCTGAGCCCTCAGCACATCTTCCATTTGAATTGGCTCCTTTGGCTCCACACTAGGATCCCCACTGGCATTCCTGGCTGCTACACAGGTCCTCAGTGCCTTTTGTAGCTCCGCCTTTCTGATGAGACCTCTAATTTCGATTTTGAAGTTTTTGCAAACTGCCTTCAGTTCCTTTATGGTGTAGGTTTACAACCTATCCTCCCCCAAAAAAACAATTCTAGGAATGTAACTGATGATGTTCTTGACTGAGACATGATGCAGTAGGAAATTCAAGTTCACCACAGAGAAAGACAAAAATAGACCAAAAATGAAAAACCCAGTATGTGGTATGTAATGGTCTGCGATACGGTAGTACTGTACACCAATCACTGTAGGTCAAAAGCAGGTCCTATCCTCAATGCAGACAACATATGTTATAAATGGGAATCTCAAGTTGGCTGGGTGTTACCCTGTCTAAGTAGGGACTCTTCTTCCTAGTCAGGATAAAGGGGATACACTACTGAAATAACCTCTGCTCACCCACTTGGTAGCTTGGCACAAGCAGTCAGGCTTATCTCAGAGGCAATGTGTAAAGCATTTGCACATAACCAACAGTAATACAGTGAAAACACTTCAAAAGGACACCACACCAGTTTTAGAAACATAACCAATATTTTATTTGTGCAGATAAAACCAAAAACATCACAAATCCACCATACAGTTCTCAGAAATCTCAATAATCAAAACTAGACTTTTCCTTGAAGTCTATAGCTATTTCAGGGCTATTATGGCATCGTGAACAACAAATCTAAACAGTTTTGACTGACTGCAGCGTTACGGGCCAGCTACTGTGTTGGGAAGGCCTGTAAAACAGAACCTTTAGAAAAGCAGGGTGTTTGTGACCTCTCGTTGAGCTCCTAAGAGCCGGAGTTGGCAGGCATCGGTTCCGCAAGTCAGTGCAGGAGTCATCAGGCCCTTATAGTCACACATATTGCAGATTGAACTCCTCGCGGTTAAAGTTGCGAGCATCAGCAGGCATCGGGGTTGTGATGCGATGTATAGTGGTGCAGCGTGGGGTGCCCTCAGGTCGCGGTGCAGGCAGCGGCTCGTGACGGTTGTCCAGCGACTTCAGTGAGATCAGGGTTGCGGTGCTGTGCGATGCAATGTGGTACTCGTCACGGTGCTGCCAGGTCATAGTGCAAACAGCATCAGTGTCGTCAGTAGGCCAAGGCTGTGGTGCGGGATGAGAGCAGTGTAACTTATGAGCGGTGACCTCGAACCATGGTGCAAGCAGCGGCGTCACTGTCGGCGGGGAGCGTCGTCACCAGGGATACCAGGGGGGCGGTATGAGTCCGGTTCCCATAGGTTGTTGTGCAAGCAGCAGCTGAGAGGTGGCGCCATACGTCGCCGTCTGTGAGACCAGGGTTGCGGTGCCTTCAAGACATGGATCCGGCAGCAGTATCAGTGACAGAGTCTGGTTACTTTTTCTTCTCTTGCAGCACAAAACACACTGTTCCCAGTGCTGGTAGCACATGAACTTGAAGTCTTTGCTGTTCCTGAGACTTCTTGAACAGGGGGCAAGCTCTACCTCAAGCCTTTGGAAAAACTCACACATAGAAGTTTCAGAAAGTTAAGTCCTGTCCTTTCACTACCCAAGACAGAAAGCCTTGAATTTCAGTGTTCCTGGTTCAGGAAGATCTCTGCCACCATTTCATGTCAGAAGCCAATTTCTCATTACATTTCAGATACCTATCAATCTAATACACTAAACAATAAGCCTTTTCTAGCTAACGAGGCACACAATAAAGCACCTGTAGAGGAGAGAGAAACAAGACTCTGGCAAAACATTTCATAAAAATTAAATTGATATTACTTGGGCCTAGTAACACGTTAAGCTAAGTTTGCATCAAAATGGCTTCCAGCAAGTACAGTTAGCTTGACTAAATATATTCATTACATTTCGAGTATATGTGTGGCTCCTACTAAAAATAAATTGAGCCATCTACTGTTGATGAATTAATGCAATGCCCACAGATTAATATGATCATTTTATAACGTATATATGACGGCCAAGTGCATGAAACACTAAACTTGCGCTGGACTACACTCAGGACAAGTGTGTGTTAAACAAAAATGCACAAATAAAATATAAGTCTCTAGGCACATAATCTCTGCACAGAAGGGCTGCTGGCTGCAGATGGATGCTGAAAAATATTCATAAGTGGCCCTGCTTTTATTTGATTGTGGGCTTCACCAAAAGCCCCATCTTCTGTGCCTGATAAATTGTGTGGATAGTAATCCCGTTCTAGAAGTATCTGTGAATACGCCTGTTATAGCGCCAGGAGACTCCGTTAGGAGTGACAGTTGCGCTTTATAAATTTTCTTTTAATTTCATTTCATTTGAGCCCAAAACTAGTCGTCTTCAACTCTGTCACCCAAATGCTGCTATTGTCAGTGCTATTTCCTCCCTCAATTGTGTGTCCCCCCCCCAGAGCCCATACTGGCTTGAGTTACGAATGAATCTTGCTCCATTATTTGCTGACCAGGAGCTCTGCCCTCTTTTGCCTGAAACTACTCCTGACCTGCGTCATGCAAGCTTGAGGACATCAATGCGCGGGTAAATGTATGAAGAAGTCACAAGCATCGCAACAAACATGTATAGGATATGATAGGTCTGCCTGGATATGAACGTACAAAGACTCACAAAGCGATTGGCTGACGCTTTTCCCAGTGTAATAATAATACCTAAGCCTCTGCAAATACTCTACAAGGTGATACACAAACAACAATGTTCCACGTGTAAGGAGAGCAATTAAACAGTACTTGGCACAGAGAGCAGCAACTAAAGAGGGTACTCCTCACCTGGAAATAGCAAAAGATGCTCCGACTGGACAGTAATCGGCTATTACGGTCAAATGGTATATTTTTCTTTTCCTTGAGTTTACTTTTCTTGATTGATGACATTAGTAATCTTGATCCTTTTAAAAATATATATTTTCCATCAAATGGAAACAATACACCTGCTATTGATGTCAAGGACCTAAGTGTGGAAGAAAAATGTTTCCAATACAAAGAAAGTCAGAAATATGAGACGGCGAGTGAACATAAATCCATCCCATGATGTACTCTCCCTCGTTGGGTTCCTCTGTGCAACGGTTTAACTTCTGGGCCTGTGAGCTATCCCTCAGCGCCCCCAATCACCATCATCCATCCAAAGGGCGATCTGAGGAGCAATTACTCGAGTACTGTTCTGCTGAGGATGCTACAACGTCCCAGTGTTCTCGCCAGGGTAATATTTAAAGTGACAATGATGTACTACATGCGGTTTTTCATGGCGGATAAGAAAATGTAATCTCAGGTGCGACTTTCTCCCCTACACAGTGGGGGCCTCATTTATGAAAAGTGACGCATTGCTGCGTGAAAACAGCGATGCGTCACTTTTCATTGCGTCCTCCTTGCGACACCAAAGATGCGTCATATTTACAGTATGACGCATCATGGCGCAAGGAGTTACAGATACGTCAGTATTTCTGACTTATCTGTAGGCGCAAAAGTGACGCAACTCCAGCAATGTATCCTTTCACATGGGGCAAGCCCCATGTGAAAGGGCTCGCGTCAGTCTTACGCCTGCTGTGAGGCAGGCGTAAGATTTTGACGCATTTGAGTCCTAGAAGTGGCGCAGTGAAATCTCATAGATTTCACTGCGTCACTTCCATGACCCTTTCTTGCATCAATACGCCCCCCTTGCATACATTATACCTGGCGCAGGTATAATGTGGCGCAGGGGTTTACAAAGTGACGCATCTGCCTAGATGCGTCGCTTTGTAAATATGGCGTAACAAGGCGCATTTTTCACGTCACTGGTCAGCATAAAGGTGATGCACAGCCTCATAAATGAGACCCTGGAGATTTTGGAGCTGCATAAGAACCGCTCCATTGCCGCAGAATTTTTTTTTGCTGCAATCTAACATACAAGTGAGCTTAGCTATGATCCTTAAAACGAAACTAATCTTAATAAATAAAACATCCTTCCCATTCCTCGACCTATAATATAAAAATCTTGTTACCTGTTTGTGGTCTTGCTTTGGTTTCAGGGCAACATATTTTTTTATTTTTTTTATTTTTAGCACATTTTTTAATGAGCTTGTACAAGGCTCCAGTTGTCATGACTGAGTCTATATTCATGGATTTGTCAGTCAGTCAGTCAGTCAAAAAGCTTTATTATCGGTTAAAAACCATAAAAGCGAACAATACATAATTACATAGGACAACCCTTTAACCCACAGTAAACGGCAATACAAAGTGTACATAATTAAACAATACGCCTAAAACAATATCTAAATAGCGTTTAAAACAAATAAAAACAGGCCACTCGCAAATGGTATTAAAATTCCCTAGTAAATTACAGGGGGGTGCTAGAACAGTTATGGCAGCTTACTTTTGATTTTAGCTCCTCTAGTACACCACATAGAAAACAGGTATCTGGAGGTCGCAAACACAGTCAAAGGGGAAGAGTCGTATTTCAACAATCTAAACACATCCCTGTAATCCCTTAAACCCCTGGACTTGCATAACTGTAGGATCCATTTGGCTCTAGCCTTGGAGTACGAAGGGCAGAAGAGCAGAACGTGCAGATCCGTCTCTTCAGCGTGTTCACACCCCGGGCATAGGCTAGGTACATAATGAGCCATTGACCACTTGTTTGTTGCTGGCCTCACTGGGAGAGATCCATGTCTAAATTGGACATATAATTTCTTCGCCAGTGGGGGCTGGATATCGTCCAAGAATTTCTCAAATTGATACCTATCCTTGACTTCAAGAAAACTACTGGTCAACCTACCCAAAGATGGTTTTGATACCATCTGATCCATTCAAAATTGGTTGAGTGCTTTGACCAGCATCCTCCTCGGAGTCAAGGCAGAAGAGGGTACCGGGGAGAGCCACAAGTCTCCCTTCCCCAAGGCCTGGCATAGCTGTTTAACATGCTTTAGCCAAGGGATTTTTCCCACACCCCTTAACGTCAATAGGTGACTAAGATCCTCCTGATAGCTTGAAAGCTCAGGTGTGGACCAGAGTCTCCTCCAATACAATAAGGGATGATTAGGGATAACTTCATATATGGGGACCAGACCCAAGTCAAGACGTAACGGGATCAGGGGTGTGCTCTGTGGGAGCCTCAGTGGGCACCTGGTAAAGCTATTCTCAGTAATAGAGAGCAAGGGGGCGTTGGTGTGGCCCCATAGCTCTACACCATAGAGCGCCCCACCTCTCGCCTTTGCTTTATAAATTTCTACTGGTGGTCCCAAGATTTTAGATGAGCACTCACTGTGTACCTTTAGAATACCTCCCACTGCTTGGGCCAACTTCATATTTGCCTTGGCTATGTGGGTCCCCCATTCCATCTTATCATTCAGTGTTACCCCTAAATATTCGAAAGTGGAGACTCTTTCAAGCACCGTGCCAACCAGATAAGGGAGGGGGAAATTGGGCGATTTAGAATTAAAAACCATAAATGTGGTTTTGGAGAGGTTGATCTCCAGGTTTCTTAATCTGCAAAAGGAGCAAAAGGCCTCCAATGTTCCCTGTATGCCCGTTGAAGATTTTGATAACAAAAGGGTATCATCAGCGAACATCAGGGCTGGTATCTTACGGGCTGCCAAGCTGGGAGAGTCTAGATCCCTCGCGCCCCAGAGCTGTTTGATCAACCCGTTGAGGAACAGAGAGAGGAGCGTGGGGGCTAACACGCACCCCTGCCTCACTCCCTTTTCCACTGGAAAGGCGGCCGAAAGCTCCCCATTCCTCCCATACCTCACTCTTGCAAAAGTGCCCCGATGTAAGCGTTTAAATAATTGGCACAGATAAGCTGGAGCACCCATCTCCAACAAAATCGCCCATAGCTTCTCCCTCTGGACCAGGTCAAATGCAGATCGAAGGTCTACAAAGATCAAATACAAACTACCGGCCCCCATAGTCACCGTCTTCCAGTATACCATCTGTAGTCTGAACAGTTGGTCAATGGGGGAAACTTTAGCACAAAAGCCCGCTTGAAGGGAGGTCAGGATGTGATGATCGTCCATCCAACACTGCAACCTTGATAGTAAAATGCGGGCCATTAATTTCTGCAAGACGTCGATAAGACTAATGGGGCGGTAGTTGACCGGGTCCAGGGGGGAAGCCTTTTTGTGGATGGGAATAATCTCAGCCCCCAACCAAGTAGGTGGGATTTCCATAACAAGGAGGATGACGTTGAAATATAGGCACAAGTAAGGGACCCAAACCTTTTGCTCGCTCAAGAACAAATCTCCCGGTATACGGTCCAAACCCGGAGCCTTCCCTGTTGCCAAGCTTTTGAGGGCTCCCTGAATTTCCCGCAGGGTAACTGGATAGTAGTCCGGGTCTGTAGTGACCTGTAGATGTGGAGCAGATATAGCTAAATCTGCTAAGATCGAAGTATTGGTATGAGCGAAGAGGGGCTTAAAGTGGCTATCCACACCTCTTCGCTCAAGTTAGGTGTTATAGCACACGACCCCTCAGGCGATCCTGATCTAACCAGGTTCCAGAACGCCCTATAGTCGCATCCATCAAGGGCATCTTTTAACTTTTCCCATCTTCGGGCCTCCCATTCCAACTTGGACTCTACGGTAATGCTTTTATAGGTGAGTCTAGCTCCTCTTATACTCTCGTCTGAGCCGGTTTTAACCTCCCTAACAAGAGCACATTTAGCCTCCCTACAGGGTTTATTAAACCACTGCTCCTGATTTTTTGGCCGAGCCCTCCTATTAGCTTATATATAAAAGTAATCGGCTAGGGAGGTAATTAAATTAGTATGGATGAGCTCAAGCGCCCGAAAATAGGAGGAATCATAGGTGGCCGGGAGATTAAAAGCCTCTACTAATGAAAAGGCAACTTGTTGATAAAGCTCTAACACAAATTTAGCCCACCTGATACGTCTGCCTCCTGCCACAGTGATTAGGTTGGGGTTAGAATAAGGGTCGTGCTCCCTCACTCCAGGTTGGCTGCCCAGTGCAGAATTTAGTTCTAGAGACAGGAAGTTGTGGTCACTGTCCACCTTATCAATTACAGTAAAGGTGCTAATTTGGGACCAGAGTTCGACATTGACCATGATGTAGTCAATGGTTGTAGTTTTCCCCGCTCTATTATAGGTGAACTTCCCTGGAACGTCGGGAGGAAATCGGCCATTGCAGGCTCTAAGGGAGTGAGAGACTCAAAGCTTATTAATCTGCAGTGCCAATGGAATCAAGCGCTTAGCTACATGGAGCACTCCTGTATATGCCAGATTGAATCCTCCTCTACTGTTAAAGACGGGATCACCGCCAGAGGTTCAAAATGGCAATTAAAGTCACCTCCCAATATTCTGTGTGTAGGAGCGGAGTACAGTGAAAGGAGTTCGTCAAGAGCCTCAATCAGAGTTAAGCCCCTCGATTGGGAAATGGGGCGCAGATAAATATTAAATATCACCACTGACGTGCCATCCAGATATTTAAGGGCAATGCATAAGATGTGCAGGGAGTAGGAATCGATCACTTTCACTGACCACCCCAGATGAGTGGCTACCCATATGCACAGTCCCCCCGATGGTCTACCCCTTAGTCCCTGTACGGCTGGTATATGGTAGGATGCAAAACCCACCCTAAAGGGAACAGATGTCATCCAGGTCCCTTGGAACAAACACACGTCGTATTGGTCCACCAACTCCCCCCATTCTGGGTTCGATATCTTAGAGCCTAGCCCCGCTACATTCCAAGACCCTATTAATGAACTACGTGGCTGTTGCCTTGTGGGGTTGACTGTAGCGGGTGGTGGGATGCTGATACAGGGGATTCCTTCTCGATTGGCCATCCCAATTCCGTCTCCTTGGGGGCAAGACTTAAGATTTACAGTTGGTAGAGACGTCAGTAAGTCCACTTGAAAAGCCCCACCAGCGGACTTGGGAAGCTCCTCCAATTGCCTCTCACGGTCCTTCGCCACCGGGCACCCAGCTGGATTAAGATCTATATCATAGTGCCTGGGTGGGAAGAATAGTCAGTCTACATTATTCAGGGCACTAAATCTATTCTCCACAGGTATATTGTATTCTGACCTCTCACCACCATTGTGGAAGGAGGATAGTCCGTATCCACCGGGGAACCTTTCCTGTGGGTAAAAATACCCTAGGGGAAGAGGGATAATTGGTCCCTGTTGTCGGGGGCCACCCCATTCAAGAATGTGGTTGACCACACCAGGATCTCTAAAGTTAATGATCACACAATCCCCTCCAATGTCTTTAGATTTATTCCCTATCCAACTAACTCTTCTAGCAAATAAAATTTCCCCTTGACCCGAATTCGTTAATGGTCTGGAATTGTTCACCCAGAATATGATTTTATTCTTTAGCTCGGGAAACGTTTCTCCTCGCTCTCCTGACAGCGGTGGAACTCCCGATAGTACCACTTCATACGGGAAAGCCTCAGGGGGTAGCTGGATGCAAGGTAATGGTTGTTTGGGAGCATTGACTGGAAGGGTAGGGATAGACTTTTGATGCACCATCCCCCGGTTTGGCAGGTGTTTGCTGATCCCTGTTGAGGTTGGTGATGGGATACGGGGGCAAGAACTCACATTGTTTAGATGCCCGCTTGAAGGAATAGCGGGACAAGAAGGGGTAGGGGTGGTAGAACAGTTGGTCGTTGTCGATAGGCCTGGCCCTTGTGCCTGGTTATCTGGTCGTGGGCCTACACCTTGGCTTGGACCTTGAGATGACTGTTTGATGTTACCTACAGCTGGAGTCAGGGAAATATTCCTAGTCGGCATAGTTGACTGTGCGCTTACACCACTCTTGGTATTTAACATGGAAACAACTTTGTCAATTCTACTCATCAGAGTTTTAAACTGAGATTTAATAAGTTGCTCCATATGTGCTTGCAAATCGATTATTAAGTGGGTGGCCCACAAAGGGGGGGCTAGAGTGGAAAAGGAGGGCCCTGCATCGGCCTGAGGACCATCTGAGGCAGGTGTAGTGGGCCTAGCAGCTTTTGTTTTAGGTTTAGGCTTCTTTTTTCTAGGGAAATACTTAGGTGCCTTGTTAACTACCTGGGAATCCAAAGAAGGAGATGGATTGCTACGAGGGCCAGCATCTAACTCAATCTTTGCGCATGGAAGCTCCGCAAAGGAGGTCACTAACAAAGAATCAGGAGAATTAGCTGTGGCTAAAGAAGCATTCCCAGGTGACGTAGGGGGGGACAAGGCAGGTGTTAACGAGAGACGTCTTTTCTATGGCCGAAGCTACCACCCCTATTTTGTAGCATTTTATCAATTGCAGTTAAGCTCGGGAGTGGGGTTGTTAAAACAGCTGTTTGTCGTGGAATGGGGCGAGTGGTTGGAGGATTACTCTTGCCCATGACTCTCGTCAAAAGATTCTCACCAAATTTAAAAAGTAATACGGAGTATATATAAGGACTAATTAGATTAAAAGTAGGGAAAGCATAAAAAACGTACTGTGAATCATCAAATTAGAGTTGTCACATTAAATAATTATTGACTGACTATTTGCTAAGAAATTACCACAGTTCGCAATGTCCAATTCGGCCACATCAGCCACAGCCTTGCCCAACCAAGAGAGGTGGCCATGCCCGGCCTCCTTCGGCCACCGACGGCCACAGACGGCCCGCCCTTTGCCCGGGCTTAGCCCGGTGCCTGCCCGCGCGCGTCGCGGGGGCTGAGTGTGGCTAAATACCCTAGGTGAGGAGGGGCTGCCGCTGTTCGTGGTGGGTCCGCTACCTTCTGGGACGTCGAGTCCCGATGCCTGCCCCCTTGCCGGTAACACAGTTCGCTTTCACAGACGCGAGCAGTAATTATAGTCCCAGGTGAGGAGGGAGGAGGGGCTGGCGCTCTTCGTGGCGGGTCTGCTACCTTCTGGGACGCCGAGTCTCGATGCCTGCCCCCTTGCCGGTAACACAGCTCATTTTCACAGAGGCGAAGCGTCTCCTGCAAAGCGGGAGACGCGAGCAGTAATTATAGTCCCAGGTGAGGAGGGGGAGGGGCTGCCGCTCTTCGTGGCGGGTCCACTACCTTTTGGGACGCCGAGTCCCGATGCCTGCCCCCTTGCCGGTAACACAGTTCGCTTTCAGAGACGCGAGCAGTAATTATAGTCCCAGGTGAGGAGGGGGGAGGAGCTGCCGCTCTTCGTGGTGGGTCCGCTACCTTCTGGGACGCCGAGTCCCGATGCCCGCCCCCTTGCCGGTAACACAGTTCGCTTTCACAGAGACGCGTGCAGTAATTATAATCCCAGGTGAGGAGGGGGGAGGGGCTGCCGCTCTTCGTGGCGGGTCCGCTACCTTCTGGGACGCCGAGTCCTGATGCCTGCCCCCTTGCTGGTAACACAGTTCGCTTTCACAGAACGTGGTGAGATTGTAAAATATTTTAATACATTACGGACTTTAGGTCAAGCCTACTAGAGAGCGCATTTTGCTTAACATGGGTTTCCTTGACTCTCTCTCTCTCTCTCTCTCTCTCTCTCTCTCTCTTTGCCTACTTCATATTCGTGTCCCAGGTTGCCAATCTTGTGTTTGTCCCTCCAATGGACTTTTTTTTACAGTGTCTTTGATTGGCTGGCATTACTGCTTCCACTGTTTGCTTTTTAGGCACTACTTTTTTCTTTTATGTGAAGCACTCCATTACTATGCATGTGTTTTCGAGAAGTCCCCCTTGTGTAAGTCTCTTCTCCTGCACTCCATGTCAATCTCTGATGCCCATCTGCTTCTCCCCGACCTCCTTCCTCTTACTAATGTGCTTCACCCATTGCTTTTTCCACCCGGGCACTTCATATTGCTTCCCTCCAAACCATGTGTTGTTTTCGCCCCCACCCTCCCTCTGTTGTTTTGGCATATTGCCCTCCACCTCTTCCTTGTCGCTTCCACTCCCCCACCTCGTTTGAAGAAAAAAACAATTTTTTTGAGTGTTTTTTCTTTTTAGTTTCTGACCCCACTAGGATTGGTAACTTAATAGAAAAAAATGCCCATTTAATTTTATAGGTGCACACATGCGTGACACACATGCCTACAAAATGACGCAGGCGGCTGAGTCAAGGACTTTAAAAAAAAAAAAAAAAAAACTTTAGCCATTGCGGATAAAAACATTGGCAAAGTATATACGTCAGAAAGGCGAGAACTGTTGGCTCTGCCAATGCTTATTGTACATGTAACGGTAAGCAGCATTCCTGACCCTTCTGAAATATGTGCAGTAATCTTCCTAATCTTACATTTGGTTGCTATGATGGCACAGGCACCGTGCAAAAGAACACCGTCTTTCTTGCAGAGCTCACACAAGGGGACAGGTAAGAACAGAAACTGCAGTAATTGACAGAAAATAGCACCCTAATGACAAAGCATAATAGAATGCTACACAGATGACACTAAATGAATTCGAACTTGCGCAAGCACAATTTAAATGACCTATAACTATCTACCGCAAATGTTCCTTCTTCTAGTAATATTTGCAGGGAAGTAATAGAACATAATTTACACAAATATATGTCAGGGTAATGCAGAAATATCAGGCAACCGGGAAAGAGATCTTTTAAGTTTGCATGTTTACGAGAACTACCACAGTGAAACATAGCAAAAAAGGTTTAAAAGTAAAGCAGTAAGGAATTCAAAAGTAGCCTAAGCAAGATTTACAGACTACATTGGTCGAAGCCTACCAGACAGTACAGCTGTCTGGTTTTCCAACCACATCTTGGGGACATTCGGAAAGATTCCAAAGGAATGCATTCCACCCATTGCTTACCATTGACTTTGTAACTCACATCTGCTTGCTTTCTTTTTATTAACTCTATTTATTTTAGGCTGTCCAACTTTAAGTTTGCCCCTTCTGTTGTTCAAACTCTATTTACTGTATTCTTACACCAGTGCTCAATTTCTGTTCATAGGCCTTCAAGTCTTGTACTTATCTTGTCACAGTTGCTGTGCGTTCAAAGTTAGGCTCTTTCTCTCACTTCAAAGCGAGAGGTTTATGTGACAATCATGCTAGCTACTGGGGATGTGCTTGAGGAAGTTTGTACAATTATATTTTTTTCTAGCACACAATACGTTTTAAATATCTGCAAATGAACTGTGCAGATATTTCAGAATATGTTTGGATTTAGAATAGCACACATAAAGCAACTTTACTGCCCTCAGTGCAAAAGCATTGTACACCACTACACTCTACACCGCCCTACTCTGCATCACTCCACTCTACGCCAATCCACCCCAACCCACTGTAATCTACTCTACGCCAATGCACTCTACGGCTCTACACTCTATGTCACGCACTCTATGCAACTGCACTCTACTCTAAAACAATCTACTCTATGCAACTGTGCTCCACACTGCAATCTACCCTGCGCCACTCCATGGCACTCTATTCTACGCCACTTCACCCTATGCGACTGCACTCAGTACCAAACACTCTACACCACTTAACTAAAAAAAGAAAAATATACCCCACAACACTGCACTCTACCCCAATTTACTCTGCACAACTGCACTGTACGCCTCTATACTCTATTCTGCAACACTCAACTCTATACTACTCTACACCATTGCACTATACACCAATGCACTCTATGCCACTCTACACCACTGCACTCTACAACACTATACTCTGGAACACTGCACTCTCCACCACTGAACTCTATGCCACTCTACACCACTCTACTAAATGCCACTCTACTGCACACTACGTCAATAACCAATATGCCAATGCACTCTAAGCCAATGGACTCTCCACCAATGCACTCTCCGCCACACTTATCTACTGTACACCACTGCAGTCCAACACTGCACTTCACTCCACTTCACTCTACTTTGCACCACTCTATGCCAGTGCACTCTACCCCACTCTACTATGCCCCACTGCACTCCACAATGCTCCACTCTAGACCACTCCACTTTACTCTGCACCACTCCACTCTACGCCACTGCACTCTTTGCCAATATACTCTTTGCCACTCTACTCTGCAACCAATGCACACCTACACCACTACTCTGTGCCACTCAACTCTATCCTGCACCATCCCACTCTGCACAACTCCACTCTACACCACTACAATCTACTCTGAAACATACTACTGCACTGTATGCTACTACTCTATGACCCTGCACTCTACCCTGCACCACTCCACTCTACCTTGCACCACTCTAATTTATGCCAATCCACTCTACTCCGAAACAATCTACTCTAAGCCTCTTCACTCAATGCCACTGCAACCTACGTCACTCTACTCTACTCCACTCCATTTGACTCTACACCGTGCCACTCTACGCCACTGAGCTCTATGCCACTGTACTATAAACCATGCACTCTATGCCAATGCACTTAATTCCACTTTACTAGGAACCAATGCATGCTACGACCCTGCACTCTACACCACGTATGGTTACACTGTCTGGGCAAAGATTTCACGTCATTGTTACCAGTTGAACAGGGGAAAAAGAACAATAAATAACTGAAAGATGATAAAGAAACCTTTAAGTAGGACCATCCATTGCACAGGAACATGCATCAACACGTTTTAAGTAACTTCTGATCCGACTGAGCATGCAATATCTATTTTTTTGTTAAAATCTGCAGATTATGCACATTAATTGGCGAGTGCAGCAAATCCATAATTTTGCTGAAAATGCCACATCGGCTGCATTGCATTACTCTAGCGTCCCGGTCTATAACAGACCTGAAAAGAGCGACTGAAATGCGATGCATTAACTGTGGGTGACTGGCAAACCCAGTATACACAGTTTTTGAGGGGGAGGCAGCTCACTGTCGATCCATCAGCAAGTGCAGTAGGTGGTAGAGCATGAATGATGTCTCCCTAGAAGCCCTTCCCAAGTATCTTGAAATGAGGGGGTTCTTCCAAGAACACTTAAAGTGAGAAAATACTTTTTCTGCTGTTCATTAATGTTGAACAGTACCTGAAAATAATAAATATTTAAAATATAAAGTGAGAGAAGGAATTACCCTGATGGATAGTCGCCAGTAGGTAGTTATAGTTAGGAAATCTGCAACATTCTACTTAGAATAATTTTGGCGCCGGTTGATGAATCTTTGTGAAATTTTCCAAACTAATTACCCGCTCTGGTCCGCTCCTATCCTGAAAGTTTTGGGATGATTCGCGTAGCGGGGGCCGAGAAAAAAGGGGGGTCCCAAAACGTGTTTTTCCCATGCAATTTTCCTTAGGACCTTTTGACGTAGCTACAGTCCGAACTGCTGAACGGATTTACACCAAATTTGGCAAAGAGGTAGTCCTCAGTTCAGACTTGTGCCTTTTGCTTAAATGGTGTCAATCTGTTCAGTGGTTCCTGAGAAAATGACAGTTAAAATAATGTATATATCTATGGCCACGGTGGATCCGCGCACCATAAGGGCACCCTTCCGATCACGCGCTGAATGCTAATTGGCTGTCAAGTGGTTGTCATTATTATTGGAAACCAGGAACTGTTGGCAGCTATTTTGTGCCTCGGTAGAAGCGCGGCTGAAGTAGTCAGTGGAACAAGTGTGCAAAACGTATAAAGGGGGCATGGCAGAAATATCCTGACCCTCTAGACCTGTTTAGGGGACCCCCAGGGCTCAAAATTGTAATTTTCTTTTTTAAACGGCAGGTGTGCACAGGGTGCGCGGATCCTGCCGTAAAAAAATTAATAAATATAACAGGGCTTCTTTTATAATTAGCCCCGAGGGAGGCCAAATCCCGGGGGCAAATTTTAAAAATGTATGGGGGGCACAGAGGAGCCCCCTAGCCCCGGGGACCGCCACCCCTGAGGTTATAAAATAAATAGTTGAGGGGCTCCAAGGCCCCCCTTGCAAAATTAGTGGTGGGGGGCCTCAACGACCCCCCCAAGCCCCAGGGACCACCACCCCGGGGCTTTCTGTATTGTGGGAGGGGGCTGCGTGGCCCAGTCCTGGAGCCCTCGAGGGCCCTGGGGACCGCCACACCCAGGGCCGGCTCCTGCAGTGTCCCGGAGTGCCTACCCCCAGGACACTGCTGTTTGCTATGAGAGGGCAGGAGTCTCACAACTCCCGCCCTCCCATAGCAAACCTGGTTTGGATTTTGAAAGAGAGAGCAGGGAAATCTGTTCTCTCTTTCAAAATCCAAACGAGATTGCTTTTCCACATGGGGAGCTGCATGTTAGCAGCTCCCCATGTGGAAAAGCAATGCCTGCTCTCAAAGGACGCGGGGAGCCCGCAGAACCGTGGGGGCATTGGGGCTCCCCCCACAGTCCACAACATTTTTTATGCGCCCCGGGGGATGGGGTCCCCACGGATATTAAAGATTACTGATAGGGGAAATTTTTTTTAATGGTAAAATTAGGAGTAGCGCACCCAGCGTGGCACTCAGTGCAGCCCCCTGGTGTGCACGCGTTGGATGCACGACTCATAATCTGTAGGGTGTGCGATTCCAGCGCGTTTGGTGCACGACTTCTACGCGTTTGGTGCACAACTCTGACGAGTTGGGTAAGCGACTCCAAGCAAAAAAACACAATATTTTTTTTAGATATACATCAAGCTTTTGTGTTAAGTTCTTAGGTGGCTCTAAAAAGAGCCCTTTTGTTTATTGTGAGATTTCTGTACCTACAAGTAAGTACCTATGCAGAGTCTTAAGTTCAAGAGGAAGACTCTGTTACCCTCATCTGTAAAATGTACACCATCTCTCCTATAGATGCCATGCATATTGAAATGCAGATTGTTGTGGTAAGTGGACCCATTCTATAATCTCGGAGAAAAGCAGAAACAGATGTATTGACATGTTTCCTAGCTTTCTCAGTCAGTGGTCAAAATTGATTGGACCAGTTCCATGTCTGCCTTTGGCACATGCAAGAATAGACAAAGGCAGTTTGGGGGAAAAGTGACATAAATTCTGTAAAAGTATCCGTTATAAGCATTTCCAGACCTACCCCAGTGAAAGTGCCTAGGTCATTGCCGCCATAGTGCACAATTATGAGGTCAGGGTGTTGGAGATGCAAAAAGGATTTAACCAATGGCATCAATTGGAGCCACTTTAACACTCTCTGTCCAATCCATTTAATGTCTACATTTGGTAAATCTAGGTCTTTGTCCATGTTTCTGTTTTCTGCATACCTTTGGCTCCAGAAAATATAGCCGTGTCCCACAATCCACACTCTAAGCATCTTGAAGAGAGGCCTGGATGCACTCAGATGGTCTCTGTATATGAAATGGCAGTTTGAAAAGTAAGATTTTTCTAAAATGGTGGATAAGATGCAGTTTTGAAAAAAGGAAAGAAATGATTGTTTTTTTGACAACATTCTACACTGAAAACTAGGGTGCATGTTTCTGTTTTTTAAAAGCATGATTCTTATTGGTTAACAAAAACTGATTGAAAGGAACATTACATAGGATAAGCTGATATGTTGAAAAGTCAAGCACACTTGCTGTTTTGATTAGCAACATTGTGTGGTGAACTTGTGACCTGTGTGCTCAGTTAAGTGTTCCATGAACTGTTTCGATGGTAACAGGCAGAAGGCAGATTGGGGGTATGGTTCAAATTTATGTCACTTGGAAAAGGGCTGAAATGTGTAATCAATAGAAATGTTTGTTTGCTTTTGAATTAATGTGGGAAGCAATGTGATTTGATGTTTACATGTATATGTGTTGAAAATGAGAGGGAAACTTTGCCATTCTTTGGTTTTGCTCACAGCTGCACAGTACAGAGATTCTGTATAAGAAAATCTGGTGTGTGACTGACATACTTCTTAATCTACAAAACAATTTGAAAGGTGAGTTATTAATTTGTGAGGGGTCGTATGTAGTGTGTTTGTTTTTAATAAGATTAATGTGTTTCTCCTGCTAAAGCACAGGGAATACTTTTTTTGTCTAGAATCTTATTGTGAGTGTGTCTGCATTTAGAAACCATTCTGAGATAAGCATTTGTGTATTTAATGTATTTGCAGACAGATAACTGTTTAAAAATCTGTTCTGTTGTAATATTATGGTACAATTAGAAAGCAGTTATTCTTCATGTATTTGAAAATAAGTCAAGTTTCTACACTAAAATGCAGTACTCCTTCCAGACTGTGAAATGTGTTTTGGTAAAATGCATGGGATAGTGTTGTTTGTCTAGAATCGCACAGTGAGTCTGTGTGCATTTAGGAATCATTCTGAAAGTAGCATTTTGGTACTAATGTGTAGTAGAAAATATTGTGGAATGTGTGCAGTCACCTTATGTCTTGTAGATTAGTAAATGTGTTTTGGTAAAATGTAAGGGATAGTGTTGCTTGTCTAGAATCAAACTGTGAGTCTGTGTGCTTTTAGGAATCAGTCTAAGAGAAGAATTTCGGTACTTCATGTGTTTGTAGACATATAATTGATTAAAAACCCATTGTGTTCTCACATTTCGGTAGATTTAGAAAAAAATCATTATTTGCAAAATGAGTTAGGCTTTAACAGTAAATTGCAGTAATGAAATATGTGGAATGGTTGCTTGATGTGTTTGGTGACACATAAGTACATGTACTCATGCAGTGAGCAAGGCTTTAGGGCACGCTGTGTTTCAAACTCCTATGCACTATGCATGTAGTATTTTAACTATCTTCACACTTGTGTATCAGGCCTACAATTCCCCAGTTAGTCTCCATACACTCCAGTAAACACCCTGTGAGTGCTCTTGCAATCCCATAGTGACTCCTTCAGTAGCTTGTAGTAATCCTTTTAGTGAAGTGCAAGGAATATTGGTATTTGTCTAGAATCACACTGTGAGTCAGTGTGCATTTTGGAAAATTGAGAGAGAATCATTTGGTTGCTTGATGTGTTTGCAGACAAATAAGTACATGTACTCATGCAGTGAGCCAGGCTGTAGGGCACGGAGTGCTTCAAACTCCTACGTACTATGTATGTACTGGTCTAACCACCTTCACACTTGTCTTTCAGGCCTACAATTCCCCAGTTAGTGCCCATATACTCCAGCAAATACACCCTGTGACTGCTCTTGCAAAGTCATAGTGACTTTTTCAATATCATGTAGTAATCCTTTCAGTGAAGTGCAAGGGATACTGGTATTTGTCTAGAATCACACTGAGTCAGTGTGCATTTTGGAAAATTGAGA
The DNA here is from genome assembly GCF_964261635.1 of Lissotriton helveticus. Classification (NCBI taxonomy): domain Eukaryota; kingdom Metazoa; phylum Chordata; class Amphibia; order Caudata; family Salamandridae; genus Lissotriton; species Lissotriton helveticus. The sequence goes on from NC_136072.1 coordinate 775,943,350, forward strand.
GAGAATCATTTGGTTGCTTGATGTGTTTGCAGACACATAAGTACATGTACGCATGCAGTGAGCCAGGCTTTAGGGCATGCAGTGCTTGAAACTCCCATGCACTATGCATTTAGTAGTCTAACCATCTTCACACTTGTGTTTCAGGCCTACTATTCCCCTGTTAGTATCCATACACTCCAGCAAACACCCTGTGAGTACTCTTGCAATCCCATAGTGACTCTTTCAGTAGCATGTAGTAATCCTTTCAGTAAAGTGCAAGGGATAATGTTATTTGTCTAGAATCACACTGTGAGTTAGTGTGCATGTTGGAAAATTGACAGAGAATCATTTGGTTGCTTGATGTGCTTGCAGACACATAAGTACATGTACTCATGCACTAAGCCTGGATTTAGGGCACAGACCGTTTCAAAATCCTATGCATTATACATGTGGCGGTCTAACCATCTTCACACTTGTCTTTCAGGCCTATAATTCCACAGTTAGTATCCATACACTCCAGCAAATACCCTGCGAGTGCTCTTGCAATCCCAAGTGACTCTTTCAGTATCATGTAGCAATCCATTCACCCTCTGACTCTACTTATAGTACCGTATAGTAATAGAAAAGTATACTTTATAAAGGTATTAATATATATTTAATAATAATTATTTTTCACAGATACTGTGTATCATCATTAAAATTAAGTTATCATGCCGGATAAAGTAAGAAAAAGAAAAGGGCAGAGAAAGGACAGTTACTTGAAGAAAACTCAACCAAAAGTATTGGATGACCAACATAATGTGGCTAAAAAGACAAAATCTTCTGGTAAGAGTACAAAGCAATTCATAAAAAATATTTGTAGGGTCAGACAGAATGGGTGAGAATGTTGTGAATGTTGATTGTGTGATAGTATTGTGATCTTTGTTTCTCTCCAGGTGGATAATAAAATGATGTGTATTTGTATATAATATTTGTATATTGCTTGACATTACATGTTTTTTATCATGTTTTTTCCTTCTTCTATTTTCTTTGACCTATTTAAAAAAAATTCATATATAAAAAAATTGTCTTTTTTATAAAGAATGGTATAGAACCTTTGATGTATAAGCAAATGAATAAATTATATTATAATGCAATAAAATGTATACCTTTTTGAAAGAATGCTATGTATGGTTTAACATTTGTCACCAATTTGAGGCATATTGACATTTAGAGTGTTGTGACTATTAAGGGGAATTCCTCTCCTGTTGTGGGTCAGACAGAATGTACAGAATGCTGAAACCATTGAAAAAAGTTCAAGTAGAAAAAATAGTCGAAAAATAGCAAAGGAAAAAAAGCAAATGAACAGTCTAAGGAAAACAAAATCCGAATAAAGAAATTCGTAAAAAATATTTTATAATAGAGTAGTTCTTAATTTACTGAAAGATGCAAAGATATATAAAAAGAGAGCACTATTTTATAAAAAGAAGCAGTGTATTGAATCTATTGTTGAAAAGGCTTTTGAAGTAAAAAGGAAACTATTCATTTTAGTATTAAACAGAATTTGATCACTAGATAAACCAATCAATTTAATGAAGGCCAAAAGAACTAATTTTTGTGATGTTTTTTTAGGGGAATGGAGACCCAGTTCAAGTTCTGAGCCTTTCTTTAATGAAGAGAATTATTTTCAGACCAATGATTTGTTGCATGCAGTTGACACCAGTGGTCGAGCTTATGAGGTTAGAAATGGTTGAATAATTGACAAAGAAAAAATGGTCCCCAGAAATGCAGAAGAAATGATAGCTGATGAAGTTCTTGGCAGACGTCCTAAAGCCCCTGTGTTTACTTGGGATTGCAGTAGTATTTGTAGTGTATGACAAGAATCTATTGATAATTTACGTAATTTCTTATGAACATATACTAATAAAAGTGTTAAACAAAAGATTAAGATGTTGCAAGGCCTAGACCCTTGTAGAGTAAGAAAAAATACTGGTTTGCAAGGTCACTCTCTGGCTTTTCTTTCTAGGAAAGTCTGTCAAAGTGTTTTTCACCATTTTAAGATGTTGGCAGTACATCATTCTCAAATGCGGAAGTTAGTCAGAAGATTGTAATATGCAAAAGCCCAGCACTAAAGTTAAATGAGTTGCACAGTGCTCTTTTGCATGGGTCAGTTTCAGATGTGAAGAAGATTTGTGATGACATTGAGTTTTGTTTCTTTGGTCCTGAACAAGAGAGCGAAGAAACTCAGACATTGATAGAAGAAAATGTGGAGAGAATGGTGAACATAGTTGTACAAACAATTTTGAAGGTGAAATTTCAAATTTTAAGGTGATTTCAAGTGAAAGGCCACATTTTTCTTGTATTTGTTGTCGGCGAACTCACTTTAAAAATCAGACTAGGAGTGTTGATCTTTATTTAAAAAGTGAAAAAGAAAATAATGATAAGTGGAAGGAATTTGCAACTTATTTGTTGGAAGAGAATTGTTTTGATTTGGGTTCCGATCAGCGTATTTGTAAATATTGTTATAACAAATTAGATGAGAATAAAATGCCCACTAGAGCTGTGCATAATAATTTAGAGTTAGTTGCTATTCCTCCAGAATTTATAGATTTAAACACCTATGAGTCTATTCTCATTCAATGTGTGCACCCATTTGAGGCTATTGTTCGTATGGAGCCCAAAACAGGTAAATCGCCTCCTCCAGATTTACAGAGAGGATTTAAAGGAAGAGTTGTGTATTTACCATTAGATTTAAAGAAAAATAGTGGTGTAGAGAGCGTAGAAAGTGAACCACTAGTTATTCTTGTTAATGGTGTGCTGACTAAGAATAAGAAAATCTGGCAGGAGTCAGTGGATGTAAGGAAAGTACAGAAGGCAACTTTGTATTTGATAAAAAATAATACATACTATAAAAATGTTTATATGGGAGAAGAAGAAATACTTTTAACAGAAGATACTGAAACGTCAAGTGGACAAATTGAAAAAGTGGATAAGTTAAGATGTGAAGAAATCTATGAACATTACAGTGTGCATCCACTTCATTCAAAAGAAGTGATGGGGAACACTATTGAGTTGTTCCAAATGAAAAAAGCAAAAGGAAGTCTCATGAGTGTATGGGAAGAGACCTTGCAAGCTCGTTGTTTTCCGCAGTTGTTCCCAACTGGAAAAAGGAGGATGATATGATGAACGTCCTGTGCAGATTCCTGCATCTGAATATCGGACAACAAGATTATATGCAGAGGATCCAAGATTTCGACAATGTATTCTAGTGTAGTTCCTATATTCCCAATAGGCTCTGCGCATTAGAATAACATAAACTATAGTTTAGACGTAGGACTTAGGTCGACTAGGTCTCTATTGAATATGTTAGACCTAATTATGAATGCCAGCTAGCTCAGAGGTCACTAGAAACTTTCTCGAGTAAACAGGAAGGTGTTAACTTTCCTGAATAGACAAGAAGGGATTCGTTTCGGACAACCGCATAAACATGACAACTTTGCTCCCTCCAGAATAAGGAGTATATCTCCAGAGTCGCGGAAACAATAGATAACTATTTTACTCAGTCAATCATGCATGCTTAGTTTCACCAGAAGCGCAGAGAAATAGAAAGACGGGTGTTTTCAATAAAAGAGGTTATTTATTGAACAGTCTTCTTTCTCATGCAAGAGAAGTGAGTTGCCACAATTGCAATACTTGTCATAAAGTAAAGTGCGTACAGTAAAAGGAGTATTATGAAATAATACTGTAAAAGCATGGTATGGTTTCTAAGCCATACGGTATCTAAAATAGATAAAATATATACATAGATAAAACCATGACTAAACGTACTCAACTGGTGCTTTTAAGATATGCCTACCCCGGTGTACCTAACCTAAGCCTAGTACGTGGGAAGGAGTTAGTGAGCTGCACTTTAAGTTAAGATTGTTTTTGCCAAGAATCTGAATCAAGAATTCTCTAAGGGTCTAGTCAGCTCCGTACCTTGGTTATAGAATGAAGGAGGTCTTGTATCTCTCTCTCAGGACTCGATCTCCCAGCAACCCGCAAGGGTGACCAGAAAACACTGGAGCTGGATTTCTCGGCAGGAGAAAAGACAGCGTCTCTCTCAGTGCGTCAATGGGAGGGTCGGCTTCCTTCGGCACTTGCCACAGCAGGGCGTCGGGCAAGTAGATAGCTGATCTGCTCCAAACCACCATGTGTGTTGCTAGGGCAGATGCTGGTATATTTATACCTGGAAGGTGCCGAGTTTGACGTAAGGTTGGACATAAAACATCACTAAGAACTCGCAGTTCTTTCAGGACTCCAGGAGGTCTAGGACAAATCAATACAGAAGCAGGGGGAATTCCCGGGCTGCTGGAGGCTTGGTTTGTTTAAGAACGCGTTGTGCTTTCTAGGAGTCTATGGGAGTAGCCTTGCCGTATTTGGACTGCATTGGCTATGACTTAATATGGATATGATTCTTATGCCATTATAAGGATATGATTTGTTATAACCACATAAGGGCATACATCGGGACTATTTAAATAGGGTCCTAGATAAGTTTACAGCACCCACTCCACGTATAATTTCTATCATTACTAAAATACTAAGCAATCTTAAACATATGACTATGCATGTGTTTTCCATCCCACCCCAAAATACATAAAATGCATTTGAAATGGTATATGCACGAAAAATGCGTAATATACTGTACGTTTTCAAGCAGTGGTATCATTCAGATAATGCATATATAGTACGTTGAAATATTGGCTGAATGAATCACGAAAATCACATAATGAAATGGCTCTTAATACAGAAGAGAAGGTCGAGACCATTTCATCACATATTTATACAAGATTGTACATGTGCTAGAGGCTAAATCAAAATATTGTCTCTAGAGTTTCAAAATAGAAATCTTGTTCTCTAAGAATAGTTCTACTTTAAGCAGAGTATCATGTGCCAAAAAAAAGGTAAATATTTTGGGAACACGGAAAAATAATTTCGCTTTCAGGGCAAAAGATAGTTCCATAGATTTTTAGAAGTTCTGTTTTTCAAAATAGAAGGTTGAATTCAGAGTTCAGGGAACGCTATGTGCTCAAAAGTTATTCTCGTTGTTAGGAGAGAACATTAACTCAGATAGGGTGGCAAAGAATTTGTCTACAACAGTAGGTGAAAGTTGGACCAAGTCCGAAAAAGTAGAAATAGTGCAGAAATGAGAGGCATTGCTGCCATCGATGTTCAGATCAGCAATGGCACAGAAGGTGGTACCTGTGTGCCGCTTTCATCTCGTACCTCACTGCCACCTAATCGTAATGGTGAGGTCTCAACAAATGCCGTCATCAGAATAGGTAGCCGCTGGGGACAACACGTTGCATGAGCCGTTACCGAACCAAGCAAAGTATCGATATCCAAAGGTACTGCTGATGGTAGTGTGAGACAGACGTCCAACACGCATTCTTCCCCACATAGCAGGCATCGTAGAACAGGTAGGATGCAATCTTGCCAGATTGGTCTGAATGAAAGAAACCAGGTAGTATTCAGATCTCTTAGCCGAGCCAAGCCGAGTACTTTAGTTATCCTTTCTCGGTATCTCATCGCTAGGATCGTTTCTTCCATGGTAGCCTGAGTTTTGTTTGTGGCTGGATTTGCCATGTCGGAGCAGAAGGAACAAAAATAACATTCCTGCTACTAGTCCCAAGATGAGAGGTAGGCCGTCAAACATAGAGTGCACGAAATTCGGGAAGATGCTCAGGACTGCTTCAAAGGGTGCTAATAGTCCCGAAAAAATTGTCTTAAATACATGTGCGATGCCACTGGTATCAGACATGTTTAAAATTTGACCTAACATTTCTACGAAATGCACAGGGCAATTTGTTGATGATAATGCATGTATCTCTGCCGCTGTCCTTGCAACTTGCATATCATACGTCTCTCTAGACGAGGTTAAAGGCACAGTTGTTTGTAAAAGAATGGATTTCATTCTGCTTAAAATATCAATTCGAATAGAAGAGATATTCAGAGAAGGCCATATTGTTGCCTCCTTGTCTGGTTTGCTGTTTGGATACAATACTTGCATACAGCAAGTAACCATGGAAGTTACACTGACGAGATAGGCCCTTTCTGGCACCATGCCACAACAGCTGCGGTCACTTGAATGAATGAATGAAACAACACTTGTATAGCGCTATCTACCCGGAGGCCTCGTAGCGCTTATGACAGGAACTTAATTAGCGAGGGCTCAAGGCAGGTCAGCAGGGTGTAGCATACAAGTGTGTTTTCAGAGTTTTCCTGAAGGAGAGATGATTTACAGTTTCCCGAAGGGGTAGAGGGAGGATGTTCCAGAGTCTTGCCGCAATGTATGAAAAGGAGCGGCCACCCCAACGTGCTTTCCTGACTCTGATGGGAGTAGCCAGCTGGAGGGAGCAGGAACGGAGGGAACGAGATGGAACATAGGGAGTGACCAGGGACTGAAGAATTGCGGGGCCAGTACGATGAAAGGCCTTGTGTAATATATACATGGCCTTAAATTGTATTCTTGCAGCTATAGGAAGCCAATGAAGTTCCCTTAAAGCATTCCTTGCTGACTGCCATCGGGGAAGGTTGTAAAGTAGACTGTTTTGGGTGACTTGGAGCCTCTGAATGGTGTACGCAGGGGCTCCCATGTAGAGGACATTCCCATAGTCCAGGCGAGATAGTATAAGAGCCTGGACCAGGATCCTCCTTGCCTGGAATGGGAGCAGAGGGAGCACCCTCCTTAGCATCCTCATCAACCCAAAACAGATAGCCGCAGTCTTTGTAGCTTGGACCGAGAAATTCAGGTCGGTGTCAAGCCAAATCCCTAAGCTTTTTATTTGGGATTTGGGAATAGGGGGCGGGCCTAAACATGGGGGCCAGGAGGATGCAAAGCCCGAGGGGGAGGGATTACCCAGCAAGATGACATCTGTCTTCTCCCCGTTAAGTTTTAGGCAGGAAGATTGCATCCATCTGGAAACAGCCTCCAGACAGGAACCTAGGGTGCTAGACGATCCCTCCTGGTGGTCTAAGGAGACCACCAGTTGGGTATCGTCTGCGTAGGTGACGATACGCACACCGAAGGGATGGACTATCCTGTCTAGGGGTTCCATGTAGGCGTTAAACAGAGTGGGGCTCAGGGAGGAGCCCTGAGGAACCCCACATCTGAGAGGGTGTTTAGGGGACGCCACCTCGCCCTCGAAGACCTGGAAGAAACGGTCAGCCAGGAAGGATGTCAGCCATTCTAGGGCTGCGTCCGACACACCCATGTCCGCCAGGCGTTGTAAAAGCGTGACATGGTTGACTGTGTCGAACGCAGCGCTTAGATCTAGTAGAATGATGGCAACCTTTCCACCCTGGTCCAACACAGTTCTTGCTTCCTCCGTTACCGCTAGAAGAGCGGTTTCTGTTCCATGTCGAGGGCGGAACCCTGTTTGAGAGGCACGCAGAAGGCCATTTGATTCCAAATGGCTCATCAAGGTGTTATTTACGTGCCTCTCTAGTAATTTGCTCAACCAGGGGAGCAAAGAGATGGGGCGATAGTTCGCCAGGTTGTTCTGGTCAAGGTTGGGCTTCTTCAACAGAGCCCTCACCATTGCGCACTTCCATGAAGGAGGTACGGATTTTGTGGTGATGGAGGTGTTGAGGACGTCCAATATGACCGGGCGAATTACGTCCATCACCTTAAGGAGGGTCTGGGGGGATGGCGAGTCGCTAGGTGAGCCAGAAGTGATTTGTGGGATGAGTCTGTCCAAAGCCGGCATATCCAAGAGTGGGATTGTATTAAGCTGACAAGGAATAACGGTGGCCGGGGTTGGAAGGGCAGAGGGGTCCAGAGCGCTGTTAACATCTCCAAAAGAAGAGTATATGGTCTGAATTTTTTGAGAGAAAAAATTAGCCAGGTTGTTACAGCGATTCTGGGCACCCTCCGCGGAGGGGCATTTCGTTGGAGGTGAGACAAGGGATTTAACAATTTTTAAAAATTTCCCTTGGAGCATTAGCGGCAGCCTCAATTTTGCTGCCGTAGTAGGAGGCTTGTGCTGTTTTTAGCTCCTGTTTATAGAGCCTAATAGCCACTTATTATAACGTAACTGCCATTGGAAAGTTGTCAGAAAAAAAGCTCTATCTGTGTAGCCTGGGTGCCGTGCAGGTGGCATGAAAGGTTATTTGATGAACCTTCACAGGCTCCATGCAAGTTAATTCCTTGACACAGAAGTGTACCGCTTAGTGAATTTTTACAGTTATTACCACTAAGAAATACCTCTTTTTTCCCCCCATTGTAACATTTATGTGTATAAGGTAGATTCCAGGTCGACTTGATGTAACCTTTACCCAACCTTTCTTACAGGCCTGCTGGTATATGCTTTTGGCAATATTGAAACTGAAAAGTCGTTATCGGAATTGTAATTGTGCCATGTATTATCCATTCAATGACGGGTCTTTCGGAGACTGTCAATGGCAATTTTTCTAGTTTTTCAATGCTCAGCACCGTATAGTCTGCTCCTTTTTGTGCCAAAGACATTTGTTTATCAGTAAGGTTAAAGATAGAAAATAATGACGTTGTGTTGATTAGACGCCATGGCACGTAGCCTGAACGGAGGTTTTGTAACGTCCAGCCTAACTGTACAATAGAACGCAATTGGGACTGGCCATGTTGTAGCATTAGCATATCCTGTTCTATTATATCAATAGCAGATGATACAATGCCGTCCAGTGAATAAATTCTGGAGGACAGAGTCGTTAACCCATTGTCCACAACAGAGTGATTTTTCCAAATTATTACGATCAATTTCTTGTATTTTTTCAGCAGTTTCAATTTGCGTTACTTTCCAGGCTTCGTTGTAAGCAGCGTATATACCGGCGTATATGAAACGTTTTTGACGCTGTTTGCGAGGTCCCAATATGAAATCTCGCAAGTCAGCACCTTATTTAATTAAAGTCAAGTGTTGCTTAATTTCATGCAGTGTAGATTTCTGTAGCCATTCGAGGCATAGTTTCCCTACACTGTATGTTGTAATTATCCCTGGATGTTGTCGCTGGGAATATCTTGGATCTGGCCTGTTCTGTTTGAACCGCTGTCTTTTATTCAGGAATCTATCTTCACAGTTATTAGTGTCTGTGGGCCAGATCAACCATTTTCTCCAATCAGGATTTGTTCTGTTTTGGTGTAAAATATGGGATGCGTCTATTTCCGCATCTGTAGAGCTATTACTATCAGGTATGGGCTTTGGTATAGACGGTTTGGTTAAGTCCTTTATCTTGGCTAGGCCAAGACAGGTTGTTTGTTGAATGGTGTCATTCAGGAACATTATTTGTTCTGGGATCATGCAGGCTCTGAACAATGATTCTGGACCTTGTACCTGCCAATCTTTTGTACCCCAAATGGTTTTTGTTTCAATGTTGTTTTTCCAAAATTCAAAACCAAATGTAAACATTTTTTCATAACATTTTGTAGAATATATCAATGTAGTGTTTGTCAACATGTTTTTCATTCCGGTCTTATTTAACATTTTAAAATAAAACGTTTCTGGATCAGTGATGTTAAACCCTGAGAAGTATGGGAATTTCTCATAAAATGTTTTCGAGCAGCCTTTTGGCGGTGTTGGACAATGTTCCCATTGATTATAAGCAAAAACATTTCTAGGATTAGCAGATTTTTGTAAATAGTGATGCCCATAATGATTAAAGCAATACATTTCTTGATACTTTGATGTACCTTCTAAATAATCATGTTCTGTAATTTTTGCTGACATTTGTAAGTCTGACATCATATTATTAATATTTTCAAAGTCCCAATCATCAGAGAAAGTACTAGGTGATACAAAGTCACTTAATGAAACCTTGAACTGATGTGGATATTTCAATAGTTCAACCGGGCCATATATGTCGTAATCAGTAGCGTCCCATGCTACACCACCACGTATATGAATGGCGGTGATGTTTACTGATGATAGTTCTCTTTTTTCACTGTGAGAAGATCTGTGAGGCTTTAGGACCAAGTTGATATTCTGACTTGCTGTGTCCATTGTACTATATTTTCCATCAATCATTCTTCCCAAGCTTAAAACCAAAATGAGCCAGAGTAGGAGGGAAAGTACACCTAACACAATCCATAATTCAATCCATGGTGAAATCAGATATGTTTCTTTCAGTTGATGAAAGAGTTCAGTCATTTTTTCTTTGAAAGTTTTAGTTGCTGGCGTTTCTTCATGTTCACTTGGATCATTCAGAAAAGTCATCGAAATTGATGAAGTAGCCAGATGCAGTTCTGTCTATTGTTGGAATTGCTTCCGGATTTTCATTAATCTTTGCATTTGTATAGTCAGAGGCTACATCATTGTAGATTGGTGTTTCTTGACGAACTGTTGCAATTTGGGTTTCAAGAGGCACAAGTTCCATGGCTTTGTTGCATAGTCCTTTTTTATTCACTGCAGGTTTATCAAATGTGATTAGTGTCTCAGTTTGAATCTCTTGAATTGTAGCAAGGTTTGGTCTTCTGCTACTTCTTGGGAGTCCACTGGGCCTACTACTTATTATTGGCCACATGATTGTGGTTTTACCAGGTCTATTGATACAACTCTGTTCTCCTTTTTACCAGCAAGGGGCGGTAGTACTACTGATCTTGTTCCGCTGATAGCTAAGACAGGTACTGCTTTTCTGTAAGAAGGCCCAAATTCCTTCTTCACAGCGATCTTTTCTCTGACCAGATCCCCAATCTTTGGAATCCAGACAGGTCTTGCTGGGACACATGGTTTTTCGTCAGTGGCCGGTGGCTTTAGCTTTGAGTTACATAGACTTCTTCTCGTTTCATTTAAGTCCTGTAAAACAGCCAAACGATCTTTGATATCAAAGGTTTTTTGTTCTACCTCTGAAGTCTGACAATCGAGATCTTCGATTATCATTCTAGTAGCAAACAAAAGTTCATACGGAGTTAACATATCTGTTTGTATTGATCTTAAAATTTTTGTATGTGTCTGAGTCCAATTGATTGGTTTGAAATCAGGTTTTATTAATTCGTAGAGAGGTTTAACCCTCTCTGCATAGTTTAGAATGTAAGTTCTTCCGAAATTCAGGAAACCTAGAATTGATAGTAGGTTTTTCAGCGTTTTTGGAGCTTGGAGTACAGCACACTTCTCTAAGAAGTTGTCTGCTAGGCTTTTGCCTTCACTTGATAATTCATATCCTAAAAATAGGACAGTGAGATGGGCAATTCGTGACTTTTTGAAGTTGAATTTGTACCCTTCAGATGCGTACCCAAGTATAATGGTGTTCACTCTTTTCAAGTGTGTCTCCAGGTCATCGTCTGTAAGATAAATGTCATCGACATAAGATAATGCCTCATCATCATACATTTGTAGTAATTAAGTTACCCTGGCTGAAAATAATCCTGGACTGTTCTTGAATCCCTGGGGGAGACGACATAATTGCCTTTGGGCCGCCATACTTGAGAAAGCGGTTAAATACCTGCTTTCTGGTGCAATGTTTTGACAAAAGAAACCATTTGAGATATCTAATGTCGTTTTATATTTTTTCCGGACAATGTTATTCATTAGTGCTGCACTGTGTGAGTTTTGTACTGCAGATGTTTTGCAGCAGGAGTTTAGGTGTCTGTAGTCCAAAACTAGATGATATGAATTGTCTGGCTCGGAGACAGGAAACAAAGGGTTGTTCATTTGTGAGGTGCATGTTTTAATCACCCCCTGATATTCAAGTTGAAAATACCTGCTTTCTGGTGCAATGTTTTGACAAAAGAAACCATTTGAGATATCTAATGTTGTTTTATATTTTTTGCGCACAATGTTATTCATTAGTGCTGCACTGTGTGAGTTTTGTACTGCAAATGTTTTGCAGCAGGAGTTTAGGTGTCTGTAGTCCAAAACTAGATGATATGAATCGTCTGGCTCGGAGACAGGAAACAAAGGATTGTTCATTTGTGAGGTGCATGTTTCAATCACCCCCTGATATTCAAGTTGATCTAAGATCTCCCTGACTTGTTTTTTAGCTTCTTGCTTAACAGGATAATGCCTCTGTGCAGTAGGTTGATTTTTTAACTGTATTTTATGGTGAGGAGAATCCTAATCCCATCCTATATGATTTTTATATAATGCAGGTGCTTGGGCCACTGCCCATTTTCTAGCATATGTGTATTTTTTATGAGTTGGAATGTGATTTGAGAAGGCAGGCATAATCATTTCTTCGCCATGTGGGCACTCCCTGACAAACTCTGTTCTTGAGTTGTGTCCTCAGAATCCTCGGCATGTCTTATTTTAATACTGGCTAGCTTCTTTTTTGGAAATTGTAATTTTTTACTTTGATGGGCAGGTTCCTTGTCTTTGGATTTGATGCGCTCTTCTTTGTGTTCTGACCGTCCTCTTCTTTCCGATTTCTGTGAGGAAGTCTGAAAAGATCGAGAGGGAAGTGTATCATTATCTTGATATCTGTCAGGTTTTCTTAAATTATCCCTATTTCTAAGGTTGTATCTTTTTTCAGAGGGCTCCCGTTGTGGAGACCTGCCCCCCGTTCTGGAGATCTATTTCTCCGTTGGGGAGACCTTCCTCTGGACTGGAACTGTTTTCCTCTGGGAGTGGTTTGTTTATTACCCTCCCACTTCTTTTTTGGAGTAATGAGATTATTTTTTAATAAAGCTCTTTTCAGGATTTTCAGTTAGTTGTGGTTTTAATGGTTTCCCACCCAAACTATCTCTACCTAATTCTTCATAGGATTTTTCAATTATTCTGGCAAGTTCAAAAGGTTGTTCTGCTATATCTGTTTCTTTCAATTTTTGGCGGATCGTTGTACCGTCAATTGTCAATTGAACTAATTGTCTATATGCTTTTGTTAATTCTTTTAGCTGAACTAAAAGTTCTCCGCTTGACATTTTTTCAATGTCAGGATGTGGTGTATAGCCGGCTAGAACCGGCCATGTGGCTCCTGGTATACTTAGTGGACCGAGCCTGGTGAAGTGATTTTGATGTTTTAGGGCACCATTAAACCAGAGCTGGTGCTCTTGGTACGTTAGTGGAATTTCAATGTCCTCGATAGGAACGTATTCCGTTGGAGATTCCTCTATTTTGTAGTAGTGGAAATCGCGTGTCACGGCATTTGCTGCCGGAAAATGTATCCAGGAATAGAACACCTCTGTCTGCCGATATTCATGGGCCTCTACCACAAATATCACTGTACCACCTATTGGTGATACTCCATTTTCTATACGTTTTATATCTATGATTTTCCTTACATTTACCGGGATGATTATAGCATTCGGGTCTTCATGTTGGAGACTTGTGTCTTCCGCTAAAAGTTTAGCTGCCAAAGCATCTCTTTCTTTGTCACTTCCTGTCATTTTACTGACTGAAAGGTTTGCAGAGCAAGTTTCAAGGAAACAAAGATTAGGTGCACAATATTTTGGAACACTGTATCCTTCAACGTTGACTAAACCAAAAACTAATACATAGGAATCTCTTCCTGCTAAGTTTTGGCGGATATTAACCTTTCACCCACTCCAGACGTCTATTGGAGTATTTACGGGAAAAAGGGGTCTGTGTGAAAAGCACGACTGAGTTACTCGAGTATCTAGCGTTAAATTATCGCCATACCAAAGGTTGGGCGCCATGTAGTGTAGTTCCTATATTCCCAATAGGCTCTGAACATTGGAATAACATAAACGATAGTTTAGACGTAGGACTTAGGTCGACTAGGTCTCTATTGAATATGTTAGACTTAATTATGAATGTGCCAGCTAGCTCAGGGGTCACTAGAAACTTTCTTGAGTAAACAGGAAGGTGTTAACTTTCCTGAATAGACAAGAAGGGATTCGTTTCTGACAACCGCATAAACATGACAACTTTGCTCCGTCCAGAATAAGGAGTATATCTCCAGAGTCGCGGAAACAATAGATAACTATTTTACTCAGCAATCGTGCATGCTTAGTTTCACCAGAAGCGCAGAGAAATAGAGAGACCGGCGTTTTCAATAAAAGAGGTTATTTATTGAACAGTCTTCTTTCTCATACAAGAGAAGTGAGTTGCCACAATTGCAATACTAAAAAGTAAAGTGCGTACAGTAAAAGGAGTATTATGAAATAATACTGTAAAAGCATGGTAGGGTTTCTAAGCCATACGATATCTAAAATAGATAAAATATATACATAGATAAAACCATGACTAAACGTACTCAACTGGTGCTTCTAAGATACGCCTGCCCCAGTGTATCTAAACTAAGCCTAGTACGTGGGAAGGAGTAAGTGAGCTGCAGTTTAAGTTAAGATAGTTTTTGCCAAGAATCTGAATCAAGAATTCTCTAAGGGTCTAATCAGCTCCGTACCTTGGTTATAGAATGAAGGAGGTCTTGTATCTCTCTCTCAGGACTCGATCTCTCAGCAACCCGCAAGGGTGACCAGGAAACACTGGAGCTGGATTTCTCGGCAGGAGAAAAGACAGGGTCTCTCTCAGGGCGTCAATGGGAGGGTCGGCTTCCTTCGGCAATTGCCACAGCAGGGCGTCGGGCAAGTAGATAGCTGATCTGCTCCAAACCACCGTGTGTATTGCTAGGGCAGATGCTGGTATATTTATACCTGGAAGGTGCCGAGTTTGACGTAAGGTTGGACATAAGACGTCACTAAGAACTCGCAGTTCTTTCAGGACTCCAGGAGTTCTAGGACAAATCAATACAGTAGCAGGGGGAATTACCGGGCTGCTGGAGGCTTGGTTTGTTTAAGAACGCGTTGTGCTTTCTAGGAGTCTATGTTAGTAGTCTTGCTGTATTTGGACTGCATTGGCTATGACTTAATATGGATATGATTCTTATGCCTTTATAGGGATATGATTTGTTATAACCACATAAGGGCATAAATCGGGAATATTTAAATAGGGTCCTAGATACGTTTACAGCACCCACTCCACGTATAATTTCCATCATTACTAAAATACTAAGCAATCCTAAACATATGACTATGCATGTGTTTTCCATCCCACCCCAAAATACATAGAATGCATTTGAAATGGTATATACAAGAAAAATGAGTAATATACTGTACGTTTTCAAGCAGTGGTATCATTCAGATAATGCATATAAAGTATGTTGAATCCCTTATATATTTCATCTTTTGTTTGAAAGTGACTTGTCTGGACTTTCAAATGCAGTCAATCACATTTCAAAAACTGGAATACAAATGCAAAATGTATCTGCAAAAGATTTTATGGATAAAGTGCACCAGAGAGATGATCATTTAGAATCTCAGCTCATTCATCTGAAGGCATGTCAGCGTGGGACTAATGAATATTGGTACGATCGTCATGGAGAACTGAAATGTATGCTACGGAACTTAGGAACTCTTACATGGTTCCTTACCCTAAGCTGTGCTGAGTACGCTTCGGATAATTTACTTGAATTTCTTCGAGAGGCAAATTCCAATATAAAAAATATTGAATACAAGACACATAGGGAATTGTGCTCTTTGGATCCTGTTAATGTATGCAGGTATTTCAATCATATATTTGAAGCTATGGTGTCTTTTATCTGCAATAAAAAAAAATCATCCTCTTGGAGAAGTTGTGGATTTCTTTTGGAGAAAGGAGTATCAAGCAAGAGGTGCTCCTCATATACATATGCTGTTATGGATGAAGGACGCCCCTAAATTTGGAACAGGTGTGGATGATACTGTTTTGTCTTTTATTGAACAATATGCCACATGTGCTGTACCCAAAAGCACAGATGATAACAACATAAGAGAACAAATCTTACGATTCCAAAGCCACCGGTGTGGAAAATACTGTTGGCGAAAGTACAAATCTAAGGATAAGTTCTACACCAAATGTCGTTTCGCATTTCCACATTCTGTAATATCCAAAGGAAGAGTGAACAGTTTCATGTTATCTTTGTGACATACCATCACAAAAAAGTCTCCAAAAAATAGCTACAACTTAAGAAGAAATGAAGACTCAAAATACATAAATGACTACAACCCAGTTATTCTGTCCATGTGGAATGCTAACATGGATATTCAGTACGTTGCGGACAATTCCATTGCTGTTGCTCGACATGTAACGTCCTATAGTATAAAATCAGAAAAGACGGAATTGAAGGAAATGTGGGAAGAGATTTCTCACAAGAAGACTCTAAGTATGAAATTATACAGTTTCAGTTTGAAGATGTTATTGCATCGAGAAATCGGAGCATATGAATGCTCAGATCGGTTATCATCTGCAAGTCTACACTCCAAATCTAGAAGAATCATTTGGGGGGAGTCTTGGTCTTGCAGCAACGCGAAATCAGGTTCTGAAATCTGTTCAAGAAATTGAATATTTACCATAAATAGATCCAGAAGGTACAGATATTTTGAAAACAAATATGTTGGACACATATTACCCAAACAGAAGTCTTTCTCTTGAGAACATGTGTCTCTATGAAGTGCTGCAAAGCTACACTTTTAAACGGAATACTACAGAGAACATCAATGATGGAAAATATGGAGTGATTCGTTCCGAAGGATGTTTGGTGAAACTAACAAAAGGAAATTTGATTAATCACAGGAAGCTGAGTTGCGACACTGCTGATAAAAGGGAATTTTACTATTTAGCCCTTTTGCAACTGTTCAAACCATGGTGTTCAGAACTGGAATTACTTGGAGATTTCCAAAGCTATGAAGATTCCTTTAATGCTTGTAAAGATAGCATACAATGCAGTGCTTTTGCAAATTATGTGAAAATGTTGAACGATGAAATTGATCAAAAAGCTACAATTGCAGCTGAGATTGCTAGAGACAGTTCTCAAGACAGTCAAAGTTCTGCTGCGCTGAGTCAAGATCCATTAGGACAACCAATTGTTGAAAATGAAGCAGCAATCGCCATGAATGAGGTGGAAACAGCAATGCATCAAGCTCAAGAACAACCTGTATGTGAGTGGACAAGCTGGAACAGGAAAAACTTTCTTAATTAAAGTAATTACAAATTATCTACAGAAAACAACTGAGTCGCATTTGTCTTGTGTTGACACTGCTCAAACTGGGTTGGCAGCACACAATATTAAAGGAATTACTTTACACCATTTACTAATGCTACCTGTGGAGCATGCAAACAAATTGGAATACCACAAGCTATCTGGAGAAGCTTGTGAAGTTTCAAGAGTTCTGAAGAAAATGAAACTTCTTATTATTGATGAGGTAAGCATGGTCTCAAACTTAATGCTTGCGTTTGTGCATTTAAGAGTACAACGTGTTATTTGGAGGAAAACATATCATAGTTGTTGGAGATCTACTGCAACTTACTCCTGTAAAAGGACAACCAGTATTTAAAACACTTGCTCATGAAGACACCAGAAAGTCTCTGGGTAGTGTTGGAAACGTGAACATTTGGTCATATTTTGAAAACAAAGAACTCATTACAATAGCGACAGGCAAATGATGTTGATTATGGAACTATTCTCCAGGATATAAGAATTGGACTACTGACAGAACATGGCAAACAAGCTTTGCAGAGTCGATTACTTTCCAATGTGTTTCCAAATGAAAATGTAGTTCCTGAGAAAATACACATGAAAATTGCAGAAAATAAATCTGTAATCTGCTTAATGCCAACACTGCGCGAGTGTTCTATATTCAACTAAAAACTTTTGAAACTGGAAAATGAAGAAATAATAAAAATGGAAGCCATCGATAAAATAGAGCATGAAGGAATCACTATTATTTTGACAGAAAAATGTAAGTCAAAATTGGATTCTTTAGAAAAATTGATATCTTAAACTGCTGGTTTAGAAAAGAATCGATATGCATGTAGAAACGGTCGAGTCATTTTAAGGCGTAATTTGGAAATAGAAAAAGGTTTAGTTAATGGAGCAAGGGGCAAAGTTGTGGAATGTGTTAATTTTCAGAATAAAGATGGTATTGAATTCTTAAAAATTAAATTTGATCAGATTGAAGAAGTTAAACAAATCGGTCGTTGTTCAGTTCTTTTTTTGCTTGTTAAAGATTTATATGTCCGTAGAAAACAATTTCTACTTCTGGCATATGCAGTGACTATTCAAAATCAACAAGAGAGGTAGGGCATAGACACTCCTGTACCCCAGTTAAATGTATATAAACAACAAAGGAGTGACTGTGATATAAACAATAATAAAACTGGTGGCAGTTAAAAAATATATTTAACTCCGCCGTGTGCTGCACGCGTGATCAATGCTCACACACGTGCATACACGCAGCGGGGCAATCTCTAAGTCCCTGTATGAGCCCAATAGATTGTCTTCAATAGAAGAAAGTCTGGGTGCTTGGTGGTCACCCTATAATAGGCGGAGGGAAAAGAACTTCACTTGTTTGAAGGACCCTCACTCACCACTAGTTGGTGACATGCTTCATCATTGGGTCCCCGCTGGGGTGACCGAATGTCTCCCCAGCGTGCTACGACGCCTGGCTACAGCGGAGCAGGATGTGGTGAGTGCAACAGTGCCCAAATTAGGAAGTGACTAAATGTGATTGTGCAAATGTGTTCAAAGTTAAAAAATGCAAAGGTTGTGCCTTCCCAAAAAATTTTAATACTGGCCAGCCTGCATTGGTTAAAAACAAAGTGAGCGGACTCCCCAGGTTCTTAATTAAGGAACCGGAATCCTAATCCAAGACAGAGGTTGGTCGACATGTTTCAGCTGTTTGGTTGCGTTTTGCTCAGCTTTCTTCAGGACCTACAGTAAAGTCCTCCGGTGGCGTGCGCGCGCTAAGGCGTACCCTCCCGGGAGGCTCAAAATGTAAAAAATATATATACAGTGAAAATGTTCGGAAATTTTCCGTCAATTGCCCACCACACAGTTGGTGGGGATGTATAAAAAGACCTGTAAGGGAGAAGGGACAAACAAGACCACACACACATAAACATGAAGAAGAAAGGTTACTTTCTTCAATGGGAAATTTTGATCAACATTTGTTTCAAAATTGAGGAGGTATAGGTATCATGCATGATTTATGTGACACCAGTAGTGGGGTGCTACCTTAGATTCCCTAGTTGGGTGCATCTAAATTAGCCACACACACCATCCCTGTCATGAGGTCGGTATCAGGTAATTGCTCGACTCTCAATTCGAACGAGCAATATGCAACTCGCTTTCTACTTAAAGAGCGATAGAGTGAACACACAACACGCAGTGTTAAGAAAGATGTTTTGCAAGTATATCCTAGGATTTTGGAGAAACAAAAAAGCCACATACAGAGAGGAAAGCTCCCTCTCAAAACGGGAGAAGTAACAAGCAACAGTAGGTCTTCTAGAAGTTATTGAAAAGACTCACTTCCTAAGGGACATGATTAAGCCCCTACGGAGACGACAGCGTGGGATATCTTCACGCGGCGTTTTTCTGAGAGAAATACCAAAGATAAGAGACCGTTAGGAAATAGTACGGATTAGTTAGAGTCACGAATGCTAGCCTTGGTAGCAGGGTAGGGTCAACTTACTTAAACGACCGCGGCTCCCCTCGGTGTACCTATGCAGTCAGCGGCTGTCTTCCGGGAGTGCGGGGAAGGTAAACAGACCGGTTTAAATGCTAGACGCACCTGATTGGTTCGGCCGTCCCTCACTCACCACATTCTGCTCCGCTGTAGCCAGGCGTCGTAGCACGCTGGGGAGAGATTCGGTCACCCCAGCGGGGACCCAATGATGAAGCATGTCACCAACTAGTGGTGAGTGAGGGTCCTTCAAACAAGTGAAGTTCTTTTCCCTCCGCCTATTATAGGGTGACCACCAAGCGCCCTGACTTTCTTCTATTGAAGACAGTCTATTGGGCTCATTCAGGGACTTAGAGATTGCCCAGCTGCGTGTATGCACGTGTGTGAGCATTGATCACATATGCAGTGACTATTCATAAACCTCAAGGTTTAAGTGTTGACAGTGCTTTGGTGAACATTGGAAATACTGTGTTTAAAGAGGGTATGGCATATGTTGCTTTGTCGTGACTTAGAACATTATCTGGTTAGTTTTTGATTGATTTTGATGACACAAGGTTACTGCAGATGCAAACTGTGTAAAAGAGTTTACTAGGTTAAGAAGAACATATGCTACCAATTTAGGTCAAGTTAAGTCAAGTCAAAACCACTTTAATCGATTAATTAAAATCATAAAAGGTACATAGCAATCACACAATTCGTACATTACAAATTCAATTAATATCGTTAAAACAGTTACATACCATAAAATAGGTCTTTTCATTTTAAAATTCAAAATTAAAAGAAGGATTATAGTACAATACAGAATAAAAAACAATTATATTGCATAAAGCTTGTGGGGAGGAGGATTAGAAGGGACACCAATGGTCAGCGGACTACATTTTTTCAACATCTTTGATTCTTAATACGTACGACTGCTACAAAGTAACTAACAATATTGAAAATAATCCAAGGGGTTTCCAATAATTGTAAATAAAGCAAAGCAGGCTTAGCCTGGGCCAAACCTGTTCCCCTAAACAGTGGTAAAATAAATTTCAATCTAATTTCATAGAAATGACCACAGAAAAGGGTAAAATGCATTGTGTCTTGAATAGAGCTATGATCACAATTACAAAGGGCCGTATCTGCAGGGTTACTCTATCCTTCATACGTGCCCAATAAAAAATATATTAAATTAAAACGAAATTTTGTTAACAACCTGCGGTTAAAAGGCCTTGTAACTTGCTGCAAATATTGCTCAGTCTGAGGTGTCGTAACTAGCAAAAAATGTGCCCTCACCAGGGGTTTATTTAATTCCATATGCTCCCTTACCATACATTTTAACTCCCGATAGTGTTTCTTTACCCATGCGATATCCCCCTTAAAAATAACATCAGGGTTTTCAAATAGCTCTAATCTCCCAAGTTTCTGCAGCTCTTTTTTTTACATAAAATAGCCACTGTATCTCTTTTACTTTTTCCAGTATTAAGCCATACTTTCAGCAAGCAAATTAGGGGGGCCACACTTATCTGATCTGACACAAACCCCGTCCCTAGTTCCTGGTGGGTAGCAAAGGTAGGTGAGTACTGAGGGATTGCCAACAGGGTACAGAAAAAATTGTTTTCAACCCTTTGAAGATCTTCTCCCTGTTTATACACCCAGATAGCTGAACCATACAGTGCCGCAGCCAAACATTTCGCCTTATAAATTGAAAGTACAGCTTCAACAGGCCTCCCCCCAATCGTTGTGCAAAGCTTTGGACTGCAAACGTTGCTCTGGTTAACGTGGCTTTTTTTTACTAAGAGCTGGGGGTTCCAGGAGCATCGTTCATCGAACAAAACTCCCAAGTAGGTGAAAGCCTTCACCCTTTTAACTTCTACCTCCTTGCAGTAGAAAGATCTTGACTTGTTTCTACCTACCCTCATAGCCATTGTGTGTGATTTAACACTATTTACAACCAGATCCAGGGAATCCATGAATTCCCCAAATGCAGTCAATAACCTTTGTAGGCCCAACGGGGTGCGGGAAATCAATACCGCATCGTCCGCGTATAGGAGAACCGGGATGGAACTGTCTCCTATACGCGGAACGCCCGGGGTAGCTGTCTCCAGATGTTTATCCAAAGCGTTCACAATTTAGGTCAATATCCTGTATTTGAAAAGCGTGTAGTAGGTCGAAAAAGATGGTATGAGAATATCTGACGGAAGGTGTAGAGAAGGGAAAAAAAACAAGATAACGTTGTCAATGCAAGCAAAAAGAAAAAGGACACTGTTGAAGATATTGTTGGTTATCAGTTTGTAAATAGTTCAGGTGTCAACTGCTATGCTAATGTAGTGGTCAATGTTTTTTTTCTTGAAGGTTTGCAACAGCAAATCATGGAGAATCGGGAAAAAAGATTTTGGGGCATATTATCAAGAACGGTTTTAAAATTATCGCCGCTTTAGCGGCAGGAAACTGCAGCTAAAGCAGCGATAATGGGCTTGATAATATGCCATTGAGAATTCCAATAGAAGCCCATGTTCACACCAGAACATGTGCTTCTATGGGAATTCACAAGGGCATATTATCAAGCCCATTATTGCCGCTTTAGCGGCAGTTTCCTGCCGCTAAAGCACCGATAATTTAATGCCGTCTCTTGATAATATGCCCCTTTGTTCCTTGTTGCATTCTGTTTATGAAAAATTGAGAACTAATACAAGTAAAATACAAAGTGTTTCTGATGCTCATAATGTTTTGGATGTATGTTCTGGCTCTACACAATTTATGCAAAATATCCAATAAGATGCTCAGGAATTTCTAACTTATATGCTTAACATATTGGAAAATGAAGGTGTAGAAATAGAAAATATTTTTGGCCTTTGTTATAAATGGGAACATCATTGTGAAAATGATATGTATACATGTAGCACTAATGTAGACACTGAAAGATTTCTATATTTGACATTACCGGACTGTAAGTCAGTGTCTTTCAATAAATTAGTTAAAGCTGCAAATCAAAACATGGAGTGTAGCCAATGCAAATTAGAAATGCTATCAAAATTATTTTTACAAAGATATGGACAATATATCATTTTAATGATGCAACGTTGTACAGCTGATGGAAGAAAAGTGGACACTTTAATAAAAGATTTTGTAGCTACTCAACTATCAATATCAGGAAGGACTTTTGCAGAAGCAATATTTTCCATGATGGTCCTTCCACAACATCTGGACATTACACTGCCTATCTAAAAAGTGACAAAGGCTGGACACTTTGTAATGATGCTTAGTTGGTTTTCAAACAACGTTTGCCTTTCGAATTACGAAATTCCAACCTAATATTTTTAAAGCCAAAGTTTGAGGAAGATAATTCAGGCTCTGAGGAATTTTTTATTATGATTTAATAGGATTACCATTGGATAATTTACATAAAAAGAAGTGCAAAAATACCATTTGGCTTCATGGAAAGGTATCTGTTTGAATTATGGACTTTTTCTTGCATAATGTCTTGTGTATACTTTTAAGTTAAAACATTTACAGTGTTTATAAATTAAAATTATAACATTTTCTTAGCAGTAAGGATTTTATATATGTGTGATTTGTATTCTACAGTATATTTTTGGGGATGGATTCTTGTTTGTTTTTTAAACAATCTTATTTATTGTTTTTCTTTGCTCGCTGTTATGTGATGAGCACGCTTGAAATCACCGATTGTAGTGAAATTCAATATATTCTGAGAACACCAAAAAAGGCAAAGAAATTACTTTGTAAAATGTTAAAATTATGCTGTGTTGTTAAAAATTTATTATTACATGTTATAACTATTTTTTCTTCTCTTTTACAGATCCTAATTCTAAAATAAGCAATTTACCGCAATTTAGATTATAAAAAACAACTGAATAAAATGTGTAGCGTTTGTTACATGTGTTATTGCTGAGGTAAGTTTAAGTAAGTCTTAAAATGCACAATGGCGTGGGTTTGCACACAGTTGAAAAAAGGGAAGATGGATGGAGTAGATTTGTGCCAGAGAATTCTATTGCAGATAGGTATCAAATAGAACACAGCTTCAGAGCACCTGACTGCAAGACACATGAGATAGTATACAATAGAGAGATATGGTGGTCTTGTAGGGCCTGGTAATTTCAGAATTAAAAGAAATGAAACTCTAACTTAAAGCACATGTCATATTAGGCCCCATCCCTTCCCTTCAGTAATATATAAACATGTCCTATCAGTTTCCTAAAACATAAGAACTCATAAATGTATCTTGTTCTCTGTTAGCAGTACAGACATGTACTCCTATCCTACGAATTGGCCTAGCCACTACCTCTCTTTCATAGTTACAAGGAGCCCTGTGAATACCTTTTGTTTTCCATTTAAATATAATCTCATCATACACACCACTTTGCGTTGAAAAGGCGTTCTATAGGTGTTGCTGTGCGTGTTTGCACAGAACACTCCTAGAACAAGACACATCTCCAGTTTTATCAAAAATCATACATCTGGACATGTGTGTGAATGCTGCACCATCTCTCCAATTGGTGTGGCAATGTATAACAAGGAGAATTATTTTCACTTCTCCTCATTTTTTGTCTTTCAATATATGCTACAATGCACAGCATATATTGAAGGAGAAAAATGCATTTACTGATTGTTTTTGTGTAGGAAGGTGTGCCTTCCTGCACAAACATAATGTCCATACGACACATACATCCTTGCACCATGGTGCAAGGTTGCCTGTGTCACCACATGGCTGCAGTTTAAGCAGCTGTGCAGAGGGAAGCACAGACTTGCAACATATTTCTTTACATATGTTACATCCCTGTGCTTCAGAAGTACCACAGCACGATGTAGCTAAACAGTTTACAATGTCATGCTGCAGCACTTCCTTATAGTTCTGCACTTATGCATTCAGCACACACCACAAATGCTTTCTTTCAGTCAATTATCTACTAGACATACATACATGCAAACTTTCACACACTAGCAAACAAGTTTAGCTCTTTCTTTAAATAGAGTAGTTATTCTGAAAATAACTTTATTTCTTTTTGTTGTTCGATATATATATTTATTTTTTTATGATTTTGTATTTTTTATTTAAAAGAGGGAAAAATGTGAACAGGAGAAACAGAACTATATATATATAGGTGTCATGGACAAATGGATTAACATTCAATAAATTTACAGGTTTTGGAACCGCAACAGTTGGAGTCCGTGCCGAAAGAAAAAGGGGGTAGGTTGGAATCCAAATCCAGTTTTCATTGGCCTCAACCCCTAGGACAAATGTATAATTCAGTTGAAGCCAAGGTTAAATGTTATAGTTTTCAAAAGCTCTCTACACTGCTTATGATTTGCTTCTGACAGCAGATTAAGGTGGAGCGTTTCCCACAAGTAAGGTCCATGTAAGCCTATAAACCGACTGCAATGTTTCATTCACTTGACGGATAATTGATCAGCCAATTAGGCAATTCGGAGCACAGCATCTTGGCAGGTGCATAGTAAAGTGCCAATTTCTGTAAACATTTCAGCCTTTAACCTAGTAGACTTTGTGGGTGATGCAGAGAACCTTGCATTTGAGCCTCACGTCCATAGGAAGCCAATGGAGTGGGGGTCGCGTTTAAAGGGGTTTAGGGACATTCTGGAGCCCTGATTGTGTTGCCTGAATAGCCTGGCAAGAAGGTCCACTCTTTGAGCAATTGGAGTAGAGGTAGAATGTTTCATGGTATGGAGAACTGGAGGTAAATTTTAAATGAGGGGTGTCTACTTGATGGCTCACATTGCTTCAGTCCCAGATCTAATCAACTTATAAACTAGATACTTGGGTATGTCAAGATGAAGCGGTCCATTCACAGAAGTGAGTGAGTCACTAAAGACATTAGCCAGGCTTGAGCCACATGTCTTGATCTGGGTCAGCTTGAAGCCTTCGAGTGGCTACTATTGCCCATACTTTTCTCTCAGTCTCAAGCCCTCCCTCTGCAGCAGATGTGGTTCTGCTTCGTGCTACAATCATTTTACAGATTGACAACGAAAACTGTAGTGTTCTAACACTTCTAGAAAAGAGTGACATTTTAGCATCAAAACATACCAGAACTTCAATTTTCTCTTTACCGTACATCATCAACCGCACATCTGATGGCACTAATACCTCACCTCATCCAGATCTGTCAAATCCTCCCTGACCAAAGTATATCTTGCCCCCTGCCATTACCTCACAGGCTTACCATTCAACAAAGCAGGCCATATCCACATTCACATCATACACCTGCCCAATATATGCATCACTCTCAACAGATTCATTGTTGTTTTTTTTTTAGAGTTTTATATAGTGCAAACTCGACCTGAAGATGTCGGGTATCACAGCGCTTTACATAGCACCAATTTTGTTACACAAGGACACATTCATTTTTGTTAGGCAGGGGGAGATTAAGTGATTTGGCCAGAATCACAGGATGTTGAGTGTCGTTGCCAAGACTCAAACCCAGTTCCCCAGCTTCGAGGTCGACGGCTTTAGCCGCAAGGCTACATCCTCTCCCAGTGACATGCCCCTGTTATGTCTACTGTTGACCTAACCACATTTATATGCTGCACTGAAGTTGTGTTTGATGTATAGAACCCCCGCTTATTTTTGCATAATGACCTCTTTGTCTGCATTTCCTGCATGTATAGCCCATCACCAGACTCCTTTTGTCATTGGCTGGTATGCCCTTTTATGACACATCGAGTACAGATGTTAATTTATGTATTGTCTTGGTAGACCTCATCCACACTCTTGTTATGGATTCAGAATGATCCTTTATAACTCGTTCTCCTTGCTTTATCTTAAATAAATAGTCATTGCACCACTCATCACTCATCCTTTTTTTTTTTATTCAAAACTTTTTTATTGAAGAAAATGAAAGCAAAGACAATTCAATAAATCATCCAATACATAGATTAATGCAGTATTGGCACAATGACGCTTACAATAATCAAAGGAACAGAGAAAAATAGGGAAAGTAAAGAAGAAAGGAGGAATAAGAGAAAAAGGACATATGTAACAATATATCAGCAGCAATCGGTTTACAGAAGCATGGATCGCAGTGTAGGAGACAATAAGTACACAGTAAAGCATTCAAGCGTAGAAAGCATTTAAACGTGGGAAATATGGGGCCAAACAGAGATACTGAATCATATAAAGACATACAATCTGTTGAAGCTTGTATCATGGAGGTTCAAAGTGGGAGGATGACGCATCCAAGGAGGACCATAATTGTTTGTTAGAAGGCTTCCATGTGGCTGACTGCAGTGCCGGGTTGTCCGCCCCTCTCAAAAAGGAAAGCCATTCCAACCATATTTTAAAGTTGATTTCAGCAAACTTATTCCACTTACAGAGAATGACCTTGCACGCCAATGTCAACATGATATCTAGCAGTTGTCGGTCATGTATGTCAGGTAATTGTGCTTCTAAAGGGCCCAAAATGACATATAAAAATTCCTGAACGGGTGTGATTCCAAATACTTGTTGAATATATGCAAAGATTTTTCTCCAAAATGATCTTAAGAGGGAGCAATCAAAAAGCATGTGCGCCAGGTCTCCAGGTGCTGCCTGGCAGTTCCAGCAATTAGGCGTGTCCTTTAGATTACATTTAAACAGCTTCTGAGGGGTCCAGAACACTCTGTTTAGCAACATGTATTTCGTTTGACAGAGAATCGGGGAGACCTTATTTGATAATGCAGTGTTGTGTATTACTTCCCAATCTATTGATATCCCTGTCGAGTTAGGTTCCGACTCCCACTTGCTTTCCGTTAACTTATGTGGTTTCTTGGGCAGGGGGAGGAGCAATTTATATATTCTGGAGACAAAATGGTCAGCATGGTACAGTAACCGGAGACGTTTCAAGAGCCATGGTAAATCTGTAGTGAGGGCACGTTTAGATATAACGGCTTTCAGTTTCAAGAATTGATAGAATTCTATGGGTGGCAAATTAAATTTCTCTTGCAGTGTCGAAAAAGGGATGGGCATACCGTTTTCATAAAGGTCATTGACCATATGGATACCACGTTTAGCCCACAACTCCCAATAAAGGGTTTTCCCCTCTATCCGAAACATAGGGTTATGCCATAGCGAGACTAGGGTAGATTTCTTAATCACCGAATCAGTTTTATGGGACTGGTCAAGCCTGAGGAGGGCCCTTCTGGTATTTAGTAGGATGTATTTGGAGTGAGGTAAATGGGTCAAGTCCATGCTGAGGAGAGCCGAGAGGGGTGCATGCGCCATTAATGATCGCTCAATAGATAGCCATACTGGAGTATAGGATGTAGAGTCAACTAGCCAAAGAGCCCCCTGCTTACAAAGGAAAGCCGTCTGGTAGTTCCTGAACGAGGGAAGGCCCAGGCCACCCTTTTCTTTTGCCAGTTGCAACTTCTTCAATGATATCCTGGCTTTTTTCCCTCGCCACAGAAACTCTCCAAACAACCTATCCACTTTTTTGATGAACTCGTCCGAAAAAGTCATTGGGAGCATGCAAGCCAGGCAATTAACCAGAGGCGTGCACATCATTTTAAGGGTCTCAGCCCTACCCCACCAGGACAAAAACTTGGGTGACCAGCTATCTAATAATGCAGAAATCTTTTTTAATGTTAGGTCCTCATTCACCTTCAGGGTTGTTATTAAGTCTTTCTCAAAATCTAAGCCCAGATATTTAAAAGCTTTTGGCTGCCAGGTGAGGCCATATGAACCAAGTATTTCTTTACTCCCGATGTTATTTAACAGCTTGACTTCAGTTTTGTCCTTATTCAGCTTGTACCCTGAAACTTTAGAATACTCGTCAATTGTGTCCATTAAAGCCGGGATAGCTTCGTCAGCTTTCTCCCGTTAAAATGAGCACATCATCGGCGTATGCAGTTAATTTCACAGTACAGTCATCAAACGGAACACCAGCAATGGCCTCATTATTCCGGATATGGTATAGAAAAGGTTCTATCGCTAGTAAAAACAGAGATGGTGATAGTGGGCATCCTTGCCTTGTTCCCTGTTTCAGGCAGAAGGATGAAGAAAAGGAGCCTCCCGCCCTAACCCTAGCTGTAGGTCCGGCATACAGAGCCATTACAAGTTTAGTGAATGTCGTCCCTAGATTAAATTTGTATAAAACTGCCTCAAGGAAGGTCCAATCTACCTTGTCGAAGGCTTTTTCAGCGTCTAATGTGATTGCTACCGTGGGGGTATTCAAAAGTTTAGCTTTTTCCAAAGCGTGGGCTAATACTCTGGTGTTATCGCTAGACAGTCTGTGCTTTAAGAAACCCGCTTGAGATGGGTGTACGAGGGTAGGGAGAACTTTTTGTAATCGGGCTGATAGAATCATGGCTAGCAACTTACAATCTAGATTAATCAGGGAAATCGGCCTATAATTTTTTGGTAACGATGGGTCTTTGCCATCCTTTGGTAGAACTGCGATAGTCGCCTCCGCCAACGTGCCCCTTACTTCACCTAACTCCGTGAATTCGTGGAAAAGGTGTAGAAGAGGTTCAACTAGATCTGTTGCAAAACTTTTGTAAAATTTAGCCGTAAAGCCATCAGGGCCAGCTGCCTTCCCACATTTCAATCCTCTAATTGCTTTCTCAACCTCACTAATCAAGATCGGTTCATTAAGGCTGTGTTGTTCTTCCGGCCTTAGCTTTGGCAGATCGCACTCCTGCAAATACCCTTGAATTTTATCCTCATCAACCAATTCATTTTTAGCATACAGGTCCTCATAAAAGTCTTTAAAGACCTCAGTTATTTTTTGGGGGTCAGAGTGGCTTACTCCCGTAGAGTCCTTTATGACATTAATAGAATTTTTCTGCACCTTGAATTTTAGGTATGCAGCCAGGCTTTTACCAGCCTTGTTAGATTCGCAGAGCTTAAATTTCCGCCTTCTGTCCAGCCACACTCCCGCCCTTTCGCTCACCAGCTTGTTATATTCGTATTTTCTATTAGTCATGGTATTAAGTGTCTCCCGGTCCCTTGTCAATTGGTGTCTGTTTTCTAGATTAGCTATCTCTGTTTCCAACGCTTCTCATTTTGCATTGCAATCTCTGTTCATTGCAGAACGGATTTTGATGCACACCCCTCTTAAGGTACTTTTCAGAGCCTCCCAGCGCACAAGATCTGAAGTGTCCCCTCTCCTGTTTATATCCAAATATGACCGGATGGCTGCTTGAATGGCAGCCTTATTTTGTTCTTTGTTTAAGATTTCCTCATTGAGTCTCCATGATGTTTGTTTAGGGGAGGGTTTAATGTTGCTGATGGAAAGGGAAATGCATGAGTGGTCTGACAGTACTCTTGGTTCTATTGAAGTATCTTCTATCCTTGCAACTCCATTTTGTGTAATGAGGATGTAGTCAATGCGGGAGTACGAATCATGAGGGGAAGAGTAAAATGTGTAGTCCCTGTCAGTAGGGTTTTGTATTCTCCACGTATCAACCAAATTAAAGCGTTGACACAATTTAATGAAAGCGTTATGTGATTTGTTCGGTTTAAACACACACTTCGAATCCCTGTCCAGGGCAGGATCAAATGGAAGGTTAAAGTCTCCCCCTAATATATGTACTGCCGTATCAGGTATCGTTGCAATCTGTTTGACTAAGTCTTGCCAAAAGTTTGGATCATTAGTGTTAGGTGCGTAAATATTCGTGACAAAAAAAATCTATGTTGTGTCTGGCGAGCTTTACTGTGACCCAGCGTCCCTTTTCGTCTGATGAAGACAATAGTTCTATCTTGGATCTTTTCGATAATAATATCAGTACCCCATTCTTTTTACCAAGTGCACTTGATCCCACAACCTCCGAATTAAACTTATTACATAGAGTATAGAACTGTTTTGTGTCTAGTTTGGTCTCCTGTAGCAGAACAATGTCTCCTCTCTGCCTACGTACATAGTCTAATATCTTCTGTTTTTTATGGGTTGGTTCAAACCTTTAACATTCATAGACAGAATTTTTAGCTGGTCAAGTGAGGTCGTTCCAAGCGGAGTGTTGAGTGTAGAGTGTAACATTTATATTATTACATGTATCATGAGTGCATTATGAATCCCAAGGAGTAGTGTGCCACGCAGCACCTTATGTGAGGAGTACCCTGCTTTAACAAATATGTGGCTAAGTTGACAGAAACCATGAGCAGACGTTCGGGCACACCGATATGGTACATGAATGATCCAAGCATGGGTATACAGATACAGCATGTAAATTATACAACTTGTCCAGTCAAGAGAAAAGGAATAGATTTGAAGAGAAAAGAAAAGCAAAGAAAAAAGAGGAATCAAAAGCAAAAATGCAAACCATAACATACAACACCCCCCTCTCCCCCCATCCCCCCACCCCACCCACCCCAACTGCAGTGAAGAAGCATGGCGACGTAAGGAAAACCGCAGTAACCCTCCCGTCCATACCAATCTTGCATAAACAATGGAACAACTATGCGCGATGCATATAACCATACACCTAAGCAGTGAGAACATTTAAATGGTGTGGTTTAACCAATAAAGTACATTCTTGATAACCTGATATAATCTGAAATACTTCTATGAGATTGTAGCAATAGAACGGCAAGTAGAAGCAATATAAAGTACAATGAGGACCCTTGTAAGATATTATAGCATCATATCCTTCGTCAAGGGCACCCTAAGAGCTAGTAGACTCTAGGCCTGTTCAATATTGATAAGTAGCATAAACAAGAGCAATAAACTACCAACGAGCGTTCCCTTAGTCAAAGAATCTCAGCACTACTCATCACTCATCCTAATCAATAATTGATTCCCCAGCATTTTGTCATGGAATATCTTATAGTTACAAGTTGCTGCCAAGCTGCCTAAACCCACAGCAAAATCATTCATAGATCCTCCTGTCTTCACATTAAAAACCTATGTCTCTCTACCTTGATTTCTGTTTTTCAAACCTAAAATCCAGTTTCCTTATGGCCCATTTATATTCGTCTATATTTTCTTCCTACTGCTCTTCCTTATTAGAAGTTGGAAGATGTTTCAATGTTTCTTTATCCTCCGCACCCACACAATGTTCAAGAAGAGCTAACTTTCTATTCCCCGTGAAAATGTCCCCGGGTATTGCCTCAATATAAGCTTGAAAGCCTTCCTTCCATTTCCTCCACCCTAATATATGTTGACTAGACACCTGCAAAACTGATGCTAGAGCAGTAACATCATCCATTTTCTTTAACTCTTTTTCTTGAGTGTACTTATTATTTATAGTTCTAATAATGGCGTGCGTATCAATGCACTGTCAGTTCAAAGGATGGTGATATCTTTGTTTTTATGTATGCGTGTCAGAGCGCTGTTGGCTGAAACTCAATTAAGGTTTTTCCTCTAACGGTGTGCCTCACCACTCTGACGCTCCAACTGCATCTCAGCTGTTTCACTGGGTGTGTGCATGTCTACACCCCAAATCCAAGGACAATGTCAGGATGACTCCATATTCAGCAAGGTCCCCACCATTGATTTTCTCCATGTTGCTGGCCCTCTGTGTGTCTGTTGCTATTCTCCCAACATTCCATATTCCATTCTTTTCTAGAAGCAGTGGAAAACAGCAAAGGGATTTGGGAATTCCCTTAGAACACAATCATCCTGATCAGGTATTATTTGTCGAAATGAATGTGGTGGATGTCAACCTAGAGCTGTGGAAGTGAAGGTATCTAGTGGCGAACTTGGTTTGTTGAAGGGCTTTAGACACAAAATAAGGTTAAGCAAAGATGCCAAAGCGGCTGTGCATATGGTGCGACCAGTGCCATTCGCATTCAGGGAAAATTAAGAAAGGAGCTTGTCAGTTGTGTGATCAGGGAATTATATAACCCATCGAGGCATCTGAGTGGTTGGTGCCAGTGTTTAACCTAGGAAGACTGGTGGGGGATTAAAAATGTGTACGCTACAAGAGGCTGAAGTTTTTTCCTCCTTGCATTTGTCCTCAGTCTACCATCAGATGGCCCTTGATGAAAAAATCCAAATCTTTGACCTCATTTATGAATGTAGGTGCCAGTTTTACTAACATTTTATGCTGAGTTTACATCATAAAATTGATGTAAACCAGAACAAAATGCTTTTTTTAAAATCTACTTTCCAGTGCAAAACTTGGTTTGTGCTGAAAAGGTGCCTAAAAGTAATGCAAACCAGCATGAAGCACTGATTTGTCTTTACTTAGGGTCAAGGGGGCATTCCCATGCATCCACCCATATTATTTTAAGCAAAACCATATCTACCAAAATGTGATAAAATGAATGCTACTTGAAATAAGGGGTTAAAAGAAGAAATGTTTTCATTTCTCCTTTCTTTCCCGATTTTGCATGTGTGCTGCACTGTACAGCCAGAGGTGTAACGAACCATGAGGGGGCCCCCCCTGCAGGGTACGTGAAGGGGCCCCCTCCAGTCTCAATCGAGAGCTCCCCAGCAGAAGTGCGTTGCTGACGGGGCCCCCTGGAGGGTGAGTACCTCCCGCACAGCGGGGGCTGCAGGGGCCTGTGTTACGCCCCTGTGTACAGCACACACACAGAGTAGGAAAAGTTTTAAAAGCTGTCTAGGCATACTACTTTGTACAGGTAGGAAACCCTTCCAGTGCAAAACCTATGTTCTACTCACACACACACACTTGCACTATGACAAAAAGGTGCCCGCTGCAGCAAAATACTACGCCGCCGACGCTAGTGTCGTGCCCTGAGTGGTGGGCACTAAGACCCAGCAGCAGGAACAAGAGGTGGGGCTGACACTGGACACTAGTTCCGGTCAGCGGGGCAGGGGGACATTCCCTTAGACCCATGGAAGAGGCAAGATGTACCTGACAGACACTGCACACAGGAATAAAGTATTTGACCACCAGACTGACTCCTGTCGTGATTGCGGGTCCGGGGACACGACAACTGGCGACGAAGGTGGGATTCACATCACGCGTGTGCTGCTGAAGAGAAAGTATCGCATCCAAGACTGAATGAGGAAATCATGACCAGGAGCCCACCCTGATTCACGACAAAGAAGAAGGATCCGAGGAACCACAACGAAGAAATCTGGCCCAATGAGGAAAACAAGCGTCTGATGAAGAGAAGAGCTCCGGTAAGGACTCAGCAGTGAAGCGCGCTCGTTTTTCAAAGGAGGGCGAACTATTGCGTGAACGAGAGCGGCCATCTTGGGGCCAGGCAAATTGAGCCAATAGCAGAAGAGAACAGCGCGGCGGCCATTTTGAAGCCAGGCGAGAGCGAGATTGGCTCCGACATCGCGCGAGATGTCGGCGGCCATTTTGGAATCAGGCAAAAAGGACCAATAGGAGCGGTCTGAGCAGTGGCGGCCATTTTGAAGTCAGGCAAAACGAGGAAACAGCACAGAAAGTAAAAAAAAGAAGCACAAAGTGCCGATAAGAGCACAGGGGAGTGAAATAAACAAAGGGAAGTGCATGAAAAGAGCACAAGAGAATAAAATAAGCACAGGAAAGTGCAAGAAAAAAAAACAAAGAAAAAGGAAAGTGCCACACAAGAGCACAGTCAAGAGGAAGGTGCCGCAAAGAGCACAATTAAGAGAGAATAACAAAGTGCCGATAAGAGCACAGATAAGAGAAAAGTGCCGCAAAGAGCACATAAGAGCACAGTCAAGAGGAAAGTGCCGCAAGGAGCACAATCAAGAGAGAATAACGGAGTGCCAATAAGAGCACAATTAAGGGAGAATCACAAAGTGCCGATAAGAGCACAGACAAGAGAAAAGTGCCGCAAAGAGCACATAAGAGCACAGGCAAGAGGAAAGTGCCGCAAAGAGCACAATCAAGAGAGAATAACAGAGTGCCGATGAGAGCACAGTCAAGAGACAAAACATAAACAGTGAATATACAGAGAAGAAAGAAAAGAGAAAAGAAATAAAGAAAAAGAACAAGCACAAAGGAACGCACAAAGGTTGCAGAAGAAATGGCAGAACAAAAGAGTGAAAAGCAATATCGCAGACATTTTCCTTTCATCTTTTCGGAATCACAAGTGGGGATCCGATGGGAAAAATGGATGAAAGAATTTGAGAGATACATGCAAGCAAGGGATGTAAGAGAGGCCAAGCAAATGGATCTATTGCCAAATCTGGCTGGTGATGACATAGATGACCGGCTAGCAACACTACCTGCGGAAGAGACGGCGATCCACAAAGGACCAAGAAAGTGGCTGTCAAACACATTCGACGCCCAGAGGAATATTGAGTTTGAGAGGTACAAGTTCGATAATGAACAAGCGATTGACCTGCGCATCATCGTTGGATGGCATGACACAGACTTCGGGACAAGAATATTGAAGGAACGGACATCAATGGGAAAAATACTGTCACTGGCGAGAGCTGAAGCGAGGGCAACAGTACAGGAAAAGCAAATGGAGCGGGGGAAGAAAGGGCGAGTGAAACAGACACACCGCACGACAGAGTACAACTGCATGAATGGATGGAAAAAGGGTCAGAATGAACATGCAGCAAAGGGACCACACGAGTCAACCTGCTACCAATACGGTCTCGAGTTCCCGCACAAAGGGGCATGCCCGGCGATAGGCCAGATTTGCAGAAAATGCAATGGGAGCAATCACTCTGCCAGTGTTTATTTGGGACCACAGTTCCGAAGCGAAAAAGGAAGACCGGGAAAACAGAGAGTAACAGCAAGCAGACACGTCAGACACGTGGAAGCGACAAAGAGAAGCTCGTCAGCCGAGTCGGGAGAAGATGAAATAGAAAAAAAAGTCGAACAACTATATCTCATGACCGAAAATGTCGACACTGATGAGGGCACAACAAAAGGAAGAATACACCTGGTGAACGAAGACAACATCAAAAAGACAGAGACCGTGACCATAGAGGTAGCACCACACAAAAGAAGAGTCGTGTTAGAAAGCGAAGTGTTCACGTGGGGGTCAAGAAGACCGGTGGGGAACATAAAAAAATTCACAGAACACATGAGATACAAAGGGCTGAGTTTTGGGATATCATCAGCCGCTGAGATATTACAAGAGACAAGATAAATAATAATGCCGGTGAAGAACAGTCTCGATTACAGCGATGACATCCTAGCTCTCTGGAAATCAGATGAAGAGCATGACAAAGCACTGCGAGAGGTATGCTCCCACCTGGAACAAGCAGGTTTGACGCCAGATGAGGACAAGTGTGAGCTGGAGCCACTGAGAGAATTAACAAGGCAGGGCCACACCTTTGTATGGACAGAAAATTGCGAGAAAGCATTCGAAGCAATCAGGCACGCAGTGACAACAGAAGATCACCGTGCCAATTTGGATCCGTTGCTGTGCAATGAACTGACAAGGGATGCCAGTCCAGTGAGTCTAGGTGCCATCCTAGCACAACACAAGCAGGGCAAGGAGTCACAAAGATGTGTCGTGGCATACGGAAGCAAGGGCCTGTCAGACAGTGAAAAGGCCTACTATCAGCCAGAAAAAGAGAGTCTAGCGACAGTGTGGGCATGTGAACACTTCCACATGTCCATATACGGAAAGCCTTCCACAATAATAATGGATCACCAGGCATTAGTAACTGTCCATGGGCACCGAAACGCAAAGATACCACCACGAATAGAAAGGTGGGGAATACGACCAATGGATTACAATTTCAAGATCGCACACAAACAAGGAAAGGAACAGAATAGGGCGGACTACATGTCAAGGCACCCTCTACCAAGCACACCGGAGGTCACATCAATAGCGGAAGAACACTTAAACTTCACACTGAAGCACAACACGAGGTGGAGACATGT
The DNA here is from genome assembly GCF_964261635.1 of Lissotriton helveticus. Taxonomy (NCBI): domain Eukaryota; kingdom Metazoa; phylum Chordata; class Amphibia; order Caudata; family Salamandridae; genus Lissotriton; species Lissotriton helveticus. Next base: position 775,979,396 of record NC_136072.1, read on the forward strand.
CAATAGCAACAGCATCATGAAAGCGGGAGTAATGGGAGAAGAAATGAGGGCGTTCAAGAAAGTCCATGAAGAACTTTCAGAGACCAAAAATGGCAAAATCATGAGGGGAACAAGAAGAGTGAGGCAAGTAGCGTCAACATCAACAAATGAGAGATTGCCTTTAATGGATGACACATTTGCAGCATGGGGCTCCTCACAGACACCAAAGACTGATGATGGCCCACCGTTCTCCGGAGAAGAATTCAGAAAGGTCATGGACGACCCAGGAATACGCCATCGGAAAATAACGACACTGTGGCCGCAGGCAAATGGGATGGCAGAAAGAGTTATAGGGACTGTCAAGAAAGCAGTGCAAAGAGCAAAAATAACACAAATATCGATCGGGCAAGCCCTGTGCCGAACAATGAGGGACTACAGAAACATCCATCACAGCCACACAGGGTTGTGTCCTGCTGAACGTATACTGGGCCATCTAAGCAGAACGAGGATACGACAACTAGAAGAGACACCAGAAAGGGAGCGAAAGGACATGGCTGCCAAAGACAAGGAAGACAAGGCGAAAATGAAGGCGTATGCTGACGCAAGAAGACATGCCATGTCGACAAAATTACAAGAGCGAGATACAGTTGTAGTGCGACAAAGACAGATGAGGAAGTCAGACAGCCCTTTCTCAAAAGACCCACTGACAGTAACTGGAATAAAAGGGCCAATGACAACAGCGTCAGCAGGGCGTTATCAGATCACGAAAAACAGGTCGCATGTCAAGGAAGTGAAGACCGGAAAAGAAGATGAGCCCGCAACAACAACAGCAGAAGCGGGGAATGGAAGAAGCAGAAACAAGGCAGAGAAGAGAATGCAAGGGACGAAAGAGACTGATTGAAGAGATGTAAGGGGAATAGGTCAGCAAGACGATCTCTCTCTCTCTCTCTCTCTCTCTCTCTATCTCTCTCTCTTTCTCTCTCTCTTTCTCTCTCTCTCTCTCTCTCTCTCTCTCTCTCTCTCTCTCTCTCTCTCTAACAAATCTATTGACATCTCGTTCTACCACATGTCCGGGACGGGAGACAATGACAAGAAAATGTTTGTTTACAACAAGGGGGGAGATGTCGTGCCCTGAGTGGTGGGCACTAAGACCCAGCAGCAGGAACAAGAGGTGGGGCTGACACTGGACACTAGTTCCGGTCAGCGGGGCAGGGGGACATTCCCTTAGACCCATGGAAGAGGCAAGACGTACCTGACAGACACTGCACACAGGAATAAAGTATTTGACCACCAGACTGACTCCTGTCGTGATTGCGGGTCCGGGGACACGACAGCTAGGTAGAAGGAAGGAGAGGGCCATATCTCTGTAGATATGGCGCCGTCCTTCCCTCTCCCTGTCATACAACGCAGCAGAGCATTTTGGCTGCTGCATTGTGTTGGGTGACATTTTGGTAAATCTGGCCCCAGAAGGGGCATACAAGTTTTGTCGTAAGCCCTTTGGACTTGCTACAGCTTTGGATCTGTTTCAAGGGGCAATGGACCAATCACAGGGGAAGGTGAAAAAAGTCATATATATCCAAGATAATCTACGGGAAATATTGAAACGAACACAGTAACACTTCGAAGAGGATTTTGAACATTCTGAAGGAAAATGGTTTAATATTTACGGCAGACAAGTTTTACACATTGGGATGAGCGGGGTTGATTACCTAGGTAATCACATTGATTGTAAAAGGTGGGGAGGACAAAGGAAAGTCAGCATGGGCAATTCAAGAGGCGCCAAGACCTAAATATAAAGAACAATTTTGTTTGTTTTTAGGATTGGCATAATTGCTAATTTTTCAGAAAAAAACAAACAGCATGCATAAACTGCTGAAAAACAATGTAAAATGTATGTGATGTACAATGTGTGAAGGGGAATCTGAGAGGTTGAGAAATGTAATTTCCACTAGTGCATGTTTTAACAGCAGCAGTGAGTTCAAGGGGGCGTTTTTTTGATCCTCTGCTGTGAGCCACTACCTCCCAGGCTTCTTGAGCAATTTGAATAAGCCCTATATGTCCCTCCATTAATAATATTTCGTTATGGGGCGGGACTGCGGAGCTCTCAGTGGGTGGGAGAAGCATCTGAAGCTTGAACTGAGCTGTGCATGTCAGATTAGCCGGTATTATTGCTCTGGCCAGCCTGACATGTGCAGTTTAGACTTCCACATTGAAGGCTGTCACGGAGCTGTGTCTGCAAAGAGACAGCCCCATCAGTCTTCAATGGAGCTCTGTGCTCACATGACCCAGAAAATCCTAGCACTGCTCTTATGCTGCTAAATATTATATGCAGCATAAGAGCAGTGATTGGATTGGCTGGGGAGCTTGGGCTTATTTTTTCCTGCCAGCATGCTGTGCATGAGGGCCAGTAGAAAGGAAGAGTTGTTGAAGGGGTGTGGGCGTAGCTAGAGCTTGTGGCGCCCAGGGCTATCCCTCAGATTGCCGCCCCTTGGGGGGGGGGGGTGCTGGGGAAAAAGGACGGTGAGCACTTGAAAGATGTCCGGGAGACACGTAGCATAAGGCTGGCTTGAAAACCACACATATGTATAACACACCTGATAACAACAAAGAAAAGTCAAGGACGCAATGCATGGAGTGAGTCTGCCTGACGCACTGCAGGTCATTTGCCCAGAATCACAGGATATTGAGCGTCGTTGCCGAAACTCAAACCTGGTTCACCAGCTTTGAAGTCAGCCGCTAGCCGCAAGGCTACATCCTATCAGTTATTAGGAGGCTTCTGCCCTTCAGCAGATTATTCATAACAAAAGACTGCAAAGGTAGCTTTTGATTATAACTATTTGTGCTGTAAGTAGTCACGGAGGGCCCGATTCACAGAATGAACTTAAGACTAAATCCTAAACTTACTACTATTTGGTATTCACAGAATGCACTTACTACTTTCGGGATTCACAGAGTGAACTTACTACTTTCAGGATTCACCGAATGAACTTACTACTTTCGGTATTCACAGAATAGATTGAAGACTACTAACTTTACGTCCGCACTCGGGCCGCGTTCTATTGAGCGGGTGGGGCCCTGACGGAACCGCTCCGTCACAAGCACAGCGCGCCCGAGGCTTGTGACGGAGCGGTTCCGTCACGAGCATGGGAGCGCCGCGCGGCCCCCCTCCCCTCTAGCGCTGTGGCAGAATTGCCGTCGCAGCGAAGGTGATATAAAACCAATAAATAAATACTTAGCTGCCTGACTGTGCCTTCAGTGCAACTTGCAAGTATGAAGCACTGCCCGCCGGCGCCCCCAGGCCAGAATGGACTCAACAACACGACGAGAGCGTAGCGGTGAGCGCATCACTGCTACGTTCTGATCGTGAGGCGAGGGCTGGCCAAAAATGTCCATGACAGCCTGGGCCGTCATTGGTTGCGCTCGCGCGCGCTACACCTGATTAACGGCCCTGGACTGGGTGGCGGCCGCGGCACTGGAGGCCCGTTGTGGCCGTGGCCGCCTTAATAATTTATTTGGGACACTGTGTCATCGTTCCCAAATAAAATATAAAGGCCGCCGCAACGGGCCTCCAGTGCCGTGCGGCCGCCTCCCCCTAGCTACGCCGGCAGCACTGGGACAGAGCGGTAAAACAAGACTGAAGTCGGGTAAGAAAACTCTCTTTACATCTCCTCTCTGAGTTCTTTGTGTTCATTTTAATTAAATCTTCTGTAGAGGGCTGCCCGGCTACGAGCAGGCCCAAGGCTTATTAAATAAATATGACACCACACGAGTAGTACTGGGTGTAGGCGGGAAGACCCCGAGCGGTCTCCCGCAGGTTTATTTATCCCCCCGGTGCGAGCCCGCCCCAAGGGGTGTGGGGATGCGTGTGGTGTTCGTTAAAAAGTAGAGGAGCGCCCGGGTGGCACTCTACATGTTATGTTATGTTATGTTATGTTATATTTATTTTTATATAGCGAGCGGCGACTCAAAAAGAGTATCCCGGCGCTTTAGCAGCGAGACCTAAGACGAGATAACATAACACAGCAGTAAAAAAAAAAAAAAAAAGGGGAGCTCAGAAAAAAAAGGGAACAAAGCCTATAAAGTAAACAACCAGGTCTTTAGACCCTTCCTAAAAGCAAGTAGACTGGTGGCGCCCCGAAGTGTCAGCGGCAGAGAGTTCCACAGCTGTGGTGCCAGCAGTCCAAAGGAGCGACCTCCAATGCGAGCTCTTTTCACACGTGGCACCACCGCCAAGAACTGTGACTCCGATCTGAGAGCGCGGGCAGGATGATAAAAGGCCAGTCTCCTTTGGAGGTACTTCGCGCCCCCAACATGGAGGGCTTTATAAGCCAGAGTCAGCGCTTTAAAGATGATCCGCTTGCGGATAGGCAGCCAATGTAAGGCCTGCAAGAGACCCGCAACACTGGCTCGCCTATTTAAGCCATAGATGGCTCTCGCCGTAGCGTTCTGCGCGACCTGGAGCCGCTGCAGCAAATACTCTGGCAGGCCCAGGTAGAGGACGTTAGCATAATCCAGCCTGGACCCGATCAAAGCCTGCACGGTCAGTTTCCGATGTTCTTCCGATAAAAGGGGTAGAAACTTCCTCAGCACCTTGAGGAGGCCAAAGCAGGTACCCGTCACCCCCAAGATCTGGGCTCTCATCGTCAGGCCCTTGTCCATCTTGACCCCCAAGTTCTTAGCAACTAAAGATGGACGGGCTGGTGGAAACATGTTGGTAGGCCACCAGGTTTGCCAGTCAGGATCCGACGCACACCCGAAGAAGAGAACCTCAGACTTCTCAGAATTGCATTTGAGGCCACTCAGATGAAACCATCTAAAGACAGCCTCAAGGCAATCCCGGATGCTCTCTCCATTAAAATCTCCTCCACTCTTACAGGAGAAGAGGAGCTGAGTGTCGTCAGCGTAGGACACGATCCGGGCCCCGAAAGACTCCGCCAATGCCGCCAGAGGGGTCATAAAGATGTTAAAGAGGGTCGGGCTCAAAATAGAGTCCTGCAGGACCCCGACACCCAATGGCGGCATCACAGCAGAGTCCGGGGAGGCCCAGACCGTTTGTCGGCGGTCAGCTAGAAATGACGAAAACCAGCTGAGCACCGTCCCCCTTAGGCCAATCTCATAGAGTCTAGAGAGGAGGCCCTCATGGGGAACGGTGTCAAAGGCCGCCGACAAGTCCAACATGACCAGCATGGCCTTGCCCCCAGAGTCCAGTACCCCTTTAATGTCTTCCGACACCTCCAGGAGCGCTGTCTCTGTGCTGAGGTTTGGACGAAAGCCCGATTGAGTGGCATGCAGAATCTCAGAAAATTGGAGAGCACTGTTTGTATGTGCTTCTCCAGAATTTTCATAAGGGCTGGCAAGAGAGAGATCGGTCTATAATTGACCAATGCCGCAGGGTCAAGACCAGGCTTCTTCAGCAGGGGGATGACCATTGCCTGCTTCCATGCTTGCGGAACCAGACCCTGGCTCAACGAGAGGTTCAAGAGTGGATTGACCAGTGGATTTAAAGCTTCCGCCATTTTTGATAGAAACTTAGCCGGGCAGGGGTCCAAGGGCGATCCAGATTTAAGCGTGCCCATAAGCCCTAAGGAAGCAGAGGCTGAAATGGGGGGGAAGATTGCCAGCAGCGGGCCTGATAGAACCGCCAGACGCGAACCGTCCTCCGTGCAGATTGACCCCACAGGCGCCACCAGATGGAAAGAGTCCTGGATAAGCTTTATCTTGCTGGTGAAAAAGTTAGCAAGATCCGCCGCCCAGGACTTAGGGGGCATGTCTCGGGAAGCATTGGAGCGGGGAGCTGTAAATTCTCTCACTATGGAAAAGATTTCCTTACAGGAGTTAGAGGCAGCCTCTATTCTCCCAGCAAGATAAGCCCTTTTTCCAAGGCGAATGTCCCGCTGATATGCCTTAACCACTGTCTTGTAGAGCAGTTTCGCCTTAGGATCATATTGAGAACGCCAAGCTCTTTCCGCCACCTTACAGGACTGTCGGGCGGTCGACAATGCCGCAGTGAACCAAGGGGCCGAAACCCGTTTCGGTGTTGAGCGGGGGGCCATCACTGGGGCAAGGTCATTAAGCCTGTCCAACAGCCAGACCTGCAGAGCTTCCAGGTTCTTCTCCAGATCTCCTGAGACGGGGCACGGATGATCCAGCGCAGCCTGAGCTAGCATTGCCGGGGTCACAGAATGATATGCCCGGAGGGCGCGACACTGTTGCTGAGATACGGAGTTGGCAGGTCTCATTGTGCCTTTAACCAAGAATTTAGCTAGCCTGTGGTCTGACCAGAGCACCGGAATAATCTCCTTAACCTCCAAAGGGGATGTCGAAAAGACCTGGTCCAGGGTGTGTCCCTTGTCATGGGTGGGTCCCAAAAGATATGGGATCAAACCCAAGGGGGCAGTGGCCTCCAAAAATTTGGTGGTGTCCGGGTCTAATGGGTCATCCATGCGGAAGTTAAAATCTCCAGCGACAATACACTGTTCCGTTTTCAGAGCCAGCCCTGATAGAACAGACTCGAACTCTTCAAAGAAGGTACCGGATGGACCGGGTGGTCTGTAAACCAATAGACCTTTGAAGGATTGGTGGGGTGCCAAGGTGATGGAGAAAGCAAGGGACTCCGAGCCGCGGATGTCATCTACCGGCAGAATGGTACAGGCCACACTTTCCTTCACCACCAGAGCCACTCCCCCACCCCTCCCCTTGAGTCTGTCCTGCCTGAAGACATTATAGTCAGAAGGAAAGGCAGCAGCCACATCCGGGTTAGAGAATTCCCCCAGCCATGTCTCAGTTAACATGAGACAAAGAGGCTTTTCCGTGTCTAGGAGATCATAAATATCCTGCGCATGTCTCGCCACAGATCTAGTGTTGAGCAGCATGCAGAGGTGCCCAGAGAGGTCGATCTTTTTGATGGGGGGCCGGAACACGGCACAGCTAGGGCGCCAACCGCACCCAGGGCAACAGCACTTACCCCTGTAACGGCCAGGAAAAACAGAACAACACTCACCGGAGGGAGGTTGGAAAGGGCGTAGTAGCCGTAGCTCACATGATGTATATCGGAGCTGGGGGGGCCCTGGAGCAGCAGCGCCCAGTGGCTGAGCCCAGCCCGCCGCTCCGCTCGACTCCGGGACGCTGACGGGCGCAGACGGGCTGGACTCAGGCGTGACTCCGGCGGTGATCCGGCGTATCCGCTGCGCGTGACCGCTGCGCGTAAGCATGACTCCCTTATGAGGAGGCCGTCGCCTGAGCCACTAGACCGTGCAGCCCGCGCCCCTCACCCAATATGGCCGCCACAGAAGCCCTGGGCTCCTACACCAGCCCACAGGAACCGGGACCCGCAAAGCGCGGTGGACTACACAATTATAGTGCAAGTAAGGGCGCTATAAGTTAAAAACAGGAATATGGAAATGAAAAATAAAGCAAATATAAAAAAAGGTATTTTTTAAAAGAATGCCGCCAAATTGCTAATACAGCGTGCGTCAGGTCAGCATAGCGCCATGAAGCGCTGAGGTAGGTCTCGCGTCCGCGTCCGCTCGTGCATCAGCGGAGCCAGGAATAACAAGAACGAGCCCCCTGATTACCTCCCTTATGAGGAGGCCGTCGCCTGAGCCACTAGACCGTGCAGCCCGCGCCCCTCACCCAATATGGCCGCCATAGAAGCCCTGGGCTCCTACACCAGCCCACAGGAACCGGGACCCGCAAAGCGCGGTGGACTACACAATTATAGTGCAAGTAAGGGCGCTATAAGTTAAAAACAGGAATATGGAAATGAAAAATAAAGCAAATATAAAAAAAGGTATTTTTTAAAAGAACTCCGCCAAATTGCTAATACAGCGTGCGTCAGGTCAGCATAGCGCCATGAAGCGCTGAGGTAGGTCTCGCGTCCGCTCGTGCATCAGCGGAGCCAGGAATAACAAGCCCTCCATTATTTTAGCTGGTACCAGGATCAAAGTTCTTCTTATGGTGAGGTACACATAAAGTCTCGGAGTCTCTGACTGGGCCTGGATTGGGCCGTAGATGATATCTTGGGTTGCCGCGGCTCGGAGACATCGGCACCTCACAGTGGCGTTCAGTGGCCTCATCACGGTTCGGGAACATGCAGGGTGTTCTCGACTGTTCCCTAACCGTAGGGCTCTCCTTTCCACTTTCCTCCGTCTCCGGACTCCGGGCTGGGGGCGATGCGGCCAGGTCCCTCGACGGTGTCCTGCAAGGGTGGACCTCGCTCCCAGCATCTGATTCAGGACCAGCAGCTCTCTTGAAACTAGAGACATTCCTGGTGACCAGTTGGTTTCCTCTTTGGGCCGTCACCATCGTTCCCTTGATCTCTTCTACGATCCAGACCTCAGGCTCGTAAGGTGTTCTGAATTTCCACCCGGGGTGCCGATCTTTGATCACCACCGAGTCTCCTATGACAAACGTTGTCAGCTTGACATGGCGCGCCTCGCTCGCCTTCCGATTGGTCGTTTCTCTTCTCGCTTGAACGGCTTTCTCATTCCTCGGTTCTGGGGCCCACTCGGGACCCGCCGGTATAATGTCTCTCGGGGCTCATTTGAACAACAGATGGGCTGGCGCACACTTCGTGGTGCTGTGAGGCGTTTGGCGATATGCCCCCAAAAACTTGGCAAGGGCAGTTTCCGGGTTTTCTCCATTGTCAACAGCAATGCGCAGGGCGCGATTGAGGGTCCTCATGAGTCTTTCCACTTCCCCGTTGGCCTGGGGCCACAGGGGGGTGATCTTCCTGTGTCGGATGGCGAGGTCCTCTAGGTATCCCTGGAACTCCCTTCCTTGAAAAGGGGGGCTGTTGTCAGACTTAACTTCTGCAGGGAGGCCCATCAGCGCAAAGGTGCGGTCCAGGGCTGTCTTCACCTGTGGGAATGCCGTAGATGACAGGACTTCCACAATCGGGAACTTCGAGTACGAGTCGACAATTACCATCAAGTGACCGCCGTCCGGGAAACTCCCGAAGTCCACGCTCAGGAGCGTCCACGGGGTCGTGCATGGTTCCTCGGTAATCACGGGCGCGGGCGCCGGGTCTCCGCCTGTGATGGTGCATGCGTGGCATGATCTCACCATTTCATCGACCATTGCATCCATGGCTGGAAACCAGACCTTGTTCCTTAATCTCGCCTTGGTCTTGGCTGTCCCTTGATGCCCTACATGGGCTAACTCTAGGATTTTCTTCTGCAGGCCTTCCGGGACCACGATTAGATGACCTCTGAGAATGACGCCACTTTCCCCTATGCTCAGCTCATGCCTCACTTGCCACAGTTGCTGTCGGGCATGATGGACCTCTAGCCGGAGGGTTCGTGATTCATCCAGGAAGTGCGCCCAGCTGTTTGTCTGCAGCCCTTCTTTTAGTTTGGACAGGGTGTCATCTTCCAATGTGGCCTGACCTATGTCGGATAGTGTCATTGCTTTGGGACAGGCGGATTGTGAGACCATGTGGATGAAGGCTTCAATCCCCGGGGCGGCGTCTGGGGCATGCCCCGAGGCCCTTGATTCCGGGTGCCGTGATAGGTAGTCTGCAGGATTGTGAGCCCCTGGTCGGAATACCACTTTGAAGTTATAGCCTTGCAACTGCACTGCCCATCGTTCAATGCGCGGGGGAGCCAACCGGGTCGAACCTGCAAACAGGGGTATCAATGGCTTGTGGTCGGTGACCACGGTGAATTCCTGGCCGCATAGATATAGGTGGAAATGCTGGCACGCCCACTTGATGGCAAACGCCTCCCGTTCAATCTGTGCATAACGCGTCTCGGTATCGGTCAGTGCCTTACTGGCGTAGGCCACCGGCTTCCACACATCAGCCCTGTGTTCTTGTAAGAGCACTGCACCCAGCCCGACTGGGCTCGCGTCGACGACTAATTCCATTTTGCGTTGGGGTTGGAAGTACGCCATCACCATTTTGTCAAGCAAGCTGTTCTTGATATCATGGATGCCTTCTTGGCGGCTACGGACCACTCCCACTTTCGGTCTTGACGCGTGAGGGTCCTCAGGGGCTCGGACATGGCCGCCAGGTTCGGGATGAACCGGCCACAGTATGTGGCCATGCCCAGGAAGCTCCGCACTTCGGTGGGGTTCCGGGGAGTGCTCGCTGCTCGGATCGCCTCCGCCTTCTTGGGATCCACCTTTAGCCCTTCTCGCGTGAATGTGTATCCGAAAAAGTCTATGCTCTCTTGATAGAATGAGCATTTGGAACTGTGTAGGGTCAGACCGCTGTCCACAAGTCGCTGCAGGGTAGCTCTCAGGTGAGCGTGGTGCTCCTCCAGGGTGTCGGAGTATACTAGGATATTGTCGCTGAGGTTGATGACTCCGCTCAGTCCCGATAGCACCTCCCGAATAGCGTTTTGAAAAACCTCAGCGGCTGAGGAAACCCCAAAGCTGAGTCTTCGATAGCGGCATAGCCCCACGTGCGTCGAGAAGGTGGTTATGTATCTGCCTTCTGGCTCCAACTCCAGTTGATGGTATCCCGCATTCAGATCGAGCTTGGAGAACCACTTTGCGCCATTTAAGTCCGCCACTATGTCGTCCATGGTTGGGGGGATATGCCGCTCCCGCTTCACCGCCGTGTTGGGCAACCTCATGTCGACGCATAGTCGAATCGATCCTGGCTACTTGGGCTTGGGGGCTACCACCAAGGGGGATACCCAGGGTGTGGGTCCGGACACCTTCTCTATCACCCCCAGTTCCTCGAGTTTCCTGAGTTCTTCCTCCACCTGCGTGCCGGAGGGCCACCGGCCGTACTGATTTGTCAATGTGCAGTCGAAACTTCTTTCCCTTGAGTTTACCTAGTCCCTGGAAGAGCTCTGGAAACCTTTCAAGCAGGGCCTCAGCGTGGGATTCGCGGACTTGGTTAGCAAAGAATACTAGCTCTAGTTCTTCTGCCGTGTGGCAACTGAGCAAAGTTCCCTTCTTGCCTTCAGTCCGGTGGTGGTGCTTGTTCTTCCAGCGATAGTTGACGGACTCGCTGTGGCAGGCCCCTGGCCCTGAGCGTGGCTCGGAAATGTCCTCCTCGGCACACTTTGGCGTAATGGTTTGGCTGCCCACAGCGGGAACATATCTTTCCTCTAGCTCCGCACGTGGTGCCTGCCGGGTGGTCTTCTCCGCAGTATCCGCATTGGTTCTTTGGTGTGAATTTTGGTGCTTGACGCATTTGTGAGGGCCTTCTTTGGATGGCGTCCACTTTTTCCTCTTTGATCGGTGGGAGCCGGGTAACTGACGGAGTGGCTACAGGGGAGTGTAGGGCGGCTTCCATTACCTCCGCTATGCCATCGGACAGTTCGGTGGACCGAGCTAGGACCAGGATCTCGTCGAGGGAAATGCCTGGCTGGCGCAGTATCAGCTTTCTCAGCAACTTGGACCGACATCCTACGATGATTTGGTCTCTGATCTCCTCTCTCGGATCTCTGAACGGGCATGTGCTTGCTAGCCGGCAGAGCCTTGCGTAGAACATGTCTATGGACTCGGATTCAGTCTGCCAGGCCCTCTTGAACTTGAACTTTTCAAAGTCATTGTTGAGTTGCGGGTCGAAATGTGCGTTCATAATCGTCATCTTCCCCCGTGTTTGGGAGTGTTTCAAACAGATCGTAAATTTCCTCTCCCCCATAGTAGATGAGGAGCGACCTCTTGACTGTCCCATCAGTTTCACGTGTCCCTTTGAAGTAGTGATTGAGTCTCCCCACCCATGCCTTCCATCTGGGGCCTGCAGTAGCCGGGTCGGCGGATTCGCTAAACTGGGGCAGGGGTGCGACGGCAGTGTGTGCGTTCGTCGGTGTCGGGGGCCTCGGCGCAGGCCCAGGGTTCCCTCCTCCTCCTTGCTGTGCGGCTGCGGCCGCTGGCGCTGCTGCTGTGGCTGCCGGCGCTTGGACACTCATGGCGGTGTTGCGACACAGTAGGGTGTGGCTCCTGTGTGTTCTGCGTCAGTGGCGGCGCTTTGCCTTGCTTGGTGCTGGACTGGACGTGTGCGGTCACACCTTGCTCTGCAGGCTTCCTGTGGGGTGCGGCACCTGCGCTCGCTGGCTCAAACCGGCCTCACCACGTGTAGGACACCGTGTGCAGGTGGGTGGGCGTGCTCGAGCCCATGCACAACTTATGCCTCTGTGTCCTCAGAGTATGTGATACTCCTTCACTGCTTATCACGTTTGTGTCTTTCTTACTGCTTCCCCCACTCTTCTGAGCAGTTTCAAAAGCCTGGTTTTGCCAAAGCTTGATGCGAGTACCCACACGTGCTGCGCAGGGTCTCGCTTGGCCTCTGGTGCTGAAAACGGCCCTCTGCTCACAGCCACAGACACCCAGCGTGTCGTCTGGGCGCTTACGCCATGCACGTGGTGGGGAGGTGGGGGCCGTGCGCGCAAGCGCAGGCACCACGGAGGGCAGCCCCGGCCGAGCGGGCTGTTCTGGGCGGGGGGGGCCACCGGAGGTGCCCAGAATGCAGGTAGGCCGCAGCGGGGCTCTTCGGCGCGGGTTGGGGCAGGTGTGCGCTTCCCACTCACCGCAGCAGAACCGGGGGCCCGCCAGCCGAAAGCGCTCCGTATGGCAGGAGACGCGTGGGCAGGCCCGCACCGGTCGACAGGCAGTCTCGGGCAGGATCGGGCACGCTGGGACCCTCGTGGCTTCTCCGACCCAACAGCTCAAGCGGGGCAGGACAGACGCGGGTGGGCTCCGCGTGCCTCGGAGCTCGCAGGCACACGTGGGTGGAAGTGTACCGGCCTCGTCACCAATGTAGAGGGCTGCTCGGCTACGAGCAGGCCCAAGGCTTGTTAAATAAATATGACACCACACGAGTAGTACTGGGTGTAGGCGGGAAGACCCCGAGCGGTCTCCCGCAGGTTTATTTATCCCCTCGGTGCGAGCCTGCCCCGAGGGGTGTGGGGATGCGTGTGGTGTTCGTTACAAAGTAGAGGAGCGCCCGGGTGGCACTCTACATCTTCCACCTTCAATTACCCCTCACTCTTTCCCTTTTCATCTATTTTTTTTTAACTGTACAACCCCACTCCCTTGGTCTCTGTTTTTACCCGCATGCAAATAATGCCCAGATCTGCATTTTCAACCATGTTTCCAGTATCCCTGTTGTCGTAATATTGGCGTACCATGATAAGAAATCTTTATTCCAAAAGTTGTGTAAGGATTCTCTTGTGTCCTTTTCACTAATTTGATATATTTCAATGACTTTCCATAGATTATCAAAGCTCGTTTGGTGGAATACCCAAAGTTTTCAAGTAGAAAAAAACGTAGAAAGTTAGATCTCGTTACAGCGGTCGAATGCGGATATTTATTTTCGAAGAGGTGAGGTTGGATATTTTGAAAAGTGATGACGGGATGAGAAAGGGAGAGTGACAGGTACTTCAAAGCAATATAAGGGGAGGGAGCAAGGGATTAGGAGGGAGCAGAGAAAAGGAACACGAAGATTCTCAAAACCATTCAATCGTTTTTCAGTGTCCAGCTTTGAACTGCCTACCCGATAGCAAATCTCATTTCTTAAGAACAAATAACTGCAGGAGGCCGGCTTCCTCAGAAGCTATCCCTTTATTTTTCAGTTAGTGAAGCAGAAATGTTAGATTTCAGCTTATTTGGCATTCTTCGAAGAGGGACAGGCCATAGCGGCTAAAATCCCATTTCATTGTTTGTGTTGCCTTTGAGTGGACTTTTTGCTGAGTACTGCAAAAGATTTTATCAGCAGTGTATTTCTTTAAGTTAAAATATCATTGGTAAGAAGCTTAAGGTTACAGTTCAGAAATGGACCCAAGCTTTCAAGTAGGTGCCCCGCAGGCAGCAACTTTCAAATGTTCTCTCTTTTTCTTTTCTTCGCTTCACCCTTAATTCATAATAAAAATATAATTAATTGGCCTTATTGGTAAAAATGAAAGGTACAGCCTCAGGACTGGAATGTGAGCTTATGTAGTGTAACTACTTCGTAGCCTGTACGATCCTGTCAAACAGTCACCTTACATTTTTTTTTAAAGTTATCTGAAGCCATCAAGCAAGTTTATAAAATCTGTAGCTCAGACACAAAAAAAATTACTTGCCCTCAGCCTTACCATTTTTAAATTCCACCAGCCGCCACTGTAGCAATTGCGAGTAATCATGGTCTGGGGGCTGCGCTGATCCAAGTGAATAAGATCCAAGATGTTGTCATAGAGTATCGGAAGAGCATTAAGGCAATCCGAATATAATTATTTAGTAACAGAGAAATAAGAACTACTGGAGTGTTACGTTGAGATTACTCATGTTAGGCAACATGTTTGGGGAAGTAGGTTTTCTGCAACATTGGACCACGAACCCTTTATGGATTTTTGCACAATCAAAGAGGCATGTAAAGATACTTCACACAGAATACGCTGCTTGGTCAGGCTGCAAGAATTTCTTTTTGAGGTGGAGTATGTGCCGGGTATTAAGAATGCCATGGTGAATTGTTTGCCACATCTTCCTTTGCAAGAAGAGAATATTACAGAAGCTGAAGAAGAATGTGTTGTTGCCAATGTGGTCGATGTGGCACCGGCGAATTTACAGAGGAAACTTGGATTATGTAAATTGAAGCTGATGATACACTGGGGAAGGTTGCACAGTACGTGAAAGAAGGGCGACCCAACAAAAGGGATTTGGATGATGATTTAAAGCATTATGGGGCAGATTTACAAGCCCCTTGCGCCTCTTTTACCCCACTGGTGCGTCACTTTTGTGACGCAGCGGTGGCGCAAAAGATGCGCCATGGTGCGGGGTATTTACAACGTGACGCATCTGAGAGATGCATCACGTTGTGAAGCCCTGCGTCACATGAAGCCTGCGTCAGGTTTCATGTGGCCGTTTCCACAAAAGGGGGGGGCGTTCCGTCGCAGGAAAGCCCCTGAAAAGTTATGTTATGTTATGTTATTTAAAATTTATAAAGCGCACATACGCCCAAAAGCTTCTTGGCGCTGAAGAGAGGTAAAAAACATAACAAAAGGGATACCAGCAAAAGTCACTATTTCAAATAGGCCTGTGTAAAAAGGAAAGTCTTAAATGCCTTTCTAAAGGCAAAGAGGTCCTTACTCTGTCTAAGAGTCAAAGGTAGAGAGTTCCACAAGGAGGCAGCTAGAAAATGAAAACAGCTACCTCCCTGTCGTTTTTTCTTAAACCGGGGTACCTCAAGTAGATCTTTGTGAGCTGATCTCAAGCTACGTGAGGGGATGTATCTCCCTATCAATTGCCTGATAAACAGGGGACCCTTGCCTTGCAAAGCCTTGAAAATAATACATCCGGCTTTAAATGTGGCTCTCTGAGCCACAGGTAGCCAGTGTAAATTCTCTAGCCCTAATTTAATCGATTCCCATTTAGGTACCTTACAGATCAGTCTGGCAGCTTGATTCTGCAGGTATTGCAGTCTTCTAAGTTGACCTATCGGTAAACCCAGGTAGAGACTGTTTGAGAAATCGATGTGGGAAAGAACTAGGGCGGTGACTACCTGAATTAAAGCAGAGTGAGTAAGGAGGTGTGCAATTTTTCTTATTTTCCTTAATTGAAAAAATCCAGAAGAAACTACAGTTCCAATCTGAGATTTTAAGGCAAGGTCCTCGTTGATGGTCACTCCCAAACTCTTTACTGTTTGAGATTTTTTTGGGGGGAGACCCATATCAGAAGGCCAGAAGTATGGGCTCCAACTAATCTCGCTCTTCCCAGGCAAGATCAGTTCAGGTTTCCCCGGGTTTAATTTGAGGTGATTTAAAGACATCCAGCTCTGAATTAAGGTCATGGTTGCCTGGAAATTCTCTACAGCGTAAGGTGAGTTTAATACAAAGACTAACTGCAAGTCATCTACATAATTATATACAGTGACTTTATGCTCTCTTAGAGAAAACAAAAGAGGCCGCATATATAAATTAAATAATAAAGGGGACAAGGAAGAGCCTTGAGGGACCCCACAAAAGGAATTAATTTTAGGAGCTGTAAAAGACCCTAGCCGAACAGACTGGGTGCGTTCAGATATGAAAGATTTAAGCCAGGTCAAGGCAGAATCTCTGAGGCCGGCCTGTTCGACACGGTTGACCAGAATGGTATAGTCAACCGTGTCGAATGCTGCGGACAAATCAAGAAGCACCAAAGCTTGATGTAAATTTTTGTCGGCGTTAGACCTCAAGGTGTTCTGAACGGCCAATATTACTGCCTCAGTGGAATGACCAGGCCGAAAGCCTGCCTGGTTAGGTTGTAAATAACCAGAATCTTCAACAAAGTTTGAGAGGCTGTTGGTAACATGAGCCTCCAAAATCTTAGATAGATAGGGCAGAAGGGATATAGGCCGATAATTAGTGAGGTCGAGAGGGTCGATGCCAGATTTTTTAGTAAGAGGAATCAATAAGGCCTGCTTGAAGCCACTGGGGACTGTCCCAGATGTAAGGGAATTGTTAAGCAATGATATCATGCTGTCGGGGATAGCCCGGCCAATTTCCCTCATTATTTGAGGGGGACAAACGTCCACAGGAGATCCTGATTTGACTCTAGTCAATAAGTCTAAAAAAGCTTTTAAATCAATGAGAGGAAAAGAGTGTAATGTTAATGAATTAAAAAAAATATCATCCAAAGGGGCGCAAACTGGGAGTTTGGATATATTCTGTTTAATCAATAATATCTTTTCGCTAAAAAAATCATTCAAGGAATTACAGAGTGTTTGTGAAGGAACTACCGGAGGAGAGGTTCTGTCGTCATTACATAATTCATTCACAATCCTGAAAATTTCTTTCGACTTGTTGGTAGAATTTAGAATTTTTGTGGAAAAGTAAGCAGTCTTGTGATTATGTAAAAATTTTTGGTATGCTTTCCTAGTTAGGCAGTAAGCAGCCCTAGCTAGAGGGCAATAATTAGATCGCCAAATTCTCTCTTGTTGCCTCACCTCCAATTTTAGTTTTTTTAGCTCAGGTGTAAACCATTTGTGTGCGTCCGTGCTTCTAGAGCTACAAAGACGAGTAGGAGGGGCGTAAATATTAATGGCAGTGGTTAGCCATTCTTTAAACCTGAGGTCGGCTACCTCCACATTAGTACTCTGTAAGGGAAGGGAAGTAGTTAAAAAGTTTAAAAAAGCTGACATATCCATAGAAGTCCACTTTCGAGTGGTCTTACTGATTTGCAGCTTGAATTGAGTGGTTTTATCTATACAAAAAGAGAAAGTTATGCTAAAGTGATCAGACCAACTACAAGGTTTTATGTCGATAGAGTATACTGGTAAGTTCGAAGACCAGATTTGATCGAGACTATGGCCCTTCTGATGAGTCTTAGTATTAATATGTTGTGTCAAATTAATGTCATTAAGAAGGTCCTTCATCTCGGCTGCTTGAGGATCTAATAATGTGTTATCGAACCAAAAGTTCAAATACCCAACCAAAAGTAATTTAGAGTTATTTGTAACCAGCATAGCCAATTGCTCTGCTAGAGTGGAAGGGAATGTGGCCATTATTTGAGGTGGGCGATATAGTAGCACCAATACAAGTGTTCCATTAGCTGTATCTAATTTAGCAACTATATTTTCTGTGGGCAGAGATAAAGATGATAATTGTCTAAGTTGATGTTTTTTATTAACAATGATGGCCACTCCTCCCCCAGTTTTACCTGCCGGACGTATTGCTGATAGAATGTAATAATCTGCTGGTAAGGCAGCTAAAATGTCCGGTAGAGAATCCGGGGTGAGCCATGTTTCGGTCAGTAACAGCATATCCGGTTTTGTGTCAGTTAGTAGCAGAAATATATCCGTCTGATGTCTGGTCATAGAGCGGGTGTTTAAATAAATGCACCTAAGATTACATGTTGCGCTAGGTGTAGTTGTAAGCACCGCATACTTAGGGGCGGGATCTACAGTTAGGTTGGCGGGGTTGCTAATGCCAAGACGAGATATTCGTTTCGTCGTGTTGAGAGGCACGGGGGGACACATCATAGGAAAAGGTCTTAGCGCTTGTAACTCAGCGGATGTGTACATATAGGAACCAACAGAGTCCTTGGCCCCTAGCCCCGGACGCTCGCGGACGAGCGCAGACGAGCTTAACTCTAGCGCAACTCCGGCGCGCCTCCGTCGCGCCCCTGCGCTCGTCCACTGCGCTCCCTCCAACACATCACGTTTTATGTGAGGGAGCCTCGAGCAACTGGACTGCTGCCTCAGGTCCCAGTGCTCTCTGACTACTCCCAATATGGCGCCCGCTCTCACCACCAGACCGGCACCAGGAGCCGCGGTAGGTGAGCCGCCCTCCACTCAATCGGCAGAGGAGCCGCGGTGGACCGGGGCAGAGGGGCCGCTAACTGAGGTAGGAAAAAAGTGGCGCTAGTAATCAGCTGCGCTACGTGCGTTTAACTACATAAACACTCCAACAGCGTTTAAGAGAATCCAATTTAAAAATTACAGATTTGGCCACAGTAATTTAGTAAAACATAAAATAATACAGGTACATACAAGTACATAAATTTAAAAAGGCGATTCTCTGAGGTCTGCCCTTGAGCAATGTCTCTCTTCAAATGGCGCCGGGATGCTGCCACCAACCCGGAATCCACCGGAAAAGTGACTCAGTGAAATCTACAAAATTTCACTGAGTCACTTTACCAACGCTGATGCGTCAAAACCCTGCGCCTGCTTGAAGTAGGCGTAAGGAATGACGCACCACGTTAACAGATAGGGCAAGTTGGAAAAGTGCTGGAGTTGCGTGCCGCATGCAACACAACTTCAGCACTGCGCCAACTTCACGCCCTAGATGCGATACGCATCTGTTTATTCCTGCGCCATGGTGCGCCGCATTGTAAATGCGGTGCATCATGGGTGGCGCAAGGATAAACTTGCGTGCCGCATCTTTCCTGGCGCATCTCTGCTGATTTGCAGAGATGCGTCAGGCAACATATATCTGCCCCTATGAGTCTATAAAACAAGAGATATCGTATAGTGCTTAGCAGGGGTGTGTGTGGTACCAACTAAACTAAGACAAAAGATTTTGGATTTGGCTCACAAAATGCACATATGGATGAGTGCCATGAAGAGAAGGATTACAAAAGGTTTTTGTTGACCACTACTTAATCAAGAAGTGGAGGGTATGGTTAATAAAGGTGTAATTTTTGCCTGGAGCGATAAATCCCAACGATGTATGGCAAATCATACTGATAGAGATCATGGGGTCACCTGACCAATAATTTCACCATATAGTTTTCGGGCCCATAAATTTCAATTCACCATATACATTAATCAGGCGACCTCACAAATCTACCATCAGCAACCCTGATTCCTTCCTTTTATTTTAGTGTACCCGACTTACCAATCCACCGTTACGGGTACCTATGACCACAATGGATCAGGGAGCTAGCTGTGAAAGAAAGGCAGGCAAAATACAAACCCAACTTCATAAACTTTTGATTTTCATAAAATGACCACGGACAACTGAGAAGTTTTAAAGGTTTTATCTAGTAATCAGTATTTGCGAGTATTAGGCTTACAGTTAAAAGGCAATCAATAATCAAGATAACAAAAAGCACGTAACCATACAAGAAAAGTGTAAGGGCAATCATTAAATTTGTAACTAGAGTGACAGGGAACACGCTAAGTAGACTTAAACTGAAACTCAGGAATGGACACCTATAAATGAGCAAGCTTATTGTATGTACTAAAATTATGCTATTGGGACATACTTCATGAGAGAGAATTTAGAAACTTATACACCTATAGAAAGGGTAAAAGGTAGAAACCGCTATAATTCTAACGTTATATCATTAACTGTAGTTTTCAGGAGAGAAATATAAAACACATCTAATTCATAAACAGTACGGGGAAGAATTGTGCTTCTAAAAAGGTAAGGTAATATAGAAACATACTATGAGAATAAAATGCAATAGGTTTTCATATGGTAGACTGCGGAAAGCATGGAAAATATAACATGTGCAAAGGTATGTCTTTATTGAAGCAAAGACAGAAAATAGAAAGGTGCAGTAATAGAGTTCTCAGCCCTATAGATTTACCTAGAACGGTGCGAAAACCAACCCTGGCCACGGATCAGTCAAGGACAGGAAATACCCCAAGGAATAGCAGTCATCAATGGGACAGCAGGTGCAGAATGGACACCCCAGGACAGGACAGGAAACCCAGATTAGGATCAGGACAGGACCACCAAGGCACGACCAGCACCCGCAGTTCGGAAGCAACGCCTGCGCTCCACCCTCTCTGCAGCTATCAGTCAGAACCCTGATTGGGTTAGCGAACTCCCCAGCAAAGTGCTCCGCCAGCACTTAAGGTTTAGTAAAACCTTTAAAAGTCTATGGTCAATTTTCGGACAGAGTGCTCCGCAGCGCTCTGTAAATTCAGTCACCTATTGAGTGCGTTGGGTCAGTGACAGGTCAGCTATTCAGACAAGTCGGACCAATTCTATAGCTAAACCTAGGCGAGATATACTGTTTTCGGGTCAGTGTACCACCCCCCAATGTTGCAAAGTGTCAGAATCCACAATTTCGATTGGTCCCAAAGTAGGCTAGGTTAACACACCAATCAGAACAGACTACTGCAAGCCTAAATTTACATTCTTGGGTACCGCCTAGCAAGATTGGGGTTCCCATGAGAAGTCGCACTGAATACAATAGGAAGAATACATTGTTAATAATGTAACACATTTTAGTTTCTCTGGCTGGGTGAAGGTGCATCTTCCCAGGCACATCTTGGCAGCGACTTTCTCTTGGCGCTGTGTCAATGCCACCTCGCTACTTCTGATTCTGCGCAGTACTGCACTCCAACATCGACTCCCAAGCACCCCATCACCCCTCCGTACCGAGGATACATGAAAAGTAAGCGAAAACAAATTAAAACATAGAAATAAATGAATAAACTACATAACATGATTGTGAATTTATGAATTATCACTAAAAAAATATACTATGCAATTATTTATTAGTGCAATACACAATAACACGAGAGCATCTGCACAAGCTTCATCATATTATTACACAAGCAGCCATCTTGTGGCTATTACGCCTGCGCACCCTTTCCCTCCAAAATCACAACTACGTCACGTCACGTGAGTGTGACTAACGCATGCGCAGAAGCAATATTCTAAACGGCGGCCATGTTAAAGACACAAATTAATCGTATTAGTAAAACACATAGGCAAGCATCACTAGGATACATGTATATAGTAAAAATAAAGGAAATTAGTAAGGCGTACAATTGGA
The DNA here is from genome assembly GCF_964261635.1 of Lissotriton helveticus. Classification (NCBI taxonomy): domain Eukaryota; kingdom Metazoa; phylum Chordata; class Amphibia; order Caudata; family Salamandridae; genus Lissotriton; species Lissotriton helveticus. Next base: position 776,000,519 of record NC_136072.1, read on the forward strand.
TTACAGAGTTATACATGAATCGAGGTTCTTGATTTCAGCAAGTCGCGTAATGTGGGAAATCTTGCTTCATCAATCCCCTCTTTGATGATATTTACTATAATCACAAATACAAATGGAACCAGATGCCAACTTTTCACACTTTATGCATCTCAATCTCTTCCAACAAGCGATTCAATTTCTCTTTCACATCTTTATCAGGGTGAGAATTTTTCACCTTTTTATAAATCTGAATATTCATTTCTTCCAATTCAAGCTCATCCACACTCCGTTTCACACCCCTTCTATCCACCGTGTACTTCTTTGTGTGTTTGCGACATTTGCAACAGACGAATATGAGGAAAAGGATGAGACCTATCACTCCAATTGGCATCAGTACCTTAAACAATACATTTCTACCTAAATTGGCAAACCAATGACCTACATTGGAGAGACCATCGACAAGTCTCTTCCAGGCACTGTCAACCTCCAGTGGTTTGAGTTCTTTTTCCAAATTAGTAATGTTTTTCACATATTTTTTAATCTGTACACTTTTGTCCGGTATGTAAGTGCACCAATGTTGCGCCTTCAGCATCCGGCAGACTCTGCCCTCTTTTGCTAATAAGGTGTCTAGCGCAAGTCTGTTCTGCAAAACCATTGATCTGATCGCAACCATTTCGGTATTGACCAGCAGAAATCCATGAGCTGTGTCAGTAGACAACACATCCACTATTGTGGATAATTTGCAAATTCTGTGAGTGTTCAGAACCACTCCCACTCCAGGTATCAGTGCACTAAAAATACTACCCATTATTTCACCTACGCTTTCTCTTCTACTACGCACTAAGCCATTAGTGTTTTCATTGCTTCCAGCAATTTCCTTCACATGGTATATTTTCGGGAAAACAATGCCAAAGTAGCAGCTTCCATACCAGTGATCCGGCAATTTGAAATAAGCCTTGTCTCCACATATATAATAAATTCCGGGAAACACAGGTTCTGACCCATTTTTGAAACCCCAACCTCCAATTACCTTGTAATTGTGTTCACATTGACTGGAACCAATGAAAATGTTATTATAATAACTAGTCTTCTCGCGATGAAGACAAAGTTTCCCTTTCCTTTCGAAATCCAACAACAAAGCAGGACCACTCCCACCATTTGAGGTGCTTTCCATGTTTTCAGCCCATTTAGGAGTTTTCTGTCTTTTGTCATTAGCTTTTCTTTGGAAACTCTCCCTTCTTTTCTCTGCCATGTTTAAAAAGATTTTTTCTTGTTCATGTAATGAACAGGTCAAGTTGTCTCTGTGTGCTTCATTTAAGTCTATAGTACCTATAGCCAGAAAGTATTCTCCCATATAACGTGTAACGTCACTTTTAGTATGTACAGGATTCAGATTTCCACGTATAGGAAGTTCAGAAAATATCACGTCTGAATTAGAATAGTAATACTGTAATGGTCCTCTTTTGTAAAATAAACTAGCTAATATGCTACAGGAAATTCCATAGGTCAAAGGTAGGTGATGATAAGTCACGCCTTCAGCTACAGAAGTAGGTAGCTTCATGCAGACATAGCAGTCTTCTATTTCCATAGTTTCTACATAGTGCACTAAAAGATTAGCGAAAACATTTACCTGTGTCTGGTTTCTAACTCCATGATAATGTAGTCTTTCCTCATCTGATGCTTCTAAGTCTCGTTTTGTTTGTCTGAGTGCTTTTTCACGTCTTTCTACACTTCGTGTTGTCAGTTCTTCAGTGTCAGTAGTCACAGTCTGAGTAGGGTCAATATTAGTATTTTTGCTTACCATAAAAGGAATGAAAACTGTTAGTCCTATCCAAATTATAATCACTATAGCTATACTACATATACATACTTTGCAGCATGTTTTGCAACAACTGCGTCTAGGCCTTCCATTCACGTTTGAATCAGACATTTTCGTTCAGAAGAAGATTTCTCAACCCCTCTCTGTAACTTTGCACAGTTAGCTTACTTTGTGCAATTTCAGGTTAATTCGTCTTCCTCTTCTGTAGACTGATCAGCAATCGGTTCTCCGTCACTTGCGTCAGTTAAATCAAGATCCTCAAAATCCTCCAAAATTAAAAATGTCCATTCAGGATCTTGGTATTTCTCGTTCAGTCTTTTTATTCGATCACTCCTTCTTTTGGAGCTTTCTCCAGCTTGTTCTGCAATTCGAGGACTTTTTCTTCTTTCTGCAAGTTTTTCTTCTACTGTTTTTATTCTCAGTCTCATTTTCTTGATATATCCTGGTTCAATATTTTTCTTTTTCTTAAGTCTTTTAGTGGGCACTGTGTTTTGGCTTTCTTCTAATACTCTTTTATTTTCGTTGGTTTGTGGCACTTCTGTTTCTGTCTCTTCCCTTCCTATCTGACTAATCCCAGGTCTTGTATCTATTTCTTCTGCCTGGTTACTAAGCTGGCCTGGTTCAGGTGAATTTTGATTTTGGCTTTCGAGTGTCTCTGTTTCTGTGTCCTGAACACGTTCTTCTAATTCTATCTGATCCTGTTCAAGCACTTCGATCTCTTGATTTTCTTCTGCTCGAACTTTTGTACTAGTTCTAGTCTGTCCCTTTTCAATTTCAGGAGTCAGTGGAGGAGTATCGATCACCTGTTCTGTCCCTGTCTGACCTTCCTCTTCGTCCTCAGATTTGATGTGAATCTCAATGATCTGAGGGTCTTCGCCTGTGCCTATCTCTTCCTCTCTATTCCACTCTCTATCTTCTTGGTTCCGCTCTCTTGTTCTGATTGGGTCTTCAGTTAAGTTGATTATGGGTATCCAATCATCTTGGCTGGTGCTCGGTTGTTCGTCATCAGCTACTTCAGGACCGGCGTCTGCAGACCCCTCAGCTGGACAACCGTCAGCTCCAGGTTCTTTGTCCGGAACTACTTTCTGTGTATGGCTAGCATGGATCCACTTAGGAACGCCTGCACACTTCACTGCTGTCGTGGTCACCAGTATTATCTGGCGTTTTTCTCCCCACCTTAGTGCAAGGCAACTCGAACGAGTATGCTTCTTGATTCTAACCCAGTCACCAGGAACCAACTTGTGAACTGGAGTTGTCGGGTTGGCGACGGCGTCTTCCCCAATCTGGCGAGAGATAGAACGCACTTGGTCACCCAGTTGCTTGCAGTATTCAAGTACCAAATCATCAGTAATGCTTAACAGTTTGTATCCTGGTACCCATGCTTGTCTCATCACTCGTCCCATTAGGATTTCATGGGGGCTCAGGCCTGTTTTCCGGTCTGGAATACTTCTGAGTCCCATCAGGACAAGAGGCAAGGCAGTAATCCAATTCATGCCAGTAGAGTCACTCATTTTTGCTAATCTCGATTTTATAGTGCCATTTATTTGCTCTACTACTCCAGAAGCCTCTGGACGATGTGCACAGTGCAGCTTTTGTGAAATTCCAAATGCTTTACAGAGCTGAGCGATTATATCATTCTGAAAATGTCCGCCTCTATCTGATTCAATAATGACTGGAACCCCGAACCTAGGTATCAATTCTTTCAGTAACAGTTTGGCTACGGTTATGGCATCATTCTGTGTGGCAGGGTAAGCTACCACCCATTTTGAAAACAGGCAGACAATGACAAGGACATACCTTTTTCCCTCACAACGAGGCATGGTGATGAAGTCAATCTGAATTCTTACAAAGGGACCCCCTGATCTTCCAATTTTTCCCAGTTCAACTACTGTTCTTTTACCAGCGTTGAACTGTTGACATGTCAAGCACCTCTGGCAGAGTGATTCTGCTACCTTCCTGAACTTCGGATTGTACCATGTTTGTTGGAAAACCAGAACCATGGCGTCCCTACCAGTGTGTGAATTGCCATGTATCAATCTTGCCATAGAGGAGAGCAGGTGTCTAGGTAACACAGGCATACCCTTTGGGCCCACAATGACACCATCCTCACTCCTTGGTTGACAACCAAGTTCCTTCCACTTCTCTTTCTCTTCCCAAGGCACAGCATGCTGCCATTCTCTCACCTCATCCCAGGTAGGCACTTCTTCAAACACCATAAGTTGGCAGCTGTTTCCAGTCACTCCCAGTTTGATATTTATTGACATGCGATCCATAGCACATTGTTTTGCCACTCGATCAGCAAAATCATTTCCCATAGATACAGCGTCAAGGCCTCTTTTATGGGCAACACATTTGACTACTGCCAATTCTTTTGGTAATTGGATTGCTTCCAGTAAATTTTGTACAACCCTTCCATTCCGAATGGGGGTACCTGATGAAGTCAGGAATTCTCTTTGTAGCCATAATTGGCCAAAGTCATGCACAACCCCATAACAGTACTGACTGTCAGTATACACTGTTATTTTTTTGTCTTTTCCCAATTTGCAGACTCTTATCAATGCTATCAATTAGGCTACTTGTGAAGACTTTACTCCAAATAAACATGATGCTTCTTTAATGCTGTCTAAAGAGACTACAGCATAAGCAGCACTTAGGCCCACCAGTTCGTGTCTCATACATGAGCCATCCACAAACCATTCCTCATCATGTACAGGCAAAGGGGTTTCTTTAATGTCTGGGCGGGGTTTAGTACTAAATTCTGTCAGGTCAATGCAGTCATGCTCGTTCTCTCCCTGGTCTTCTACAACCATTGAGTCAGGGAGTAGGGTGGCTGGGTTCAGTATATTACACCGAGTAATAACTACATTTGCAGCACCCACGAGAATCCTCTCGTATTTAGTCAGCCGACTAGGGGTGAGATACTGAGTCTTTGTTCGAGTCAGTAAAATTACAACTGCATGTGGAACATACACAGTTACAGGATGTCCCATTACAATGGATTCACTCTGCTCTAAGCTCGTGCAAGTGCCAGCTACTGCTTTCAGACACCCAGGTAATCCAGCAGCCACTGGATCCAAAGTGGCAGAAAAATATGCCACTGGGCGTCTAATCAACCCATGCTCCTGGGTTAGGACTGACAATGCACAATTGTCTCGTGTGTCACAGAACAGGGCAAACTCTTTAGAATAGTCAGGCATTCCTAAAGCAGGGGCTGTACACAGGCAGTCTCGTAATTTAGTGAATGCTGTCAAACTTTCATCATCCCATTCAACTGGGTCCTTTGCTCCTTTCTTGGTCATATTTATCAAAGGCTTTGCTAGGACTGCGAATCCCACAATCCATTGCCTGCAGTAACCTACAACCCCAAGAAACATTCTGATCTCTTTCTGAGTACGAGGTAATTGCATCTTTTGAATTATACTGACTCTCTCTGAAGTGACTTTTCTGATGCCGTTTTCTATCTGGTGCCCCAGATATTTCACTGATTTTGAACAGAACTGCAATTTTTCAGGGGCCACTTTATGTCCCTTTTCACCTAGGTGATTCAGCAAGGCAATGGTGTCAATCACACAATCTCTATGACTTTTAGACGCCACCAAAAGGTCATCTATATATTGTACCAAAACAGACTTTCCAGGTAAGACTAAGGATTCGAGGCATTTTTTCAGGATCTGATTAAAGATAGAGGGGCTTTCTGTGTACCCCTGGGGGACCCTATTCCAAACGTACACGTGACTATTGAAAGCAAATGAGAATAGAAATTTGCTGTCTGGATGCAATGGGATCGAAAAGAATGCATGACATAGGTCAATCACGGAGAACCACTCAGCATCCCAAGGAATTTGATACAGGATTACTGCGGGGTTCGGGACAATAGGACAGCAAGGAACAACGATCTTGTTTACCTTTCTCAGGACCTGCACTACTCTGTACTTGCCACTAGGTTTCTTGATTCCAATTATGGGGGAATTACACGGGCTGCTCATCACTTCTTGTATGATATTTGCTTCTAACAATTTCTGTATTTCAATGGCAACTCCTGCTCTTACTTCGGCACTCATTCTATAAGGCTTGGTATTGGGGTAAACTGCATTTTCTTTCATGGCTATTTGTATGGGATCTACATTTGCCATTAATCCTACATCCTTTCCAGTAAAGTCCCACACTTCTGATTTCACTGTCTTTTGAAGTTCTTCGGGTAAGTCTTGTACAGTCATTCGTTTAATTTCTGAGTCAGGTCTGATTAACATTAATTTGTAGATGCCATCTTCGTCTGTGGTCTGAATTTCAACGCCTTTTGGTGTGCAAAAGATAGTACAGTTCATTTTGCACAACAAATCACGTCCCAGTAAGTTTACTGGACTGGTGTCACAAACGACAAATCTATGCATTTCTTTAAAGTTCCCTATCGTAATCTCCATGGGCTCAGTAACTGGGGTACTAATCAATTGATTAGATACACCTACTACCTGGATTGCTTCTCCCGAGAGGGGTAGGTTTGGAACGTCCGCTGTTCTCACAGTAGAACGGGTAGCACCAGTGTCCAACAGAAAGGTGACATCATTTCCATCAACCTTTCCTTCAATGTATGGCCCTGACTGGTCTACCGGCAAGGAGGCGCCAAGTACACACTCCTTGTCCTCCCCTCTCAGGCCCCGTCAGTACTCGTCGTCACAGAGAAAAGTGTCATTTAATAAATACTGCGAAGTTGCTGCATTTTTGTTCTCATTGCCTCCCCAGATCTCTATGTCGTCACCCTGCGGTGATTTTCCCTTAAAATTAGGTTTTGGCGCTCGGGGCACTTGGATTGCTTTTACCTGCTGCTGAGTCTTTCTTGGTCTTTCATTCTGCGTCTGCGGAATTAAATCAGGGGTTTGGGTATTATCATGCTGTAAATACGGACACTCGTCTCGCCAATGTCCAATTTCCCCGCACTGGTGGCAGGGGAATTTCTTTTTAGCTTCTTCTCTGCTCATTTTTACTTTGGGCTTTCCCCCACCCCCAGGGCCTTGATTTTGGGTACTCTTACTCAATTTACTTAATTGCTTTTCCTGCTGTTCTGCGAGCTTTACTTGTGCCCACATCACCTTTTCCTTGAGGGCCTTTTTCTTATCTGCCATCTCGTCCTCACAGTATTTTGCATACCGTAGGACCTCGTCTATTTTCTTGGACTGCCAACAGATTTTGTTATCTTTGATCCACTGACAAATTTCGGGTCTTAGACCGTTTACAAACCTGTAAATGAAGTGGGTCATATCCTTCATCTCGATGTTATCTATACCACTGTATGTTTTAAACACCTGTAACAGTCTTTCATAAAAGGAGTGCACAGTCTCGTCCCTTTCCTGCGTGGTTCTATCTATTTTTGTCCAATCAGTTTCCTTTGCGGGCACTTTTAGCTTCAAATGTTGAATTACTTGATCATATTTTCTCATCACTTCTTTAGAGGGTTCCCCTGTTCTAGAGTCCCTCGGGTACTCCTCACTAGGCCATGCTATGGCTATTTTACACTCGGTCCATAAGTCTACCGGAACCACGATATCAAAGAACCCATCCAAATCTTTCCACAGGCATTTTTGAACCTTTACAAACCTTTCCACCTGCCTGTACCAGTCCACAGGCTTCTCTCGTAATTTTGGGAAATCATTTGTAAAAGACACAATATCCTGTCTGGACCATGGAACATGTACGTATTTTCCACCTGGCACTTCACGCATAGGACATAACTGTTCTGGTTTATCAGCTTCCTTTAGAACGAACTGAGGAGTCACTTGTTTGGATCTAGCCTCATCTTTCTTTTTGGCCCACCTGGCTTTCCATCTGTCCACATCTCCCCATTTCTGTAATACTGTCAATATCTCTTTGACCTGTGCCTTCTTCCCTGACATGTTCAGGTTTTCCAGATCCTTGTCTGAGAAGTCTGCTCTGTACGGTTTTTGCAAAGGCTTTGATTTCGAGATATCTATTCCCATACTAGCTGCAGTGTCAGTTAGTTTTTCATGGAGTACCCTGGCATTTCGAGTAAGGCTCTTGCAGATAAACAACAGCTCTTCTTCTGTGTAGGTATTTAATCTGTCTAATCCTACATTTCCTGCCATAAGTTCTTCTATTTCTACTCTCAGTTTGTAGAGATCTAGAGGTTTTGACTGAAGAGTTTGTTTTTCTAATTCTCGACTCCATCTCTCAATTTCTTCAGGAGTTACTACCGTGACACTCTTAGTGCCCGAAGTTGATTCCATTTGAATCTCCCTCGCATTGAAAGGATTATGTCTTTTCTGCATCCTTTTTCCTGGTTCCCTAATGGGCAGATCCATTAGTGAAACTTCAGACTCACATTCACTCGTTAAGTCGTCTACAATTAAGGGCTCTGATCTCGGTTGGGCTACAACTGGGGTAATAACTGGAGTTCTTGGACTTCCCTGTCGGTCCCCATACAATGGAACCACTGGTCCAATAGTAACCGGAATTGTTAAAGACTCAGGACTTGCATTTAACTGAGAAATCCTCTGAACTATTTCAGCTCTCTGCTTAGCTAGTGCTTCTCGTTCTCTGTCCTCCAATATCCTTTCGACGGAATTGTCATGTAATACTTGTGGGGTCAAAGTTGGAGCACAACTCGGGGCAGTGGGAGGTGTCTCTCTGGGTCTTTCACCATAACTAGGTCTAGGGTGCAAAGTACCTGTGCCTAGGGATCTTGGTTCTTCCTCATATGGAGGGTTTAGGAACGGCATTCCTGAACCGGATGGTCTTGCCTCACCTTCGTAGGGAGATCTAGAGCAAAAGTCTCTTTCACGGGAGTATCTTGTGTCCCCACTAGCTGGCATCCTTGGATAAATATCCCTCGCATCTACGGGACCTAAACTCTCGGTATAGGGAGGCATGAAGCAACCCCCTCCCACACTGGCAGATCGGGCCTCTTCCTGGGGATGAGGTCTTCAAGAATTATCCCCCTCACTAGAAGGTCGGGGTCCTTCATTATAAGGAGGTGGACTTCTTAAAAACAGGTCATCTAACAATTCATCATCCGACTCTCCAATAGGCACCCAATGTTTACACTTTTCTGTCTTCTTTTCCCCTGCAGGAGGACCACCCACTGGCATCATTGGAAACAGTCCCTCTACAATCATATTCTGTCTCCACTGTTTCATCTTTTTGTCACGGGTCTCTTGTTTCAGTTTCGGATAAAATTTAGTTAACCCTTTATCCATTCGTGGCTTATCCCTTTCAAAAGCTTCAATCTCCCACAATTCTAGTGCTTCATACTGCGTTAATCTAGGTCTGGGATGTAAGTCATTCATTCGGGTTCTCAAATTAAATAAAATTCTGCCATTAAATGTACCGTCTAACGGAAAAGCCAATACTCCGTCATCCTTGGTGTACTCCACCCAATTTTCCAACCATACGCAGGTATGGTACCCTTTGTCAAACAGCATGAAAGATGCGGGAGTATTTGGTGGCGGAATGACAACACCTTCTCTGGTTCTAATCGGTTTGTCCTTTTTGAAGTAATTCTTTACTTTCTTTACAAGGGACACTTTTCTTTTGTTTCCGTACATAATGTCGTTTTTAACACCTTTCCACTGATCGTTCTCAAATCCCATATGCCGAGGATCAGGTCGAGTATGCGGTCTATATGAATGCCACATACGACTTCTGCGAGCGGCTTTGTTTACAAGACGCTCCCAATCCTAGTGCGTCTTTTATTTTCGTGCGACCAATACAATGCACAAATTCAAATAATTTCGACCAATGGGTGCGCGGCCTTTCGCGAGACAGGTTCTCACGCTTCGGCACTCACCCCTCCTTTACAATTCCAGCTCCGCTACGCACCCGCTGCGTCTCCCAATCCCAGCGCGGCACAGAGTGACGTCAGAGCAGCTTCGCGACTGACTCCCTCCTTCACAAGGTAACGGAAACTTTCTTTCTTTCTAAAGTGCTAGTGCTTGGTTATTTAACAACGAATACACATTCGCCACTGTACTCAAGTGTCTAGACAGGAAAGATTTGTTTCACTGCAAGTAAACTACTTCCATTTACTTTTCACACACTACGGATAGATCTCTTCTGCCTACCCTTAACACAAGCATTGGAGAACCTGCTACTTCCCTAGACTCATCCACCTTTCCGGGATATATCCAAGTCTAAAGTTTCACCAGCGAGCCCCTTTGCTTTCACCCAAGCTCCGATGAACCTGCTACTTTTCCGGTGTGACCCTCACTAGGTTATGCCACAATAGGAATTTTGCCAATGAACCTCGTTGCTAACATTTATTCAATCATATATTCAGAAAACCCTAGTTAGTGCTTCCAGTTCTACCTAACCTGCACTAACCTTCCTGGAGTAAGTGATCTCAAAGCAAGTGGATTCTCTTCACCACTCGCTATTCAATTCCCCGGGGATTCCCAACAACATAGAAGACGTTTTACGAACGAATGGATAAATACATATAACAGTATAATTACAAGAATAACGATTTTAAAACATTTCATAATTTTTCAAAGCAAACATTTCAAGTGAGTGATCAAATCACCTGAACTGCCTACCCTCTTAGCAGTAACAAGGTTTGTTATTTAGCAGCATTCCAACTTATCTAACTTATCTAGTCCTACCTAACTTTAACTATTCCCTAACCATCCTCTCTGCTACCAGTAAATTACTGATAGAGATCGGGGGTCACCTGACCAATAATTTCACCATATAGTTTTCGGGCCCATAAATTTCAATTCACCATATACATTAATCAGGCGACCTCACAAATCTACCATCAGCAACCCTGATTCCTTCCTTTTATTTTAGTGTACCCGACTTACCAATCCACCGTTACGGGTACCTATGACCACAATGGATCAGGGAGCTAGCTGTGAAAGAAAGGCAGGCAAAATACAAACCCAACTTCATCAACTTTTGATTTTCATAAAATGACCACGGACAACTGAGAAGTTTTAAAGGTTTTATCTAGTAATCAGTATCTGCGAGTATTAGGCTTACAGTTAAAAGGCAATCAATAATCAAGATAACAAAAAGCACGTAACCATACAAGAAAAGTGTAAGGGCAATCATTAAATTTGTAACTAGAGTGACAGGGAACACGCTAAGTAGACTTAAACTGAAACTCAGGAATGGACACCTATAAATGAGCAAGCTTATTGCATGTACTAAAATTATGCTATTGGGACGTACTTCATGAGAGAGGATTTAGAAACTTATACACCTATAGAAAGGGTAAAAGGTAGAAACCGCTATAATTCTAACGTTAAATCATTAACTGTAGTTTTCAGGAGAGAAATATAAAACACATCTAATTCATAAACAGTACGGGGAAGAATTGTGCTTCTAAAAAGGTAAGGTAACATAGAAACATACTATGAGAATAAAATGCAATAGGTTTTCATATGGTAGACTGCGGAAAGCATGGAAAATATAACATGTGCAAAGGTATGTCTTTATTGAAGCAAAGACAGAAAATAGAAAGGTGCAGTAATAGAGTTCTCAGCCCTATATATTTACCTAGAATGGTGCGAAAACCAACCCTGGCCACGGATCAGTCAAGGACAGGAAATACCCCAAGGAATAGCAGTCATCAATGGGACAGCAGGTGCAGAATGGACACCCCAGGACAGGACAGGAAACCCAGATTAGGATCAGGACAGGACCACCAAGGCACAACCAGCACCCGCAGTTCGGAAGCAACGCCTGCGCTCCACCCTCTCTGCAGCTATCAGTCAGAACCCCGATTGGGTTAGCGAACTCCCCAGCAAAGTGCTCCGCCTGCACTTAAGGTTTAGTAAAACCTTTAAAAGTCTATGGTCAATTTTCGGACAGAGTGCTCCGCAGCGCTCTGTAAATTCAGTCACCTATTGAGTGCGTTGGGTCAGTGACAGGTCAGCTATTCAGACAAGTCGGACCAATTCTATAGCTAAACCTAGGCTAGATATACTGTTTTCGGGTCAGTGTACCACCCCCCAATGTTGCAAAGTGTCAGAATCCACAATTTCGATTGGTCCCAAAGTAGGCTAGGTTAACACACAAATCAGAACAGACTACTGCAAGCCTAAATTTACATTCTTGGGTACCGCCTAGCAAGATTGGGGTTCCCATGAGAAGTCGCACTGAATACAATAGGAAGAATACATTGTTAATAATGTAACACATTTTAGTTTCTCTGGCTGGGTGAAGGTGCATCTTCCCAGGCACATCTTGGCAGCGACTTTCTCTTGGCGCTGTGTCAATGCCACCTCGCTACTTCTGATTCTGCGCAGTACTGCACTCCAACATTGACTCCCAATCACCCCATCACCCCTCCGTACCGAGGATACATGAAAAGTAAGCGAAAACAAATTAAAACATAGAAATAAATGAATAAACTACATAACATGATTGTGAATTTATGAATTATCACTAAAAAAATATACTATGCAATTATTTATTAGTGCAATACACAATAACACGAGAGCATCTGCACAAGCTTCATCATATTATTACACAAGCAGCCATCTTGTGGCTATTACGCCTGCGCACCCTTTCCCTCCAAAATCACAACTACGTCACGTCACGTGAGTGTGACTAACGCATGCGCAGAAGCAATATTCTAAACGGCGGCCATGTTAAAGACACAAATTAATCGTATTAGTAAAACACATAGGCAAGCATCACTAGGATACATGTATATAGTAAAAATAAAGGAAATTAGTAAAACGTACAATTGGATTACAGAGTTATACACGAATCGAGGTTCTTGATTTCAGCAAGTCGCGTAATGTGCGAAATCTTGCTTCATCAATACTCAAGTCATAGATAATGGTGCTTGGAGGGACACCACCTCTGATATTATGGCCCTTTTTGCCACATGGGGCTCTGGACCAAAGTTTAATCTGGTGGCTATTGATTTGTTCTTGGGTTGGTTTATGTTTGTGAATGAGGAATAATATAGTTGATTTTATAGAATAGATTGTTGTCAGAGAGGGAGTATCTATTGAAATTGTTAAGGGCAATGATGACCAGTTGGTGTCCGGAGATATAACAAAGTTGTTAAGCAAACTAGGCATATGTCCCTCGAGAAAGTCGATTTATTGTCCTAAAGATAATGCTGTGGTAGAAAGATGGAACAAGGTTTTAAAGGAAGGTTTTGTAATAGGCCCTTTGTGAGGGAGGTGATCATGGTGTAGCTGTGAAGCGTCTTGTTTGGGCTCACAGAACGACTTCCAACAGTAACACTAGAGAAACCCCATATAAACTGATGAGGGGTATGGAGTTTTGTTTTGAATTGAGGCCTGGATGGATGTTGAGATTGAAGTCTAGTACAAATGAGGAATAATCTAAAGGTAAGCATAAGGGGTCATCATTTTCAGGAAGGAGATGAGGTTAGAGGGTAATTTGGGAAGTTTATTGAGAAAAGGCTTGTCTCAGTTTTATAAACCTTTTCAAATGAAGAGAGTTGGAAAGTTCGATGTTGAATTGTCAGATGGAAATGTGTGGAACGTTGAGAAAGCCATTATGATGCCTGAATATTTGTTGGTAAGAGAAGGTGACAAGAGATGACGGCTAAGAGATTTGCATGTGAAGGTAAATCCCAACGTCAATGTGACAAGCAGCCTGGGGGTGTAAAATCATCAAAAGAATTAAAAGATGCCCATTGTGGATGAAAGCCTATACTCTAACATAAAAACATGTGGATATACATATATAATATGTTTGTACAATGTATTATTGCATGTTTAGAAAATCTGTTTTTCCAAATCATTTGTTTTAAAGGGGCAAGATATGTAGTGTTCCACTGCTTCTATAAAAGAATGAAATGTGCAATGCTTGGCAAACTATGCAGGCGAGGGGATAGAGCAGAGCGGAGGCAGTTACAGATACCAGGCCTTACATGATTTCTAAATTAAATAAATCTTTATAATCTACCATTGCGAGTATTTTTTTAAAAACCCTGCAGTGTGAGAAGTATGCCATGCTAACGATATTTCGAAAAGTCTGTTGAAAAAGCAGATGATTTGAATAATTACTACCATTGCGTCCTTCTTCAAGCACTTTCACTTTTTCACAGCACTCTACAGGGGTATGCTTGTGCAAGAGCTCATCCGCTGCTACCTATTGTTAGAGCCCTGTTACCATTTGTGAAAGCTCTAAGCCATTTAAACTCTTACCCAGATACTGTGGTCTCTTATTAGTAGCATGAAAGGTAAAAGGGAGAATACTGTCAATCATCAGATTTCCAAATACAGTGTGACCAATCGGGTCACACTGTAATCCAGACCACAACTGAAATTGGCATTAGTGAACTTGTACTCATAAATTCAAAAATAAGTGTACATAGACCTATCTCATCATGAGGGTATAGAAGTACAAGACAAACAAAACATGACCGAATTTCCAAAAGGGATTTACTTTATACATCAGCAAAAATACTACCAATTCACTAGTTGTCAAACAGAAAATGAGGACAAAAGAACTGTGCCATAAATTGCATCAATCGGTTGTCAAAAGAAAGAATTAGTCCTGTCTTTATCTATACTATTCTAATGGTGACCAACTATTCTAATAAGCATATGATTTTAGCATAAGAATAAATAATAAAAAGGTGTCAGCTGCAAAGTCTTCAGTAGAAGTACTCCAAGCATTTGAGTCAATTATCTTGAAGCCACATATGCAGGGGCATAGGTCTTTACCCTATAGGTCTCAAGATGTATTCCCTAAGAAGAGAAGGGACAGAATGAGCCTCTCCCTCACTAAACACAACATAATCCTAGTTGAATTCCATGTTCATGATACCATGTGGCTCTTCCTTCTCAGTGTTTTTACAGGCTCCCAGGACCAATCGGACAGTATCACCTTCTTTTCCACATTGACAAGCCACAACACCATTCGTCCTCTGCCATTCTTTTCCTTCTGTGTGAGAACCTCTATCCGTGCTCGTTAATGTGATTCTCTTCCGACTCCATCTTCTTATGCCTTGCTATCTCTTAAAACAAAACTTCCTTATGCTAACTAACAATGCCTTGTCCACACCTGCAGTGGAAACAAAATGCAATGAAACATTCCACAGTGCAGGTTAAACACAATCAGAACATGAAACTGCAATGTGAGCGTGCACTGAAACATAACATTAGGCTAGAATAAAATAACATACAAAGTTAAACTAAAATACACATTCAGCCTCAAACTAATTGCTAACTTTAAAAAGAGCACTGGGTTACAAATGTGTACACAAAATGCAAATGCTTCATAAATAAATTCTACAATGCATAAATAATGTAAAAGTGATAATAATTATTAATACATTTCTCTCAAGTGAACATGATGTCGTTTTCACCTGAATCTCTTAAACCATAGTATGCACATTCTGCTTTATTAGTTTCACTACAAATCATTTCACAACTACAGATTTCCCTGAATCACCAGTAGATCACATACATTAGATTTCTCTACTGCTCATAATTCTAAACACACATTTAAGAAAGCTGCATCCTATTTTCTCTCTATCAGTATGTCTCCTCTATTTTAAGAGACTCCTTTCCTTGCCGTATATCCCCTGTAAACCTTCACACCCACAATGAATAATATTACACTTTTTTTAACTTTTTTTTTATTTTATAATTTTTTTTAGAAAAAGCAGTCCAGTTGTGGCAGTTAATACAATTATAGATCAATTTTCATACACAACAAAAAAGAAAACAGCAAAATTAAATAATACAACAGAATCTACAATGTGATAGGGCAGAAAAATACATGAATAAAAAAGAGAGCAAACGGAGGAACATAAAAAGAACAGTTCATAGCACTACGGCACCTTACAATAAACACCTTAGACATAATGGACATCCATACTATTTTATCCATTCCTCGACCGGGGACCAGATCTTAGAGGCCATCTTCCGCCTCTGCCTACCCTTTATGTAAATACTGAGAATTCCAAATTATAAATAGCTAGCAGCCTAGCTCTCCAATTCATAAATGTAGGTGTTTCAGGGGAAAGCCATTGTGAAGTTATACGCAGCCGAATCATTGACATGGCTATAAACAAAAATGCGGAAACATACCTCGAGTTTATAATTTTCCCTGAGCCTTCGAAACCCATTATCACCACCTCTGAAGTCAATGTGCACGGGATATTGAGCGTATAATTAATAAAACGCTCCACATCAGATAAAACGTCAGACAAGCTAGGGCAAGAGTAAAACATATGAATAGCGTCAGCTGCATACAGCCAGCACCTTGCGTAGTGATCACCCTTTCTACAACCCCATTTGGCTAATCTTGCAGGCATATAATAAAGGTCGAATACTGCCATATAACTTTGGGTCCGAAGGCTACCAGAGACCAGAACCTCCCTGGCTAGCTCCAATACAGGCCTCAGATCAACCCCAGTCTTCCCATATTTCCCTTCCCACTTAAGATTTTGTGCCTCCAAGTCATCCGGAAGGCTGGACAGTAAATGCTGGTAAACCGTCCCTATTCTGGCTTTCTTTTAAATCAATTAAAATATGACTAGTTTATCTAATATTGAGGAAGTTTCACTAAGGCGTTTATAAATAAAACTTCTAACCTGGAGATATTTTAAAAATTCATGAATATTCAACTGAAATTTATCCCTCAGGGACGCAAAAGAAGGTATTTGTCCACCCCCCACTAAATCCCCTAATACATGCAAACCATGTGCCTGCCATCTAAACATAGTCTGATCCAGAAAAATAGAGGGTAGGAGTCGGGCAGCATTGAATGGAGTATGAATGTTAACAGTGGGAATAGATAATGTCCGCCAAATTTTCTGCCAAATTAGAAACATAGTTATAATCACCTTAAATCTAGTTCTCTTTAAATAGCTTGGCTCCAATACCTCCAGCAAAATGCCCTTAGCCGCCGTGCCCAGACCAATCTCAAAAATAGTAGGTCTATTACATGGCAGCACCTCAGCACTATCCCCCAACAATGGCACTCCCAGAAATTGCACCATCACAGACCAGTAGTATATTAACAGATTGGATACCGCCCAGCCACCAAGATCCCGAGGGAGGCACATCCACTTAGCAGCCCTGCGGGAAAGGCGATTCCCCCAAAGAAACCTATGACAAATCCTATCAGCTTTTACCAAACTACTTTATGAAAGTTCTAAAGGGATTGTCCTGAAAAGGTACAAAAACTTCGGGAGCACCAACATTTTAAGGACACTGCAATGACCATAAACAGAGAGATGTAGGTGATCTAGCCGTTCTAACTTAGTATTTACCGCGTCCACAACCAGAAGAATGATTAAGTCCGGAATAGTTTCCTCCGCCGCCGTGATCTTAACTCCCAGATAAGTTGCTTCGCTGACTACTAGGGCCTCAGAGTGTAACATATGTGATGTTTGTACAACCTGAGTTTTAGCCACATTTAGCTTGTATCCCAATACTGAGCCAAAATGCTCTGCAGAAGCCTTGAGTGCCCGGAATGCAGAAGAAATGTCTGATGTTAACACGATGATGTCATCCGCATAGGCCAGGGCCCGGTACTCTGTATCACCAATCCTTATCGGTAAAATTCTCGAGTGCCCCTCGGGTCGATGTATAGAGCAAAACGCAAGGGTGAACAAGGACACCCTTGCCTAGTGCCCCTACTGATTTTAAAATACCCAGACTCCTGGCCCGAAATGCGCAGTTCTGCTTCTGGAGAGGTATACAGTGCCCGGATTGCCTGAATATATTCAGTGCTGAAGCCCTTCCACTGGAGCACGGCCCACAAGAAACCCCAGGAGACCCTGTCAAATGCCTCTCGGTGTCCAACAGGATCACCCCGAGGGGAGAGACCGTGACCCGGGCCCAATCCAGTAAAGCAATGACACACCAGAAATGGTCCACTGTGTCCCTGCCCAGGATAAACCCATGTTGACGCAGGGAACCCAATGGAACAATCATCTCAGCCAACCTTGACGCTAAGATTTTTGAGAATATTTTAGAATCACTGTTAATAAGGGAAATTGTCGAAAAGATGACGAACTCAACTCAGGCTTTCCCTTTTTTTTTAAACAAAACAATCATAGTCTGACGCCATGAATCAGGAACAATACCTCTCTGCGCGGCCCTAAGAACAGTTAGAAGATCCTGTTGAATCTCCACTAAAAATATCTTATAAAACTCCAAAGGCACGGCATCTGGGCCAGTGGCCTTCCCATTGGCTAAGGCTTTAACAGCTAGCTCAACCTCCTCCCAAGATATAGGGGCCGATAGCAATTCATTCTGCTCAGATGAGACCTTGGAAGTATCCAAACCCAATTAAAAAAACCTCAATCTCTGACTCCCCTTGAGTACTCCCAGTATCTTCAGTATAAAGCGCGGAATAATACCTTTGAAACACATCATTCACCTCCTCCTGAGTATCCTGAACCATCCCATTTTCATCCTGAATTTAGTAATTCGACTCTGCACACTTTTCTGTTGGAGCCTCTTCCCCATTACCCTACCCGAGTTTTCCCCATATACAAACATCATTGTGCGATATTGAAGGTACTTAATAGCGAGGTCCTGACCAAACGACTCCAAGAGTTTAGACTTTATTATAGCAATGACCTGCTGACACTCCTCTATGTTAAAACCATTCTTAATTTTGGAGGTTAATTCTAGCTCTGCAAGCCTATGTTCCTCAATACGGCCCCTCACCAGCTCTTGTCCTACCTTCCAACGAAAGGAGGAAAAGTTATTGGTCTCTCCATGAACTGCAGCCTTTAGGGCATCCCAAACCATATGATCAGATGCGGTTCCCCTATTGATGTCTAAGAATTCAACAAGCCATTTTTTCATATGAGTTTGATAAGCCTCATCTGACAAAAGCTTCCTCTCAAAAGTCCACACCCTAGGAACTCTGCTTAGACGAGACCAGGGACATTCTACAATCAACAAATTATGATCCGATAGGATCCTAGGAGGAGCAGAAATGGAGGATGTTTCCGCCACCCGATCCGAGACAAAAAAATAATCAAGCCGGACCAGTTTGTTGTGGGGAGCAGAGTAGTATGTGTAATCAATCAATCAATCAATGACATTTATAGAGCGCACTACTTACCCGTAGGGTCTCAAGGCGCTTGGGGGGGGGGGGGAGGGTGCCGTTACTGCTCGAACAGCCAGGTCTTGAGCTTCTTCCTGAAGGAGAGGTGGTCTTGGGTCAGGCGCAGGTCGGGAGGGAGGGAGTTCCAGGTCTTGGCGGCCAGGTAGGAGAAGGACCTTCCTCCTGTTGTTGCTCTTCTGATGCGGGGGACGGCGGCGAGGGCGTGGCTGGCTGATCGGAGGTGGCGTTTGGGAGCGTAGAAGTTGATCCGGTTGTTGAGGTAGCTCGGGCCTTGTTCGTGTAGGGCTTTGTGTGCGTGGGTGAGGAGGCGGAAGGTGATTCTTTTGTTGACGGGGAGCCAATGCAGGTCTCTCAGATGTCCGGAGATGTGGCTGTTTCGTGGGATGTCGAGGATGAGTCTGGCTGAGGCGTTCTGGATCCGCTGGAGTCTCTTCTGGAGCTTGAGGGTGGTTCCGGCGTAGAGGGCGTTGCCGTAGTCCAGTCGGCTGGTGACGAGGGCCTGGGTGACAGTCTTCCTGGTCTCGGTGGGGATCCACCAGAAGATCTTCCGTAGCATGCGCAGGATGTTGAAGCACGACGAGGAGACGGCGTTGACTTGTCTGGTCATGGAGAGGGAGGAGTCCAGGATGAAGCCCAGGTTGCGTGCGTGGTCCGTCGGTTTGGGTGCGGTGCCCAGGGTGGGGGGCCACCAGGAGTCGTCCCAGGCGGAGGGCGAGGAGCCCAGGATGAGGACCTCAGTCTTGTCTGAGTTCAGTTTCAGGCTGCTGGTCGTCATCCACTCGGCTACATCTTTCATCCCTTCGTGCAGGTTGGCTCTGGCGGCGGCGGGGTCGTTGGTCAGGGAGAGGATCAGCTGGGTGTTGTCGGCGTAGGAGATGATGTTGAGGCTGTGTTGGCGTGTGATGGCCGCGAGGGGGCTCATGTAGATGTTGAAGAGGGTGGGGCTCAGCGAGGATCCTTGAGGGATGCCGCAGATGACTTCGGTGGCCTCTGACTTGTACGGTGGTAGGCGGACTCTCTGTGTTCTTCCGTCGAGGAAGGAGATGATCCATTCTAGTGCCTTCTCCTGGATTCCGACGTTGCTGAGGCGCTGCACTAGGGTGCGGTGACAGACAGTGTCGAATGTCGCGGAGAGGTCTAGGAGGATGGGGGCCGCTGTTTCTCCGTTGTCCATCAGGGCTCGGATGTCGTCGGTGGCAGCGATGAGGGCGGTCTCGGTGCTGTGGTTGGCTCGGAAGCCAGACTGTGAAGGGTCGAGGGATCCATTCGTCTCGAGGAAAGCGGCCAGCTGTTTGTTGACGGTCTTCTCGATGACTTTGGCTGGAAACGGGAGGAGCGAGATGGGGCGGTAATTCTTGAGTTCGGTGGGGTCCGCTGTAGGTTTCTTGAGTAGAGCGCTGAGTTCGGCGTGTTTCCAGCTCTCCGGGAAGGTGGCGGTGTCGAAGGAGGTGTTGATGATGTCCCGCAGGTGGGGTGCGATGACAGCGTCGGCCTTGTTGAATACGTGGTGAGGGCAGGGGTCGGTCGGAGATCCGGAGTGGATGGAGTTCATCATGCGGACGGTGTCTTCGGTGCTGATCGGAGTCCAGGCGCGGAGGGTGGTGGTGGGCGGTGTTGCTGCGGTCGTGGCGTGCGTCGGTTGAGTACTGAAGCTGTTGTGTATGTCCGCGATCTTGTTGTGGAAGTAGGAGGCGAGGGAGTTGCAGAGGTCTTGCGATGGGGTGATGTCGTTGTTTCCGGCGTTGGGGTTGGAGAGCTCTTTCATGATGTTGAAGAGTTCCTTGCAGTTGTGTGCGTTGTTGTCCAGCCGGTCCCTGAATGCAGTTTTCTTGGTGGCGCGGATCAGGTGGTGATGTTTCCGGGTGGCGAGCTTGAGGGTGGTCATGTTGTCCGGTGTTGGTTCCCTTCTCCAGGCTTTCTCGAGGGCTCGGCAGTTCTTCTTGGAGCTCTTGAGTTCGTCGGTGAACCATGGGGCTTTCTTGCTGCCGGGTCTGCTGGGCGGGGTTCTCAGGGGGGCGAGTTCGTCCGCGCAGTTGCTGATCCACTTCGTGAGGTTGTCGGCGGCCTGGCTGGGGTTCGCTGAGCTGGCAGGAGGGTGCTGGCTCAGGGAAGCGGCGAGCTGGTCGGCTGTGATCTTGTTCCAGCTTCTTCGGGCAACCTCTTGCTGGTGGTGGTGGATCGTCGCTCTTCTGAAGGTGAAGTGGACGCAGCTGTGGTCCGTCCAGTGGAGTCCTGTGGCGTGGCTGAAGGCGATGTCTTTGCTGGATGAGAAGACGGCATCGAGTGTGTGTCCGGCGAGGTGGGTGGGGGTGGACACCAGCTGCTCGAGTCCGAGGTTGGCGAGGTTGTCGAGCAGGGTGATGGTGTTGCGGTCGCTGTTGTTCTCCAGGTGGAAGTTGAGGTCCCCCAGGAGGATGTAGTCAGCGGAGCGGAGGGCGTGTGGGCTGATGAAGTCGGCGATGTCCTCGCTGAATTGTGTGCGTGGTCCCGGGGGTCGGTAGATCAGGGTGCCTCTGAGGGTGGTCTTTGGGTCGGTGTGGATCTGGAAGTGCAGGTGTTCGGCGGTGGTCAGGGTGTCGTCGGTGTTGGTCGTGATGCGGATGGTGTCCCTGTGGATGATGGCGATGCCTCCTCCTGTGTTGTTGATGCGGTCCCTTCGGATGATCTTGTAGCCCTCTGGGATGGCGATGGCGATGTCGGGCGCTGAAGAGTCGTTCATCCAGGTTTCCGTGAGGAAGGCGACGTCTGGGGCTGTGGTGTCAAGCAGGTTCCAGAGTTCGATGGCGTGCCTGTGTACGGAGCGGGTGTTGATCAGGATGCACTTGAGGTGGTTGTTGCTGGTGATCGGCTTGGAGGGTGCTGGTGTGGGGCAGGTCCGGATGCAAGTGAACTTGCAGGCGTTACAGCTGAAGGGTCCGTGGGTGTGCTTCGGGGTGGCTTGGTAGCATCCAGTGATTCCGTCGGTGTTGAGTGCGATGAGTTCGGTGGCGCTGTAGGACAGTCGGGTCGTCTTCCGTCGGTGGGGGCCAGGGGTCCTGGCCCTGGGCGCGGTCCAGGCGCGGACGGGCGCAGACGGGCTTACCTTTGGCGCGCCTTCGGCGCACAATCGGCGCGTCCGCTGCGCATGACCGCTGCGCGTTCGTACGGTCGCCATATATGGCGAAGTGCGAGGGGGGGCGGAGCAGCTGGGAGGCGGGAGCGGGGAGGGTACAGAATGAAAAAAGGGGCGGGGTTAGCGGCGGTGGCGGGAAGCGGGGAGCGGGGAGGGAAGAGACGAAGGGCAACAATAACACAGGCAAACAGGCACTACAGAAATGTAAAACACTGGAAAATACTACAATACAGTAAAAGAAACAGGGGCACAGGGCAAGAAGCGGCGCCCAGGAGCCTGCAGGTCAGGCGAGCACGGACCACGCCGCTCGGAGGCAGGGGGCGTGGTCACGCGGCAGCAGCCGGGGCAGCGAGGCAGTCAGGTGGGGAGGCACACGCAGCAGCTGGTGGCCGTGCGGCGCGGGGGTGTCCTAAACTAGGTCACACTCACCTGCGTCGCACGGTCGCCATATATGGCGAAGTGCGAGGGGGGGCGGAGCAGCTGGGAGGCGGGAGCGGGGAGGGTACAGAATGAAAAAAGGGGCGGGGTTAGCGGCGGTGGCGGGAAGCGGGGAGCGGGGAGGGAAGAGACGAAGGGCAACAATAACACAGGCAAACAGGCACTACAGAAATGTAAAACACTGGAAAATACTACAATACAGTAAAAGAAACAGGGGCACAGGGCAAGAAGCGGCGCCCAGGAGCCTGCAGGTCAGGCGAGCACGGACCACGCCGCTCGGAGGCAGGGGGCGTGGTCACGCGGCAGCAGCCGGGGCAGCGAGGCAGTCAGGCGGGGAGGCACACGCAGCAGCTGGTGGCCGTGCGGCGCGGGGGTGTCCTAAACTAGGTCACACTCACCTGCGTCGCACGGTCGCCATATATGGCCAAGTGCGAGGGGGGGCGGAGCAGCTGGGAGGCGGGAGCGGGGAGGGTACAGAATGAAAAAAGGGGCGGGGTTAGCGGCGGTGGCGGGAAGCGGGGAGCGGGGAGGGAAGAGACGAAGGGCAACAATAACACAGGCAAACAGGCACTACAGAAATGTAAAACACTGGAAAATACTACAATACAGTAAAAGAAACAGGGGCAGAGGGCAAGAAGCGGCGCCCAGGAGCCTGCAGGTCAGGCGAGCACGGACCACGCCGCTCGGAGGCAGGGGGCGCGGTCACGCGGCAGCAGCCGGGGCAGCGAGGCAGTCAGGCGGGGAGGCACACGCAGCAGCTGGTGGCCGTGCGGCGCGGGGGTGTCCTAAACTAGGTCACCCATCATCCACTTTATTATGCCGGTACCACAAATCAATCACTCCATGTTCTTGTACTAAGGTCTGGAGCGCCTTAAACAAATGGGTTTCCTACCACAATAGTTATGATACCCCGCCAAGTTTGAAATTACTGGATACGTTAATATTCATATCCCCACAAACAGACATAGGATAAGACCAGGTAGCTAATTCTACATTCAAATATTTAAATACTTCCGGGTCATCTGTATTTGGCCCATAGATAGTACATATAGTTAGCGGCCTCTTATGAACTATTATTTCTGCTAGGATCCCGACTCCTCGCTTCTGTAAGATGGCCACACCTCTAATCATGGAGGTCTGTCTGGAACAAGCTATTAGATCATACCCGGGCAGCTTCAAACACTCATGCTTCCCCCAAGGTATATGTGTCTCCTGTATACATAATACATCTAATTGCATAGCGTGTACAACTTTGGAGAATAGTGCCCGCTTTTTAGCATCGTTAAGACCACAAATGTTCCATGAACTTAAAATAAGTTTACCCTGCCCCATCAGTACCAAGAAAATCCTTTAATCTCTGCTGTACATTTTCACATTTTTAGGCATGAGAGCCGATATATAACAATTTTAAAGCCACAACTGCCACAAACATCCAAAGCCAACGTGAATGTGAACTCTCCCCTCCCCCCAACAGCCCCCCTTCCCCCTGAAGACCCCCCCTTCCTCCACCCATCCCTTATAACACCCTTATGTGGCAACAGCATCGAGGTCCTTGTGATGGGATGAGCTGGTTACCCATTCTCGC
Source organism: Lissotriton helveticus (assembly GCF_964261635.1). Classification (NCBI taxonomy): domain Eukaryota; kingdom Metazoa; phylum Chordata; class Amphibia; order Caudata; family Salamandridae; genus Lissotriton; species Lissotriton helveticus. The sequence continues at coordinate 776,024,492 of NC_136072.1, forward strand.
CTGTATCCCCTCACCCCCTCATAAAAAATGGCTGGGGGCTAGAGACGATTGCTTTCACAAAAGACCTAACAAAGAAAAAAAATTAAAATAAGGATATGTACCCCATGCAATCGAACTCGCACATCTCTGGCCGTAGGATACCCATAGAACTAGTGATGGAGACATATAAGGAAAGGAAAACTACCCTCTCCTTAGCTATATAGTACCCAGATACTCCTTGGCCTGAATTTCAGACAAGAAAAATCTTGTCTGTCCCTAATAAATAATTTTCAGTTTGGAGGGATAGAGCAAAAAAGCTTGGGCACCCTTTGCCTGAAAAGAGGATATCAGCTGAGGGAGCTGCCACCTCCGCTCAACTGTGGATGGACAGAAATCCGGCCTGACAAAGAATTCACACTCTTTGCCCCGCCTCTTTCTGTCAGGTCTTGCCAAATCATAGATCTTCTCCCTTGCCAAGAAGTTATTGAGGCATTTAAAAATAACACAAGGTTTGTCCCCTGATGTTCCAGCCTTTTGCCTCTGCTTAAAGGGAAATCGATGAGCTTGCAGCACCTCGAGCTGCCAATCCCACTGCTTTACGTCAGGGAATGCCTCGGTAAAAAGTTTGATGACAAATTTCCTCACATCGCCTCCTTCACGGCCTTCCGGGATCCCTAGGATCCTAAGATTGTTCCTTCTGGCCCTATTTTCTAAGTCAGTCGGCTTCCGAAGGATGTCTTCTTTTTGTGCACCAATCCTATCCGTTATACCCTTCTGTACTGCTAGGGCATACTCCAAATTGGAAATGCTCTCCTCGGTCTCTCCAATTCTTGCTGCAATATCCGTACAGGTTTTAGCGACTCTGCGAATGGAGTTTTGGACTCTCCGGCACACCCCCTGTGTACGAACGCTCTCCTGACGTGACTCCTCACAATGCGCCATGATAGTATGGTAGATAATAACGGCAAGTGTAATCTCTCCATGTGGCAGATCAGACTGGCTATGCAGTGTAATAGAGCCCCCAGCTAACATACCGCCCCCTGGGCTTTGCTCCACAGAGAAAGAGCTATCGCTAAACGGTAATCCAGGAACATCTGCCGCCTCTTTTAAAACACCCTGAGCCTTTAAACCATTTGCTTTACGTACTGTACGGGGGCCACAGGGTGAAATCTCCTCACTAAGGACTTCATTTAGCCACCAATCTCCAATGTCACTACCATCGTCAGTCCATTCTCGGTCATGACCATCCTCTTCATCCATTGACGAACCAGTGTGTTCCCATAGGGAAAAAATGTATCCCCTTCAAGCTCCCTAGAGGATCCATTACCATTGTCAGAACGGATAGTGGTAGCCTTGGACTCAGGAATATTTACAGCTGGGAGGGGATAGACAGAGATTGCAGTATTTTCCGTTGAGTGAACTACATCTCCCATAATCCCATTTGCCGGGAGGTTAGACACGGGTTGCAGGATTCTAGTCCCCGAATCATCTTCGTGGGTAATAACAACTGGGCATTCCATATCAAAACCCTGTTGCAGAGGATGACCTTGATCAGTCAGGGATACGTGCACGGGCCCCCCATTAACAGAAAGCGCATTAACCACTGCACGGGACCCCGTGTGGCTGACACATCCCCTGCTGTTTGCACACCTTCAAAAGTTTTTATGGAGCACGAAGATGCTTGCTTGCTAACTCCAATATCAGCCGATATTTTGGATTTAACAGTCACGTTTTTGAAGAGAGCCAGTACTGTCTGCTTAGTCTTACCGCCGCTTTTAGAGGCGGTCCGGTTGCAGTCCATACCTCCTTCTCCAGCCGCTTCTCCCCCTCGCGCTGCCTTCGGGGCTTTCACTGCATCAGTCGATTCTCCTGGACTGTTGGTTCGTGCTGCAATGACGGCAGACCGAGCCCTTGCTGCCGCTGCCTTAGCTGTGATCTTCGGGGCCATGCTGCTAGACGAACGCCTCCAGGAGCTGCATGCGCTGAGGAGAACAGCGTACCGATAAGCTGCCGGCAGATACAGGACTGGGGGATGCCAAAGCCTGTACGTGCTGCCAGATTCAATGGTCGGTAAGCACGTATTGATTCTGATCATGCCACTCGCTTTGTCAGATCTCGCTATTAAGGGTATCCTGTAGCTGAAGCATTTAGAGAGGGTGATTCATCCAGGCGAGAGATGCCAGCTCACTCGACCGAGCGCTCGGCCGCCATCTTGCCCAGATCAGTGCCCATGAATAATATTACACTAAGTGCAATAATCAGCAGTGGTCTCAAGATAGAATCAATCAAACTCCCAAACTCGCAAATCATCTACCTACAGCACTAAGTCCCTGGCCAACTGAATTCAAAACAACTTTTTCTGTCAGCCCACCCAACCCATTGTGAATGTCAGTAATAATATTTATGTACTTCTGCAAGTACTTACTTTATCTGGGATGGAAGTACAACATTGTTGAACCTTTAACATCCGACAGACTCCGCCCCTGTTTTGCAAGCAAAGAATTTAACACAAGACGGTTCTGCAAAAACATAGCCCTAATGGCAATCATATCAGTATTTATAAGCAATAACGCTACAGCTGTAATAGTAGATAACTTAGCAACTATAGTAGAAAGCTTTATAATCTTGATGTCATTCAGTATCATACCTATATTTGGCATGATAGATCCAAACATATCACCACAATCTCTCAAGCACGAGCACCACATTTTGACCTTGATTTTTTCACTCAGACATGATGATCAAAATCCTCCACATTCATTAATCTTTGGAAAAACAGCTCCTAAATAACACATACCATACCATTTATTCAGCAACCTAAAGTAACCATTCTTTCCACAAACAAAATAAACTCCAGAAATCACAAGATCAGTTCCATCTGGAAATAACTTCCAAGTTCCTTGAACGTCAAAAGTATGATCACATTTGCTTACTCCTACTAAAATAGTGCCACATTGGTTCTTCTCATTGTGTGTACACAATTTCCTTTGGTGATGCCAATCTAATGTTACTGCTCCTGTGTTTCCTACAATCTGATGATCCAATTCTTCTTGTGACCAACTTATAACACACTTTCCCCTCTCTGCATTTTCTGTCACTGCTCTAAACCTATCCTCTACCTGATCCGGAAATGTATTTTCAGTTTTTGTTACCAGACAAATCGAATTGTGTCTATGTGCATAGGTCGTATCCAGTGTTTTGAGGGGAACAAAATACCTACCTACTGTTTCAGCTGTCTGGGCATACGAATGCCCATTCAAATGTTTGAATGACAGGACTTATGAGAAAACCAAATCATAATTGGAAAAATAATACTCAAAATGACCTTTCCCATTGAAAATACTCAGCAACAAACTACAAGTGATGTCAGTAGAAAGTGGTTCAGGCTGCCCCGTCATGGTTTGATCATAAGTGTTCGCAGGCCATAAGGAGGTTTAAAGCAGCCCTGAAACAGGTGCCACAGGTGAAAGCTAGAGTGTCCCTGTGTCCACGCCTTTACAAAGATTCGTTAAGAGAGCGCAGACATCATCTCCAAAAGCAGGCATGGGAGGACCTAGCTAAAGCGGGCAAACTGACAGATTCTTCTCTATTTTGGAAAATTATTAATAGTCCCTGTTTCGCAGAACCAACAAATCCAACAGTATGCCAAATCCCATTTCTTCAGACCAATGGGTGTCCCATTTTGAAAAAGTCTATAGTGAAGACTGCATTGGCGAGTGTAGTGTAGACATTCCCCTTTGTGTGGCGGTTCCTCCAATTAGCTTCTCCTTGAAGGAGGTAAGCTTAAGCATCAAGCTTTTGGCGTCAAATAAGGCCCCAGGACCTAATGGTATTCCCCAGGATCTCTTTTGTGACAACTCTGAGGTCTGAGCTTCCCTATTAACCTAAGTCCTAAATGCGCAGCCGTAAGGGGACATTGCCCTCCTGGTCCACCACCACAATAGTGCCAATTTTTAAAAAAGGAGACAAGGATAAGTCGCAATCTTACCGCCCAGTCTCTCTCATTGATGCTGTAGTTAAGGTCCTTAGCCGGGTACTTCTATCTAGATTGTCTCTCTGGGCCAAAGATAACCATATCTTATCGGAAGTCCAATATGGTTTTTGTGAAGGCTTGTCAACATCGGATCAATTCCACAATCTTTATCTTCTGATTTTCAAGTACACTGTGGCCCAATCAGGCGCTATGTATCTGGCCTTCATGGGCATTACGTCCGCATTTGACTGGGTAAACCGGTCTAAGCTGTGGGACATTTTAACCTCATTAGGAGTGGATCAACGTATTGTACATCTACTGATATCACTCCATGCCCATACATCGGCAGCAGTGAGAGTCTCACACAAGGGAGATGTTACCAATTATTTTAATTGTACACGGGGGGTTTGCAAGGGGTGCATTTTTGGCTCCATTTTTATTGTCGGTTTATATTAGCGGCACTCTTGGCCCTCCAGTCAGACTCCCCCAGAGTAGGTTGGAGAGTTTTGCCATGCCCACTCTATGCGGACTATGTTGTGCTCATGGCCAGCACGGGCCGGGGCCTGCAGGTCTTAATAGACAGCTTTGTGGCATTCATGGACAGGCTGGACCTGTTGGTGAATTACACTAAGTCATATGTACTAGTGGTGGGCCCACGGGGGCTGTGGTCAAAAAGCTTTAAAGCCAGAAATCATATCCTTGGAAAGTACCCGGCTGAACGAGCTGAATACAACCCTGGGTGCCATCACTAGTTTTTTTTTAAAAGATTGGGTTTGTGGGCCCCGGAGGTAATTTTAAAACTGTCCGGGCCCAAAGGTATCTCAAGAGTAGTATACGGTAGCGAAATCTGGGGGTATGTGCCCCCACACAGGATACAGGTGGCGGAAAATAAATTTCAGCGCCGGATCCAACGAGTCCCCCAAGGTACGCCAGTTTGGCCGGTACACGAAGAGTTAGGGGTTGGTTATGGCGGACCAAGTGGCAATTAAACCCTTAGTGTGTTGGATAAAGATTTGGACTTCCTATCATAAGATTTTAAATCGCATGATTGTATCGGATTGTTTGAAATTGGAGCATGGTAACAAAATACCCTGAATACATTACGTAAATGAGTCTTTTCAGGCTATAGGCAGGTCAGATATCTTTATTACACATAACTCTTTAAGTATGGTGGATGTTAAAACTATAAAAGACCTATATCATAAAATTTTAACTGTGAACCGTGAAAATCGTGAACTCAGTAAACTCTCAGTTAGGGCATACACAATGTTAAAATCAGCCCCGGGCATTGAACCTTACTTTCTGGCCTTAACTAGTGCCCACAATAGATTTTTAATCAAGCGCTTTAGATTTAACCAGCTCCATCATCTTTTAGCATCCCCGGCTGGTTTCTTACCCTCACCAGATCAACGAGGTCCCTGTGGCTGTTATCTTCGATCTCCACAGGACGCGTTACATTTTATACTATTGGTAAATATTTTCATTCCCCGGAAAACGTTTCCTTCGGCCCTTGTTAAGAAGCTTGAAGTTTAGGCATGCTTAAGTGGCCCTCTTGCATTTGCAGTTGTTACCCCAACCCTCTCACACTCTGTGCTGTGTTAAGTTTCTTGTGGGCCGCTTATAAATCTAGATTATCCAGAATTGATTGAGTTTGTCTGCTGGTTTTTATCCATTCGTATTGTTTTAACATTTTTTCTTTATCTGCATGAACTCTTTGCTTATTTATTATATGATGAACTGTATCTTTTATGGTTGCTTTGCATCAGAATAAAGAGACCATTCTTCTCCTCCTCCATGAGAACCCCTCTCCTCATTTCTTACCATGATTATCTCCACTGAATCTGTCTTCTCATGCCTTGCTATCTATTAAAACCAAACTCCCTTATGCAAGTTAGTAGGTTTGCACAGGGGGGCAAGATGGCGGCCGCGATGTCGGCCGTCTGAGCTTGTGCTCTGCCTCCTCCTTCACAGCAGCGAAGCCAAGAAGCTGCTTACCTACGTTTCTGAGGTCGTGCTGCAGATGAGCGTTGCTCTGTGAGCCCCCCGAGGTCGTGGTGGTCTGGGGGTTGCAGTTTGTGGATCGTTTGAGGCTCACCGTTTCTGCACCCTTGCTCCGCCCCTCCACCCACGCTCCGCGCTGTGCTGGGAGTCCGGCGGCTCTCGCGGCTCTTGCGGCTCTCGTGGCTCAGCTGGGACCGGCGGTTTGTGGGAGAGTCAGAGAGCGTCTGAGCGACACGGAGATCGAGTGCCGCATCCAGGCAACACAGCCGAGCGCCGAGTAACGAGGGGAGAAGACTTTCCTCTGGTTTTTTGCTTGTGGTGTCAGGCTCGGCGTTTGAACATGGCTCCGAAGGGAAGAGGAGCAAGAACGCTAGGGGCGAACAATCACGCAAACAATGCTAACAACGCTAATAACGCCGGCAGTGCTCAGAACCCCTCTGATCATGGAAGTATAAGCACTGGAGCTGAAGCTGGGGATCTAGCTTCATCAGTGGTCTCACACAGTCTATTATTAACTCAAGGCGGGGGAAACAAAGGCTTGAGAGACGCTGGCGAAATTGGAGGAGCCTCTCCTTCTGTGGTAAATCAAGGTGAGCCGAGTTTAAAAGCCCCAACAGTACTTGCAATATTTATTAAAAAAGATGGCACTGTAAACGCAAATACAAATACGAAAAGTAAGGCGGCGGCTAAAGCCTCTGCTGGTAACAACACAGCTGCGGATACGAATGATCTTGCCCCCCCAGAGCCCCTTGTCAATGTAGCGGGCGGAGACAAGCGAAAAGGAAATGATGATCTAGGTGACTCTGAGTCTGCCATTTCCGACGGGAAGTTCTAATCTATGACTGATCTGTCTGTTGTATCTGAGGAAGATTGTAACAGTCTCCCAGGAGAATGGGGAGATGATGCTGATTCCACGGGTGAGGATGATGAGTATGAGCCTTTATCTACTCAGACCCTGGGTCCCGTTGACGATCAAGAAACTGTCAGACGCAATCTAGAAGTGGAGAGTTCTGTAAATGTCATGTCCCCCCTTTTGCAACCTGCTTGGGAAGCCGAGGAAAATGGGGGAAGTGGCGGGCAAGAACAAGATTGAAAGCATAACCAAGATGGGGCAGGTACTGAAAGAGATGCTGCTACCTTGGACATTATCTATAAAAGTATCATGGCACACCGTGCAGAGACTAAAGCGGAAAGTAACCGCACACAGGGGGGCGGTCCGGAAGCTCCAAAACACGATGCGACGAATGGTTAAAACCCTCAGTGAGCTGACTACGAGAGTAACTGAGACGGAGGAGCATATCTCTGGTGCTGAGGACTCATTAGTAAAGCAGCAGGCGGCTATAGAAGCTCTGCAGTCAACTACTGCAGATGTAGAATGGCAAGTGATGGACTTGGAAAACCGCGCAAGGCGCAATAACATAAGGGTCTTAGGAATACCTGAATCAAAAGAAGGAAAAGGTGTCCGTAAGTTTATCATTGAGGTGTTCACAGAAGCTTTCCCTGAGTTAAGTGAATGGCACTGGGAGAATGAGATTGTTAGGGCACATCGATTCCCTTTCTCTCAACGGAAAAATTATGGAGATACTAATGTGGCGGGTGGTACAAGACCTCTGCCGCGAGCAAATTTGATATGCCTTAATAATTTTATCCTGAGAGAGGCATTATATGATCTTGCACGCCCTGACAGACGACGCACAGGCAATGGGAATTTCGCCAGCTGATTTCGCCATTTCAAGCGAAAGGAGCACAAGTGTTTCTTCTCAATCCGGCGAAGCTGAAAGTGATCTTTAAGAGGCAGTCTAAACATTTTACATCTGCGATCAAAGCCCAAGAGTATTTAAAGCTCATAGATGGTAATAAGTGATGCCTTTCATTATAGGTTAAATATAATCTGTTTTTTTGTGAATTCGCTGACATTGCAAGTTTGGTGAATCAGGGTGAAGTTGGCTATAGCTGTTCTGAACTGTTCCCGAACTTTCAAACTTATCTTTGCTTTTTTTTGGATCATCAGCAGACTTTATCCGATTTCTGCAGCAATGAAAGACTTCCTTAATATTGGTTTAATTTCACTTTGGCATGGATACATTGTGGTTATTAGTATGCGAAATAACCAGACTGAGTGGTTTAAAGACTAATTTGCACCAGATATTTTCTTTTTGTTTCTAACCACATTTGCAATAAGCAGACTTGGTTAATGTAAGCTAATGTAAGTTACAGTCTGGTTAAGAGACACATTGTTTCTATTGTCATTTTTTCTCCTGTAGGATGGAATAAGGAATAATCAGAGCTATTAAGTGGGTGGCGGTCTGGTGGGTTTCGTTTTCTGTGGGGGGGGCACGCGTATACACTCTTATCACCGAGGACTATGTCCTTAAGCCCTGGTGTGGGAGGAAGGGGAGGGGGGGAGGGAAGGAGGGTGGGGTGCGCTGGACGCAGTTTGGGTGGTGGGGGTTAAAAATAAAAAGAGATCATGAGCTCATGTTTTTTTGTCGTATTTGTAAGAGTGGTATGTAAGGCAGCTGTGGAACAATATTTTCGATTCTTGAAACCATGGAATGGCTGTTAGAACGCTAAGACTAGGTACATTGAACGTAAGGGGTCTGAACGCTATCAACAAAAGACAGCGGGTGGCTAGGGAACTGTTGCTGCACTGTGATATCATTTGTCTCCAAGAGACGCATGTAGCATGGCCAAAACGGAACATCTTGACTGAGCTTGGTTATAGTGTTTTAGCAAATACTAAGAACACTTGCCCGTCCGTGGGGTAGCCATATTAGCAAAAAATCATGTTACTGGCACAGGGAGGGTATTAGAGGATAGCGCTGGAAGATGGGCAATTGTTGAATGTGCTATAGGCTCCTCTAAATGTACACTATGTTCCATTTATGGTTCTAATTTCGACAAGTCAGCCGTGCTAGATTATCTCAATGTTGAATTAGCAATGTGGCCTACCCCAGTAATAGTATGTGGGGATCTAAATATAAATCTTCAGTCGGGATCATGGCATAATGATGATTTTTTGTATGTGGGTAGGAAACCAAAGGTATATAGATAATTGCGATCATTTCTCATCTCACACGGTTTGGTCGATGCGTGGTCCCATTTTAGGGGCTGCAATCCTGGTTATACCTTCTTTTCAGCACCCCATCAAAAGCTGGTGCGTCTTGATTATTTTGTACCACAGGTTATGCTTTCAGGTGCACAAATAAAGGTATTCCCGCGAGTTACGTCAGACCACGGGCCTGTTGTCCTTTCTATTGTATTTAACAGCCCTGTCAGTAAACCGAGGAAATTCACCTTTGATCGGAAATTGCTACTAGATATAAAATTCAAGGAGGATATGATGGATTGGATAGTAGAGTTTTTTAATCATAACAGGGGCAGTGCTGAGATGGGGACAGTGTGGGACACGTTCAAAGCCACTTTTAGAGGGGTGGTCCTCAGTTATGGCTTACATGCGCAGAAGCAAGCACGAGCTCAGCTGCACCAATTGTATAGTAATTTAGTAATTTAGCCGAGGCAGAGGAACAGCTAGTACAGGATATATGTTCGTGTAGAGATATTCTGGACTCGGCTGCGGTGGTCGCCCGGTGTAAGGCACAGGTAAACCACCATCGGAACAAAGAGGCGGCCAAAACTTATACCATTAAACTGCAGCTCTTATATGAGTACGGTGAGGCCAGTGGTAGGTGCTTGGCCCAGAAATTGAGGGCGCGAGAAGCCTCACAAAGAATTAGTACCATTAAAAATATCGCTGGGCAAGTGATAGAGAGTGAGACTGGAATAGTCGAAATGTTTAGACAGTTCTACACTCGATTATACACTGGGGAAGACTATGACAGAAGTAAGGCCGCACCTCTACTTGAGCAATTCTGCGAGCAAGATCTGGATAGTGATATTGCATTAAAGCTTGAGGCCCCAATATCGATGTCTGAACTTGAGGCGGCTATTAAGGCACTCCCAGCAGGCAAGGCAGCGGGCCCCGACAAGTTTCCTTTAGAGATATACAAAACCTTTTTTCAAGCTCTGAAACATGATATGCTCGCCACATTACGGCTCGCGCAGACCGGGTTGTACCCTAAAACATAGGATGAGGCCAGTATTGTGGTTTTTAAGAAAAAGGGGAAACCCGCTGATCACCCAGCCTCATACCGACCCATCTCGTTATTAAATACTGACGGGAAAATATATTCAAACATTTTAGCGGCAAGGCTTTCTGAAGTGATATCTCCAATGGTCTCTTTGTATCAGCATGGGTTTATTCCTAAACGTGGTACAACTGACCATGTCAACCGGGTGATTACCCTAAATGATTATGCAAATGGCATGGAAATACCGCTGAGCCTCATATTATTGGACGCTGAGAAAGCTTTTGATCAAGTATCATGGGCTTTTCTGTGGGATGTGATGAAATTTCGTGGGTTTGGGCCAAAATATATACAATCCGTGCAGACATTATATCAACAGCCAACCGCTCGGATTTATTCAATGGGGCTTCAATCAGTACATGTCTTAATACAAAGGGGGACAAGGCAAGGCTGCCCGTTTTCCCCTCTCTTATTTGCCCTTTACATTGACCCGTTTTTAAAGATGTTGGAAAACAGTTCCCGGATCCCGCCAGTAATGATACGTCAGCAACAATATCGCGTGCTCGCTTACGCTGATGATGTGGCCGTACTTTCTCCTAAGCCCGCGGTGGCGATGCCTGAGGTCGAGCATTTGGCAGCAGTAAATGGGTCGGTATCAGGCTACAAGCTGAATACTGCGAAGACGCAGATTCTATGTGTAAACATCAAGTCTTTATAGATTGCAGGGTCCTCACAGAAGAAACATACTTAGGGGTGCAGATCACAGCATCTGCCACGGCCACTGTACATTCTAATTGGCAAAGGCTGCTCACTGGGACTCGTAAACAACTGGACCAGGCTGAATGTCTTCATTTAACGTTAGTCGGAAGATGTAACATGCTAAAAATGATGGTATTTCCTAAGATTCTCTATTTCTATCGCTGCGTACCATTAGAGATCCCCCTGGCAGACATTATGCAACTGCAGTCGGTCTGTATGAAATTGTTGTGGTCTCGTGGAAAGGAAAGGCGCGCAAAAAAATACATGGTTTTATCAAGGGCGGTTGGTGGCTGGACGGTCCCAGATTTTCTTCTATATTACTATGCTTGCATGCTCCAGCACATGAACATCTTGCTTACAGGGGTAGGACCTGTGGATCTAGCATTACAACCGTCAATATATACCTTACTCCTTGGATCAGAAGTCAGGAATCACCTTTCTCTTAATTTAGATTGGAACTACTATAAACGCACCAGATTCAAGGTGGTTGCTGCTGTTTTTAAGGTCTGGAAGGCAATTAAAAAGCTATATATAATGGAAAAAGTCTCCAGATACACTCTATTGACTGCCCCGATTATGTCTCCTAGTACTTTTTGGGATCGTATAGTTGTGAGCTGGTGAAAGAGCGGCTTAATCATGTTAGGGGATCTATTTGTAGCGGATGGGTTAAAATCTTTTAATCAGCTGAGGGAACAATACCACCTCCCAACTACACATTTTTTCAAGTATCTGCAAATCCGTGATTATTTATCGAAAATTAATATATCCATGTCTTTTAATCCCCTTATTGAGGCAAATAAGAAAAGTGCCCGGGTAGGTGTACTTTATAATGTAATGCTTGGGGCTCTGTCCAATGATATAGAAACACACTTGAGTAACTGGGAAAACAGATTAGGCTGTCAAGGGATTCCGTTTGAGAGGTCAATTGAATTAGCAGGGCAAGTACTTATGTCAGCCAATCTTATTACGCAACATTACAAAACTCTATTCTATCTTTATCATACACCAGATAAAATATCCAAATGGGGTGGCAACCCAGAGGGGAAATGTTTTAGGTGTTATGCTGTACAGGCAGACGTGACCCATATCTTTGGCACCTGTGCTAAACTAAGGGATTTGTTTGGGCATGTCAATAAGTTCTTGTCAGATACTGGGTGTTCCTGTCCAGCTGTCAGTTATGCAGATCCTTTTGGGTCTGGATTCAGGAAGTGCTCATAATGTGTCCCCAAGCAATAATGTGTATATGATATTTGTAGCCACAGCGGTTTTAAGGTTGTGCATAGCCTCGTGCTGGCTACAAAATGATCCTCCTTTGTTTGAAGCATGGCGGACCCGGTTCCTTTTTACTTATAATACTGAATACAATCTCTATGTTCTGAAAGGGAGACTGGAAAGGGCATTAGGACAGCAAATCTGGGGCTCGGTCTGTGCATATATGGCACCAGAAGGTTGACCACTCGGGGAGGGCCACTCACTGTATTTCACTGTATTTCTCTGTATTTTTCTGTACTTTTTCTCTGGAGGAATTTCCTAAAATATTTGTTCCACGGTATGATGTTTGTCATTGATTATATTCCACTTTTACGTGATGAGAAGGTTTTTTGTTGTTGGATCATGTGCTCATGCTCTATGTATCTCAATAAAAAAATAAAAATAAAAAAAATAAAACTAAACTCCCTCATGCTATCTAATGAGGCATTGTCCACACCTGGAGTGGAAACAAAATGCAACAAAACATTCCACAGTGATGGTTAAACATGTATCTCCTCAACAAATTAAAAACAAAGTATGAACCTCTGATGAACAATGGGAGATGAAACGCTTTAGTCGTCTAGTGAGTGAATTGCATAATGTAAGATCAGGAAACCTAGGATCATCCCCAGCTTCTCCTCTTGACCAAATTGTGTACTCCTAGGCAAATAATTATTTTACTGTACATCCTTTTTCTTCATCATCACATTTGAAAGCGCCTTAAAATAGATCAGCGCAGGGTGTGCGCTATAATAACCCCTCTCTTGGGTGAGCAGCCATCACAACGCGGGCATTACCACACGCTGCCATTACGACGCTGCTTTTACAACGCAAGTCGTTTCAACGACTTGCGCTGGAGGGCGCTGTTGGAAAAGGAATAGTTTAATTTTCTATTCCAACACCTTCCCTGCTGTAACGTGGGCTGGATTTGGAATAGAAAATTAAACTATTCCACTATCCAGCGCTTACAGCGCAAGTCATTGTAACGACTTGCGTTGTAAAAACAGCGTCGTAATGGCACGCTGGGTAAAAGCCCACGTTGTAATGTCATACAACCCTCTCTTGTACATAGTCTGTAAACCACTAATTTCCTCAAATAAATTCTTATTGAAATGCAAAGGACAAACTATACAGACTAACATAACTTACACATTTACAAATATTCATTAAAATGGTTCTGAATATAATTTTGTCTCTAGTTATAAAAAATACACAAGCCCAAAAGGAGATCCACCTGATTGATTTAGGCACTCATTTATAACAATTTATGTTATAAGATAGAATCAACCAGTACTCAAAAAGATATATACAAATTATAATACTGCAAATAACCTTGATAAAACCTCAGTATCTTCAATAAATGGATCAATTAAGATCCTTAGCAGGGTTGCAAGGTTTTGCCAACAAGAGCTAATCTCCATCAAAGTAATACACGATGCAATCGTGATAACAATGTCAAAGTGCTTCCTTGAACATAGAATGACTTGTACCTCTTTTCGTCTTCTAATGCCATACTTTTTAGGTCGACCGTACAGCGCTTGCGCTGACGCTTAGCGACCTGTTATGTATGCTTTATGAGTTATATTCCACCCATTGCTTGCTGATTGCTTTTATTTGTCTCGGTTAGTGTCCTTTACAAATACTTGCTTGCCAATGTGCAATCAGCCGTCTTTGTTCTTCCTTCTCGATTACATATTTCTCCATGCAGCACCGACCAACTACTACATCCTTGCGCTTTAGGTATTTATGTCTTCGTTTGGTGACTACTTTTCTTCTTTTTGTGTTTCCCTGCCTCCACGCCACACCAGATTTACGTCCGCCACACTTTCCATCCGCGGCGAGGTGGAGAAGACTACATTGGCATAACAACGGATGTAGTGCTTATGATAGAGCAGGAAATAGCTCTGTTGTCCACGACCAAACAGCTATTGTTAGATTTTCTCTTTGCTTACATGTGCTCCTCGCTGCGATGGCAGCAGCCCGATCTCAAGAAGTGAACCAGCATTTCCGGAGGGGTTTGGCCAGCCGGCAGTGGGAGGCACGGTGATGCCACCCAATGCCATACTTTTTAGGTCGACCGTACAGTGCTTGCGCTGACGCTTAGCGACCTGTTCTGTATGCTTTATGAGTTAAACTCCACCCATTGCTTGCTGATTGCTTTTTATTTGTCTCGGTTAGTGTCCTTTACAAATACTTGCCAATCAGCCGTCTTTGTCCTTCCTTCTCGATTACAGTTTTCTCCATGCAGCACCGACCAACTACTACATCCTTGCGCTTTAGGTATTTATGTCTTTGTTTGGTGACTACTTTTCTTCTTTTTGTGTTTCCCTGCCTCCATGCCACACCACATTTACGTCCGCCGCACTTTCCATCTGCGGCGAGGTGGATGGGACTACCATTGGCATAACAACGGATGTAGTGCTTATGATAGAGCAGGAAATAGCTCTGTTGTCCATGACCAAACAGCTATTGTTAGATTTTCTCTTTGCTTTCATGTGCTCCTCGCTGCGATGGCAGCAGCACGATCTCAAGAAGTGAACCAGCATTTCCGGAGGGGTTTGGCCAGCGGCAGTGGGAGGCACGGTGATGCCACCCAATGCCATACTTTTTAGGTCGACCGTACAGTGCTTGCGCTGACGCTTAGCGACCTGTTCTGTATGCTTTATGAGTTAAACTCCACCCATTGCTTGCTGATTGCTTTTTATTTGTCTCGGTTAGTGTCCTTTACAAATACTTGCCAATCAGCCGTCTTTGTCCTTCCTTCTCGATTACAGTTTTCTCCATGCAGCACCGACCAACTACTACATCCTTGCGCTTTAGGTATTTATGTCTTTGTTTGGTGACTACTTTTCTTCTTTTTGTGTTTCCCTGCCTCCATGCCACACCACATTTACGTCCGCCGCACTTTCCATCTGCGGCGAGGTGGATGGGACTACCATTGGCATAACAACGGATGTAGTGCTTATGATAGAGCAGGAAATAGCTCTGTTGTCCACGACCAAACAGCTATTGTTAGATTTTCTCTTTGCTTTCATGTGCTCCTCGCTGCGATGGCAGCAGCACGATCTCAAGAAGTGAACCAGCATTTCCGGAGGGGTTTGGCCAGCCGGCAGTGGGAGGCACGGTGATGCCACCCAATGCCATACTTTTTAGGTCGACCGTACAGTGCTTGCGCTGACGCTTAGCGACCTGTTCTGTATGCTTTATGAGTTAAACTCCACCCATTGCTTGCTGATTGCTTTTTATTTGTCTCGGTTAGTGTCCTTTACAAATACTTGCCAATCAGCCGTCTTTGTCCTTCCTTCTCGATTACAGTTTTCTCCATGCAGCACCGACCAACTACTACATCCTTGCGCTTTAGGTATTTATGTCTTTGTTTGGTGACTACTTTTCTTCTTTTTGTGTTTCCCTGCCTCCATGCCACACCACATTTACGTCCGCCGCACTTTCCATCTGCGGCGAGGTGGATGGGACTACCATTGGCATAACAACGGATGTAGTGCTTATGATAGAGCAGGAAATAGCTCTGTTGTCCATGACCAAACAGCTATTGTTAGATTTTCTCTTTGCTTTCATGTGCTCCTCGCTGCGATGGCAGCAGCACGATCTCAAGAAGTGAACCAGCATTTCCGGAGGGGTTTGGCCAGCCGGCAGTGGGAGGCACGGTGATGCCACCCAATGCCATACTTTTTAGGTCGACCGTACAGTGCTTGCGCTGACGCTTAGCGACCTGTTCTGTATGCTTTATGAGTTAAACTCCACCCATTGCTTGCTGATTGCTTTTTATTTGTCTCGGTTAGTGTCCTTTACAAATACTTGCCAATCAGCCGTCTTTGTCCTTCCTTCTCGATTACAGTTTTCTCCATGCAGCACCGACCAACTACTACATCCTTGCGCTTTAGGTATTTATGTCTTTGTTTGGTGACTACTTTTCTTCTTTTTGTGTTTCCCTGCCTCCATGCCACACCACATTTACGTCCGCCGCACTTTCCATCTGCGGCGAGGTGGATGGGACTACCATTGGCATAACAACGGATGTAGTGCTTATGATAGAGCAGGAAATAGCTCTGTTGTCCATGACCAAACAGCTATTGTTAGATTTTCTCTTTGCTTTCATGTGCTCCTCGCTGCGATGGCAGCAGCACGATCTCAAGAAGTGAACCAGCATTTCCGGAGGGGTTTGGCCAGCCGGCAGTGGGAGGCACGGTGATGCCACCCAATGCCATACTTTTTAGGTCGACCGTACAGTGCTTGCGCTGACGCTTAGCGACCTGTTCTGTATGCTTTATGAGTTAAACTCCACCCATTGCTTGCTGATTGCTTTTTATTTGTCTCGGTTAGTGTCCTTTACAAATACTTGCCAATCAGCCGTCTTTGTCCTTCCTTCTCGATTACAGTTTTCTCCATGCAGCACCGACCAACTACTACATCCTTGCGCTTTAGGTATTTATGTCTTTGTTTGGTGACTACTTTTCTTCTTTTTGTGTTTCCCTGCCTCCATGCCACACCACATTTACGTCCGCCGCACTTTCCATCTGCGGCGAGGTGGATGGGACTACCATTGGCATAACAACGGATGTAGTGCTTATGATAGAGCAGGAAATAGCTCTGTTGTCCACGACCAAACAGCTATTGTTAGATTTTCTCTTTGCTTTCATGTGCTCCTCGCTGCGATGGCAGCAGCACGATCTCAAGAAGTGAACCAGCATTTCCGGAGGGGTTTGGCCAGCCGGCAGTGGGAGGCACGGTGATGCCACCCAATGCCATACTTTTTAGGTCGACCGTACAGTGCTTGCGCTGACGCTTAGCGACCTGTTCTGTATGCTTTATGAGTTAAACTCCACCCATTGCTTGCTGATTGCTTTTTATTTGTCTCGGTTAGTGTCCTTTACAAATACTTGCCAATCAGCCGTCTTTGTCTTTCCTTCTCGATTACAGTTTTCTCCATGCAGCACCGACCAACTACTACATCCTTGCGCTTTAGGTATTTATGTCTTTGTTTGGTGACTACTTTTCTTCTTTTTGTGTTTCCCTGCCTCCATGCCACACCACATTTACGTCCGCCGCACTTTCCATCTGCGGCGAGGTGGATGGGACTACCATTGGCATAACAACGGATGTAGTGCTTATGATAGAGCAGGAAATAGCTCTGTTGTCCATGACCAAACAGCTATTGTTAGATTTTCTCTTTGCTTTCATGTGCTCCTCGCTGCGATGGCAGCAGCACGATCTCAAGAAGTGAACCAGCATTTCCGGAGGGGTTTGGCCAGCCGGCAGTGGGAGGCACGGTGACATTCCCGAAGACCATAATGAGCAGCAGACCGGGTGTAAGGCTCCGGTGTCACCTATGGTATTGGTTGGTATCAAGCCGGCAAGTTGCTCATAGTACTATATGCTGACTTTCTATCTATTTAGCTTGCAGTTTATGAGTTCAAATCAATCTACCGGTAAATTGCAATGTGATAGTACACACCTCCTGTACCATCCATAATCCTACAGAGTGCCTGCATTTTACCGTTATTGTGGCAGCTTCGATGAGTAGAGCCAGCGGTGGTTCCTTTTCTTGGTTAGGAGGGAAGCAGGTCGATGGGAGAAGTATGTCTTGTGGTGTCCATACCCCCTTACTTTCCGAGGCCTTAAAATGGTTTGAAGGGTAAGGACAGCTCACCCTGGTAGGTGAGAGGCCTGTTTCAAATCCTGGCCTTGGCTCTGCGTCTTTCGTGTACATGCGTAACACCTTTTTTCAGCCAGGCTATACGGTGATGTCATCTGTGATATTGGCACAGCTTCAGGGTTGCCCTAGGCCTCCCGTCCGAAACCTATCACACTAGAAGGTTGAGAGGCGTCTAAGCAGAGTTAGGGTGCTAGTAATTAATAAACGTGCCTCATCATTACATGCTAAACTTTCATATTTACGCCACCGGCAGGGTCTAAAATTAGCAGAGCAATCGCCCAAGTCTCACAGATAATATAGTGATCCAGTGCTGTGCCAGTGGGCGACGCGGTACATGTAATCAGCGTTAGGGGGTGGGGGGATTGTTTGTAGAGGCCATACTATGAGGGGCTATCTTGTTATGGACCCTAGACTTTCAATGCTGTTGTCATTGGAAAACTGTTTTCTCTGTTTAAAATTAGATATCCCTACTAGGGAGAGGATGAGGCATAGAGGCTTGAACTGACTTGACTTAGAAGCAAGGGGGAACCAGGTTCAAGTCTTGGCATCAACATCCCGTGATTCTGGGGAAAACAACTAATCCCACTGCGCATACAATTCAGCTCCATGAGATCCTCACTGGTAAATTGCAGCGCCATGCAAATCCTGGTTTTATGTTGTTGTGACTGTATACACACCAGTCAATTAATTTCAAAGTGAGATGACTTGCGGGCAACTCAGGCTCATATGGAGGGAACGCAGTCTATGATCATGAATGGTGTCTTTGAGCCTCCAGTCTAGGTTCACTCAGCATCCATCCTTCCGAGGTCGATTAAATGCCTACTAATTAGGCGGTACTTGCGGGTTTGATGAGGAGACCGATGACTGGTGTGAAGCGCTGCATTACAAAGAAAGCATGGTAGTTATTATGCACCTTCAGCGGAAATAAAATTGTGACATCTGACACGGTGCATTGTTAAAGGTTGAGAGAAGAGGTGGACAGAAGTCCTACAGAAATGAATAAAATAAGGGCACACATCCTTTCTTGCTGCAGTAGTACTGCTTGGTAAGCATAAACTCTAAACTTGAAGTGGTCAATCAATGTAACCTAAAATAGGAAAAGAGTATGTTCTTTTTTTTATTGCATAGCTATTCAAACTCCATGTTTAAAAACACCCAACCCGGTTTAAAATGATGGTGTTCCCTTTTGAATAATTAACAGGGAAACACTGTCAACTTAGGTGCCTCAGATGAAAACTGAACGTTAATCAAGGTCTCCAAACTTATGGAGAAGAGAGCTCTTCAAGTCGCAGCCTCCTCAAAGTCCCGCGGCATGACATGTGAACCATACAGCCACATTTACTTTTTGAACTGAGCCTCACAGACGGTGCGTTTACATTTTTCACTAAGCCATTTGTAGGTTGAGCCTATGGCAGCGCACATATGCTGCATAGGAAAGTGACCTCTTGGAATGACTTCAGTTTCTGTAGAAGCTCGTGCTTGTGGTGCTCACATGCTATTGGCCTTTGCGTCTGGCTTTAGTACGCAATTGGCCAAAAGCATGTGGATGTCACAGCTTCTTGGGAAATGTTTACTCCCCAGAGAGTTTTGCTCTCTGGAGCCAGCAGCAGTGTGCAGGGGCCATCTGGTTTTAATTTGAAGCGGCGCGCGGCAGTGTGCCATCTGTTTCGGGTCACGCCGTGCTTGTTTCTTCTGCTCTTGTACTGGTCTGATGCTTGCAGTCTGCCCGAGATCACGGAAGTCTCATCGATCCTGAATTACCAACATCACCACGACTTTTAGTCAAGTGGAACATGATCCTCTATTTAAAAAAAAAAATAAGTTGCATGCTCATCTTGCGGTCACTGTGACGTGTGCTTACTGTTCTTTCGTAGTGATGACACAGCATCATATGTATCCATTCCACCCTGTTCTTGTAAGTAATAAAATTACTGCAAAGTCAATGTTATGTTATTTTGTATTTATGTAGTGCTAACCACTGTTGCCTATCGCAGTGCATTCTCTTTCAGGAAGAGCCACTGTTTGTGTGTGTCTGTTGGTAGTGTTTGCTTATGTGTAGTTAGTAGAGAGTTTTTTTAGTGCTCTTAGAAACGGGTGGTGTGGGCTAGTGTGGAAGTAGAGTGAGGTCCATGTATGTCTTTGTTGCGCCTGGATGCAGAGGTGGTGAGTCGAAGCTGGCAGTGATGTCACAGAAAACTATCTTTCACGAATTCCACACGGTGATGTTATTGCTAATGTCACAGTTCCACCAGTGGAGTCTCTGAAGCATCCCGGATTTAGCCGGTAGCAGGGTGCTGAGGTTGTGAGTAGCTTTTGCGCTACGAAGAAGGAAGGCACTTGAAAATAACTTTTAAGCATGCTGCAGACTTCTGTACAGCACAGCTTAAAGACATAGTCAAAGTCAATATCTCTGGCTAAACAGTTATAATTACCCAAAGGCGAGACCTATTGGCTATGCCAATGCTTGTTTTTCATTATAATGTGCATGACGTCCACACCTCAGGCAAACTGAACAACAAAGGAGGCAACATCACGGCTTGCACTCCATGCTTCTTCCTTTTGTTGTCCGTGTTGTAACAGTGGAGTCGTTCCTCAGGCAAGCTGAACACCACAGCGAGGTAAGGCTTTGCTTATAGTTTTAAGTGCATGTTCACACCCTATCCTGCCCGTTCCTCAGCTGCCCCCTCAATCTGTCAGTCCTTGCAACTCCCCTTCCACTCCAAACACCAGGGATCAGCTTGCTGTAGGACTGTATGTCACTGAGCAATATCTCACTACAGTTCCTTGCATGCCCTTGCTTTCTCCCTATCCTCTCGCTGCTTTCTCTTACCCAGCCGTCTCTCTCTCTCTTTCTGTTCTGCTGTCTCGCCTAACCCTGCAGAGGCCGGAATGCACATTGTGGGGACACTTTCACAGTTGTGCTGTCCCTCCTTATCTTTATTTTAGTCTCTCCCTTCCTCACATCTCCCTCTATTATCCCACCCCTCTCCACTCTCAGAGATCACCTTGGGTGTCACTGCCACAGATGACTCACTGCAGCTCAAGACATGTGCGGTGTGTCACCTACACTCTCTTCCTCCTGGCTCTCTCTCTCTGGTTTTCAGTTGCCTCTCTCTCTGCCCTCCCCCCATTACATTACACAGGGTCAGATCCTGTGTAACTTTTGTATGTATTTATTTATATATGCTAGAAAGCGCATCGCTAAACACTCATAAAGTCCCAAAGGCCCATGAACTGCAAACCAAAACACATAGGTAAAACACTTTGGGCCATATGTAGGAAACAAAATTTCAGCGTCTACGATCGCAATTTAGGCAGTGTGCAACGTAGCACACAAAAACCCACTCGCAAAATAAGGAATCGCAAAATTTGTGATTCCTTATTTTGCAAACGCATTTAAGGAATCCTAATTTGCGTTCCTTAAATGCAATGTAGGAAGCACCCAAGTTGTGCGATTTTGGCATAAGGAATCGTAAATTACCACCAACTTTAGGTTGGTGGTAATTTGCGATTTCTTTGAAAAATGCACTTTTTTACATTTTTCAAAGTGCCATGTGGCGCACATACATGCCCTTAGGGTATGTATGTGCGCCACATGTGCACACATGCTTATTTCAGGGGCACAACAGGGTGTCCTATTGACACCCTTGCAACCTTGAAATTGCATTATCAATTTGCGATTCTTCTAGCCCATAGGAATAAATGGGAAGGTATTCCTTATTTTGCGCATCCTACCTACTTTGCATTTTGTGATTCTCTAATTGCGATTCCCTAAAAATCGCAATTTGAGAATCGCAAAATCAGTTTTACCTACATATGGCCCTTTATCATTTTACAGTGCCAATTGTTTTAATTCACCCAAATGAAAGACCTATTGCATTGCAAATGCTTCATTAATACTGAACAGAGAACCTTTTTCCTCAAATTCATAAAGAGAGGACAGTTCAAAAGAAGATGTACAAATTAATATTTTATTTTTATTTCACCAATACAGTAGCCATTATTTTCAGTGACTCTACATCACAATTTCTCCTGCAAGGGTCAAAACCTACACAAAAAGGGGACATAATATTCCTTATCTAACTGTCTGGAACCTTAACCAAGTAGGGAATGTTTTCAACATTACTAAGGCGTCTGATCGAACGTTGTACTCTTTGCTTCTACTCTAAACATAATTAGTGCTTCCGGTTTTATGGTATTTTTTTTTTTACATTTCCGTCTGCATTTATCTACTTTCTTTTTTGCTCATTTTCTCTGTATCTATCCATTTTTATCATGTGTTTTCTGTATAACTGAAGCTGCAATGCGTATTTTTCCACATTTATTTAACAGATAAATGTATACTCGCATTTGAATGTCCAAAAGATTTCAGATGTATACACTGCAATAAAGTTAGCTGAAAACGCTCTTATTGTAGAATAGCATAAACAACTGTAGATCTGCCCTTACCTAAGCTATATTAGACAATATATAGTCTTTTTTCATCTCCCCTACGGATCACTGACATAATATCGAGGGACAGAATATCGACCAACAAAAATATCGTTGACAAAATATCGAGAGACAAAATATCGAGTTTCTATCTACAAACAGGTAAGTACAAAAATATCGAGTTAAAAATATCGTTTACAAAAATATAGTTGTAAAAAATATCGACTTTAATAAAAACAATGTTTAATTACATTAATATAAAAAATTAATTACTAAAATATACTTAATACTTAAAATAACTTTTAATAATTAAATAATTAATGAAAGTAAAAAAATAATATTCTTTTAATCATATTTCTTAAAACATATATATAGTAACAAAATTTAATTAAATAATAGCCAATATTATTAACGTACAAATACAAAAGAGTAAAAATTACTATTCCCACTCCAGTGGGTGCAACAGTAGGGAAAGCGTTGGATAGCGTAGGGGTTAAAATTACTATTCCCACTCCAAAGAGTGCAACAGTGGATATATGACGTTACAACGCAACTTTTACAACGCATTACCATTACAACGTAAGTATTGGTAAGTATATAATAATTTTTATAATTTAAATTATTTAAAATTAATTTAATATAATTTAATTTAATTTCATTTCATTAAATTAAATTAATGTAAATTTAATTTTACTTTATTTTTACACTGTACCCCTGTACCCCAAAAACCCCAAACTGACCCTGAACCCTAAAAATACCCCTTTACCCAAAAACTAAAAACTGACCCTGAACCCTAAAAATACCCCTTTACCCAAAAACCCCAAACTGACCCTGAACCCTAAAAATACCCCTTTACCCAAAAACTAAAAACTGACCCTGAACACTAAAAATACCCCTTTACCCAAAAACTAAAAACTGACCCTGAACCCTAAAAATACCCCTTTACCCAAAAACTAAAAACTGACCCTGAACCCTAAAAATACCCCTTTACCCAAAAACTAAAAACTGACCCTGAACCCCAAAAATACCCCTTTACCCAAAAACTAAAAACTGACCCTGAACCCTAAAAATACCCCTTTACCCAAAAACTAAAAACTGACCCTGAACCCTATAAATACCCCTTTAATTTAACATAATTAGCAATTAATCAATTAAATTAAATTAATTACCAATTACATTTTAATTAATTAACAAATATATTTAATTAACAATTAATAAAATATTACTACCAATTATTAAATTTACATATTTAATTAATTATAATTAAATTACTTCCCACCCTATTCCCCTATAAACCCACAACCCGCTACAGGAAATACATTATTGAAATTTACACAATTAGCAATTGATCAATTAAATTAAAATAATTACCAATTAAATTTTAAATAATTAACAAATATTTAATTACCAATTAATTAAATATTACTACCAATTAATACATTTACATATTTAATTAATTATAATTAAATTACTTCCCACCCTATTCCCCTATAAACCCACAACCCGCTACAGAATAAAATTACACAATAATTTTAAAAAAATCATTAATTAAAAATAATTATAACATAAAATGACACTTTTCACACATATTATAACATAAAAACACTATAAATAATTAAATATTATTTAAAAAACGATATTTTTTACTATCTAGATTATATACTTGGATATTTTCACTTTCTATATTATTTACAGTCGATATTACTTCACTTACCTTAAAAACTATATTTTGGCTGTCGATATTCTGTCCTGTCGATATTTTGTCCAAACGATATTTAAAACTCGATATTCTGTCCAAACTATATTTTGGAGTCGATATTATGTCTGTGCACCCTCCCCTACACCTCAATCTGTACACTTACTGATCTGGCACTCATGATTGACTGTAGATAAAATCATCAAAAAAAGGCCTATTTTCCGTATTTTTCTGAAAAACTCTGTAAAAACGGAAAACTGGGAGCCCTAAATATAATCTATTTCAAAATACTGTGATCTCTAAGAACATTCTTTAATTTATACAGTGGTACTGTGTCACCCACCTCAATGATGTCAATTCCCAATTTGGTGTTACCGATAAATTCTGCAGAAAGACATCAACACGAAACATTATATTCCTGAATGTCATAGAGAAAAGATTTTCCTCAATATAACAACATTTGACAGTGAAGAGATTGCGGCAGTGGAAATCAGAATCAAAGCCCAGATCCTGCCTAATTGCTTGTATTTTTGAATTTTTGGGAGGCTCAAGAGTGTCTTTATAGAAAGCCACTTTATGGATTCCCAATCAAATCTGTGGTCCAAGCTCAACACATCTGTTCCATAAAGTGCCCGTGGAATAGGAGCACTTTAAACTGCCTTTCTTCAAGACTCAAGTGAATACAAAAATGTAAATCAAACCTTTTCAAAGTATTTACTGTTGCCAAGAATGAAACTTTTAGGTTTGCTATATGCTTCTCTTATTTTAAATTGCTTGCAAACAAATGTCCTAGGTACCTATACTCATTAGCCTGTTCTAAAGGAGCATTATTTAGGTATCAGGTAATTTTCTTCGAACTGTTTGAGAAAATCAAGATGTTGTTTTCCCAACATACGTAATGATTTTGTTCAGTACACAATATAAATGTAAAGCAAGGAGCTTTGGCTGAAAGCCTACAGGCGTGTAGACCATTATGACTAAGGCATTGGCGTACATGAGGCAATGGACATGGAAACTCCCTATTTTAGGAGAGAAAGAAATTGCATGAGTCTGTGAAGCTGGTAAATCTATTAAAAAAATGGAGGGGTGCTAAGACATACTCTTTCCTCAGTCTTCACTGGAATTTATTCTGACAATATACCTGATCTATTGAAATTAACCTGACCTCAGTTATTAGAATGCAATTTCTTGAAAATAGACAGCGACCTCCCAGCTGCTCCACACAATACAAAGCACTGATCAATTGTGAAGTAATTTCATCTAAAACCTCCATGCTCCTTTGGGATCATTTCTGACTCAAAGGTCCACGATTCAAGGTATTTCAACAAAGTAAGGGGATGGATTTTGGAGGTAATATCAAAAAAGAAGATCAGTGTATTATTTGTCAGGTTACCCTTTCAGCTCTTCTCATGGATAGGCTTTATATTTGCTCCCCTCCATGAGTCAGAAATTGAACCTGATAAAGACAACAATTTAAAAAGAATGGCTGAGTACATCTGCTCACCATTAAGGAATAGCTTTTAATAGTATATCAGGCAGGCTGTCCAGGGCCCCTGCACCTGATGGTTTCATATCACTTATTATTTCAGAGATTATCTTTGAGCCCTGGAATAAAATGAATCAATTATTTGACATGCAATCTTCAACACGATCAAAATCATTTTAGCCATCAATGTTACGTAAAAGCATAATAAATTCTACCCTTTGGTTTTTCAGTCACTTGGACCTCTAAACTTGATGGTGTTATGACAAGTTCACTATTTACTATGTACCAAAAAAGTTTGGATTTATTCTCTGATATAACTTCCTGCATATTACTTAAATTAGTCTCATAAAATTTTCTTTTTTTAGGTTGAGTCTAATGGCAGCATGCATGCGCTGCTCTGCGAGTCATGCTGTAAGACTCCCACCACACGCCCACCGCTTGTGATTGGTTACTTAGTCAGCCTCTCAATGGCATAGTTTTGGTTGGTGGATACAGTAAAGCTGTACCGCCTTTTGTTTCCGCCCAGGCGTTTGCCCCTGCTACATGGATCCTTGTCATATGGGCCGTATGTTTTGTTACTGCACTACTTTTGCCTAGGCTTGCTTTTCAATTTCCTGTTGTGTTTTACTTTGCAACCCGCCCCTCCCATTGTCGACATTCCCTTTGCTCCCGCCCCCCTCCCATTGTCCCTGTTCAACATGCTCCTGCCCCCCTCCCCTTGATAATGGACTGAAAAAGGAGTAATGTTTAAACAGGGACTGTCTCTTTTTCAACTTCAGGGTCGTGTGTCCCACTCGTCTCCCCACCTTGGTACCCTGTGTCTCACGCCTCAAAAATCTGCGGGAGGGGGTTAATCCCCCACACCCTCACAGTTCCTACACGATGCACATGTTAACATTAACTTGTCGCCACTTTATACAGCTAGTGCTAAGTTTCGCTACCCCGCATTCTTATACCTGGATGTATCTGTCATGCGTACTCTGCTGGACGTAAGGAAACGCATGCCTACTCAACTCCTCCCTGGAGATGTGGTGTTTAGGAGGAGGCGGGATAGGGTGTGCAAGGGCAAGGCGCAATGTTGTGGTAGTCCCTTGCTGGATGTTGTTGGAATCCTATGTTGCTGGTTTATGCAATCCTGGGTTTTGCAGTGTTTTACCATGGTTGTGCTGAAGGGGATTCCTGCCATGATCTCCCCGGAGCTGCTCTTTGCCTTGGCCAGGATGGGGCACGGCGATGAGATCGGTAAGACATGGTTTACAGGTAAACGGAAGTGCTCGTAACCTGGTAGCTCTCTGGATTCCACTGAGCAATTCTTGTATTAGAAACAGCGAGAAGAGCCTGGTACCGTCTGAGCCACAGCAGCCCACAGTGAACAGCCTCAAAAGACAAGTTAAAACGTTATGTTATCATTTCTGCTTTGCACTATTTAATCATGTAATTAGGTTGCTAACACTTGTGGAGTCCTCGTTTGATGCATGAATTACATGTTTTTATGTTTCATTTTGTTGTCGAGTCAGGACCCAAATATTTTTAAGAACACACAGTGGCATAGGTTTAATTGATTGAAACTGGACCTAATGCAGGAGAGGCGCCCTCAGCTAAGGGAGGCTTTTTGGCCACCTCCACATTGAATGTTGGAAGCTGTTTTCCCATGCTTATCGATCGTATCAGCGACACTGCTGTTCCCCGTATTTAGAGGGTTGGTGGCAAAAGGAAGTCAAATCGGGCATTAGATGACCCTCGTAATAACATGGCAAGTTTTGGGTCACCACCTGAGGTGCATGAATCTGGCTGACGTCTGCCTTGGAAGAGGACCCTGACGGGCACCAAATAGTGGGTCCCAGAGACTGCTTGTGTCACGCTGTGTGAGTTCCATGTCAGGAGCTTCCCACAAGTTGGCATAGCCCAGGTGTCATTACTAAGTAAGGATATTGAGTGGCGTTTTAATCTCATAGCCTGAGTCCTCTGCTCACCATGAATGAACAACTGACCAGATTACATATTCCTGTATTCTTGGAGTTATAGTAGTCTTGTTTCCTTTTAATTGAGGCAGGAGGACCAGCACACCTGATAACAATGATGTGTAAAAGCAAAGTCTAACCATTGAAAATAGGTGTTTAAGTAACGTCAGTCATCTGGCCACTAATCTTACGATTTAGTCACTGGCCCAGATACCGTATTGCAACTTGTACATACTTGGAACTACTAGAGAAACTGGATTTGCCCAATCTTTACAACTCCGAGGATTTTCTAACCAATGAAGGATCATGGGTGTCACCCAACCCTAAAAATCAAAGTATTGTTCAATCAGCAAGCACCAGACTCGGTAACAGTTCAGGGAGGGACACAGCCTCCTCATTTATATGGCCAGTCACCAGAAGTATTGCTGCTGATTCCTCCATCTGGAGGTACCAGGTGAGCTGACTGACGTGGAATGCAGTGTGGCGACCCAGATGTGCTTGAAGTCAACCAAGTGTATGACCTCACAGACCTTCCTTAAGACAGTGTTCGGCCCACTGGGGGCCATAGAAAAAACTAGATTCAGGATTAGTAACTTCCACTAACCTAATAAAATTCTAAGCTTGCCTTCTGGTTTTTCTGTCATATCAGTTCTTGACAGTACCTGAAATAGTTTGTTGTGTGCATCAATTAGGCCATCTGTCTCTTAAGGCGAGGCACAGACACAGTTCAGTATATCATGAGTAGTGTATGCCATGGTATTGTCTCAATTCTCGTTTACCAAATTAAGATGACCACAGATAGCTTACCGTCCACACGTTCAAAATGGTTCAAAATCCACTACCTCTGTGGCACTGTTCAATGAGTGAACATAAATCACGGCAGGAGAATTCCCCTCTCCCACCATAATTTTTCACAAACGTAGTTCCTGAACTTTTTAGCGCCACAGCCCACTTTTTTAGAACAACCGACATTTGTGACCCACCTACCTTTCATCGACATGAGGAGGGGCAAGTTTTGAATGTAACTAAAGCTTTGCATGGTAGCGCACTGTCATTTACGGAAAGGACATTCTCAATTAAAATGGCCACTAGCTTCACAAAGACACACAATTATACTGATTAAACTATGTAGCGAACAGAATTCAAATGATGTGTGGAAATGAGGTTTCTGTGAGTATTTATCATTTGGGCATCACTAATTAAAGTTGCTTTATTTGTTTCGATCCTGTTAAAATCTGTTTCCAGCACACTTCAGAAATACAAAAAAAAGTCCTTCCTTTTTGCTTTCCTAACTTCTGAATGCATACAGTTAATTTACAGGTATTTACATTGTGTGTTGCAAAAAACCGCCATTCCAAGGTTGTCACATAATTCACTTTAAAAACTCATCTTACTTTGCAGAGAAAGAAAAGTAAACACCAAACCTATGTTAAATGAATAGGCAACAACATGTCAGAAGACATAGCCTGTCATTTGACTCTGTTGTTAAAGCACTGTAAATGTGACAAAGTAAAACAGTTTAAAGTCATCTTTGTTTATTGCTCAAGCTTTCCCTACCTACCAAAAATTGGCTCACGACCCACAGTTTGGTAAACACTGCTTTACAATACTTTGTTGCAATGATAAACCAATTCAGAGGCCTGTTGGTGGGATGAGATGGAGAAATGGGAATTTACCTTAAACAACCTACAAATCTCACATGCAGCGTGACTTCATATTTCCCAGTTTAGGTTACTTAAAAGAGAGCCATCCATTGAGCTGTTCAAAAGAAATGGTCTGATGAAGAATAGAATGCGCATTTAAGTCATAAGTGAGTCCAGAGGACAATCAATTGACAGTAACAATCCCCACCCTTTCAGAGGAAACTTCAACTTCTGGAAACAGTATGTAATGACGCCTTAGCTCTCCTGTTTTCACTGAATATTAAAACCACACAGGAGTTAGCCTAATATAAGGAAAAGAGACAGAGGGGGTCATTAGGATGACGGGCGGACTTGGTCCGCCCGCCATCCTGTCGGTATGCGGGACCGCCCGCCATAAGGGCGGGGGTCCCGGGGGTGGTATTAGGATGTGCCCGCCACAGTGGTGGGCACATCCTGCATGTTAAGCATTGTGGCGAGCGGTGCTCTCAGCACCGCCCGCCACAATGCTTAAAAAGCACTTTTACATTTGCATAATCAAAGCGGCAGGCACCGCGCGGTGCCTGCCGCTCTGATTATGCAAATGCAGGGGGGTACCACAGGTACCCCCCGTGTGCACCACCCTACTCTCCTTCACTCTGGGGGCCCGCAGGGGGCGGGCCCCCAGAGTGAATTCCGCCTGCCTTTCCGTGGCGGCATTGCCGCAACGGAAAGGCATTGGAAAATGCCCATGATAATATGACTGGCGATGTCTGATAGACACCGCCACCATATTATTCCTTTTCCGCCCCGGCCGCAAGGCGACCGGGGCGGAAAAGCGGCGGACGGTCTTTCCGTCCACCGACGTCCCCCCGCCATACTAATATGGCGGGGGGGAAACGTGAGTGGATGGCGGGCGGATTGCCACCGCCAGCCTGGCGGGGTCAATCCGCCCGCCATCATAATGGGCCCCAGAGTATCTGAAATAACAACAATTACGAAGTCCCTTCCCAACTGGAATATTGACCTCGTGAATGTAATAATATGGCACTATAAAAAAGAAATGCACTCATGTGGAAAAAGGAAGAATTCCTCAAAATATAAAAACGTTTCTCATATAATGATAATAAGCACAATCAAAAAAAGAAGTGAACAAAAATCATACAACATAAAATATAAATATAAATCTGTTTTTTTATGTTTTATTTAGTAACAATGATTAGTGATCACAAGTATATATCTTGACAATAATATATGTAAAAGTGCCGGTGCGTATAACATGAATCACTTACAAAGTGTCACTTTAATGCATAATCCTATACATCAAACATGATAAAAACCACAATAATGAAAATTTCACAATATTAAAAACATATTAAAAACTTCCCATAAACTTGTCTAAGGCAAAATACTGTAGAAAACTGTCGACACGGCGTTTTGGTGAAAGCCCAATAATTCATCACCTTCTTCAGTACAATCTTAAAACATTTAAAATGGTCACTGTGTAGGATCTTGGCAGAGATGAAAGATATGTGCTCCCTCTGTTTCCTAAGACTCAGCATTCTATACCGGGATGGGCAAAACAATATCGGTATTGGATAAATTGGTCAAATTTGAGAATATAAATTTAGAGATGGTAAAATACAATATCCATCCATCAGGTCTCTTGATAACCCTTATTGAGAAATTAACTCGAGACTAGACGTTACTTTTATATACTCTCGATCAATGTTTTTCAGTTATTTCAATTTACTGGACATTTTAATAAATTAGAGTCAAAGCTTCCGTTCTCAGACCATGTTTGTCACTAGCTCGGTTTGAAACAAGTACTTGTTTCGGACCAAGCTAGTGTCCAGTAAATCAAAATAACTGGAAAAACATTGATTGAGAGTCAGTTGTGGAGAAGGTATACGTATCAGGATTTTGTGATTATAAAAGTAACATTGTTGTCTCATGTTTTCACCCCACTCATTCAGCAGGTTGAGTAGGCCCTGAAAACATACCTGTATGTATGTTCATACCCGACCTATATTACAAGAGCTGCAACCTTCCCCTTGTTTACCTGGCTTCATGGTGCAGCAGAATCCTGAATACCTTTAGAACACCTGGGTTCCAGTGAGGAACTCAGCTGTAGGATCAGAAGTCCATCTTCCTATGCAACCTTGCTATCAGTTGCAGTCCCACCAGAGTAGCCAGTAAACGGTGTAAAAAAAGATATTGTAAAAAAAACAACCACCAACAAATGATTACGTTTTTATGAAAAATAAATATATAAAAAATGTTAGCTGCTTTTAGTTAAATACGCTAGTTTTATGGCAAATGAAATGGGAGTTTCCGAGATTCAGGTTACATGAAGATGTGTAATGGCCTGACAGGGCTCAACCCTAGGGCAGTATCCAGCAAGAAACAACTCTTGTAGCTCTGGTAGACTCTGCCAAAAGAAAAAACTTTAGACCTCTTTTACATGGTACATGTTGTCAATCCCAGGAATTAGATTGGAGATCCACTCATGTCATTCTTGTCTTATGCGGCCCTATTTCACACACCCAAAGCAACAGTCACTGTTCACGAGCTTGGCACGCATTGATTATCTGGCCCTGATGGGAACTCGTATTCTTCCTAGCTTTTAGTCCCTACTGGGTACTAATAGAATTTCAATGGACTTCTTTTCTGACTTCTATACAAGAATGTGGCTGCCTTCGTCCACTGTTGACCCTGGTCCTTCTAATAGTCTTAAGCTACTCATTCGTCCAGCTGCTCCAGGTCATTAATTTTAAAAATTACCAGTGTTCTGTCTCATTTCCAACGGATAATCGTTCTGCCATCATGTAATAAAAAGCTTGGCTGTCATGTACTTCCTTACAGTCAACCAGCCGTGCCTATTCCTCTTCACCACAGTTATCAGTGTCTCCCAGGAAACTCTGTGCTTCTGGCAGTTCCCACACCTGCAAGAATATGAACATGAATATACTTATGGGGGCAGTTTTTAGGTAGAGCCTGGGCAGCACATGTGCTGCTCTGCCGGCATGCTGTATTCGGGTATGGATTTGAAGCTCTACCCACTCTCTGCCCATATTTTTCAATGCCTTGTGTCATTGTCCTTTGTAAACTGTGGCTTTTTATTGACCATTAGGCCTAATAGTCCCTCCTTCGTACCCTCTTGTCTCATTTAGTAACATCCCATGAAGGCACCTCCTGTTACTTGTGTTGTTACTCTGTAGGCTTTGATTACAGCCTCTGAGCACTATTTGCTTGAATAGTTTTCTCCTGCCTGTTGTTGCAGGCAGGACACGCTCTTCCGAGATGCACACCATGCTTTCTTATGTTTTTTCCATTACAGGTAAGGGGTTTCCCATTACGAGTTTGTGGACCTGGGTAGCATTCAATATAGAAGAAAAATGGTCCTCAAACTAAACATTTCAACATATCAGAGTTAATCAAAAAATTCAGAAATGTTTGCGCAACTAATCAATTTGCGCTCCTTATGAGTCGATTTTTACAGTTTAATTGAAAAAGGATGTGCAGAGATATCAATTTCATATGTAACAAAGCTAACTTTATTTACATAATTAGATTTTAATCGCTATACATTTGGTGGTTGCTCCAGAGGGGGAACGTGCAAAGAAAGTGGTGCTCAAATATAAGTGAGTAGGGGAACTTATTCCCAAGGTGAGAAGAATAGTAGAGAAAGGTTGAAGTTTTTGTGTGAGATTGATCATGTGTATCAATCTTGCTGTCCTGTCCCAAATACTATTTTACATGGTCTATTTACAATGGTTTAGTACAATCACAGATTGTATTCATCTGTGGCACGTAGCTATGGTAAGTAGAAAAAGGGTCCAGGTACATAAGGGTTGTCGACGTTTCGACTCGGATAATGCTGTGTTTCTTGGCTGTAAAAGATATAGCTGGAAGCCCATGCAGGGTCAGTCCGCTAGAGCAACTCAAATGGGTTTTTTCTGGTCACCGGCATCTGTGGAGAAAACGAGTGACCCTGGATGGGCTTCCAGCTATATCTTTTACAGCCTAGAAACACGGCATTATCCGCACACGGATAGAAGCGGATAATGTATAATTAACCAGGGGTTGGTTGCCCCGTCCCCTTCATCCCCCATTCATCCCGTCCTGAGGAAGACTTGCAGGCAAGGTTCAAATATCCCACATGCCACAAGTCGAGTCGAAACGTCTACTAGCCTTATGTACCTGGACCCCTTTCCTACTTACCATTGCTACGTGCCACAGATGAATACAATCTGTGATTGTACTAAACCATTGTAAATAGACCATGTAAAATAGTATTTGGGACAGGACAGCAAGATTGATACACATGATCAATCTCACACAAAAACTTCAACCTTTCTCTACTATTCTTCTCACCTTGGGAATAAGTTCCCCTACTCACTTATATTTGAGCACCACTTTCTTTGCACGTTCCCTCTCTGGAGCAACCAACAAATGTATAGCGATTAAAATCTAATTATGTAAATAAATTTAGCTTTGTTACATATGAAATTGATATCTCTGCACATCCTTTTTCAATTAAACTGTAAAAATCGACTCATAAGGAGCGCAAATTGATTAGTTGCGCAAACATTTCTGAATTTTTTGATTAACTCTGATATGTTGAAATGTTTAGTGTGAGGACCATTTTTCTTCTATATTCTTATGTTTTTTGGCTTCAGTAATGGTGACTGCACCTTTAAGTTCGACTGCAACTGCTTTTTTTTTTTTTACTAGCGCGATACACGCCACACTTTCTTATGTTTTTTGGGGTTTAGCTGCATGAGCACCGCTGGCACTGCGCCTTTATTTATTAACGCCGCCCATATGCTTCAAAATTGCTTACGCTCTCCTGTTTCCCTGCACCTCCACTCTGCTACTTATTTGAAAGAACGCTCCTTTCACCAGTCCATTGCATGCCATCATTTATTGTAATAGGGCCAGGTTCGAGTGCTAACCATGTTGTTCCTGCTTACATTTCAAGTGCTTTACTTGATTTTGTTTTTAACAGCAGTCCGCGTGTCCACGGAGGGCTCTGGACATGCTGCAATGCTGGGCCGAATATCGGCCCACCATGTCCTTGCATGAATGTGGCAGACATCCGCTTATGTTTGGTTCTGCATACCAGCACGGCAATTGCCTCCTCCTTCCCCACTGCTTGGTATTTGAAGGCTGCGTGCATTTTGAACGTTAGGAGAAAAGAAAACTATAATTTTATGGCAAGACCGGAGGCTCCTATTATGCTTTCTTATCTTGCATTTTATTCTATAGCAGCCAAGATAAGTGCAAGAAACTACAGTTCCCAGAGGGCCAGGAAACAACTGGGCCATGGGAATGAGAAAAAAACGAGAGTACAGTAACCAATCAGCAGTCACATTATAGATAAGAGAACACACTGACTGCGCAGCTTCCTCTTTTCTTGCTGCTCGCAGTCAGATAAGTGTTCCCTTATCTTTGCTCACAGTTTATTATTGCTATTTGACTATTGTAGTTGATAATTCATTTTATAATTGTGTTATTATACTTTGTCGACTCGACTCGCGCTCTTGCGCCTCTGAGTTCGCGCTGGTCGCGCGTTTTATTTCTTGTCCGGTTTCTGTTACCGGCTCCTCTCCCCCTCTCCCCCCTCCCGCCCTTTTCTTTGGTTTCTCCCTGCTCCGCGGTCCTCGCGCTGCTCGCGCACACTCTTACCGCTTCTGGAGCTTCTGTCTGGGGCTTCGTTCTGCCGCGTCTCCCACCGCTTTCCACAGCGGTTGCTCCTGTGCACTACGGAGCTCATTTTTCTTCATCTCTTTCTCCCGGTCTCCTCGCTCCGTCTCCTGGAGTCGGCCCGCCCTTGTGCCCGCCCTCTTTTACACGCCCTCCTCTCTTTCCTCACAGAATTAACCCTTACCTGCCATTTTTTCTGCAACTATGGAACATGACAGTTCTTCAGAGGAGAATCCCTCTAACAAGGACAATGGGTCTCTCAAACAGGACCTTCACAGATTTATTAATAATTCTGTCGAACAGGCAGTTGAAGTCTCCATGAAAAGAATGTCAAAGAACATGGAGAACTCTATGGTCAGCATGTTGTCCAAGGTTTTGGCCCAATCTGCGGGGGATAGCAGAAAACGCAAGGTGGAACACTCTGCTTCTGTGCAAAAGTCTAAAAAGGCGTCAGCCTTGGTTAGCGAGTCTTACTCGCCTATGGATGAGGACGACGTGCCTCCCAGGCCTCCTGCTAAGGAGGGGTTTGTCGGTTCAGAGGGCAAAAGAAAACAAAAATCCAAGCACACAGAGTCCCCTACTAAGAAATTAGTAATTTCCACCATCTTGGACACTGATGATGATATGCCTGATGCTGACGACTTGTGCGATATCTTTGACGTCACAGATCCCCCTCCCCCCAAACTCCCCAAAAATGATTCTTTTAATTTTGATCCAGTATATGATTCGGAGGGTCTCCCTATGTTTGACCCGTCCACCATCCGTCATCCCAACTCGACTGAATGGCTTCCTTCCCATCACGTTGGTGAATACATTTCTGCCCGTCTACGTCTCCCTCTAGAGGCAGCTGTGCGTTCCAGGTTAAAATCCGAATGTCCCAAACCTGCCCTCCCTGATAAAATCACCCTTGTCCCTTCCATCGATCAACCTCTTCTTACCTTCTTTTCTAAATTTGGTAAAGACCCTCGACGTGGGGTTGACAAGGCATGGTCCACATGCCAGGACAAAATGCTGGACATTGTTGGTCCTTTGGCCCGTATCTTTGACATGGCAGAGTCTGCCCGTCTTGATGGGTCGGAGATTTCTGCCGACGACATCTCCATGTGGGTACAGCGTGCCTTCTGCCTTTTGGGCAATGCAAACGCATCCATTACCCACGAAAGACGTAAGGGTCTTTTGATCAAGTTGGACCCCAAGTTAGCTAACCTTGCTCCTATGGATCCCGGCTCTAAGGCAAATGGCCTCCTCTTTGGTGAGAATTTGGTTCGCGACATCAGCCGTTTTGTCTCTACCTTTGCCTCTCTTGACAAGGCTCAACAATCTATAAAAAAGACTTTCGCCCCTCGGGTTTTTGGACGGGCCGGACGAGGCCGGGGTCGCTCTTCCGGCCGTCCCTACAATCAAGGCTCCAAAGGTGCTTACGACAACTCCCAAGAATACAGGCCGCAGTTCTATCCACAACGAGGACGTGGTTTCCGCGGCAGAGGGCGCAAAGGTTATCGCAACAACAACAACTCCAATCAACAAGGTAAGCCTTTCTTCTTTCCCTCCTGTTGGGGGTCGGTTAAAACTGTTTCTTCCAAAATGGCAATCCATAAGTGTAGACCCGTGGGTCCTCGACACAGTTCAAGGCTATCTGATAGAATTTTACTCTCCTCCTGTCCAGACCTCTTTCCCTCCTCCTCTAGTGTTTTCTACACACATGGCACACCTCATCTCAACCGAGATAACGTCCTTATTACAGAAACAAGCCATTCAAATTTTTCCCTACGACTCTACAGGCTTTTTAAGCTCCATTTTTCTAGTCCAAAAGAAGAACAAGAAATTACGCACTGTCATAAACCTGAAATGGTTCAACCACTTTGTGGTGTATCGTCATTTCAAAATGGAGACGATCCTTCATCTGAGGGATACCCTTCGTCCAAACGATTGGATGGTTCGCTTGGATCTCCAAGATGCCTATCTTACAATTCCTATCCACCAGTCTCACTGGAAATTCCTTCAATTCCAATGGTCAGGAGTGACCTACTGTTTCACCTCTCTTCCCTTTGGTCTCTCTTCTGCACCATGGTGCTTCACAAAGCGTCTGAAGCCGGTGGTCGCCTTTCTTCGCTCTCTGGGTATCAGACTCATTATATACTTAGACGATATTCTACTCCTGAATTTGGACAAACAGGGTCTCCTTGCAGATCTCCAAACCACTCGATGTCTTCTTCTGGACTTGGGTTTCCTTGTAAACCTCGAGAAGTCTTCTCTGGTCCCCTCTCAGAACATGGAGTTTCTGGGCTTCCTTGTGGACTCGGTTGCGTCGTCTTTACGCCTTCCTCTTTCCAAAATTTCCAAAATCAAGGCAGAGATTGCCTCTGTGCTCCACCTTTCTGTCATCTCCCTCAGATCTCTGGCCAGGATTGTCGGTCTTCTTTCCTCTTCTATCCAAGCGATATTTCCGGGCCCCCTGCATTATCGGGCCCTCCAACGTCTAAAGATCAGGCATCTTCGCCAAGGTTTGGCTTATTCAGACGTCATCG
This sequence comes from Lissotriton helveticus, assembly GCF_964261635.1. Lineage (NCBI taxonomy): Eukaryota > Metazoa > Chordata > Amphibia > Caudata > Salamandridae > Lissotriton > Lissotriton helveticus. Next base: position 776,061,647 of record NC_136072.1, read on the forward strand.
CTCTAGACCACGAGTCCCGCACAGAATTGCAATGGTGGATAGACCATTTAGATGCGTGGAACGGGCGCACTATCTTCGCCACATCCCCAGATCTTGTTTTAGAATCAGATGCCAGTCTATCGGGTTGGGGCGCCCGCTGTGGTCCAATCTCGACTGGAGGAGCATGGTCAAAAGAGGAGTCCAGACTGCACATAAATTGTTTAGAGATGCTTGCTGGTTCCTTTGCGATCAAATGTCTTTCCAAAAACAGGATCCGCTGTTCCATACTCTTACGCATGGACAATGTTTCTGCGGTTCGCTACATAAATCATCTAGGCGGAACCAAGTCCAAGCCTCTAGCAGACTTAGCGAAAAGTCTGTGGGAATATTGCCTAGCCCATCATCTCTCCTTGACAGCGGAATATCTTCCAGGCGACCTCAATTCTGTGGCAGATTGGCACTCGAGGTTCCTGCGCGACTCCAGCGACTGGAGGCTTTGTCCCTCCGTCTTCCATTCTCTTTCTCTTTTTTGGGGTCCCTTTTCCATCGATCTCTTTGCTTCTCGCCTCAATTCCCATTTGCCCCAGTTTTTCAGCTGGCGTCCGGACCCCCTAGCTCTAGCCACGGATGCTTTCCTCCAGGATTGGTCTCGTCATCTCAACTATGCCTTTCCTCCTTTCATAATGATCAACAGAGTGTTGGCGCAAGTCCGCCGTCAGGAAACTTCTCTAGTACTGATAGTCCCCTTCTGGCAAGCTCAAATCTGGTTCCCTGTTCTTCTGGAAATGGCGATGGATTTTCCTGTACTTCTGCCGTCCTTCGACGATCTTCTTCTCAATCCTCGAGGCGAGCGTCACAGTCTGATCTTGGACAACTCCCTCACTCTGTCGGCTTGGAAAGTTTCCGGCCTTCCCCTTCTAACGTCCTCATTTCACAAGAGGCTGCTCACTTTCTCGACCAAGCCTGGGCTCCAGGCACTTCCAAAGCCTACAAATCCGCCTGGTCTCTTTGGACAAGCTGGTGTCTGGAAAGGTCTCTCGATCCCTTTTCAGCCCCTCTAGGTTTTGTCATCAATTTCCTAGCTTCCCAGGCCAGCGCTGGGAAGGCCTATCGCACTGTCAACCTCTACCGCTCTGCCATTTCCCTCAATCACGCCCAAGTTGATGGGAAACCTGTGGGCGCTCATCCTCTGATTTGTCGCCTCCTCAAAGGTGTTCGCTGCTCTAAACCACAGTTGGCTAAGTATACCTCTTTGTGGGATGTTTCTGTTGTGCTTAAACTGTTTTTGAATTGGCCCTCCAATTCTGCTTAGTCTCTCAAAATGTTATCAGCCAAACTTACTATGTTACTTTGCTTGGTGTCTATTAAAAGGGTTTCTGATGTTAGAGCTTTGGATATTTCTTCTCGCCAATTTTCTTCTACAGGTGTGCTGTTCCAGATTCGCAGACGCACGAAGACTAATCTAGACTCTGTTTTTTATCCCTATTTTCCCGATCAACCCCAACTTTGTGTGGGACAGTGTTTGAAAATGTATGAACAAAAGACCGCTGATCTCAGAACGCCCTCTTGTTCTCAACTCCTTATTTCCTTTCGCAAACCCCACCTCCCTGTTTCCTCCCCTACCCTCGCCAGGTGGGTTCGCTGGGTTATGTCCCTTGCCGGTATTGATGTCTCTGTTTTCGGAGCACATTCGGCTAGAGGAGCCATGGCTTCTAAGGCCTTTTGGTCTGGCTCCCACTTAGAGGACATACTGAGATCAGCAGATTGGTCCAATGACAGTATTTTCCGCATGTTTTACTGTAAGCCTATTCATTCTGTTGCTTCTGATGTTATTGACTTGCTTTGAACAAGCATAATAGGAGCCTCCGGTCTTGCCATAAAATGTAGATTTTCCTAGTTATCATGACGGAAAGTCTTAATTTTATTAAAGACACGGAGGCGAGTATTATCCCGCCGCTACACTATTAACATGTGTTCTCCCTCCCTACAGCGAATCCGGCCTTGCCGCCTGCCTCATCATAGAAGATCTACTATCCAGTGGCTCCGTTCATCTCCTGCTTGGATTTCCCCTCCGGTCCTTCCAGCTCCTTCTTCGGATCCTTTCCTTGGACTTTGGCTCTGGATTCCAGTGATTAAGGATTTCTGCTCCTGGACTTTGGCGTTCTTTCTGGTTATGGCTATTTTTCCTTTATTTTCAATTGTTATCTGACTGGCTCTCAGCGAAAAGAGGAAGCTGCGCAGTCAGTGTGTTCTCTTATCTATAATGTGACTGCTGATTGGTTACTGTACTCTCGTTTTTTCTCATTCCCATGGCCCAGTTGTTACCTGGCCCTCTGGGAACTGTAGTTTCTTGCACTTATCTTGGCTGCTATAGAATAAAATGCAAGATAAGAAAGCATAATACTCGCCTCCGTGTCTTTAATAAAATTAAGACTTTCCGTCATAATAACTAGGAAAATCTACATTATGCACTGCTATAATTAAGACATTCACTACTAACGTCTTAATTGTAGCAGTGCATAACAATACTTTTATTTTCTCCTAACTTTCACTGGGTCCATGGTCATGACAACATTGCAGCCTGCGGGCTGCATGGGGCGCAGATCCAGTTACACGTTGCTTCTCTTCTAGTTAAAAAGTGGGGAGAGGGTGACTGCGGACGCTTATGGGCGAAGCTCTCCTCATGATGGTGTACAGTCTACTTCAAATTCGATGTTGGGGCATATATTAACCCTTTAATTTATTTAGGTGTGCCTGGAACACATGTAACACCACAAAGATAAAATAATTTACATTTCCGACCCTTTAAGTGGCATACTAACATTCCCTATTAACAAGCATTTGCAATGTAATAGGTCTAGCTTGTGAAAGAGGTTAAGCTATTGGCATTGTAAATGACAATGCCTTTAATTTATCTAATTTAAAAACCAACACATAAATAAAAGTCATTATCATTTTCAATGCCAATATTTGGAGAGAATCGCAATTAGGAAATCGGTTTTCCTAATGTTTACACATCAGGCCCTAAATTCTCTACCAGTAGTATCAAAAAGAGATTCCTTTCTGTGTTACTGATTTCCGTTTTTGTGGCCAACAGGCCTACACACTAATATCACTTTACTCGTGTTCAGATTTTACTTTCCTTTTGTGACCAACTAGATTAGACACTTGTCTCACTTTAATAGTGTTTAGGACTTAACTTTCCCCTTGTAGCCGATAGGTCTACACACTGGTCTCTCTTAAATGGTATTCATATATGACTTAGATAATTATTTTTGCACATACACTAGAATTATTTATATCTCTCAAAGAATTTTATTTTGTAAAATTAAAAACATTTTGATCACTTTTATAACATCACAATTTCTAATAAACATATGCTCTAAATTAATCCTTCTCTAATACATATAATCAATCCTAGTTTAATTTCACTTAAATTAAAACAATTTATATGCAATTTCAAAATCATACATTAAAATATTTTTTCTTTAAAAAAATTTGATTGAAGACAGTCCTTTGTCGACGCGTTTTGGTGTGTAGTGTTGTAAGCACACCTTCTTCAGGACAGACTTATGTTTAAAACCAAGTGATCTTCATTTTAGATTATTATTCCGTCACTCTTCTTACTTTAGGGTTCCACACTCCTGAGGATTCATTTTATTCTTGTTCCTCTATGTTGGTGGGGTAGGTATTTATTAACCTATGTTTCATTAATACTGGGAGAATTATCTTTCTTGTGTCTATTATGTATATCTTGCGACTTTCAATCTGCGCGAGATCTCACGTGGCTGTTGACTTCAGTTTGACCTTGTGATGTCATCTATGTGATCCCTGGTTTGAGATACAAAGGCGGAATTCCTGTTCGTTCCGGGGATTTCTTTACTTTCAATCCCTCATACGATTGGTTGAGATTTGTCTTTCTCCCAAGGATACCTTGTCTTGTTGTGCACGGAGCAGTCGACACGTCCTCTCTACCATCTCTCTGTTGCTTTTTACATTCATAAGCAAATCCCCCCCTTTGGGGTATCGACTTTCTTGGTACCTCTCCAGGTGTTTGTCTGGTAGTTCGCTTTCCGGAGGAAAAATACTCACTTAATCAGTAAACCATACCATTCAATACCAATCTCATTGTTTATTAAACTTTATTTGATTTTATGATAATCATAAATGTGTACAGGACATACAACAATAGTAAGCTTGGGCAGAGTTCGCGGTGTTCTGCTAACACTCAGCTGCGCTCCGCGGAGCTCGGCAAGCGGCGGAGTGCCATGGATAAATGCTGTTCGATGTGATTTTCAGTGCCAGGTGCTTGTCTGCACTGTGCAATCATCGCGAACGGCACCATGCACAGCACAAGCGGGCGCTGCTTCCTTTCTGCCTCTCGAGTAGATTTTTACTTGAGCAGCAGCTTTCTCAACGCAAAAGGACAGTTTCTCATGCGCGACCACTCGCAATGGGAAATCTGACCGCCTCCGTTGAGAAATCTTGCAGGGAGGTTGATTTTCCAAGCTTGCGCTCGCTCCCCAACTTGACATTGACGAAATTGAGTGAGGGAAAAACTCCACTCTGTGCGGAAGTCCGCAAGTTCAGTGTAACGCGGAGTGTGGAAATCTCTGCAAACTCTGCTAGCGGAGCGTAGTTCACTGCCTAGACTTAAACAACAGTAGATTTAAAAGTAAACAGCTCCATACATGGCAGCAGAAATACAAAATAAAAGATCAAATTAGTTATATCAGATGTAAATTGATCTAAACAGTTTAAAAACAGTTAAAATAAATAGAGGTAAGAGGGCCCATGTTGTACCAATGGTAACTAGATACCTGCATTGCAGTCTTATTGGATAGTTGAAAGGACAACAGAAAGAAAACAAGAAACAAAGAAACATACTCTTGGTGGCACTAGCAGCTGTAAATAACAATTAAAAGGTCTGATTTACCTAAAGTGTGCCGGGACCAACAGAGGCCTGATATACTTGTGACATAAGTGGAAAAACATTGGACACATAATACCAATATGCATGGAGTCACAGATTGAGATATCACAACTATAAACACGCAGGCGGGGTAATGTTACCAGACCCAGTTTGGAAACAAAAGCTGGTGATCTAACCTTAGAAATGTTAAAAGACATTGCTGCCTTTTAGACATATTCTGGAGGATATAAGGCTCTAATCTGCTTACAGATTTAACTAAGGTCGTTCTTCTGAACGGTCTGTTTTGTCAGGGCAGAATTTTCCCTTTCAGTAGCCAATCTTTGGAAAAAAGTCTGCTTAAACTATGCAAAGTCCTTTTTTGTTATTCTTCCAGCGTTAGAATATAAGCTTGGGCTTCCTAATTCCTTAAAACGATTTCTTAAAGTATTGTAATCAATTGATACAAACCACATTGTCTAAAAGCAAACAGTCCTGAAGTATAATCCTGTTAAAATGCAGATCCTCCTACAATCTATTGCATACCTAACTGATTGTGTGCAATTTTGGTAGAAATTCCTCGACCAATGGCTAATAAATTTCTCAGAAATTTATTCTCTATCACTTGAATATAATCAGTGTTGGCATACCCCCAAATTTCACTGCCTAAGTTGGCCATTGGAACACATTTGGCATTATGAACATCAAGAAATTTCCTCGGGGACCAGTGCCAAATGTGCCTTGTAAAATCTCATTGTTGTCCATCAAGTTCTTATCAATTTTAAGCTTACATAATTATTGAAGAGTTTCGTCAGTAATCAAGGCCCTTATGCTATGATTTGAGGTTAGCCAGGTCAGATCAACAGCTGGCTCAGAGCTTAAATTGTATTTGCCTTTAAGGACAAATTCCAGGGCTAGATGATCCCTGAACCCCAGGCTCTCATTTTGAAAATGCCCATTAAGATTGATCAGATTGTGCTGGGCCTCTCTTGTTTATAGTTTTTTAGACTATAATGCTGATCGAGCCATAATCGTAATCTTGTGCCATATAGGGTGCAGATGACAACTGACCTACCTCTTTTTCAAGAATGGTATCACCAACAGGGCAGTGGCGGGTGGTCATGAATGTTTCTAAGTTTATGTTTAGAAACTATCACTCGTAATAAATGCCCCTAAATGCAGTGATGCATACAAATTTACTAAAGTGAAACACGTCCACCTGTTAATGAAATACCCTTTTTTGAATTTTGAAGAATTTGAAGAATTTAGAAGAATCTTTATTATATTTTTACATTATGTTCATTACACAATTTATAAGGCAAGATTTGATTGGCCAGTGAGTGTTTTCTCTCTTAGAGCCAAGCCAGGCACTTGGCTCGACTCTGACTCAGCTCTTCTTATACATTTTCTGTCTTGCCCACTTTTAATCACATGTAATCTGCGGTGAGGCTGGGTGAACCAATTTGGGGTGCTAATGTGATTTACCCATGGGAATAAAAAATGTATCCATGCAGGTGATTTATATAAGCCAAAAAGGTGCATCATAAAGTTTTTGGACATAAACGCAGAGAAATATTTTTTAATTGCACATAGGCAAATTTGCAATTTCCTGATGGGCACACCCAAGTCTGTCTTTGAGATCCAACATCTGAGACGTATCTACCACTGCCCCAAGTTAGGCCTGAATGGGGGTACAATTCTGTACTGAGGATCAAGGACATCTAAAGAATTTTGGGGGCCTCGGGCCAAACTTATTTTGGGGTCCCCTAATGGGAACCACTTTGAATTTATGATCTTATTACAGCCATTTAATTCTCTTTATGGCAAGGTCCATGACACACTGACAGACACATTGGTCCAAATCCTAAATGTGCTTAAATCTAATATTCAGGGATAGTGATATGTGTTTTTAACACAGCAGCAGCAGCTCACTAATACTATTGCAAATATCTCTGTGACATTAGCCCATTTCGAATATGTGGTGTCCTGCTGCGATCTAAAAGAAACCTTTTTATTGATTTCCATGGAATTGAAAAACAACCACAACATTTCTCTGTAAAATGTCTGTATTAGATTTCCACACGTTACATGTATTAAAAAATAAATTAAAGGAAACCCCGGTGATCTGCTGGCCCGTTTATGACATGGGCACTGAAGTACAGTGGAGAGCCAGAGTACAGGGCGATAGTATCCGAATCCTGTCCTGGAATCTGGCTGCAATTTAGAATAAATTACCCTGTCCAGAGTGGGGATGTTTCATAGACAACTATGATGTCTGCCTCTTTCAGGTGACATGGGCCAGGGAAGAATATAAGAGAGTAGGCTTTGCTTCCATGAACATCGTGGCTACCACGAAGGGGAGGGGAGACCGTCAGGTGGTTTAACTATTTGGGTGGGTATACACCTTGGCGTTAAAGCCGAGCAGATTCCAACTTCTACCGACGACGTGCAGTGTGTTCTCCTAACACTTGCCTCAAAGGTGCAAATAGCCCTAATTAATGTCTACTCTAGACCTGTGCATAATAGGCAAGAATCAGGTGCCATAGAGGACCTGGGACATCTCAGATCAACTCTGGATCCAGCAGTTCTATTGATTATAGGAGGCGATTTTAATTGCCAATTTGAGCCTCTTATTGATCCATCTCTAGATGGGCCCACTGAGGAGGACCAGTATTGGTCGATACACGATCCACAGATTCCATTAGTAAAAGCTTGGACGCCACTGGTCATGCAACTCAACTCCCTTTCTTTGGCCCTCTCATTGAGGGCATGTAACGTGAGGACCAAATCTGATAGACCGGGCCAGTTTACATTTAATAGAGAGGGGTAGAACTCTTTACTTGATTACATTCTGGTTGAAACTAGAATTTGGGATAGAGTCCTTGACTTCCACGTCCACCAGAGGCAAGATAGCGATCATAATGCTCAAGTAATGACTCTAAAAGCAGGGAGTATGGGTATGTCTAACCCTCTCCCAGTGCCTAATAGAGAGAAAAATGCACTAACATTATCAAACAATAGGCGGAGAGTGAGATGGTGTTATATTCAGAAATCCCTACCTAAATTAGCCAATATATATCAGCAGGCATTGCCATTATTAATCAAAATGGGGGAGGTAGGAGGAGGCGACTCCCAAGCAGGGATACAGGATAGCCCCCATAAAATCCATGAGCAGCTAACGGCAAAATTGCTCGATGCATTTTACCCGGTGGGAAAGCCAAGGGAAAATAATGGCTCCAAGTATCCTTGGTTTAATGCAAGTTGCCGTAAAGCTAAACTGGACCTGCTAAATGCAGTGAAGGCAAAGGATAGGCTAGCAACCAAGCAGTGTAGGGCAAGGTATAAGTGGACTATCCAAACAGAAAAGAAAAACTGGGAAGCGGAGAAGTAGGAAGCCCTTAGGATTGCCCTGAATGATAAAGATTTGAAAACATTTTGGGCAATAGTAAGTTCTGGGGATAGGGGAGGGCGACCCGCCCTGGGGCCCAATATAGCACCTGAAGTTTGGGAAGCACACTTTGGGGCACTATATTCTGAACAGAGTAGAGTGGGTGCTTCTACTGCCTCTCCGAAGCCCTTCCACGAGTACCGATTGGAAGGTGAGTGGGAGATTACCCTGGGCGAAGTGGAACATGCCATCATTAAATTGCAACCTAATAAAGCACCTGGCCTAGATAAGTTACCCGGGGATCTCTTTCGGACGGAACCGAAAATCTGGGCCCGTACTTGTGTGGCCTGTTTAATGCCATCTTGAATGGCATGGATCCCCCGGACGCTTGGCGTGGGGCCGAGATAGTCCCCATACACAAAAAAGGTTGCCCTCTCCTACCCTCAAACTATAGGCCCATCAGTCTAATAGACACCATCCAAAAACTTATGGGACGGGTCATTCTGGACAGAATACATGGTTGGATAGAGGAGATAGAGATACTAAGTCCCTATCAGGCAGGTTTCAGGTCCAGTATAACAACCGTCGACCAGATATTTAGACTCCAGCTGCTTTACTGGAAGATGGTGAGTATAGAGGGTGGCAGCCTCTATCTCATATTTGTCAACCTGAAGTATGCTTTTGACTTAGTTTCCAGGGAAAAACTATGGAAAGTATTACGCGACCTTGGGATTCCACCTTACCTCCTTGATGTGTTAGTGAGGTTACACAAAGGGAATGATGCCCAAGTAAGATGTGGAAAATACAGGGAACTCTCTGCACGCTTCCCTGTCTAGAAGGGGGTACATCAGGGATGCGTGCTTGCCCCAACCCTATTCTGCCACTGCATAAACGGGCTTATCGAACATCTAAATAGTGTCAAAGACAGCGAAGGACCAAGGCTAGTTTCGGGGAGGGTTCCTGCGTTGATGTTCGTGGATGACACTTTGTTGCTGTCCAAAACATCAATGGGCATACAACGCACCTTGGATGGTTTTGCTGAATTTTGCAATTTAAGGGACTTGGAGATCAATTTAACTAAGACCAAATTTATTATCTTCAATCCCCCCAAAACCACCCACCCAAATCCCTACCTAGAGGGCACACCCCTATAGACAGTGAGGACATTTGAGTACCTGGGTATTATATTATCAGAACATCTTGAGTGGGAAACCCAATTGGCCAAGGCAAGTCTAAAGTTAACACAGACAGCGGGGGGGGGGGGTCATGAAAATGCATAGAACATCTACGTTCAAGCCAGCTGCCCCTGTTATTGAAATATATAAAGTCCAGGCCAGGGGGGCCACCTTATATGGGGCTGAACTGTGGGGGCACTGTAGGCCCTCTAACCTCATGAAAATAGAACATAATTTCATGAGGCAACTATTGGGCCTCCCTCGTAGCACCCCCTTAGTCCCGTCCACCTGGATTTGGGTTTGCAACCCATTGATAAAGAGATCGCCATAAGGCCTATTACATTCTGGCGTAGGCTTTGGGCGACGCCAGAGTTGTCAGAGCCGAGCTCAGGGAGGTCTAAGCTAGAATAATTATTAGGAAAATACTGTGGCTTAACCACATAAGGGATCTCTGTACTAAGATAGGTAGGCAGGACCTCTGGAAAACGCCTGAGTTAGCGTGCCCACTAATGTCCAGGTTAGTTCTTGTGCGGCCCTATAGGCACCATAATCTAACAACCCTTCAAGAAAGGGCCACCGATGGTCGGCTGACACTAGACTTTCTTCAAGTAAAGGCTGAATACAAAAAGGAACATTGCCTGGATGTGATTTACCACCCTCTGGCTAGGAAACTCTACATCCAATTTAGAATGGGGACCCTTCCACTAATGACACTCACCAATAAATGGGACAAAGAAAACAAGGAAGAATGCCCGGCGTGTAAATATAGGGTAGAGTCTGAAACTCATGTGTTCTTTGTCTGCCCCGCATATTATTTATCACGCAAACGATGGTTAGCCCCAATATGCAAAAACCTAGGGTTCAGGCACTGTAAAGAGGCCTATAGGATACTAAAATACGATACCCATCCCCCTATTGTTTTTGCCGTTTAGCGCTTTCTAAATGGTATGTGGCATAAGCACAGGGGCTTTTTGAAGTGACTGTGCAGAGAGTTTTATGTATGCCCTTTTTTAACAAATTCATTTTAGGTTTACTTAAAAGGGACATTTGCACTACTTCTTAATTGTATTATTCACCTTATCCCAATAATGATTAGCCCTAGATGAATTTTATAATCCTTTTTTAATCGATTTTAGGATAATGGTCCGCCATTATTTTTTATACTGTAACAAATCTAGATATATGATTGCACTGTCTACTGTTATTTATTGTTGATTGATGATTGTAATAATGCACTTTTATGGTCCGAGCTAGCCGAAATAAAGTTATTAACTGAACTGAACTGAAATGAAAGGAAAACAGTAGTTAAAACCATCTATGTTTAAGAATCATTCAAGTTCATCAGGGCAGGACTGTATGCAGAACAGAGCAGGCTCCATCAGGGGGCCCCCCTGAATTTTTGGGGCCCCTGATTATTTGAGGCCCTGGGCCAGCGTCCACTTAGCACATGCCTTAAAACATCTCTGCTGAGAATAGTATTTGCAGATGCAAGTCAAAATGACAGGTCCTCCCTCTCGTTCTTACTTATGGCTGCTGTTCAAAAGATTGTTTAACTGCTGGGTTGTAAAAAACCTTCATTAAAATTGAAAGTGTCTGCATTGTGGCTGAGCCTCCATTCCAGACCTTAGTTGTGTTGGCCTGTAAGAGCAGAGGCAGTCTGATAATGACATTTCCAGTGCAATTAGCCTCATTGGTTTTCAGGAATGGACGATATCCAGCATTTAGGGAAACTTGCCTTCGAGTTTAGCTGTGTAGGTGTCACAGGAGTTGCTGTGTAATTTGTTGCTGCCTGGGCTTATTTGTCTTCCCAGTTCTGGATGGTAGCACTTCGTTTACAACCGCTGGAACATGAGCAAAATCAGCTTTTGGGATATCCGAAAACACGCTGGACAAAATCCCCTCAGCTTCACTCAGGAGATTTTAGATGCTGTAGGATTTGCCTCATGGGCAAGAGCAGGAACTGTGACATCAAACAAATTCAGTAAACACTGAGTTTATTCTGAGGTGCACCTTAACTGGCAAGAAGAAGCCTGGTGAGGAGTAGGTAGTCTGAAACAGCAGGCTCCAAAAACTAGAGGGCCATTTGAAGACCGTTCGGAGATCAGTTAATCCAGAAAGTATTCATATGTGAGAAACGGTAGCATGTGTGAATTGTTGAGATATTTGAGTCACAGGCCAGTGCTTAATTTGAGGCGGTAGTTTCTGGTGCTCGACACCAGCATTTAATTGTTGGCCCCCGGTACTTAATTGCCTGGACCTGAACTTATGACAGCTCCCACATGGTGGCGCTGTTTGTGTAATTTAAAGATGAGCAGAAAAACAGTTTGTTAATTCAATATATATTAAAAACATCTGATGCCTGCCACCGAAGCCATTTTTAAAGCTTTGGCAGCTTCGAACTGAATTGTCACACTTCAATGTGATGGTTAGTAGTTGTGTAATTACAATTGCAAGGTCTGGTGCAAACTGCAGTGGCCTCCGGCATTTTGTTTTTCCAAATTATGCACTGGCACAGGCAGGTGCAAAAAACACACAGTACATTATGTTTAGGGATCCCAGTTTTCAGTTTCTACTGATATTTACAGATAAATGCCAGATAAAAAGTATTTATTTTCCTGTCTGCATTTATTTTTAAATTTTTAAATACTGAAAATAGGCTCTCTCTGGATGATGTTTTCTACTGTCAATCATGAGTGCCAGGTCAGTAGGTGCACAGATTGAGAGGTAGAGGAGACGAAAAAAGACAATAGATTTCCTAATGAAGCTTAATTAAGTGTGGATCTACAGTTATTTATGATATTTTACAACTTAAGTAATTTCAGTTAACGATATCTCTCTGTATATTTCTGAAACCTTTTGGACACTGAAATGTTAGTACGCAATTATCAGTTAAAAAATGCCGATAAATACCCATTGCATTTCCATTTATATATAAAACACAAAATAACAAGCATTTGTAATGCAAATTGGTCTCGCATTTGTGAGAGTTAGAGGTATTGGCGTTGTAAATGACAATGTCTTTTACCTACCAAAGGAATTGAAGGGGAAAGAATATGGAAACAGAAAGGAAGCTGGCGAAAGGAGGAAAATGAAATAGAGTAGTAAGCATGGCGCCATACATTTTTTTAAGAACAGTGTGCAAAGCCCATTCATAGATATAAGACTAGCAGCAAGTTGCAGCTGCTGAGACCGTCTGAAAGTAGAAAAAAATAACGAAATATATAAAAAAAAACCTGTATAGTAAGAGGGGCAATGGAGAAGATGGGGGGTTGATGTAGCACGTATACATCGCTGCCGAACGACTGCTTTGAGTACACTGTTCATAACGGATGGACTAAATGTGTTCCTCGCAATATATGGGCTCTGCATGACTCGTGCTATTTTAGATCTAATGCCCTGCAATGGAATCAGCGCTGGTATGGACTATGAACCATGAGCAACCGTGGCTCCTGACATAGGGAACGAGACGCAACCAGTTGCCTCCTAAAGGTGGAAATCTGTAAGATTTCAGAGAGGTGAACCTGCCTTCAAGCACATCCCCTCACCTTTCCCCAGCAACAGGATCTGCGCCTCCAGCTTCATGGCTCCGGTGTGCCCCCCTCTCCCAGGACACTAGGAGCTGAACTCTTACTTTGCCGCGACCCAGGAGAGGCAGAAGGAGTCAGATCTGGCATGGATGGCTAGCAACTGGCAACACTGTCAAAGCACTACCAAAGCAATACAGGACAACATGTGGCAACATAAAAGAAGGACTATGCTGAATGCCCACATGCTATTCGATAGCAACAGGATTCACGGCAGCCATACTAGAAAGGTATATATTTTTTAATCACAATGGTTGGCGAATGTAAAGCAAAACTCTTGTACACATTGAGGCGAAACTTGCCTATTTTAAAATTTATTGATTGCTTCCAATTTACAAAACACACAATATGCCTAAACCACCCTTATTTTTATACGACACAATTCTTTTTGTCAGTCAAAAAGCCATTTATTGAAATTCGACCAGGTATTATTATTTTACACCATTGATTTGTTATTTTTCTTTAAAGACTTTTTATAACACATTAATTAGCAAAAGAAGGACAAACTGTACATTTATATATTTACACTATTATACATGAAAGTTTACTAACACAAATAGAAATACATATAAACACAAAATTAATTTGCAACATCATATATATAAACAATTTCACAAAAACAAAACATAATATATTCATGTATATTTGATAACAAGAAATGAGTGACCAAATCAAAAGATGAGGAATACAATCAAATTAATTAGACTAATTAATACTCTTGAAACTGAATGATTCTCATTTATTCTTATAATCAACCATTTATTCCTCTCAAGTTTGTCAATTTACAGCTTGACATTGGTAGGAATTGTTCTCACAATTCAATAATACACAGGAAACATAGAATATGATATATATTATTAGCACATATTGTTTCTAGCTGATTAGATCATAATACTCAGGAAACATAGAATAGGTAATATATTATTATCACATACTTTTTCTAGCTGATTAGCTTTCCCTTTGTGAATGTTCTAACTCTCATCGAAATATGAACGTTCTGAGTCTTATCGGACATTACACGTGGTAATAAGGAGAGCTGTAGTTTAACTCGCCAGGCTTGGTGTTTATCATACATGTGTGTCCTTGGTTTTTATTGCATAATCTGCCAAAGAAAGAGGCTCAAGTTTAGGAGTTACATGCGCAGCCATATATTCAATGAGTGTCCTCGTGACAATATTGATTGACAAAGTGAGTCCAGCTAAAGCGCACAGCTCTGAACATACCACAGCTAGTGGGCTCTCTGCTAGAGACGTGTGCTGTACCATCCCTTTCTTTATGGCCGATCAAAGGAAACCATTAGTGAAATCACCACAGGGCAGAACAGACACAGAAAGGAGGGACCAACACTGACAAACACCAATAGTAAGCCAGTATTTCTGATTGCCACACATAGTAACCAATGGCAATAGGTGGGGGTGCGAAACGCCCACAAAAGAGAACACAGCAGGCCGAAGCTCGACCTAAAAAATTATTACAGCAAAAATGAGCAGAAAAGAAATATGGATAAATATAGAACTGTTGAAAAATAAATACCATAACAATGGGATCCCTAATTATGTTATCAAGATTTCTGTTCTGCATTTCTAGCAATGGTCTGTTTTAAGCAATAGGAAGCATACATATATCAGTACGTGTCATAGGACTTTAACATTTATTTTGTTCATATAGATAAAAAATAAGCACCGACAGATAAAACAATTGCACATCTCACAGTATCCCAGATTACAATATTTCCAGTCTGTGTATCACATTTAATTAATATTTTACCACTACTTGGTGCTAGATTGAAAGAGGATATTGGAATTTTTTTTGTCCGCATTTGCCTTAACCCCACTAGAAGAAAAATAAGAAAATAACCTCCATCTTTCTTTTCGTGTCCTGATGATCTCGTTGTTTACTGCCGTCAGCGAAAGGCATTTAATTACTCGAAGGAGGATTGTGGGAAAGAGATTTTTGCTCCACCTAGGTTTTCACATAACCTGCCGGATCAAATGCCTGGGAGACCCTTTTCGGTAGTCCGAGGAGCATTAAAGGCATAATCATCGGACCTGGGGGGAAAAAAAAAAAAAAATCCGGACTCCTACCTCCACGACTTTAGTAGCTCCCAAAATGCCAGTTTATTCTTATTGCAGGATCTAGCCATATCAACCTTAGACACTTCATACAGCGAGGTCAGCCATTCTGACTGGGTCGGCGCTGTTGACTCTACCCAATACCTGCATATTTGCCTTCTTGCCAAAAGTATTGCGCAAAAGAGTAAGGATCTTGCAGGGCCCACAATGTTGTCATCAAGGCCGAAGATGATTAACTGTAGACTAATAGTCAAAGGGACACTCAGAATAGATTCCATAGATATTATAACTTTGTCCCAGAAATTGCGTATGAGGGGACAGTTTTTAAACATGTGTATATCCGATGCTTCTGGGAATCCACATTTGTTACATACTTTGCCGGGCTGAAATTTCGATAGTTTGAGCGGGGAGAGGTACGCTCTATGGGCTGTAAAGATGTGATTGCGCCTGAGCCAAGCAGGTTTGACTATTCTATAGAGAGTGTTAAATGAGTCCATCCACATCGAATCACATTGTATATTCATCTGTTCTCCCCATAAGTCATCGGCAAGTTTAAATTCGCCATCTGCTTCCTCCACAATAGCCCAGTACCACATTAAGACCTCCCTTCTCCCTCCAGACTTTGCCACAAGCTGCTCTTCTAGGTTACTCTCCCTCCCTAATAACACATTGCTCTTAGCCTGTGACTGGACCCAGCTATTCAATTGAAAATATTTAAACTTGGAGAGACCGGGCCCCCCTGCCTCGCGAACATCTTCCCAAGAAGGCAAAACGGCCCCTTCCAGCAAGTCTCCCCACATTAAACACCCAGAATCTTTCAGAGGCATCCTCAGACTATCCCGGAGGCATACAGGAGTACCCGGGGAATCCCATAGTGGTGCCCTTTTTGAAAAATAGCCCAGCCCTACTCTCCTTCTTATTGCTGACCAGCTTCTGGCTAGTGACTGAAGAACTTTCAGTTTAACTTTAAAAAAAAAAATTGGTCTCTAAACTTAAACATAAAACCAACTTCCAACAAGTCTGATCCCCTTAGCATGGCCCAGAACAACTCTCCCACAATTGTACTAGTAGGCATCTTCAGCAACATTTGTGAATGAGATAACTGGAATGCCCATGCGTAATATTGCAGATTGGACATAGCCAGACCTCCTTTCTCCCTCTTCCGCCTAAGCTTCTTCCAAGCTAACCTGGTAGCTCTCTGCTTCCAAATAAATGAATTTAATTCTCTTTGACATTTCGCTATTTGCTTTGTGTCAAAAGCCAGTGGGATGGAATTAAAGAGAAATATTAGCTTAGGGAGGATGGACATTTTCACTAGATTAATCCTTCCCAAGATTGATAGGGGAAGGTGCACCCAAGAGTTCAGCTGTTTTTGGCACTCTTTAAAAATGCGATTAAGATTGAATTCCGGGATCTTCTCAACTTCCTGGGTTATTTTAATACCTAAGTATCGCATGGAGGTAGCACTGTAGTGGTGTGTGTTTTCCATGTTCCCCGCCATTATCTCTGTCTTATTCGTATTAATTTCATATCCCGATATTGTGCCAAACTCTTCTGCGCATGCGATAATCGTAGAGAAAGCTGTGTCAAGGTCAGCTGTAAAGATCAAAATATCATCTGCATACAGGGCCACTCTCCACTCCCACTCTCCAAATTTAAACGGAACGATGTTATGGTCTTCTTTAAGTACGTGTGTGAATGGTTCAATGTAGAGGTTAAACAGGAGAGGGGAGAGGGAGCAGCCCTGTCGCGTACCCCTA
Organism: Lissotriton helveticus; assembly: GCF_964261635.1. Taxonomy (NCBI): domain Eukaryota; kingdom Metazoa; phylum Chordata; class Amphibia; order Caudata; family Salamandridae; genus Lissotriton; species Lissotriton helveticus. The sequence continues at coordinate 776,078,514 of NC_136072.1, forward strand.
GTGATCTTGAAGGGGTCTGTCAATGTCCCATTAACAAGTAATCTAGCTGTAGGAGCCTTATACAGTAGTTCTATAACACGGCAGAAACCTCTTCCTATGTTGAACTTCTTCAAGACCTCAGAGAGGTATGGCCAGTTAACCCTATCAAAGACTTTAGTCGCATCTAATGTTAGTACAGCCAATGGGGAGGGTGAAGGTAGATGCGATATCAATAGCACCTACTAGATCGTAAGTGAGGTCTGCTAATTGACGCCCTTGAATAAAGCCTTTTTGATCTATATGAATGATGTTATTCACCACTCCCCCCAACCTTTTTGACAGGATGGTGGCAAAGATTTTATAATCGCTATTAAGGAGTGAGATTGGGCGATAGGAGCCACAGTCATTCTGAAGTTTTCCAGATTTTAATATTAAGACGACTGTGGCTTCACTCCAAGACCCAGGAGGATCTTCTCCCTTCAAGAGTATGCTGTTAAAAAGCTTCACCAACACTGGGATTATAGACTCTTTAAGTAGACGATATAGCTCTCCTGGAAGGCCATCTGGCCCAGTCGCATTTCCTGTTTTAGAGAGATTGATCACCTTTCTAACTTCATCTTCGGTGATTTCCCTATCCAAACCAGCTTGTTGTTCATTCGTGAGACTTGGTAGGCAGATCTTTTCAAGCCATTTTTTTCTTTTCTGAGGATCCTCAATGATATCATTAGTATAGATTGCTTGGAAAAACTCGCGAAAGGCCATCCCTATGTCTGAATTGGATGACCGAGGTGATGCCTCCCCTTCCACCATTATCTGTTTAATATGGTTTCGAGCCTGATCAGATTTTACTTTCCACACGAGTAGCTCACCGGCGCTTTCGCCGAATTCAAAGTGGGAAATTTTGCTCGCTTCCCATCTGCGAGCGATTCTCTCTCTTTTAAGTGAATCTAGTTGTTCCAAGTCTGCCTTCGGGTCAATTCCTGATTGAGTGCTTAGCTTTAGTTGTACCCTGTTCATATCTTCTTCCAGACCCTTGATAGCATTTCTAAATTTCTTTTTCTTAAAGGAAGCTCGATTAGTAATGCAACCTCTCCAAAAAGCTTTCAAAGTACCCCACACAACTGAGATGCTAGATGTATCTAGATTCGTCTCAAGAAACTGAATAGTCTCAAGTTTGAGAAAATGTATCTGATCCTCCACTAATAGAATAGTACGGTCAAACGACTATGATCTAAACTGTTGTTGCTGTGTGAGAGATAGGCTAAAAGCTAATGCCAAGTGGTCCGACAAGTGGGATGGAAGATATTCAATATGTTTGACCAAATACCTTAAGGTGTAACTAAACAATGCATAATCAATTCTAGATTTGTGATGGTATTTTAGGTTGATAAATGAAACCCCCGGTTGATCTCCTGTGCGCTCCCTCCAAATATCTGAAAGACCGATCTGCCTCATTATATTCATAAGAGTCTGGCGTGATAAAGAGGGGACTGCTGCTCGTGACTTAGGGGATTTATCTAACCCAGGATTTAAAATAATATTGAAATCTCCTACCCAAATAATAGGATCAGGGAAGTCAATCAGATGGTTACGAATAGTATCCAAACAAGAGGGATCAACCTGATTAGGCCCGTAGTAGACCACCAAAGTGATAAGCATTTCCCCTAGTAGCGTTTTTAATATGAGCCATCTGCCGCTAGAATCCTCCCTGCATTCCATTACTTGCGCCTTGTTTTTTGAATAGAACCATCACCCCTCAAATGTTTGCTGATTGGTCTGTACAAACAAAGGCATCGACCCATTTCTGTTTTTTTAATATTTCTGTTGACTCTATCTTTAGTAGATGTGATTCCTGGATGGCAATGACCTGCACCGGAGAGTCTCTTGAATATTGTAAGATTCTAGCTCTTCTATTCTCCGTTCGCAGGCCATTGACATTCCAGGACAGAAACATAATGGGTCTTTCGTCACCACCTTTAATGCCATCCCACAGGCACCGCCCCAGTCCAAATTTAACCGTGTTTTGTGGTCAGGAAGCAGCTGAGCTGACATCTGAGCTCTCTGAATAATATCACAATGGAAGTTAAGACAAATAAAATGGTAATGGAGTATCGGCAAATGAGGAAATTTTGCTCTTATATCACCGGTGCCCCCCCCACCCTTTGGGAAACCCATCCCTTATTACTATGGCCTGGTGAATGGCCACGTTTGCGTCCCACTGCTTCTGCTGGCCCCCCCGTTCCCCACCTATTAAAGTATACTATCCAGTGCTAAAATAGAAGTTAAAGCTATACTAATTATATACAAAAAATATTCCTACCCACCACCCACTTTATCAGAAAGTATTCAAGCCTTTATTTTTTTTCTTTTGTTTTTTGTTGTGTATATAAAATCTATTTCTTTTTTCCTATTGTTTTCTGCCAAATTTTTCCACTACTTTTTTTTTTCTTTCTAAATGTTAATGAATAAAGTGGTTAAGGCTCATATATATACTAGAGCTAAAAGGGGGGGGGGGAGAAAAAAGGCCTAAACTAGACTAATCCCCTACTGCTCAAAATTCAATTAATTCCATGAATTCCTTTTCACGAGATGCGTTGCTTAGAGATTCCAATAACTCATCAGCCTCATACGGAGTTCTAATATTATACATTTTGTTGTTATGCATAATCTTGAGAAAGAGAGGGAATCTCATCTGCACTGTGGCCCCCAATGACCTAAACCTATCCATTCTCTGGCCTGATTCCCATTGACGCTCCAAGGTCACTTTAGATAGATCAGAACGCACCTCAAATGAAAAATCTGGCCCCTTTAATGTTTTAGCCTTGAGTGCCAAGTTAAAAATCTTCTCCTTTACAGCGTAAGTGAGGAAATTGATGAGAATCTTCCTCGGTTTAGCCCTGCTAGGATTCAGTCGAAATGGATCCCTATGAATCCTCTGGATATCTTCTTCTAGGAACTCCACTGATTCCTCAAGATTCAGAGAGTCCTTAAGCAATGCCACTATGGAGTGGAGTGGTGTGGCTCACTGGTTAGAGGTGGCAGACCCGGAAGCAGAGAACGGCCCAGGACCAGGGTTCAATTCCCGATGCAGCAGAGTCGTGGACCAGGGTCAGCGGACTCGATAATTCTCGCCTCGGTGCCTACTATAACCATGGATCACACTCGGCAACTCTGGGCATTAGCTTGCCTCATCTCTACAACGGCCCCCCACATTCGCCGGGGATGCCTGGTTTCACCTTGGAGATACCCAGTAGGGACCATCTCACAGGGATAGCCAGGACGGGTTCCCCAGCGGTCTACAGCGCCACGACGCCTCAGGGCAGCAGTGCGCTTTACAAGACACATACATTTACTATATAGGTCTTTAGGTCGCTCCCCTCCTTTCCCTCCAGGATCTTTAGGAGGCGTAAATTATTCCTGCGTGAGTTATTCTCAAGTGACTCGACTCTCTCTCGCAGGACATCACCATCCCTGTGTAGTGCTTGAATTTTGACCTCTGCCGACCCTAGGTTAGCTTTAAGATGTTCAACAGAGCCCTCCAAAGTCTCAGTCCTTGCATTCAATAGGTCCACTTTCTTCTCCAGGGCGTCGCATGCTGCTCTAATCTCAGACTGATTGTCTTCAGAAACTGCGAAATCCTGTTTTATATAACTTTTTAATGACAAGAAGAGGGCCTCTATCGATTTACCACCTGTACCTTCCCCTCCTCCCTTTTCACAGGCCACTGAAGGAACAACCTCCGAAGGGACTTTAGTAAACAAGTCGGACGCTGTTAAGTCCCCAGAGGTACTTATCTTACTTGTTGGTGTTGAGGATGATGCCCCAGGTTGTGTCATAGGGGACATGAAAAGTTTAGATGTGGTAGATGTGGTAGATACCACCATAGTAGGATTAACGGGATTAGCCATCGTGGAAGGGGTGGAGGATGAGCAAACAAGAATTTTCCCCGGGGCAGGGGAGCAACCCTGCTCAGGAGATGACTCTTGATTCATAACGTTCAATATCTGGGGTTGGACCCTGAAGAAGGAGCGTAAAGAGTGGGTGACCCTAACAGAAATAGCCTTCGAAGAGGCTTTAGCAGAGTTTTTGCTTCTTACCCCTCTAACACTCCTCCCCTTCCCTTGGTAGCTCTGAAAAGCAGTGTCGTGCCCCACCCGAGACTCTTCCTGCTGCTGTCCCCCATTCAAACCAGCTTCTGGTGTGCCTTTGGGACTACCTAGAGGACCAATATCACCTTCTGAACCGCATACAAGACCAACCAGCAGCTTCTTTTGTATGCTCTTTTCGCACTTTCCTTTCCTTTTACCCCCTCTTTTGCGTGTGGTAGACTTTAATATAATTTCAGAATCTCCAGTCTCCGAAGCATGAGCAGAAATGTGTGCGCAGGGGCTCTCTGACAGAGAAGAGAAATCACTCTTACCGGCATCGGCTTCGTAAACCTGCTTATCTCCGCACCTTCCTTCAGCCCCCGGCTTTCGTGCTTGCTGCTCCCTACCGTAGGAGGAATGCTCTAATGCCGCTTGTTCTGGCGCCGCCTGAGCTCCCCCGGAGGAGACCGCGAGCCGCCGCTCTGCGACCGCGTCTCAACTCCAGGGCGGCTCTATCCCAGCGCGGCAGGAGAGGAGGACTAGGACAACACGGAGAGCTCTGCCCGACCCCGGGACACATCCAACAAGCCCGCACCGCTGCAGCAAACGGGGTAGGCTCAGTTCGCTTAACTTTTCAATAGCACCATAAACTCCATACACTCCTCCGGTGGCAGAAAGGAGGGGAGCACAGAACTAGGACGCGTGCCGCCGCTCAACCAGCGGGTGCCACGTTTCCCCCATTAATTTCAATATTGTCCCAAGAGAGAGGATAATGGATTGCTCAATATCCTAAATTTAAATGAACATTTAGGCACTTAAAAATGTTCAGCCCAGCTGCACTCCACCGAAAATTACAAGATGTCTTTCACAATCCCAATGCCATCTTCTTTAATTTCCTTCATCTTTTGTTTATTAACAAATAACAAAAGGTTATAAAAAAAATAACATTTCATGCTGTCAACATTTCTTTTATTTCTGAAAAATCATTCTTGACACTTCCTCAGGGCTCCTTTTCCATGCCATTCCACACCTCATTTCCAATCAAAATAAATCCTCACCTCTCACTTACATTGCAGGAACATATCCATATAAATTGTAAATAAAACTCACGATGACCACTTATATTCATCTGTGTGAAGGTTTGATCATCCCAGAAAGCGAATTGGACCACGTACAAGCACAGAACTGGCACTTGAACCATTTATTTTGTGAGTCATTTATTTTGTTCGACAACGACAAATGGTTGTCATTGCACAGTGTGGAGTACTTGTTGTGGTGAGCAGCCTTGTTTGGCTGCCATATAGTTTAGTCAGAATGTTGTGTAAGTGTGATATAGTGATGCTGACATGCTCTAAATGGTTCTGTGTTGGTGGGCACAGAGAGATGTGCTATTGATGCGGCTATGCCTTGCCAACTATATGGTATTGGTGCTGTGTTATGAACCTAATAGTGTCAGGAGGTCATTCTAACATGTTCTATTGCAGTTCAGTGAATTCTAAATGTATTGATACAGGAATAAGTACGGTGGACTGTTGTATGGTATGTGCAGCTGAGAATCGGCTTCGTAAACCTGCTTATCTCCGCACCTGCCTTCAGCCCCCGGCTTTCGTGCTTGCTGCTCCCTACCGTAGGAGGAATGCTCTAATGCCGCTTGTTCTGGCGCCGCCTGAGCTCCCCCGGAGGAGACCGCGAGCCGCCGCTCTGCGACCGCGTCTCAACTCCAGGGCGGCTCTATCCCAGCGCGGCAGGAGCGGAGGACTAGAACAACACGGAGAGCTCTGCCCGACCCCGGGACACATCCAACAAGCCCGCACCGCTGCAGCAAACAGGGTAGGCTCAGTTCGCTTAACTTTTCAAATCCTTCTTGGAGGGAAGATCCTTCCAGGTGTCGGATGGTACGTCCACCTCCAAAGCCCTACCCTTGCAGTGTGGGGTCCCCCAGGGCTCCTCCCTGAGCCCCACACTTTTTAACGTTTATATGTCCCCCCTTGAGGACGTTATCACCCCCTTCGGCGTCAAAACAGTGATGTACGCTGACGACACACAGCTGGTGGTCTCCATTAATCAATCAATTACCAGCCTAGAAAATCTGTCCAAGTGTCTAGAAGGAGTCTCCCAATGGATGTGTGACTCTCGACTAAAACTTAATGGAGACAAATCGGAGATCCTCCTCCTTGGCAATCCCAACAAACTCCCAGCTAAACTCTCCTGGCCTTCCTGTATGGGAACCTACCCTACCCCAAAACCAGAGGTCAAAAGTCTAGGCATCTGGCTCGACCAGGACCTAAATTTCAAAACCCAGGCCAGGAAAACCGCAGGGACCTGCTTTGGCCTTATCCGCATGGCCCGAAAGATCCTCCACCTGATCCCCTTCCAGTCCAGGAAGCTACTGATGCAGGGGCTGGTCAACTCCAGGCTAGACTATGGTAACGTCCTGTACCTGGGAGCCCCGGCATCAGTCGTCCAGAAACTTCAGGTGGCTCAAAACGCGGCAGCCAGAATCCTGACCGGTACCAAAGCAAGATGCTCGGCAAAACCAGCACTCAAAAGCCTGCATTGGCTACCAGTGAAGGAGCGAATTACCTTCAAGACGCTGTGCATTTCGCACAAGATTATGCACGACAAAGGCCCCACAATCCTCAGATCGCTGATGAAACCCCACCAGTCTACCAAAAATCTAAGATCCAACTCTCTCGCCCTTGCCAGCATCCCAAGAATAAAAAAGGCTAGATCCGGCGGCCGCTTGTTCGCCTACAACGCGCCTAAACTCTGGAACACCCTCCCAGTAGCCATGAGGAGAGAACACAACCTCCTCTCATTCCGGAAGCAATTAAAAACCTGGCTCTTCCCCTAAACACCCCTTCCTCCTTTCTGTCTCCCCCTCCCCCCAGGAAAATTGGGTCTTGTTAGCGCTGGGATGCCCAAGGGTAGCTATGCGCTCTATAAATCCAAATCCAAATCCAAATCCCTTGATAGCCAACTGCGTGGCTTATTTGAGCTGCGTTGATTGTATGTGAGATGTCGCATCCAATGTGTTATATTGGTTGCTGAGCCATCCTTTGAGAGCAAGGCAAGCAGTGCAAATCTCACAAATATAGATAGTTCATATAGGAATCATTTAGCTTTGACAAAGCATTTTATACATAAGATAGCATGGTATCAAGCATTTCACACACAGAATTCAGGGCCAGCTGAAGTTCTTCAGAGTATTGGGTGGAGCATCCACAAACATATTAATTTTCTCAATACAAGAGTTCATGCAGTGGACTCCTCCAGGGATCCCAGATTTCTAGTTCTACCCAGATTAACCCCAATGTCTCCGGCATCACTTTGTTACATTGCTGTTCCGACATGGCCTCCACTTTGTCTAAACTGGTGTCAGGGACCCCTTGAGGTAAGATCTGAACATGGTTTGAGGAGAAACATCTAGATTTTTTGTGTGATTATTATTAAAAAAGAAGAAAATATAGAAAATAATGCTTTCAAGGTGCAACACATGATATTTAAATGCCTAAAAATTATGCATGCATATTAAACCGTATAGGAGTAATGCAGTCAAAATTGCATTAAACATTCTGCTCCATTTACATACACCCATCCAGAAAGGAATTGCTAAAGGAGGCAGTCATCAATTCCGATTAGAAGAGGAAATCTTAAAATTTAGGTGCATATTATCAAGAAACGGAGATAAAATTATCGCCGCTACCGCTAAAGCGGCGATAATGAGCTTGATAATATGCCCTTGTGAATTCCCATAGAAGCCCATGTTCTGGTGTGAACATGGGCTTCTATGGGAATTCTCTACGGCATATTATCAAGCCCAATATCGCTGCTTTAGCAGCAGTTTTCTGCCGCTCAAGCAACAATAATTTTAACTCCGTTCTTGATAATATGCCCCTGCGATATTTAGTCGAAGACATCTAGAAACCTGATCTGAATGTTTTTTAAACTATTTTTTTATCCTTCGTCTCAAAGGTAACTTCCAATCTGTAATGCCCAGCTTAATGTTTGATTTTGATTTATGAATTTTCAGTTTTCATCATCCAGTGTTGGACTGCGAGAGAAAATAGGCCCAGGCACTAAAATATAAGTGGCCCCCTTCAATTAATCACACAAATTAAAAAAAGTGGTATACATTTGCAAAACCGGATAATTTTGTACTTTTAAAGACATGCTATATGAGTGTTTTACCAGGTTTTGGAGACTACATGCATTTGTGCTTGCTGCATGCAGTGTGTGTGGTAATGTCAGGGAAATCAACAGTAAAAACCAGCCCACCAGTCCACAAACAGCTGAAAAACAGGCCAACAAACATCCAAAATAAAGGAACTACATTCTGACCTTTCAAATCAGCTCTTCTGGCACTGAGAAATTGCCCTACAGTACAATCCAGCACTGCTATCCTCTACCCAGAATTCCTCGAAGTGCATGACGTCCTACTGTCCAGAAAACAGAAAGCTGTGTTCTCAGGTACTTTGCAGCTAGCGTCAGAATGAGGAACCAAAAGCAGTCCTGGCAAAAATGCTCAAAAGAGCCAAGCTCCCTTCATCTCCTCTACCTATCTCCCTCTTCCCATCCAGTCTCTCACACTTATTCTCCTATAGCTCTTCTCCCTCTCCTATCTTTCTCTCTACCTTCTCCCTCTCTCCTTCTCTTTCTCTGTCTCCTAGAGCCTCCCCTTCCTGCTGCAATTAACCGAGAGGCACTGGGGAAAGTGATAGAGGCTCCAGAAGAGGCCACTGCCCTAAAAATCTTCCTCCAAGGGTTACAGCCCAACGGGAATAAAAGTCCTGTAAAGCCCTGGTAGCAGTAGATGTGCTTGATGGCTCTGTAAGGCTGTCAGTCTGCATCTCTGAAACTATCCATGCACACTCGATCTTGGCAAACCGCAGGTCCAGGAAGGCCTGAGCAGATAAACACATTCTTCACTATTCCCGCAGCAGCAGATGACTAATCTCATTTGGTCAGTGGAATTATGTGACTCTGGGGCAATTTTTGCATAATATTGGTTTTGTTGCATTTGCCACATAATTAATCATCTGCTGTATAAGCTGCTGATTTGAACAAAAAAACAAATATATATATATTTATATGTGACCAAGGCCTCTGTGAAGGCCGAAACGTTATGCTGGCGTGGTGTGCTGAAGAATAAAAAAACTCACCTGCACTCTGGGTCTTCCGTTTTCTTCCTTTGATGGGCTCCGGATGGTGGGTGCGCCGCCGTGAGGAAAACGAGTGCGAAAATATATATTTATATCTATATATATATATATGTATGGAAGCTCGCGTGTCAAAGAACACATGCCAAACTCGCGGGGCTGCTTAAACAAGGCTTTATTCCATACACAAAAAGCTTGGATAGCTTGATATATCGGGAGAGTTCATTCCAATCCTGTTTCGTCAAAAGTGCCCTGACGCGTTTCGAAGGCGGCTGCCTTCTTCCTCAGAGGGTGACGATATCATTTACAGGTGAGCAGCAGGACGGGCCTTACTTAATAATGATGGCACGCCCCTGGATGGGGCAGTGCCTCATGGTCCTTGTAGTCCTGCTTGTAATCTTTACCGCGTATTGCGTTGTCTCCCACTTCATCAACTCTGCGGGAAAAGTCTCGCTTAGAAGCCCCTCGCCAGCCAGGCGGCGTCTTAGTCTATGAGCAGGAAATCGGTAAATACCGTCATTCCAACAGGCTGTATGCTCGCCCTTTCTGAACTCCTCCCTCGACGATTCCTGCCGGTGCTTAGCGCATTGCAGTAGCCCTGCAACGCTCCGTTTACCCATCAAGGCGCTAGCACTCTTCGTGGCGGGTGCGGTTGGGAAGGTGATGGGACCATCCTACAATGGAAGCTCGCATGTCAAAGAACACATGCCAAACTCGCGGGGCTGCTTAAACAAGGCTTTATTCCATACAAAAAAAGCTTGGATAGCTTGATATATTGGGAGAGTTCATTCCAATCCTGTTTCGTCAAAAGTGCCCTGACGCGTTTCGAAGGCGGCTGCCTTCTTCCTCAGAGGGTGACAATATCATTTACAGGTGAGCAGCAGGACGGGCCTTACTTAATAATAATGGCACGCCCCTGGATGGGGCAGTGCCTCATGGTCCTTGTAATCCTGCTTGTAATCTTTACCGCATATTGCGTTGTCTCCCACTTCATCAACTGTGCGGGAAAAGTCTCGCTTAGAAGCCCCTCGCCAGCCATTCGGCGTATTAGTCTATGAGCAGGAAATCGGTAAATACCGTCATTCCAACAGGCTGTATGCTCGCCCTTTCTGGACTCCTCCCTCGACGATTCCTGGCGGTGCTTAGCGCATTGCAGTAGCCCTGCGACGCTCCGTTTACCCATCAAGGCGCTAGCACTCTTCGTGGCGGGTGCGGCTGGGAAGGTGATGGGACCATCCTACAATGGAAGCTCGCATGTCAAAGAACACATGCCAAACTCGCGGGGCTGCTTAAACAAGGCTTTATTCCATACACAAAAAGCTTGGATAGCTTGATATATCGGGAGAGTTCATTCCAATCCTGTTTCGTCAAAAGTGCCCTGACGCGTTTCGAAGGCGGCTGCCTTCTTCCTCAGAGGGTGACGATATCATTTACAGGTGAGCAGCAGGACGGGCCTTACTTAATAATGATGGCACGCCCCTGGATGGGAAAGTGCCTCATGGTCCTTGTAGTCCTGCTTGTAATCTTTACCGCATATTGCGTTGTCTCCCACTTCATCAACTGTGCGGGAAAAGTCTCGCTTAGAAGCCCCTCGCCAGCCAGGCGGCGTCTTAGTCTATGAGCAGGAAATCGGTAAATACCGTCATTCCAACAGGCTGTATGCTCGCCCTTTCTGGACTCCTCCCTCGACGATTCCTGGCGGTGCTTAGCGCATTGCAGTAGCCCTGCGACGCTCCGTTTACCCATCAAGGCGCTAGCACTCTTCGTGGCGGGTGCGGCTGGGAAGGTGATGGGACCATCCTACAATGGAAGCTCGCGTGTCAAAGAACACATGCCAAACTCGCGGGGCTGCTTAAACAAGGCTTTATTCCATACACAAAAAGCTTGGATAGCTTGATATATCGGGAGAGTTCATTCCAATCCTGTTTCGTCAAAAGTGCCCTGACGCGTTTCGAAGGCGACTGCCTTCTTCCTCAGAGGATGACGATATCATTTACAGGTGAGCAGCAGGACGGGCCTTACTTAATAATGATGGCACGCCCCAGGATGGGGCAGTGCCTCATGGTCTTTGAAGTCCTGCTTGTAATCTTTACCGCATATTGCGTTGTCTCCCACTTCATCAACTGTGCGGGAAAAGTCTCGCTTAGAAGCCCCTCGCCAGCCAGGCGGCGTCTTAGTCTATGAGCAGGAAATCGGTAAATACCGTCATTCCAACAGGCTGTATGATCGCCCTTTCTGGACTCCTCCCTCGACGATTCCTGGCGGTGCTTAGCGCATTGCAGTAGCCCTGCGACGCTCCATTTACCCATCAAGGCGCTAGCACTCTTCGTGGCGGGTGCGGCTGGGAAGGTGATGGGACCATCCTACAATGGAAGCTCGCGTGTCAATATGTGTATATATATATATATATATATATATATATATATATATATGTATAATGGGTAACATGACATGCTGCAGTGTTGGGCGCTGAGGAAGGCCACTGTTGCCGAAATGCATTCGCCGCCATTGCTGTGATGAGGAAATAAACGAGCTGCTTATCCTGTATTCCCCTTGGCCTCCGCGTTCTTCTTTTTGGAGGGATGGTTGCTTCATTTATTCTGTGCCTGCCAGAGACACAGTACGGATGGCCCCGCCACATCAAGAGTCTCGGAGTTCAAACTGGCAATCAGCTGCGTGCAGCTTCATGTGTGCCGAGGGATCGACAATCTCCGATGACCGCCAGAGGACATTGATTTATGTTGGGAAAACGAGGTATTTTACTTCGGTGGGCGAACAGTCCGCATTGACTGCCCTGTCCCAGCCGCTGAGTCGTGTTGTGCTGGTTGTAGCGGACATAAGGGGACCCAGGATGACGGCCGTCGACTTTCCTCTTTCTGGGGCATGAAACCTGTTACCACCTACCTGTCTACCAGCGGGACCCACAGTCTTCCTCACTCCCTCACGCCATCTACCCAGTCATGCCGACACAGTGCCTGCTGGGAGTTGAAGTCCGGCACCATAACGGACCTTAACCGGATGTGTCAATCGCATTAGGGGGAGGAGTACCAGGGGCTGGAATGGACATTTAAGCAGGAAGGAACATTGGGTAACATGACATGCTGCAGTGTTGGGCGCTGAGGAAGGCCACTGTTGCCGAAATGCATTCGCCGCCATTGCTGTGATGAGGAAATAAACGAGCTGCTTATCCTGTATTCCCCTTGGCCTCCGCGTTCTTCTTTTTGGAGGGATGGTTGCTTCATTTATTCTGTGCCTGCCAGAGACACAGTACGGATGGCCCCGCCACATCAAGAGTCTCGGAGTTCAAACTGGCAATCAGCTGCGTGCAGCTTCATGTGTGCCGAGGGATCGACAATCTCCGATGACCGCCAGAGGACATTGATTTATGTTGGGAAAACGAGGTATTTTACTTCGGTGGGCGAACAGTCCGCATTGACTGCCCTGTCCCAGCCGTTGAGTCGTGTTGTGCTGGTTGTAGCGGACATAAGGGGACCCAGGATGACGGCCGTCGACTTTCCTCTTTCTGGGGCATGAAACCTGTTACCACCTACCTGTCTACCAGCGGGACCCACAGTCTTCCTCACTCCCTCACGCCATCTACCCAGTCATGCCGACACAGTGCCTGCTGGGAGTTGAAGTCCGGCACCATAACGGACCTTAACCGGATGTGTCAATCGCATTAGGGGGAGGAGTACCAGGGGCTGGAATGGACATTTAAGCAGGAAGGAACATTGGGTAACATGACATGCTGCAGTGTTGGGCGCTGAGGAAGGCCACTGTTGCCGAAATGCATTCGCCGCCATTGCTGTGATGAGGAAATAAACGAGCTGCTTATCCTGTATTCCCCTTGGCCTCCGCGTTCTTCTTTTTGGAGGGATGTTTGCTTCATTTATTCTGTGCCTGCCAGAGACACAGTACGGATGGCCCCGCCACATCAAGAGTCTCGGAGTTCAAACTGGCAATCAGCTGCGTGCAGCTTCATGTGTGCCGAGGGATCGACAATCTCCGATGACCGCCAGAGGACATTGATTTATGTTGGGAAAACAAGGTATTTTACTTCGGTGGGCGAACAGTCCGCATTGACTGCCCTGTCCCAGCCGCTGAGTCGTGTTGTGCTGGTTGTAGCGGACATAAGGGGACCCAGGATGACGGCCGTCGACTTTCCTCTTTCTGGGGCATGAAACCTGTTACCACCTACCTGTCTACCAGCGGGACCCACAGTCTTCCTCACTCCCTCACGCCATCTACCCAGTCATGCCGACACAGTGCCTGCTGGGAGTTGAAGTCCGGCACCATAACGGACCTTAACCGGATGTGTCAATCGCATTAGGGGGAGGAGTACCAGGGGCTGGAATGGACATTTAAGCAGGAAGGAACATTGGGTAACATGACATGCTGCAGTGTTGGGCGCTGAGGAAGGCCACTGTTGCCGAAATGCATTCGCCGCCATTGCTGTGATGAGGAAATAAACGAGCTGCTTATCCTGTATTCCCCTTGGCCTCCGCGTTCTTCTTTTTGGAGGGATGGTTGCTTCATTTATTCTGTGCCTGCCAGAGACACAGTACGGATGGCCCCGCCACATCAAGAGTCTCGGAGTTCAAACTGGCAATCAGCTGCGTGCAGCTTCATGTGTGCCGAGGGATCGACAATCTCCGATGACCGCCAGAGGACATTGATTTATGTTGGGAAAACGAGGTATTTTACTTCGGTGGGCGAACAGTCCGCATTGACTGCCCTGTCCCAGCCGCTGAGTCGTGTTGTGCTGGTTGTAGCGGACATAAGGGGACCCAGGATGACGGCCGTCGACTTTCCTCTTTCTGGGGCATGAAACCTGTTACCACCTACCTGTCTACCAGCGGGACCCACAGTCTTCCTCACTCCCTCACGCCATCTACCCAGTCATGCCGACACAGTGCCTGCTGGGAGTTGAAGTCCGGCACCATAACGGACCTTAACCGGATGTGTCAATCGCATTAGGGGGAGGAGTACCAGGGGCTGGAATGGACATTTAAGCAGGAAGGAACATTGGGTAATATGACATGCTGCAGTGTTGGGCGCTGAGGAAGGCCACTGTTGCCGAAATGCATTCGCCGCCATTGCTGTGATGAGGAAATAAACGAGCTGCTTATCCTGTATTCCCCTTGGCCTCCGCGTTCTTCTTTTTGGAGGGATGGTTGCTTCATTTATTCTGTGCCTGCCAGAGACACAGTACGGATGGCCCCGCCACATCAAGAGTCTCGGAGTTCAAACTGGCAATCAGCTGCGTGCAGCTTCATGTGCGCCGAGGGATCGACAATCTCCGATGACCGCCAGAGGACATTGATTTATGTTGGGAAAACGAGGTATTTTACTTCGGTGGGCGAACAGTCCGCATTGACTGCCCTGTCCCAGCCGCTGAGTCGTGTTGTGCTGGTTGTAGCGGACATAAGGGGACCCAGGATGACGGCCGTCGACTTTCCTCTTTCTGGGGCATGAAACCTGTTACCACCTACCTGTCTACCAGCGGGACCCACAGTCTTCCTCACTCCCTCACGCCATCTACCCAGTCATGCCGACACAGTGCCTGCTGGGAGTTGAAGTCCGGCACCATAACGGACCTTAACCGGATGTGTCAATCGCATTAGGGGGAGGAGTACCAGGGGCTGGAATGGACATTTAAGCAGGAAGGAACATTGGGTAACATGACATGCTGCAGTGTTGGGCGCTGAGGAAGGCCACTGTTGCCGAAATGCATTCGCCGCCATTGCTGTGATGAGGAAATAAACGAGCTGCTTATCCTGTATTCCCCTTGGCCTCCGCGTTCTTCTTTTTGGAGGGATGGTTGCTTCATTTATTCTGTGCCTGCCAGAGACACAGTACGGATGGCCCCGCCACATCAAGAGTCTCGGAGTTCAAACTGGCAATCAGCTGCGTGCAGCTCCATGTGTGCCGAGGGATCGACAATCTCCGATGACCGCCAGAGGACATTGATTTATGTTGGGAAAACGAGGTATTTTACTTCGGTGGGCGAACAGTCCGCATTGACTGCCCTGTCCCAGCCGCTGAGTCGTGTTGTGCTGGTTGTAGCGGACATAAGGGGACCCAGGATGACGGCCGTCGACTTTCCTCTTTCTGGGGCATGAAACCTGTTACCACCTACCTGTCTACCAGCGGGACCCACAGTCTTCCTCACTCCCTCACGCCATCTACCCAGTCATGCCGACACAGTGCCTGCTGGGAGTTGAAGTCCGGCACCATAACGGACCTTAACCGGATGTGTCAATCGCATTAGGGGGAGGAGTACCAGGGGCTGGAATGGACATTTAAGCAGGAAGGAACATTGGGTAACATGACATGCTGCAGTGTTGGGCGCTGAGGAAGGCCACTGTTGCCGAAATGTATTCGCCGCCATTGCTGTGATGAGGAAATAAACGAGCTGCTTATCCTGTATTCCCCTTGGCCTCCGCGTTCTTCTTTTTGGAGGGATGGTTGCTTCATATATATATATATATATATATATATATATATATATATAGCAGACAGATCAAAAGTTACAAAATATATGGCAACTCGTGCTTCAGTGCCGCACCAACAGATAGAGCGCCGAGCCCTCATGGACACAACCTTGTAAGCCCCGTTAACACAGACAATGGGAAACTGGTTGCCGCCCGACACCAAAGTGGGGTATGTTGCATCTGCAGGCTTTGAAAGTGAGTCTGGATGGAGGGGCTACACTACTGGATACCTTCGGTTCCAGGGAAAAACAGTGCAAGATTTGGCAGAAAGCAAATGGACAGGCTGGGGAACTGCAAACACCAGCATGCTGTGCAAGCGCGAATGGGCGTTCACTAGAGGGCCAGCCACGCAACAAATAGAACTTCAGGACCCTGCGCAGGCTTTTCGTTTGCTGGGCTGACCTCTGAGGAAGTTGACAGTCGTCAACAAAACGCATCAGGACTACCCGCAATTGTCAAAACCTGCCAGAATCTGTTCTCAATAATAGGTTTTTAACCAGTGCAGCGTGTGCGACTCACCTTGCTCTCCGGAAGGGGGGAGCTCTTGTCCATATATATATATATATATATATATATATATATATATATATATTCACCTCCAAACAATTATACTCGCACTCGTCCAGGAATGTAAATTAGCAGGTTTTATTTTGTCATTGTGCCATCACAGCATAACAACCTACGCGTTTCGATCACTAGATCTTGATCACGGTTACAAACATTAGTCCTACTTCACTTTCAGACTTTTATACCAGTTCATCATGTCTGCATTATTATGATGCATTATGGTTATGGTAGTTACTTTTATCACACATTTTCTTTTTTTCAGTTATTTTCTTAGTTTTCACATAGCATAATATCGTGCTTAATTACATTTTCTTGTACCCGGCAATGTGTTTAAAACGTATATTGGTCACAATTCATTTAAAATCAAAGTCTTTATAACTACAGCGCTTTTATCGCTTAAAGCAGGAATTTCTCAACAATTCTCTGATTGTTATATGCACATTAACATCTGTTGTAACCTTGCGTTTCAATTATTTTTACCCCTGTGGCAAAATATTTGTTATGCTCGCAGGTTATTTATGGGACTCAGTGCCCTAATATGATATATGCATATGACTTATAATCAAAGTTTAGTATGCTTTCTAACATCCGTTATATCATTGCATACACCCATTCCATATCACATTCCCCTGCTTCAATTATGCTCTTCATTTTTGCGCATATACATAATGGTATTTTAGGACTTAGTGCCTTCCTTCCATGACAAATATACGTTTTTCAATAGATTCAGTGGTATTTAGCCAGTTTTTACGAGGATAGTTCAAATCAGAGGTGCACATAAAGTTCTTCATCCCCGTTCAATCCATAAGGGACCTTTGTTTTGAATCGAATGATTAGTCTAGATTCTAGACATCGTAATGTCATTAGTCTGTTCCCCCTCTTTCTTTTAAGGGTACTGTTGGCAGCCCGCTGTACGTTATATTTTTCCATGTCTTCTTGTCATGGGTCAGCATGTGTTTAGCCATTGCATACTTGGGATCACAATTTTCTATTGCTCGGATGTGTTCCAATATTCTTTTGTTCAATGAACAAATCGTGCTTCCAATATATCTCTTGCCACAAAAACATTGCAGTAAATATACTACATGCGTTGTCTTACATGTGATTGTGCTCTCCACATTGAACATTTTTCCCATTGGATCTTTTATTCTTGACAGATTTCTTCCCACTTGACATGCCTTACAATGGCTGCATTTGTAAAGCCATTTTGTCTCCTTTGCAGCCAGTCCTTTGCTTTCTTCTTGTTCTCAAAGTGGCTATTTACCAATTTGTCGGACAGGGATGGTGCTTTTCTAAAAGTCAAATGTGGATATTTGCCAAGATCCTTGCCAATGTCGGGATCTTTTTGCACAATGTGCCAGTATTTTGCCAATGTCTTTCTTATCTTATGGCTTTCTTTTGTGTACATGAGTATCATTCTGATTGGTTCCTTTGTATCTATTTCTTCCTGCAGGTCTTTCTTCGGGATCAATGTTTCATTTCTACTTTTTTCTCTCGCTCTCTTTTCTCATCGTTCAATGTCACATTTTTTATATCCTCTTTTGCTGAATCTCACTGCAGTCTCTTTAAACTTGTTGTACATTTCATTTTGATTTGAGCAGTTTCTTTTCATCCTGATGAATTCCCCATAGGGTATGTTCTTCTTCACCCCTTCAGGATGAAAACTCTGTCCATGCAGGATGCTGTTCGTTGCTGTTCCTTTTCTGTGGACTGTTGTTTCCAGTTGACCATTTTGCACATAGACTTTTGTATCCAGAAATACTACTTCACTGGCACTTATACAATATGTGAACTTCAATCCCACCTCGTTGTTATTGAGGATTTACATATATTGAAGAAATTCATCATTGGATCCATTCCATATTACGAATAGATCGTCTATGAAACGCAGCCAGAGGATAACTCTGGCTACGTGTTGGTCGTTTCCTGCTCTCCAAGCTACCATTTTCTCCCACCATCCCATTACTAGGTTGGCGTAGCTTGGAGAGAAGGAAACTCCCATTGCTGTCCCACAGATTTGAGAGTAGTGTGATTTGTTAAAAAGAAAAACATTATTTCTTAGACACATTTCTATCATTTCCGTTAGCATCCTGCAATGCTTCAGTTGTTCAATCGGTTTCTGTTCCAGGAAGTACTGAACCGCTGTTAGGCCCAGCTCGTGACTGATTGAGGTATAGAGCGATGTGACATCGATGGTTGCCAGCCGGTAACCATCCATCCATTCAATATTCATCAAGTGTCTGAGGAAGTCCCCAGTGTCTTTTATGTAAGACAGTAAGGTAGGCACTATTGGTGCTAGGAAGTGATCCACATAGTTAGCAACATTCTCATACAGAGACCCACAACTGGAAATAATGGGCCTTCCCGGAGGTTTCCTTGGAGTCTTGGATCTGGAAAAACGTTTGAAAAATTGGCAAGAATCAAACCTGCTAAACGAGAATGAAGTGCAATTCCTCAACAACCAAAATCCTATAACTCCAACAATATACTTTCTTCCGAAAGTGCATAAGACTCTAAGGAAACCTCCGGGAAGGCCCATTATTTCCAGTTGTGGGTCTCTGTATGAGAGTGTTGCTAACTATGTGGATCACTTCCTAGCACCAATAGTGCCTACCTTACCGTCTTACATAAAAGACACTGGGGACTTCCTCAGACACTTGATGAATATTGAATGGATGGATGGTTATCGGCTGGCAACCATGATGCATCCCAAATGCAAAAATACCGCTCGCAAAGGGGCAGATTCTGAGATTCTGCCCCTTTGCGAGCGGTTTTTGTTTGATAAATCTGGGCTATTGTTCTTTGCTATATTTGAGTGTTACATTGTTACTTATTAAGGTGAACTCTTTTCTGAGACACTGTTGGCAGGTGTTAAAATGACAAAGTGCGAAGTAATTTCACAAAATGTGCTGTATTATGCCACATAATTTGGTGTTTATTGCCGCATAATTTAGTCGATTCTGCCACATAATTTGTTCCTCCTTTGACACATAATTCCAGTCACCCTGCAAATAGTGCGCAGCAATATAACTCCACTTCGGTGGCAGTGAGCAGGAAAGAGAACATCTTTGAAGGCAGCAAACTGAATGAGAGCTGGGTACTGAGAACTGCTGATCAAGAGTGTAGAGATAAAGATGGTTTACAGGGTTTTTCTGTACTCAGCAAGAGCGTCGAGCTGGTAAAATATTCTAATTAACACAGGCCCATGCTCAGACCTCGCAAGAGTGCATATTTTCTGCTTGGGTAGAGAGATACAAGCATAGGCGCAGGAAGAAGGGGAGGGGCCGCGCCCCCAAGAATAACCATGCTGGAATTAAGCAGGTGAATGAGCAATCAATGTGCCTTCACATTTTCATTTAATCTTGTCACATTTGAAGTGAGTCACAAGTACAAAAGTCAAATGTCAGGCTTTGTCTTTTGAAAAACTGCTGGTGTTTGGTTTTATTTCTCTGACTGCAAAGTGAGAAGATTTCATAAAACTGTCCTAGATGAAAATTTTGCTGAGGCATAGGAAGTGAAAGGAAAGGATGTAAGATTTCAGTTTTTTTCTAAAACACATTTATATAACTGTAAATAACTTATGTACAACTTTTTTTTCAGCATTTAAGAAAGTGCAAATGAAGCACATATATTAGTACTTTTGAAATATGATGGAACAAATATTTTAATAAGATCAAAACGAATAAATACTTTACCTAGTGATGCACAAATCACATATATTTTCCGAAACCTGATTTCAACTCATTGTGGATGTTTGCGTGCTACATAGTATTACCAGTAAAACTGCACGTCTCTGCAAAATGAGTGGTTATTTCAACTGAAAATGTGCTGTCTGTAAATGACAGTGACATTACACACCACAGTCGAGTAATTAAACGTGAGGGCCCCCCCGTGCAAAGTACATGGAAGGCCCACACCCCAGCCCACCATCTACTATGGTCCCAGATCCAGTGTACTGTGCTGAGGGGCCCCTCTGGAGCTCACCCCACTCACCACATGGACTGCCAAGGGTAATGCTACCCCACTGCCACACCAGTGACCAAAATGCACCACCAACTACAGACTACACCCTTAACACTCTCCGACTGAATGGTCATTTGCTACACTTGTTCTTTGTGTGACGCTAGGATTTTTCTCAATCCCTATGACTTCAGTGCTATAACATTAATGGCAGGACCCCCACTCTGAAAATTGTTCTAGCACCACTGGGGACAAGTCAATAGACCTGAGACTGCTTTTGTTGCTCTTGTCTTGTAGGTGAGTGGATTCGTCATTGTGTACAGGGCAGTTCAAACCTTAGGAAAATAGAGGTACATGGAAATATATATGGTTTCTGCCCTCCTCACAGACATTACGTCATCAGACGCTTTATTTCCAGACACCGGGGTCTCTGCATCCTCATATAACTTGCTTCACTCAGCTTCGGACTTTTCAATTGAATCACTTTAGTTCACTTTTATCAGAATTTGGTTACATACCTTCTTCTGTCTGTATTGGTTTTACTCAACATAATTTATGATGATGATGACAATGATAATAATAATATGTTATTATTAATAATAATAATTTTATTTCCTTGTCAAGGAAATTGTCTTATAAAATAAAACATTACACTGCATAAAGTTCGTAGAAGCTCACAATAAAACAGAATAACAGTGCTAAAACTACAGAAGCCATTATACATAATTACAAACACCTTAAAAATAGTGCTGTCTGTTCATGGGGGTGCAGGGGCATTGACCCCTGCTGAAAGCCACTACCAGGCTCATTTGACAACTGAAAGTAGCCCCATACGTCCTCCATTCATTTTATTTCGTTACGGGCGTGGCTACAGATCTCTTGGGGTGTTATGAGCAGCTGAGGCTGAAACTGAGCTGCGCATGTCAGATTGGCCAGTATGGTTGCTCTGGCCAGCCTGACATGTGCAGTTTATGCTTCCACATTGAAGATTGCCATGAAGCTGCGGCCACAAAGACACAGCCCCATCGTCTTCAATGGAGCATTGTGCTTTCATGCCTCAGCCAATCCTAGCACTGCTCCTATGCTACTTAGTATTTTCTGCAGCATGAGAGCAGTGCTTGGACTGGCTGGGGAGCTTGGGCTAAGCTTCAACTAAAAAATGGTTAGACTAGGACTGCAATTAGCGTTCATATTTCAGGAACACAAAGAAATAAATGAAAGATAGAAATAATATGAAATCAGAAAGTTGTGAGGGACGGATCAATGTTTTGCTAGGTTTTCCCGTTGCCACAGACTATGCCTGCACTGCGCTCTGGTTTCAAAAACCTGTACCCCGCTGTGAAACAGGTCAGACTTCAGGGCCCAAACAAACGCATCTTCTAGTGGTGCATGACTTTTTATAGGGGACTAAACCACGTCCCATGTTTCTGCTGTTGCTTTGGGGGGTGCCTGTGCAGAGATTTTCCATGCACTGTTTGAGTATCTCCACGCACTGAACATCTTTGTGCACTGAGTGAGTGCTTCTTTGACTTGTCTGATGTTTCCCATGCACTTACTCAGCGTTTTCATGCGCTGCTAGAGTGCCCCTGTGCACCGGCTAAGTGTTATTATGATTGTTTGAGGGTTAATGAGGTTCCTGCTGCAGACCACTGCTCTGTTCCCTTGCCAACCTGTATTGGAAGTGTTAAGTGGCTGGAGGACTGCTGCCTGTTCTCTTCAGAGGTTTACTCCCTTGGCTGCTATTCATAGACAACTGAGGGGCTGCAGAACTGTGGTTTATAGGTAGAGTTGCTCAAATCTCTTATGCAGATGATAATCTACTTTGCTAACAAAACCACTGGGACTGATCTTCCATGGCTTAAGGCACTGCCCCTCCATTAGCTACTGTTATAGATGGTAGTTTGTTAAAAATAGTCTCCAGAATCTATCAGATATTTCAGAATAATGATACACAGGTACAATGAGACTGCACTGGCCCTGACCAGGTGTGCCAACTCTTTTTCGCTAATAATCATGGTTTGGGACTGGGCAGGTACAGAAATTGGGATGTGCAGGATGCAGACTTTCGGCAATTAATCAGGCTTGGAACTCGAGCAGCTCTCCATGCTTGTCTGGGCAATAAGCTTTTATTTTCAGGCTGGATCAGGTGGCGAGTGGGGGCTTGCGTTTTTTACTTTAAGAAGAGTGAGAAGGAGGCGGGAGGAGGCGTTTCAAACATTTTTGTTGGTAAATGGCCAGGTATTATATGATAAATACAATACAAAGAGTAACTGGTTCGTGAAGGATTCCTAATGTATCTGTTTTAGTGTGCTTTTTTTTTTTTTGTCCTCATCTCACCTTTAAGCATTATGCAGAGTGTTACAGCCGCTTTTGCGTACCTGGGCTCCCTCCGGCCGACTGCGGATGCTTAAGTCCCCAGACCAACTCCTTGTGCTGGAGTCGTAAGGTGTAATCATAGGACTTGGAGGCCATTGTTTTCCCTTATCTACATAGTCTCAGTTCTTTACCCATGGTGATAAAAGGGTACCAGAGGCAATTTGATGCGTTGCCAGCACTGGCCACATCCAAACGAGCCATCGTAAATGCAGAGTTCAACCATTCTTCCGTTCTTGGGGGGGATGGGGTCTTTCCATTTCAGGCAGATTTCCCTACGCACCAGTAAAATCAAACACAACAACAGGCCTCTGTCCCTTGCTGCCAGAACTTTTGTTGATACACGGTCATCAGCAAAGAAGACTAAAGTTTTGTTGACTACGATATTATTGGCAAAAGCCCTGCGAAGATATCCTCCAACCCCCTCCCAAAATGCCACCAATTTTGCACAATCCAAAAACACATGAATATCATTGGCTTTGGGGGCCATACATCTATAACATTTTGGTTCCAGGATTGGGGCGAATTTTGCTGTTTTGGCTGGGGTGTAGTAGATACGGTTGGTTACAAAGAAATGGTTTTTCTTTAAACTAGCAGATTTGACAAATTTATATAATAGGTTTAGAGAGGGTTCTATTAACTCCTCTATTTCTCCTTCAAAGGGAGTCTGTCTCCACACCAAGGCCTGAGGTGGAATATCCCTGTCATCTGCTTCAACCAATTTTTTGTACCATATTGATACCTCTCTCTTGATGCGATTTTCTGACGTAAAGAGGATCTCCGTTTCCCAATCTCCCATTAAAGCCCCACTCTCTGCCTCAAACCAAGATTTCAATTGTAAAAATTAAATTTGGAAAACTCCGTGCCTATCCTAGCTTTCAATGCTTCCCACGGATGTACCCCATTAATGTCCCCCAACTCTGACCAAATGGAAACTCCTGCCTCCCTGATAGGAGCAGCCAACCCGACTCTCAAACAGAGCGGCGTTCCTGGGGAATCCCAAATGGGGGCGTGTTCAGAATAGTACCCTATATTGCACCTTGTCCTTACTTTGCACCAACATTCTAGTGCATTCTTCAAGATCTTCAGGCACACCTTTTTTTTAAAAAATGTTGCCCCAAATTTATAGAGAAACCCTTCTGTTCTGCCCCCTTCGATAACTCTCGTCTGTTCCATGAGGAGGACCCCCCATGCGGAGGTTGAAGTTTTCGTCAAAATCATCCTGATGGCTTTAAATTGAAACGCCACCAGGTACCAGTTGATGTCTAGAAGGGCTAACCCACCTTTAAGCAGCCTCCGCCTCAATTTCTTCCAGGACAGTCTTACAGCCTTATCTCCCTAGATGAAACTCCCGATCTTACCCTGTACCTTGGAGATGTCACGTTGAGGGAACTTCAGAGGAACAGTGTTGAATATGTAAGTTAATTTAGGAAGAGCCGTCATTTTGACCAGATTCACCTTACCAAATATAGTCAAGGGAAGATTTTTCCACCGTGAAAACAGACAATCCAATTAATTAATTACCCTTTTTAGATTCATAGGGGCAATTCTATCCAGATCATTTACAATTGTAATGCCTAAGTATTTAAACTCATTGCTGGTCTGCCCCGTCCAGTGCGTTATATTCCAGCACATTATTTCTGTCTTGGAGGAGTTGGCCAGATATCCAGAAATTAACACAAACTCCCCCAAGAGGGCCTCCACCCTTGGCATTGTTACCTCTGGATCACTCGTATAAAGAATAATATCATCTGGATATAATGCAATTTTGGATACATATTGCTGGGATCTAAAAGGCAGGATCTGATAATCTAGCTTTATAGCCTGAGCTAACGGCTTGATGTATAGATCGAACAGAAGTGGAGAAATAGGACAACCCTGCCTAGTACCCCTTTGGATCTCAAAGCTAGAAGTAAGTGTCCCATTTACCAATATTTTTGCTGATGCTCCCTGATAGCATTGTCTTAGCGTATTGACAAATATAGGGCCAAAGCCCACAACCTCCAATACTTCCCATAGGTAGGACCAACAGACCCTATCGAACGCCTTGGCGGCATCCAGAGCGACTACCGCCATGGGTTCAGATCTTGCTACCACCAAATCTATATTACCAATAAGGAGTTGTGTCTGTTCCTCAATAAAACACCCACTAATGAATCCCTTTTGATCGGAGCTAACAAGCCCCTGGGCCAGTTTGGCCAATCTCCCTGCCAAAATCCCCATGAAGATTTTATAGTCGGAATTTAGCAGGGAGATTGGTCGGTAGGAATCAGCCCTTAAGGGGTCCTTACCCGGCTTAAGTAGCAAAACGATAGTTGCCTCTCGCCAGGAACTAGGTCTATCTCCCAAAGGGCTATAGACTGATTGGAACAGAGAGCCCATAGCTGGAACTATCTCATCTTCGAGGAGTTTATACACTTCATTCGGGAGAGCATCCAAACCCGATGCTTTCTTATTTTTGGATGATTTTATTTGCCCTTTAATTTCCTCCAACGAGATCGGGGCATCGAAAAGATCTCTACTCTCCTGAGTTAGAACCGATAATGATTTAGAACTCAGCCAAGACTGAATTTGATTTCTTGAAGGTTTCAAGTCTTCTTTATACAGATCTGTGAAAAGAGAGAGAAGACAGTTCTTTATGTCCTCTATATCAGTCGATTTATCTCCCCTATCGTTGATGACTAACTCACCTATATCATTTTTAGCGCGATCTGTTCTAGCCTTCCATGCTACCAAAGCACCGGCCTTCTCTCCATATTCAAAGTTCTCCATGTTTTATTTAACCATTGGGCCCTGCATTTCTCATCAAGCTTGCCTCTGTAGTCTAATCTAGCATTCGCAAGGTCCTCCTGTATTTTACCGACTCTGTCGGGTGGACCGCTCCTTTTCGAGAGAAGATCAGCTTCTAACACCTTGATTTTGTCTTCCCTCAATTTTAATTCACGTGATTCAATTTTATTTTTTGAGGATATAAGACCGTGTAACCTGCCTCTGAGACTAGCCTTAAAGGCGTCCCATACCACTCCTATTGATGTTGAGCCTATATTAAACTCAAAGAACTCCGAAGAGTAGACCTTAATAGCCGAGGTAATCTCAGGATCTGATAGCATTCTCCAATTGAGGGTCCACCTTGACTCAGCTACCTTCATTGAACTTTTATATGCAACTAGGATAGGAGCATGGTCTGAGAGATGGCTAGGAAGGATAGAAATAACCGTGTTTTTAGGCAAGAAGTGTCTGCTCATAAGTATGTAATCGATCCTTGAAAAATGGTGGTGTCTCTTGCTATAAAATGTGAAACCTGGAACCTCTCCCTTCAACTCTCTCCAAACATCCATCAACCCTATATCATGGATCAGATTTTTCATTACACGCCGTGTATGGGGCGCCCCTATGTAGTGGCACTGATTTGACCTATCTTTATTTGGATCGAGGAGGACATTAAAGTCCCCCCCTATGATTATAGGAAGATTTTCCAGGATTGGCTTAGAATAAAGCTTCGAGATATATGTTGCGTCGTCAACATTAGGTCCATAAAAGGATACACAGACCAACTCCACATCGTCCAACACCAGATGTGCACTAACCCACCTCCCGGATTGGTCATTCTGAAAAGATTTTATTGAACACCCTGACCCCCGCTTTATTAGGATTGCCACACCTCGAGTATTAGAGGTTTGACCCGAAACACAAAAACCCTCGACCCAAAAGACGGCCATAAACAGTTTCCCAGCTTCTTCAAAGGTCAAGTGAGTCTCTTGTAGAATGCATATCCGTGCCACAGAGAGTTCTAAGTATTTCATTATTACACGCTGTCTCCTGGGGCACCTCATTCCATTGACATTCCAAGAGACAAAGCGTCTTTCCCTACCCTGAGTCTCTACTCCCACCATAGCATCTGAATTCTTCGCCCTAAAGCCATAATCCCAGAGTGAGATGAGTGTTTTCTTATTTTTTTTCCTTGGTCCCCACCCATGTGACCCCCATGTCTCCCCACCTCAACCCCCAGTGCCCCCTGACTCCCTTGAGGAACCCTCCCTTCCAAATAGGCAAAGCCTATTTAGCCTCGCCCACCTCACCCTCAAAAGAGACATACTTCAGAAAAAGAAAATGGATATTGAATAATGCTATTAAAAGCTTTTCCTGTCTTCCCTGTACTTATAACCAATTTTTGTAACCCACTCTCTTTTTCAGTTCCCAGACTTCCCACTTCTACTTTCTTTTATTTCTGTTATAAAATTATCAACCTCTTTAGTGGTACGAAACTGATGCATTTTGTTGTTGTACATAGCACGTATTTGAGCTGGGAACTTCAGTTGGGCCTTGACCCCTAACCCCTTCAGTTATTCGAGCCTATTCCCTAGCTCCCATTGCCTGGTGGCTGTGGTATGTGATATGTCGGATCTTATGTGGAAAATAATCGGTTCTTGCCCAGTAAGAGAAAATTATATAGAGCCTGCCTTTAGTCCTGCAGGTAGTATTTTCTCCTTAACTGCATAGGAGAGAAAGTTAACCAGAATCTTCCGAGGTTTGAGTTGACCTTGCTTCCTCCTAAATGGGTCCTGATGGACCCTTTGGATCTCTTGGGAAAGATTTATTTCTGGGGAGCCTTTTAGTACAGTACCCTGTAACAGGGAAATTATGAACCCCTTCGGATCTGTCCCTTCGATGGTCTCTGGAACATTTAAAAACCTCAAATTGTTCTTCCTAGAATGATTTTCCAGTCTTTCCAGCTCCTCCTGCAATGTCTTATTCTGGGCTGCCAATTTTGCCATTCCTGAGGCGGCAGAACTTAATGCTTTCTTGATGACAGGAATCTCTGCCTCGATTTTATCTGTCCTCACTACAACATTCTCCAATCTCTGGGCCAGCACCTCGCAGGAAGATTTGATCACCGTTTGGTTAGCTTCAGAGACAGAGAATCTGGTCGCAAGTTCAACTTGGTTTGTCTCTGAGATCTTGAAACCGGATATCATTTCCCTCTTCATTGTCATTAGAAAGTCCGATAAAGAATGCGATGCCCTTGCGGTGTCGGCGGCACCCCCTGCGGCTACAGAGTTTCCCAGATCTACTTCAGTTTCCCTGAGCTCGGGGTCTGGTTCAAGCTCAGGCTCAGGATCCGGTTCAGGGTCAGTGGTGACATTCATATCCGTTATACCCTGATTAAAAACCTCACCGAGATTTCTTTGAACATGAACTTCCTGGAGTTCGGCGGGGAGCATACTTTGATCCTGAACTTCCAGCGCCTTAAACCTATTAGACAAAAGCACCTCTGGATGTGGCTGCGGCTCAGAGAGAGCCGTTATAAACTCTATGTTGCTCGCACCATCAATAACTGTGGGTTGCTTAATCCCCCCCCCCCCCTGCTTACATTTCTAAAACGGAGTCAGCAGGAGGGATGAATCTTTATCAGCCTCTAAATTTTTTGTTTTCACCTTGGTTTTGATTTTAACGGCCCCTTTTTCATGTTCTTTCAAACTATTTATCTCGGCCGTTTTGCTAGGGCTTATTGTGGAGGACATTATTTTTTGATAGGTTTTCAGCGAAGGTGTTATTCTAGTTTTTGCAGCAACCGCTTCCTCCCTTTGCTCTTCCCTCTGTTTTTAGGGATTTACCTTGACCTTTTATCTCCTTCTTTTGTATTGTGCTGACTTTTCTGCTGACCCCTTATCTTCATCTCTACGACGGGGGGGGATTTCCTTGGGGTCACAATAGGCAGAGTAATGTCTAAATTGGGGGCAAGGAGTGCTGCTCGTGTCCTGAGCGTGTACCGCCCTGTTTTTAGGGGGAGTGTGCCTCCTCTGCTCTCTTTTACCAAAATTAGACCCTCGTTGCTCCCTCTTTCCTCCTCCATAGACTGCGGGGAACTGCTGCAGAGGACACCCAGCTCGGAATGCCCATTCAGTAAAACAACCGCTCCCTCTGACTCCTCTCCCCAAAAAGTACCCTCCGACTGGCCCACCCACTCCACATCCAGTATCTTATTTGTTAAGGGACTCGTTCTTTGAGTCAAACGAAAAAACTCACTGACCTCCAATCCCGGTGGCAATTCTGAAGATAGCCTTACTGCTGCAGCCACGGAGCTCCTGACTCCAAAATGGCCTGTTCCAAGCCAAAAATCAAAGCAGGCTGTGTCTCGGCGTTTCCTGAAACCGAGCTGCCTCCTCCCACCTCCACCTCCAGTCACTCACCACGCAGGCTGCGTCCTCTGACCCCACCGAGCCCTGTGAAACAATCGCACCTGCGATTTGCCGCATTGAGAGAAGCCCCCTCAGACCGAAAAGCAGGAAATGCAAAGAAAAAAAATAAGAAAACAGGAGAAAATCCTGCCGAGAATCAACTCAGCATTAAATAGCCATCCATTACTTTACTCACAAAGGTGAGCGAGACAGCGGCCGTTTAGCTGGCGGCTGCCATGTTCCTCCCATGTATTGGAAGTGTTAAGTGAGTGCAGGACTGCTGCCTGCTCTCTTCAGAGGTTTACTCCCTTGGCTGCTATTCATAGACAATTGATGGGCTGCAGAACTGTGGTTTATAGGTAGAGTTGCTCAAATCTTTTATGCAGATGATAATCTACTTTGCTTACAAAACCACTGGGACTGATCTTCCATGGCTTAAGGCACTGCCCCTCCGTTAGCTACTGTTATAGATGGTAGTTTGTTAAAAATAGTCTCCAGAATCTATCAGATATTCAGAATAATGATACACAGTTACAATGAGACTGAACTGGCTCTGACCAGGTGTGCTAACTCTTTTTCGCTAATAATCATTGTTGGGGACTGGGCAGGTACAGAAATTGGGATGTGCCGGATGCAGACTTTCTGCAATTAATCAGGCTTGGAACTCGAGCAGCTCTCCATGCTTGTCTGGGCAATAAGCTTTTATTTTCAGGCTGGATCAGGTGACGAGTGGGAGCTTGCGTTTTTTACTTTAAGAAGAGCGAGAAGGAGGCGGGAGGAGGCGTTTCAAACATTTTTGTTGGGAAATGTCCAGGTATCTATACTACTATTATAAAGAGAGAACACAAACCTTTGAGCCAGGTAAACTAGGGAACCACAGCCCCAATCCACACACCCGATACATTGTAGAAATTGTCAGGGTGTGCAGATGGACATAGGCTATAAAAAATTGAAAAAAAACCCGTAATGTTAAAAATATAACTTTAAATAAAAGTAGTGCCCTGAAAGTAGCGCCGGCCGCGACGCTGCGCTGGCCGCGACGTAGCGGTGGCCGCGACGTGAGTGATGACGAGGAGGAGCGGCGGACATGGAGCGGCAGTGAAGTGAGGAGCGCGGGGAGAAGCGGCGGCTCAGGTGCGTCATGACGAAGAGGAGCGGCGGACATGGAGCAGCGGTGAAGTGAGGAGCGCGGGAAGGAGCGGCGGCTCAGGTAAGTTAAAGGCACATTGGAGTCGGGGCGGGAGGGAGTCGGGGCGGGAGGGGTTCGGGGCGGGAGCGGGTGTGCACAGAGGGACGGGCGGGAGGAGTCGGGGCGGGAGGGAGTCGGGGCGGGAGGGGTTCGGGGTGGGAGCGGGTGTGCACAGAGGGACGGGCGGGAGCCCTTAGTGCACGCAAGCCTCAAATGCTGCCCCAGCCCCTTTCTGCCCCAGGCAACGCTGGGGCGGGCTGCTAGTTAAATGATAAATGCAATACAAAGAGTAACTGGTTCGTGAAGGATTCCTAATGTATCTGTTTTAGTGTGCTTTTTGTGAGCACTGTTTGCTTAATCTTTCTCCAAGTGAACTGCAGTTTCACGTTTTTAGACTTCTATGATCAAACCCCATCAATCGTACTATAATGCTTTTCTCAGGTCCAGGAGCGGTGTTTTCTGACCTTACCAAACACTGCTAATCATCCCGGTAATCGGAGTACTTCTGCCTTAAATTTTACGCACACCACTCTCAAATGTCACTAGCCGCCACTGCTTAAAAACTATTTGTGTAACCTTTGAAAACAACTGTTTAGTTTAACAATTTTATCAAAAGTGTTCATCTTCTGACTAATCTTCCTGCATCAAAATGATTAACTGCTCCATAATGTAACAAAAGTCACAGGATCTGCCTACAGAGGGACAAAAAAAGAGTACTGTCAAGTAAAAGATGAAACGCTTAATATTTAACTCCAAGGCTACAAATATACAAACTTCAATGAGCTTTTATTGCATACATCAAACCGTTTTTCTACCAGTCGTGATTAACATCCACCTTTAAATGCAAAATCAGAAAACACATTCAACAAGGGAAATACAGTCTTTTCCCCATTCAGTATTTCAGATCATTTTTATAAATCTCCACCTGGTCTCGCAGGATGTATTTTAACGTAGCTAGAGGCTGCCAAGAGAGATGTGTCATGAATGATGCCTTCTGCCAGTCCTGCATTTGTTGTTGGCGAAAACACTTTACATGGTAGAATTTTTGGCACTTACTTAAAGCAAATCTACGAGGCACATTGTAAAACGACACTGACCTAAAAGCAAGTACAGGATGAAGTTGTCACACGTGATATGGTGGGACATTTTGATAGTTCAAATAGATCAGTGTCTGGCATTTCCGTTGTTGCACTCTTTGCTCAGGCAGACCTATTGTTTCCGACATACACAGTGCGCTTTGGATCAGCCCCTTCCTTATGATTGGTTGGCTTTGTTGTCTACCTCAGTTGTCTCCTCTTGATTCAAGAGTTTTTCTTCAGATTCCTGTGTTTTCCCCTCACTGGGAACAT
Organism: Lissotriton helveticus; assembly: GCF_964261635.1. Classification (NCBI taxonomy): domain Eukaryota; kingdom Metazoa; phylum Chordata; class Amphibia; order Caudata; family Salamandridae; genus Lissotriton; species Lissotriton helveticus. Next base: position 776,109,851 of record NC_136072.1, read on the forward strand.
TTTATTCGCACAACCGTGATTGGCTGGGCTGCATCTTCCCTCTCTTTACTTGAGGGGACTATTTTACCTTCTATTTTAACCACTTCTTGTGAGTGCATGAGTTTCTTTGCTCTCTGTTTGTAATTTTCCTCCCTCCTTCCACCCTTTTTACTGTTTTAACTCCCCATAACACTCCCCATATTGTCATTAACTCATGATACATGTGCACACATTTTTCACTACACGTTTGCAAATGCATCATGATGCATACATGTCTGGTGATGTGTGTGAGTGTATACACTTTTCCATTCCAGTGTCACCAGCCAAGATCTAGATGCATGTGCCTTTATTCTAATGGAAACAAGCATTAGCAAAGCCAATATCTTGGCCACATAAAAGCTATACATATTGGCTTTGCTGGTACTTGTTAGGTCTCGCCTAGGCAGCACTTGCGCTGTCTCTTCGAGACATGCTGTATTCATGATATTTTGAAAAGCTAAGGAGTTTGGCCCTCAGGAATGTGGTCTAAGCAGGACCAAACAACAATGAAAAAACAACAAGTTTGCCTATACCACTAAGTTATTCTTCTTGATAACTGGTCAAACACAATTCTTTTTTGTTTGCACCGCTATTTTTATTTATACCCTTTGATTTAAATTTTTTGTATTTTTTCAAATTTTCATATATATGTCTCAAAAAGAGAAAATATTTACACAATTTTTACAAATATATATATATATATACAGATATTTACAAAAACTAATTTACATTCCACATTTTGACTAAGACATACTTGACATATTACATCAATAATACAAAAAACTTTACACAAGAAAACAAACAAACAATTATGACCTTCTTGAATTGCAACTGATTGAATCAATATCCAATTATACGAATCAATTTTTCAGAAGGAGCAATAAACCAAATTTTAGCACATTACATTGATAGCAAAAACTTAATTAAAGCTATCCCTAAATGACAATAATGGTTTCTTCTGTTTCTTGTGCTCCTTTTGCTTGTGCCGACAAGTGTCAAGTAAAGGGCATTGAGTAGCTAGACTCTCATCAGGGCTTTCTCTATTTTCTGTATATAGTGTAAGAAAAAAGATATATTTACAATTTGGCTCTGCCAAATTCTCTTCAATATTTTACACCAACTCTATGTAGCACTTCCAATTGTACCTGAGTGATAAACTGGAGAGCTTTTCTGTTTTAATTGCGGGCTCTCCTCAAGCTCTCGCTTTTGTGATTCAAATTTGGGGTTCACGTTCTGATGTCAAGGTGACCTGATTTTAAACCTGTAAAACATAGGAATATTTTTTGCAAAGACTTTCTCTGGGAAGTAATCTCTTTACGTGCTGCTATTTAGCTCAGATCGTAGTGCCTACCTCGAATGTATTTTTCATTTCACTTAACGCTGGTCGTTACTTATTGCCGTCAGCAATCCCTTCATTTTCTCAATCTACCGAGAAATCAATAGCTATTGTTAAATACCAAGTGACCTCCATTATGGACTTTTTCTTAAAAATGCAAATAAGTTGCACGTACCTCGCGGGTCACCGCCTCACGCTTGTTTTTACTTCAAGGTGAAAATCTCCAGGTGTTATTCATTTCCTTCACCGCATCCGTTTAGAGGAGCAAGCTGGCGAAAGAAAGGTGTAATTGTAATACTCCTATTCGCTACATGTGTATCAGTTTAAACCCAAACCGCGTTTGAAACAAACAGTTAATTCGCATACCTTATAAAAGTGCTTTCACGAATTGCGCTGCTGTTTTGGGGCCGTGTTCTTTAATTCCACAATACCTAATGCGAATAAAGGAATCCGTTTTAGGTGTCTGTTAAAATCGCAACTGGCTTCACTACGATTTAGGCTGAAATCTACAAAATATTACCTTCGTGGCATGCAAGGGTGCGGTTCACGGCTTCACGAACACTGAAAGCGGACATCTTTGAAGCAGTATTTCCACCCCTTTATGCTTGTGGATTGAAATATGGTAGTTGTAGTACCCCATCTACAGAGCGGTTCCATTTAACTTGAGGAGTTGGTGGTTCCCGTGCCACTCATTACTAATAAAAACAATTGCCATAATGGGGGCTCTGGGGCCAGGAAGCCATTATCTTATCAGTATGGCAGATAAGGTCGAATGGAGGCCCTGAATTATGGGAAATGTAGTGCATGTTTAAGGGAAGTGGTTATTATGTGCGATGAATTGAAAACATAGAACGCAGTTCCACTACAGACCAGGAAGTTATGTTTTAGATCCTTGATATTTCAGACAAATTATTCTGCCCTGTCTGGACACTATTGAATTTCAGGATCAAGTACGCCTCTTTTTGAAGTAAAACTTTATCAATATCGAAGGGACTTTTTGTTACATTCATAGTGAACAAGATTGTCCATTTGAAATCATTCTCTCCGTGGGCTTTCTCAATGAAGTGCTTAACCATCGGAGCTGTAATAACCATTGTCTTAATCCGGGACCTGTACTGCGTGATTCTCATGTTAACTTTTTGGTTAGTCTTCCCTATATACATTTTTTGGCAGGGGCATACTATAGCATATACCACGTTTTTAGTTTTGCAGTTAGAGAAACTCTAATGTTTCCACTTTATACCAAGATGGATAAATTAGTTTCCCTCAATGGTATTTGGACAGGCCACACAATTGCCACACTTGTGATGGCCTTCCACCGGTTTTAAATTCCATTTTGATAGCAGGTCACTTTTGGGTTTTGGCAATGCTATATCTGCCCGGACAAGCTGCTGCCCTATACTCTGGTTCTTTTTTAAAGCAAAGATTGGTTTTGGGAAGGGACATTCAAGGTACTCAAGGAGATGCAAGTTTTTGATTACAAAATGTTTGCGCATGCTTCTCATATTCCCTGACTTCTGTGAAGTTTCTCCTAATTTTTAGGATTTGTCCATAGGGGAGGTTTGTTTTTAAACTCCTCGGGTAGGCACTCCTATGATGTAGGATTGTATTTTTATCGGTCTCTTTCTTATAGAGTGATACTTTCAACTGACTATCTGCACATGTAATCTACACATCAAGGAATGTCATTTTAGTTTTACTATATTGTATGGAGAATTTGATGTCATTGTATCTAGAATCAAGCCATTCGTGGAACGCCACTAACTCCACCTGGCTCCCCTGCCACAGGAGCCAGATGTCGTCAATATATCGTAACCATTGTTTGATATGGTCTTTAAATGGATTATCAGTTTCCACAAATTTTCTTTCATATTGGGCCATATACAGCACTGCCATCCCTGGGGCATAAGTACACCCCATCACAGTACCTTTAACCTGCATAAATAAATGGTCTTCAAACTTAAAATAGTTCTTTTTAAGAGCAATTTCAGCCAATTTTAGAATGAATGATGTTGGAACACGATGCGGTCTCTCTCTGCTGTCTACATACAATTCCATCACTTCCAACACCTTGTCCTGCGGGATCTGCTTGTATAGGGATGTCATGTCCATTGTTACCATTATTTGAGTGTGTTCATCAAAGGTAGTTCCTTCAACCTTTGTGAGAAAGTCTGTAGTGTCCCTTAGGTATGAATTCACCTCTTTCAATAATGGCTTTAAAAAGAAGTCGACATATTTGGAGATGGGTTCTAAGCAAGAGTCGCATCCCGAAACTATTGGCCTGCCTGGAGGGTCATTGAGGTTTTTTTGAATTTTAGGCAAGAAATATAGGATTGGGATTCTGGGAAATTTCTTCACTAGGAAATCGTGTTCCCAAGAATCCCTTTTCTTTGCCTATATCAAAGATGTCAGAAATCCTCCCCTGTATCTGTATGACTGGATCTTCTTGAACCTGTCGGTACCAGGTATTATTGTTAACCTGCTTTCTGCCCTCATTTAAATACATGTCACGGGGCCAGATAATTACTGCTCTGCCTTTGTTGGCTTGTTTAATAATTACCGAGGTGTCTTCTTTCAAACCTTTGATAGCCGCTCATTGTTTAGGGCTAATATTTTGTTGTACAAACTTTTTAGTTTTTTCCATTTTAGTTAAAGAGGACAATATTGCCTGCTCAAAGGCACATATTTGTTTAGGAATATTCTGGGAGGGAACGAATTGTGATTTATTTCTAAGTCCAGTCACCTCAATATTTGCTATCGGTTGTTGGTTAGCAAAAAGGCTTTCAGCCTAATAGAGCCACTTCCCTTAAACATGCACTACATTTCCCATAATTCAGGGCAATTGATAGCGGAGTCTCAATTTAACCTTGTCTGCCATACGATAGGGTAATGGCTTCCTGGCCCCAGAGCCCCCATTATGGCAATTGTTTTTATTTGTAATGAGTGGCACGGGAACCACCAACTCCTCGAGTTAAATGGAACCGCTCCGTAGATGAGGTGTTCCAACTCCCATAATTCAATCCACTAGCATAAAGGGGCTTCAAAGATGTCCGCTTTCAGCGTTCGTAAAGCAGTGAATCGTGCACCCTTGCATGCCACGAAGGTAATATTTTGTAGATTTGAGCCTAAATCGTAGTGAAGCCAGTTGCGGTTTTAACAGACACCTAAAACGGATTCCTTTTCTCGCATTAGGTATTGTGGAATTAAAGAACACGGCCCCAAAACAGCAGCGTAATTCGTGAAAGCGCTTTTATAAGGTATGCGAATGCACCGTTTGTTTCAAACGGGGTTTGGGTTTAAAGTGATACAAATGTAGCGAATAGGAGTATTACAATTACACCTTTCTTTCGCCAGCTTGGTCCTCTAAACGGATGCGGTGGAGGAAATGAATAACACTTTTCACCTTGAAGTAAAAACAAGTGTGACATGGTGACCCGTGAGGTACGTGCAACGCATTTGCATTTTTAAGAAAGAGTCCGTAATGGAGGTCACTTGCTATTTAACAACAGCTATTGATTTCTCGGTAAATTGAGAAAACGAAGGGATTGTGGCCCCGCTGACGGCAATAAGTAGCGACCAGGGTAAATGAAATGAAAAATACATTTGAGGTAGGCACTACGATCTGAGCTAAATAGCAGCACGTAAAGAGATTACTTCCCAGAGAAAGTCTTTGCAAAAAATATTCGTATGTTTTACAGGTTTAAAATTAGGTCACCTTGACATCAGAACGTGAACCCCAAATTTGAATCACAAAAGCTAGAGCTTGAGGAGAGCCCGCAATTAAAACAGAAAAGCTCTCCAGTTTATCACTCAGGTACAATTGGAAGTGCTACATAGAGTTGGTGTAAAATATTGAAGAGAAGTTGGCAGAGCCAAATGGTAAATATATCTTTTTTCTTACACTATATACAGAAAATAGAGGAAGCCCTGATGAGAGTCTAGCTACTCAATGCCCTTGACTTGAAACGAGTCGGCACAAGCAAAAGGAGCACAAGAAATAGAAGAAACCATTATTGTTGTTTAGGGATATCTTTAATTAAGTTTTTGCTATCAATGTAATGTGCTAAAATTTGGTTTATTGCTCCTTTTGAAAAATTGAGTCGTATAATTGGATATTGATTCAATCAGTTGCAATTCAAAAAGGTTATAATTGTTTGTTTGTTTTCTTGTGTAAAGTTTTTTGTATTATTGATGTAATATGTCATGTATGTCTTAGTCAAAATGTGGACTGTAAATGATTTTTTGTAAATATCTGTATATATATATATTTGTGTGTAAAAATTGTGTACATATTTTCTCCTTTTCAGACAAATATATGAAAATTTGAAAAACTACACAAAAATTTAATCAAAGAGTATAAATAAAAATACCGGTGCAAACAGAAAAGAATTGTGTTTGACCAATTAGCAAGAAGAATAGCTTAAAATAGTTTAGTGGTATAGGCAAACTTGTTGTTTTTTCAGTATTCAGGATATTGGCATTAAGCTGTGCACATCTTTTCAATTGGCTCCTCTTCCTGTCCTTTGTAAATTATGGCTTTTGATTTGTCAGTAGGCTTAGTAGTACCTCCTTAGTACCTCATCTTTCCTGTTGTTACCTCCCAGAGGTACAGCCCCTCTTACATGTGTCTTTACTCTCTAACTTTCACTAGCAGTTTTAGAGAACTATTTACTTCAATTCAAATAAACTTTATTCGGTTTCACCAAGGAAAAATCATAAAAGTTAAAACATGCAAATACATAAAAAACAGGTTTGTTAAAAACACGTGTTAAGAATTAAACCTCTTGCACAGCCTTCCCAATGTGATCTATAAACATAAAGCGCAATCATAAAGTGTGATGTGCCATGGAAGACATAAAACATACTAATACATAAAAAACAAATTAGTTAAAACACAGGTTACGAATAAAACCACTTGCACAGCCCCCACAGTTTGATCTGTAAACATAACATGTAATCATAAAGTGCAATGTGCCATGAGAGACAACACTCCCTTGAATATTTAACCTTGTACTGTAAACTGAGCCTTCACAACTTGTTAAGATCCTATTTATTCTTACGTTAACTATGCAACTAGGCAGGCCCTGGTTTTCACAGTAGATTTTAGATATCCCACAATGAAGGGTAAACAGTCCTCTTTTATCAGCTGCAAATACAAAAGGACAGGAAGAGCCTGAATAAAATTTGTCTTCTCTAATATAGGAACAAAAAAAAATGCTTTTGGGGGATTTTATAAAACTTGCATATGAACATAAAATGCAGCAAATCCTGTGGAGACTGACTGTCGCAGCCACAGGGTGCTAGCACTTGACCTCTACTGCATCCCTTGGGCCTTGCTAGCAGGAGTTGGAAAAGGTTCATCCGAAACCTGGTTAGTAAAAACCTCTCATGTATAGTTAGGGACCCCATAAGATAAGGCTTCGTCGACGGGTTGTTTTGAGCATTGTAAACCTACGAACACTTGATTTCTGCAACTCCTGTTTGTCCCTATCCAATTTCCTTTGAGTTAAAAAGGCTACTGTAATTGATTCCACATCTTTCTTGACAATGGTTTCGGGCTTTAAAAAATAATCGACTCTCCCTGCCCTTTCCAGACTACTTTTAATGTAATTTGGCCGAGGAATTCGGGTTGCATAGTCGAGAGGCATGCACTCTCTTAAAATCAAATGGTTAAGGGTTAGCTCCTCATTCAACGAACACTTCATCCAAAACACAAGAGGGCGTAGCGCCAAGGTGTCATTTAAAAAGGGGACCCCCAACTCCTCATGGGCCTCTAGGTTAGATAGACCAAGCAGAACACTCAACAGAGGCTTCAAAGAGTTATTCTCGATAATCTGGAGGAGGTCCGCAGCGGCATAACCCCAGTTTTCGCTTCCATAACTAGGTACTGCAGCACTTTTGGCTTGATAAACTTTTAGCATGGATCCGATCGGTTTCCTCCCTATTATAGAAGCAAATTTAAAAATTGCTGCATTCACCCAAGACAAGTCCCCCCTTTTCCTCAAGATAAGTGATCCCCAATTTAACTGGTCATCCATGAGAACCCCTAAATAAGAAAAGACGTTCGTGCTGGGGATTTTGGCAGGGCCAACACTAAATTGAAAACTTTTTTTTGGTTGTTGACCCACTTGCATTATATACGATTTTGCATTATTTATTGCCAAATTCTGATCCATCATGAATTTGGAGAATGCATTTAATAGAGTTTGCAATCCTAGTGATGTCCTGGATAAAAGGACAGCAACGTCAGCATAAAGTTAGACGGGAATGCCGCACCTCCCTACACACGGATAGTCTACCCCGTGGCTCTCAGTGCACAATCCAGATCATTAATATAAAAATTGAATACAAATGGGGCCAAGATACAACCTTGCCGTACTCCCCTCTTAATCTCCAGGTCCCTGGTAACCCTGAGATCCTCAGAGAACCTAACATTGGCCATGGTAGACCTGTGCAAATCCTCTAAAAAGTTAACAATGCTGTTATCCACTCCCATTGCTCTCATGGACTGCCACAATTTGACCCTATTGACACAATCAAAAGTGGAGGACAAGTCCATGAAGGCAAGATAGACAGTACCGGGGCGGCAACGGTGTATTTACTCAGTAACATAGAAAGATTGAGGCACTGGGCAACCATTGATCTCCCCGGGCGGAATCTATACTGGACATCCGACAAAATCTTATGCTCCTCCGCCCGGGTAGATAATATCTCCAGGAGAATGCGACCTACAACCGTAACCACAGAATCAATGAGGGAGATAGGCCTATAGCAATGAGTGCTATTCCTGTCACCCTTCTTAAAAACAGGGACTATAGTGGAAGTGGCCCAAAACTGAGGGCATTAACATAAGAATGGGACCCCCTCTATGTTTACTACAATGGTCAGGGAAAGAGAGGAGAAGCAAAAAAACACTATAAGAAATATTCCCCCTCGACCTCTACAGTTCTAACGACACACCTCCAACACCTTTACTTTTATATTTTAGTACATAGTGGCAACATCAACATTTTTTTGATTTATAGTTTTATTATTTTTTTATAGTTATATTTTATAGTACAAAATTTACCAAAACTGAGGGCAACCATTCCTTGCGGCTGCATTAAACACAGCCACAAGTACTGGTGCCCAAAATAAAGGGTCAGACTTAAACAGATCCGGGGGAAAGCCATCTGGGCCCGGCGCTTTGTCAGTGGATAGCCCTACAATGCCAATCTCTACCTCACCTTGTTCGAAGATCATTACTGGGGCATTTGGATCCCGACCTTTTTGGCAAGGGCAAGGAAGATCCGTTGGGCTATCAAACATTGATTTAAAATGAAGTACCCATTCCTCCTCGGTGATATGCGCATCTAGGGCCCCCCATTTGCTGATCAAAGAGAGGGCTGTTGACAATGCTCCAGAACCTGGAACTATTCCTGAGGGTACTTGAATCGATCAACTCTCTCCAAGCCTCCTTTTTCAAAGCACCCTTCTGTCTGGCCAGGGATAATTTATATTTTTTACGGAGGGTGTGGACCAGGGTTGGATTTCTTTGTTTAACAGCAAAGGTTTCCCTCAGATTTTTCGCAGCCTGGGAACAGGATGCGTCAAATCATCTGGGGCCAGAACTAACCATTCTACCTGCCAGAATAGTTAAAATTTCACCAACTTTATGGGCTATAAATTCATAGGTACCAATAACCTTGCCTGGGGAGGAACCTGCCGTGGTGCACCGTGCCAGCTCAAGATTCTTTTATTGCCCGGTAGAATTTATCTGAGGAAATCTGGGACCATTTCAGACGTTGATTGCCGTCCGTAGGTCTAAGTGTGCCCCTGATTGCTACATCCCCAATACGTAGTGACAATGGACTCCTCATGGAGACACAGAGGGTGTTATGAGTCAATATTTACTTAATTAATATCTTGCAGAAGCAGGCACGACATGCTGTGCGAGCGCATAGCAATGGTGGCCGCTTCTTTTATATTCAGCCCAATACAGCACTGCTTCTTTAAAGCAGCACCACAGCTGGCATCCACCCGCTCTTCTTCCTACCTGGATTTTAAATATTCATGTTTTTTTTCCAGCTCCCTCCCCTCCCAATCCATGGCCGGCATGTCATGGTATGGTTTTCTTCTTTTTAAATAGCTCGGCACCCGCGCTTTAGCCATTGTGGCCATGCGCCTTTCTTTTACTTTGCACCTCGCCAAACCTTTAAAGAAAATGTAAATTATAGTTTTGTAATGCAGCACGGTAATCTGTGCTTGATCTTCATAAAAGCCAGCTGCGCGCCTTTCATTTCTTTGGCGTGACGACTCGCCCAAATTGTATGTTTTCAGCTAAGGATAGATGAGTAGTCAAGGGTTTTTGCTGCTCTCCATGCCAGAGGTAGCCCTGATCACCATGGCAGTGTTTCACATTTTTAGTGCTTGGGGTGAGCAAGGCTGACTCGTCAGACCTTGGATGTGCATGTGTTCATGTTGATCGAAGTAGTCAGAGCCAGCAACTTCATTGTTGAGGATCGCACTCTTTCCCAGGTGTCCTCTTAATGGAAACCGCTCTGTTTAGTAGGGGAACGCGGACTATGATCTCCTGCGCCACCTGTCCTACATTGAGCGACCAGGCTTGAGAAAAATAACATACAGCTCTAATTGAAAGTTTGAACTGGAGCAAGTGCTGTCCTTAAGCGCCACGTTCTTGTGTGTTGCAGCTATTGCTGCCACAGTTGTTGTTGATGGAAGTCATCTAAATGGGTGGGTGGGGGATGGCTAGCCAGGCATTGTCCCTTTCGACCTTTATTATTGGCGACTTGGCAATTAGTGAGGGGTATATATGTTAGGCCTGTGTTAAATTTTCTTCTTCTTTCTATGTTTAAACTTGTGTGATGTCTTAGTGCAAGATCAGCATCCTGTGACCGTGCCTTGCTCTCTATGCACATTCATTCCTCTGTGGGGTGTGGTGCGGTGTTTGGGCCCACTGACAGCAAGAACGGACTGCAGACTGTTGTGAAGGCCTTCGTCATATTAACAGCCCTCCCATCTGGTAGCAGTGTTGTGTGTTTAAGTAAATGTATGGCACAGGGTTGTGTGATTAAGTTTGACATTTATTTTACAAAATTCCCTAGGAACATGTTAAAGAACAATTTAGGCTAGTAAAGCAGTGGGCTGTGTGCCTGCATGCTCTGTACTACAGAACACAATTTAGCTGTGGTTGGTTCGTAAATCTGCACATGAGAAAGGCTTTTTTGATCACCTTACCTTATTCACTACATCTTCATCAACCTTTATGTAATCTCTTTAGAGGCAGTGTGGCTTTCAGGTTGGGTTGGAATGGGGGTCATTGCATTTACATGGGTATCTATGCCTCTGGCACAAATAGTGGGCGTGTTCTGTCTGCAGAAGATGCTTGTTTTGAGAATGATAAGAGCTTGTTCAGAGGTGTAACTGTCATTAATACAGCAGTGTAGTGGCACCATGGTGCAAGGGACCACTGGATCTTAGTTATGGCTATTTCTTGCTAAGCAACGTGGTTGGAGTTGGAAGGTGGCATGCTGCCTGATTACATTAGGGCGCAAGGCACTCTTGCTACTGTTGCGTGTGGTACCAGTGAATGTAATCGTTAATAAGGCATGTTATTTAAGAGGGTGGCTACTATCATGTGAGGGTCCCGTTAATTTGGCTAATGGTAACACCAGTTATTTGCTGTGCCTAGAAATGACAGAAGAGTTGTGCAAAGGAAAACATGTTCTTGTTGTGTAGGAAAACATGTTCTTGTTTAATTCAGCGAATGCAGTGGCTGAAATCTTGACACAAAAATCTCCTGACCCTCTCCCAACCAAAGCTTGTTTCGGTTACCATCAAAAACAATACATTGCAAAAGGATGTGCTTCTCAGAGGCCTTTGAGATGAAACACACTGAGTAGCCACTATTCTTTCTAAAAACATTGCCCGACCCTTTAGTTTGCAACTCTGTAGCAACATTCTTATGGGCCTGCATGAGGAAAAGGAAGGGGATGACATGTAGCCCACTGAGTTTGATCAGTAATTACAATGTAACCAGATCCGCGATATGAAATGTCTTATCTTTTGTATTTTTTATGCATTCTCATTTTATGCCAGGATTGTGAAGAACTATTTGTAATTTTAAAGGATAATATTTTGTAATAATATCTTTTTATTGATGTGTTTATATGTGCTTTTGTGGTTATTTTTAATATGATCAAATAAAGATGATGATGATGATGAGTAGCCACATCTCATTAAGATTTTAATCACAACCTATCTATTTTGAATTCTCTGTTCATCTTCTCTTACATAGCATATAAACTCACTCTTGTAATTCTTTATGTGAGTATAATATTGGAGAATGCTTAATTTTTAGTGGGGGAAGGGAGTATCTTTGCTTGGCTACCAAAGGTTCTTTTGTTTAAAACTATTGACCTTTAAGAATCAAAATATAGCAGGTGATGTGCCTTTTTTCCCTCGTTTTTCTGGATCTAGGTTTTTACTTCGAGCGATGCTTAGTCTGCCTTTTTGTGAACTACTAATCCAATATCGGATTATGGAGGATTGACTAAATTATGCAGCACATTTTGCACATCATTATTACACTATATTATTTTTTTAGCACACAAGAATATTTTCTGAGCCAAAGTTTCAACTTTTCAGTGCAAGGTAAACACCTGACTGCAGAAATCCACAAATATTAGGTGACCAGATAAACTTTCCAAAGGGCTTGCTGCATGGTTAACTCCCAAATATAGTAACAAGCAACAGAAAGGTAACCGGTCATCCTTTAGAAAAAGCCTTTTACTGAGCAGCAACACGTGCTGCCATGTGATGCAACTTTTGATCCATTTGAACCAGAAACATTTTTTTGTAAAAATCTGCAGATATTGCAGAAGAAGACATGCTATGTGACAAATGTGGCATCGCCATAATTATGCAGAAAACCCACAGCCGCAAAAATGGCACAATTCCAGTTGGCCTGGATATAAGTTTGTAACTGGTCTGGTCAGTCATGCCTTCCTTCACTTGTTTGTAGTTACTGTAACCTACCTGTTCTGCCCTTATTCGACTAGGCTATTTATTCAGTATAGATTTGCCATGTTGGAGGCAGATCATGGCCTGGTCACGCGCCCATCACTGTTGCTCCATGCTACCAAAACGTCTGATGGGAAGGGGGTCTGGTAGCTCACTTGCTAGACTTTTTCCTCAGCCCTGGGAGCAGCCATAGCAGACTAGTTAAAATACATTTTTACTTTGTGATACGTAAATAAATGATGAATGTTCGCAAAACTGTAATTTCTGTGCAACACCATTTCTTCTTTTCCTCTATTGGATCATTTTCTTTTTCTCGTTTTCACTCGCATGGTAAAGTAAAGTAAAGTCCACATTTGTAAAGCGCACAATCACCCGTAAGGGTCTCTAGTAAGCATCGCAAGATAAAAAAGTTGATGGGACATCACAGGGTTGTGGGTGAATTACCTACTCGGCTCTTGTAACTCACCTGTAACCGTGTGCCATCTACCCTGCTTTCTATTAAGTTTCGACTCATTGAAAAGCCCGACTGTGTGGCTTGCAGAATTTACATCAAAGTAAAGATAATGGTTCTTCTCCCCACCTGATCCCCTCCAAAGACTCAGACTCAAGTCTGCCTTAGTCTGCGCAGTAGGGATGTACACTTTGAAAGGCTGTGAGTTTAGTGGCACACAAATAAGCTGTTATAGCTAAAAGGCACATTTCATCCTTGCATAACACCATCCACGACCACCTGCCTCCTCTTTTTACAGATTACACACAACCATACAATCCTTACACATCACTCTACACATTACCTATTCTAGTGATAATGTTACTTTGTTAAGCATCATTTAATCAACATGAACAGAGATTCTGAAACAGTTTTGTGTTCCACTTACAATAAACAATACCTTATTAAAGTACTGGTTAGCTCGTGGCACACCTAAGGAGCTTTAAAAATTCCACATTCATCATCAGGATTTGTTATGTTTCATATAGCTACTCTAATATAGGTCCAGGGAACATTGTACCCTTTCCCTACATCATCTCCCCTACATTTCACATGAGCGAGCCTTATAGGATATAACTCTTAATAAGGACAGAACGCCTTATAGGGACAGAACGTCTTATAAGGATTGACGCCTTTTATGGACTAAACCTTTCACCTAGTTCCATGCAGAGGGAGGGTTTTTCCCAATCAATAAGACTAAGACGTCATCAATTGCACAATGAATAATTTATGAGGACACTACCCGGGGGTATACTTCACCTCTCATCTACGCACAAGGTTTAATCCCATATGTCATCCTCATACTAAACAATGGCTAACACACACGCAAGGGGCAAAGGGACTCTATAAATACAGCACCTCTTGCTATCAGTAGTTAGAGGGAACCGAGACTTCAAGGCCGACACACTCACCAGAGACGCTGAGGCTCCTGCATGCAGTCACTCCAGCTGACAGTGGTCTAAACATCCTTTGCGGGGTTTCCAACTCAAGACCAGGACAAGGACCCACACTCTTATTATTCAGGTAATGGGGTTTGACTAAATCCTAATGGGATTCTTGGCTCCTAGGCTTATTAGCTCTTTCGCACCTACTCACATGCTAGGTACACTTAGATACATCTAGACAGGCATCGTAGGAGTATCCGCTTTATTTTATAAATGCATTTTATATTCATGTATATTTTTATGACTAGTGCAAAATGGTAGAACTGTACTATTCCTTTTCATTAACTGTACTGCTGATCCTATATCTCTTCTACTGTGTAACAGTTGTAGCAGCACATATATTTTACACTAGAAGAACAACAGTGCAATAAATTCTTATTGGAAACATGCTCGACTGTTTCTTCCATGTATCTGAGACCAAATGAGCAAGCACAAGTGACTGGGTGAAAAGTAGTTTATTGTTTCCATGACTCTGAGGAATCAGGGTTGTTATGTTCTGAGGTTGCCAAAAATGAATCTTTCTGATAAAAGGAGATTCTAGTGGAACTGTGAGCTAGCTAATGCAAATAAGGCCAACATACGCGGTGGGGGAGCACAAAATCAGTCTACCACCAGACCCACAGTGTATGTTTTCAAAAGCACAGGTCCTACAGGGGTACTATAGGAACTACACTACAGATTCTCCTTTTGCCATTAACTTCCCACCAGGATCTGTTCATTTGCACCAAGAAACTATATAACATCATTGCATGTACTTCTGAATTAGACCGCATGGCCCAGTGTATTAAGTGTATACCTCTTTAATCTCTAGCTTGCACAGCACTCAGGACAATGTACTTCATGTCTCTTTCTCAAATATTCTTTCTGCTCCTCTATCTCTAGTTCATTCACTACTTCCTGCACACAATACCCATCACTCTCTATCTTCCTTTCTATCTATTCTGTGCAGCTCTCACCCGTATCTATTCACCATGCCACATAATTCCACTACATAAATACACTTCACAGCACACAATTCTAACCCACACAATTTCACAACTAACAATTCCAATACAACCCAGATAATCCCACTCCACAACACATACATCCACTACACTGCAAACCCAAAATATAGGTAAAATTAATTGTCATTTACAAAGCCATTGGCAAATAGTGTTAACACTCGCAAATGTGATACCTATTGCATTGCAGTTTCTTTTTTTTTTGTTGCAGATAGTTATGTGGAGAAGTGCCATGACTTAATTGTACTATTCTTGACTATGTTTCTGTCACGTCTAGAGGTTTAGTGTGAATTAGTTTATTGCTTTTTGCACAGGACAACAAAGTTCTCTGAAATGCTTTTATAAATATGAAAGGGCAGATTTATGTTGGACTTGCGCCACGTTTACGCCGCCGTTGCATCACGCAATGGCGGCGTAAACGTGGTGCATCCCTGCGACCCATTTACAACGTGACGCATCTAGGCAGATGCGTCACGTTGTAAAGCCCTGCGCCACATGTGGGCGTTCCGGCGCAGGGTTAGCGTTCCTGGGCAGGTGCGCCTCGCAAAAGTGCCTGCGTGACATTTACAAGATGTCACGCAGGCACTTGTGCGACGCTGCTACCTCAATTCCTTACGCCTGCTTGGAGCAGGCGTAAAGACTGACGCAGCACGTTAAGTATAAGGCACACCCGAGCATTGCTGGAGTCGCGTCGCACTTGCGACGCGACTCCAGCGATGCGCCGCCCTTACGTCACGAGATGCTTCACGCATCTGCCTACCCTTGCGCCACGGCGCGCCGCATTGTAAATGCGGCACATCCGCCGTGACGCAAGGGTAGTTTTGCATGACGCATTTGTTCTGGCGCATCCCTGCTGATTTGCAGAGATGACCCAGAACGGATGTATGACGTTACAACGCATACTTTTACCACGCCTACCATTACCACGCATTTTTTACAACGCAGGATCCATTACAACGCATACCATTACAACGCATGTATTTACAACGCAGGTACCTTTACAACGCATACCATTACAACGTAAGTATTGGTAAGTATATAATATTTTTTAAAATGTAATTTAATTAAAATTAATATAATGTAATGTAATTTAATTTAATTTAATTAATTTAATTTAATTTAATTTAATTTAATTAATGTAATTTAATGTAATCAATTTAATTTAATGTAATTTAAATTTAATTATATTTACTTTTTACCCTGTACCCCTTTACCCAAAAACCCAAAACTGACCCTGAACCCTAAAAATACCCCTTTACCCAAAAACCCAAAACTGACTCTAAACCCTAAAAATACCCCTTTACCCAAAAACCCAAAACTGACCCTGAACCCTAAAAATACCCCTTTACCCAAAAACCCAAAACTGACCCTAAACCCTAAAAATACCCCTTTACCCAAAAACCCAAAACTGACCCTGAACCCTAAAAATACCCCTGTACCCCAAAAACCCCAAACTAACCCTGAACCCTAAAAATACCCCTTTACCCAAAAACTGAAAACTGACCCTGAACCCTAAAAATACCCCTTTACCCAAAAACTGAAAACTGACCCTGAACCCTAAAAATACCCCTGTACCCAAAAACTGAAAACTGACCCTGAACCCTAAAAATACCCCTTTACCCAAAAACTGAAAACTGACCCTGAATCCTAAAAATACCCCTTTACCCAAAAACTGAAAACTGACCCTGAACCCTAAAAATCCCTTTTACCCAAAAACTGAAAACTGACCCTGAACCCTAAAAATACCCCTTTACCCAAAAACTGAAAACTGACCCTGAACCCTAAAAATACCCCTTTACCCAAAAACTGAAAACTGACCCTGAACCCTAAAAATACCCCTTTACCCAAAAACTGAAAACTGACCCTGAACGCTAAAAATACCCCTTTACCCAAAAACTGAAAACTGACCCTGAACCCTAAAAATACCCCTTTACCCAAAAACTGAAAACTGACCCTAAACCCTAAAAATACCCCTTTACCCAAAAACTGAAAACTGACCCTGAACCCTAAAAATACCCCTTTACCCAAAAACCCAAACTTATAATATTTTTAATAAAATTATATACTTACCAATACTTACGTTGTAATGGTATGCGTTGTAAAGGTACCTGCGTTGTAAATACATGCGTTGTAATGGTATGCGTTGTAATGGATCCTGCGTTGTAAAAAATGCGTGGTAATGGTAGGTCGTTGTAAAAGTTGCGTTGTAAAGGTTGTATACCCCCAGAACTCATAAATATGCCCCGAAGTGTTAGTTCAGTGTTAAACAATAGAAGTTGACCACTAACAGAGTGAGCGTATTGATTGAGCTCTTTGAAATCCTCACTATCAGGCACCATTCAAGCCTCTTTTCTACCCATTCGACCTCCCCCTTTCTGACTCCCAATCGGACCACTCCAGGTTTTAGGTTTATGCCTAAGGAACTTGCAATATGCCCACTCTGTCATGCAATGGTCTCATTTTATGGTTGCGTACCGGAATGCCTTCTCTGTGATTTCAGGTATAGTGGTGCCTCTCCACTGCTGCCCATGTCTACCAGTGACCTGGCCCAGTGCTGCCCTCGCTTTGTATTGCTTAATCTACAGTGGCACTGGTATTCGTGCTCTTTGGTCTCTGCCCTGTGCACTCATTACCTGCCCCTAGCAGCCCTGCATGTGAGGGCCAATATGCACTCTCTTTTACTGAAGCAGTCCTGCCAAGTATCACGCATCAGGCGTGACGCTAACGCATTTCAGTGCGGTGTTCCCGCATCACCGCACTGAAATGCATTGTCACGCATTTTTGCTTATGACCTGTCAGCGCTGAAACTGGCTGCATTAGCCTACGCCAAATGCTAGCGTGCGCGCCTGCTCCCCTGACACCTGTGTGCTATTCCCCCGGCCCGGGCACAGCAGACTCACTATAAACAGTTAAAGATCCGACGTCCCGTGCACTGCTCTCAGTGCTACAATTTTACATTTGATCTACCCTGCTGCCTGGAGATCCGGGCCCGGGCCCTGCCTGCCGCCTGGCTGCCGCAGTTAAAATTATGAACGGCAACGGCCCTGGCGCCGTGTGGGGACGCGACGTCACGTCCTGCTTCGAGGGTGCGCGCCGGGAGTGTTACATTTTGTAAAGAAATTCAGGTGGAGGTCGGTTGCTCAATGTTTATCTGGCGGCGCTGGAATTATGGCACTCGGCTGCCCAGCAAGCTGATCGCACCTTCTGCACGGCCGGGCCGACCGCGCTGCGGGGCAGATTAATACTTCACAATGGATTAACCTATGGGTGTAATTCCTGTACTTTCATGGACTTTCATGGTAGCCGAGACTGTATGAGATCCGATCGGTGGGTGTGCAACTGAACATCATTGTCGCTCTACTCGCCTCACAAAGTAAGCACGCTATGGCGCAAGTGGGGAGCGGCGGCTGCAGTTTAGATAAACTAGTGGCTACAGGAGTGGCCTGCAACGGTGCGCTGCTGACACCATGACCGTCCGAGTTATTTCAGTCGAAACACGTGGGTCCCGACTGCTGGATCAGCAGCCTCAGGAGTTATTCCGCAGCAGTACACCAGCTGCTGCTGAGCTACACAATTTAATTATGCCCGGGCCAGTGCTTGCTAAGGTGGGAGTCGTTGCAGTGAGGTGCGGCCTGCACAATTGACGTTACTCAAGTCCGCTCAAAGTAAGTTGTGCCTCAGCGAGGTATCTCTTTTCAGTGTACTTTACATTTTATTAATAGCGCTAGTGCGCCAACAGTGCTACCGCTCCAATTACTTTACTTGGTCAGTGCCTGCGATTGTTTGTCGGTGTAATTGCTGTGACAGCCCATAATTCAAAACAAATATGTGTAGGAGCCCCTCTGTTCATCTGGGCAGTGTGCGGGCTCAGCATTCACATTACATTATGAAAGTTAGTCATGTTGCAGAGGGCGGCCTGGTTTGAAATTGCTTAGCAGTGACACTAGCACATTTTAGTTGAGTCGAACCCCTCTCGTTATGCACATGCCCTGACTGCATCTAATCTCCATGACGGCATTTTTTTTATAAACGTTTACATTTTATTTTCAACATTACTATAACTGACTTTGCTGTAATTTACAGATACGTCCTTTTGTATGTAGTGGTGCGGCGCATACTGTCAATGAGTGGTGCAGATCTGAGTCCTCAATGTCGTTATAGTAGGATCAGCTTAAAAGGGGCACTAGATGCTTTCGTTTCTGGTGCTTTCCAGCAGTTTTTACATCTTCTTCAAGTGACTTGATTCTCACATGGGTGTAAATGCAGATATTTATGTTTTCCTAGTCTTCATTGCTTGATTTTGCTTGCAAAAAAGTGTCACTCATATTTGTTGGAATGTCACTCATAATTCAAGTGAAATTATTAAAATGTCACACTTGGCAATCTCAAACCTTGGCAGCTATGCTGAAGGGAGGGTTGCTCCACAAGGTATTCTGCAGGTCTGTGGGCTCCCATTGAATAGCTGACCTCCATGCCATGCTAGGACCTCTCCACCTGTGGAAGAGAGTTTAGGTCTGGTCCTGGTGATGGAAGATACTGATGGGGAGGCACTTTCTTAGATTTATATCAGGTAGCACCAGTTCCTTAGCGTTGATCTGGACCCTGGACGGGTCATTAGCATATTGTTCTTCTGTTTAGCCCTGCTGTGCAAAGTTGCACATGACAGTGGACCCAGCCAGGGGCATAACAAACAACCCCGCACCCCCAATCTTCAGTAGATGAAGGGGGCCCCCCTCAGCTCTCCGCTAGAGAGCTGTGTGTCTCTCTCTCAAAAGCAGCTGCAGTGTCTGCAGCCTGCCCTGAGCTCCTCGCGCTGCTGACCTTTGACTGAAGAGAAACAAAGTAACATGTTACATTGTTTCTCTTCAGTCAAAGCCAGGAGCCAGGCCCGGAAAGAGGGTGGGGGCCCTAAGAGAGGCATTCTCCTCAGGGCACTATTCCTTTGAGAAGGGAGGAGGCCAGGGCCGTGGGGGAGGGGGGGTTGTCATGGTTTGGGGGCCTACAGGGGCTGGGGACCTATTAATTCGATTGTGAAAACAGGTTATGTTTTCAGTTATTTAAAGAACAGGACTGGGCTGACTGACTTGAAAATCAGTCTTTTCCCTGGTATCCCAAAAACATGGAGGCTGGTGGTTTCTGCTTCCCTGCCTCCCCCCCAACAAGTTACCTAAAGGCAATTAAAATGTTGAAGCTGGCTCTGTGTTTCCACTGCAGCATTTTAAAAGCATGCTTACCTTTTCTGGATGCCTTGAGCGGGCTCGACTACGCATGTCTAACATGCGAAAGTGAAAGCATTGTGCACACCCCTCTTGAGTGGGCCTCGGTAAATGTGGATAGCTGTCATACCAGCATGTGGCGAGGGCGGCGCAGTGTTCTGCTATGTGCCTTGTGCACAGGTTGGCCCATGGTGAATTGTAATTATTAGAAAGAACGCTCCAGATGCAGAAGCACTTCCTCAGCCAGTTTGAGGCAAGGAACGAGACAGTGAGTACGTTTCTTTTTATTGTTGAAAGGTGAAACAGAGGTCTCGGTGGAATGGGATAAGGGGCCTGCAATTAAGGGAAGATTATCTCTGTTCAGACGGCCTGCAGGTCCTTTCTCCAACATACGTGTCTGTGTAATATAGTTTGTAATCACTGTGACATTTTCAGACCTTTTGATTGTTCCTGTTTCATAATAGAAATTGTGTTTTCCGACAAGTCATGGTTCTTTTAAACAAAATACACCTTTAATTGCTTGGTTTATCATAGTCGGTTTCATGCTCACCCTGACATCTGTTTAAGACCTCGAAGTCATTTGTTATTCCCTCGGCGTACCATGTCAACCTTCCCTCTGAGTTTGGTAAGCTGAGTTACAGTGACCATCGTTATGTACAGCACATAGAGGTGTCAAAATGGCATTTGTACAAACATTAATTTTATTGTGAGAGAAAAGCCTCCTCATTAAAAATGCATGTGAGGGTGATGTGCTCTCTGCCCACCCTCGTTTGGGCGATATATTGTTGGTAGTTCTTAGTATTTAGTGTGTATCATTAGCTTGGGATGTTGGCACTTTCCTTGTATGGCCAAAGTACATGTGGATACTGGATGAAAACTGCAAATTGATAGTAGAGCACCCGCCATGCATTTACTAAAAATAAAAGCGTGTTCAAAATTATTTTGTTTGAAGAAAGTGATCAGCTTACGTTTTGGAGAATTATGTTTATTATTGTACAACTATAAACTTGTGTTAGCAAAATTCCTGAATTTTTATGAATTCAGCCCTGCCAAGTGTCACGCATTCGGCGTGACACTAACGCATTCCAGTGCAGGTGTCCGCATCATCGCACTAAATGCATTAGTCAAGCATAATTAGGGACCTCCGACCACCCCAGACGTGCTATAACAAGGAGCTGCAGCAACGAGGTAATTGCGCTATGGAAAGCGTTCATGTGACTGTGCCTGAAAATTAAATAGAATAGATTGATGAATGGTGCACTCGAGAGCTGGCAGGACAGCCTGGTGAATCACTAATAAACACACCAAGATGTCTTTCGCAGCTCATCGTCGTCGTTTTCTATTAAGGCGCGCTTCCCTGTGATCACGTGCAGGGTGATTGACACCCCAGGCTGCAAGGCAGCCAAGTCAGGAGCCTGGCGGCAGCTTTGTTTTTCAGAGCGCGCCCGTCTCTGGCAGAGCAGTACTTTTTCTTCTCTTGCGAGCTGGAGTCGCACTCAGACTTTGCTGGACAAGACACTGAGGTAGGAGGCAGCCGTGGGTTTTAGTTTTAATTTGAAGTCGTGTATGGCCCAGGGCCACCCACACTCGCAGCATTCACCTGCCAAGACGTTCGCACGTTGGTTAAAAGAGGCACACATTATCCAGTCACGCTGGGGTCCCGCTTCTGAAATTCATGCCCTCGATCATCTAAAGAAAAGTTTTTGAAAATAATGGAGTGCAACCATCATGCATTCATTCAGATATTATTTTGTCGGGCCTGGTTATGTTGCACCCTGAGACTTTGAAATAGCAGTTACATATTACATCACATCGGAGGCCTCCTGGGAATATCGAGTTCTAACTGTGCACGCAGGAGTCCCCTTTAAACAGCAAATGGCGAATGGAGCATTGGATAATTTTTCTTTTTCATTTTGTTTTCAATGACCGGGTGCATGGAAACTTTTGTCTGGACTGCATCATCGGGTTAAAGCTCATAGTTTATTGTTAATTTAGGCAGCATTCACTGCATTGTGTGCTTTTTACAATTGTGATTATCACTATTGATTTGCATAATTGACTGAGAAGTGCTTGGTATCATTTTCACGTAGTAGGCATGGGGAGTGAGCACAATATGATTCACTGCAGAGGGTCACGTATTTCTTGGCACAATTTGTGGTCACGTGTTTGTAGATGAACTGCGCCACATGTTTAAAAGGATTGTTTCCACCTGTGTTACCACGAATTTGCTATCAGTTTGCTTGGTGGGTAACTTTGATTGTTTTAGGGATGGTGTAATGGGGGGCTAAGCTGCCAACATTGGCACATGGTGTGAATCTGCTGGTTTCCACATTGGAGCTTATCTCTACACACATTGTAAGTCGACCCTTTGCCTATGTTTGGTTTACTTTTAAGTTTCATGGTTGCTTTTACTCAGGCCACCACTCAGCACGGCGCACTGATTGGCCGAGCAGCTCACCGGCGCTGTTCGCAGGCCCCTGTTAGTGCACTTTAGTTCAATTACTTCTTATAGTTTCTTGTTGCTCAAATAGGTGTAATTTCTGATATTTATATATTTCTCTATATGTTTCGTTGCTTGATTTTTGCTCGTGAGAAATTGTCACTCATAGTCGTTGAAATGTCACTCATAATTACACTGAAATTATAAAAATGTCACACATAGCAATCTGAAACCTTGGCAGCTATGTGAATTATAAACCTGTTGTTTTGTCACAAAATGAATGTGTCTGTGTGTACACAAAAACACTCAGACAGACAGACATAAACACATATTTGTGGGATAATCAGTACTGCTGTCTGCAACTCTGCTTTCTTTTGCTTGACATTGACAGATTTGTGTATTTTGGTATTTTCTTACTATGCACTTTCAAAGGAGAATTCCACTTATAACATGTGACTTAGAATCTACCTAGAAGGAGCAGGAAGGTAAAGTGTCAGGAAGTAAAAATGTAGAAGGGACGTATGTTGCCATGTGAACGTCCTTTTACTGCACAGTCTGTATTATGTGTGACATTTTAAATCTTAGAGAAATTGTGCTGAAAAAAACACCAATGTATCAACAATTCCTTGAAAAAATTTGGAGTGGGTGCACCCAGAATATCACTTGGATAGGTAAGCCTTCTTTGTCACACTAGGAAAGTAGTGAAATATTTCAGGAGTCCTCCATCAGAACCTGTCATGTTTCTGCCATGTATTTGAGAATAGTGTTGTAAAAACTCCATTGGCCTAATGTTTTCTAACCTTTCTGAGTGGAAGACCCTCTTCATGTACTCCAGCGGAATTCAGGCTTGCTTGCACTCTCAGTCTGTCCAATTCAGGGTTGATATTTACCTCCAAACACTTTATAAAAATCACCAGCCGCCACTGATTAGAGATGATCCCCCAAATACTCCAGATAGCATTGGAATCACTTGCTCTGTGTAGTGTACGGCTCGTATAAGAATTTTTCCTGGGGATGGTTTTAGTTCCCAGTCTGACCCTGCCTTCAGCTGCTGGAGGCTGCTGAGTGACCAGGCCATGGTGCGATGGTATGCTTGTCAAGTCAGATAGGGGTGCAGGTAGGTGGGATGCTCCCTTTAAACAGGAAAGAAAGCTGACAAGAGTGAGAGGTGGACGTTGAGTGAAAAGCAAGTGCCTGCCTGGACAAGCCCCAACTCCCCTCTACAGACAGAGTTATAATCTATCATCCGTGGAGAGGTTGCCAATGTTCTATGCACATGCCCAAGATAGAGCTGTGCACACATATTCACTGTTTTGGTGTCATTAGATTCCTTTCTGCCCCTGCAGCCACTGGAATTTGTTGTTCAGTGAGAGGATGGTGATGTTGCAGCTAATGCAGTAAGCTTTCAGTTGCACTGATGCAGCATGCACTACCACCGTCTCCTGACTCAATCTTGAAGCTTGTTTAAGCCAGTGTTGACTATCTGCAGAGATGCCAATGTTACCCATTTGTGGGTCCAGGTGCTGACAGCTACCATCGTCCCTGACCAGAGTCTCTGTGCTCCACCGTTATTACACCATGTGCAGTCTACAGTGATAGACACAGGTTTGCATTCTCTGCTTTTAGCCATCCAGGCTAACAGCATAGCAGTAGGTACCCAAGGGCCTATAGTCAGGCAACCCACAAAGCCTGACCACCACAGCTCAACTAAGGGGCAGCTGAAACTTAAGGTTGCCCTTCCTGCTTGCGGTTGAGTTCATATATCTGAGACTTGAGTTGGAATAACTATCACTCTCCAATATATGCAGGCAGGACTGGAGATCACCATGGAGTAAGTGATGTGACCCAGTAACTGCTGCCCACACCCAGACCAGGTAAAGCTGCAAGTAAATACACGTGAAGTAGTTCCTCACTATTTTCCTACTACATTTGGCCAATTTTTGGTTCTCAGAATCCAGTTATGGTCTGTTTTACCCCCTATCACTTTCCTGACGGTACATTGGATTTAACCTACTAGGAAGTTTTTCAAGCTAGCCAATTAACATAATTCTACTGTCACGAAGAACTGCATTCTAGAACTGGCAGGCACTTTAAAGACATCCACTCTTAGGCAGTGCCTAATTTATGCAGTGACATTAAGCTCCCAGTTTCGGGCAGTGGAGCTTATGTTTCGTTATCAGAATTAAACAAGAAGAAATAAGAAGGTAGATAAAGAGCATAGAGCAGCATGAGAAAGATTGTCAACACTACCAAAGGGACAGGCCAGGAATGAACAAGGGCCTGCAAGAGTGAGAAAGACAAACAAAGGGTGTTGTGGTTGAATCTTCACGAAATATCATCGGTATTCAGCATTCAGCAGCACTGGCTGTGGGCTCCAAGGAACCAGCCTGTTCACTGCACTTATTTTGTTGTAAATTAAACACTTCTGATAGGGTAAGCCTAAATGAGCTTCAAACCTTCTCACAGAATGTGTCCAATTTCATGTATGGACGTTGTCCATTAATATTGTGGGAGGGCAGTGTTACTCTGTGCCTATGGTCAGCAAAACAGATCACTGATTCAGACTGGTTCTGATGAGAACCACTTGTCACTCCACCGACTCCCAGCTACAGGCCGCTTTCTTATGGACAAGCACAAACACTTCTTTTAGGATTTCTTCCTGAATTACACAAAGGCAAAGAAGAAAGTATTTGGCCCAGTGGAACACACAATGCACTCAGTGCTTCTGTAGAATGCATGTATTTCCTGATTTCGCATTCATGATGTTGCGTAGTTGACATTTGTGTAGCACAGAGTCTGCCGTTATCAAGGTCTTGCAGCACTTTCATTCATTCAGCTTGCCCTGCACACATTGCTACTGTGGAACAGTGATGCCCATATATTTGAAGAATAAAGATAGGAAATTTTGATTTTTGTTTCATTTAGTAACATTTTTAATGGGGGATAATCTGAATACCCCCAACCATCCCTTGAGGATATCGGCTCATATTAGCAGCAATGTCATTCAAATATATGAGCTCCTGTGCCTTAGGTATCATTGGATGGTACGTGCCATAAGGGTCTCTGCTTTCTTTGGTATTCAAAGCAGAACAGGACCCTAAAACACCTGCTGCTGCCTGTGGTGAGTTGGGTGCCCAACTTGCACTTTTTACACCCAATTAGTAAGGGGGAAGTGAAACATGGTAAGTGAAGTAATAATCTGAGAATATGTTGGGAGAGGGTGAACATAATGGGAAAAAAGAGTGAAGACTGAGTGAGAGAACCACAAGGAGAAACAGATGAAAGGGGGGTGGATATAGAGAAACAGGTATAAAGTAACATTAATTTAAGAACTTTCAGTGGGACAAAGTCTATGTCAGTTTTAATCAGACAATACCTGTATTGACCTTTCTTGAACCACCTAAAGTTTTGCAAGTTCTTTCATGAGTTTGAATCGTTGGCTGGGCTAACTCAGCCTTTTATCCTTTCAAGGTTTGCTAACTGGCTACAATTAACTGAATAATAATAATGTGTTAATATTGCAATTTAGTATTAAGAAGTTTAGGGATGGAATCACCCTGCTTGTAAGTTATGATACTGTAATGTAAAGGGGCACTGCTAGGCTTATTTCGTAAAATACTCTCAGGTGGAGAGCCTCCTTTCCCCGTACATTCAATATATTACAGAAAATTGAGCCTGCTTTCTCCTCCCACACTCTGTGCAATCTGGGGCAAGAGTATTTACACCACACACCATGAAAGCTCAGCAGTGCGAGAAAGTGAATTATTAATCGGGGGCATGGTAGTCCACCACAAGTAATGAAGTCACTAACTTGTTAGGTCTAGTCAAAGGTTTCAGTAATGTAATCTTGAGCTCAGTGTCTGGTAGTTATAGTACAGGGCAGACAGGCTCAAATGAGAGAAAATGTGTAAAGCATTTAGAAATACCAAAACAGTTTAAAAGTTCAAAACACAAAAAGATAAACCCCCCCACTTCAGTTTATAAAAATAGGAAAATAATAATAGGCAAAATGACAAAAGTCCAATAACAGAGATATGAATTTTCAATGATCTAAGTGAAAATAGGGTCAAATAGGGCAAAGAACCAATGTTCATGGTAGACCTGGACCTAGGTGCAATTTGTGTCAAAGCACGATGGAAACCGTGTCAGATATGACAAGCAGATTATCCCTACTAGAGCCTGGACGAAGAGAAGATCAATAAAATTTCAATTCTGAAAAAGGACTTTGTCATTTTTGTGAGGAAAAATTCTCCTCTGTGCGGGACAAACCTGAAACTTAATCTGACGCCGTGGAACTGCCAGAAGGATACCATTTGCAGTCGATATCCTTGAGGCTCTGGAGCAAAACTTACTAAAAATGTTCACAATCTTCTTTTGGTGCCCAAACAACCAAAGAAGTTCACTTCTAAGGCTCCCAGGACCTCAGCGGAAGCACTTAGAGACTCTCAGAGTACCAGGCAGAAGACCTCATCAAAGTGTAGCGCATGGCCGGTGCCACTGGTCACTGGTCACTGGAATGTCCCCTTCAACCTTTTATGTTCCTGGACCTACCTAGGCAATCAGCCCTATGATCCTCGAAGATCTTATTGTCCTTGGATTTCAAGTGGAAGGAGGTGCAACCCTGCCAGGTCCTTATCACAGATCACACTTGGAAGTGCAGCAAATTTGGTCCGTCTGGAATTCTTTCGCAAGTCCAGCAGTGTTCTGAGGAAGGCTGGGCAAAGATCCAGCTTTGTAGGGTTCACCAGCCTGTGTGTGTGTGACACCGCAAAACATAACGTAGTTACTCTCTGACCAATGGAGTAATGTCTCCCAAGCCCTGGCCTACCTACTTTTGCAGTTGTTTCTGTTTGCTTTACTGCAAACAGGCCTGAAATGCAATGTGTCTGGGCAAATCCAAAATGGTGTCTTAGACTGTACTAATTGTGGCTCTGAGGTGGAGGGGTGAGTGGGGAGTTTACTATGGTAATCAAAGTGCCCCTCCACATCTAACACTAAAATTCAGCTTGAGACAGGCACTGTACCCACAACAAAGGGCATAAGCTGAGTCATTCACCAACGAAACGAGATACACAGGAATTGTCTTGACATTCTGTTCTCTCCCTGTCCGCTGAGCTCAAAATATTGCATGTGGCTCAACAGATCTGTAAGCTGGATTTGACACTTGGGTGTCACCATGATGCCCACAGCAGCCCCCTGGCACATTCTGTTGAGCTCAGGTCAGCCTACTGCTTGTTTCTTTTAGGCATTTCACACCTATGTTGTACCTTTTCACAGGCTTGAGCACATGCTTTGGCTTATGCCAATACGCCTTCTAACAGTTAAGGCAGGTAAAGGGAAACAATCTAAAAGTTACCTTCCCTATTTCTTAAAAAACTGAATTCACCATTGGATTTTTAATAACTATTAAAATAGTTGTTTAATTTGTTTGTAACTTGTTCCATTCTAGATATAGCAGTATTAGTATTTTGATCTTTACTATGGTTTTCTACATAGTACAGCTAGACCTACCACAGTAAAAATAATTTTTTGGCCATGTAACTTTTAGGACATGGTAAAATTAATTTTCTATATATCCCGCTTTTAAATAGTATGTACCCTTCCTTGTGGGCTACAATGCTTACATAATTAAAAGAGGGGTTTTTACTTATCACAAAAGGTTATTTTATTAGGTCTTGTTGCAGGTTTTAAAATGCAGCAGTCTGGCAAATGCAGAAGGCTTAAAAATATGCATAATATGTGCTGCAGTCTACAGGTGACATTCAAATTCAAATGCCATAGGTATACTCCCACATGTTATACTATAACCATATAGATAGAGAAAAGGTAAATAAAGCAATCAGGGCATAGCAAATTTCAACATGTGAGGGCAGAGCACATACACTGGGCACTGAAGTGAAATGACACAGTGTGGAGAGTCTTATAACCCACATTACATTTCAGGCAAAATGGGGTTAACCATACAAAAAGGGCCATTTTTTCACAGCCATTTCCAATTTTCTAGCATTTTGGATTAAAACATTTTCTGTTTTCAGTACCATCCTTAAACTACCTCCCTCTGTTGAATCTTTAGTCAAACTATTTAGAAGATTGTTCTGGGTTTGTTTATCAGTTTGGTATGCACTTCTTACAAGGAAAGAGGAATGGGGAAAGCTCAAAAGTGAGAACAAACAAATAATAGTTCTATCAGGGTTGTGGCTATTTTAGAGCAGGCCCTAGGCCGTGCATTTTAATATTTGTGCAGTGGGTGAACTATTGGGTACTGATGCGGCTGACATCATAGGGCTGCCGGTGCATGGCGCGTGCGTGCCTGCAACAAATCCTCGCAAGACCTAACCTTATGGACACACTACGGAAATACAGCAAAATGTTGTGCGCATAGAAAAGGGACATTCATTACAGGACTACCACACAGTTAGCTGTACAGCATTACGAAATTTACCGCATCACATATAGGAGACAGGGGAAGCACCAGAAAACAGACGGCGGCCACAAGGAAATAATACTACACCAGCATTGATTAGTAGCATTGGTACAAGAGGAGGCGCGATGCCTGTTATGCGTGATTACGCATTTCAGTGCGGTGATGCGGATCACCACACTGAAATGCGTTAGTATAGCGCCACATGCGTGGTACTTGGCAGAGCTGAATTAGGTGGCGTGGATTTGGACAAGCTGTGCACTCTAAGGCTTTTATGTCATGGGGTATAAAGTGGATGTTTGTCTATTTTTCTTTGTAAAAATAATATAGTCTGTTTCTTTACCTTCCAGTAAATGTCCGCACAATTTGTTGAGCTAAATTGTATTGTAGCATTGTGTGCGCATGCATGGAAGAGCAAGTGTCTGGCAGATATGCAAAAAATCATCCTACGTCTGAGTATTAACTTCCACACCTGTATGCCGTAATTCCAATCCTAGAATGAGTTACCTGTTTGCTTTCAAACGATAGTTAGTAAAACAAGTAAGTGTTTTGCGAACCTGTATAAGTAGCAAAGGTTTTAAAGGCACTTGTTTACTTGCAAGGTATTGCTTTTCCTAGTTCATGGAAGGGATAAAAACATCTCCAGATAATAATAGGGTTGGCAGGATGGTGCGATAGCAGAATATTGATACATGTGGATCTGGTGAGGACTGCGGACAGCAAGTGCTTGATATGCAATTTGCATAAGGAAATACTATATATTTTTTTCGTTATCCTCCATTAGTTATTAGTAAAGAAGGGGGAAGAGAAGCATTCATTCACAGCATTCGGTTAGTCTTAGGGAGGCAAAGAATGCTATGGTCTGTGATAGATGCCACCCAGAAGTCATAGGTGTATGTATCAGGAGCTGCCATTGAAAGGAAGTGGAAATCGCTTTATTTGTTGCCGGTATTGATGGCTACTGAGCGGTTGCAGACATCGATGGGCTGACAGTGGGTGAAGAAATGCTATGTTGTAATTGTAGGCTTAATTTCATGAATCTCGCATTCTCTCTGGTGTTTGTACTTGGGGTACTTGCTGGCTGGTGCCACACATGGGATCAGGTTTGCTTTTGACAGGAGGTATGGTTTACTGCGGTACATAGTGTAAATTAATGTTCGTGTGAGCAAACAAAATTCGGACCCTTTGTACATTTAATATTATTGTGTGCATCATGCAGAGAATGAAAAGTTACAGGAACGGCTTTGATGAAGTAGAGGCTAGCAGGAAGAACTATTTAGGGGTGGTCAGTTGGAGAGATTGTTTAACATGTTTTAAACTACCACAGTGGCATTGGGGAGGGCAGCAGCTGAAAGGCTCTGTCTTTACTGGTAGGCAGTGGTTAGATGGGGACCGGCCATCAGTCTTTCCGTAGGTGGTGGACAGGGGAGCAGTGGGCAGCGGTCACGGTTTTGTTGTGACATCCGAGGGGTGGTTTTAAAGGCGGGCGGAAAAACATAACTGCGGGTTTTGTTGGGGTGAGAGTAGAATGTAATGGATGCGTTAGTAACAGGCACGAAGGCAGTGGTCTGTGTTTGGAGGTTGTCAACTGAGCAGGGTTTGCTTGAAGGTCGGTCATCAAGTAGGAGGATGTGTTTGGTGGGCCGGCTGGAGGCATTGTTATGTAACTTTGCTGGAAGGCGCAGCAGCAGTATTTACTGATGTATGTTAATCGCCCTGATGAAAGGGTGGATGTGACCAATGGGGGAACCAGAATCCTTTTTTTATGGCGGGTTGGGCCCCTGCAGTATGTCGGGTCACTGGCCTGAGAGCTCTCGACTGGCGCGGAGAATGGGGGGCCCCCTCCATGTACTTTGCAGGGGGGCCCCCTCAAGTTTCGTTACGCCACTGGACCCAGCATGTCAGGTGGTAGTTCTGTGGGACTCACTGGTGCACTGAATTGGCTTCAGTTGGTTCATGACAGTACTTCAAATGGGCCAATACTGTCCGTTACTGAGTACTGGCACATTTTTTTTATTTTGAGAGGGAGAGTACTGGCACTTTTCAAGAGAAATGTAATACTTTTAATTGGAGAGTACTGGCACTTCCCAGAAAGACTTCCATTGTTCCATTTCGAAGCACCTGTTTATGGTAAGAGGAATTAATGCCATACTCTGGGCAGCGAGAGCAGGCTGAAGGGAAGGGGGATTACACAAGGGCTGGAGTGAACAGGTTTGGGTGCACCTGGATGGACATGGGGAAGATTAGGTGCAAGGGAACTGGGTAGGTCTTGGGCATGATGGAGAGGATGAACCTTGCCCAGTAAGTAAGGACCTGTGGACTGGCAAGAGGGGGTGAGAAGACAGACTAAGACGTGCTAGTTAGGAGGACTTGTGCATACACACTTGTTGTGCTAGCATTGCGTAGCAGAGGGGTTTAAGGTAGTTTGATCGTCTTTGCCCACAATATGGCTTCTCCTTTGGTACAGCTAGTCCCTTGAGATGACAGGGCAGTGTCATGGTTTTCTTTGGGGTGCTTGCGTGGTGGCTGTTTTGTAGCTTAGACCGCCTGTTATGTTTTGCCTGAATGCTCTGACATTTAGCATCGTTGTGCTTTCTAACCGGAGACCAAGGAAGTTGGTGCACTGCCACATTCCTTCCATCAAGATAGAGACGTTTCTTTTGAAGTTACTGTAGCAACACACACCTCACATTGAGACACCCCTGAAATATTGACAAATAAGGATATTGAACCATTCGGGTATTGTTAGAACTGGGGGTCTCTAGTTGGCAATGGTATACACCTTTGACCAAATAGGGACCCTTGCTTCTAAGTCAGGGAAAGGGGATTACACTACTGGAAAATCCCTGCTCACCCCCTTGGTAGCTTGGCACGAGCAGACAGACTTATCTCAGAGGCAGTGTGTTAAGCATTTGTGAACACATGCAGTAATACAGTGAAACAACTACATTTTTCTTTATATAGACTTATCACCAGACCATAAACGACAAAAATCCACAACACTGTAATCGATAATAATTCTTCAAGATGGTAGAAATGGTTCAAAAATAGGTTATTCACTTAAAAGCAATCTTTAGCAACAGATAACCCCAACGGGAGTTATCACAACGTCAAGGTCAAAGAAATCCCAAAGTACGGCGCCGATCGCGAGGTGCATGGCGTCGGGCCCGGAGTCAAAACGGACCCCCAGAAAACAGTACCTTGGAAAAGTGAAAACAAAGACAGCTCACGGTGTCGGGGAGGTGCAGCGTCATAGGAGCCTACCGGCGTCAGTTTCTTGCTTCGGGGGAGATGATGCGTCGGTGTCCTGGTTGCTTGCGCAGGCACGGGAGGCATCAGTTCCGGACCGGAGAGGAGGTGACATCATGATGGCGCCAAAACCAAGCTTCCATATGATATCACGATGTCGATGGATTCTTGACCACCCACATCGATGATCGGCTTTGCGATAATGTCGGTGTTGGACCCGTCTGCTTCTGAGAGTCCCCTCACCAATATGATTTCTTTTGTTCCCCTGAACCTCCCAAAATTTGCCGCTTTTTATTTGTCTACCAGGACCTTTTTGTGTGTTGTTTCATGGGGCTAGGTGTTCCTTGATACCCAGTTGCTCACAAGGTTTCTGGCACCTATGTACAAGGCGCCTGGCGAAACCTGTGGACATGAAAACTGAGGTTGGCAACCTGTGTGTGTTTAACCTTAAAATGGTGGACACATATTTCCCTCATGTGAGTGACTCCCATTGGTACCTCCTTGAACCCTGACCTTTTGAGGTTTTGACGCGCTTTCCTGACAGGAATTTCATAACTTTCCTCAGGTACACAAAATGGCTGCTCCAGAGCCCCAGTACGGTGGCTCTGAGTGACCAAAAGACACCTCAAAAGTGCCATGCCATTGACACAGCCAGGGAAGGTTCTAGAACCTTCTGGCTCGTGCCAGTACCTCAGGGCACTGGCTATATAAAGCCCAGTCCCTGGCGGCCATTTTAGATGTAATTCAGATTCCAGACTTGACACCAGAGTGACACCTGCCCTGCTGACCCCTGAGGTGGCTGAGAGCACAGGCAGTAGAGTGGCAAGGGTTAATAGCCTGATTCCTGACTGGCGTTCCAGTCAGGCGTGTTCCAGTAACCTTGCGCCTACAGCGCCTGCCCAGCTAGTGCCTCATTGCCCCAAAAGACTGTGGCCAAGTTTATGTGCCTCCCCGCCCTCCCCGGTGGCGGAATCGTGAAGAAAAGTCGAGTCGCGACCTTCCACAGTGCCCCCTTCGTGAATAGCGCTTATCGCGGGGGACTCGGACGTCTCCGAGCCCCATCATCGTTGCGCGCTTCCTGGTTGTGCAGTGATCGAAGGTGAGGTGGTGCGCCGGGGCGGGGAGAGGCCGGCCTTCATTGGGCGGGATTAGCGTCCCTGCCCTTTCCCAGAGACCCAGGAAACTGTTGCCGTGGGCGGGACCAGCCCCCGTATGAGGAAGTCGGAGGGAGGTCCGTGAAGCCCCTGAGAACCCTGATGCTGGCGTAGGAAGTGCTGTGCCCCGACTGAATCACTATTCGATTGCAGCCGTAGTGAGGTGGGTCGTTTCCCCTGGAGGGGTGCCGCGTTATCAAGGAACTGTGCACCGGCGTTGATTTGAGCGAGCGCTGAGACTGAGTGACCCCGCTGGCAGCCGTTCGTTCGTCTACTGACTTCGAACTGTGCTACCCTGGTGCCTGCGATATTGCCGTAGGCTCAAGTAAACCACACCGGCAAGCGGACATCCTTCCCCGGTGGCAGCGGAGGGCCAAATGTCATATTTACAGCGTTTCCTTGTCTTTAGGTACACGCGCATGGGCCCCGCGTGAACATAAAAGAGTCCCCAGTGCACCGTGAATCCAGAGAAGCCCGCATGCATTCCCCATGATTCCACAAGTACTGTTATCCTTTTCAAAGTGGGTTTATCTTGGAAATGTAAACTTCCTGATTTATTTAATTGGTGGCAGCGATACCAGAATGAAAATGTGGTTATGCATTTAAATGAACCAGGCTTTATTATTCCATGTATTGGTGATATATAAACCTGATATTCATTTTATTTATTGATAGAGCTATTCCTAATATTTATGCAACACCAGTGTTCCTGAAGTCCTATTTACTGTATTTATTCTCAACCTGAATCCCAGAGTGCTGTATCAAATGAAATGTGAATGTGCTTCCCCAATTGATCCCTATTTACAGCAGAGAACTTTTATATAAAGGAATCATATTTTTCTACAGCAGTGGTGTGGTGTCCTTCTTTTTGGTGTGACTGTGCAGGGGGTTATTATTGGGTCAGAGCCGGCTTAGCTCTACAGCCTTCACTGCCTTGACACTTGAGCCAAGCTACCCCCTTTGTGCTGGGCTTGCCCATCGCAGGTCCAACATAAAATTGGTGCTCAGCGGTTGGGATTGCGAGCCGTGCTTGTTCTGTACCCCATAATAATTCAGTGTGCGTCACAGGTACACACCCGGAGTTTTCTCCCAGCGGACCTCTGATTTAACATTTTGTTTTTTCCAAATTCTCTTCTGGAGGTGGGTGGAGGTGACCCTCAGAGTCTCATATCCTTATAACCTACTTCGTGGTGGTTGTCCACACTTTTCACTGACAAGATGGAATTCGAAATGTCAGAGCTGGAGACCTATACTGTGGCACAGCTCAATGATTTCTGTCAGGAAAGGGGAGTGTTCGTTAGGCGAGGGGCCAAAAGAGAGGAGCTCCGTACTAGTCTGCGAGCCTGGGTGGAAGCACACCCGGAGGGAACGGTAGAGGAGGAGGAGTCAGACAGAGGTACTGTCATTGAGGGAACTGCGGAATGTCCCCTGGGGGTGGGTGAGATGTCAATCAGCCCCAAGGTAGCCTCACGGGAGGGCAGCAGTGTATCCTCAAGAGGGTTGTCAGAGACCGAGTTAGCCGACAGGAGAGAGGAGAGACAGTTCAGATGGGAGTTGGCCAAGCTGGAGATGGAAGATAGGAGAGAAGGGAGGAGGATGGAACATGAGCTCAAGCTACGAGAGCTCGACCTCCAGGCCCGTAACATCACTCCGGGGGGTGTCGAGTCAAAGGAATTTGTCAGGGAGCCCAGGCCTCATTTACCCAAGGACGTGGTCGCCAGTTATACCGCTGGAGACGACATAGCCAAGTGGCTGACCGCCTATGAGGTCTCCTTAAGAGCCCATGGGATCCATGAGAAGCATTGGGGTGGTGGATTATACCGGTACATGCCTCCGAAAGGTAGGGATGCCCTATTGGCCTTAGACCGGGAGGAGCAGGTAGATTGCCCCGCCATGAAGGTGGCGCTCATCAGAAAGTTTGGGTTGACCCCAGAGAAATACCGGCAGAGGTTTAGGGGCAGCCACAAACTGAGCTCACAGAATTGGGTTGACTTCCTGGATTATGCCAAGAAAGCCCTAGATGGGTGGGTCCAAGGTAGTGAGGTGGAAGACTATCGAGGGTTGTACGACCTAATACTCAAGGAACATCTACTCGAGAAATGTCTTCCCGAGCTGAGGCAACACCTGGTAGACAGCAAACTTACTTGCCCCCGTAAGCTTGCTGAGGAGGCGGACATTTGGACAAGTACCCGAGTGTCCACGAGGGGGACGGGAGAAGATTCTCAGAAGTCCGGACAGGGCACTCCCCAGAAGAAAGAGGGGGGAGATAACAAGAAAAAGGAGTTCTCCAAAGGCCCCCAAAATAATTTTAAGGGGAAAAGTTCCTTTCCCAACTCTAAGGCTAACCCACTAAAGAACCCTAATCCTGGCCAGAGTCAGCAGCCAAGGGTTGTCCATTGCTTTGAGTGCGATGGTGTTGGACATTATAAAGGAGACGTGAAATGCTCAAAGAGACCAACCCCTCCCACTGGAGGAAAAGCCCCGGGAGTCGCTAGTGTAGTGCTCGGGGAGGAGATGCCCTTAGTTAAGGGGGGGGGAGTGGGCGGGTGTCACCTTAGTGTCCCTGGGTGATCGGGAGATGGTTCCAAAGATCCAGGTGCCCTCAAATACTACCAAGTATGGGCAGTGGGTCACCATCAACGGCCATAGAGGGGAAGCTCTAAGAGATACAGGAGCCAGTATGACTATGGTAAGGAGTCATCTGGTGTCTTCAGAGCAGGTGATTCCAGGCGTACTTCACCCAGCCGCGATGGCTGACGGCAGAATGTGCCACTATCCCGTGGCCAAGGTTCCCTTTGAGTGGGGAGGGGTTGCAGGTTCACTTCGAGTTGCCGTAAGCCCTGCCGTGCCAGTCGACTGTCTACTGGGCAATGATATGGAGCACAATGCTTGGAAGGAGGTGGAATACCGAACTCATTCTGAGATGCTGGGTACACCTGATTGGGCCTGTGTGAGTACCAGGTCTGCGGCTGCTCGGGAGGAGAAGTCGCATGGGTTGGAGCCTGGAACAATGGCCCACCCAGCTGCTGATGAGGGAGCATCTCGAGGACAGGAGGAGCCTGCCTCGATGTCCGTGCCCCGTGAGACGGATAGGCCACCTGTGGAGGTGGACCCGGAGTCCGCGGAGGAGGACATGGTTCTGATGGAGGACCTACCTATTCCCGCTGAGTGGCGAGTGGAGGGAGGACTGTCCAGGGAGGAACTAATCAAGGGACAGAGGGAATGTCCCACCCTCGAGGGTCTGAGGCAACAGGCTGAAGCCCAGGCAGCAGGTAACGAGTCTGGGAACCATCGTGTTTACTGGGAGGAAGGTCTCCTCTACAGTGAACCCAGGGCGCCAGTGCACGGACTGTCACGGGCCCTGGTAGTCCCACAGTGTTACCGAGCCTTCCTATTAGAGTTGGCTCATGAGATTCCCTTGGCAGGACACTTGGGTCAGGACAAGACCTTTGCCCGGCTTGTCCCCCACTTTTATTGGCCTCGAATGAGGGTGGCGTCCGACACATACTGTCGGTCGTGCGTGTCATGCCAAGCCAGTGGGAAAACAGGGATGAAGCTGAAGGCTCCCCTGGAACCACTTCCCGTCGTTGGCACCCCCTTTGAAAGGGTGGGCATCGACATTGCCGGGCCCCTAGATCCACCGACATCATCCGGTCACAGGTTTATCCTGGTACTGGTGGATCACGCCACAAGGTATCCAGAGGCAGTTCCTCTGAGAACCATTACTGCACCGGTAGTGGCGAAAGCCCTGATGGGGATCTTTACCCGAGTGGGATTCCCCAAAGAAGTTGTGTCTGACAGGGGGACCAACTTCATGTCAGCGTATATGCGGCAATGTGGAAGGAGTGTGGAGTGACCTACTGGTTCACCACTCCTTATCAACCACAGGCCAATGGCCTCGTGGAGAGGTTCAACCAAACCTTAAAGGGTATGATCAGAAGTCTACCCGAAAGCCTGCGGAGGAAATGGGACGTCCTCCTACCCTGTTTGCTCTTTTCCTACAGGGAAGTGCCACAGAAGGGAGTGGGCTTCAGCCCCTTTGAGCTTTTGTACGGGCACCCTGTACGTGGACCTCTCAGCCTGGTGAGGGACTCCTGGGAAAAGTCTCCCCGGAAAGTTCCCCAGGATGTGGTGAGCTACATGCTGGCCTTCCGAAGCCAAATGGCTAAGTTGTGGAAGCAAGCTTCTGACAACTTGGAAGCCAGTCAAGCAGTTATGAAAGCGTGGTATGACCACAATGCTCACCCAGTGGAGTTGGAGCCTGGACAGAAGGTGTGGGTGATGGAGCCGGGGGAGCTGAGTGCTCTCCAGGACCGTTGGACAGGCCCCTATGAGGTATTGGAGAAGATGGGCAAGTCTACCTATCTGGTGGACGTAAGGACCCCTCGGCATCCGCATCGGGTGTTACATGCCAATCGCCTCAAGTCCCACTTCGAGAGGCCCGAAGTCATGTTGGTAGTGGTGACTGACGGATCGGAGGAAGAGGACACAGAGCCTCTCCCCGACCTCCTTGCGTCTCATGAAAAGGATGGGTCAGAGGAGGGAGTAAAACTCTCACCATCCCTGACTCCTGAGCAGCAGGAGGAATGTCGCCAGGTCCTGGGGACATTCGCTCCGCTGTTCTCCCTTGTCCCGGGTAAGACCCATCTGTGTACCCACGACGTGGACACAGGAGACAGCCCACCTGTGAAGTCAAAGTCTTACCAGCTGTCTGACCAGGTGAAGGCCAGCATCCGAAGCGAGGTAGCCAAGATGCTGGAGCTAGGAGTCATCGAACCTTCGAACAGCCCTTGGTCCAGCCCGGTGGTTTTGGTACCCAAAGCTGCCCCACCTGGCACCACACCAGAATTACGATTCTGTCTGGATTACCGAGGACTCAATTCGGTAACGAAAACCGATGCTCATCCGATCCCTCGGGCGGATGAATTGATTGACCGGTTGGGAGCTGCCCAATATCTCAGTACCATTGACCTCACTGCAGGGTACTGGCAGATTCCCATGACTGATGGAGCCAAGGAAAGGTCAGCCTTCTCCACACCTGATGGACACTACCAGTTCTGCGTTATGCCTTTCGGGCTCAAGAACACTCCTGCCACTTTCCAGCGGCTGGTGAACACGATCCTCACCGGGATGGAGTCATTCTCTGCTGCTTACTTGGATGACATAGCTGTCTTCAGTAGCAGCTGGGAGGATCACTTGCAGCACTTGCAAGCCGTTCTCCAGGCCCTGGAACGGGCTGGCTTGACGATCAAGGCCAGCAAATGTCAGATTGGACAGGGGTCGGTAGTGTACTTAGGTCACTTGGTGGGCCGGGGAACGGTGCAGCCCCTTCAGGCGAAGATTGAGGCAATCATGGTCTGGAATCCCCCAAGACCCAGACTGAGGTCAGAGCCTTCCTGGGCCTGACAGGTTACTACAGACGGTTCGTGAAGGGGTATGGCACTATCGTGGCACCCCTTACAGAACTCACAGCCAAAAAGCAACCCAGGAGAGTCATCTGGACGGACACTTGCCAGCGAGCCTTCGACACTCTGAAACAAGCATTGTGTAAAGCTCCAGTCCTGAAGGCTCCAGATTTTTCGAAAGAGTTCATTGTCCAGACAGATGCATCCGATATTGCCATTGGGGCGGTGATATCGCAACTCAATGAAGAGGGTCTGGATCAACCCGTGGTCTTTTTGTCACGGAGACTGCTTCCCCGGGAACAGAGGTGGAGTACCATTGAGCGGGAAGCCTTTGCGGTGGTCTGGGCACTGAAGAAGCTGCGACCATACTTGTTTGGTTCACACTTCCTTGTTCAGACAGACCACCGACCCCTTCGCTGGCTCATGCAGATGAAGGGGGAAAACCCCAAACTGTTGAGGTGGTCTATCTCCCTACAGGGAATGGACTTTCGGGTGGAACATCGGCCCGGAGTTGACCACGCCAATGCAGACGGTCTCTCCAGGTATTTCCGCCTTAGTGTTGAGGACTCCCAAGGGGTTGGGTAGTTCTCCCCACTTTCGGCTGGGGGGGACGCGTGTTGGACCTGTCTGCTTCTGAGAGTCCCCTCAAGAATATGATTTCTTTTGTTCCCCTGAACCTCCCAAAATTTGCCGCTTTTTATTTGTCTACCAGGACCTTTTTGTGTGTTGTTTCATGGGGCTAGGTGTTCCTTGACACCCAGTTGCTCATAAGGTTTCTGGCACCTATGTACAAGGCGCATGGCGAAACCTGTGGACATGAAACTGAGGTTGGCAACCTGTGTGTGTTTAACCTTAAAATGGTGGACACATATTTCCAAAATACAAAACCTGTGTGGGAGGGTCAAGGGGAATATTTTACGACCTGACTGCTCGCTCCCCTATTGTCAACATGAAACACGCCAAAGAGCAGAACAGGTCTGGAAATAATGTATGACCAAAAAGTGACTCTGAAACAGTAGGATGTGTGTGTGAACAAAAGTTGTTGAGAGTTATAGGTAACCCCAAGCTAGAAGAATTCCCATCAGACCACCTTCACGATGGAGTTAACGTCACGTGGGAATTGCTGTACAATCCATACCTCATCCGACCAAGTAGTGCCGGCGTGGAGAGTGGATGTCAGAAATCTAGCCAGGGTGTTTACCATGAAGTGGACTAGAGTATGTGCAGTGCTCAAATAGTGGTGATAATTAAAATTGACTACGCTGATTCTATGAGGGCATACGTGGAGGAATCAGTGTGTCAAGAGTAAAAACAAGCCAGTGTGGTGACTGCCCACTGGCGCTGTGTGGAACGGTCGACATGTTTCAGCCAACGGGGATCTGCCCCGGCTTTCTTCAGGACCTTAATTATCAGCTAGCTACTGCAACCATTACTACAGGTAATGTGTGACCAAAAATTATTTATAAAAAATAATTAGTGAGTTTACTAATAGACAATAAATATCTACCAGGAACTCCAACGCTTTAAACGTCCACTGGCGTGGGAGAAGCTTGTCTTCTTCCTGTCAACAAATAAAGATTCATTGTAGCACAACACTAATTTACACAACCACAACCATCTGTATACAGAGAGACTATATAGGAAATACTCATGCATGAAAAGTTTACGTTCAGCATATAAAAAACAGCATAATAGCTAAACCACCAAGAGGCATTTCCTCCAAGTGGTACTCACCCAGCCTTGTGTGGGTGAAGGCCTCACCTCACCCGGCAACCGCTCGGGAGTATGAGGCCCCGCTCTGTGGTGTAGAAAAAGGGCACCATTAGCATACTGCTCTGTAGTGTCCCAGCCAATCGCTCTACCCATCTAACCCAACGAACGTGTGATAGGTACCCAACTGACCCGCCAAAGTCCCCGCACAACCTCCCCAGTGACACAATTAATGCGATATATCTCATTTCGCAAGGCTTAGTCTAGACCTCTGATGTTGTCTCTAAGCTGTCTATTACCAAAAACCTCAAGTTTCGCATCTACTTATACAAGCTGGAAGATTAATACATAAACCAGTCACCTAACATCAGTAGGAGTAACTGGAACAAGGCCATTGTCGCTGACCACTGTTCAAAACTACTGTGTCGGCCCCTAACAACATCCCACTTCTACAGAGACTCGGGACCAAACCGTTAGTCTTATTGGATCTAATGAAGTGACTGGAAAAGGTCCAGAAGTGACCAGTAAGTGAGCAATCAGTGACCAATATGGCTACCCACTATTCAAAACTATTGTATAATCCTCTAACAGCATCCCATTACTGCCAGAACTCAGGACCAGACCGCTGATGTTAATAGATAACATGCCCACTCAGAAAACACTCAAAAACCTCAAAAAACTGGGGAGAGCCCAAGGGGACACCCACCTGTCCGTCGGTGCCTCCGAACACGAGTTGAGCGGAAGTGGAGGTAGTTGAGGGGCCGCCCGTCGCCCTTAAATAACCGCCGATTGTTTGGTGATAAGGCTAGGAGCCTCCGCACTTACTGTGAATGCAGACGCGAGGGAGGAACACTGGTCCCTCGCGCATGCGCAGATGTTTACACGCAACGGCAGTGATATTATATTATGCATACAACCGCGCTTCAGTATGGCCAGATTAACATGCCATTCTCTTTTACATCTACAACATAGTCAACCCCCTGTCTGTGTTTCTAAATCATATTTATATTCAAATTCTGGGTTGACAGGCACGAGGCGGGAACACTAGTCCTTCGCGCGTGTGCAAACGCTTACAAGCAAAGGCAATGTTTTAAGTAAACACACATACGCGCGTTAATATGGCAAGATCCTTTTATATCTGCCACATTGTCTACCCCCTGCCTGGGTTTTCAAATTGTATTTCTATTAAGATTGTAGATTGGCAACTGCTCCTAAAGTTTCGTGCACGAGTAAACCAGGGGATACTTTTCTTTAAGCATGCGTCTAGAGTGTAGCGCTAGAATGGACAAAGTGTCCACATGAAAATAAACACCGAAAGGGCTATACTGCAAAACGCCGTTGGTGATTAACAAACAATGGTGGTTAAAAAGCAAGTTTTAAACGGGTTGCAGTGGCAATGCAAAAAATGTTTTTATGTGAATAGTTATATAAATATACAGTTAGGTCTTTACATGTTAAGTGACGGAAATTTTTTAATTGTTATAGTAAACTGCGTCATTTGAGAGGGACCGTGACAGTGATCAAGCGGACAGAAGGGTAACACACACAATTTGGTTGGGTGAGCTTAAGGATGCAAATAAGCATTGTTCGCAACCATTTACAATAGACCCGCAACTATGCAGTTGCTCTAAATACAAAATACAAAACCTGTGTGGGAGGGTCAAGGGGAATATTTTACGACCTGACTGCTCGCTCCCCTATTGTCAACATGAAACACGCCAAAGAGCAGAACAGGTCTGGAAATAATGTATGACCAAAAAGTGACTCTGAAACAGTAGGATGTGTGTGTGAACAAAAGTTGTTGAGAGTTATAGGTAACCCCAAGCTAGAAGAATTCCCATCAGACCACCTTCACGATGGAGTTAACGTCACGTGGGAATTGCTGTACAATCCATACCTCATCCGACCAAGTAGTGCCGGCGTGGAGAGTGGATGTCAGAAATCTAGCCAGGGTGTTTACCATGAAGTGGACTAGAGTATGTGCAGTGCTCAAATAGTGGTGATAATTAAAATTGACTACGCTGATTCTATGAGGGCATACGTGGAGGAATCAGTGTGTCAAGAGTAAAAACAAGCCAGTGTGGTGACTGCCCACTGGCGCTGTGTGGAACGGTCGACATGTTTCAGCCAACGGGGATCTGCCCCGGCTTTCTTCAGGACCTTAATTATCAGCTAGCTACTGCAACCATTACTACAGGTAATGTGTGACCAAAAATTATTTATAAAAAATAATTAGTGAGTTTACTAATAGACAATAAATATCTACCAGGAACTCCAACGCTTTAAACGTCCACTGGCGTGGGAGAAGCTTGTCTTCTTCCTGTCAACAAATAAAGATTCATTGTAGCACAACACTAATTTACACAACCACAACCATCTGTATACAGAGAGACTATATAGGAAATACTCATGCATGAAAAGTTTACGTTCAGCATATAAAAAACAGCATAATAGCTAAACCACCAAGAGGCATTTCCTCCAAGTGGTACTCACCCAGCCTTGTGTGGGTGAAGGCCTCACCTCACCCGGCAACCGCTCGGGAGTATGAGGCCCCGCTCTGTGGTGTAGAAAAAGGGCACCATTAGCATACTGCTCTGTAGTGTCCCAGCCAATCGCTCTACCCATCTAACCCAACGAACGTGTGATAGGTACCCAACTGACCCGCCAAAGTCCCCGCACAACCTCCCCAGTGACACAATTAATGCGATATATCTCATTTCGCAAGGCTTAGTCTAGACCTCTGATGTTGTCTCTAAGCTGTCTATTACATATGACACATATTTCCCTCATGTGAGTGACTCCCATTGGAGCCTCCTTGAACCCTGACCTTTTGAGGTTTTGGCACGCTTTCCTGACAGGAATTTCATAACTTTCCTCAGGTACACAAAATGGCTGCTCCAGAGCCCCAGTACGGTGGCTCTGAGTGACCAAAAGACACCTCAAAAGTGCCATGCCATTGACACAGCCAGGGAAGGTTCTAGAACCTTCTGACTCGTGCCAGTACCTCAGGGCACTGGCTATATAAAGCCCAGTCCCTGGTGGCCATTTTAGATGTAATTCAGATTCCAGACTTGACACCAGAGTGTCACCTGCCCTGCTGACCCCTGAGGTGGCTGCATGCACAGGCAGTAGAGTGGCAAGGGTTAATAGCCTGATTCCTGACTGGCGTTCCAGTCAGGTGTGTTCCAGTAACCTTGCGCCTACAGCGCCTGCCCAGCTAGTGCCTCATTGCCCCAAAAGACTGTGGCCAAGTTTATGTGCCTCCCGCCCCCCCCCGGTGGCAGAATCGTGAAGAAAAGTCGAGTCGCGACCTTCCACTGTGCCCCCTTCGTGAATAGTGCTTATCGTGGGGGACTCGGACGTCTCCGAGCCCCACCGGCGTTGCGCGCTTCCTGGTTGTGCAGTGATCGAAGGTGAGGTGGTGCGCCGGGGCGGGGAGAGGCCGGCCTTCATTGGGCGGGATTAGCGTCCCTGCCCTTTCCCAGAGACCCGGGAAACTGTTGCCGTGGGCGGGACCAGCCCCCGTATGAGGAAGTCGGAGGGAGGTCCGTGAAGCCCCTGAGAACCCTGATGCTGGCGTAGGAAGTGCTGTGCCCCGACTGAATCGCTATTCGATTGCAGCCGTAGTGAGGTGGGTCGTTTCCCCTGGAGGGGTGCCGCGTTATCAAGGAACTGTGCACCGGCGTTGATTTG
This sequence comes from Lissotriton helveticus, assembly GCF_964261635.1. Classification (NCBI taxonomy): domain Eukaryota; kingdom Metazoa; phylum Chordata; class Amphibia; order Caudata; family Salamandridae; genus Lissotriton; species Lissotriton helveticus. The sequence continues at coordinate 776,153,950 of NC_136072.1, forward strand.
AGCGAGCGCTGAGACTGAGTGACCCCGCTGGCAGCCGTTCGTTCGTCTACTGACTTCGAACTGTGCTACCCTGGTACCTGCGATATTGCCGTAGGCTCAAGTAAACCACACTGGCAAGCGGACATCCTTCCCCGGTGGCAGCGGAGGGCCAAATGTCATATTTACCCTGTTTCCTTGTCTTTAGGTACACGCGCATGGGCCCCGCGTGAACATAAAAGAGTCCCCAGTGCACCGTGAATCCAGAGAAGCCCGCATGCATTCCCCATGATTCCACAAGTACTGTTATCCTTTTCAAAGTGGGTTTATCTTGCAAATGTAAACTACCTGATTTATTTAATTGGTGGCAGCGATACCAGAATGAAAATGTGGTTATGCATTTAAATGAACCAGGCTTTATTATTCCATGTATTGGTGATATATAAACCTGATATTCATTTTATTTATTGATAGAGCTATTCCTAATATTTATGCAACACCAGTGTTCCTGAAGTCCTATTTACTGTATTTATTCTCAACCTGAATCCCAGAGTGCTGTAACAAATGAAATGTGAATGTGCTTCCCCAATTGATCCCTATTTACAGCAGAGAACTTTTATATAAAGGAATCGTATTTTTCTACAGCAGTGGTGTGGTGTCCTTCTTTTTGGTGTGACTGTGCAAGGGGTTATTATTGGGTCAGAGCCGGCTTAGCTCTACAGCCTTCACTGCCTTGACACTTGAGCCAAGCTACCCCCTTTGTGCTGGGCTTGCCCATCGCAGGTCCAACAGTCGGCTTCGGAGTCGATGCAGCACAGCAGCAGGCGTCGGGCCTACATCGCAAGTCGGAGCAGCGCTCACGGCTATGGCAGGCTTACGATGTCACTCGCTGGCATCAATGTGGCACGGTGGCCGGCGTCGGGTCTACGTTGCAAGTCGGAGCAGCACTCACGCCGGCGTCGGTGTTGCAGAATTCCTAATGTAGCAGCTAGAACAGCAAGTTCCAGATGCAGGCAAACAGAAGGTGTGAAGTCTGGTATCCCTGAGACTTTGGTCAGGAGTCAAGCTCAAATCAAGCCCTTGGAGTAATTGTCTGCAAGATGATGAAAGTTCTTAAAAAGTTCCTTCTCCTTTCCTGGCAATAAAGAACCACTGCAGGCCAACCCAGCAAAGAGCACACTGGCAGAGGGGCAGTCCAAACTCCTGCAGCTTCCTTGGTTCTTCTCCTCACCAAAGGTTCCTCTTGTGTTCCCAGAAGTGATCTAAAATCTTGGGGTCTGGGTCCCATATTTATACCGCAAAATCCTTTTTCCCCTGAAGGCAGAGGGGCCTGTACCTAGTCCAAACCAGTTCAGTGTAGTCCTGGAGCACTTTGTTTACAGGACTCCTTCTTTGCTTTGACAGAGTGGGCCAGGGTCATCAGTCACATCACAGGAGGTGGAGCCAGCATTGTGGAAGGCAGGCCCAGCCCTATACAGTCCCAGGTGCTTCTCCTACCACCCATCTACATGCAGATAGGTATATTCAGCCTTGTGCTGACTCACTGTGTCTCCTAGAGCCACCCCAGCCCCTGTCACTCACAACCCAGACATACAATACACAAGCTAGCAGAGGCAGGCTGGATGGTTAGGCAAGACAATACCTACTTTCTAAAAGTGCTATTTTCAAACACAAAATGTTAAAATCAACCTCACTAAAAGATGTATTTCATAATTCTGAGTTCAGGCATACTAAATTCAAATTTCTACCATGTTCCCTGGGTCAGTTAGGATTATAAGATGGTATAACCAAATGCCCATTCTGGCCTATGGGAACAGCCTTGCAACAGTGAAAAACAAAATAGGCTGTAATTCACTGTCAGGTCATGCCACACACATCAGGGCATGACCTACCGTTTACATACAATGCTCCTAGGGCCTACCTTAGGGGTGACTAAAATGTAGAAAAGGGAGGTTTGGAGACTGGCAAGTGGGTGCACTTGCCAAGTCGACAAGGCAGTACTAGACTGCACACAGGCTCTGCAATGTCAGGCCTGAGACATACTTTACAAGCTACTTCTGTGGGAGGCACAACCAGCGCTGCAAGCCCACCACCGACATTTGATTTACAGGCCCTGGGCACGCATTGCACACTGCACAAGGGTCTGACAAGTAAATCAAATAGCCCAATCATGGAGTCACTAATCAATACATCAATTCAACATAGGGAGCACTTGCTCTGTGGCACTGAATAGCAGTGGCACAATGCCCAAAGCGTCTAACCAGCAAACATATCAAAAACAGAGGAGGCAATCAGTGAAAAATGGAAGGGAGACACACGCCAATGGTACCAGGTCTAACAGGTATCAAATGCCTTGGCAAGGGGCACTCAATTTTCAAGAGTGCTCGATGATGTATAGATGAGTGTCCAGCATGCCTACTTCAGGTTTTAGATCTAGGGACGCAATTCAGTGTGGAGACTGTACCGTCCTAGAGATGCTTGTGCCATGTTTCAGTGGAGACCAGGCCTCTGCTGTTCTGAGTGACCTTTTCTCAATTGGATTGTCTTTGCTGTGTCTTGTCCACTGTTGCGTGGCTCCTGTAGGTGCTCTTGGTGGTCAGCTGGAGCTTGGCACTGCAGCACGTGCAAACATATTTAGTTAATTAGTTCGTTTTTTTAACAACTTTATTTTGCATCTTGTAGAAACACATGACACACTTTTCAGCATCATTACAAGTACTGGAGAAGACAATACTACGGGAGGGCTCGGCACATGCTGCCTCCTAAAATTGTACAAAGGGAAGAGACAGTGTTAGATCATCATTCCTCGGAAGAGGGTGGCATCTCTCCCCACCCCTTCAAGCCACACTTATAAATAAAAACACCATAATAAAGATACACATCTTTATTTTGCACACTGCTGCACTATACATCTCCCTTCCCCAACAGGAATCATAGTATACATAAACTTCGATTTAACATTGTCAATGCATCTCCTTAATCCCCTCACTTTCACCATGAAGTGAGGTGTGGGTGCTGGTGCGTTTCATCTACAGCCTGTTTGTTGGAATGCTAATTATTGCTCCACCATGATGTTCAGTATAATACCAGTTGGGCCACTTGTTACAAAGTCTCGTATAAAAAGTTCACAATGTATGTACCCACCCACTGACTTGTCCATTGGGTGTACAGTTTCTATTATTAACTCCATCTGGCAAACATTGTAGTCCCTATTATTTAGGACACCATTTTATCACTCTGCCACAGATCCAGCTCCCCCTTGAAAGGCACAGTGTTGACTTCTGACCAACCTAGCCCCACCTCTAAATGGCTTTTATAGTCACAGGGCTCATATATAACTCAGTCGGCCTTAGGTCTACCTCTCCTTCAGTGGCACAGGCCTTCTCAATTTTGCAACAGATCATTCCACTTCTGGTGTTCTTAACTGAGATATTTCTACGCTTTAAAGTTCCATCAACAGTTTGAGAATGTTGTTCGTACAAAACGACTCAGATGCCCTACAGGAACATGTATAATTTCACCTGCTTCCAAGATAAAAGCATGTTGCAACACATTACTTCAACCTGTCTTTTCTCGTTCACATTAGAATAACTATGTTGGCATTTACCATCATCATCATCTCTGGGGACAATGGGCTAGAAACACCTTGACACCGGTGCCTAATTTGTAAAACCTATACCTGATAGTCCCAAAATTGTTCACCTCAATGGTCACCCAGAGCACCTCTTGCTATTCCAAACTGAGACCAATCTCTGCTCTTCCAAAGTGCTTATGTCATGGCCTGTAGAGCAACAATCTTATCCAACACCTGTAAGGTACACCATTCTGTTGGTGTACCCCAGATCTAACCTACATGCAGCAGCACAATCCCTAACAATAACATGTAGTGCCAGACTGGCAGGGCACACTTCAGATGTCAGTAGGATGTACGTCAACCTCACTGAATCCTACAGCGTGCCTGCCTATCATACACGTGAAACTGATGGGTCTGTAAGCTTGTAGCAGCAGTCTGACCAGCAGCCTCTAATTCAGAAGCAGCATAGCTCATATACATGGCGCCCACCATCAGAGAATCCACTAAAGAAAAGGGGACAGAAGGAGGATCAAAGGCCCAAATCAAAGTCGACCCAAGATGCAAAACAAGCACAATGCTGGGTGACCCATCACCCCGGTATGCCTAACGAGCGGAAACATAACAATAGATAACAAAGGGGAACACAAATCATGGAAAAGGCATAAAAGAGGTGATGATGCAGTGGTATAATGATAGCAAAATAACATTAGTGATGCTTTAAGACTGCAAAAATACTCAATTTAAATGCTGCAAATAACAGGTTCTGTTTTCTAAAGGTAATACAAAATATATATCAGAATAGTGCTCACAGAACTAAAGGAAATGACACAAAACTAGATAAAGGAGGCCTGAGGCAAAGAATGAGAATATATATATATATATATATATATATATATATATATATATATATATATATATATATATATATATATATATATATATATATATATATATATATATATATCCAAACAAAGATTCCTTCCGCGGAAGGAAGTAACGGAGTCGCAGTTAAACCACACAATTTTGCAAGGAGATTACTTCAAAGGTTATTTATTTGTATCCATAGGGTGCCAAAACAAAACAAAAACCAACGCGTTTCGACAGCCTCCGCTGTCTTGTTCACGGTCAGTTTGTAAAGTGCAAAAACACAGATTTAAGAAACAAACCGCATTTCCTGGAACCCAATGTTACCTCCCCCTTGGGGGTGTGGTTTCAGTCACTGACCCAACCCCGAGGATTCTGGTCTATGTAGTTTATACATTTTTCACACTGGGTGATAAGAAGTTTTTCTGTTATCCCCTTCGTTTCTGCAGTTATTTTAATTCTGTTTGATGGCAGTCAGGCTGATTTCGTCCATTCCATTGTATGTTTTGTTTGTCTTATAGTCATTTCAATCACTGCTCCTATTTGATGTGTCCCAAATAGTAGGTTTCTGGATGTTGTAGTTATTTGGTGTGTCATTTGATTGTTTCTACAAGGAGTCTCGTTTCAGTTTAGGAATTGCGAGAGTCATCTTGGAACGCGCTATGCATTGAGCCCTCCAGTGGGCAGCGCGACTCATAAAGTGTGGACACGGCGTTCAGAACTGCCACTTGGTGGTAGATGTTTGGGGTTTTGGTGGTTCTGAATTTTTAATTTTTAATTTAATCCTGCCCTCTGGTGGGCATCTGTTTTTCGATTTCGGTTTGTTCTATTCTGTTTAAAATAAGTGAAGTGTCTAAAGGTAAACAATAAAATATTTTCTGTTTGCAAAACGGGATGTTTGATCAGGAATCGGACCATTTCAGTTCAGGTTTGTAAGTCTGTTCATGTTTCATAGATGTATGTAGAGTTCCTCCGATTGGTTGAGACCAAAAGGAGTCATTGTCCTGAAATTAAGTATGTGCCTTGACTCCTTCTGCCGCAAAATTCTCTCATTGTGTCCTCCTCTTTCTGATGGGGTCATGGATTCGATGCCCCAAAAGCGTAGTTGTTTCCAGTCCCCCTGGTGGTGGCTTTCCATATGCTTTGCGACTGCATTGTTTCTATCCTTGTGAGTTGTCGCGCGTGCATGTTCAAGGATGCGTTTTTTCAACTCGCATATTGTACTCCCGATGTATCGGAGTTTGCAAGGGCATTCGATCATATATATCGTGTAGTTACTGTTGCACGTTATACACTCCTTGATCTGCCACATCTTTTTGTTTGGCATCAGAATCTGGGTTGTCGGCTTAGCAATTTCGCACGCTTTACAATTATAGCATTTGATGAAGCCTTTTGTTTTTAACCACGCTTTTTTAGGGTTTAATGTTTTATAGTGGCTATGCACTAGTTGGTCCTGCAGATTTCTTGCTCTTCTATATGTAATTACGGGATGGTTGCCCATTTTCTTGCCAATTATCGGATCCAACTGAAGGATTTTCCAATTCTTTTTTATGATTTGATTGATTCTTCTCGATTCCTGGCTGAAGTTCAATATTAGTCTGATTGGTTCTGCTTTCTGAGTGTCTGGTTTTTGTTTTTGTTCTAGGCATTCCTTCCTGGTTTTTTGATTCGCTCTATTCCAACAATTTTGGACCACTTTCTGGTTGTATTTTCTTTTTGTGAATCTTTGAATAGTCTTTTTACTTTGTTTCTCCCACTCCTCTTCCTCACTGCAAATTCTTCTCAGGCGCAAAAATTCCCCATAAGGGATGCTTTCAATTAGGGAGTGTTGATGAAAGCTGGTCGCTTCCAAAGTTGCATTTGTTGCAGTGTCTTTTCGGTGGAGAGTGGTCTCGATGTGATTGTTTTTGATGTATACCTCAGTATCCAAGAAGGTGGCTTTAGTCTTGCTTATGTTGTACGTGAATTTCAAACATGGTGTTTCCGTGTTCAAGATCTCAAAATATTCAAGGAATTTCTCTTCACTATCATTCCATACAATAAAAAGGTCGTCAATGAATCGTTTCCATGACACTATATGTTGTGTGTATTCCATGTTTTTTTGATTCCATGCGATTGTTTCCTCCCACCATCCCATGGTAATGCAGGCGTAGCTTGGACTGTGGGAAAAGCCCATTGCGGCCCCATTTTTTTGTCTGAAGATCTGATCCCCAAATAGGAAAATGTTGTTAGTGAGCGATATATCAACCATTTCCAAGAGCATGAGGTTGTGGTCTGTGAAATGAATGTTACGATTCTGGAGGAAAAATTTGCAAGCATTTAGGCCTAGGACATTATCGATATTTGTGTAGAGGGATATTACATCCATGGTTATCAATAAATGATTAGGTTGCCAGGTCAATTCATTCAATACACATAAAAAATCAGTTGTGTCCCTTAAATAGGATTTTAGGTTCTGCACATAGGGATTTAAGAAGTAGTCAATATAGTTGGCAAGGGGTTCTAACAGGGACCCTTTGGCTGACACAATTGGCCTCCCTGGTGGTTTCGTGGGGTTTTTGTGTACTTTAGGCAGAAAGTATATAGTTGCCATTTTGGGGAAATCGACAGAGAAGAATCAATCAAATCATAAAAAAGAATTGGAAAATCCTTCAGTTGGATCCGATAATTGGCAAGAAAATGGGCAACCATCCCGTAATTACATATAGAAGAGCGAGAAATCTGCAGGACCAACTAGTGCATAGCCACTATAAAACATTAAACCCTAAAAAAGCGTGGTTAAAAACAAAAGGATTCATCAAATGCTATAATTGTAAAGCGTGCGAAATTGCTAAGCCGACAACCCAGATTCTGATGCCAAACAAAAAGATGTGGCAGATCAAGGAGTGTATAACGTGCAACAGTAACTACACGATATATATGATCGAATGCCCTTGCAAACTCCGATACATCGGGAGTACAATATGCGAGTTGAAAAAACGCATCCTTGAACATGCACGCGCGACAACTCACAAGGATAGAAACAATGCAGTCGCAAAGCATATGGAAAGCCACCACCAGGGGGACTGGAAACAACTACGCTTTTGGGGCATCGAATCCATGACCCCATCAGAAAGAGGAGGACACAATGAGAGAATTTTGCGGCAGAAGGAGTCAAGGCACATACTTAATTTCAGGACAATGACTCCTTTTGGTCTCAACCAATCGGAGGAACTCTACATACATCTATGAAACATGAACAGACTTACAAACCTGAACTGAAATGGTCCGATTCCTGATCAAACATCCCGTTTTGCAAACAGAAAATATTTTATTGTTTACCTTTAGACACTTCACTTATTTTAAACAGAATAGAACAAACCGAAATCGAAAAACAGATGCCCACCAGAGGGCAGGATTAAATTAAAAATTCAAAATTCAGAACCACCAAAACCCCAAACATCTACCACCAAGTGGCAGTTCTGAACGCCGTGTCCACACTTTATGAGTCGCGCTGCCCACTGGAGGGCTCAATGCATAGCGCGTTCCAAGATCACTCTCGCAATTCCTAAACTGAAACGAGACTCCTTGTAGAAACAATCAAATGACACACCAAATAACTACAACATCCAGAAACCTACTATTTGGGACACATCAAATAGGAGCAGTGATTGAAATGACTATAAGACAAACAAAACATACAATGGAATGGACGAAATCAGCCTGACTGCCATCAAACAGAATTAAAATAACTGCAGAAACGAAGGGGATAACAGAAAAACTTCTTATCACCCAGTGTGAAAAATGTATAAACTACATAGACCAGAATCCTCGGGGTTGGGTCAGTGACTGAAACCACACCCCCAAGGGGGAGGTAACATTGGGTTCCAGGAAATGCGGTTTGTTTCTTAAATCTGTGTTTTTGCACTTTACAAACTGACCGTGAACAAGACAGCGGAGGCTGTCGAAACGCGTTGGTTTTTGTTTTGTTTTGGCACCCTATGGATACAAATAAATAACCTTTGAAGTAATCTCCTTGCAAAATTGTGTGGTTTAACTGCGACTCCGTTACTTCCTTCCGCGGAAGGAATCTTTGTTTGGATTTACAGCGGTTGGGCTCAACCGCAGGAGCAACGCGGCCACGTTTAGCAGCGCCACTTGGGAAAAAAGCGAGCCATACGGATTACATTGATAATTTCTCAAGGTGCTCGCTGGCTAAAGAATAATGAACTACTGGCTCACATTGTGGATCCGGGACTAAAGCGGACGGAAGAGAGCGGACTCACACCTATCACGGAGAACCGAGGTAGGAGTGTGTTGTCCCCGAGTACACCTGCTGATAACCCCTGGTATCTGCGTGGGATAAATAAAGAATGTTGAATGACAAACTTCTGTAACCACAACGTGTGAGAAAGCCGGCTTTGTGGCATTGTGTCTGTCGAAGGAAAATGGAATGGTGACAATTATCTAAATGAACTGGCAACTAATAATATCACACTGTGGATATAGCCAGATTAGAATAAAACGCACACCTCCAGAACCTTCGGAATAGCAAACAAATTAAACCACAGAACAAGGAGCAATTTTCAAGCGATCCAACTTGAAAAATAAAATATTTATCCAAAAGAAAGAAGGGACAAGCCAAAACCAAACATTAGATGGATAAACGGGATGCAAAAAGGAAGGAACACATAACAACAATGTTTCAAAAAGACAAAAACTATTCATCCGCAACTGCAAATAAAGAAAAAGACAAAGACAAAGGAAAAAATTATACAAAGGAAAAATTGAGACTATGGGAAAAATTAAACAAAAAAGAGATCAACAAATCATGGGAATTGATAACACTACAAAAATATTTGGAGGTGGAAAGAGTGCCACGTGGCTTACGTAACCTAACGATGCCCAGCCAACAAGAGGTCACAAATGATTTATTACAAGAGTGGGGAGAACACTCCTTGAATTCATCTTTGGGATTCATAAAAATTCTAGTAAAACATATAGAAATCGCATTAAACAAAATAAAGGAACAACTAAGAAATCTAGAAAAAGAAATAGATGCCCTCAAATTGAATCCTGAAATGACGAAATTCAAAGAGGATCTCAATAAACAAATTGAAAAACATGAGGACACAGTAAGGGAAAGAAAACAAACTAAGTTCATAAGAGATGAAAACGACTATGCACAGGGTCGAATTTTTACATTTGCCCGAAAGTATGATTCATTTAAACAACAAGCTGACAGCTCAAATGTATCCTCGTCAAGTGTTTCGTCCTTCACATCATTGGAATTAAGTGATGAAGAAACTATAACAGACCCAACTCAAAAGGCTTTTTTAGGGGATATGCGCCTCGTTCTCATCCAACGCCAATGGGAACAACATCGGGGGGCGCAAAGATTCACACGAGGCAGAGGCAGGGGCAGAGGAAGGCCATGGCAGGCCAGAAACCCAAAAACCCAACAAGGCGGAGCAGAAGAAGGAAGCTCTACAAACACAAGAGTGGGCACAGAAACTCGAGGGATGAAACAAAAGAAGGGCACATGAATGAAGAACTCCAAATCATCAATCTCTCTAAAAGAACGATAACTCCAGCAGAAACTGCAGTCCTCAAGAAAGGAATCAATTTTTGCCCCACACAAAGAATGGATATGGCCCAAACACGTATTGATATATATCTTTACATCAGAAAGATCAAGTTGGCAAAGTTCTTTATGGAAAAACCACATAAACCTAGACCTATAACAACACAAGCGGAAATCAAGTCTACTCTCCTAGCCAGGGAGGCGGAGGCATATTTGACATTACTAAACCTGAATGAGGAAGAAGATAATAACATGACCCTAACGGAAGCAATACCACAATTAGGAGCAGGTTCAAGTAAAATGAAAGCCAAGTCGAAATTCTACCCACAATTAACACCAGGGAACAAGATTGACATGTTCCAGGAGGCAATCATCCATGATCTCTACAAAATAACAAAAACCAAGGGAAAAGATAATCTAACAACTCAGGAAAGAGAAGCCATTGTATCCCTTACTACTGACTCCAGCTTTGAAATTAAAATGGCAGATAAGGGAGGCAACGTGGTCCTGTGGGACAGGAATCTATACACCACAGAAGCCATGGAACAATTAAACAACTCACAATTCTATGAAAAATTAAATTCAAACCCTATGGATAAAATCAAAAGAGAATTCGATAAAAATTTGAGTAACTGGGAAAACAATGGTCTACTAGATTATGATGAGAAGAAATACCTCACTGTCGATTTCCCCAAAATGGCAACTATATACTTTCTGCCTAAAGTACACAAAAACCCCACGAAACCACCAGGGAGGCCAATTGTGTCAGCCAAAGGGTCCCTGTTAGAACCCCTTGCCAACTATATTGACTACTTCTTAAATCCCTATGTACAGAACCTAAAATCCTATTTAAGGGACACAACTGATTTTTTATGTGTATTGAGTGAATTGACCTGTCAACCTAATCATTTATTGATAACCATGGATGTAATATCCCTCTACACAAATATCGATAATGTCCTAGGCCTAAATGCTTGCAAATGTGTCCTCCAGAATCGTAACATTCATTTCACAGACCGCAACCTCATGCTCTTGGAAATGGTTGATATATCGCTCACTAACAACATTTTCCTATTTGGGGATCAGATCTTCAGACAAAAAAATGGGGCCGCAATGGGCTTTTCCCACAGTCCAAGCTACGCCTGCATTACCATGGGATGGTGGGAGGAAACAATTGCATGGAATCAAAAAAACATGGAATACACACAACATATAGTGTCATGGAAACGATTCATTGACGACCTTTTTATTGTATGGAATGATAGTGAAGAGAAATTCCTTGAATATTTTGAGATCTTGAACACGGAAACACCATGTTTGAAATTCACGTACAACATAAGCAAGACTAAAGCCACCTTCTTGGATACTGAGGTATACATCAAAAACAATCACATCGAGACCACTCTCCACCGAAAAGACACTGCAACAAATGCAACTTTGGAAGCGACCAGCTTTCATCAACACTCCCTAATTGAAAGCATCCCTTATGGGGAATTTTTGCGCCTGAGAAGAATTTGCAGTGAGGAAGAGGAGTGGGAGAAACAAAGTAAAAAGACTATTCAAAGATTCACAAAAAGAAAATACAACCAGAAAGTGGTCCAAAATTGTTGGAATAGAGCGAATCAAAAAACCAGGAAGGAATGCCTAGAACAAAAACAAAAACCAGACACTCAGAAAGCAGAACCAATCAGACTAATATTGAACTTCAGCCAGGAATCGAGAAGAATCAATCAAATCATAAAAAAGAATTGGAAAATCCTTCAGTTGGATCCGATAATTGGCAAGAAAATGGGCAACCATCCCGTAATTACATATAGAAGAGCAAGAAATCTGCAGGACCAACTAGTGCATAGCCACTATAAAACATTAAACCCTAAAAAAGCGTGGTTAAAAACAAAAGGCTTCATCAAATGCTATAATTGTAAAGCGTGCGAAATTGCTAAGCCGACAACCCAGATTCTGATGCCAAACAAAAAGATGTGGCAGATCAAGGAGTGTATAACGTGCAACAGTAACTACACGATATATATGATCGAATGCCCTTGCAAACTCCGATACATCGGGAGTACAATATGCGAGTTGAAAAAACGCATCCGTGAACATGCACGCGCGACAACTCACAAGGATAGAAACAATGCAGTCGCAAAGCATATGGAAAGCCACCACCAGGGGGACTGGAAACAACTACGCTTTTGGGGCATCGAATCCATGACCCCATCAGAAAGAGGAGGACACAATGAGAGAATTTTGCGGCAGAAGGAGTCAAGGCACATACTTAATTTCAGGACAATGACTCCTTTTGGTCTCAACCAATCGGAGGAACTCTACATACATCTATGAAACATGAACAGACTTACAAACCTGAACTGAAATGGTCCGATTCCTGATCAAACATCCCGTTTTGCAAACAGAAAATATTTTATTGTTTACCTTTAGACACTTCACTTATTTTAAACAGAATAGAACCAACCGAAATCGAAAAACAGATGCCCACCAGAGGGCAGGATTAAATTAAAAATTAAAAATTCAGAACCACCAAAACCCCAAACATCTACCACCAAGTGGCAGTTCTGAACGCCGTGTCCACACTTCATGAGTCGCGCTGCCCACTGGAGGGCTCAATGCATAGCGCGTTCCAAGATCACTCTCGCAATTCCTAAACTGAAACGAGACTCCTTGTAGAAACAATCAAATGACACACCAAATAACTACAACATCCAGAAACCTACTATTTGGGACACATCAAATAGGAGCAGTGATTGAAATGACTATAAGACAAACAAAACATACAATGGAATGGACGAAATCAGCCTGACTGCCATCAAACAGAATTAAAATAACTGCAGAAACGAAGGGGATAACAGAAAAACTTCTTATCACCCAGTGTGAAAAATGTATAAACTACATAGACCAGAATCCTCGGGGTTGGGTCAGTGACTGAAACCACACCCCCAAGGGGGAGGTAACATTGGGTTCCAGGAAATGCGGTTTGTTTCTTAAATCTGTGTTTTTGCACTTTACAAACTGACCGTGAACAAGACAGCGGAGGCTGTCGAAACGCGTTGGTTTTTGTTTTGTTTTGGCACCCTATGGATACAAATAAATAACCTTTGAAGTAATCTCCTTGCAAAATTGTGTGGTTTAACTGCGACTCCGTTACTTCCTTCCGCGGAAGGAATCTTTGTTTGGATTTACAGCGGTTGGGCTCAACCGCAGGAGCAACGCGGCCACGTTTAGCAGCGCCACTTGGGAAAAAAGCGAGCCATACGGATTACATATATATATATATATATACATATATAGGAAGCTGCGAACCAGGAGTTCGTCAGAGAAAGTAAGCAAGTTAAAAGTTGTGTTGTGGCCTTCGGCGAGGGCAGTAGTACAATTTTACTTACGATAAGGTTTGTACTCGAAGGGTCAAGCACAGGAAGAGCGGGTCATCAGAATGGAGGAGCTTGGAAATCGATTATGCTTTCAGATTCTAGACTTTTATACTGTAGGCTCATCCTCAAGTTCCAGACACAATTTTTGGGATCAATTTTTGGATCATAAAATATAATGTACAGATCATTATATTAAAAAAAAGAGTTTCACTGACTAAAAAAAGTTGTTTGTGATTCTTTCTACTGAAGCAAAAAAGTCGCAGAATTGATTGGAAAAAAGTATTTGTAAACGTACAATAGATCATTTTTATGAATATTTGGAGTACCTTCTGTGATTTTGTTTATAGTATGAGGAAGATTAAACTTCTTAATTTCCTCTCACTGGCAGCTTGATACTGAAGCACTGTAGGCTCATTCTCAAGTTCCAGACACAATTTTTTGGATCATAAAATATAATGTACAGATCATTATATTAAAAAAAAAGAGTTTCACTGACTAAAAAAAGTTGTTTGTGATTCTTTCTACTGAAGCAAAAAAGTCGCAGTATTGATTGGAAAAAAGTATTTGTAAACGTACAATAGATCATTTTTATGAATATTTGGAGTACCTTCTTAATTTCCTCTCTCTGGCAGATAGATACTGAAGCACTTTATTTAATGCACTCTAATAGGGGCAGGGACAAGATTAGGATCGTAAAACAATGACTTCTCTTTTTCAATCTGGGTTCAGACCTCATATCATCAATTCTTCAAAAAGCGCAATAAGGAGTGCAGTGAGAGAGAGCTTTG